>NC_060119.1:491051861-492372694 GCF_021461395.2 Schistocerca americana | reverse complement strand
GATACAGCTAATTTCCATTCATTTTCTTATACAACTAACCCAGTAATCCACGTTGCTGGATGGATGGTAATCGACAACCTTTCTTTTCCTCATTATTTTATGCTTTTTACTGAATACACTAAAAATGAGAGCATCTCAGATGTGATTTAACAGCATATAAAGATATTAATCTTTGGAAAGTTGTGTTACAATAATGCTTTCGGTTAGCAGGACGAACATTGTATTAGTGCATTACAGGAAACTAGATTCCAGATACTGTAGAGTGTACAGCTGGATGAGCTGTGGTCAACTCCTACTGCCGACTTCAGTAAAGAAAAGAACAGAAATACGATTCATCCATGGTTTCCGAAACTATCAGCGACGGATATCAAATACAGCATGAACATGATTGAAGAAGCATTTTTTGTTTCTTGGGGGCTCTTAACCTTATTATTTCAGCTAGAGGAGTGACTCAGTAACTCATCGTAAGGAAGGAGGAAGGATCAGTGCTTAAGTCTCGTCAACGAGGAGATCATCAGACAAGGTGTGGAAGCTTTGAGTGGACAAGGGATGGGAGAGGAGACCAGCGTAGTCGTTTTCAAATTAATGCAAATTAATTGCCCTACCCTTACCTCAACCGATTTAAGAAAACCATGGGTAAAACACATATGTTTGTGCACCAAGAACGTGAGTCCAGGGCCTTACTCATCATGCCACGTGGTTCATCATATAGTTGTTACTGCTCATTAAAACGTCGCTTCAAGTGTTTATGAGAAATATTTTCAGCATTATGGATGTAGGAATGGAAAAAAAAGATTAAATGACTAGGCAAGTATTCAGAGTACCTTTTACGCTGAAGGAAAACATCGAGAATTTAAATCTGTATAAACGCACGAAGATTTGAATCCTATTACTCCCGAATTTCGAGCTCAGTGCAGCGACCACTGAGTTACCGGGTCAAGGGATGCAGAATCGTTTCATCAGTGATGCTCATATTTCGCTCGGTTTCGACATTGAATCTCTGATCATAACTGAATGGCGACATTCACCATGGAAGAACTCTGTTCAACTCTTACTCGTGATTTCTGTAAATGCCGGCTGGGGTGGTCGAGCGGTTCTAGGCGCTGCAGTCTGGAACCGCGAGACCGCTACGGTCGCAGGTTCGAATCCTGCCTCGGGCGTGGATGTGCGTGATGTCCTTAGGTTAGTTAGGTTTAAGTAGTTCTAAGTTCTAGGGGACCGATGTCATCAGAAGTTAAGTCCCGTAGTGCTCAGAGCCATTTGAACCATTTCTGTAAATAACAGAACAGAAAAGAAGATTCACATTGTAGAGTGAACTCTCTAAAACTCAGAGAGGTAACTCTTGCATGGCACAGATAATTACAGGCGTAGTGACGGCATAAAAGCCGACACAATGTACGAGAAAGGAAAAACAAACCATTGCTATGTCCGTGTAAAGTGTTACACGCTAACGAAAAATCTCAGCGCTAGTGTAGTGTGCGCAACAAAAACTTTTCAAACCACTGTCTTTGCCGGCCGGTGCGGCCGAGCGTTTCTAGGCGCTTCAGTCTGGAACCGCGCGACCGCTATGGTCACAGGTTCGAATTCTGCCTCGGGCATGGATGTGTGTGATGTCCTTAGGTTAGTTAGGTTTAAGTAGTTCTAAGTCTAGGGGACTGATGACCTGAGATGTTAAGTCCCATAGTGCTCAGAGCCATTTGAACCAAACTACTGTCCTTATATCTACGATATCCTGAAATACCTGCCAAACTTAGCGAAAAACATAGCTAGAGCAACAGATATTTGATAATAGCGTATGGTGGAAGGTAGACTTGTGCCATTGTAATATCGTAGCGCAAAACCATTTTCCTACCAATGTGTTATTACTAAGAACACAGTGTGTTTTCATACTATTTCTTCCGACTTTCTGGATGGTTCCTTGAGACTGCACCCTTCCCCGTAGCAATCCTGAAATCATTTAGTGAAATTAAAATTAGTTTCACGTCCCTATCTGAAGTAAGAAAGATCACCATGGCTCTAAAACAAAAAAGAAGAAAGTCATATGGAGAGGATAACACCTCGAACAATACAATAAAAAGTTGTGACCCCATGATATTTACTGTTCTCAATCGCTTGTGAAATGTATCGTTAATTCAGGCTTTTCCCTGAACAGATTAAAATACGCCATCGGTAGGCCTCCCTATGAGAAGGGTCATAGCACCACACTACAGAATTGATTCGTTAATTTCACGGTAATTTTACATGTGCTAGGTTTTCACTTTAAAGCTGACGACTTTCCATAACTGCTAACACGAAACGAATTACATAATTCATAAAATTATTATGTCGCTGCACACTTTGCTCTATACAGAGATGTAATGCTATAATCACGTCTACGTTTACATCTACATGACTACTCTGTAGCTCACATTTAAAGTGCCTGGTAGACGGTTTGTCGAACCACCTTCAGACTATTTCTCTACCATTCCGAACAGCGCGCGGGAATAACGAACTCTTAAATCCTACCGTACAAGCTCAAATTTCAAAATGGTTCAAATGGGTCTGAGTACTATGGGACTTAACTTCTGAGGTCATCAGTCCCCTAGAACTTACAACTAGTTAAACCTAACTAACATAAGGACATCACACACATCCATGCCCGAGGCTGGATTCGAACCTGCGACCGCAGCAGTCGCGCGGTTCCAGTCTGTAGCGCCCAGAACCGCTCGGCCACTCCGGCCGGCAAGCTCAAATTTCTCTTATTTTATTATGGCGATCATTTGTCTCTCTGTAGGTGGGCGCCAACAAAACATTTTCGCATTTGGAAGAGAATGTTGGTGATTGAAAACTCTTGTCAAAATTTCGCCACAACGAAGAACATCTTTGTTTTGATGATTGCCACTCCAACTCGTGTATTACATTGATGTCCAAAATTAAAGCAACAAATCGCTATTTCCCCGTCCACTGTCTAAGTCGCGATTCATCATAAAAACTGTGAACAGACGTCCGTACGATTGTGTTCTGCACGGAAGATGGCATTCTGGTCAATTGGCAATCATGCCAACGATGACGTCATGGCATCTATCAAATGGGACAGTTTTAGCCGGGTATACCTGCACCCACAGTCGCTGTGTTCACAGTCACAGAGAAGACGCCTACCAGACTCTCTGCAGTGTGGGGCCATAGGAAGAGTGGAAGCAGGACAGTCGCAAATTCATGTGGCCCGTTGGCTTAATGTGAAACGTTCTGTTGTTTCTCGAATGTGGTGACATTCTGTAGAGACCGAAACTGTATCCCGAAGATGAGTGCAGGGCCGACCAGAAGCAGAGGTCCGTCTTTTGGCTGTAAGGGCACGATGGTACCGCCTAATCACTGCAAGGAAACTGCCATCTGACCTCGTAGCATCCACTGGACGTGTTGTATCGAGGCAAACAACGCGCAGAAGGCTCAGCAGAGTCGCCTTTATTGTTGGAAACCTGCTGTACGGGTAGCTCTGACGCGTCTTCACTGATGTCAACATGCCACCTGGACGGTCGAATAGTGTGCCAATGTTCTTCTCACAAATGAGTCCGGATTTGGTCTGGAGAGTGATTCTCGTCGGATTCGAACCACTGGAACACGATTTTGAGACCTAAACATTGTGGAAAGAGACCGATGTCGAGGAGGATGCCTAACGGTATGGGCAGGGAATATGTCCACAGCTCTAACACCTCTTCATGAAATTGTACGGGTGAATCGGCAAGGTTCAACTGCCGCCAAGTATCGTGACAAGATCTTAGGTCCTTGTTGCGAGATCCTGTGAACCCAGACTTCGTAGTGACGGACGACGATGCTCGAACTCATAGAGAAAGGGTGGCTGATGTTATTTTGGAAACAGAAGATATTGCTCGGATGGTGTGGTCTGGTCATTCTCCAGATTTGAATCCCATGGAATACGTCTGGGATGCCCTATGGAGATGTGCTGCATTACGTCAGCTTTCACCAGCCACTCTCCTGGACTTGCGAGCAGCTCTTCAGGAGAAATATACATTATTGCCCAGTACGAAATTGACGACATCTTTCACTGTATGGTCCGTCGTTATTAGGCCTGTATTGCTGCCAGAGGTGATCACGCCCCATACTGGGAACATTAACTAGTTGTCGGAATATGTGCGCAAATCTTTTAAATTGGATAAAACAGAGAACATTTTTGTCTACCGTTATGCATTTGCAGTTCTGTATTCTTTACATTGTTTCTACTTTACTATCATTTGTTTATACTGTTTCGAAGCAAAATAAACGCAACTTTGCAAAATTGTCGTTGTTGCTTTAGTTTTGAACACCAGTGTGCATCCGTGACATTGTCTCCTGAATTTCGCGATAATCCAAACCCACCTTTACACTTTAAACATAGCAGAAGTCGTTACTAATCCACTGTTGTCATGATCTTCTTCCCACGTATTTGTCTTGCGAGACATGATGGATCAAAAAGATGTGTGGATGTAATAGGCAGCATTTAATGTTATTCCAAGTCGAAGAAAATAAACCAGAGCGAAGAAACAAAGGAGGATTAGGGTTTGACGTCCCGTCGACATCGATGTCATTAGAGAGAGAGCACCGAAACGTAACCGTTTGGATGCAAGAAGACGCTGCCCATAATATCACCAGCAGATCGCACTGTTCTTGCTTTCTTTTTTTGATGGCGAATCCAAGTAGTATATTTCCATAGTCTGGCTTTTTGTTGCAAACTCACAGTGTTCATAAAATATCGTCTCCTGCATTTAGAAGTCGCTGAAGAAGGTGATGGTTCAACTCTAAGCTTTGTAGCCACCGGTCAATAAACGTGGACCCACTGTGCATAACCTTTTCGATAGTCTAAGCTCTGGCATAGTAATTTGGGATTTCTGGCCATGCACTATGCCTTACTGTAATTTTGTTGTGATTTCATTCATTCATTCATTCTTCTCGCCTCCTAATTGCGTATCTTGGATAGAGCTCAATCGCCCAAATTATGACTTTCATCTCGGATATTTGCTTTCCTCCCGTCTCTCAAGTGTTTTCCGATTGTCTAACGTCGTTAGCATGTATTCTCACCCCCCCCCCCCCCCCCAACATATACATATGCACAGTGAAGTCCGAGATGAATTTCAGCACAGGACTTGCCTTCCCCCTCCCCACCATCTACTGGCAAGGAATTCAATGTGATCTCTGAGGTCTTTCTGAATGATTGATTAACGGTGTACTTGAGGGCGTTCAGCCGACCTGTTGCCATTTCGGCGACATGCCCAGTTCTCCTTCTCATCTGGCTTAAACTTTGCTGTTGCGTGTACTTGCTGTATGGAACCAAGCAGACTGAACTACTGTTGATATCATGCCGTTATTTATAGCTGAGTTCGATTCCCGATACCCTCTATGCCCTTCGATTCTCGTCTGTTTTCGAGAGCTCGTACCGATATTAAGTGAAAACGTATGTCCTCTCAGTGATTCCCAGATATGGTGGAAGGCAAGGCCGGCGCGATCTTAGCGAATTGAATGCCACAGCCTAGCAGAAGAAATACAAGATCTACTAATAGTGTTCTGAAGAAATAGGTTCTCAGATCGTGAAATTGAGCGGGCATTGCAGTTAAAACCAAGAAGGCCTGAGGAAGAGAAGCTGACAATCGCTTCTCTTCCTTATGCCGTGCCTGTATGTGGGAGGATCAGTAGACTTCTGTCGAAACACGGCATCCAATGTATTTCGATCCCGTCAACAGAAATCAAAACAGCTTGATTTCAATCTCTAAAACCACCTGTAAAAAACACCCAGTCGGCATAATTAGAGCCCTGAAAACTACAAGAAACGCTGTTGCCAGCTTTCAACTACGAAGTGCAAAAGGCTGCAGGCGAACAGAGCAGCTGTCCCTAGAGACGTGGCAACACCGTGGCGTTGCACGATTGGTTGAGGCAGGCGCGAAGCTGCGGCGTCAAGCCCGCCTCAGTTCTCAGGGTCTCACGCCGACTCTGCTGCAGGTCTACGAAAGCCGACGTATACAGAATTCCATACACGTCTGACGTGGGGCAGAATATTAGAACAGTCGAGGAGAGACGCAAGGAGCATGGGCGACACAACTAAGACAAGCAAGAAAACCGGCAATTGGTAAGCAATGCCTCAAGTACACTGATGTGAAAAGCTTTTGGACAGTTGTAACTTCCACACGATGTGCTGCTGCCAAGTAGCGTAGCTGGTTGACACTTGAACAGTACTTAGAAAGAACTGCTGAAATACAGAACAGAGAGAAAGAGAAAGAAATACGCAACAAGACTAACAGAAATGACACTTCTATCCAAGGACAATGATTACACAGAAATCAACGCGATTTGTGATGGTCTCCTGAACATTACGAAAGGCGGGAAATTGGGTGTGTGGTCACCACGGACGACAACGCATGTTCTGCAACGTGCTCCCATGCTGGCCGCAAGCTTGCTTTTCGGTAGGGCGTTCCATTCCTTCATGAGCGCGTTTGACAAGTGCTGGATGGCATTGGTGCATCGCATCCCACATGTTCTCGATGAGATTTAAATCGAGAGAACGGGCTGACAAACCGATTCGCCGAATATCTTCTCGTTCCAAGAGCTCCTTCCCTGCGCAGTCCGATACGGTCGCGCAATGTCATCCATGAAAATGAAATCATGGCCGAATGCACTCCTCAAACGTTGTTCATTGGGAAGAGGTCCAGTGTCACAATGACGTTGTGTGATGAGTGTACCGTGTTCAAAGATTTGGAGGTCAATCCGCTCTTGCAACATTATAAAGGTCCCCATACGATACTACACGGACCTCCAAAACTATCATGTTCGACAATCTTGGACACACCCTCGTTTGAAGAGAGGTGGAAATACGTAATGCACCCGTAGAATTTTGGAAAATGTTTGTTTTGGTAGTCCAGGTGCTACGGTGTGGGGAAGTATAACGTGGGTTGCGAATGGGAGACGCTTTGCAGTAAGGGCACCAACGACGATCCACAACCATGTTGGTGAAGGAACTGAATGCTCTACCGCAACTTATTCCTTGCTACTCTTTTGGTCAGCATGGGAGCACGTTGCAGAGCATGCACAGGCGTCCGCGTCCAGGGAACCATCATAAGTCGCGGTGACGTATGTGTAATTATTGTCTTTGAAAAAAAAGTGTCACCTTTCTTTGTCTGCTTATTTCTTTCAGTTACGTTCTGTACTGTGCTGTATTGGAATCTAGCAGTGCTTTCTGCGTGTGGTCCAAGTCTCATCAAGCTATGACACATAGCAGTAACCATCAAGCGGAAGTTTCTTCGTACTTAAGTTATGCATACTAGTGCATAATCATCTACATCTATAGCTACATGATTACTCTGCAATTCACATTTAATTGCCTGACAGAGGGTTCACCGAACCATCTTCGAGCCATATCTCTATTGTTCCACTCTCGAAGAAGAGCGAGTGGGAAAAGCGAGCACTTACTCTTTCTGTGCGAGCTCTGATTTCTCTTATTGTATCATCATCATCATTTCTTCCTATGTAGACGGGCGCCAACAGAATACTTTCGAAATCTGAGGAAAAAGGTGGTGTTTGAAATTTCACGAGAAGATCCAGCCGTAACTAAAAACGCCTTTGTTTTAATGATTACCACCCCAACTGGGTATTTGACTGTTTTCTGGAAATTATCTAAATGATTAATTATGTCATTTTATGCTCCTAACATGCTTGTTTCTTCCTTTTGAATTTCATTATTCTTTTATAAAAGCAGAAATGAAATTAAAATAATTCGAAAGTGTTCTGAAACGCTCTATTCGAGTCATGTGATACCTGTGACGTCACTGGCTAGCTCGCTGCTCCTTCTGCCATGAAGCTAATTCACAGTAATATCTTCTTTTGGAACTTACGTTTCGGAAAATTGGTTACAAATGGAGTGCAACATAATACTGTACAAGTCGATCTATAAAAACTCCTGAAAGTTGGAATGTTCCAGAGAATGAGGAGATGCTTAAAATGTGGCTGCACTGTACCGGCAAATTGCCACCACATCGACGCATAAGTTCACTAACTTCACTGACATTATTTTGCACTACGAAATTAACATTAATTTACCTCGGAGATATGCTTTACCACCGTGTAAGGAAAGATAGTGTCCTTTAGAGATATTAATCTCGTATTGAAAATTATAGTTTTATCGTATAAAATGTTCGGTAACTCAGTTATTAGAACGGTAGACAGTCGAATTTTACAAGATGACGTCCATAGATCGCTAGATCGAATCCAACCCGAAAGAATATTTTGACTTACTTGTAAAACGACTCGACAGTCCTCCCATATGAAAACCAAATCGCAATTACAAAACTTCACGGCACCGATCAGAAACAGAATGTTACTGTGTTTTCCTTGCTCTTTACATGTGCATACATTTGTAATCGCTGTTCACACACGTCACATTCAAAAAGATATTTTGTAGTTAGTGTGGGCACACAATTTTTGTTTTGTTAGAAACAATGTTTTTTTATCTTCGTACTGTCCAGCTAGGATATCTATTATTCAAAGTTTTGAAGTGTCTCATCTTCCGTAAAGATGAAGTGAATCTGCTTCTGACGCTAGCTTTAGTTTACCGTCACAAACATCACAGACCTTACGTTTGTATTACTTGCGTGCGGTACATGCTTTATGTCTCTCCGCAGAAAACTTCGTCGTCGTATGCCTCGTTGTACTACGGGCGTTTGGCTATATCTTCACTACTAGTAATGCTTTACAAAAAAGTGGATTGTTTGTCCGCAAAGTAAATTAATTTATTCTTTGTTGTCCATTTCTTAGACTGAGATTAATGTGAAGATGTATATAATACACCCCATCATCAGAACAACTACTACAATCTCTTCTTGCTAAGGCTATTTACGTGTGTCGTATAAAACTTTTCAAAATGTTTGACCCTTTCAAGATTCGAACATTTGACCTCATTGCCTGTAGTCATATCCGTTATACGTTGCACCATTGTACGCCTCCTCAGACCAACTACCTCTGCTGAGTGTATTCTATATAGGAAATCAGCACTAAGATTTGCCACGAATAATTTTATTGTACTTTGGGTCGTAGCTCATGCCTGATAGTCGACAATCTATTTATGATAAAGTGACCCATTTGCAAAAGTTCTATAATTCCCTCATTTCGAGCGAGTTTAATGATGTTGCTAGGAGCAGGGAAAAGAATGTCCGTCGTTGCACATATGGCCCCTCTAAATGGGTGGAGTATAAAAGCATTTACCTTCACAAGGTTTCCACTATCAGTGTTCACAAAATTCCTTTCTATTGTTACTTGTCCATCACTAAATAGCTAGACTTTTCGCAGAAAATGTACGTAGATACATTGTAACTTCAGCTGAAACTCCTTTAACACAGGTGTAACTTCGTCTTACTCCTAGTCTGTGACATCACCAGAGCATCAGCCAGTAACATAGGGGTTTCGATCACGTGACCAAATATTGATCTTGAATGATTTTTGAGCTTTAATTACATAAAAATAAAAGATATTTTGTGACAATATTGACAGTAAGTCCTACCTGAATATTATAATTAATTAGAATAACAGTAGTCAGAACCATATTTTTATCGTAGGAAAATAGCCCATTCACGTATCATACTCTCTCTCCTACTTCGCGATATTACAAACCGAGCTGCCCTTCTTTGAACTGTTTCGATGTTCTCCGTCAGTCTCACCTGATACGGATACCGCCCAGCACAATAGTACTCCAGAACAAGGCGGACAAGCGTGGTGTAAGCAGTCTGTTTAACAGACCTGTTGCACCAAATGTTCTGCGAACACGTTTGGTATGCTTTCCCCACAACTTTATCTATGCTATCGCTTCAATTTCAATTATTCATAACTATAATCCCTAAGTGTTTAGCTGAATTAACAGCCTTTAGGTAAGTGATATTTATGATATTAATTTAGCATTTTTCTTTTAGTACTCACGTGATGGCTTCACACTTCTATTATTTAGTGTCAACTGCCACTTCTCACACCAAACAACTAATGAAATGAAATAGGATGGTTCAAGCGCTAAATTTTTAAGACAGCGTGGTTAAGGAGTCTATCAAAATTAAAAACGTCGGAAAACCTGATATACAGGGACGGAGATTTTGATTTATACATGGTTTGGAGTCCAGCACTCAGATTGTTAAGATGTCGCCGGCCACCTCGTCCACCAGAGTTGTGAATCGCTGGGAGTATATGCGTTTCACGGAGTACCAGTGGCAACTCTGAACAAAAAAATAAAAGAACATCAAAAGCCGAAGTAGGGATCGGGAATCCGACTTAGCTGTAAATGGCGGCGCGAGATGAAAACCGGATCCAGTCTGGTTGGAGTCCAGACAGCGAATACACGTAACAGCACAACACGCAGCTCGTGAAGACGTCTGGGTCGGAATGTAAAATTTTGTGGTTTAATGGAAACAGCAACTAGGCTTTACACCTGGAAGGACACATTTGGGGAATTCCCTGAAAGATCGCTGTTTCGTAAATGTAGTATGAGGTCACCTGATAGAAATTAGTGACGTCACCATGTGTCTGTACAAAGTGTAAAACACCCAGATTACCGTCAGAGGATACATGATTGAATATGCAGTTTGTAGCAAAGGGCTGATCCCAACTTCCACTTTGACCCTCGTGGCATTTTAGATATGATTTCGTTATAGTCGATAGAGCTCGGTGCCGCGACGCTAACGAGACTTGACTCGAGGCGCGCGGCGGGTGGGTGTGGGGTGCCAGGCGACACGCATCTGCTGCGCCTCGTCTCCAGCGCCGCTTTTTTGCTCGGGCATCGTCCAAGGAGCTGTGACCGAGCGCGCACAATTTGTAACCGTACGTCGACGCCGGTTAATACGTCACACCAGCGTGACTAAGCGCGCCAACACCTGCGAGCCGGCAAAAATAAAAAAGAAAAGAATACGAGGGCCCCAGAGAAGGGAAATCGTTGACGCACGACTACCTCCAGGCTGCATGGCAGACAGTTTCTTCGATGATGAAACGCAGCTCTCGCAGTGCCAGCCAAAAATCCGTGTGTCTTCTATGCCTACGTCGAACTGTTGTTCCTGGTTTCCCGCCGTGCCTGCAGCTGTTGCTTGATATTCGACAAAGAAACTGCTGTATATATTCGAGGCGACGAGCAAGTTTCTCCCCTACCAAGTCCGCTTGAATCAATATACCAGTGTTGGTACAAAATGACACTACGCCGAAAGGATAGTTAGCTTGTTGCCCGTCAGAGAGTGTTGCATCTACAATACCGCCAGTGGAGGATTCATGCACAAACAACAAGTACACTACTGGCCATTAAAATCGCTACACCAAGAAGAAATGCAGATGATAAACGGGTATTCACTGGACAAATATATTATACTAGAACTGACATGTGATTACATTTTCACGCAATTTGGGTGCATAGATCCTGAGAAATCAGTACCCAGAACAATCACCTCTGGCCGTAATAACGGCCTTGATACGCCTGGGCATTGAGTCAAACAGAGCTTGGGTGGCGTGTACAGGTACAGCTGCCCACGCAGCTTCAACACGATACCACAGTTCATCAAGAGTAGTGACTAGCGTATTGTCACGAGCCAGTTGCTCGGCCACAATTGATTGACAAGACGTTTTCAGTCGGTGAGAGATCTGGAGAATGTGCTGGCCAGGGCAGCAGTCGTACATTTTCTGTATCCAGATAGGCCCGTACAGGACCTGCAACATGCGGTCGTGCATTATCCTGCTGAAATGTAGGGTTTCGCAGGGATCGAATGAAGGGTAGAGCCACGGGTCGTAACACATCTGAAATGTAACGTCCACTGTTCAAAGCGCCGTCAGTGCGAACAAGAGGTGACCGGGACGTGTAACCAATGGCACCCCATACCATCACGCCGGGTGATACGCCAGTATGGCGATGACGAATACACGCTTCCAATGTGCGTTCACCGCGATGCGGCCATCATGATGCTGTAAACATAGCCTGGATTCATCCAAAAAAAGTTTTCCCATTCGTGCACCCAGGTTCGTCGTTGAGTACACCATCGCAGGCGCTCCTGTCTGTGATGCAGCGTCAAGGGTAACCGCAGCCATGGTTTCCGAGCTGATAGTCCATGCTGCTGCAAACGTCGTCGAACTGTTCCTGCAGATGGTTGTTGTCTTGCAAATGTCCCCATCTGTTGATTCAGAGATCGAGACGTGGCTGTACGATCCGTTACAGCCATGCGGATAAGATGCCTGTCATCTCGACTACTAGTGATACGAGGCCGTTGGGATCCAGCACAGCGTTCCGTATTACCCTCCTGAACCCACCGATTCCATATTCTGCCAACAGTCACTGGATCTCGACCAACGCGAGCAGCAATGTCTCGATACGATAAAACCCAATCGTGATAGGCTACAATCCGACCTTTATCTCCTTGCCCTGAAACTTTGAAGTGTCGTAGCTCCCACACTAAAAGTGATAGGAATGAAATTTAAATTGGTGTATACACATCTGGTGTTACTGATTCCAGTGCATGATAGAAACAACTATTGTTCCATTTAACAAATTGTATCTTTTTGCTGTAACTCTTTGGATAATAACACAATAAACTTATGGTGACCTGCCGCAATAAATATTTCCGTCGCCATTACTTCGTAGTCCGCAGCTCGTGGTCGTGCGGTGGCGTTCTCGCTTCCCGCGCCCGGGTTCGATTCCCGGCGGGGTCAGGGATTTTCTCTGCCTCGTGATGACTGGGTGTTGTGTGATGTCCTTAGGTTAGTTAGGTTTAAGCAGTTCTAAGTTCTAGGGGACTGATGACCATAAATGTTAAGTCCCATAGTGCTCAGAGCCATTTCAACCATTACTTCGTAACTTACAGAGGCAAACACATTTAGTGAAACACCCTGTATATCAGAGATGGAGGACAGATTAGCAAACTAAATTCATCCATTGTTTTCTGATCAGAGCATACAGCGACATCCAATAAACTTCAAGCACAATTTCAAACCTATTCTGATCTTTTTCTCGCCTACATGCTTAATTTCAAAGGTTTAAGACATTAATTCGTTTGTAAAGTAGTCAGACGTCTGAAACTGTTTTCTGTATGGGAGTTCGATTCCTTAAGGATTTGGGGGATACACTGGTTGGGCCGGCCGCTGTGGCCCAGCGTTTCTAGGCGCTTCAGTCCAGAACCGCGCTGCCGCTACGGTCGCAGGTTTGAATCCTGCCTCGGACATGGATGTGTGTGATGTCCTTAGGTTAGTTAAGTTCAAGTAGTTCTAAGTCTAGGAGACTGATGAACTCAGTCCCATAGTGCTTAGAGCCAATTGAACCAATTGTACTGGTTGGAAACTGTTTGATCATCTGTTTCGCGTGACAAATGCAGTATTTACTAAATGCAGTATTCTGAAAATGAATACTAAATAGAGAAACACACAGGTAATTATAAGCACGGTGCAGCACGTAACATGCATATCAGAAGAACATCAGTTGTGATAAATAAATGGAAGATAGGAAGTTGACAGTTTAGCATCGAGACGATACGAGATCAGAGGCTGACGATAATGGTTAACGAGGTCAGCGCTATTGCTTGAAAAGGAAACGTCTTGGCATTTACCCTTATCTTCCCTCCTTCTTTCATCGCTCACCTTCTTCCATCATGCACCATCTCACAGACAGTATTAAAGAAAATTAAACAGATGGAGACTCCCGATCATGTTAGAAGAATAGAGGGAAAGGTAAAATAATCAGCTTGGTTTACCAGAATGTTAGGGGGAGGGAGGGAAAGCTATAAATTGGTTGTTAATTTGAAACTTCCTGGCAGATTAAAACTGTATGCCGGACTGAGACTCGAACTTGGGACCTTTGCCTTTGGCGGGCAAGCGCTCCATTGAATTGAAACTGTGGGGACGGATCGTGAGTTGTGCTTGGGTACCTCAGATGGTGGAGCACTTGCCCACGAAAGGCAAAGGTCCCGAGTTCGAGTCTCGGTCCGGCACACAGTATTAATCTGCCAGGAAGTTTCATATCGGCGCACACTCCGCTGCAGAGTGAAAATCTTATTCTAGTTGTTAATTTGTTTGGAAGAAACAGATGTCATTTATCTGGTACGCGGCCGTATAATCACAGTGATAGAAAATCTTAATGCAAGTGGTAGTAACTTAGCTGAATCTTCGTGTAGATATAAAAGGATTAATTGAGAAATTGTCATACTCGTAAAAAGGAACAAAAATGCAGGAATCTGTAATTTCGGTACAGATCTGGACATACACAGTCTAGTCACATAAATGTGGCCACCGCATTTGTTGGACATAAACGTGCAATCACGTGCAATCACACACGGCAGCACTAGAAGTTGAGGGTAATAAGAAGGGTGTCGGAGAGACGCAGAAAACAGTGCAGTCTGTTATTGTAATGCGGAAACGGTGCGATTTATCTGACTTCCAAAAGGCATTATCATTAGCTTTCTTGCAAAGGGTGCCATCATTTTCGAAACGGCCAACTTTGTGAACAGTTTGTGTGCTGCCGCGGTTAAAGTTCACCGCCCGCGGAAATAAGGTGCTACTCCAAATCGGCGCCGACTCGAATGTGTTGCACCGCGGGCCAAAAAACGGTTCAAATGGCTCTGAGCACTATGGGACTTAACCCCCCCCTCTGAGGTCATCAGTCCCCTAGAACGTAGAATTACTTAAACCTAACTAACCTAAGGACATCACACACATCCATACCCGAGGCAGGATTCGAACCTGCGACCGTAGCGGTCGCGTGGTTACAGACTGAAGCGCCTAGAACCTCTCGGCCACTCTGGCCCGCACCACGGACCATAGATGACAGAGATGAACGACGGCTACGAAGATGTGCAGGGCGAATAGATGTGTCATGATGAACAACTGACCGCCATAATTAAGCAAGTGGCTACCAAAAGTGCGTCCTCAGCTACTGTTCAGCGCAATCTGCTGCGTATGGGCCACCGAAGCAGGCGGCTGGTTCATGTACTCACGATGACTGCTGTTCATCGACGTTGAAGGTAGAAACGTAAACAGCAGAACTGCAACTGGACGTTCACTGAATGGCGGGAGGGGGTCTTTCAGACGAGTTAAGTTTTATGCCACATAGGGTAGATGGCATTGGCGTGCACGGTGTGAAACGTCTGAAAGCAACGTCTTGCTACAATTGTCGGAAGGATCCACACCGGAGAAGGGAGCGATATGATGTGGGGATGTTTTCGTGGGATTCCCTTAGTGATCTCCTCATTCCGGAGGACACGGTGGACCAATACAGGTACGTATCTATCCTTGAGGACCATGCCCACCCCACCATGGGGTTTGTTTTTCCTGGGGACGATAGCATGTACCAGCAGGAAAATGCAGCGTGTCACACAGCTAGCAGTGAACGTGCTTGGTTCGAAGAGCACCAGGATTTAAACCCAACCGAGAATCTGTGGGACCATCTTCATCGGACTATTCGCGCCATGGATGCTCAGTCGAGAAACTTAACGCAGCTGGGCAGGGAACTGGGGTCGGCATGGCTCAACGTCCCTTTCGGTACCTTCCAGAATCTCGCTGACTCCCTTTTGTACGTCTCACAGCGGTCTGCGCTGCAAACTTTGGTTATTCATACTTTTGACACGTGGTCACGTTAATGTGACTGGACAGTGTGGAAGAACGTGGTTGTAAGTTAATACTGTAAACTGTAATACTTGTGTACACTATACCAGTCCTCACATGGTAACTGCAAATTTTCATAATAATATTCGGTGCTTTATTGTGCTGTCCCTCAGACAAACTGAAGTGTTTCTACAATGAACCTGACAGGAAAAGTGACCTACAGGTGCTATTAACCTCCTATAATTTAGAGTCAGACTTAAAGTTCACTAACTGAGTTTCTCAGGATAGAAGTCGTTACATATTCATACCACAAGCAGAAGTACAAAAAAATTCTGTTTTGTGGTAAACAGGTTATTTTTGAAAATAGTTTTCCTAAAAGATAATTGAATGGAATATTGGGAAGTCGGAACAGGCATCAGAGTATCTTCCCAATGAAAAAGGGAATCTCACAAATAATATAGCATGACCAAGTACTGATTAGAAACGCTTTCATGTTATAAACAGTGCGGTAACATATTAAGAAAGTAAAGTTGAAGCAATTACAGCCCTTGGTCCCAAAATTTAAGCCTTTTGGCCTGGTTTTGTCACTTTTTTGAGTGCCTTCATCAGTAATTAAACATTCAAATTGGCCTATAACGTAAGTACAAAATTATTGGAAATTTTTTTTTTATATAAAAGCGTAATTCCAGTGACGTGTGTGCCGTGTTTTAAGGAGATGCTGACAATTGCATTTCTATCGTTTGCTGTTGTTACAAGCTCTTAATTATACAGAATATGGTTTAGAATCCAACTTTGCAAACGAAATGTTGCTGCTCGACAATAATGTTTTCTGGGTCGTGGTGTCTTGTGATGAATCGACATTTCACCTGATTGTAAATGTGAACAAACATTATGTGCGCTCTGGGGGTCAGAAAATCCCCAAGAGATGGTACAGTTGCAACGAAACTCCCCTTAATTGAATGTTTTTTTATGCCATACCTTGGCGGAAAGTTTAGAGGCCGTTCTCCTTTGTGAAGCAACTGGAACTGTGATGTGCTAGAACAGCGGCTCTTGTTCATTAATATGTTCAAATAGACATATTTCTCCATAATACCGTCGAGCAACAGCCGGCCGCTGTGACCGAGCGGTTCTAGGTGCTTCAGTCCGGAACCACGCGGCTGCTACGGTCGCAGGTTCGAATCCTGCCTTGGGCATGGATGTGTGTGATCTCCTTAGGTTAGTTAGATTTAAGTAGTTCTAAGTCCAGTGGACTGATAACATCAGATGTTAAGTCCCATAGTGCTTGGAGCCATTTGATTTGAACTATCGATGAACACCAATTCGCCCGTTTCAAATATCGATATACAGCCCAGACAAGAACGCTGCCACCTCCATGTTTTACAGTCGGTTTAATATCTGTGACTGTAAATTCTTCGTTCGTCTTCCGTCACACCATGCTTCGTCCATCCTATTCAAAAATGTTAAACTTACTTTCGTTGGCAAAAATTACGTCGTTCCACCATATTTCATCCTTCGTAATAAACTCTCTGGCAAAGTACAATCTCTTCTTCTGATTTTTTTCATTCAGATACGGTTTCTACCTGACCACTCTTCTATTGTAGCTACTTTCATTTAATGCTCTGCCAATCGTTTGAGGATGTACCTTCTTTCCAGTCTCGTTCAGCAGCTCACGTGCTAATCTGGGTGCACCGAGTGTAGGATCCTTCTTTATTTTCCGTATTAGCTGCATCTTGTCACGTGCATCCAGCTTCGGTGGCTGGCCCTTTTGCGTTATAGAGTCGATATGTTCCTTATTTCTGAATCGTCTGACGATATCAGGCACAGTAGTCTTACTTATGTTGAGCGTGGTAGCAATTTGTCTATATGATTTACCTTTCGCGTTGTAAAAAATCACAAGCTGTCGTATCTCAAAACTACTATCAACTCTGCGTGGTATCGTACCGTCTCAACAGTCGACCGCGGTTGTAAAACGCACACTTGCCTTCTGACTCGAATATTTACCCCGGTGTGAACGGTAAAAACAAGTGCAGCACTGCCATCCGTCCGGATATTAAAATAACATGACCATAGAAGAGTGCTTTATTTCAATCTTACTATTTAACAAGTGTTATACCTTGTGTAAACTTCATTCATACTACTACTTACAAGACATCTACCCTCATATAATACGTGAAGTGGCGCACATAAAACCGGCCAGAACCACAATGCGAACGCACGTGAGTAGAATTACTAGCTTGTCAGTTTCTTTGCCACCTTCCAAAAGCTATAACGTGTGAGTAGTTCATGCGGAAAGTAGTCGTTATAAACCGTGAACTTCAATATCATGCCTTACTCCACTGAAGAACGTGTGTTCAAATGGTTCAAATGGCTCTGAGCACTATGGGACTTAACATCTGAGGTCATCAGTCCCCTAGAACGTAGAACTACTTAAACCTAACTAACCTAAGGACATCACACACATCCATGCCCAATGTAGGATTCGAACCTGCGACCGTAGCAGTCGCACGGTTCCGGACTGAAGCGCCTAGAACGGCATGGCCTCCGCGGCCCGCAACGTCTGTTCATTGATGAAGAATGTGTGCTGTCTGAATCCATTAAACTTGTTCTTGACACTTTTCATGAAAAATTTCCAGAAAGTAATATTCCTGCAAAATCAGTGATCCAGGATCTAGTGAGAAAATGGCGTTCGACAGGCAGAGCTGTTAATTCAAAGACAAATTAGGCACCGACTGTACGTACACCTGAAGTTGTGGTGAACGCAACGGCACACATTGAAAGTAGTTCCTACAAGTCAACACGACGATTATCACAGCAATGTGGAATATCTCGCAGGTCATGCCACGCATCCTTCATGGCTTAAAAATGAAACCTTACCGTGTGAGTGTTGTTCAGCAAATAAAAGAAGCGGACTAGTGTATGCGTACGCATTTGGTGCTGGATAATGTCGCTGGGGAACATCTTGATCAGTTCCTCCTTTTTTCGACGGATGAAACTTAGTTTCATCTGTCTGGTTACGTTAATTCACAAAACACATGACACTGGGCTACAGAGAATCCCCATGGCATACATCAAAAGCCGTTACATGATTTAAAAATTGGTGTATGGTGTGCTGTATCTGGAAACAGAAATATCAGGCCGTTGTTCTTCAACGAAACTGTCACCACACATGTTTACTTGCAACTCTACAATGAATTTTCGCCTCTGTTAACTCCAAACGAAAATGTTGTGCATATTTCTAGCAAGATGGGGCAACTTCTCATACGTCGGATTTGTCCTTAGCTCGTATACATACCGATTTTATAGAAGTAGGAACCATTACTAAGGGCTTGTGGCTACCCCAAACTCCCGACTTGTCACATTGTGACTTTTACCTCTGGGGATTTCTAAATGCTAGAGTCTACCGCAACAATCCCAGAACGCTTGACACATTAAAATACAACATAAGTGAAGAAATCTCGAGCATTCCTCAAAGAGTATTGAAAAGTGTTTTCCTTAAAGTGCTTCGACGTGCATAGCTTTGCTTGGATGTTGGCGGAGAACATTTTGAACAGAGACTTTAAATTCCTTTCTAAAATATGCTTATTAAACTAATAAAAGTAAATCTGTTACTTGAACTGTTAATTACATAGTTGATAATGAAACTGTACAATAAAAATGTAAGAAAGCGATGATGTACGTTGTATTTCTTCATTCATATTCCTTTCAGTGCTGGGGCCGGTTTTATGTTCGCCATTCTGTATTTTTCTTTTATTCAGAATACAGTTATGATGCAGCAAAGTAAAAAACTCTTAGTGTCCGAATATTAAGGTTATTTCACCGTATGTGCCTTCACTACCAGCTGATCTACTCAACCTTAGAAACAGCCTTGCTGCAACAATTAATTATCTCCTATCGACTGCCGGCCGCTGTGGCCGAGCGTTCTGGGTAGTTCAGTACGGAACCGCGCTGCTGCTACTGTCGCAGGTTCGAATCCTGCCTCGGGCATGGATGTATGTGATGTCCTTAGGTTAGTTAGATTTAAGTAGTTCTAGGGGACTGATGACCTCAGATGTTAAGTCCCATAGTGCTCAGAGCCATTTGAACCATTTGAACTGTTGCGGTAACGCTACCTACAATAGATTATATGCCTATTAATCAGGTAGACAATGCGTGTGTAGCTTCTGTGAAAGAAGCAAATGTAGACCGTTCCTGTTGGAAAACGGAAGACATGACAATCGAGATAAGAAACGAAGTTAAATATTTACTTAAGATGAAAATGTCGATATTATCTTTGAGTTACACTAGTGACTGCAAGTGTGAGTTCGCTGTGAGACCGGAGCACGCTGTTTGCGACGGCCTTGGTTTCAGTGGGCCACGGTGTATGACGTAATAGTGCCGGCACGCGAAGCTGAGACTGGAGGCACTGTTAACCACGACTGCAGGGAACGACTAACACACACGCTCCTGCAGTGTGGCCGGCTCTTTTCCTGCTGCCGTTCTAACTGCCACCTAGGCTACACCAAGAAAACACAATTTAATCAGCGTCTTACAAATTTTTGTATGACAGTTTCAGCTTGAATGTTTTCTGGAATTCCTAATTCTTTTCACTTCCGTCAGTGCTTTGTGAGTGGGACAAAAAACCCAGTTCACTCCGCGTGTTCGCATCCGCAACAATCTGTATGTCCCACTTACGTAGCTGTATGGGCTGGTTCTTAAGTTTTATTATGGTAAAATCAGTGATAGTCAAACCATTAAAACTAGGTACTTATCAGCATGATGATGCAACAGCAGTTGTGCGTGGTGTGGTTCGACACATCCTTGGTAGGTTTCCAGAGGTTACCAGATGTATACGCACATGCTACGCAACTCTTGCTAATTACGGGTGGGTTGTAGGTGGACGCGAACCTGGCACCCAACAGCGTCATAGTAGTGTATCATCTGTTTCAGGCAAGGCAAATTTGATGACCGAGGCACCAACGTGAGTTCGCTATCATACCCTCAAATCATTGCGGCTTTGTGGCTCGGATAGTTACGCTGCTGGGAGATGCCATCACGTCGGGGAAGACAATAAGCGTCAAGTCTTGCAGGTGGTCCGCAATAATGTTTTGTAGTCCGCAGTTTTCATGGTGCGCTCCATTTCTGTCACGGGTACAATGGACGTTCAGGTGAATGTTTTCCATAGCAGAACAATGCCGCCACCGCCCTGCGTTCACTCGTCAGGATGGCAGCGTATCCGGACATGACCATCGATCGACCTGGTGTAACAACAAACGCAATTCACCCGACCGGCGACACGTATCCGTCGATCCACGACCCAGTCTCGATGATCCCGTGCCAAATACAGTGGTAGTTGATGATGGCGGCGGGGCAAGATGGCAACGTGTAGGAGTCATTTTCTGTGGAGCCCCACGTTCAACAATGTGTTCTGAACTAAGTACTCCGAACCACTTGTGCCTGCACGAGCATTGTACTCTGTCGTCAGACGTGCCACAGATGAATGCCTGTCGTCATTTACAGAGCGGGCAAGCCTCCGACCTCAACATCCTATGACGAGCCATGGAATTTCGACCCCTGGTCGCATACTCGTGGTTTCTCAATCCTTCATTCGCTTTCGACAGATGCTCCCGACAGTAGCACTTGATCAACCGATTATCTTTTCTACTTTCGAGATGTTCTTCTGTAGGCGCCGAGCCATAACAATCTGACCTCTCTCGAAGTCGCTTGCTCACTGGGTTTCCCCATTTGTAGCGAAAATCGTCGCTAAAATCATTGCCCATTCGTCCGTCTCTCCTTCCCTTCTGTACGTTCCTTACTGCATCACGTATCCGCAATATCACCAGGCCATTAGTAGTATTATTTTGTCTCATCAGCATATTATCTCCAACGGGGAAAAAAACAAACTACGGGAGTCCTTAGTTTCACGTCTACGTGAAGGTAATAAGGGACCAACCAGAAAGTGAGGATGCTCAAAGATACGGAAACGGACGGCTATGCAACTGTTTGAAGATTAATTCTGATATTCGCTTTAAATCATCTGTGGAAAAATAATGGAAAGTCCGAACCGGGATATTTGTCTGTTGGGACTTTAAGGTGTACAACAGCTGCGGTCATACGTGCTCAAATCATGACTTAAAAATGGGCTGTTTTCTAGGTGGTTCTTTAAGTTAAGTCCAGCACAGGCACCTGTACGAAGGTAGAATGAACAATTACTACGATCCTCCTTTTTTAAAGTGGTCAATGGGGAAGAGATTCTAGGACAATGGTGACTAAAGAGCGGAACGCTTTCTATAGCCTGTGCTTCACGTGCTAAGACTTCGGATAGCATGAAATGGGCCAACAAGGCCTAGTTAATAAATATTAAGTGAAACTTGTGCCTTGCAAATGTAACAGCGGCTAGTTTTATTGCTGGTATTTTCGCTGCCACATCAGCACCTATCCTCTGGAGAAAGAGAGGGTGAAACGCGCTTAAACTCCTCTTTGTTATTTAAAAAAAATGTTGGATTAATTTGGGGTCAGTAAAAATAAATAAATCTGTTTGCAGCAAGAGGAAAAACCATCCCAATACCCAGTTCTGCAACTTGCATGTGACGTTGAGCGACGACCTAACAGGGGTATGGGACTTAATTTCGACGCAGACATACCTTCTGATACTGTGTCCTTCGTAAACCCACCTGTCCTTACCTATGACGATGCTGTTGTAGTTACGATGCAATCCCATCTGTCCATCTAACTTAACCTTGTGAGACTATAATAACATTTGGAAAGGGGTTGGTACACCATCAAAGAAAGAAAAAACTAATCTGATAAAATCAACCATACTGTCCTCAAATTAGGTTAGTGTATAGAATATACAACATTTGTGCAAAGTTGACAACGGCATTCGTCAGAATTTTCGGCGCTTGCGGAATGAAACAAATTGCGATGGACAAAAGAATTCCGCCCTACTGAACGCAGCTACTCGTACACTTAGTTGCGCCGCGCGGGGTAGCTGTGTTGTCCGAGGCGCCTTTCCACGGTTCGCGCGGCTGCCCGCGTCAGAGGTTCGAGTCCTCTCTCGGGCATGGATGTGTATGTGGTCCTTCGCGTAAGTTAGTTTAAAGTAGATTAAGTAGCTTGTAAGCCTAAGGGCCGATGATGTCAGCAATTTGATCCCAAAGGAACTTACCACCACCTACCACTTAGTTGCGCTGCGACGTTGAATGTACAGACAAACCACCATGACAGTTTCGGAATCTGTCGGCAATAACACTCTCGATTTCTCCAGAGAACAGACTACGCCACTACACGGCCTTCATCGACGTTCCGTAGCAACACTGAGGCAGTACCCAACCAAATTAACTTTGTCCCACTTAAGTTCGTGACTTATGACATATAGTGGGCTTTTCTTCAATTCAATTATCACCAAAGTAACCGCAGTTCTAGTTCTTACTCCTCGTATTACTATAAAATAAGATTTTTCTAAAATTCGCATGCATCAATATATACTTATGTTATTGATACAACGGTGGGATCAAAAACCAACAAAACACTGTTTAACTCATACCGCAATGAACATCATTCGACAGTAACCAGTTGCAACTCTAACTCTTGTGATCTTCAGACACAGAATCTGCAGCATCGGGCAGTATTTACAGTCATCATTGTGGCTTTTGTTTGGTTCTATTTTAAAACTATAACTTCTGAAGATGAACTGAATTTGGAATGAAACTGGTCATCACAATAAAGACCATCATTAATGATCAGTCTTATAGCTTGAAAATACTTGAGTGATTATTTCAAGCCAGCCGGTGTGACCGAGCGGTTCTAGGCGCTTCAGTCTGGAACCGCGCGACCGCTACGGTCGCAGGTTCGAATCCTGCCTCGGGCATGGATATGTGTGATGTCCTTAGGTTAGTTAGGCTTAAATAGTTCTAAGTTCTAGGGGACTGATGACCTCAGATGTTAAGTCCCACAGTGCTCAGAACCATTTGATTATTTCAAAAAACAGTATTTATAATACTACAATGAGCAAACCGTAGTTAATATCTTGTAGGCATTAAATCTACAATTTTAAGTTCTCCACGTGATCTGCATAGATATATTAGGGACTGAAAATTCGTTCTAATCTGTCTTCTCAACGAGAGTTTGTTCAAGTTGTCGTGTTCAGGCGTTTAAACTGAAATGGGAACGTACCTCGCTGCAGCCGTGTTAACAGCTTTCCCGTCGCGGCAGAAATTTCAGAAGTTTTCGCGTCCTCTGTGTAATGAAAACATCGCCGATGCCATAAACCAGGGTTTGCCGCGATTTCATTTGCAGATACGAGCGGGAAGCATGTCCGCGCGTTCGGCGCTTGCCGCGGGATGACTGGCGCCAGTTTTGATGGCTGCCTGGCAACGGACAAACGGACAAATGGCGCTCGTGCACGAACGGGAGCTTGTCAGCGCATTTTGCGATTGTTGTCCATCAATCTCGCGTTTCATATCTCGCTGTGGAGGATGGTACGCAAGTGGCACTATGCAGATCCCACACATGAATTCCGAGTGCGTCATCCGGCCAATGTGTTTCCGGCCGGCATACATCACAAACGCGTGCTTCCGTTTATTAAGCGCCGAATGAGGGACACTGCTGCTTATTGTCGCTTGGCAGCGCGCAATTCGACTGATGGCGTGTGAACTTGAGGCTACTGGATAAGTAGAAGCAGTAATGCTGCCGTCAATCCATGGTCTTCTTGAATATCACAATTATTTATTAGGCTTGATACTGTTGTAAGTGATAAAAACCTTACCTTTCTTCCAACTATGAACTGAAATATCCAGTCATTTGCAAAGAGCCACACGTGGACTCGCAACTACACTGGGGAATTTTCCACATGTTGCCATCGAAGAAAGAAATGATAAATGACAGAAGCAATTGCTGGAAATATCCTGCCAGTCGCTTGATCTGATACCGGATTTAAAGGAAAAAGTTAATTTGTTAGGTAGTGCCAGGATGTCAGTGATGCTACTCCACAACAAGAACTAATACGCATCTTATAAAAATATTTTTGCTATGCGAAGAAATTTCACAGTTCTAATGAGTATTATTTTACAAATAATGGTTAATGTCAATGATTAATTAACAAACGTCAATGAAAAATCAGCGACTGTATACACGAAATATAAAAAGAGACCTCTGTAAGAAAACTTCATTTACTTCTTCCTAAAGGAAACTAATGGTTTTTAAAGGAAGCACAGACTTACTCCTCTAGCGTTTCACTTCTCTTTTACCCTTTGATGTACTAAAAGGTAATATTGCCGAAATCCTGTGTTGTGCATTTTTATGAAATAATCATACTTTTGTTCGTAAGTATCGGTGTGTGCCAGTTATCGTAGCGAACATATTGATGCCACCGTATCGATTTTGTTTAACGAATTTACCTGTTTCAAGTAGATGTATCTGGAAATTGTGATCTCGTTGTTCGAAGGCAAAGCTACAGATTCATCGCGTCCTGTCGTTTAAGCGTTTTATTCTCCACAAGTCAAACCTGCAGATCTGATTTTACGAACTACGATCGAATATCCGATACCACATTTCGCGGTGAAATCACAACAGAATTTTACGGTCCACGAGCCTTCAGACAGTTATGATGTACACTGACCACCTGATACATCGAAAGAATATAACAGGTGATGGAAAAAAGGTCTATTGCAACAGTGATTCAATATTCGAGAAGACTTATGTGTCTATAACATTATGTCATCCATACTGAACAGGTTTTAAACAAACTGCGACTGTTTTGACAATAAAAGTGGAAATAAAACAATTTATCTGTGTCAGTCGCTTTTTATTTTCTCCTACGACGGGTTTCGGGAGCTTATACTCTCATCTTCAGGTGGAAAATAGCGATATCTTGTTACCTGTGTACCTGCAGGATGAAAGTAGTTGTTTGTTTTCGTTTCATTTTAAATGTGATCCATTATAAGGAACCCTGCAGTTCGTCATAAATGAACATTTTTGACTTCATTTTTCACACAGAATCACGACCCACTAATATCAACACACCAAAGACTGCAACTGGGTAAAGATATGGTACTTCTCTTCAGAGATCATTCATGGCTACCTTACGTTGTGGATCAGACATATATACAGTAGGTCTATCAATAAGTAGTTCATACCGGACGAAGCTTTCATACTAGATTTAAAGAACTCATTAATGCATTTAGATACAATACATCCAATAAATCTGCCATAGCTACACACTTCCAGGACACAGGAAGTTAATTTGGCAGTATAGAGGACACTCTAATAATACTTCATCAAATGAACATAGGCCACAAACTCAGTCTTTATGAAGAGCAGGAAATTTTCATTCCCAACAGAAAAGTTGGACAGAACACACTAAATGAAAAAGCTGAGACAGGGGCAGTGAGCTTTTTTAACAGCTTTGCAGTTATTCTAGATGATGCATTATAACTCTTTCTACCTTCTATTTCCTGGGTCAGTTATAAATAAATAAAAAGCATCAGAACGTGTTGCAGAGAAACAGTATATTCATATTAAGACTGCAGGTACACATATATGTAGTTAGCCTTTATCTATTTTATTTTATGTTACTGTCATATATTTTTGCACTGTAATACTTTTAACACAGTGTTGTAAAGAAAGAAATAATTTTATAATTGTTATTTGTATCCCTGATCCACAATGTGAACTAGCTATCAATGATCTCTGAGGCACATTATCATATATTTACTTCGCTACAATCTTTGGTGTGTTTATGTTAGTGGTGTGTGTTTCTGCGTGAAAAACCGAGTCAAAAATGTTTATTTATGACGAGCTGCAGAGTTATGTACACTGAATCAGATTAAAAATGAAACAAACCAAAAACAACTAGCTGCATCCAGCAGATACACATGTAACAAGATATCCCTATTTTACACCTGAAGGTGAGAGCGTAAATTAACGTGGGAGAAAAATAAAAACATCACTGACACAGATAAATTGCTTTATTTGAACTTTAAGAGTTATGTGTGTTAAGTTACCAATTACATCGGGCCGACGCATTTGTAATATCTTTGCTGAGGCTGGCTGATATTCATGCACAGAATACTTCTTATTAGAAGAGATATTTCTCTCACTTTTATCTGCCAGTAAGGAAAGATACATCATGAAGACCGATGAAAGAACTACCGAGTTGATGGGAGTACACTGATGAGAAATGAAGACATCTACGAAACCGCTGTTCGTGCTGCATAGGCAGTCTGCAAATAGAAGAGAGATCAGGTGAGCCACCTTCCTGCGTAGCCAGTGACGTCACAAGGACCACCTACTGGATGCTTCACTAAGTTATACCGATCCTTCCGATACGCGACTTTTAAATTCGCTGCTTCATAGCAAGCGGATACGCCCAGAGAGTGTTCATTTTCCGACAAATGTTTTAAAATAATGCGGAATATACTGATATTACTGATTCAAGAAATGCGCATCAACATAAGTTATATCTTGTAACTGTCTACCGACTGCTTCTTTTCATATGTGTGCTAGGGCAAGGCACGCGCCTACGCAGTCAAAGTCGCTAAACACGCCTGTGGGGTACCGCTCGACTCCCAGGAAAGCCGATTCGAATCCTGGCCATCATTTGGCAGGAAAGGAAAGAAGAGGTGAAGGCTTGAAGTTCCTGACTACCAGTCTGTCCGCCAAAATTTTAGATTATATTCCAAAACCTCTCCGCAGTTTCTCATGAAGCGAGGACATGTGGCAGTTTTGACGGTGATCTGCCGTTCGGGTGCGAGGTTAAGCTCGGCCGCCCCGTTGGTGCTCTTCGAAAGGAGTAAGCTCTGTGCCAACACAGCGTTTCACCCTCTCCCTTCTCTCAACATCATCACACAACACAAACATAACACTGTACTATACACACACCCTTTACACTCACTGGCACTCCAAACAGATACATGCGACTCGAACATCATGTATACGCTAAGAAAGGTGCCCGTGTGCGCGGAGGAAGTACGTCCTTTCCGACAAGGGTCTGAACTGAGGTCATGCAGTGGGATTTACCAGCCGACATTGCCGTATCCCATTTTTGCTAGGCCTAGATAAAAAAAAAAACTCATGAAGCAAGGATTTACACGGCTTTTAAGAAACCTGTATGTGTGTGTTTGATTAAAACAGATGAACCGGCCTCTGTGGCCGAGCGGCTCTAGGCGCTTCAGTCTGTAACCGCGCTGCTGCTACGGTCGCAGGTTCGAATCCTGCCTCGGGCATGGATGTGTGTGATGTCTTTTGGTTAGTTAGGTTTAAGTAGTTCTAAGTCTAGGGGACTGATGACCTCAGATGGTAAGTCCCGTAGCGCTTAGAGCCATTTGAACCATTTTGAAAACTGATGAACTGGAGTAATGTGACATCAATACATGACTTTTTAAACTGTTTACCAGCAATAACACTTCATCAAAAATTACAGATGGTTTATAAAAATCAACTCCTTCTCTTTCAACAGTTAGAAAAACTGAAACTGCATTTTACTTACACGATTCACAAGAAGAGCGTCTCAAAACAGCAGCCATAGATAAAAACAATACAAAAATTCATAATGGCGTGTTGTGCAACGGAGTACGGTACATTTATATGTAGAATTAAGTATGACAAATCTAGAAAAAACGCAAACAATGCACTTCACAGCGTCGGTTAGACTATTTTAGAAAAGAAGATTTTGCGGGATGACTTTTTTGGTGAGAAATGGCTCCATTACTTCTCTTTAGATGCGAAATGATTTCTTTTTATTGATTGCCTTGATATGATAACGCAATGTCTTAGTAATGCTATCCAGCGTCCTTCCAGTAACAATATTTTTACACATGTAACAGGTCATTTTTACACACTCTTGGTAGTGTTATTCTGGGTACGCATCGTCTGTAAGGATAGCTAAACGCGTAGAACTGAGATATTCTCTTCGCGTTAGTTCCGCATTTAGCTTAACGAAGTGGAATATCTCACATATCTTGGTTACTGAGAGATATATTTTAAATATTATTTGCTCGATACATGTGAATCACAGAGGTAGAGAAGAGATCTACCTTTCCTCTGCATCCCTTTTATACCATTATTGCAAATGTGTAACACTCTGGATAACGATCTGACGTATTTCCTTACTTGGGTATGAAATTACGAACTTCGGCAAAGGACTGTAATTCGTTTCTTGTTCAGAACAGATGTATCAGAAGTTATATAAACTCCATGATAAAAAAAGTGAAGCACCCAGAAGAACTGATTAGAGTCCATTGCACTTTCGTACACGTACACACCATCGGCGGGTTTGGAAATGATTATAGAGAAGCAAAAATCTGTGACAGACAGAACAGCTACCAGAGTGCGTTAGTGTTGTTCGTATTTAGCGTTATTACCAGGCATAGTAGGGTATATAAGGAGTAGTGTACTCACTGAGATGGACAAGGAGACGCCGCCTACTCCTCTGAGACAGTCTCATCAGCAGCTGGCAGATTTTGATAAGGGCCTCATAGTGGGTCTCCATGTGGCCGCCTGGTCGAATCGTGTACCATTCAGATTTGTGGGGCATTCGAATGTGACAGCAACAACTCGAGGGCAGGTACATCGTTCTGCTCGACCACGTATGACCACCAGAAGGGAGGGTCGCCGTATTGTGCACCTAGTACATCGTAATCCCTCACAATTGCGCCTGCCATCCGGGAACAAATAAATGGTCTCCGTGCAACACTCTCTGTCATTAGACACATTTAGTAGGAAACTAGCAGCAGTTGGACTGGGGGAATCACCGTCCCATGCAGAGGCTGCCCTTAGCACCACAACAGAAATAGCTGCATTTGGAGTGGTGCAGCGACAGATAAGCAGCCACTGCTGACGAATGCCGTCGCGCTATGTTCAACGACGAATCTGTTTGTGCACTACCCCGGATGGCAATCGACGGGGAGTAGTTGTATGACGACGGCGACGTTGGGAGAGAACCCATCCTTCAATGCGTCGTAGAGGCACAGTGGTGTTACTCTTTGCGTTACATGTGGGAAGCCTTCGAACATGACTTCAGGTCGCGGCTGATAGTGATTGACGGAATGCTGGTAGCGCAACGGTACATCATGAATATCCTGCGCCCACACGTATTACCTTTCACGCGACAGTACTGTGGTGCCACTTTCCAACAAGACAGCACTCGTCCACAGCACACGCTTCTTCAATTGTTTGAACGATGTTGAGGTACTCACGTGGCCAGAAAAATCCGGATCTGTTCCCATGTAGAACACGTGTGGGACGAGCTCTGACACCAACTGTATACCACTGCCAGAATCCAGGATATCAAGGGTCTTTTAATACAGTTGTAGGCCACCTTGCCTGAGGAGAAGGTACATCGGCTTCACGACACACCTCCCAACCGACTCAGAGCATACATTAAGGCCAAGGGTGTGCAATATCATTTTGATTAGTGGGATGGTACTACACAGCTCTTTGTAAATTTGACCAGCTATTATACTCAGTGAAATAACATCACAGACCCTCTGCTCTCTTGAAGCTCCATTTCTTTTCCTCATCTCCTTCTGGGGATTTCATTTTATTTTGTCAGGCAGAGTATATTTTAATTTTTTTCTAAATTAACTATCGGATTGCCGGCCGCTATGGCCGAGCGTTTCTAGGTGCTATCAGTCCGGAACCGCGCTGCTGTTGCGGTCGCAGGTTCGAATCCTGCCTCGGGCATGGATGTGTGTGATGTCCTTATGTTAACTTAGGTTTAAGAAGTTCTAAAGTTTAGGGGGCTGAGGACCTCAGATGTTAAGTCCCATAGTGCTTAGAGCCATTTGAACCATTTGAATTATCGGATTTAGGAGCGCGAAATACGTTTCAAGTCGTTTGTTTAAAATCTAGGGTACTGGCAGGAGAAATTACTACATTACGATTTGAATAAGTGAGATTTATAGCGATATCATTGTCATTAGTATAGGAGGCTATACCCCGATTAGTGAGGGCTGAATTACAATCCATCTATTTGAAAACCTAATTGTGTTCAAAGATTCCGGACATATTTGAGGCCACCGGCTTATATGAGTCACTATGCATGTTACTAAGGAAATGACTGTTTTAAAATTACAAAAAAGGGTGAATCATCGTACCGTTGTTTTCTGTAACTTTGTAAGATGCCTCTCATCTGAATCGAATGAACCCTCTCTATACGCTGATCGCATTCCTCCAACTCAGATATATTTGATAAACTGTAGCTTATGGATACTGATTGAGAAGTATTTGCCCGAACATTTGAGTCGTGCATGTGCCCCTTGTTGAAATTAGTACTAATAAAGGGGATACAGGGTTTCACCTCTAATACCCATGTGATAAAAAAACTCTAATGATCAGCTCTCTCATACAGTGGAGATGAATGGAAGTCGGAACATAAATTAGCAAAATTAATACTTCTGACAGAAACTGAGTCTGCAGGGAAGGGAAGAAAATGACCTGGTAACTAGCCCGCGGTGTACTTTAAAGGAATCACCCACACGGTACCGCGTTGGTAATGACGATTGCGTCTATCCGGTGGGGTGTACGTAGATACATGCCGAAAAGTCAAGTAGGCCTACGAGCAACAGTGGCGAGAGGCACAGGTTACTTAAAAATGAAAACGCGCCTGCTTTGCAGCAACACCGGCACCTCGCTTCGTGGTGCTGCCTGCACTTACCATCTCTGAATTACGAGAAATGACCTGCTCCTGCCTACTGACCCGTGCAGAAGTGGTATCACTCGCACCTTGGTCCATGTCCTGACGAAGTGTGTTCAGCTAAGCGTTCCCTCCCACCCACACAAAGAGTAGTGTTATGCCTCGGATCCTGACCAGTCGAAGGGTACTGTTTCACCTCAGTCCCTATCTAGAAGAAGAGGGACAGTATGACAACGCTCCTCTGAGTTCTCAGCGTAGGAACCGCCAAAAATCGCTGGTTGTCCAATCAGACGGAAACATAGAAAGACGGCCGATGAGAAGCCACAGAGCAAACCTTGCCCTTTCTCTATTGCCGAAAAGTTTATTCTTACCCGCGACAATTCCTTAATTTTTCACTTAAAAAAATTGTAAAATTTCGGCAAGAGATCATCACCACAGAGAAAATTGGTAGCTGATGATTGTGAAAGAACTCAGACTTACACCTCTTTGTAAGGCGATGCTAATTGTCCATTCTAGCTAATTTTTGGACCAATCAAACGAGTGCTCCGCTTCCCGAATCAGAGTTCGAGTCAAAAACACCGAAGTCTTAACGACAGTGTGGTATGGCAGTGAAATGCAGAAGCGGGCCCAGTGATTGCGTTTTTGCATTCCCACGTCGTCCGCGAGATCTTACCTGCAGCCCAAATGGCTGCCTGGATTCTCCAGAAGCGTCATTTTTGCATACCAAATTGCGCCAAGCGTGATACGAACGAACTCCAAGGTGGGCCTAAAGTGGTCGATTGCACTTTCATGTCCTCCGCAAGATCGTATTTGCAGCCCAAAATATGGTGTCCGCAGAAAGAGGTCTCATGCAAAAGTTGGTACCTCAAGATGGTACCGTGAATACAGACAATCGCTGCCAGACGGAACAATGAATCGGTGACGCTGTATACGACACACCCGAAGCGTTTCCGTATGCTGAGGCAGCCGGGAAGTTGTTTATGTCCCAGCGTAGAGCGGCTCAGTTTATTCTCTACGTAATCAGTGATCAGTTGCAATCATCGCTTATAATGACAGAATCACCGTAGCAAAGATCCGGCTGCGTGAGCATAGAACCGTTATTCTGAACTTAATGTCGCTTAAAGACTTTTCTGCTCTAATATTCTGTAATGAAGTGCTAAATGCTGTAGGTCTCATCTCGTGTTACGTACACTACAGGCCACGCTCTTGTCCTTGTACTTCATTTGCACTTGGACTTCTCAAGATGGAAATAATTTCCAAAGGTGTCATGCATACATCGTGATCAATGAAGTAATTCTTCATCTGCTGTATGACTTCCTATGTGACCTAGCCAGCTTAACTAAAAGTCTATGCACATGTACTAGAATGGTTACTAGCCTCCTACGTGATTTTATGTCCCATCTTTATTGTGCCACCATCTTAGTTTTATCTTTATATATTGTGTAGGAGTCCTGCCAAAGCTCCTACAGTCATTAGGAGATAGCAGGGAGCCATTCGTTAGCGCTAAGAAAATGCCGTTGACGATAACACGTTTATTAAGCTGTAATATAGGACTGTCTTCTAAAGCGATGCGCCACAGTGGAGCAGCGCCTCATCAGCAGAAAGCCAGCATGCGCTCATCTTTCAGTACCGCCAGGACAGCGAAGCGTCGGGTGGCGGGTGTTACGTCATCGGGCGGCAATCGAGGCGCGGACTGTGGCGGCCTCCAGCTCTACGTATCGATCTCCAAAGTGCACCCTTTGACATCGAAGAGTCGCACTCAGGAGTCAGGCTCCAGGTCCACTCCGTTTAGTAGACAGGAGCCAGCACCATCAGTGTCTGCTACAGCAACGGGATGAGCACCTGCAGTGTCCCCACCCTCCCGCCCCCCTCTCGATGGTAGAGGATGGCCAGTATCCCGGACATGCAGGTCAAGCCTCCAGCAGGCCTGCACGGTACTTCAGCCTCCGCGCCTCATCAGTGTTGCTCCGGAAGTTGGCAGTGCAGCTGGAAGCGACATAAGCAGCGTCCTTTCCAGGCAGACTTGTAGTCCGTAAACGATCGAAGAAAGCTAGGGCTACCGAGGGTCGACCTCCATAGCCTCCCTTCTCATTGGATAGCAGCAACTGATGCAAGGGCTGAGACTGCACACAGGGCAGTCGGCAGTCAGCAGTCAGCATTCGTTAAGAATAATGGCGTATTTATGTTGGCACTTTCAGTGCGGTCTGCGATGGTGGGAGGGGCGATGACATCGTGTTTCCGCGATTTCCCTCATTGTCATCTCTCGTAATGTCTTCAGACTTTCGCAGCTTAACCGTTCAGAGGCTCTTTTTTGCTAACTTGGCACCTAAATACTTATTGTTGCGTTGTATCTAGCCTCGTTTACAACACTCTGCTTTGTCTCACCTTCCATTACGTCATCATGCTTCGCTTGCGGACGAGGGCTCTAGGTCGTTCCCCCCGTGGTGCGACAGCTTCCGTGTCTGCCACAATTCGCTCAGCATTTGCCACTAGCTGGCAGCTTACTGGACCTTGACACAGGTGGTTCGGCTTCCAGGATCTGCCAAGGTAGAATATGACAAGAAACTTCGTGGCAGATTAATACTGTGTGCCGGACCGAGACTAAAACTCGGGACCTTTGCCATATCGCGGGCAAGTGCTCTGCCATCTGAGCTACCCAAGCACGACTCACGCCCCGTCCTCACAGCTTTACTTCTGCCCGTACCTCTTCTCCTACCTTTCAAACTTTACAGAAGCTCTCCTGCGAACCTTGCAGAACTAGCACTCCTGAAAGAAAGGATATCGTGGAGACGTGGATTAGCCATAGCCTGGGGCATGTTTCCAGAGTGAGATTTTCACTCTGCAGCGGAGTGTGCGCTGATATGAAACTTCCTGGCACATTAAAACTGTGTGCCGGACTGAGACTCGAACTCGGAACCTTTGCCTTTCGCGGGCAAGTGCTCTGCCATCTGAGCTACCCAAGCACGACTCACGCCCCTTTCTCACAGCTTTACTTCTACCAGTACCTCGTCTCCTACCTTTCAAACTTTACAGAAGCTCTCCTGCGAACCTTGCAGAACTAGCAGTCCTGAAAGAAAGGATATTGCGGAGACGTGGCTTAGCCACAGCCTGGGGCATGTTTCCAGAGTGAGATTTTCACTCTGCAGCGGAGTGTGCGCTGATATGAAACTTCCTGGCAGATTAAAACTGTATGCCGGACTGAGACTTGAACTCGGAACCTTTGCCTTTCGCGGGCAAGTGCTCTACTATCTGAGTGAAAATCTCATTCTAGAATATGTCCTGGGGCATAATAGTTGTCATATTTCAATCGTCTGCTAGCTTATACAAGCACTAAATTGCTCTCTGTGATTAATATTCCGAGTCGACTAAGATTATTTGATCATTTGCTGATTGGTTGGTTGGTCAGTTGGTTGATCTGGGGGAAGGGACCAAACAGTGTGGTCATCGGTCCCATCATATGGGAGGGAAGTCGACCGTGCCCTTTCAAAGGAACCATCCCGGCATTTGTCTGAAGCTATTTAGGGAAATCAGATCATCTGTTGAACAGTGAATGAGTGAAACATGGAGCTTGCCGCTTGCGAGCGATTACAGTACGACTGACATCGGACAACGGATCGCCGGTGCCCCGCGACCTGGCCGGGCCGCGAGCTTTGACTCAGAGGCTGGAGCCACGCCGGGTGAGGGGTGCGGGCCAGCCGGCAGCGCGCCGGCATTCCGGGCATTGTGCGGAGCCGCAATGCGCGGGCGGCGGCCTTGACGGACGGGGCACGCGATCCTGCGCTGCCATAACAGTAGCGGTTCGGGCCGTCACACATGCCGGCCATAGGCCCGCAATTGCCCTCGCGGCCGTTTAAGGGGAAGCCCTGCAGCCCGCAGTGCCAATGCGAACACTCAAAGCCTCACAACGCATCTGCTCCAAAAGGAAGATGTAGTCTAACATCCATCTTCCCTAATTACGGGGGGCGTTCATTAACTAACGCAACATTTTCTTATCGGCCAAATTCCATTGAAAAAAATTGTAGAATTTCTGGTGGGGAATCGTGGAATATTCCGTTTCAGTCCCTATAGTTTCGACTGGTGGCGGCTTTGTATACACTCCTGGAAATGGAAAAAAGAACACATTGACACCGGTGTGCCAGACCCACCATACTTGCACCGGACACTGCGAGAGGGCTGTACAAGCAATGATCACACGCACGGCACAGCGGACACACCAGGAACCGCGGTGTTGGCCGTCGAATGGCGCTAGCTGCGCAGCATTTGTGCACCGCCGCCGTCAGTGTCAGCCAGTTTGCCGTGGCATACGGAGCTCCATCGCAGTCTTTAACACTGGTAGCATGCCGCGACAGCGTGGACGTGAACCGTATGTGCAGTTGACGGACTTTGAGCGAGGGCGTATAGTGGGCATGCGGGAGGCCGGGTGGACGTACCGCCGCATTGCTCAACACGTGGGGCGTGAGGTCTCCACAGTACATCGATGTTGTCGCCAGTGGTCGGCGGAAGGTGCACGTGCCCGTCGACCTGGGACTGGACCGCAGCGACGCACGGATGCGCGCCAAGACCGTAGGATCCTACGCAGTGCCGTAGGGGACCGCACCGCCACTTCCCAGCAAATTAGGGACACTGTTGCTCCTGGGGTATCGGCGAGGACCACTCGCAACCGTCTTCATGAAGCTGGGCTACGGTCCCGCACACCTTTACGCCGTCTTCCGCTCACGCCCCAACATCGTGCAGCCCGCCTCCAGTGGTGTCGCGACAGGCGTGAATGGAGGGACGAATGGAGACGTGTCGTCTTCAGCGATGAGAGTCGCTTCTGCCTTGGTGCCAATGATGGTCGTATGCGTGTTTGGCGCCGTGCAGGTGAGCGCCACAATCAGGACTGCATACGACCGAGGCACACAGGGCCAACACCCGGCATCATGGTGTGGGGAGCGATCTCCTACACTGGCCGTACACCACTGGTGATCGTCGAGGGGACACTGAATAGTGCACGGTACATCCAAACCGTCATCGAATCCATCGTTCTACCATTCCTAGACCGGCAAGGGAACTTGCTGTTCCAACAGGACAATGCACGTCCGCATGTATCCCGTGCCACCCAACGTGCTCTAGAAGGTGTAAGTCAACTACTCCGGTCAGCAAGATCTCCGGATCTGTCCCCCATTGAGCATGTTTGGGACTGGATGAAGCGTCGTCTCACGCGGTCTGCACGTCCAGCACGAACGCTGGTCCAACTGAGGCGCCAGGTGGAAATGGCATGGCAAGCCGTTCCACAGGACTACATCCAGCATCTCTACGATCGTCTCCATGGGAGAATAGCAGCCTGCATTGCTGCGAAAGGTGGATATACACTGTACTAGTGCCGACATTGTGCATGCTCTGTTGCCTGTGTCTATGTGGGTTTGGTTCTGTCAGTGTGATCATGTGATGTATCTGACCCCAGGACTGTGTCAATAAAGTTTCCCCTTCCTGGGACAATGAATTCACGGTGTTCTTATCTCAATTTCCAGGAGTGTATATCCTTCAAAACGGCATCTGTAAAGGAGGTGCGTTCGAAGCAGAGAGCTGGCACTGAGGTTCTTTTGGCGGCAAACCAGAGCATATCAGATATTCATCGGCGCTTGCAGGACGTCTACGTACACCTGATAGTGAACAAAAGCACGGAGAGTCGTCGGGCGCCTCGTCTGTCATCAATGCGAAACGTTCGCGCAAACCTGTTCTGCCTCCCGCCTGCCGGCCGGCCACCACAGCTGTGACTCCTACAGTGGTGGAACGTGTGGACACTCTCATTCGAGGTTAACGACAGATCACAATTCTACATCTTGTCGCACGTCTCCCTTGGTAGTGCCGACACTCTCGCCAACCAGTTGGGGTACTCAAAGGCAAAGTTGTATACTCGCTGGGTTCGTTGCCATCTAACATAAGACCGTAAAGACCAACCAAGGACCATTTTTGCGAAATTGCTTGCGTGTTACAAGACTGATTGTGACAATTGTTTGTCGAAGATCGTCCCAGGCGATGAAGCAAGCTAGCGTGCAGCCCCTCCCAGTAAGGTGACGTAACATCGTCTCTTTGAAAGGAGACTGTGTTGAAAAGTAGGGTTTTGTAGCCAAAAGAGTGAGGAATGATATGGTCTATCGGAATACTGAAGGCCGGCCGGTGTGGCCGTGCGGTTCTAGGCGCTTCAGTCTGGAACCGCGAGACCGATACGGTCGCAGGTTCGAATCCTGCCTCGGGCATGGATGTGTGTGGTGTCCTTAGGTTAGTTAGGTTTAAGTAGTTCTAAGTTCTAGGGGACTGATGGCCATAGATGTTAAGTCCTATAGTGCTCAGAGCCATTTGAACCATTTTTTTGGAATACTGAGTAGCACCAGTCGTCTTCCATAAATATGTGTTGCATTACTTATTTAACGCCCCTAATAATTACACCATCAGATCAAAAGTGTTTGGACACCCCTCTCTAACGAGTTGCGGATCGGCCAGCACGTAAGGAAGCGGGGAGTATTGTGTTGCCAGTAGAGAAGCAGTTAAGAGCAGAATTAGTTTGGCCAGCAGAAGTCATTGACTTCGAGCGAGGACCAGTTATTGGACGTAACCTCTGTAATATATCCATGAGGGATATTTCAACCCTTCGAAAGATGCCCATATCGACTGTTGGTTATTTCAGTCTGAAGAGAAAACACAAAGGTACTCCCAACAACTAAACCATGACCAGGCAGATGTCTTGTACTGACGGACAAAGGCCGTCGAGTACTGCGGAATGTGGCTTAAAAATCGCATGAAAACAGCAGAAGGAATCACTCCTGAGTTTCAGTGTGCTACCAGCAGTCCAACTAGCACTGTGACGGTGGGCAGGGAGTTAAAAATAATGTAGTACAATGTTGGAGCAGGTCCTCGTAAGCCACACATTTCTGTACTCAGTCCTAAGCGAGGCTTGAGGTGTAAACGTCGAAGTCACTGGACACTGGAAGACTAGAACCATGAGATTTGGAATAGCAAATTATGCTATATCCTTTGACAGTCTGATGGAATGTTCTGAATTTGGCGAACGCCGTGAGAACCTTTCCTACAACCATGTGTAGTGCCATCAGTGAAGTACGTAGGAGGTAGAGTTTATGTCAGCGAGTGTTCTCTCTGATTAGGGAGTGGTCCCCTTATTGCGCCCAATGCTCTCAAGAAAACGTTAAATGCGGAAGCATATGGACACATCTTGTAGCACTGTCTTCTGCGTCCCATGGGAGAACATTTCGGAGAAGAAGATTGTATCACCGTTACAACTTGCTGTCATAAAGCAGTATCAGTGAAGCAGTGGCTTGTGGACAATAACATTGCTGAAATGGACTGACCCGTCGACAGTCAACACATGAACCCAATGGAACACGTTAGGGATGAATTAGAACGTCGACTCAATTGTAGACCCCAGCGTCCAACATCAGCTGCTCTACTTTCTGCTCTTGAGAAATAGTAGGCTGTCATTCCTCCACAGACATTCCTACACCTCAAAGGAAGTGACCCCAGCAGATTTCAAGCCCTCATAAAGGCGAATGCTGGACACATTCTGTATCAATACCTGTCCGGATACCTTTGATCAAGTAATATATTCAATTAGGATTAAAATGCGCAAGAGACTCCGGTATATAGGAAGCGAAACACAATTAACGCGCAAAATTACAGATCAATACTAGGTGTATTGACTTCTTGAGCATATTCTAAGTTCGAATATCATAAATTCTACGAGACGGGAAAGCTTCTTTGGTGTCTAAATCAGTAGTGGTTTAGGAAGCATCGTGCCTGAGAAACTGAACTCGGCTTTTTGTCGCACGATGTCCTGAAAACTTGAAGACTCTCTAAGTAATAGAACGCAATACGTTATCCTGAGCGAAGTGTGTTCATTGGAGATAAGAATATCGGGAAGTGTGCCCCAAGAAAGGAGACGAAGTAAATGCACCAGAATTAGAATCAAGAACAACGGTCAACATGAGTAAGTTAGAAGTAGATAGCCTCGGTGTAGCGAAACACCTTAAAACACGTAAGGAAGGCAAGTTCTGGTCCAGATTGTATACCACTCAGGATCCTTTCAGAGTATGCTGATACAATACCTTCATACTTAGCAACAACATACAACCGCTCGCTCGTAGAAAAATCCGTAGCCAAAACCTGGAAAGTTGCAAGAAATGAAATAGAATTACAGACCCTTATCATTAACTTCGATTTGCACTAGAGTTTTCGAAAATTATGAACCATCTTGAATAAAACGATTTATTGACAAATAGCCAACATGGACTCAAATAGTATCGTTCGTGTGAAACGCAACTAGTTCTCTATTCTCTCGAAGTAATGAATGTTATCGACAGGGAACGTCAAATTGAATCCATATTTTTAGATTTACAGAAGGCTTTTGGTACCGTTCCTCATAAGTGACTTCTAATAAATATCGTGCCTAAAGAGTATCGTCTTCACGGGAAATCATCGAATAAAACAGAAGTAACATATGGCGTTCCCCAAGTAAGTTTTACAGGCCCTCGGTTGTTCTTGATCTACAAAATAATGTAGGAGACAATCTGAACAGTCCTTTTAAATTGTTTGCTGTCATTTACCGTCATTTAAGGTCATCAGATGACCTAAATTAATTAAAAAATTATCTAGACAAGATACTGCTATGGTGCAAAAAAGTGGCAATTGACTCTAAACCATGAATAGCGTGAAGTTATCCTCATGAGTACTAAAAATAATCCGCTAAATTTCAGTTGCACGATATATCACACAAATATAAAGGCGGTAAATTCAACTAAATAGTTAGACATTACTATTCCGAATAATTTAAATTGGAACGATCACATAGATAATGTTGAGGGGAAAGACTGTGATGTATTGGCAGAACACTTATAAAATGTAACAAAAGTACTATAGAGACTGCTTACACTACTCTTGTCTGCCATCTTCTGGAGTACTGCTGTGATATATGAGATCCGCATCAGATAGAATTGACGGAGGACATCGAAAAAGTTCAAAGAAGGGAAGATCGTTTTGTATTATTTCGAAATACAGGAGAGAGTGCCACGGATATGATACACGGATTGGGGTAATTATTAAAACGAAGATGCTTTTCGCAGGAAATTCTCATGAAATTTCAATCACCAATTTTTTGCTCAGATTGCGAATACATTTTTTGAAGGTCACCTACACAGGGAGAAACGATGATCATAATAAAATGAGAGAAATAACAGCTCGCCCGGAAGGATTTAAATGTTTGTTTTTCCTCCTCGTTGTTCGAGGATGCAACGGCTGAGAAGTAGCTTGAAGGTGGTTCGATGAAACTTCAGCCAGGCACTTAATTGTGAATTGAAGAGAAGTGAAGTGGATGTAGAAAGAATAGGGATCGGCATCTGCGATATACTTTTGAACGATTCTGCTGTCTCGAACATTCATCTCGCGTGAGGATCAACAGGAAAAGAGAAATGAAGCTTCAGACGATAGCGCGTGGACAGTAGTTTTTCCGTCGCTATTAGAACACGAAAGGGAATGATCTGCAGCGGTATAAAATTTCTTCTGCCATACACGATGTGGTGAAGAGCCTGTACGCAGGCTTATAGGTAAATTACAGTTCGACTACGATTTTCAAAAAAACGTCACTTCTGCCGCTAGAGACATTGGGAGTAATGATGTAATTCAGCAGTCGGGATCAGTGCCTGACATGCTGGAGAGAAGGAATACGACGACAGAGTACAGCAGATACTTGATTCATGATTAACTGTTAAAATTAAGCTGCATGGAATGGGTCTTCCGAGTCGGGTACCTCGCGAAAGATCACTGCTCATAGCGACACATAGAACAGCGCGTCTTCATTGGGCCAAATGTCACAAGAAAGGTTCATTAGTTAGCTGGAGTAATGTGGTATGATCGAATGAGTCGCGATTTTGCCTCTTCAAGTGACGCGAGGCGTTGAGTTCACTGATGGCTCGGTAAGACGTTTAACCTGCTGTGTGTGTGTGGAACCATTTCAGACCCAGGTTTGTAATGTGATGTTTAGTTGATGCTTTCGTACATGAATTGAGCCATCTAATTCAGGCTATCATGAATTCGAATGCGAATGTTTATTTCATTATTCTCTGTGTTCGATTCTTGCCCTATCTTCTACGTCTTCATGAACAGTGTGATGTTGATCCTCCCGCCTTCCTTTATGACAACAGCCGTGTTTACAAGACTGCACCTATGCGTTCCTGGTTTGCGAAGAATCGGGCACCCTGGACTGAACCGCTAACTAACGAGATCTTCACCCCGTAGAAATTGTCTGGGATCGAATGGTCCACGGGTGTATTGCCGGTTCGTAGAGTCCAACAGGAACAATATTTCGGCGATCAAACGTGTCGTCATCGTCAGGTGCACTGACAAACTGAGCTCCTGACTTGCTTGCTTTGTGTCCTCTCAAAGCTGCAGCTTGTTTGGGTTGAAGGGTTAGCAGGTATAGCTGCTTTTACTTCTTCTTCCTCTGGTTTGATTTTCTGTTCATCGCGTCTTGGTTTGTTTCTTCTGGTTTGAAATGGTTCAAATAGCTCTAAGCACTATGGGACTTAACATCTGAGGTCATCAGTCCCCTAGACTTAGAAACTACTCAAACCTAACTAACCTAAGGACATAACACACATCCATGCCCGAGGCAGGATTCGAACCTGCGACCGTAGCAGCAGTGTGGTTCCGGACTGAAGCGCCTAGAACCGCTCGGCCACAGTGGCCAGCTTCTGGTTTGACACGCTTTTTTTTCCTTCCTCTTGCTGCCTTAGGAGCGTTGCTACTCTCGTAGCAAGTCCGGCCATGTTGTTGTCTCTCGCCAGTGAATCTGGTTTCCCAGATTCCTGATGAGAGGGTTCGTGGATCTTCTCGTGTCGGCATAGAAGTGTCTCGCCGACTGTTTAGCGGTCCTTCAGCATCGGCACGCCCGTTAGCCCATGTAGCTGTGCCGTGCTGAAATAACGCGGAAGATGAAGTGCCAGTCTCAGGCACCTGTTCTGGATCTTTGAGCTCCTGAGGACTGGCGGCCGCCTTATATTCCCTCCTCCCACGGACCGTTCCCTTCGCGGTCCGCGCCCGCGGGCACGCGTCGGAAGTCGCAGAGACGGAGGGATCGGCGTCTGCGGCAGTGTCGGTGTAGTTGCTACGTCCGCCCAGCTCGCCAGATCGTTTTCGTTGCTAAGTGTCTTCTTAATTATACTGAGTGCTGGTTCCTATGCCTTGCTAAGATTATAATTGCAGTCTCAGTTGATCAGTTCTTCCCTGGTGCGTATTTCGATGGTCTCTCTGACAACGCGGCCCCAGTATTTAGAAGTCTGCACCAAGATCTCGGTACACTCGTAATCAATCTCGTGTTTTTTGGACAAACAGTGCTCAGCGACCGCTGACGTGTTAGGATACTTCAGTCGTGTGTGCCTTTGATGTTCTCGGGCAACGATCTTCGATGGTGCGCACTATCTGTCCAATATATGTCTCACCACACGGACAGGGAATCTGGTATACGCCGGCTTCCCAATAACGCTCGTATTTATTGGGCGCACAAAAGACAGTTTTAACTCAGTGTTTCTTTAATATGCGTCTGGGATTGTTTGGCGTAGCAGGTGGCACTTGGTATTCATCGTCCCCAAAATTTTATACCTCTGAGAAATCTAATCATCGAAGAGTGGCTTCAGCTGGATTGGCACATCTGAAAAAAACTTGTGGACTCCCTTGCTCGTTGAACTGTGACCATTATCTAGGTTGGTGGCGATGTTACACGGTATTGGAATGATGTCTCCTCATGTGACGAATTGTTTTTCCAGTGTGGTTGTATGGCATTCAAACGTGCTGAATTATTCGTTTATCCACCCACATATTCGTCTAAACAACTGTCAAGAATTAGCGCTGATATACAAATGGTAACACTGAATAACTTTGGACAACGGAACTGAGAGTATCCGATGTAGGATTGCACAGTTCCTCCGAAACATTGTGGGCACTCTCATGACGAACCGTAGTGGCGTAGGCGATGTATTCTCTAAGATATTATCAAATTGTAGTACATTTATAAGGGGCGATCAAAAAGTTTCTTCTAGAGGGCATTCCTGCAGCGTGTACGTAACGCATAGTGATTCTGATGCGAGTATATAAGCTCGACATGCAGGCGAACGATCAGTCTTTCCGACGTGCGTGTGATAAATGCAGAAATATAGATAATGGTGACGTTATCATCAAATGCGTCTAAATAGGACCAACGTGCTACAGTTATTTTCTCGGCTGCCGAAGGGCAAACACCAGTAGACATCCATCGGAGAACGAAGAATGTGGATGTGGCAGCATGACTGTGGAAAACCAACGTTGTGGAATGGTGCGACAAGGAGTATTGCTGCATCATGATAATGTCTCCATATCGCAAATGTCGTGTAGCATAAGTTAAACCAACTCAAGCGGAAGACGTTTGAGCACCCGCCCTACAGTCTTGATCCCTCCCCATGGGATTTTTACGCCTACTGTTCCTTAAAAAAGTGGTTGAAGGGTCGACGATTCCTGTCGCGACTTCTTCACACAGCAGGACACAGTATTTTATCTAACAGGTACCTTCAATCTGGTGCGTCGGTGGGGTGATTGCCTCAACGCTCATGGATATTTTACCTGATTGACATACCGATTATGGACTAAACGGTCTTCGAACGGAACCTCTTTGATCCCGCTTTATACTTTCAGATAATAGTAATATTTAGTGTCACTGCCTTTCTCTTATCTCCGCAAAAGAGCAGGACAGACCATTGCATGTGAAAAAAACGCTCGGCTCTTGTCAGTTAAATCCCAGCGATCTGAGGTCGGACAAAGGGATTCTCAAGTTGGAATATTTTGGAGATCTTAAGAAGTTCCGAAAATCGTCTGATAACCAAGAGACAGCCCCATGAAAACTTGGTTGAAGTCGTTCAAATGGTTCAAATGGCTCTGAGCACTATGGGACTTAACATCTATGGTCATCAGTCCCCTAGAACTTAGAACTACTTAAACCTAACTAACCTAAGGACAGCACACAACACCCAGCCATCACGAGGCAGAGAAAATCCCTGACCCCGCCGGGAATCGAACCCGGGAACCCGGGCGTGGGAAGCGAGAACGCTACCGCACGACCACGAGATGCGGGCGGTTGAAGTCGTGCCATGTTGCATAGCAAACACATGAAGTGGTAAGGCAGTGGTAAGGTATATAAGCAGAGCAGAGGCGAATGTGGTACTATTCTGGCGACAATACGAGTCAAAATCAAGCGATTTTGACAAATGGCACATTGTTGCTGTCCGGTGTCCGGCAACGAACATCTCGGAAAGGTTGAAGCTGGTCGACTGTTAGCGTGCTACTGTCATCAGGATACATGGAAAGTGCTCGAAGAACGATGAAACCACAAGTAGGTGAAAAGGTGTCAGACGCCAACACCTCATCACACAACGATGCGTAAAGCAGGATAGCCGGCGTTTCGTAGTAGATCCGACAAGAAACCAAAACGCTGGTGGTGGCTCAAGTGTTTGGGACTACGCCACTCAGTGTATTTTGTCGAACATTGAACTCCGCTGCAGCTGACTCATGCCTAGCAGCCCAGCAATAACACTGAAACAACTCAAAAATGCAGTATTTGAGAAAAATCGACTTCAACAATCCTATAAAACATATACTGACAATGGCATAAGCTTCCTTCAAATTTCAAGTAAGTATTTTTAGCAGTAAATTACATTATATTCTATAGAACAGTAATACGGCCAAGTGGTTCTGTTCCCGTCGAATGTGAGACGTTGTCAGGAAATTATTAATTAGTTCTTTGATTCGTGTAATTCTTACTGTTTTTCTAAAATCTCTTCTATTTTGTTATTACCCCTTATGCAATACTTTGGCCACATTTGCAACCAAAGCAATATTTTTTTAATTGCTCTTGTAATACGACATTCGAATCTGAATCAAGAAAAATTAGTGCTTAAGTTAAAATAAAAAGTGAAAAACAAGCTGAAAATGTTTTGTTACAAATACACAGAATGTGAAATTATAAAAATCAATACAGTTTAATAAGTAATATCAATTAGGTATAATTAAGGATCACAGTTAAAGAAAACAGAGAATCATAAATGAGTTTATATAACGTAGAAATGCAATTCGCAGAGACAACGGATTCAATGCAAACTTTGTTTATAGCAGAAATTTCCATATTTCCGTTGTACGCAGTAACGCACGAAATTTCGAAATGTTTACAGTAGCTGTAATCGTAAAAACAGTGTCAGTTCCATCAGATATGCATGCGTGTTTGAAGAACACTGTAATGTAAGAGAGAGACACTGCATAAGGACAGCCATTGTGATAATCAATGATAGTAAAAATTAAATTCAATCTGCCTTTCACATAAAAAGTGCCACAACTCAGTATGAGCCGGCCTTCTTGAATGATCAATGTACTTTTACCCAGTAGTAATGCTAAAGCGACAGAGCTGAAGAGCCTACAACAAAACTGACACAACCACCCTGAAGTGGGCAAATTGCGACTCAGAGATGTGCCTTTTTTCGTGCACGTTTGGGCGCACCACACGTATTTTTCAATGCCATCAACAAAAAACTGGCATTTCTTTTACTTGTGTTACTTTCATTGCGGTGTGTGGTATGTCCCCATGCTGAACCAGCAGCAACATGCATTAACATTGCATTGTGTGTCACGCGATCATCGAGACTGTGTCGTGGATCAATGAAAATGTGTCGCATAGTGGGATCAGTCGTGCTTCAGGCTACATCAGGTCGATTGTCGTGTTCAGATGTGCCGAAATTCTGCTTCACAGAAGCGTCGTACCAAGGACACAGGGCGAAAAGTGCAGAAATACGCAATGGGGGACATTCACGTGGGTTTCCATGGAACGTATAGTATTAATGGACAACACTGTGACAACTGTGGAATGCGTGAACGTTATTGCGGATCACGTATCTCTCTTCGTGCTGAACTGTCCGTGTCACAAGGCCCCGATTCGTGGTAGTGAACTCGCGTTGATGTCTTGGCAATCAGATTCGTCTGATCAGAACCCGATGAGAACCATCTGGGACGCTGTCAGGCGCCAGTTCCGTACCCACAAACCACCGGCGCACAATTTAAGATAATTGGGTGAGCTGTGAGTTTGGTTGTAACACAAAACCTCGAGCGTTGTTGAGTCTACATCTTACTACATAAGCCACTTCATGGTGTACGGCGGTACTTCTGGTAACACTAACTGATATCTGCTACCCCGTTCCACTCGGCAACGGCGCGTGGGAAGAATGATTGTCGGTAAACATTTTTATTGGCTCTAATTTCGCGAATTTTATCGTCGTGGTCATTACGTGAGATGTATGCGGGAGGGAGGAACACATTGTTCGACTTTTACCGGAAAGTTCTCTCTTGAAATTTCAGTAGAAAACCTCTCCGTGATGCACAATACCTCTCTTGGAACGTCTGCCATTGGAATTTGTTGAGCATCTCAGCAACAGTCTCGCGTGGACTAAGCGATACCTTGACGAAACGCGTATCTCTTCGTAGTAACTTCTCTGTCTCTTCTATCAGTCCTATTTCGTAAGGATCCTATACTGATGAACGGTTGTTTCATGGATGACTTATATTCCCTTGAGATTCTTCCTATGAATCTCAGTCTGACATCTGGTTCTCCTACTCTTTCATTTATGTAGGCATTCCACTTAAGGTAGCTCTGGATAGTTATTCCTAAACATTTCAGGGCAGATGCTGCTTCCACAAATTTGTCATCACTGCTGTCGCTGTAAAGTAGTGGATTTCTTTTCCTATGCAGTATCTCACATTTATTTACGTTCAGAGTCAACTGCCAGAGCCTGCACCATTCATGAATCCTCAACACGTCATTCTGCAAATCCATACTGTTGTCTGGCGTTATTGCTTTGTTATAGACATCACCTGCGAACAATCTTAAAGGGCATCCGAAGCGGCCTACTGTATCAGTTATATACACTGCAAACAACAGCGTTTCTATCACACTTCCTAGGGGTACTCTGGAAATTACATTTACATATGGAGGAGATTTTCGGTCTCCAAAAACATCATAATTGTTGAGCATAAAACATGTTCCACAATTCTACAACAGATTGATACCAACGATATAGGCCTATAGCTAAGTACATCTATCCTACGACCCTTCTTGAAAATGGTGAATGACTTGTACCTTTTTCCAGTCGCTTGTTGCTCCAGCTGCGAGAAGAGCAAGTTCTTTCGCGTAGTCTTTGTAGAATCTTATAGCTATCTCATCTGGTCTGGTCTGGTAAGTATATTATCGGAGAATGCGATTAACCAGTAAACGGTTGTGCAACCCGTCATTAGTTTTGTGTAGTCAGCATGAGAACGTAAGTAAACTTGGAACAATATTGTTTTATTGCCCTCTTACTTTTGCAAATACGGTACCTTCTGGGCTGTGTCAAGAAACATTTAACCTTCTCCAGAATAAATTTTGCCTAATGACTGTGATGGGGAAAATATTTTGGATTTCGGGCTTACGTTGAGTTCTTTTTATAGTGCTCAGCCTCGATAACTATCTTCTGCGAAACTGGGTCGTGGGGAATAACACTGGCAAACAAATTACACTTCACCGTATACTGTACAGTCGTTTACGAACAATGGATATTGTTTTTAGCAAAAAGCGGTACGAGATCATGAAACGAACTTTTATTCACTTTATACAGCGAGTTTTCCCGTCGTTTCTACATCCATAAAGCACAGTACTCGGGTGTCTTAGAGCTAGGCGCTACGCTCAAAGCTTCTATGACCTCTGCTTGCGCGAGAACTAATGATTGCTTCCACCGTAATTGCGAGACCGCAAAACCGCATTCACGATTCCTATTTCGAACGCAGGTGGGAAGCAATTACCGTACTGTGGAAGACTGCTGTCTGAAAATGCGCGGCGAAAATCAGAAAAACAACAAATCTTTAATCTTTTTCTCTTGACAAGTCTATCTTGACAAAGCAGAGTGTATTCTTAGCCGCAGCGGGAACTAACTTGACCACGTGGCTAGGTGCTGATGAAAAACAGTTTGTGTTATATGTGTTGTAACTAATAAGACGAACTAGTGAAACTGCAACCTCTAACAAAATAACGCAAGATGTCATCGACTACACTACTTAAAATTTTTGAAGCTGTAGGAAATTGGTGTTCAGTGTCAAATACATAAAAAAAGAGATTGTTTACCACGTTACAATTTAATGAATAGGTTTGCTGGATTGGAACTCAAAAGACTATTTTTTAATTTGTCCACAGTGCATGGAAGAAGTGTGAAATGATGGTGCTGAGATAGATTGCTTCTGTGCTCCGCGTGCCCGATAAAAGTATAATCCCACAAAACATGCAGCAACATCAGAACGGAATCTCCCTGACACGTTCAGTTAACTTCAAATGATCTGTAATCAAAAATTAATAAGTCAGTAACAGTTAGGCACCTGATGATTGAAGCGTGTTGCCGAAACGTGTCGTGCCAATAAGTACCGGAAAATAAACGTGGCTGAAGCTGATAACGTTATGCTTTACAAACAGCTAACGCTTTAAAAAAATAAATGAGAGTCAACGAAAAGTTTTAAAATTTTGTCTGAAGAAACGAAATAAATCGGTAATTATGCTACTGAGCGACTAATCCTGGGTTAGGCAGCCTGGCACCTCTCAAAGGTAGCCTATTCAACGGTTTGCAGGAGCAATGAAAACAGTTTTCAATATTTCATAGTGTTGTTGACCGAATTTAAAAGTTTAAAATGCTGTCATAACCCACTCATTAATAGGTATAATATTATGTTACATTTTTCATACAACAAGGCAACAAATGCAGTTAGAAACTGTGGATAACTCTTGAAGCATCGTAACTCACTTCGCGCAAATACCCGGATGTATTGTCACAGTATTTGAGAATGAGAAGACTCAGCGACTTGCAACATATTTTACAAATAATTTCAAACCTTAACGCAACTTATTCTCACTGACACCCCCACAAAATGATGAAAGGAAGAAATTTTATCTCTTACTTCATCACCAACAAATTTTAAACGTAAGCTAAAATTTTTTCTTAACCTCAACTCTTTAACACATTAACTAATTATAAAGTAATCAGAAGTCTGAAGCTGTTTTCCACATGGGAGTTCTATTCTTTAAAGAATAGACAGTTTATTCATAGTTGCTCATTTACTAGTTACTGGACACGCTTTTGGCAATATAGAAAAATATTTAAAAATTTTGGAAGTGCAATATAAAATTTGTAAACCGGATTTTCTAATAAACCCGAAAATTTTCAGATATACAATTGTACAATCAACATTCACATTAAATGAAAAAAAAGCAACGAACATACTCCTCTTGTCAATACTTATTGTTTTACAGAATCTTTGTTGAAGTAGTCCTGTTTCCGGTTTATCGTATCTTCTCTCTTACTTTCTAAAATTAGCTAATCACCACTTTCGTAAAATAATTTTCTAAAAACAATTTCATTGCTTCAGTTCTTCTAAAATCGTCGTCATTAACCATATTCGTAGTAAATTCGTAATTTCTGTAACGGCAGTCTGTATATCCCTAACGGGAGATATCTGTAGTGGCGACTTACATTAAATGAATGTCTCATGAAGAAGACAAAATGTGTGAGCAAGATCTTCACACCTAAGTATGTTTCGAAAATTTTTATGCGTCGGAGATGACACAGTGAAGTGGAATCTCATCACGCAAAAATAATGAGTCTGTTAATAGCACCGTAGTTTATTTTACATTAAGGTTCACATATTCTCCGAAGCATAATGGAAATCCGTAATTAAATTCGGGAGCTCTGAAGATGCATGTTTTGTCCTGAAATGTATATGGTTCAGTAGAAAATTGAAATTTAGTAGCTGACAGAATGTTATATACCCATCGTCATGACGTAGTGGTTAGAACATTGGTGCGCGTTCATGGACAGTGGGATTCAAATTCCTGGCAATCTATCCAGATCGAGAGGTACCGCGATTATTCTAGGTCGAGTAAGGACAGCACTCGGATGGTTACCTTGTCTATCCTGCGCTTATTTTCTGAACCGCGTTCTCCACTGGTTAGTGAATCCTAATTTTCCTTCTTTCCATTTGTTAGGCATTATAGGAGTTTTCACCAGTCAAAGTTTAAAAATAGACTCATAGTAAAATTCGGTGCTCGGAAAAATTTCCTAACTAATGCTGAAAATATGCAATCCATACTAATATTATAAATGCGAAAGTAACTCTGATACTCTTTCACGACTAAAGCGTTGAACCTATTTTGATAAAATTTGATATAGAGATAATTTTGACGCTGAGGATGGGCATAGGCTACGTTAGAAAGTGTGTAGTAGAACATACTTATTGATTTGAGGAATATAAGGCCAAATATGGAACAACTACTACTCTTTTAAAAAGCTATTTACTCTCTGACTTTTGAACTTTATCATATTTGTGAAAATGCTTCTATTGGTTCAAATGGCTCTGAGCACTATGGGACTCAACTGCTGTGGTCATAAGTCCCCTAGAACTTAGAACTACTTAAACCTAACTAACCTAAGGACAGCACACAACACCCAGCCATCACGAGGCAGAGAAAATCCCTGACCCCGCCGGGAATCGAACCCGGGAACCCGGGCGTGGGAAGCGAGAACGCTACCGCACGACCACGAGATGCGGGCAATGCTTCTATTGTTTGACATGTTGTACATAATACGACTCAGCATAGTGAATACAATGTTTACAATATTCTCTACGTAATTAATCCATACTTCCACACTAATATCAGTCAGAGACCTGCCCTATTTTAACCCCTGAGTGTCATGCTCCTCTTATAACTTGTTTGTTGCGTTAAAATTTGTGCGAACAGTTCTTTATCATGTGGTTAGCGTCGCTGTTTCACGAACATGCGTTCCCGGGTTCAGTACTCAGGCGCGTTGCCTTCTTTCGTCGTTGTCCCCATCACCATGTTGTCATCATAAGAGTACAAGTCACCGAAGTGGCGTCAAAGAAAAAGACTTGCACCAACCTCCGGAACATCGCAGTTTCTTGGTCTTCCGGCCAATGAAGCCGTACGCACATTTCATTTCATGTTACTGACACGTGAGCGCAGTCGTGAGTAACAGCTAGAGTACAATGCTTATACAATCCTCAACGTGTATAATCCATGCCATTCCATACGTCGATACTAATATTATAAATATGAAAGTAAGCTGTCTGTTACGTTTCCAGGAGTAAATCTCTGAACCGATATCCATGAAACCTGGCGTGAGACAGTTTGAACAATGATGAAGAAGACAGGCTACTTTACAAAATACACTATGTGATCAAAAGTATCCGGACACATGGCTGAAAATGACTTACCTTGCTCGTGGCGCCCTCCATCGGTAATGATGGAAGTCAGTACGGTGTTCGCCCACCCTTAGCCTTGACTACAGCTTCCATTCTCGCAGGCATACGTTCAAGCAGGTGCTGGAAGGTTACTTCAGGGATGGCACCCATTGTTCACGGAGTGCTGCACTGAGGAGAAGTATCGATGTCGGTCGGGTCGATCGGTGAGGCCTGGCACGAAATCGGCCTTCCAAAACATTCCAAAGGCGTTTTATAGGATTCAAGTCAGGACTGTGTGCAGGCCAGTTTATTGCAGGGATGTTATTGTCGTGTAACCACTCCGCCACGTGCCGTGCGTTATGAACAGGTGCTCGATCGTGTTGAAAGATCCAATCGCCATCCCCGGATTGCTCTTCAACAGTGGGAAGCAGGAAGGTGCTTAAAGCATCAGTATAGGCCTGTGCTGTGATAGTGCACTACATACGCCGACAGATGACGTTCACTGGGCATTCGCCATACCCACACCCTGCCATCGGATCGCCACATTGTGTACCGTGATTCGTCACTCCATACAACGTTTTTCCATTGTTCAATCGTCCAATGTTTACGTTCATTACACCAAGCGAGGTGTAGTTTGGCATTTACCAGCGAGATGTACGGCTTATGAGCAGCCGCTCGACCACGAAATCCAAGTGTTCTCTCCTCCCGCCTAACTTTCATAGTACTTGCTGTGGATCCTGATGCAGTTTGGAATTCCTGTGTGATAGTCTGGATAGATGTCTGCCTATTACTTTTTTTTTCTTTATTGTATTTCAATTCCCCATCGGGGCGGGCTGGCAGCAGCATATGCGCTGCTCTTCAGCCGAAAGACATAGAACAAAACAATAGAAGACATTTAAGAACAGCAAAGAGAAAATTTGGAATACATATCACATAAATTTTCTCAGCATGTTATAGTCTTAGGTGGAGATTTCAATTTACCAGATATAGACTGGGACACTCAGATGTTTAGGACGGGTGGTAGGGACAGAGCATCGAGTGACATTATACTGAGTGCACTATCCGAAAATTACCTCGAGCAATTAAACAGAGAACCGACTCGTGGAGATAACATCTTGGACCTACTGATAACAAACAGACCCGAACTTTTCGACTCTGTATGTGCAGAACAGGGAATCAGTGATCATAAGGCCGTTGCAGCATCCCTGAATATGGAAGTTAATAGGAATATAAAAAAAGGGAGGAAGGTTTATCTGTTTAGCAAGAGTAATAGAAGGCAGATTTCAGACTACCTAACAAATCAAAACGAAAATTTCTGTTCCGACACTGACAATGTTGAGTGTTTATGGAAAAAGTTCAAGGCAATCGTAAAATGCGTTTTAGACAGGTACGTGCCGAGTAAAACTGTGAGGGACGGGAAAAACCCACCGTGGTACAACAACAAAGTTAGGAAACTACTGCGAAAGCAAAGAGAGCTCCACTCCAAGTTTAAACGCAGCCAAAACCTCTCAGACAAACAGAAGCTAAACGATGTCAAAGTTAGCGTAAGGAGGGCTATGCGTGAAACGTTCATTGAATTCGAAAGTAAAATTCTATGTACCGACTTGACAGAAAATCCTAGGAAGTTCTGGTCTTACGTTAAATCAGTAAGTGGCTCGAAACAGCATATCCAGACACTACGGGATGATGATGGCACTGAAACAGAGGATGACACGCGTAAAGCTGAAATACTAAACACCTTTTTCCAAAGCTGTTTCACAGAGGAAGACCGCACTGCAGTTCCTTCTCTAAATCCTCGCACAAACGAAAAAATGGCTGACATCGAAATAAGTGTCCAAGGAATAGAAAAGCAACTGGAATCACTCAATAGAGGAAAGTCCACTGGACCTGACGGGATACCAATTCGATTCTACACAGAGTACGCGAAAGAACTTGCCCCCCTTCTAACAGCCGTGTACCGCAAGTCTCTAGAGGAACGGAGGGTTCCAAATGATTGGAAAAGAGCACAGATAGTCCCAGTCTTCAAGAAGGGTCGTCGAGCAGATGCGCAAAACTATAGACCTATATCTCTTACGTCGATCTCTTGTAGAATTTTAGAACATGTTTTATGCTCGCGTATCATGTCATTTCTGGAAACCCAGAATCTACTATGTAGGAATCAACATGGATTCCGGAAAAAGCGATCGTGTGAGACCCAACTCGCCTTATTTGTTCATGAGACCCAGAAAATATTAGATACAGGCTCCCAGGTAGATGCTATTTTTCTTGACTTCCGGAAGGCGTTCGATACAGTTCCGCACTGTCGCCTGATAAACAAAGTAAGAGCCTACGGAATATCAGACCAGCTGTGTGGCTGGATTGAAGAGTTTTTAGCAAACAGAACACAGCATGTTGTTATCAATGGAGAGACGTCTACAGACGTTAAAGTAACCTCTGGCGTGCCACAGGGGAGTGTTATGGGACCATTGCTTTTCGCAATATATATAAATGACTTAGTAGATAGTGTCGGAAGTTCCATGCGGCTTTTCGCGGATGATGCTGTAGTATACAGAGAAGTTGCTGCATTAGAAAATTGTAGCGAAATACAGGAAGATCTGCAGCGGATAGGCACTTGGTGCAGGGAGTGGCAACTGACCCTTAACATAGACAAATGTAATGTATTGCGAATACATAGAAAGAAGGATCCTTTATTGTATGATTATATGATAGCGGAACAAACACTGGTAGCAGTTACTTCTGTAAAATATCTGGGAGTATGCGTACGGAACGATTTCAAGTGGAATGATCATATAAAATTAATTGTTGGTAAGGCGGGTACCAGGTTGAGATTCATTGGGAGAGTGCTTAGAAAATGTAGTCCATCAACAAAGGAGGTGGCTTACAAAACACTCGTTCGACCTATACTTGAGTATTGCTCATCAGTGTGGGATCCGTACCAGGTCGGGTTGACGGAGGAGATAGAAAAGATCCAAAGAAGAGCGGCGCGTTTCGTCACCGGGTTATTTGGTAACCGTGATAGCGTTACGGAGATGTTTAATAAACTCAAGTGGCAGACTCTGCAAGAGAGGCGCTATGCATCGCGGTGTAGCTTGCTGTCCAGGTTTCGAGAGGGTGCATTTCTGGATGAGGTATCGAATATATTGCTTCCCCCTACTTATACCTCCCGAGGAGACCACGAATGTAAAATTAGAGAGATTAGAGCGCGCACGGAGGCTTTCAGACAGTCGTTCTTCCCGCGAACCATATGCGACTGGAACAGGAAAGGGAGGTAATGACAGTGGCACGTAAAGTGCCCTCCGCCACACACCGTTGGGTGGCTTGCGGAGTATCAATGTAGATGTAGATGTAGCAAAGGAGAGAATAAGGTGAACACAGATATAAAAAAGGGGGAACAACATGGAAGGCAATAGACAAAAAAATCGGGTGACTAAAATGGAGATAAAAACTGTTTAAAAGTAGCACACAAAAAAAGCCACACACTGCGACGATTAAAAGAACACAAGGCACAGTATAAAGGTATCGACGGATGGCATAGCACATAACATAACACTGATGGCGAACCTCAAGGCAGTACACAATTAAAATCACACCTCTCGACGCACAGGGGAAACAGCACTAGACAACACTGATGTGGCACACTGATGATGATCACTACAGAGGATCTGCCAGGCGCTAGGAGATGAGGGGGACCTGAAGAAGGGAGGAAGGGGAATGGATGGAGAAGATGAGCGGGGGGCGCGCTGAAGAAGGCCAGGGAGGGAGGGATGTGGGAAGGAAAGAGGCAAGTATGGGGTGCAGGGTCTTAGGGGAGGGGGGGGGGGGATGGAGGAAAATCCACTCTGGGAGAAGGAGGGAAGAGGAAAAAGGGGGCCCTGGGGAGGGGGGGGGGAACAAGGCCAGGTTATAGTTGGAAGGAAGGGTAGATGTCATGGCGAAGTTCGTCATCTGGGAGGGGGAGGCGTTGGAAATTGCCCTGATGAAGGAGATGGAGGGTGTGGAGGTGGAGAGAGGTAGGGATACAGCGATAGAGGCGCGGCAACGGGCGGGGGGTGGAGAGGAAGGAGGAAACCACAGGGTGGGGGGGATCAAGCCTGCGAACAATGTAAAGGATGCGGAGATGTTGGAGGAACAGGAGGAGGTGGGGGAAGGGGATCAGTTCATACAGGAGCCGTGTGGGGCAAGGAAGGCGGATACGGAAGGCAAGGCGGAGCGCATGGCGTTCAAGGATTTGGAGGGCCTTGTAAAAGCGGGTGGGGGCGGAGATCCAGGCAACGCTGGCATAACAGAGGATAGGACGGATGAGGGATTTGTAGGTGTGGAGGATGGTAGAAGGATGCAATCCCCATGTCCGGCCAGACAGGAGTTTCAGAAGGTGGAGGCGGGAATAGGCTTTCTGCTGGATGGTCTGGAGATGAGGGGTGCAGGTGAGGTGTCGGTCGAGGGTGAGGCCAAGGTCTGCCTATTACACTTAACGACCCTCTTCTACTGTCGGCGGTGACAGTCAACAGACGAGGTCGGCCTGTAAGCTTTTGTGCTGTACGCGTCCCTTCACGTTTCCACTTCATTATCACATCGGAAACAGTGGACCTAGGGATGTTTAGGAGTCTGGAAATCTCGCATGCAGACATATGACACAAGTGACACCCAATCACCTGACCACATTCGAAGTCCGTGAGTTCCGTAGAGGGCCCCAGTGACTACTGAGGTCGCTGATATGGGGTACCTGGCAGTAGGTGGCAGCACAATGCACCTATTGTGAAGGACATATGTTTTTGGGGGTGTCCAGATACTTTTGACCACATAGCTTATATAGTGCAAGACAATTATTTATTTGAAGGATATTACGCAAATTATTATTTATGAAAATGATTTTTTTGATCGATATGTTCTACATAATACGATTCAGCGTAATTGTGCTATGCTTATCCGATTCTCAAGATGTTTAACCCATACTTCCATGCTAATACCAGTATTATTAATCACGGAAGTAACTCAGCTTTTCAAGACACTATCACTGAACCGTTTCCGATAGCATTTTGCCGGAGATAGCTAGAACTCTGAGGCTACTTTAGAAAGCTGTACCTTTTTGAGTATTATTAATATTTTTAACTGATACCTATCAGTGGCATGCAGACTACCCTGGCGCGATGGTCGGGGACTCCTTATGTCTTTAGGTTGTAGTGCAAATTCAGTGCTATTATGCGCGTGGTTTATGATACTGGGTTCGCATACTACCTGGAACAGCTGAAAAGTTTTGGTGGAGATACAAAAAAACCGGACGATAAGCCCCGAGAATTGTTTTTAAAATATGTCGTTAAGTCTGATTTAGCGCATAGTTCTAAGAGAAGCTACGAAAGTTACTCGAATCCAACAAACCTCTGAGCAACCTCATGTCCGCCAGAACTTGAATGCAGGACGTCAGGAGGCCTTAAGAGCTATAGAGACATTGGAACAGGCACAAACCCGTCGCATTTCAGGCACTGGGCGTCACTCGTCTCTTACAGCTTCCAAGACGCTTGAAGGCTCACATCGACGAAGTCATTTAAGGGCTGTAGGACAAACAGAGAGTCGTACTTTTACATGTGGAAAATGGGAGGCTTTTGGTCAGGTGGCATTTGATTATGATCCACTGACTGACTATGCTGATCGTTAATGTAATTAGTTATCACAGGAGGATGGATTAAAAATTGTAGTCACCATAGCGTATGGTAGGGAGAAACGGTTGGTATGTGTTGCTCATGTGGCAAAATCCCATATCCAGCACTAGGTCAACCAAAGAAACCCGTAAAATGTATGAATGTAATGAACCGATGATTTTTTTAGATATAATAAGAAAATATAATGCATGCTTTTAGATTCGACATACAGCAAAAGAATAGAAACACATTCATTATGTACCTGCATACCGGTTCTGCATCATTTTTTACAAACACGTCTCTACACCAATATACACACAGATATCTCATAAAATTACTAGCTTACCTGTTGACTATCGCTCATCATAACAAAGGTACTGACATGTGATCAAAGGGGCGGGTGACAGCTACTGAATAAATAATTCAAAAGTGTGATTAACAAGAACTGTTCCACCTTAGGAGTTACATACCGTTGGACATGTCATAGATATTCACCTATTCATATACCATATGTCGACATAACTTGAGGAATGACATCATACAAACACTATAAGCTGTTAAACGACGAAATAAGTATTGACCAAACAGTTTCGTTCTAATAGAGCATGATTTGGTCAAAATACTGCGCATACCTGTCGGTATAGATATAAAATATGGTTCTTGACTTCAAAAATGTGAACTGAAACATATTTCCACCGCTACACGTAAACAAATTCAATTATTTTCTAGAATCAGGTATAATTCACGTTTTTGACGTGAATGGAAATATCCTACAGCTACACTAATATTTAGTACGTTGACCAAATGACATTCAGTAAGAGCGAAACTAAAAGTCAAATGAATATTTTATCCTAATAGCAGTTCGTTTTCACTACGTCACATTGTATGGTACTGTCTCCAATAGATGCTACGTAGAGAAACGTTTCCAGTATTAATACAGATGAAAACAACCAATCTAATCTGTGCTTTATAAAAGTGAAACTGCAAAACGGAAAACAAGCGTGGGATGTAAGGAGGTTTGAAAAATACCAGCAGCTGATCAGATGAGCACAGGCAGCAAATCCGTTAGGTAATGACGGTAAACGTGACCAGAGCGGCGAAACCTCTCCACATATTATTGTTAGATATTGTGTCGGCCGCCAATTTCCCGTCCTTGTGCCGCATGGGCTTAATGTGAGAGGCAATATTCGGTACAACGGAAACTGTATTGGGATTCGCATTTGAGATTGATGCCTTAGCAGGAATAAGGAATGGACGACGTTGTTTCTCAGCGTCGATAGCATGTTGAGAACGAATAGTGGTATTTTCCGGAGAAAAGATTTGTCTTTGAACAGATTGAGAGATAATGTACAAGGCGGAGAAAATGAAACTGGCCTGAAAACATCTCCTGCACCTTAAATTACTCAACCCAGCTTACATCATGCCACCTCCCTCGTCCTTATTACAGGCGTGGATAACGTAATTCAGGTTGCCTAACCGAAGGTATAGAAAATATTTTCCGGGTCAGTTTCATTTCGCCCAATGCGGTATATCTTACACATACCATAAGAAAGTTCGGCAGTGTATCACACAATGAAATGTAACTACTACTGTCAACACGATGTGTATTGTGACACGTCTTATTCGTAATGGGCAGCACAGTCATAAAATTATTAAAAATTAAATCCAGTGTGAATATTCTAAGGGAGCTTATCAACAAGAAATATTCGTCCCCAGATTTATTCATATGTGCTTCCACAGTCTCGACGTAACTTCTGAATGATGAAACCATTTGTAAAACCGCGGTAGGCTGTCAGTAATATTATGCAAAATGCCTTATTGCACCATGTATGTATAAGACATTATATGCTGCTCCCTAAGGCTGTGGATGAATTTACATTATACAGGGTGATTCAAAAAGAATACCACAACTTTAAAATGTGTATTTAATGAATGAAGCATAATATAACCTTCTGTTATACATCATTACAAAGAGTATTTAAAAAGGTTTTTTTTCACTCGAAAACAAGTTCAGAGATGTTCAATATGGCCCCCTCCAGACACACGAGCAATATCAACCCGATACTCCAACTCGTTCCACACTCTATGTATCATATCAGGCGTAACAGTTTGGATAGCTGCTGTTATTTCTCGTTTCAAATCATCAATGGTGGCTGGGAGAGGTGGCCGAAACACCATATCCTTAACATACCTCCATAAGAAAAAATCGCAGGGGGTAAGATCAGGGCTTCTTGGAGGCCAGTGATGACGTGCTCTGTCACGGGCTGCCTGGCGGCCGATCCATCGCCTCGGGTAGTTGACGTTCAGGTAGTTACGGACAGATAAGTGCCAATGTGGTGGCGCTCCATCCTGCTGAAATATGAATTGTTGTGCTTCTTGTTCGAGCTGAGGGAACAGCAAATTCTCTAACATCTCCAGATACTGTAGTCCAGTTACAGTAGCACCTTCGAAGAAAAAGGGACCAAAAACTTTATTGGCTGAAATGGCGAACAAATGTACAAATAAATGAAACTTTATAGCTCCCTTAATTCGCCGACAGATAGTGCTTAGCTCTGCCTTTTGTCGTTGCAGAGTTTTAAATTCCTAAAGTTGTGGTATTCTTTTTGAACCACACTGTATATCACTTATTGTTGAACGTTATTACTGCTGATGGAGGTTAATGCGGCCAAGCACTTGGACTGCTTACGTAATTTATATATTTTTAATCTCGATTTGTAGCACCGCGTTTCCAAAAGGGGTGCAAGAGATTACCGCTATCGCCCTCTCTTTAAAAATAAATAGCGAAAAATACACGAATTAATAGTGCGTTGCCGATTGGAGGAAAGATGGGTAGCGTATAATGAATCCGTTCATGGGAAATAATAAATTAAAAATGTCTTATTCTTGTGGTACTAACCTTTAATCGCCCAAATGTACGTAGTAACTGTAAATTTCCTAAACCGTTCTCCCAATTCTACTTTGACCCCATGAAATGCGACATCGATGGCATATTTATTTAAAGTAACAGTAATGATGCAAGTAAGAGCGGGAAAACTTTTTAAAAAGTCTTAGTGCGATAAAAAAGGTAACTATTTTGGCGGAGGGATACCAATAGCTCTTAGAGCCTGGCGCCAAGGTCACAACACAATGCACGCCCACAGCTCTTGCCACTATGTGGCCACTTGTTGCCAACTGTGAGAGGTATTTGCCCTTAGATTGAGCATGGTAAGTGTCGGGGATGGTTCCTCCAGGTCATCTCCACTTGGGATGGTATCCGGACCCAACTGGCAGGAGACCAAAATTTGAGTGGCCAAGCAGTAAAGCCGCAGAGTCTCGTCGTTGAAAGGTCAGCTAAGCTGTCGTTCTCGGTTCGTCTCCATCGTCTCCGCCGCCGTAACGTGCGCACCAAGTTTTTACAGGAGGCGAGCCCGTCTCGTCATTTCTTACCCTTGCTCTATACTATATCCTTTCCACACTAGCCACAGGGTCTGAGGCGCCTTTTCACGGCCCACGCGGCTCCCCCCGTCGGAGTTTCGAGTCCTCCCTCTGGCATGGGTGTGCGTGTTGTCCTTAGCGTAAAGTAATTTAAGTTAGCTTAAATAGCGCGTAAGCTTAGGGACCGGTGACCTCAGCAGTTTGGTCCCATAAGACCTTACCACAAATTTGTAATTTTCTTGCCACACTGTTTGGAACCTAGATAAAAATACTCCTTGTGGTGACTAGCTGCATGAGAGCAAAATGCTGTTCCTAAGTTTCCTGTAAAAAGTGTGTTTGTGAATACTGCAGTGTAGTGTTCCATTTAATTTTAATGCACCCTTTGCGCACAGCTAAATGCTAACTTCAGTGCAATTAACTTGGTTCTGGTAGACCAACATCAACCATGTTGTTGCTAAAGGCATTAATAACATGGTTTTGTTTCCTCTGATAAATATGACTTTTCTTGTGTGGGACAACGGCAGGAGGAAGGAGGTACCTTATCCCCTGCAAGATACGGCAAACAGGAAATCCACTATCAGCAGAATTACAATAGACGAGCCTCTCTTTCAAGCAGGCAAAGAAATCCGAAATGCTTGCACAAGTGATAAATCAAGCAAAATACTTTCGTTGCGTGTGAATTAGTTTCACTTGCTCGGCATCATCTCCGCGAAAGACCATTCTACTCTCCTCCCGCCCCTCATTCCCCAGCAACCGGCACCCAATCGTCTAGCCTCCTGGCCCCCGCGTAACTGTGGCTTCTTAACCGTGAACGACGTTCTCTGCGATATCTAAGACACTGAGGCAGTTTCTTCTCTCCTCTCAAGTGATTGATATTACTTGTTTATTGCGAATACTGAGTGACTGTTTTGGACCTTCTTTGTACGAGCGGCCGAAGTTTAGTGAACTCAATGTATACAGTCACACAGTGACTGGACTTCGTAGGAAATACGAAAAAGAGGATATCCCCATTTCATTATACCATTCCGTCAAGGCTTCCGAAATTAAATGATTCTGTTTTAACGTTGTGTTTCTCTGATTTGTGATAACGGATTATTGCCTCGGTATTTAATGGAGTTGACAGGACCGTTCTTATTCTCTTTATACATAAATGACCCGCCGGACAGGGCGAGCAGCAGTCTACCGCTCTTTGCTAATGACGCTGAGGTGTACGGGGAGGTGTCGCCGATGAGTAACAAAGAAGATACAGGATGACTTAGACGAAATTTATAGATGGTGTGATGAATTTCAGCTTGACCTAAATGTAGGAAAACGCATGTGAATGGAAATCACTGAGAAAAACAATCCAGTAACTTTCGAATACAACATTAGTAGTCTACAGCTTGACACAGTTTTGTCTATGAAATACCTAGGCGCAACGTTGCAAAGCGATATGAAACAGAACGAGTAAGTAAGAATGGTAGTGGGTAAGGAGAACGGACCACTTCGGTTTATTGGAAAAAAATTTAGAAAAGTGTTGCTTACCAGTAAAGGAGCCCGCGTGTAGAACACTAGTGCTACCCATTCTTGAGTACTACTCGAGTGTTTGGTACCTCCACCAGGTTGGATTAAAAGAAGACATCGAAGCAATTCAAAAGCGGGGTGTTAGATTTGTTACTGGTAGGTCCGATCAACAGTTGAGTGAACTCAAATGGGACTCCCTGGAGCTGGAGGGAAGAGGCCGTTCTTCTTGCGAAACACTAGTGACAAAATTTAGGGGACCTGTATGTGAAACTGACAGCAGAACGATTCTACTGCCACCAACGCACATTTCGCAGTAAGAAACACAAAGTTAGGATAAGAGAAATTGGAGTTCATAAGAAGACATATAGAAAGTCGTTTTTCCCTCCATTCATTCTCCAGTGGGACAGGAAAAGGAAATGATTAGCAGTGGTACAAGATACCCTCCGCAATGCATCAGATGGTGACTTGTGGAGTACAAACACAGCACATTAATTGTGGACGTAGTGATTACGTCTGGAAACCATGACAATGTGGAATAATACATTTGTATTTTCTGCTACCAATTAGTTTTGTTTGTTTATGTTTAATTTAACGTAACACAGCACCTTTCGAGCTCTTTCTGCCTTTTTCAGGTGTTTACTCACATAGAAAATTGACTTAAACTACAGTAACATAGAACTCTTTGTTTACTGTTCGCGGCTGGAGGGGCTGTTACGGTGTTTGGTGCGTGGCAGCGGGGAGGGGGGGGGGCGGTGATTGATCAGAAATTGATGTTCAGTGATGTCTTCTGCTCGTGTGGAGCTATGTCTCGTTTATTATGACTGATACTACGGCCTGCGTGGGATGCGGGCAGCTTCCCATCTGTTATTCTGTTGCAAAAATCCTGTGACCGTTTTTCTATATGACAGCAGTTCACTTAGATGTTTTCATCCGAAAGCTTGGTTTTTTAATCGTTGGTACATTGGCGGAGCTATTGTGTAACATTACAATTTGTAAAGTTTATTTTGTTATTGTTTTTGACGTAATTCATTGCACAATTTTTTTCTACTTATCGGTATGTGTAAAAACTGTACAATTAGAACAATATGGCGGCCTTTTAGTGTGGGTGAGTATCGATTATCGCATTTTACAGTGATATACATGGGATTTATTGTCAGTCTGATACTCGTTTGTCTAAAGCAGTATATCTTAAATCTGTTGCACCGTTACTCGTAAAGACTACTAAAGAATTTTAAGTTTTTGGCGTCAATTGCCTCATTAAGAATATTGTCACAATACTTTGTATTATGAATAAAAACTGCGGTTTCTTCCTTGATATCCGTTCTTTTCCTTTTTTAGATTTCTGCAAAATTTCAGTGTTGTCTTCGATTTTCGAAGGGCGGGCTATGTCTTTAATGTGTGTTGCTACTGCTGATTCGTTACATGTATCCAGTCTGTAGCAGTCTCTATGTTCTATAAATCGAGTTCTTAAAGTTCTGCCTGTTTTATAATATTTGCTGCGCAGGCTGTAAGTAATTTTATAAACACCAGAGGCATCAAAACCAGTACCTGGCTGGTTGATACTGAAAATAATCCTCATACTTAGGTTGTTGCTAGTGCTAAAGGTGATTTTTATCTGTGTTTTTGAAAAATATTTCAGGTTTCTCAGACATTATACCAAGGTATGGCCTTCTTATACATTTATCTGCTGGGATGCTGTCATTTGTGAGTGTAGTTTGATATTGTTAGTTCAGTTTATCATTTATCTTTTGTGACATTGTATTAATGATCAAAAGATCGTTTCTATTCTTTGTTGGAATAATTTTATGGTATATATTTCTTTTTGGAGACTATATGTTGAAGTGGAATTTTGTGCACTCTGTAGAGCACCACTCTATATTTAGCTTTCTTGAGGGAGGCAGAATGTGTGGAGGAGCTTGGTACAGTGGTGCCCATACCAGAAGGTTTTCTGTACGCACAGGGAGATACCTTTCTGGTTCTGTTTTGATATTTTCATGTCAAAGAAAGTTATGGTGTTTTCTTCTTCATGCTCGTGGGGGAAATGGATATTTTTATGCAAGCTACTGAATTTATTAAAAAGATTTGTTATATTAACGTCAGTACCATCAAATAGAATGAGTTTGTCATCCACATATCTCTTATAGAACTAAATTTTGCTTGCGATACTATGTTTTAGTGTCATCACTTTATTCTCCATATGGCTGATAAATATTTCTGCTGTTAGGCGACTAAGGTGGCTTTCCATCGCTAACACTAGTCTTGCTTGTTAATTTCGTTGTTAAAAAAGAAGTAATTGTGTGAGAGTACATTTGTGTGATTTACTCATTGTCTTGTTTTCCAGTAAGTTCTTTCCTGTTATTCCGACTGTTTCACGTACTGGTGTAATAATGTACAGGTTTCCAATATTTACTGACGAAAAACTAGCTTTGTGTGGTACAGTCAAGTCATTCATACTGTGAATAAGTTCATAGCTGTTACTCAAGATAAATTATTTTTCAGAAACTAAGTCATTTAATTCTCCCATTAATTTGTAGGTTGGGCTATGAATTGAGTTCACAATAGGCTTGATTGGTGTATTGGTCTTATGTAGATGTAAAAGTAGATGTTGATTTCCTTCTCTCTTTAAGATCAGAACGTAAGTTAAGCACTGTGCCGCCGTTTGGAGCGATCCCAACTGAATGTGAGATGGCAGGTCACTGTGGCCAAGCGGTTCTAGGCGCTTCAGTCTGGAACCGCGCAACCGCTACGGTTGCAGGTTCGAATCCTGCTTCGGGCATGGATGTGTGTGCTGTCCTTAGGTTAGTTAGGTTTAAGCAGTTCTAAATTCTAGGGGACTGATGACCTCAGATATGAAGTCCCATAGTGCTCAGAGCCACTCGAACCGAATGTGGTTGGTGGGAGCTACTGGTGTCTGGTGAGAAAGTACACGGCTAGCCAGAGACGATAACGCTGGCGTAGCAGTGCACAGCGACGCCAGAGGAGGCCGGCGCTCCACGCTATCTGGGCTGCGCGTTGCCGTTGCCGCCACCGTCAGCGGCGACGCCTAGCCGTCGGCTTCCTAGTACCGCAGCAGGCGTTATCTGCTTCCTTGGCCACTCCCCGCCTTGCTGGTGGCCTACTTGCCAGGCGCCATCACGCTGTCACGCTACGTAGCGTCCACTCTCTCTCTCTTTCTCTCTCTCTCTTCTCTCTCTCTGTACATAGGATGCTGCTAGTCTCGCCACGGCTACAGCTGTAGCCGGCAACCAACACGCGGCCATAGAAGGGTCTCAAGCATGACTGAAGCCAAGGAAACTACTTAAATAGCATCGCAGGTTTCCCATATAGCTTTACCTAATCATTGCATTTCTAAAGATAGTGTCCTAGATGCTGTGTCCTCGTCAATGCCTCTCTGAATCAGTTTCCGACTTACACCATGTGTGGATGGCCGGCCGGGGTGGTCGTGCTGTTCTAGGCGCTGCAGTCTGGAACCGAGCGACCGCTACGGTTGCAGGTTCGAATACTGCCTCGGGCATGGATGTGTGTGATGTCCTTAGGTTACTTAAGTTTAATTAGTTCTAAGTCCTAGGCGATTTATGACCTCAGAAGTTAGGTCGCATAGTGCTCAGAGGCATTTGAACCATTTGAACCACGTGTGACACTTTGAAGTTCGCCACCAACCACAAGCGCAGCCCAGTCTGTAATATTCGCGTCGTCGCCAGTGAGGTGGATTTCCACGTCGTGCTAAGCGCTTGCAGTTGCTAGCTACAGTTTGTAGCGCGAGACTTAATCTACTACACTACTGGCCATTAAAATTGCTACACCAAGAAAAAATGCAGATAATAAACGGGTATTCATTCGACAAATATATTATACTACAACTGACATGTGATTACATTTTCACACAATTTGGGTGCATAGATCCTGAGAAATCAGTACCCAAAACAACTACCTCTGGCTGTAATAACGGCCTTGATACGCCTGGCATTGAGTTAAACAGAGCTTGGATGGCGTGTACAAGTACAGCTGCCCATGCGGTTTCAAAACGATACCACATTTCATCAACAGTAGTGATTGGCGTATTGTGACGAGCCAGTTGCTCGGTCACCATTGACCAGATGTTTTCAATTGGTGAGAGATCTGTAGAATGTGCTGGCCAGGGCAGCAGTCGAACATTTTTTGTATCCAGAAAGGCCCGTACAGGACCTGCAACATGCGGTCGTGCATTATTCTGCTGAAATGTAGGGTTTCGCAGGGACCGAATGAAGGGTAGAGCCACGGGTCGTAACACATCTGAAATGTATCGTCCATTGTCCAAAGTGCCATCAATGCGAATAAAAGGTGACCGAGACGTGTAACCAATCGCACACCATACCATCACGACGGGTGATACCCCAGTATGGCGATTACGAATACACGCTTCTAATGTGCGTTCACCGCGATGTCACCAAACACGCATGCGACCATCATGATGCTGTAAACAGAACCTGGATTCATCCGAGGAAATGACGTTTTGCCATTCGTGCACCCAGGTTCGTCGTTGAGTACACCGTCGCAGGCGCTCCTGCCTGTGATGCAGCGTCAGGGGTAACCGCAGCCATGGTCTCCGAGCTGATAGTACATGCTGCTGCAAACGTCGTCCAACTGTTCGTGCAGATGGTTGTTGTCTTGCAAACGTCCCCATCTGTTGACTCAGCGATCGAGACGTGGCTGCACGATCCGTTACAGACATGCAGATAAGATGCCTGTCATCTCGACTGCTAGTGATACTAGGCCGTTGGGATCCAGCAGCGCGTTCCATATTACCCTACTGAACCCACCGATTCCATATTCTGCTAACAGTCATTGGATCTCGAGCAACGCGAGCAGCAATGTCGCGATACGATAAACTGCAAACACTATAGCCTCCAATTCGGCCTTTATCAAAGTCGGAAGCATGATGGTACGCATTTCTCCTCCTTACACGAGGCATCACAACAACGTTTCACCAGGCAACGCCGGTCAACTGCTGTTTGTGTATGAGAATTCGGTTGGAAACTTTGCTCATGTCAGCACGTTGTAGGTGTCGCCACCGGTGCCAACCTTGTGTGAATGCTCTGAAAAGCTGATCATTTGCATATCACAGCATCTTCTTCCTGTCGGTTAAATTTCCCGTCTGTAGAACGTCACCTTCGTGGTGTAGCAATTTTAATGGCCAGTAGTGTAGTATCGTGGCCTACACCCTCCGCATAGGGACAAGTGAATACCACAGTGACTGACAGTGTGGTGCCCACGATAGACACAGTCTTGCTGCCGTCGTATTCAGCCATGACAGCCCATTGCTTAGTTGCATCTGTCCGCAAGCACATCCAACGAGTTGCTGTACAGCCTTAGCTAAGTGTCACAGCGCAGTAATGTGTACATTTGTGTGTTACTAAATTGATTGCACTGCCACAGTTCCTCCGTCCATATCTGAGCACTTAAACCTAAGAGGACGTTGCCGAGCCGTTCTACCCAGCCGACCCGTACACATCAGCTAAACAACTCTGACTGTATTTTCGTTTCGGAATAACATTTGTAAGAAGACGTAAAACATACTAAAAATGGATTAAATGGCTCTAAGCACTATGGGACTTAACATATGAGGTCATCAGTCCCCTAGACTTAGAACTACTTAAACCTAACTAAGCTAAGGACAGTACATTCATCCATGCCCTGGCAGGATTCGAACCTACGACCGTAGTAGCAGCGCGGATCCGGACTGAAGCGCCTAGAACCGCTTGGCTACAGCGGCCGGCTAAAACGTATTACATGTACTATGTTTCCATATATACTATGGAAAGATGTGCATACGCGACGGGTTTCAAAATAATGGGAATTTTTTGCGTTTTATAAAGAATTTTATTTACTCATTTACATCACAGTAATCCTCTTCAAAATAGACATCATTAGATATATGCACTTCTACCATCACTTTTCCAACACTCGAAAATTTTCTGATGTTTGTAAAACAACACTTCACTAAGGTCTGTACAATGATGACCTGTCCACTGTTCAGTCTTCATTATTATTCTGAAAGAAGTGTCATTGAAGGGCATGCTCAGTTTACTGTGATATAACGTTTTACTTAGCTTATTGTCCTGAGGTTCGTCTCATTGTCTTCTCTTCTGGATGTGATTATGGTCACAGATATCGACTGTGCGAAGAATACACACTTATTCCACTATTGTGGATATTCCAATGATTCCCTGAGTATGAAAAGAGATACATTTGCTACACTTCTATATTTTCTGTGGTGTCACCGCCAGACACCACACTTGCTAGGTGGTAGCCTTTAAATGGGCCGCGGTCCGTTAGTATACGTCGGACCCGCGTGTCGCCACTGTCAGCGATTGCAGACCGAGCGCCACCACACGGCAGGTCTAGAGAGACGTCCTGGCACTCGCCCCAGTTGTACAGCCGACTTAGCCAGAGATGGATCACTGACAACTACGCTCTCATTTGCCGAGACGATAGTTAGCATAGCCTTCAGCTACGTCATTTGCTACGACCTAGCAAGGCGCCATAGCATTGGATATTATTTTATATTGTGGTTATAACATGTACCGTCAAGAGAGATGTTCTACAATTGTGGATTAAAGTTAAGTATTACATCAACTACGTACTTTATTTGCTACTATTAATTCCTTTAACTGTTCCAGACCTCACGCCAATCTGCGTGAGCTTAACGCGTGCCTTTCGGCTTCCTCTCATTGTGACTTGGCTGTCTTGCCAAGTCACAACATTTTCAACTCCTCAAATATCATAGTGACAACATATAACATCCATTCTCCCCCTTTAGCCACTAGTTCTGATCAAACATGTGTCCTTTCTACAGCATCGCATGACACTACGTGATTCTATTACACAACATAACGCGAAGTGCGAACAAGAAGGAGGTCCCAGGTTGCATATGAGGCAAAGAAGTTTAAATGAATTACATCGCTGTCAAAGACAATGGCTTCGATTAACTGATACATAATTTAACCAACCTAAGTGAAAATTAAATTTACAGATTATCATGTTAAAGTTTCAAAATTATCATAACTACATAAAATATAAGTAGTTATGGCTGAAATAATAAATTTTGCAGAATATAGTTTCATTCAAACTTTTCTAATTACAAACGAAATTACCGATACCTGTTGGTATCGAATGTTTTAGATTGTGTATCAGTCTTGATTACGTCACAGACTCGATCATTGGATGTTATTAGCTGTCTCAAAAATGCGTTTTTAATCTTGTCTGTAGCGGTAACAAGGCAGTCCTTTAGGGTCTATTTTATTTTTGAGAACGGAAAAACTCACACATCTGATGAAATAGGAGGCTGTGACATCGTTGCATTACTGTCTTTTACCAAAAATTAACCAACAAGCAACGAAGTGTGAAGAGATGCAGTATCGCGGTGCAACTGCTGAATGCTTTGGCCACAAGTCCGTGCGTTCTTGTCGGACTGTTTCACAAAGAAGGCGTTGAACTTGTGAATAGTACGCCTTATCGATCGTTCGACCTTTTGGCAACAACTCATGGTGCATTATGCCGTTAAAATCGAAAAACACAATTAAGACAACCTTCACGTTTGACAGCACTTGCTTAGCGTTTTTGGTCTTAACGATACAAAAGCCTCGTACTGAGGCGGCTGAGTCTTAGATTGGACGTCACATCCGTAAAACAACGTTTCGTCACCAGTTATGACGCTTTCCAGTCGGTCTACACCGTTGTTGACTTCATCCATGGACTTTTGAGCGACTTACGTTCACCACTCTTTTCTTTTTTTCGAAGTTGAACAGTTTTGGAAAAAAATTTGCTTCATACGTTTCATACACAAAGTACTCAAAATACGTTCGTGTTAAGTGCATTTTGACCTAAAAGTCCATTATCATTTGAAAAGGCACTAATTCACGGAATAATCCAGGTAGAGAGTCGAAAACTGACATACAAGCCTGAAATGATATGGGACTTAATCGAAATCAAACACGTTTGCAAAACTGGACAACAGAATGCGCTGGAAAGCAACACGTCAGTGACGCCGCATGACAACTACGTATAAAATGAGCTGTGGTGAGACAGGGAGTCGAATCATCCCCAGTCTGTCCGATAAACATCTGCTGGAAGGTACGACTTTTATGCAGGATGGCGCTCCAGCCCATATTGCAACAAATGTGAAAGAGCTCTTGTGCCCATCATTCGGTGAGAATCGCTTACCGTGTCACCACGTCCGTCGTGCTTGACCTCCCAGATTCCCAGTCCTCAATTCGTACAAGTATTGATTGTGGGGTTACCTGAAGTTGCAAGTCTACCGCGACGGTCCGACCTCATTAGGGATGCTAGAAAACAACAACCGTCACGAATTTCTCACCTTAACTGGTGGTATGCTGTGCAGTGATGTTCACAACGTTGTCCTAGGACCACGGATATTATTGGTGAATGCCGGCCAAACTGTTGCGTATTTATTATAAAGACTATCGTATTTGCTAAATCTCAGTTGTTTTGCTAATTATTGCTTTCGAGACCGATCGTTCCTTGCTTTCCGAATAACCCTCGTATTTAACTGTCAAATGTTAATAGACTTTTGGGTCGCCCGAGAGTTTGAATAATTTACTGGTTTTCCAACGGTGTTTTTCTTATGTCTTAGTGAGCGTCGAACAAGCACCCAATCCCCATTCCACACTTCAACCCACACCTTACGTGGTAGTATTCTGTGTACAGGAGGTCGAGTGGTCAGGACTTGTAAGTGGGCTTTTGTGGCTGACATTAAATTATAGAACTGGAAACTAAGTAAAATAAAGAGAATATATTTCAGTGTGCAAGATAAAAGGGGCGCGCCTAGGGTAGCAAGTTACCGGGCGTCGGCCAGTTTAGGAGGTCGAACAAACTAAAGAAGTTGGGCAACGGGAGGAGAGGCGGTTCGTGTTAAGTTCTATTGGTGATCGGTCATGGGGGCAGAGCCAGACACTCTGCCTCCCAAAAAAATGTCTGTTCTACTCGAATTCTGGATTATAAGAGAGAAAAGCAACAGTATTCTGCACTGCAGAACTCTTCAGAGTCCACACACGTGACTTGCATGCCACACACGCTATCACCTAAAACAGATGGTGTGGATTCGTTACCAATTTCAGCAGAAGATGAAGGGGTCTCTTGTGAGCAGCTGTAACCGGACAGAACTGCCTCGATTCTGAAAGGCAGGTAGCTTGTATCACGAAGGCACAGCCGATGTTGCTCTGGGGGAAACGTGTAAATACTTAGCCTTTGAAATAAAAATTTTTAAACCATTTCCCTAAAATATTCCTTTGCTTGCTGCCACGGTGTGCATCTGATATCTTGGTGTTGATTTACCAAGTTGTCACCGAGCAGAGCTACAGACTGGTCCTTATACAGTATGGGGAAATATTCTGCAGCTGGATCGTCATTCAGAAACCTGAGAAGGTCGTTTCACGACCGAAGTAGTAAGGGTAAACGTTTAACGCCATGTGACAGTATTCGTCAGTAGCAGGATCGTGGCCTGTCGAGATGGCTGTTTATCAGTCCATGATATTTATTTTCGTTGTGACCCGCATCCCACGACTGGAATGAGACGGCCATACACGGTGCTATGCACGATTTTGGCAGACCCATGTGACTAGCGCCAGGGAGAACGTACATAGTACATAGGGTGCAAAGGCTATAAGTGCTGCTATTGTTATATGTACACACGTCAGGGTATTGGTTACTCTTTGTCTGTACTCTACAGTGTTCCCACAAACACGCCACACATGATGTACTGCCTGATGTTTCCTGCATGGTTCTAACTACACCGCTAAGTGGACTACACGTGTCAACATAGGCTAATCGTTTTGAGTCCAGGTGGCCACACTTCAGCACCTGAAACGCTGCTCAGGAGAAAATAGCATCTACCGCTTGTTCTTGCTACATGCACTTGGAGACACTAATACACGTAATAGCTCTAATTATTATCTGTAAGTGAAGTAAATACTGATGTGATGTTGTTCAGTACGCTGTTCTCAGCCACCAATACAAATATTTGAAGTTATACCCGTTACACCATGTGTAACTACTTAGAAGCAACCATTCTTGTTATGTTGGATGTCGGTACAACCACCGATATGTGTGTAATAAATATCAAAAAAGATATCAGCTGTGAGTTCGTGTCCAATTTATTTTATAGGCCGCATGTTTTTGCGATGTAATACCACCACCACGCCAGCTTACGTACGCAGGCTAGAGTACAGCTGTTGCCTGACAAATACCGGACTATTGAAACGGTACAGTAGTTTCCGCTCCATAAGCAGCAGGTTTCGCTGCTCTCTCGCACCGGGAAATATAAACGGAGGCGGCTCCGCCGCTAATTTTATTGCACGACGCGGCCGGCCGCGGGTGCAGCAGAACCCATGTGGACGGGTGGAAAGAAATGTGTCAGGCTTCATAATACGTATTTATATGTGTCGTGTATTATGCATTTCTTGTACGTGAATGTGAATCTGCACATGAACTTTCCTAATCCTCCTCACACCTTTCCGTAAAGCGTGGCCAAATCTTAGCTGGGAAGTAGTTCTGTAGTATAGTAGTGCGAACCTTACTCCTGGGTGGGGGATCAGAGAGACAGCACAGGCAGGTAAAAGTCAAAGACGTTCCAGTGTCACAAGATTTGGGGTGGAGAGGTTGGTCACGGCCAAGTGGTTCGACTGTCCCCTCCACCGGGGCCCAGGAAGACCTCTGGGTGCCCGCGATATTCTGGGAGTGTTACAGAAGACGGGTAAGGGAGTAGACGTGTCTTCAGTGCGTCTGTCTCGATGTTCACGCTTGGAAGAGAGGTATTTGAATATTTGCACTAATTCTTTTTTTCCAGCTTCGGATTGTGTAAGGAAATGAATTTTCTCGCTTAATTTCGGAAATTTACCCCCCCCCCCCTGTGTTAATGTATCTGGTCCCCAGTTTGCCCGTTATCATCCTCACATAGTGGATGTCCCATGTAAAATATTGGGAGACTTTGGTGGTATACATTTGGCCGAGGCAATTCCGTCTTGCCCGTAGAAATGTGCGGCCAGATTAGTATATAATATACCCGAGCTATAAGTTGTAAAATTGTAATATCTGTAAACTGGAGCAATTGCTGCAATCGCTGTAAACTCGGGTGATAATATTTAAAATAAATAGGTAATCAAATGTCATCAATCTGTAACATAACCTAAAAAACACAAAGGCGTCAAGTTAAAGTAATTCATTTAAAGTAAAAGATATAGAATGCAGGGAACCACATATCAGCGTGTGAGCCCTCCAGCCCCTTCCCTAGTATCGTACAGAAAGGGCACGCTCTCTAGGTAGCGCTCTCAAGCTCCCCTCCCCAGTTATCCGCTGCGCAATTTTCATTCAGGGCTTGACGACATCAACTTTCATCTAGCGACATTAGGCAAGGAGGTTTGACGGTAATCTTTCACTATGTCTAGGGCAGCAGTGTCCTGTAATCATAGGCCTGTGTTTCGTGGCCTCGAAACTGGCGTCCGATACCGTCCCAGATGTGTTCCAACGAGTTCATATCAGGCAGAATTCGTGGCCAAAAGAGCAACGTCGGTTCACTATCATGCTCCTCATACCACTGTACCAAGATTTCGGGCTTGTGACAAGGACAGTTATTGTGCTGGAAGACGCAGTTATTGTCGGGAAAGACAACAAGCATTGAGGGATGCAGATGGTCTACAATAATATTCGCTCTGTTTTCAGCATCGTGATGCCTTCGATTAGCACCACAAGCCCCTTGGAAGGCGTGGTGAATGTCCTCCATAGCATGATACTACCACTACTGACCTGCGTCTGTGGCGCAGTGCACATTCCGGGTAGGTATTAGCCTGGATGACGACCTATCCGGACACTACCATCGACCTCGACCTGGTGAAACTCAAAGCGTGGTTCATCCGACCAGATGACACGTTTCCATTGATCCATGTTCCAATCTCCATTATCCCGTGCCCAATGCAGTGTAATTAACGATCGGGTTGTGTCAGTAAGGCATACATGTAGGAGCCGACTGCTGCATAGCCCAGTGACAAAAAATGTGCGCTGCACGGTGTGTTCCGAAACACTTGTGCCCCTACTAGATCGCCGTCTATCCTATTTTAAAGAGAAGGCAAGACTCCGACTTCCACGTCTCCTGTGGTGAGGCGTGTCGCGAACTCGCGATTTCACCGTTCTTGAACCACTTTCCGTAGACGAAATGTGTTCGCTGTTGCGACTATCTACAACCGTCAGATGTATAGTGGGATGATGGCAGTGATAGTTTGTGTCGGACCAACACTGGAACCGAGATTTCCCGCTTATCGCCAGCGGTCGTCTTGCCATTAGGGCAACCGAGCACCCGTCAGCGTATAAGCACGATACTATAGTGACTGAGCTTTTCAGAAGCACGATGCGATGTGTCTTTGGACATATCGGGTGATCAAGAAGTCAGTATAAATTTGAAAACTTAATAAACCACGGAATAATGAGGATAGAGAGGTAAAAATTGATACACAAGCCTGGAATGACATGGGGTTTTATTAGAGAGAGAAAAAAAAAACAATGTTCACAAAATGTTCGACAGATGGCGCTGGACAGCAAAACGTCAGTAACTGCTACCGTGACGGGTGAGAGGTATGCTGATATGTTACAGAATCACATCATCCCCAGCCTGGCTGATAAACACCTGCTGGAACGTACGGTGTTTATGCAGGATGGCGCTCCACCCCATATTGATAGACGCGTGAAAGATTTCTTGCACGCGTTGTTTGGTGATGATCGTGTGCTCAGCCGCCACTTTCGTCATGCTTTGCCTCCCAGGTCTCCAGACCTCAGTCCGTGCGATTATCGGCTTTGGGGTTACCTGAAGTCGCAAGTGTATCGTGATCGACCGACATCTCTAGGAATGCTGAAAGACGACATCCAACGCCAATGCCTCACCATAACTCCGGGCATGCTTTACAGTGCTGTTCACAACATTATTCCTCGACTACAGCTATTGTTGAGCAATGATGGTGGACATGACATATTGAGCATTTCCTGTAAAGAACATCATCTTTGCTTTGTCTTACTTTGTTACGCTAATTATTGCTATTCTGATCAGATGAAGCGCCATCTGTCGGACATTTCTTAGCTTCTGTATTTTTTTAGTTCTAATAAAACCCCATGACATTCCAAGCATGTGTGTCAATTTGTACCTCTCTATCTAATTTATTCGTGATTTATTCAGTTTTCAAATTTATACTGACTTTTTGATCACCCGGTACATGCAAGTGCTTCTCAAAGAGACAAGCACTGCAGTATCGTACTTTCCATAGGTGTTCACGACAGCAGTACGCCAATCGCGCTCGAGCTGCCCTATGTCAAAGTTACTTATGTCAGTGGATTTCCCTATTTGTGTACCGTATCCCACCTATAATCATTATGCACTAGTCTCCGCTTCGCGCGTACACTTCCCTTACCACGTCAAGTGCCCTCATCACCATCAGGCCCTAGGCTACATTAATTATGTTATGGCTCATCGGTGTACATTAGACGAACTTCACTATAATTAGCTGATTACAGTTTCTCAGTCTGTTTGATGTGATCGTACCTTTCTAATGTTGCGAAATTCTTCCAGTGTTCCCAGGTTTTTGATTAATTGTCGGAATATCTCTTTTGACATTCCGTCCTTTCATCCCTGCTGAATGACTTGACGATTCACATCCTTAATTGTGCTTTTACTTTTGTTGAACTACTAATTTGCACCCTTTGTTTCTTCTAGCATTGGAATTAAATTTCATGCTTATTATTAAATCAATTGTGAAGCTTGGGGCTTAAAACGTTTACGCACGTTAATGCACATGTGATTACAATACAACCAATAATTTAACTTTGTCCTTTTATCTTACGTCGAAACACTTTCTCTTCATTGAACAAGTAGACAGGTGACAGGAGATGACGTGAGGCCGCATCTCGAATTCGTAAAACGCTACTGTTTAGCGCGTGACTCGTAACCGATTTTCGGACTTCTCAGTCGATAATTAAATAAACAATATTTACTCTGCTTATTTGTTCTGTGCGAGATGCAGCTGATCCATTTAAACGTATTGGTATCTGTAAAGTAAATTTAATATTCGTCCACTTTGTGAGAGTAAAATATTCCGTCAAAGGGATGATCGCATAATATTTAAATAATACTGAAAGACGAAAGGAAAATGTAAGCTAATGAAACAGATCTCAAATGAGAGTAGGTACAAACACGGGACGCAAATTTGACCAAGCTGAGGGCATCACGCTATTACCTGTCACATATGAGGGTAGAAACTATATCCGGTGAACTCGAACTTAAGCGACAAAATTTCGGATGTTCTTTACGGACATTTACTGAGTGTGGTGGCGTAGCGGGTACGCGGGTAGCGGTGATCGGTTCAGAGTTATTGCATTTCTATTGAATTCTTACCGCCACCGAGCGAGGTAGCACACTGGACTCGCATTCGGGAGGACGACGGTTCAATCCCGTCTCCAGCCATCCTGATTTAGGTTTTCCGTGATTTCCCTAAATCGTTTCAGGCAAATGCCGGGATGGTTCCTTTGAAAGGGCACGGCCGATTTCCTTCCCAATCCTTCCCTAAAGCGAGCTTGCGCTCCGTCTCTAATGACCTCGTTGTCGACGGGACGTTAAACACTAACCACCATCATCTTACCGCCATTTATCTGTATATGTAAACTGTACTGAAAATATCTGCACAATAGTGCAGTTGTCAACAGCATGCGATGTGAGACTTTTTTGTTATTTAGAAGCAAACTTGTTTCATTTGATCACATTACTAGCTGCTGAGAACAGTGATAGGATGGGAATCCTAGCTCTTTCGCTGTATAACAGCAATGACGAGTTTGTGGGAAAGAGGGACTTTCCCTTGCCTTTCTGCCCAGCCCAAGGTCAAATATTGCGCCCCTCCACTCGTGGAGGACGTTGCACTACTCTTTAAAGCAAAAATTAAATAACCTTATAATTTCGTAATTTGTTAATAGAATTGTGTGGAATAACATAAATGGAAGAAGTGCTAACTTTGAGCAAAATACAATAAGTAGTTTCCACAAAGATCGGTACATTTCTTAATCTCACATCTGGGAGGGAAAAAGAGGTATAAAGCTGAAATTTTGAGACTATATGTATCTTTATAAACAAGTATGTTATAGTTGGTTTAGCAGAGTTATCTTCAATATTTCTCGAGATATTTGAAGAAATGTGAATTTTGAATTGAAAGAGAGGGGCACTTCGATGATTATTTTATAGTCAAATATGAGCTAGGAAAAGGAACGTTATACTATACATAAGATATGATGGAGATGTACCAAGTTACACTGAATTAAATTGATTTTGCAATGGTACAGCGATAACACAAGAGACACTTCAGAGAATAGACCCCAGTCTTGGTTGTGATGAAAAAATCGTAATAGTTATAAATAGTAAGATATAAGTGAAATGTTTTTTAAATATAGCTTCACAACAGGAAAAATTACAGAAGCGATATAATCTCAATTGGAGAAATTAATAAGGGGCGCTGGCGATTTTTTAGCGATCGTTTCTTTTCGGAACAGAGGTTATATATGCCACACGGTATTTGCCTCGTGGTTCATTTGCACAAAATATTTCGCTAAGAGTGTGTCGCTGTCGGACACTGCCGAACTCGGTGATGAAGTGCGTTGTGATTTAATTTGCAGTCAGAAACGTGAGCCCTCCTACGGCTATGTACGGACATCTTTGAGCTATGTCGAGAAACTTTAAGATAGTGCATTTATAGAAATGGTATAGAAGAACTTTCTCAGGAGTTTGTAACGTTACGTGTAGGTAGGCAAGCGATTCGGCTGCCCATTATTGGTACGAGGTGAGATGAAATTATTGTATGGCTGAACGCAAGTGGCAGGTCCAGCTAGGTGATTAGTATGGTCAAGTTCTGGTACAAAGTGTGGCCAAAATTGAGTAAATCCCAAAGTTAAGAACTTTGGACGGCTATTACTCTCATGGCCTTTGTGCGGGAGACGCACCAAAAACGGCGGAGTATCAGACAAGCTGAAAGATGGCTTCTTACAGCTTTTTCAAAACCTACAAAAATTTACAGTCGAGTATTAAAGCAAATCTGAAGTCATCTGTGGTCTCACAAAAATGAGGTGCATCCAGTGACACATTAGTATTTCAGTATCTTTAAAACTAATAGGAGTTAACGTTTCACAGTGAACAAACATTTTCACGATTGACCTCTGAATTAACAACTTTTAAACGCATCATGTGATTTCATCAAATGATATATCAAATGACAGCATTGCACGATAGCTACCATCCCAGAAATCCACTCATCTGATCTATTTTATTTATTGACTTTCGACGTCATTTATTTATCTTTTATTGCGCAAATGTTTTTTGGCACATGGTATTCTTCAGAATTACACAGCTAATAAATATGGCATTAGTACCTCACGTACTGCCATACTTGTATAGTTATATTATGACAAGTTTACTGTTTTGCCGCAACATTATCTAAATGTTGAATGCAAGTTCTACTAAAAAACTGTGTTAATTTAAAAATGGTTAATCGCACGTGTTAGCAGACACCACCACTTAAAAGAGAGCCAAAGGATGCGTCTTTGAAGAAGGCGTAAATAATTGCTTAAACAATATTTAACAACAATTCGTTGCCATCTATACTGAGCATATTTGCGCAAGACTGTTGACTTACTTATTTATGAACCAAATATTAGTTATAATTATTGTAAATGGTGTGACTGTAACCGACTGATGACATTTCTTGGTCTCAATGTTGTTGTAGTATGTTAGTTAAGTATGAGGAAGAAGTCAGGCTGAGGTCAGATCATGTCTGCAGAATGTAAGAATGATGAATTTTTGATAGTGACGGCCTTCAGTCAACGGAAAGCAGTCAGTAACGTAACAATACGGGAGTCAAATAGAGAATGAGACTTTTCGAACGAAGAGCTCAAAGGGAGAGTCTCTGGACACTTTACGTCGAGTGCTGGAAGAAGGTATATCTGTCTATAGCAACGTGCGTGATTCAGTCGCATAGGTGACTGATCATGGCCGGTGAACGGCCGCTACAATGCTCTAATTTTTAAGAGACTTTAGATTTCGAGAGCTCTGAATGTGCTCCAGAATATGACATTTTTCTGCTTCTATTAAGGAACAGAGGATACACAGGGTAGGAGCCTGTAGCGGTCATCTCTTGTGTGCTTTACTTCGTGAATCATCATGTTGAATTGTGGACTGTTTCGAGATAGTGAATTTTTTGTGTACTCTGATCACAAAATGAACTTAGTTTTCGTATATCTTTGATACTTTACGATTTCGACGTATCTTTACTGCATTTTAGAAGAGTGCTTCTGTTTGTACACACATCAAAAAAAGTTTTGCATCACCCCGGTTCCCAGAACTCCTGAAGATAGACATTGACTGTGGATTTTGTATCACAGACACAGTCCGTTTGACTGTTCAGAGATGTCAGTAAACCCGCCCAAAGTGTAAACAACCATGCATGAGCAGCGCTTATTAGACGGAGGGGGCCCGACAGCCGATCAGTTCCAGTCATTCCACAAGGAAGGAGATACACGGCTCGTGTTGCCTGTAGTTCAACAATGCCTAGACGGTCAATACCGCGGTTCGATCACGCCGGCATTGTTACTTTCTGCCAGGAAGTCTCCAGGTGTCTCGGAGTGAACGAGAGCTATGTTGTTCGGACATAGAGGAAACGCAGAGAGACAATGTCAATGACATGCCTCGCTCACTCCGCCCAATGGCTACTACTGCAGTTGATGACCGCTACCTACGGACTATGGCTCGGACGAAAGCTGATAGGAATAATGATTCTCGTGGAGCCACAGGACGTCGTGTTACGACTCAAATTGTGCTCATTAGGCTACATCACTCGCAACTTCACTCCCGACGTCCACGACGAGGGCAATCTTTTGCAACCACGACACCATGCAGCGCGGTACAGATGGTTGCAACAACATGCCGAAGGGACCGCTCAGAATTGGCGTAATGTTCTCTTCACCGATGAGTATCGCATATGCCTCCAACCAGACAATCGTCGGAGACGTGAGTGGAGTCAACGCAGTCAGGCTGAACGTCTTAGACACACTGTCCAGCGACTGCAGCAAGGTGGAGGTTCCCTGCTGTTTTGGGGTGGCATTATGTGGGCCAACGTACGCTGCTGGTGGTCATGGAAGACTCCCTAACGGGTATGTGTTACGTGAATGCCATCCTCCGACTGAGAGTGCAGCCATATCGGCAGCATACTGCCGAGGCATTCGTCTTCATGGACGACAATTCGCGCCCCCATCGTGCACATCTTGTGAATGACTTCCTCCAGGATAACGACATCGCTCGACCATAGTGGCCAGCATGTTCTCCAGACATGAACCCTATCGAAAATTCCTGCGACAGATTGAGAAGGACTGTTTATGGAGGACGTGACCCAACTACCACTCTGAGGGATCTACGCCGAATCGCCGTTGAGGAGTGGGACAATCTGGACCAACAATGCCTTGATGCACTTGTGGATAGTATGCCACGACGAATACAGGCATGCATCAATGCAGGAGGACGTGCTACTGGGTATCAGAGGTACCGGTGTGTACAGCAATCTGGACCTCCACCTCTGAAGATCTCACTGTATGGTGGTACAACGTGCAATGTGTGATTTTCATGAGCAATAAAAAGGCGGAAATGATGTTTATGTTGATCTCTATTCCAGTTTTCTGTACAGGTTCCAGAACTCCCGGAACCGAGGTGATGCAAAACTTTTTTTGGTGTGTGCGTTATACTTGGTTATCGTAGGCCCGCTTACTGTTTGTTTGAGATGTCCTTTCTTGAATAAACATTGCTCAACATAACTTTCTGTTGTCTACATCATATGAAGACGTTAGAATAGAACCCTTTTTATGAAGTTATTCATTTATCTTTCATTTTATATTTCTGTGTTTTTTATTAATTCGCAATTGCAGCCAACGCATAGACTATTTGACTTCCGGTCACAGGTAAAGATTATAATTTGCGGCGAATTAGCTAGAGGGCATGAAAAGAGACGTACGCAGCTCGACCCTATGACTACATCGAATTATTATTTGCAACGAATTTGCTGGAGGCTATGAAAGCAGACGTACGCTGACTCCATCGAGATGCGCATTTTAAAAAGAGATGTTTGTAGCCTTAGTAGCTAATGTACCAGTAACCACAGGTAAACACGCAACTGATTCGCTCGTATGATAAACTGTTAAGAAGAGTAACTACACTAGCAGGACCATTAGGTACAGTCGCAAACTGTAGTATTTGAAATGTCGCTTTCATTTCGGTGTAGTATGATTTGTACACTGACCGTCGTAAACTAAAATCCGCGTGGCATGTGGAATAGAAATTTACCTCATTTAGGCGTGCAACGAACAGTACTTGGAATTATTAGAACTATTTGTTTCAGAACACTAACTAACATGAAACGAGATTTTGAGGATATTTAGCCTTTGCATTGTGGAAAATGTTGGGTAAAGTAGAGAGTAATATGATCTATGAAAGAGTTCAAATGGCTCTGAGCACTATGGGACTTAACATCTATGGTCATCAGTCCCCTAGAACTTAGAACTACTTAAACCTAACTAACCTAAGGACATCACACAACACCCAGCCATCACGAGGCAGAGAAAATCCCTGACCCCGCCGGGAATCGAACCCGGGAACCCGGGCGTGGGAAGCGAGAACGCTACCGCACGACCACGAGATGCGGGCCTTTATGAAAGACGTCGGGTGTGTCACAACAACTGATTTTGAAATATGGTTCATTATTGAAGACCGTGAATTTTGAATTTATAGCAGCCATGTCCTTACTCAATTTCAGAGCAGAAAATATTACTTTTTTTTTCAAATTTAGACGATATGGAATGTGGGCAGGTGGATTGCTGATTACGAGTAACAAATTTGTGTATACGTTCGGGATGCTCAGCAAAGTAATTTACAAGCCCTCGTGGCGTAACAGTTGTGTAGTTGCAACGACGTCGAGACGAACGCTCCTCTCGCAATACACTTCGCGCTCGGACTTAATTCAGCACCGGTACTGTTCGTTTCTACCTCGGGTTTGTCCTTCCGGTAGTATTAGTTGTACATTAAATGTGATACATAGCATCTCGGACAGGTTTACTGATGAACCGCTACGGTTGCAGGTTCGAATCCTGCCTCGGGTATGGATGTGTGTGATGTCCTTAGTTAGGTTTAAGTAGTTCTAAGTTCTAGGGGACTGATGACCTTAGATGTTAAGTCCCATAGTGCTCAGAGCCATTTGAGACATTTGAAGTTCGGTAAAATCATTAAGTGGGCGGTCCAATGACCTTGAAACGTCTCTGTGAAGTCGTTTCAGAAGACGCTTGTCGAATTCGGTACAAATTATTCACTTTGCTACCTGATTTTAGCTCAATTCATGAACTCTTTCAGAAAGACTGAGCACTCAAATAAGGCCTATTGAATATTATATGTGTGTTTTAATGTGGGGTTTCGGTATTGTTTTGTGGGAAACGCTAAGTTGGTCATCGTCTGCTGAGAGCAGACGATGTTGCTTCTCGTTCGAAGGAGAGCACAGGATGACCAACTTAGGTTTCCAATATCTGAACAAAGAGGTTTACCCATCTTACTCGAAGGTTGTGTCGAAGGCTGTTTCTGTGTGTGAGGTTGGTGACGGAGGGCTACCCCTCTGGTAGCTTCCGCTTCACGGGGAGCTAGGTAATCTCGAAAGAGAAAGTGACACTCTTCGGTGAACGCTTGGTGAGTACGGATCGTAGCTCTTAAGGGGGGTTTCAGGAGATAGGAAGCAGGTTGAGTTAGGACTTCGTTATTTTTAACTGTTGAAATACTTAAGAACTTCAGCTTTACTGAAGCGTGTGAAGCGAGTTATTTTACAGAATGTGCCATAATTATATTGATTTAAATAGGAGATTTTTGGTTGTTCGAGTTAAAAGTGTGGAAGTTACTTTGTTCATTTTCAAACGGTAAATCTGATTAGGAAAAGATAGTTAGGATCACTTCAACCGTACGTGAGTATAATACTGTGTCGAAGCGAGTATGATTTTTTAATGATTTTTAATCTTATATTTTGTGGAAGTTGCTTTTATCTTTGTATGTCGATTTTGTGCCACGTGTTTGGTAATCAATGACCCTTCTGGTCCACCATGGAAGAGCAATAGGCTTTATTTTAACAGTTTGCTTGTTTAATGAGCCATAATTTCTGCAAGAATATCTGTTCTTTCGTGCGCTTTCTACAAAGCAGCACAACAGTTTGATTCGGAATGCACCACGTGCTCTAGTTCGGCCGTTTGCAAGCAGCAAACGCGGTTGGTGTGTTGAATAATTATCGCACAACCTCTTGCATTGGTTAAACCTCTGTCCAGAATAGTGCATGCGTAGAATCGTAATGCGACTCTCACTGAGATATTTTTATGGTATGAATACAAAGGAGATGATTGTATCATTGTCTCCCACCCCCATTTTCTGTGTTTCTTCTTGCTGTAGTTCAATTGTTCTCTGTTACATTCCCACGTAATTCTTACATAAATATTTCTAACCAGGCACCAGTTATGTGTCGTTAGGAAGTGCAAGCAAATACTTAGATACAATAAATAATCTACGTGAAAGACAAATTCTGTGGTGTTGATCTTACCCACTTACTCCGATATCCAATCCTGAATTAATCAAGTTGCTTCGTGCACGACATGGAGTGCTATTTATCTGCCTACTTAAATAATTTTGCATACTTGTATCTAAATTATTAAAGTAATTGAACTAATAATTTTCCAGCTCCGTTTTTTTTTTCTAAATGTTTAGGAAGGGCTTGGGCTGGTGGCGACCCCGAATTTCTGAACTTTTATCATTATTTGCGTGAGAGAAGCAACTAGAAATGCGAGATAACGTATATGGCTCGATGAGAAACGTCGTAAAGATAGTAATACGTTACAACCTTATGTTGAGCTGTTCCCGTGAGACAGCAAACACACCACAGTACTTTCTCATCGACTTACGTTTGTGGCTTTACTCTGTATCTTGTGTTGTATGCTTTTGTAATTGCCTATTGCAGCATATTTCACTGTCGGCCAGGGTGGCCGAGCGGTTCTAGGCGCTACAGTCTGGAACTGCGCGACCGCTGCGGTCGCAGGTTCGAATCCTGCCTCGGGCATGGATGTGTGTGATGTCCTTAGGTTAGTTAGGTTTAAGTAGTTCTAAGTTCTAGGGGACTGATGACCTCAGAAGTTAAGTCCCATAGTGCTCAGAGCCATTTGAACCGGTATGTTTCACTGTTGTGAAAGTATTTTCACAGGAAGAAAGGGAGGGTACGTACATTATTGCTCTGTCACTAGCCACCAGAGACAACGGGTCCTTTATACCAAAATACTTAGGAAATAATCACGGAGATCATCTAGAAATTGGTCGGTGGAATTCGTGTTCACCCTGAATATAAAACATGTCTTCTCTGCAGCGTCATTTTAACAGAAATCGTTGTAATGGAAGGTAATACAGAGCGTATCAAAAAAGAACGCCCTGATTTAAGAAGTGCATATTTGTTGATAGAAACAGAGATAAACTGGAAAATATTCATGAAAATCTTAAAGTTTTACTCATGAACTGTTATGCGTTATGTGTCCCTGATCAGAACAGAACCTTCCCTGCCTGTATTTCTTGGTTTCTCTTTAAACTGTCTTCAACACATCTGCGACGAGCTCAGTGCAATGCTCGTAAATCATAAAGACTACGCTCGTATTTAGTATTAAAAAATGGGTCGGCACCTGCTTTACAATGGAAGGCTGTCACAGTGAGACAAACAAATTAGTAATGCGCTTGTTGTATTTATTTTTAGAAGGCTGCCAAACCGGGATCAGTTGCAGGAAAGCATTTTTTTTCTGAGCTTAAGATCAAGTCTGAGTTTAATAAGTCATTTATTTATTCAATGTGTTGGCACATATCACATTAGAATGACAGAAATAAGTTCCGAACGAAAAGTAAAGTCTCGTAAAACTGACAGAAACTACTCTAACACAGGGAGCATCATGTCACCTAAAACATTAAAACTCACAGCGCTCTAGAAGCTCAATTTAATCACGAATCCCTGCTGACGCTGTGCAGAAGTACTTAATCTGTTAGGAAGATTTGTCGAGAAGTACTAAAAGCTTTCCTAATCTGTGCGGCTAGTACATACAGAGTAAACGAGACCAAGACACACGAAACAATGAGATAAATCAGGCCAAACAAGCTGTGCAGCTTCTCAGAAAGTCGACAGCGCCATAGCGAAATTCGACACTTTTATCAGAATTCGACACATGTGCATCGCAATTGGCACCTGAACCTCCTGTAATTCTGACTCCCGAATTTCGAAAAAATCTACGAGGAGGGGATGACATCCAGTCATTACCAAAGCGACCAACAAAAAATTTTCGCTTTAATGACGTGAATACTGGGGAAACCCTGCGGAAGTTTCCCATTCTTGACTTACAGAACGCATTTTAACATGCAAGACGGTGGTATCCGCAGCTAGTCACGTTCAGTTCATCGGTCGAGCTCCTCACGCCAAATCTCGGTGGTGAATAAGAGTACAAAAAGATCTACAGGTAGAAGCAACGAATTTTCTCGCAGTGGCTAAGCAGCGCCGTGGCGACCCATTTTACATCTAATACAGGGAGCCGAATCCTAACGCACTATAATACTCATAGCAGTAAACCGCATTCGCCACTGGAGCATCGAGTAGGGAATTATCACAACTGTTACCATGAGCTGCAGTGCCCTGGGGACCCGTTTCCCTTCTTTAGAGCCTCTGTGATGGACCTCCTGTATCAAGTCACAACACGGGACGAATACCTGGGACCACTCGTTTCTTGACAAAATAATTTTAAACTTTTTTTCCTGAGTTAACAAGCCTTGTATTCCCCTCAAAAACCGCCAAGAGACACAGTCCATATTACTCAGCGATATGTGATTGTCATGTCACAGTTAATTAGAAATGATCCATGTGTTCACCATTGACAACAACACGGACAACATCTAGAGGATAGATAATTTCGCTATAAAGTCTGTGTAACATATCTACGTTGACACAAGTCACTGCAGCTCTTATGTACTTCAGCTTATCAGTGTCACGAGGTAAAGAGGGGATGAAAATACATTTCTTCACATGTCCCCACAAGAAATAAGTGTCCAGCAGTGAGGCAGCGCGTAATGGAGGAAATGTACGATATTGTGACAGTATGGTGAAGCTCAATTCTGTTGGAATACGATATCAAGATGTGGGAAATGCCAAGTCAGTAGCATACGAAGGTAACTCATTCCACTCATGGTGTTTTCTTAAAAAGAAGAACCCAACTTTTTCATAAGAAATGGTACAAGGAACCTTCACTTCAAGCGAGTCTCTTCCATGCTCAACAGTTGCATGAATTCCCCTCATGTAACTTCATCAATGAAAAATAACCGTGATAAAAATCTGTGGTCATTCATGTCTTCCATCAGAGCATTGCTGAAGTCAAACACGTTCTGTCTTTTTACAACATGGAGAACTTGGAATAACATTAGTTTGTAGACTAAACGTCGCCTTAACACTCGCCAGACAGCAATGTGAGGAACTGCAAGTTCGCTGCTTGCCTGGCAAGCAGACTTTTGTGGGTTCCCCACTTAATTTTGTCGAATTTCTTTTAACTTTTCATTAGAAGCGGAGGGTCGACCTACATTGCTGCCTTAGAGGAAACATGCTGTCTCTCCAAACTGACGATAACAATGAGAATGTTTTTCGTCAGTGGAGGATCAATCCCAAAACATCTACGAAACTCACGCCGGGCTGTAATCACTGACTCACTCTCGCTAAAGTGTAGCACGTAAAACACCTTGTGTAGAGCGGACGCCATCTTGCTGCAGACTGACTGAAAAGATGCATGGACTGGCATCTAGCAGCGATTCCCTAAAGGACTAATCAATCAACACGCGTTTGCTGTCGGGCAATGCCCCTGTTTTGTAATTATTGCACTCTGAAGTCAGGTCATTCTTTTTATCTAACATGTACTGCAGTAGTGCAAGCGAAAACAAAATCATTAGCCAAAAACTTTTTCTCATAAATATCAAGTGAATGTGGCTCATTGTGAAGCTCGGTTCTTTCCAACTTCGACCTAACAATTCGACCATTAGTACTTCATCTTAGTGCATAGAGTGCCTGCCTGTGGAGTGAATAATTTTTTATGCTTATTATATAGCTGCCTAGTTAACGATGGCTAAAACTACGTAAACATATGAATTGCAGTCATCAGATCTTCTAGGTAATGGTTGACGACATAAACAAGATACGTTTCCTAGAGTCGTCTGGAATGTGGAGTTATTCGTAAATGAGCTGCGGACGTCATGTGTTCCTTTCATCGAATCATTCCACAAACATCCATGGAGGACCTGTTGGTTGAATTCATATCCAACAGGTGAAATTTATTTTTCCCTCCTCGTGTATTATTTGCGAAGCGTTGACCAGCCTGCCAGATTTACGTTATCTACAGTTTCCATAAATTACTTCAGACAAATCTATTTTTACCTTATTCATTTTTGACAGTACTGCAACTGTGGCTGAAACAGCGGATGATCTGCATGGTGACTGCGTCAGTGGCTTTATAGTACTTTTTAGAAACTTATCTGCTGTCGAGCCACTGCAAGCTTATCATCGTGTCATGAGTACTTACATCCACTTGAAGTTTTGTACCATATGCAGCTGGTCGTCAGGATCGTAGCTATGTCATTTAACCCCGAAATTTGAGAGCACAGCTCTTATTGTGGAAGACATAGTACGGCCAAGAGAAGCATACAGCCGACCGCTCACCAATGTTAATCATCTTTCGCAACACTTTTGTACATACTTGGATGTGACAAAATGTTGCTCTGGTACAGCGCGCTTTTCAAGCGTTTTGGATAAATGGAAGCTCCAGTTTATACGAGCTTGTTGAATACCGTACGAGGACGCCAGCTGTCGAACCTTGGCGTTAGTGCAACCTGGTAAGGCTCCAGAATACTATAATCTACTATCAAGCACTTGTATGGTGATTCTTCAGTCACTATTAAATGTCATGGTAACGAACCCATTTCAATGAACCACAAACGGGCATCATGAGTGGTACCGATCTAGAGACTGATAACTCAGTCTCTTTCAGTGTCGAAATGAAGCGACTGCAACACAGTACGTTGAAAACCAGGCAATCCCAGCAGCGAGTATGGGACACCGTTGCTTCCTGTTGATGCTCCAAAAGCAATACAAATTCAATGAATATTATTCGAAACAGGCATATCCAGTAAGACTTAATTCCGGTAAGTGCAGGAATATGTCGATAAATAAATTTTCAGCTAATCATAATTCCTTATTGCAGCTCGACTGTACCTCGCCAAGTGCAAGAAAATATCGATAAATAAATTTTCATTTCACCATGAGTCCTTATTGCAGCTCAATTATACCTCGCCCCTTTGTTATTATTGTTCCTTTCTGAAGGAATATGATTTGTTGAAGAGATAAAAACGTTTAGTATAAGAATAAATTTACGGGACTCGAACCCAGTACGGGCAGATCTGCGTGCTTAGCCTGTTGCGCCAAAACCGCTGCACTATGGCTGGCGTGCACGTATGATGTTCAACAATTTCATAAAACTTTGAATTTCCATATTTCGAAAACGCTTGGGAAGCCTGAAGGAGTTAAAAGGATGGTGTAGAATGGTCGAGCAGCTCCCCGTAAGTCACACATTTCTTTAGCTAAAACAAAGCGACGCTTGAGGTAGAGTAAACAGCGACGCCACCCCACAGTGGCTGACTGGAAACGAATGATTTGGAGTGACGAATCACGCCATAACTTGTGGCATTCCGTTGACAGAGTTTGGGAGTGGCGAACGCCTGGAGGACGTTAGGTGTCATCATGCGTGGTGGCAATGGTGAAGCATGGAGGTGATGGTGTTACAATGTAGGGATGTTTTCAGTGGCACTGGTGTGGTCCCCTTATCGGGCATCAGGGAACACTAAATCTGAAAGAGTATGAATACATTTTACAGCGTACGATTGAGGAACTGTGCGGAGACAAAGATTATTTGTAAAAGCACAAAATGCACCGTGTCATAAAGCAGCATCTGTGAGGCAATGGCTTGTGGACAATAACATTCCCTGAAATGGAATGGCCTGGTCAGAGAGCCGATCTGAACCCAGTGGAACACCTTTGGAATGAGTTGGAACATTGACTTCTCTCCAGACTACTGTGTCCAAAATTTCTGCCTTCTCTTGTTTTGGTCTGCCTTTCCTTCATAGACGGTCAGACATCTCACGAAAATAGATTCCAGCAGAGTTCATGCCGAGATGAACGTGATGGGTGGACGCACCCCATATTGATAACCACTAATAGATGTTGGGATACTTTCCATCAGACAGTGCATGTACTACAATCGTGCGAAACATGGACGAAATAGGTCGCCTGTTGGGTATGCGGTTCCGTTGTTAGATGGACTTAATGTATATTAAACCTGTTACGTCCTGGCTGCAAGTGCAAGCATCTATACCTAATGAGCCGTTAAATGCCATGCAAAAAATTCCATAAAGACGCTGTTTCGTGCCTCGCTGAAGATGCGCTCTCTGTCGCGTTAGATTCAAATGAACGCAAAATGACCGTTCTTGCCCCAATATATTTGGGGCAAGAACGGTCATTTTACGTTCATTTGAATCTAACGCGACAGAGAGCGCATCTTCTAAAGGCCCAGAAATGATACGTTACAACATAAATAGTGAAGTAAATTGAGTATGGACATAAACTAGTGCTGTGTCTTCAATGACCAGAGCGTTGACGGCTGTTAAACGTTCCTTCTTACAACACCACATATTGCTTCGTCATCCAGTGCCGTAGTACTACAAACTAAAACTTCAAAGTTTCGGGAATGGAAGATAACACAGAGTTAGACGTGGCCTGCCGGTTAAGTCCGGCTCGCGGTATACCGTTCGTGTGTTCTGCTTTTCCCAGAAGCAAGCGAGCCCCTCTGCTACCCCTCAGCCAGCTGGAAGCACCTGGTCCCTGCAGCTCCCATTTGTCACGTCCGATGTGCGACAAATACGCACATGGCGTTAAAGAGCTAGCGCGCAGCGATTGTGTCCCTGCGTTGTTTTGTTTGATGTTATTGTGCTTTTTTTTCCTTCGTTCTATTGTCAGTGGAGCAATGTCGAAACTTGTGGGCGTATTTAGCATGTCCGGCGGTACATCATGGCGCTATTAATATGTCAGGTGGCAAGGGCTGCGTGCGCGTGTGGAGCAGCACGCACGCACGCACGCACGCAGTGGCCTACGCACATTAGTCTCGTCCGCCCGCCACCCTCATCCGGACGCATGAATCACGCAACGCAGTCGGAATTTATTTCCCGTCCTCCCTGTATCTCGAGCCACCGTGAAAAGAGCACAACTTCTAATTTCCAGTAATTAACAGATGCCGTAAGTTAAAATTTGATTACGAGAAAAGAGGTAAGCTATGCGGGTGAATACGTTTTCTTGTTTTCCTAATAATTTTATACACATTATAACTAGTGTGCAAAACACGAGGGGACTTCAAAAGGTATTTTACACATTATTAGGGCAGGCCGAGCAAGTTTTATTGACTGCTGCACTTCACTTCAAAGTGACAAGCATACAGGACCCTCTTTTTCAACAGTCATTAAGTGTAAACAACGGCCGGAACGTTCTGATAATCGTGCAGTTCCTCGACGACAGAAATCAGCTCCTTGGGCACCAAGCCATGAGAGAACCGCTGTGCGAAGGTCCTTAACGTTGGAAAATCTCTTTCCCCTAATTGTTATTTCAGGTTGCCGAAAGGATGGAAATCGCGCTGTGCAAGACCTAGACTTTCCCGATCAGCATTACACAGGTCTGAGCGGCCCAGGACAAACTGTAGGCACCATTTCAATACGACTGGACTCGACATTGCGTTTGGTTGGCCCGTGTACCGTCAGAATTTCTCGGTGAATATGTGTTCAATTTAGACGTTTTGGTCAAAAGGATCGTACTTTTTTTGTGTACTTCAACTATGGAGCCATTTCAATCGCGCACTGCGAGGTACCAGTTACCTGTGTTGCAGCAGAACATTCTCAGTAGGAAATCCAAAACATGTACACTCTTCTGACAAAGCACAATCATTTGACCGGTCGTCTTAGCTTTGAACGACATGTGTAACTTGCTGTCGAAAGGAGCAGCGTATAACTGTCAGGGAAAAAAACAGACAACTTCAAAGAGCGTCTAATAATCATTATGTCCAAGAAGGCAGACACTAATTCATCCAAAGAAGGGAAAAAACAGACAACTTCAAAGAGCGTCTAATAATCATTATGTCCAAGAAGGCAGAAACTAATTCATCCAAAGAATCCAAGATTACCATGGTAAAATAAGACAAAAACATAGAGCATTTCACGACGGTTATTGCATGCCTGAAATTTAATCACTGGAAGTTCAATGAACATCTCTATCGCCTCAGTTTAAGTACCAATCATCTCCGTGTTTGTGGAGAGGAAGAAGATCCAAACCATGTATTCTTACAATGGCCTCGGAACACGTGTCACATAAACGTACTTGCAAGGAATCTTCGTGGTCTTGGTCATCAGTTTCCTAGTAGCCTCAAAATCTTGTTATCATTCAACGATATAGCAACGTATCAAATACTGAACGAGTTCATCAAAAGTGCCAACTTACCAATATGGCTCCCTGCGCTGCCAATCTAATGCTGTTGCTAATTAGAATATCGGGGATGGGCCAAAGAGCAATTAACTGCCTATATTCACAAGAGCTAGTTAGCTGAGTACGCTACGTTCAGCACATAAAGGTATGTCACTAATGCACGCGTCTGAATACTGGCGTATGACCGTAGTACCTAAATCTGTTTCTTGTACGATGTTCTCGTGTTCTGTCTAGAGACTTGTACAAATATTCAGTTCTCTATACGCAGCTTTTGAAACAGTTCTTACGGGACATACAAAAGAACATTCTATTGCTATTCTAGATGCATAGATTCTGCACCAGCGTTCTAGGGATAGCATCTCTGATTCATAATCAAAACGTCTTCCGTCCCGGTTTCGAATTCCGCCACTGCTTAAATTTTGATTAATAATCAGCATTGGCGGTCAAAGAATTCCGGCATAAGAAGTCACCCCTCATTCTGCCAACGGCCTTGTCAAAAATGGCGGAGGAATGGACAGAGGTTCAGGGCACTCTCTTCTTCTAGGGGTGCGAAACTGCACCTAAGGCCGGAATAATCAGCAATGATCAACGGCTTGAGCATGCAGAAGGCAATGGAAACCACTGCATTAAAAACAAATAACGTGTATCCACAGGACATGTGGCCTGTTACTGAAGAAGTGTCATGATGATCTCTCCATTGGCAGAAGAATCGGGAATAGTCCCCCATTCGGATTTCCGGGAGGGGACTGCCAGGTGGGAGGCGACCATTAGAAAAAGACTGAATAATCAATGGAAGGATAACGCTTGGAACCTTCCCGTCTCCTCTATATCTCTTTTATTGTTACGCAATAACCATGTCCTCTATCTCTTTTGTTACGCAACCATCCCTTTTACAATAACCTATGAAACCTTCCCTTAGGATTTCTATCTCTTGCTTAATAGTAACAAATGAAATCTTCCCTTTGAAGTTAATTCTTCTTCTCAATCTTCGCATACAAATTTAAATGCTGCTTATTAAAAGTTATTTTCTGATTATTTCGACGAAACATGGAATGTGTCGTCGTCGTGGCCCTCACTCGTTATCTGCAATAACCCAAAACTCTTCCTTACCTTTTTTACTGTTACTGAATCGCCATCTGACTGCTACATCTAACTGCGACATGAATATACTTAATCTGGTTTACTTTACTCTATTAACTGCTGGTGGGCTGTCATAATAAGTGGCTGTATTTATTACCAAAGCTGACGTTATTCTTTAATAGCAAAGCTGACGTTATTCTTTAATTAATTTGACTGAAGTTACGTAATTCATAGTTACACTTTTTCTTGACAACAATAAAATTTTTGCAAATTTTTACGTTGATGGTTTTTGTGATGGATTATAATCAGTAATGCAACATTGATGGCAAAAATTAGTTATATTCTGAAAACGTTTCTTCAAATATTTACTGCTGGTAATGAAATGACTTTACAAACGTTCAAATGGGACTTACTTTTTACAGTAATCTTACAACTAGCATTGCGCAAACATACCTTCAGTAGACTTGAGTTTCGCAAAGAAAATAATTCAATAATATTAGTTCTTCTTATGATAATAGTTAGCTGATGTCTCTGTACACACGTTTATAATCTCTTGTAAATCATAGCTGGTGGCTGGCAGGTACACCGCTCCTCTCAACCTCTCGCTTCAGACCTGTTACCGACTCGCTTCACTTCTCGCTTACTACTGACTTCCTACGAACGCTAAAGAGCGGTCTCCCCTGCCAACAATGCTTTCTCGTGCAGACAGTCCCTGCTACCACTACAAAATGTATCAAGGCGCGGTCTTTCCCGCTCTTTTCTTAAAATGTATCCATACGCGGTCTCTCCCGCCCTTTTAAAAATTATATCAATTTGCGGTCTCTCTTGTCAACAATACTTTGGTGCAGACATTCCCTGCTACCACAATTATTTCCAACATGACAAATATTAATTATTCCTACTCAATCCTATTAATAAAATATAAACATCTTTCATAAATTGTGGTTTGACAATAGACAATAGAAATATACAAGTCTTACACGCTCTACGAGTCGGGGCGTGGAATGTCAGAAGCTTGAACGTGGTAGGGAAACTAGAAAGTCTGAAAAAGGAAATGCAAAGGCTTAATCTACATATAGTAAGGGGTCAGTGAAGTGAAGTGGAAGGAAGTCAAGGATTTCTGGTCAGATGAGTATTTTATTGTATGGAACTGGGGACCTAGAAACGACGGAGACCCTTCGTCCCCACTGTAGCCCTCAGTGGTCCAGAAACTCACAACAGGCTACAGCAGTGCACTCAACCCACCGCCACCCCACACCGATCCCAGGATTATTGTGCGGTTCGGTCACCAGTGGATCCCCCCCGGGAAAGTCTCACACCAGACGAGTGTAATCCCAAATGTTTGCGTGGTACAGGAATTATGATGTACGCGTACGTAGAGACAGTGTTTGCGCAACAATCGACGTCAAAGTGTAACTGAGGCACATAAGGGGAACCAGCCCGTGGCCGGCCGGAGTGGCCGTGCGGTTCTAGGCGCTACTGTCTGGAGCCGAGTGACCGCTCCGGTCGCAGGTTCGAATCCTGCCTCGGGCATGGATGTGTGTGATGTCCTTAGGTTAGTTACGTTTAAATAGTTCTAAGTTCTAGGCGACTGTTGACCTCAGAAGTTAAGTAGCATAGTGCTCAGAGCCATTTGAACCATTTGAACCAACCCGCATTCGCCGAGGCAGATGGGAAACCGCCTTAAAAACCGCCGGGCGGATTCATGCCTGGGACCGGCACGCATTTCCGTCCGGAAAGCAGTGCGTTAGACGGCACGGCTAACCAGGTGGGCTCAGATGAATATAGGGTGATATCAACCGCGGCAGAAAATGGTACATCGGGAGTAGGATTCGTTATGAACAGGAAGGTAGGGCGGAGGATGTGTTACTGTGAACAGTTCAGTGATAGGGTTGTTCTTATCAGAATCGACAGCAAACCAACAGCGGCAACGATAGTTCAGGTATACACGCCGAAATCGCAAGGTGAAGATGAAGAGATAGAGAAAGTGTATGAGGATATTGAAAGGGTAATACAGTATATAAATGGATATGAAAATCTAATAGTCAATGGAGACTGGAATGCAGTTGTAGGGGAAGAAGCAGAAGAAAAGGTTACAGGAGAATATGGGCTTCGGGCAATAAATGAGAGAGGAGAAAGACTAATTGAGTTCTGTAACAAGTTTCAGCTAGTAATAGCGAATACTCTGATCAATAATCACAAGAGGAGAAGGTATACTTGGAAAAGGCCAGGTGATACAGGAAGATTTCAGTTAAATTACATCATGCTCAGACAGAGATTCCGAAATCAGATACTGGATTGTAAGCCGTACCCAGGATCAGACATATACTCAGATCACAGTATAGTAGTGTAGAAGTTTAAGACATTAGGCAGAAAGACTCAATACTTAAAGAAGTGGGATACGGAAGTACTAAGGAATGACGAGTTATGGTTGAAGTTCTCTAATGCTATAGATACAGCAATAAGGAATAGCTCAGTAGACAGTACAGTTGAAAAGGAAGGTACATCTCTAAAAAGGGCCATTACGGAAGTTGGAAAGGAAAACGTAGGTACAAAGAAGGTAATTGTGAAGAAACCATGGGTAACAGAAGAAACACTTCAATTGATTGATGAAAGGAGGAAATACAAAAAAAAAAAAAAAAATAAAAAAAAAATGTTCCGGGAAACTCAGGAATAGAGAAATACAAGTCGTTGAGGAATGAAATGAATAGGAAGTGCAGGGAATCTGAGACGAAATGGCTGCAGGAAAAATATGAAGACATAGAAAAAGAATTGACTGTCGAAAGGACAGACTTAGCATACAACAAAGACAAAACAACCTTCTGTGGCATTAAAAGAAAGAGTGATAACAATAAGTGTGCAGCGGGAATTCCACTGTTAAATTCAGAGGAGAGAGAGGATAGGTGGGAAGAATACACTGAAAGCCTCTATGAGGGGAAGATTTGTCTGATTTAATAGAAGAACAAACAGGAGTCAATTTAGGAGAGACAGGAGATCCAGTATTAGAATCAGAATTTAAAAGAGCTTTGGAGGACTTAACATTAAATAAGGCAGAATGGATAGATAACATTCTATCAGCATTTCTAAAATCATTGGGTGAAATGGCAACAAAACGACTATTCACATTGGTGTGTAGAACGTATGAATCTGGCGACATACCATCTGACTTTCGGAAATTCATCATCTACACAATTCCGAAGAAGGCAAGAGTTGACAAGTGCGAGAATTATCGCACATTCAGCTTAACAGCTGTTGCATCCAAGTTGCTTACATGAATAATATACAGAAGAATGGAAAAGAAAACTGAGGATGCGCTAGGTGACGATCAGTTTGGCTTTAGGAAAAGTGAAGGCACGAGAGAGGCGATTCTGGAAGCAAGAATTAAGAAAAATCAAGACACGTTCATAGGATCTGTCGACCTGGAAAAAGCGTTCGACCGTGTAAAATGCTGATAGATGTTCGAAATTCTGAGAAAAGTATAGGTAAACTATAGAGAGAGACAGGTCAGGTACAACATTTACAACAGTCAGGAGGGAATAATAAGAGTGGAAGACCAAGAACTATGTGCTCGTATCAAAAGGGGTGTAAGAAAAGGATGCAGCCTTCCGCCCTACTGTTCAATCTGTACATCGAGGAAGCAATGATGGAAATAAAAGAAATGTTCAGGAGTGGAATTAAATTCAAGGTGAAAGGATATCAGTGATACGATTCGCTGATGACATTGCTATTCTGAATGAAACTGAAGAACAATTACATGATCTGCTGAACGGAATGGTCAGTATAATGTGTAGGCAGTAAAATAACCCATGACGGACGGAGCAAGGGGGACAACAAAAGCAGAACAGCAATGACAAAAGGGCATTCGCCGTCATTTGAGGACGAAATTTCTGAGAACGTACGTCTGGGGTGCAGCATGGTAGCGTAGTGAAACACGGACTGTGGGAAAACCGGAACAGAAGAGAATCGAAGCATTTGGGATGTGGTGCTACAGACGAATGTTGAAAATTAGGTCGACCGATAAGGTTAGGAATGAGGGGATTTTGCGCAGAATCGGAGAGCAAAGGAATGTGTGGGAAACACTGATAAGGAGAAGAGACAGTATGATGGGACATCTGTTAAGACATGAGGAAATGATCTCCATGGTACTAGAGAGAGCTGTAGAGGGCAAAAACCTTAGAGGAAGACAGAGACTGGAATACATCCAGCAAATAATTGAGGACGTAGGTTGCAAGTGCTACTCTGAGATGACTAGATTAGCACAGGAGAGGAATTCGTAGCAGGGCGCATCAAGGCAGTCAGAAGACTGATGACCAGAATAAAAAAAAAGTCATTAACAGGGAATTCAATTAGGAATATCCGAAATGGGTAGCAACGGTGATTTTTCATTTCTTATTGTATTAGGCCAGTAGGCATTTTATAGTGTACTACCTCTGTGTATCACTTGTTACATTTTCGTCTTATTTATTCATTTCAGTATACTTTGAATTTAATATTCGTTTTATGTCGGAAACTTTCCGTTTTTAATCCTGTGTAACTTCGTACTAGGGTGCAGCTCAACCTAATGCATACTTTGAATTGTCAAAACAAACTGTATTATAATATTTCCTGTGCTGAGACGGAAGTATGGGTACTTTCAGAAAGCCAGTAGACGAAAAAAAAAGACAGAACTGACAGATGTGCATATTACAGCGACATCATTTTAATAAATCATAGTTGCAAAATTTTCTCGTTCTAAGGCATCATCAGTGGGATCTATACCAAAGCAGTTTTGTTATTTTTAGATTATTAAACAGTTCACGTCGCAATTTTTATGTAAAAAAGTAATTACTTACGGTTTGCTGATCTGCGTTCCCTCTCATCTGGTCTTCAGGTCGCACTACCACTTTATTACTGACATATAAGCACAACTTTGCGTTCTGATCTTCTTCGCGCTGTTCATAACGTTTCTCCTTCTTTTTTGTCGTGTATTATTGTTCTTTTGCCACTCGATATAGCTATTTCGTCGGACACTGATTTTAACAACGTAAATATTGCAACTCCATTACGTGTTTCCTCCTCTTTGCCGTGTTTACCTACTTGTTGCCAACCTAACGAAGTATATGTTCAAGACCATCTGTGTGTAAGAGATAGATAGATAGATAGAGAGAGAGAGAGAGAGAGAGAGAGAGAGAGAGAGAGAGAGCTGAAGAGGGCGGAAGTTGGTGGTTTGAATTGTATGGTGTTGAATATAAATGTACTAGCTGTTACGGAGTGGCTGAAAGCTTTGGTGACAGCTGATTTGACTTTTCGTTTCAATATTCTGTGGAGGGGTTCATGGATAAGTGAGTGTAAAGATGTTGGGTGGTATTATTATTATATTGGATTGTATTATTATATTAATTCTCTCAGGGAGCATTATTCTATTATTTTTAGTGTAAATAATGAATTGCTTGGCATGTGTACTTGATCATTGAACATGGTTTGCCTTTGTGCTTTGGTTTTCTGTATGTTAGAAGGTGTTTTTTATGGTTGATCCTAATTATTTTCATGTCATCTTCTCTAGTGGTTGGTTTGTGGTCATGTTCTCTTAGGTGTTCTGCAAATGTGGAGTGGTTTGTCCCATTGTTATGTACATAGTTCCGCGTAGTCAGCACGTACACAACTTTCCCACTAGAGCGCGTCCCGCTAAGCATAACACCGCAGGCGCAGCGCTCGTCCGTCTCCGCACTACGAGATGGCGCTGCCATAGGGGCGGACCAAATTCTGCTTCCGCCGATCCGCGTATTAATATGTAACGCAGCCAATGAGGTTGCTGCTAACGTAGAAGCTTTTCTCCTCGCGGATCACACTCGCACAGTGATACATGAACGCGTGAGGTATTATAACGAGTGTACAGACCTCCGATTAGTCAGTTTCCATTTGTCTGCAGCAGTCTGTACCAGTCTGCATTAGTCTGTACCTGTCTGTACGAGTTCTACATTTGTCTTTACCAGGCTATAGTCAAGTTGCAGTCTGTGCCTAATAAGATTACCATATTCCTGTACATATCCATGAAGATAAATGTATAGACACTTTTGTCAAGTATCAGAGATATATGTGAGAATAAGATTAACGTACCAATACCAAAGGAACTTCAGATTGTCAATTGTAAATAGCATCCAGAATCAAGTTAAGTAATTTTTATGCTTGTTATTATTTTAATAAATGTGTGTGAAAATTAATCAAGTTCTGTTTAACATTGGTCACCGTCAATCTGCTACTCTAAGCATGCAAGTGGCATTTCTATCGTCTGACCTAACGGCAGAACATAAACACGCCACGATAAGACCACGAGACATATTGTTGGCACTCGCCTACTTCGTTAGAGCGACAAGTCAAATAATCTGATGGTGTGTGTACTGAAGGTCTTACAGTACGAACACCACACCCAGGCTCTCATGTGTTCTTTGTATCTGACATCAAAAACCGCATTAATCGCATTTGTGGGGTCAGAAAACGTATTTATCAACCTTGACTGGAGTGTGGAACACACTCTGAAATTATGAAGGTAGAAAGACTGTAATACAGACAGCGAATCATTGTCTTAAGTGTGCTCAACAGGTACAAAATATTGCATCAGGCGAGCAGCCACAACCTGTTATAAAAATGTTCTTCAGTTGTAAGTAACCTTTTTTCTTTTATTGCACGACCGTTTTCAGAAGCTTCAGGCTCCAGCCTACAAGTGGGGCGCTGCGGGTGCTGTTCCTCCCCCCCCTCCCCTCCCCCCCCCCAACTCTCTTACGTTGTGTGGTGTGGGTTTGATCCCTCATGACAGACTGGCCTGAGCACCACACTCTCATGATGTTTTCACACTCTCATGATGTTTTAATTATTTGGTAGCACCTGATGATGGAGCCTGAAGCTTCCGGAACTGGTCGTGCAATAAAAAAGATACACTGCTTACAACTAAGGCGGATTTGTGTTCAAATAATGTGCTGATTAAGAACCAAGACTGAACTTATAACAGTCGAAGGGCATGAAAGGGAGGCAATAGGAGAGAAAGGAACAGACGGGGCTGTATGCTATCCTCCGTATTATTTAATATGTACATAAAACCTATAGTAAAGGAAACACGCGAAAAATTTGGAAAGTGAATTAAAGTTAGGGGGGAAGAAAGAAAAACTTTGATGTTTGCCGATGGCTACGTAATCCTGTCAGAAACAGGAAAGGACTTGCAAGATCAGGTGAACATAATGGACTGTATGTTGGAAAATGATTATAGGGTGAGCATTTCAAAATAAAAACAAGCGATATGGAGTGTAAACGAATTAGAACAGGCGGTTATGAAGAAATAAGATTGGGAAATGAGCCACTAACGGTAGTAAAGGAGTTTTGCTTTTTGGGAATAAAAACAACTTATGATGTTCGAAGTATAAGGGTATAAAGAGCATACTTACCACAAAGGGAAAATTAAGAGATATAAAAATTTCTCATCAATTTGTGTGTTAAGAAATCATTGGAAAATTATTTTTCTGGAGGGTAGATTGATTACAGTAAACAGGTTCAGGTGGATGTAGATTGCAGTAACTATCCAGAAATAAAAACCCTTGCACAGTTTAGAACAACGTGGAGAGGAGCATCGAAAGCAATTTCAAAAATGTTCAAATGTGTGTGAAATCTTATGGGACTAAACTGCTAAGGTCATCAGTCCCTAAGCTTACACACTGCTTAACCCAAATTATCCTAAGGACGAACACACACACACGCACACACCCATTCCCGAGGGAGGACTCGAACCTCAGCCGGGACCAGCCGCACAGTCCATGACTGCAGCGCCCTAGACCGCTCGGCTAATCCCGCGCGGCAAGGAATTTCAAATAAAAACCACAACAATAACAAGACATTGCGAAGTACCTCGGGTCTTCTGCTTGAAACTTATTACAAATGTTAGTTACTTCCTCCACGAAGTATGAAGTACGAAGCATACCAATAGGCCTGTCTGAAGCAAACAATCATTCTGACGTTAGGCTCTAAGGTCCCATCGACGTCGAGACCGTCAGGTATGGACTAGTAACTTGGCCTGAAGAGAATGCAAAAAGAAAAGATATGGCCACGTACTTCTCGTATGACCAGGCATTCGCCTTCACTGATTTAGAAATGTGTAAGCATGCTGTACCTTGTTTTCCTCCGTGTTTTCAATCGCTGAAATACCTCGTTCAATGAGACACGGATGGCAGAAAGTTTAATATAGTTTATAATTAGTTCTCCGAATCAGGCCTGTACGTGTTGTATGAGAAATACTTTTACGAACTCTGCGGTCGATTCCTTATAATACATGCAATCAACCAAAAGATAAATGAATGGAGACTTTGGTGGTATGGACTACCTACTTCAGGCGTCATCTCAGTTTACCATCTCGCTGTCGAAGGTCAGAACCTAGGTAGAAGACCTAAATTACGGTGGCTAGACGCTATGAACGGAGAACTAAGATCAAGAAGCCTAAATCCACAGGAAACGTTAGGGTTCATGTCTGGAAAACACGCTGGCCACTGTAGTCGAGCGATATTGTTATCCTGAAGGAAGTCATTCACAAGATATTCACAATTGTGCGCGAATTTTCGTCCGTGAAAACGAATGCCTCGCCAATATGCTGCCGATATGGCTGCACTATGGGTCGGAGGATGGCATTCACGTATCGTTCAGCCGTTACGAAGCCTTCCAAGACCGTCATTGGCTTTGCGTCGGCGCCACATAATGCCACCTAAAAACAGCAGGGAACGTCCACCTTGGTGCACTCGCTGGGAAGTGTGTCTAAGACGTTCAGTCTGACCTGGTTGCCTCCAAACACGTCTCCGATGATTGTCTGGTAGAAGCCATATGTGACACTGATCGGTGAAGAGAACGTGATGCCAATCCTGAGCGGTCGATTCGGCATGTTGCTGTGCCCATCTGTACTGCGCTGCATGGTGTCGTGGTTGCAAAGATGGATCTCGCTAGCCATGGACGTCGGAAGTGAAGCTGTGCACAGTTTGAGTCTCAACACGACGTCCTGTGGCTGCACGAAAAGCATTATTCAACAAGGTGGCGTTGCTGTCAGAATTCCTCCGAGCCATAATCCGTAGGTAGCGGTCATCCACTGCAGTAGTAGCCCTTGGGCGGTCTGAGCGAGGCATGTCATCGACATTTCCTGTCTCTCTGTATCTTCTCCATGTCCGAACAACATCGCTTTGGTTCACTCCGAGACGCCTGGACACTTCCCTTGTTGAAAGCCGTTACTGACACAAAGTAACAATGCGGACGTGATCAAACAGCGGTATTGACCGTCTAGGCATGGTTAACTACAGATAACACGAGCCGTATACCTCCTTCCTGGTGGAATGACTGGAACTGATCGGTTGTCTGACCCCCTCCGTCTAATAGGATCTCCTCATGCATGGATGTTTACAGTTCTGGGCGGGTTTAGTGACATCTCAGAACAATCAAGGGAATGTGTCTGTAATACAATATCCACAGTCAATGTCTGTTTTCAGGAGTTCTGGGAACGGGGGTGGGGCAAAACTTGTTTTGATCTGTGTAGATGGACCTATGATGTTCCGTTCAAAGTTGACGGGACACTCATCTCATGGAGAAATGTCGTTTTTAAGTACAGTTGCAATTACGAAGTTACTAATTAGTCAGTCTTCGTCGAAATTTGTCTGTCTATCTAAAATGTGTAAAAGCTCCGCGCTCTGGCCCTACACGGATAATCGGGCCCACCGACAGACGTGCCATCCTCTGCCAATGGCGTTGTTGGATGCGGTATGTAGGAGCATGTGGTCAGCGTACCTCTCTGCCGGCCATTGTCGGGTTTGTTGACCATGGAACCGCTACTAATAGATCGAGTAGCTCCACAGTTGACGTCACGACACTGAGCGCACGCCGTACTAGTCCTCCTACCAAGGAGAAATCTCTGGTAGTGCATAGAATCGAATTTGGGCTCCCTGCATGGCCGTCAGCCTCGCCTACCACTCAGCTTTGGAGGCGGACACCTAGTATATATATATAGGATAAAATTTTATTAGGGACATTCTTGCGGAGGCTCGTGTGGAGAGGCCGGAATACAAGAGGTTTCCTTCACATTGTGTCTTGCACCAGCTGTATCAGCTGTTGTTCCCTGGTTACTGACAGACATTCGGTTGTAGCCGTGAAAGAGAGACCGAGTGACGTCGTGCAGTGGTCAGCTACTGGACACGTTTTCGGGAGGGCAACGGTTCAAATCCACCTACGGTTTCACGTGATATCTATAAATCACTTACGGCAAATGTCGGACGGTCCCTTAAAAATGGGAACACGTGAATTTCTTTCCCATCCTCCATCTCGAATGATATCCTCGTTGACTTTACATTATACACTGATCTTCCTGCTCTCCTTCCTGCTCGAAAGGAAGACAAAACAATGTCTAACAGTATACAGTATATTTTCTTGCCGTTATTTCATAATGATGTTTATAATGAGAACCTGATTACAAAAAGTAATACACTAGACTCTTGCTAATCCGGCCATTCTTTGCACATATGGGTGGTGGATTAGCGGCAGTGACGGGTTACTGAGTGTTTTTAATTTACTGTAAACACCTAAGGATTACACTTTTTTGAATCCAAAGATGTATTCATTTTTATAGAAAACTTGGTCCTTGTGTGTATACATATGCAATACTACCAATCAGTATGAAACATGTCCAAAATTTTTAATTGTCACAGTGGTGATACACGACGCCAGTATGCTTTATCACAAAACAGTTTCACAAGCATTACGTCGGTACTGCCAAGTTTATGATTGTTGCACAATATACTTCAGGAAATGGCTGCTGCTTCTGCGCCAGAGTGTGAGATATTTACATGTTCTCTCCTCCAACGCCCTCTTCTCCATCGTTTTCATCTAACTTTCCCGTACGCTTTCCACTATCTCTTCGTCTGTTAAAGTTTGGTCGTAATTAATTCCTCATCCAACAGTGTTCTCAGCAGCAATGGCTTTCTGTGAAAAATCTCAATCGAACCTATCTCTAATTTCGGATTTCCGTCTGAGGTGAAACGTAACGTGTATCCTCTTAGAAGCCGTAATACCGAACCGTAAAGAAAGCCACAATTTGAAACATGCGAAGCATTGTTTAACATTGTAATTAACTAAGAACATAGTGAAACACAAAAATTCATTATTGTATGCATCGGAGGTTGAATGTCGGCCGGATTACCAAGAGAATGGACTACTGACGGTCGGATTAGCGAGCGTTCAGTGTAATATCATAATTTTTCGCCATTTTTCTACTATAATTTTCCATACAAATATCATAATAGGTATAGTTTCTTGTTGGAATAATTGTTGGATGTAAACGTAATTTTTAGGAAGCTTTTCGGAATAGGTAAGGGCAGTCTGGTTGGTGGAATGATTTTGGGGGAGGAGGAGGGGGAGGGGCGGGGGGAGACCAGAAAGCGAGGTAAGGGGAAGGAAGTCGGACGCGCCCTTTCACAGGAACCATCCCGGTATTTGTCTGAAGCGATTTAGGGAAATCACGGAAAATCTAAACCAGGATGACCGGACGTGGGTTTGAACCATCGTCCTCCAGAATGCGAGTTCACTGTGCTAACCACTGCGCCACCTCTCTCGGGAAGGGGAGTCTGTCATATGTTTTCGACAGAAATGTGAGTAAAAATGATAAAATAACTATTGGCTGCAAATATTCCATTCTTGAAGGAAGAATGGAAATCAATAGATAAAAAATGAAGTTCGTGGGATGACGATAAGAAATCTTGTACAAGTCCTCAGTTGAAACATCAGGGATGTCTTTTATATTTCTTATCCACAAATGTAAATCTACTTTTCTCGTCTTGTAGGAGGAAAATATAAAACATTTCACAGTTAAGGCTGTACGTTGCGACTTCGATGTCCAATGGAAAGTTAAATGAGCTACTGTAGAGGAAAAAGGCAAGGGTCTAATTCTCTAAAAGTGGTGGTCAAAGTAATTCCCTCCATTATTCGGAACAATCGACCATTACTGAAATGTCTTTCTCACATTGACGCATCAACTTTTTCGACACTTAACGTGGTTCACAATTGGATGATTTTTAAATGAAAGACACCCTAAATAAAATGTGAAATATTTTTCCGTAGAAGTAGTCCGTCTTGCAGTCTACAAACGATGTTAGTAGGATTTAAGTCTCCTGCCGTGATGTAACATCCGTCAAGTTGTAAGAACGTGAATGAATATGATTTGTGGTGGTAAAGGTCGTTTAGACGTTCAGTATGATCATGACGTTTATCTTTCCAGGTGTGCATTTCATTGTGCAATAATAACGGTACATCGGAGAGAGAGCGAGAGAGAGAGAGAGCGAGAAAACCGGTTGACCTTGGTAACTTCAAACGTTATGCATCTCCATGGAGTTTCACAACGTGAAGGTTCCTGTGAATTTCCGCCTGTAATGGCAGGATAAAGACAGTAGTGAGAATCACCTGTCATCAACCAGATGGGTTGTTAAGCGGATGAAGTGACACGTAAAAAATGGCTCTGAGCACTATGGGACTCAACTGCTGAGGTCATTAGTCCCCTAGAACTTAGAACTAGTTAAACCTAACTAACCTAAGGACATCACAAACATCCATGCCCGAGGCAGGATTCGAACCTGCGACCGTAGCGGTCTTGCGGTTCCAGACTGCAGCGCCTTTAATCGTACGGTCACTTCGGCTGGCTAAGTGACACGTACGTTCTTGCTTTAATAACTGTGGTGACAAAGCGGTCGTTGGAAACCGGAATTACACGCAAGACATGAGGCGAAAGTGGAACTGAATGTGTGATTTCTTCAGGCCTTTATACTACGTAAAAAGCTACAGGGCTCAAGAAAGCAGTTCGGCGATTTGAAGTATAATGGTACACAATTTACTTAAAATTCATAATCATTTAAAACTGGGCTGCGGAAAGAGGAGTGAATTTAGAGCCTCTAGGTAATAAAATTTCTTAATTCTACGCATTACTGATTGTGTGGCTCGTATCACTATTAACGTCGTTAACACAAATTCCAATGAGTGTGGTCGAACAGTTTGAATCTTGGGCCACAATCCGTGTCTGCATAACCAATTCATGTACATACACTCCTGGAAATTGAAATAAGAACACCGTGAATTCATTGTCCCAGGAAGGGGAAACTTTATTGACACATTCCTGGGGTCAGATACATCACATGATCACTCTGACAGAACCACAGGCACATAGACACAGGCAACAGAGCATGCACAATGTCGGCACTAGTACAGTGTATATCCACCTTTCGCAGCAATGCAGGCTGCTATTCTCCCATGGAGACGATCGTAGAGATGCTGGATGTAGTCCTGTGGAACGGCTTGCCATGCCATTTCCACTTGGCGCCTCAGTTGGACGAGCGTTCGTGCTGGACGTGCAGACCGCGTGAGACGACGCTTCATCCAGTCCCAAACATGCTCAATGGGGGACGGATCAGGAGATCTTGCTGGCCAGGGTAGTTGACTTACACCTTCTAGAGCACGTTGGGTGGCACGGGATACATGCGGACGTGCATTGTCCTGTTGGAACAGCAAGTTCCCTTGCCGGTCTAGGAATGGTAGAACGATGGGTTCGATGACGGTTTGGATGTACCGTGCACTATTCAGTGTCCCCTCGACGATCACCAGTGGTGTAAGGCCAGTGTAGGAGATCGCTCCCCACACCATGATGCCGGGTGTTGGCCCTGTGTGCCTCGGTCGTATGCAGTCCTGATTGTGGCGCTCACCTGCACGGCGCCAAACACGCATACGACCATCATTGGCACCAAGGCAGAAGCGACTCTCGTCGCTGAACACGACACGTCTCCATTCGTCCCTCCATTCACGCCTGTCGCGACACCACTGGAGGCGGGCTGCACGATGTTGGGGCGTGAGCGGAAGACGGCCTAACGGTGTGCGGGACCGTAGCCCAGCTTCATAGAGACGGTTGCGAATGGTCCTCGCCGATACCCCAGGAGCAACAGTGTCCCTAATTTGCTGGGAAGTGGCGGTGCGGTCCCCTACGGCACTGCGTAGGATCCTAGGGTCTTGGCGTGCATCCGTGCGTTGCTGCGGTCCGGTCCCAGGTCGACGGGAACGTGCACCTTCCGCCGACCACTGGCGACAACATCGATGTACTGTGGAGACCTCACGCCCCATGTGTTGAGCAATTCGGCGGTACGTCCACCCGGCCTCCCGCATGCCCACTATACGCCCTCGCTCAAAGTCCGTCAACTGCACATACGGTTCACGTCCACGCTGTCGCGGCATGCTACCAGTGTTAAAGACTGCGATGGAGCTCCGTATACCACGGCAAACTGGCTGACACTGACGGCGGCGGTGCACAAATGCTGCGCAGCTAGCGCCATTCGACGGCCAACACCGCGGTTCCTGGTGTGTCCGCTGTGCCGTGCGTGTGATCATTGCTTGTACAGCCCTCTCGCAGTGTCCGGAGCAAGTATGGTGGGTCTGACACACCGGTGTCAATGTGTTCTTTTTTCCATTTCCAGGTGTGTATTTGCAACGCCTTTTCCGGCAACAACAGACTCTTTTCAGATATATTTATTAGGTTGTTTCATAATTTCGTAACGTTTTCCAGTAAGTTTAGTAAATAGGGACTTCAGTCATCAATACTGCGTTCTCCTTCACCATTTACTACAGCCTGCCGAAGTTGGAAAAACTTTTCGATTCCGTGACCATAGAAAGCACGTGGTATTGAGGAGTAGAACTCGTCGAGCCCTGTTCGCAACGTATTTTCATCCGGAAAGGAAGATCCTTGAAGGTTGTTGGACAGAGGGCGGGAAAGGTGAAAATCAGAGATGTCAAGATCAGGCGAATAATGTGGGTGGTGAATGGCTTCCGAACCCTGTTCCTGTATAGTGTTCTTTGTTAGGCCAGAAGAATGCGGGTGGGTGTTACGTGAAGTAGCATCACTTCAGTCTTCCTGGTCGTTGTTCTAGGATTGCATCTACAGAACGTCTGAGCTTCCGACGATAAATGTCAACAGTGATGGTTACCCCTCGGGAAGCAATTCGTTGTACACCACAGTGTCGTTGTTCCGCCGGATGCGTAATATTATATTTTGTGGATGTGCGCAGGTTTGTGTACGGAAAGGTGCTGCTTTGTTTGGGCTCAACCATTCCTTTCTTTTCCTTACGTTAGCATAAGGACACCATTTCTCGTCACCAGTAACGATACAGGGTAGGAATGGTCGGTGTTGTTCACGAGCCAATTGATGACGATCAAGCAAAGAGACTTTCGTGATTCTGATTTAGATCGTGCCGTACCCTTATGCATCCCAATGCCACACGATGGTGGAATGATCACAGTTCATGACATTTGCCAGTCCCCCAGTACACTGACGTGTTTCATTGTGGATTAATGCGTTTGAACGATCTTCATCAAACTCCAAACGTCTTCCTGAACATGGAGAGTTACTAATGTCAAAACGATTCTTCTTAATATGAGAAAACCATTGTGTTACCGTGCTCTGTCCGTTGGTATTATCCCATACACAACACAAATGTTTCTGGCTGCCCCTGCTGCTTTCATCACTCTACTGATCTCAAACAGATGAGTATGTCGCAAATGTTCAGATTTCTCCACTTGCCATTCTATTTTCTAGCTTCCCCAGCTCCACTCACTACCTCCAAATGACAAAATCACAGTACGTAAACTCAAACAGCAACAATGAACTACAAATAAATATAAAAATCGATAAATAAGCCGAAAACAGTCGTAATTTCAACATGCAAAATAAAATACGCTACGAACTTATGCTCCAAGCTAATACATGATGTTTAGAGCAGCGCTGGGGAACACTGCGAATAAACTGTCAAATGTAGTTACTGTCACATTCACGTGGAATACTGCAAGTATCTGGGACACTTAAGCTATGTCTGTATTTCATATGGGGCAACATCTCTTCAAATCAGGTGCTAAAGATTTCGCGTGTAAATACTGTAATGATCAAAATAATGGTCTTTTCCCTTGTGTCTTCAGTCTTCTTCTTCTTCTTCATCATCATCTTCTTCTTCTTCTTCTTCTGCTTTCCTATGAACATTCGAATCCCTTGTTCTTTATTTCCTGATCCGGGCATTATTTGTTTTTAGCTTTGTGTCGAATTATCCTTCTGCGGCCAAAGAGACCAGCTTTACTCACAGAGAACAAATGTGAATGCCATTTGTCTGAACTGTGTAATATTTTTTTTGTCTTATCACAATTTATCTGCGTTGTATCGTTCTATGACGGTGAGATTGAAAAATACCATGGTATTCCCGTAAATGAGCGTGATAAACCATCCAGAAACTACACTGAGACAATCTATTACATTTGACCGATGGTTTTCAACCCAGCGCGCGAAATGTTTGGAGTCTCAATCACCTTCCTTTCTCATAAAACATGGCGCAGCACTATAATCTTCACGAGGAGGTCGTTCACTGGTTCTTCATTCGTTTATATTTCTTTATCTACGAGAGCAGCTTACGATTTTTTAGAATAATAATAAACCCCTCAGTTTCAAATACGGTGACCCTCGCTTCCTTTCCCTCGACGGACTGCAGGTCGCCGACAGCTGTGCGTGCAGAACTCATCAATCAGTCAGCATTCCTGGCAGTTAGCTACTTCTTGGTGGTTATTGAAGACAGCACTCGTCTGCCTCAAACTAGTTCTCATTAATTAACTCTGTCTCTTACGTCCCGCCAGCAGACAACACTCGCCAGCTATTCACTGGTTTCTGTATTCGCTACAAGTGATTAAAACATCACGGTTCCACTGCACCGTTCGTTAACACTATAACATAGATGCAACATAGTGTTTCGTGCCGGTTTTTATATTTTGTAAAAAAAAGTTTAGATATTCCACGTATTTAATTCTGTAGTTCCGATAATCTGACGTTTTCGTGAAACTGCATGCTACGTGACAGTCGTTTCGTTGTAAACGTATATTGTCAAGTTGAATTAAATGTCCTAAGAGCATTTACCGTTTCAGTTGTCTACAAAAATTACATTTGCGCCAACGATGATACGTCATCCCCAGCACTTATTTTGGTATGTTTGGTCGGTTTCTAATCGTTCCTTCCCAAGCGTTTCCATCACGTTGCCTAGTACGAAAACTACTCATGAAGGTATAAGAAGGAGGTCATGACAACAGGAACGTGAAGGCGATGTCAGACATAACAGTTGCCCCAAAATTAGCGTCTGGTGGAAGTGTTTTGAAGAAAAATACCAGATTGTGTTATTTACGGTCGTGCTAATCATTCTGACTATATGTGGTCCAAAGTGTAGAACGATATTTTCTGTTATAAACATGGGTTCTGGTTGCTTTTAGTGCAGTGGTTTCGTCTCTGTGACTCAATTTTGGATTAAATATCAACACAGGCCTAAAAGGTCTCTCAGTGAACGCCTGGGAAGGAAAGACTGGAAACCGACTAAACGTAGCAAAATATGTTTTCAATATTTTCGGTAAGAGGACATAGACCGAACATCAGTTTCGACACTCCGTATTGATAAAAATGCTCGATTACGAAAGCAGCCCTGTCAAATTACATACTTGTCTCTTCGATCATTTGAGACATTTGAGGGTGCAGGGAGGGTGGGGGGGGGGCGCTATGGAATGTAACGGATCCGAGATATTTATGTAAAAACTTTTAGTGCTTTTTTTCAAACAAAACTATCGATATTAACTAGACTGGCAATGGCAAGGAAAACGTTTCTGAAGAAGAGAAATTTGTTAACATCGCGTATAGATTTAAGTGTCATGAATTTGCTTCTGAAAGTATTTGTATGGAGTGTAACCATGTATGGAAGTGAAACATGGACGATAAATAGTTTGGACTAGAAGAGAATAGAAGCTTTCGAAATGTGGTGGTATAGCAGAATGCTGAAGATTAGATGGGTGGATCACATAACTAATGAGGAGGTCCTGAAGAGAATTGGGGAGAAGAGAAATTTGTGGCACAACTTGACTAGAAGAAGGGATCGGTTGGTAGGACATGTTCTGAGGCATCAAGGGATTACCAATATAGTATTGGAGGGCAGCGTGGGGGGTAAAAATCGTTGAGGGAGACCAAGAGATGAATACACTACGTAGATTCAGAAGGATATAGGTTGCAGTAGGTAATGGGGGATGAAGAAGCTTGCACAGGATAGAGTAGCATGAAGAGCTGCATCAAACCCAGGACTGAAGACCACAAAATCAAAAACATCGTTATCAAAAAAATGTTCAAATGTGTGTGAAATCTTAAGGGACTTAAATGCTAAGGTCATGAGTCCCTAAGCTTACACACTACTTAACCTAAATTATCCTAAGGACGAACACATACATCCATGTCCGAGGGAGGACTCGAACCTCCGCCGGGACCAGCCGCACAGTCCATGACTGTAGCGCCTTAGACCACATCGTTATTAACATTCTAGACCTTTATTCTTCATGTATAAGTATCTACCTCTCAACGTAGTCACCCTGGCGACGAGCGCATTTCTCCCAACGAGAGACGAGCTTCTTTATACCGTCACTGTAGAATGTCTGAGTCTGTTGGTGGAGCCACAAAGTCACGTCTGCTTGCGCCGCAAATATCGCACGATGGTGAGCAAAATAATTTTAAAACGGATTTTGTAGACACTTTATTGTTATTTGTTCAGCTAGAATCCTGCAGTTTAATCCGCACGATCCTGAATGATGGTCAGGAGAGTAGTATAGAATGCCTAAAAATGTACTGTATGAAAATAATATTGTAGCCACGGTGAAACTGTTGGCTTTTTCTTTGATATATGCTGAAAGATGCACTGGTGGCAACTAAGAATGAGTTACTGAAGACAGTGCCATCCTCGAAGACACCGTATCCTTTTCGGCACATGGTGAGTCAAAACTCAGATTCTTATTAAAATCTCCGTGTTAGGCTGTCTTGTGCTTCTGGCCATAGGAAAGTTTATTCTGGGACCGCTGGTCTACTATTGACACTATTTTTTGTCGACGTCAGGCACAGCTGTTCTACAGAGATCAATGTTTCCTGTGTCCACGCGGACGACCTTAGGTTTAGAGAACATTGATCTATACCCGTTCCCTACACCGTAGTATGGAATCGGCATGACATAAGAACAGCAACAGAAGCACATCAAGACATTTTTCTCCTGTATTTACATCTGCGTACACACTGTTGTGTCGCGAGAGCATGGAATTGCTACTAACTTCAACTAAGCCTCTCATTTCTCTAACCTTACCACATTATTAATTTCATCTTACTCATCATTCCGTTTTTATGAGAACAACCCTCACTGATTTATATCTCAGAGCACAGTGTTTCCATCATCCGGCCTGCAAGAGAGCCGTTTTATATACTTTGAGGTACATTAATAATACTGTCTCCGACGAGAACCACTTTGACTCCGAAGCCTCTGAAGTATGTGTTCCCGATGAGAGCCGTTTTAAATACAGTGACATAGAGCTAAAACTTTCTCTTGCGAGAACCACTCGGAATCCGAAATTAATCATCTGAAGTACCTGTTTCCGGAGAGCGGCTATTGTTCACATGATATAAAGTCGACGCTCTCCAAGAAATGGAAACACGGAAACACTGAACATTCACGTGATGAGACACCGGTTGTACTCCTTCCTTTCTGGGGTGCTACATCCAGCGAAATGGGCAGAGTCCTGTGCAGAACGGGAGTAAGGCCTATTTTCCACTATTTAAGAAGATAAAGGAAATGTTGCGCTTGGTTAAGGACAGTCTCGGCATCAGGGCGCGTAGGATATATCATAACCCCTGTGAGAGCGGAAGTATATCCGTAAAGTTACCAAGCGCTCTGCATCACATCAGCGGCACATAAAAAATCGTGAACTTGGTAAACCAGCAGTTGCTGTGTACAGCCTCACAAACAGTAATCTACAGATGTCCTATATTCGTTGATTTATTGCTGTAATTTCACTCCGTGTGTTTTTGAAGGTGATTAGTAAGATCAGCTTCACGAATATTATTAATGACCTTAAAAAATTCCATTACTTAGGTAAATATGGTAATCATTACTGACCTTCTCGTACAGTGTATCTCACTGTGCGCTAGCTTGTGACACAGGGAGGTGACCCAGACCCGGATGAAATCGGCGCAGTCTCAGAGTTTCCAGTCACACGGATCGATACTTTCACACAAATTTCAATCACAAATCCCGGCAGAAGGGAGGAGTTGTCAAAACATTGGTGGTCCGGTGCAAAAGAATATGACAAACACAGTACTTGGGCCACAGCAAGATCATTTAAGAACTGCTTTCAGAAGAAACGGCTATTCTGACAAAGAGGTAAATAAGGCAGTTCACCCTAAAAGGTCTAGAGTTTCTTATGGAAAAGGACCAACTAAAACAAAATTTCCCTTTCCATTTCTAAAAATAATCACAGATTGCATCACTACAGTGCTCAGAAAACTCGGTATTGTTGCAAAGCTTAAACCAACAAGAGAGGTGCGCGAATATCTGGACACTGCAAAGGACCTACGTGGTCCCCTTGTCACAACAGGAGTACCCGTATATAAAATCCTTTGGACTTGAGACCATGTGTACGTAGGAAGTATTCGCTTAGTGAATAATTTCGTAGCGTTCTCCCGTAAGTTTATCAAACACAAGAGACGCACATAACAGACACTTTAGTCATCAATACTTTGTTCTCCTTCATCGTTTACTAGAGTCTGCCAACGTTGGGGTAACTTTTCGACTCCGTGACTGTAGAAATCACGTGGTTTTGAGTAGAAGAAATCGTCGAGCCACGTTCGGAATGCATTTTCATCCGGAAAGGAAGATCCCTGGAGGTTGTTCGTCACAGCGCGGAAAAGGTGAAAATATGAGGGGGCAATAGCACGTGAATGTAATGGATGTGGAATGGTTTCTGAACCTAATTCCTGTATAATGTTTTTTGTCAGTCTAGAAGAATGCGGGTGGACATTATATTGGAGTAGCATCGCGTCACGCAGTCTCGTCGTGGTCCAGTGGCGAGCGTGGTTGCCTCTGGATCACTTGGCCTCGGATCCGATTCCCGGCCGGGTTGGGGATTTTCTGTGCCAGGGGCCTGGGTGTTTGTGTCGTCCTTATCATTTCCTCATCATCATCATCATCATCATCATCATCATCATCATTCGTGACAGTGGTTAGATTGGACTGGTTAAAGAATATTGGGCTGTGTAAAAATTGGGACTTTGCACCGGCGCTGATGACACCGCAGTTGAGCGCCCACAAACCAAGCATCATCATCATCATCTCAAGCAATCTTCCGGGTCGTTGTTCTTTGATTGCGTCTACAAGACGTCTCAGCTGTTCACAATAACCGTCAGCTCTGACTGTTACACACCGGGGAAGCAATTCGTAGTACACTACAACATCGCTGTTCCACCAGATGCATAATATTGTCTTTGGTGGAAGTGCGCAGCTCTTTGTACTGGGAGCTGCACTCAGCCAACCCCTTTTTCCCCTGTGTTAGCATAAAGGCACCATTTCATGTCACCAGTAACGATAAAAGATAGGAATCGTCGGTGTTATTCACATCCAAATGGTAACAAGAAAGCAGAAATACACCTATGGCCAACCGCTGATTTTCGTGATTTTGGCTTAGAGCACATAGTACCCACACACGAAATTTCTGAGCCTTCTCCACTGCGTGCAAATATCGCACGTTGGTGAAACGAACACTGTTCATCACATCTGCCAGTTCTCGAGAATACTGACGAGTATAATTGTGGATTAATGCATTTAAAAGATCTTCATCGAACGCCGAAGGTCTTATTGAATGCCGAGAACCACTACTGTCAAAACGATACTTCTTAAAACTAGAAAACCTTTTACTTGACGTTCTCTGTCCCATGAAGTTATCCCCGCACACGGAGCAAAAGTATCTGACTGCCCCCGCTGCTGTCGTCCCTCTGTTGAACTGAAACAGATTTCTCCATTTGACACTCAATTTTCTAGCGTCCCCAGCTGCACTCACTATTTCCAAATTGAAAAATGACAATATGTAAACTCAAATAGCAACATTGAATTGCAAATAAAAAGGACAATCCATAAATGAATCCAGAGCAAACGGAATATCAATATGCAAAATAAAAACGATATGATGTGCCAACCTAACATAAAAAAAATAGCATTTGCGTTAAGGAATACAAGAGTAATTCTGTCGTTCAAAAGATGGATAAATCATCAGTAGTAGGCAAAGCACCGATAGCAGAGAATCACAAAATCTCTCTTTCTGGCGCTGTGGTTTTAGTAAGGCTTAATCATTACTACGTTAGGATGCACTGAGATGTCACAGCAATTCAAAAGCACAAAAACAAACTTTAACATAAAAGAAGGTCGATTGAAATAAGGTACGCATCGTCCTTAGTGCTATATAAAACGGGCAGCGCCAACTCTTTCCCACTACAAATCCCTTAACATTCATTGGCGCGACCCCGCGAACTTACGCAGAGGTCTGGTGACGTCACGAAGCGACCGTTGCGTGGATAGATACGAGGGCGTACTGAAAAGTAGTTCCTCCGAATTTTTTTTCTGTTTGCAATAGCGTTTTAAGTATTAGATGTTACTCGGTCGACTTTTACACTTCACTCATTCATGCAAGTTGCAACCCTCTGCCGCTAGAGGGCTCCGAATTGTAGTGCGTAACGTGGTTGTGCATAACGTAACTATGTCGGTGCGAAAGAAACTAAAAGTGTGAACTCTAAGAGTTCGACCACTGTCCTCATCAGCATTGCAATGCGAAAACACAGACGAGTATGCAACACAATTCAACAAAAATGTTCAAATGTGTGTGAAATCCTATGGGACTCAACTGCTAAGGTCATCAGTCCCTAAGCTTACACACTACTTAACCTAAATTATCTTAAGCACAAACACACACACCCATGCTCGAGGGAGACTCGAACCTCCGCCGGGACCAGCCGCACAGTCCATGACTGCAGCGCCTAAGACCGCTCGGCTAATCCCGCGCGGCTACAATGCAACAATCCGACGCCTTGTGTTCACTGTCGTCGAACATTCTTCATATAAGTCCGACTTTGCCCCACTCGAGTTTCACCTGTCTCCAAAACGTAAACAATATCTTCCAGAAATTCACTTAGACAGTGATGTGGCGATGCAAGCGGAGCTGATTTTGTGGCTCCCTCAACAAAGTCAAACATTCTGCAGTGACGGTATCAACTAAAAGATCTGTCACTGGAGAAATGTGTTCGACGCCATGGTGACTATGTTGAGAAATAAGTATGTAGACATGAAGAATTAAGACACACAATGTTATGAAACATTGTTTTATAAAACTTCATCAACTTTCACGCAAACAATTCGGGAGGCATTAGATTTCAGCATGCCCTCTTATAAACAATTGGGTTTTCTGAACTTGTTTGAGATTGTAACTGTCTTATGAGACACTAAAGCCTCTGATGATGCACTCGAAGACGAAACGTTAGGCAGAGAATTACGGCTTCGGCCACGCCCGTGAGAAAAATGTTAGCAATAACGCAAATACCAGCAGTGAAAGCTTGCATCTGAAATTAAGAGAGTATTTTGCAACTCTTGCAGAATGGCACTGCCACACTTTGTAAAAATACTGAATTATTACAAAAAGAATTAGTTTTTTCGTGAAAACAGTTTTCTTTCACCGACAGGTTGAGAAATTGCACATGGCATTCGTAATATTTTAGTAAATGAGAAGGCCTCAACCCAGCGAAGGAAACCCTTTGTGGACAATAACCCTCATGGGAACCTCCCTCAATGCCATTGTAGTTATGTCATGGACCTTCACTTGGTTGGTAGAAGGAAAGAGAGAAGATTAATGTCCTGGCAGCGATAAAGTCATAGGAGATGGAGCACAAGACTGCAGCTGGGACGTCTGAGACATGAAATATGTAGTGTCCTTTTCGAAAGAACCAGTTCGATATTTGCCATAAGGAATTTACGAAAACGTAAATCTAGATGACTTGATGAGAATCTGAGGCAGTATTCTCCACAGTTTGTGCCAAGAGCCTTCCGGCTTCGTGACCTCATTCGATGCTTGTTTCGATTGCAAGGCCGGCGGCAATCCAATATGAGCATGCTTGAGAAAGTTACCGTTAAACTAAGCATTAGTCAGCAATGCCTTTAAATGGAACCTACATTGACAGTTGCGGGTTCCTTTTAAGGAGAAAGGGAGCGTTAATCGGATCAGCAGAAGATGCTAACAGGCAATTCGGTTGAATAGGTGACGAATCCGAGGAAGATATTCAAATGTAAGGACAGACCAAGGGCAGAATTTTGTAGCCCATCAGGGAGAAGCGAGACAGAGACATATTACTACCCGAAGACGAGGCGTTGCTACACCTGGGAGCAGACATTTCAACTTCATTAAGAAGGTCACCTAAGACTTTCGTCGTAAGCGTAAGTGATGAGGTTCTGCGAGTCATTGTAAGTAAGTGGAAGAGAGAAGGCCGGAAAACTGAATTCGGCCTTCCCAAGTTGTATCATCGCGGGAGACCGTAACACAGCTCCTCCTTTCGGTCATCACACGAACGCTGAAATTGGAGATATTGAAATAAGCGATCCACAGAATATAAAACGTACTAAATTTTCTCACCTTTAGAAAGGTAACTTGAAGAGGTACCTCCGAGGTTCTACAGATATTATGTAAAAGGAACGGCTCCCCGGCCGGTGTGGCCGAGCGGTTCTAGGCGCTTCAGTCTGGAACCGCGCGGCTGCTACGGTCGCAGGTTCGAATCCTGCCTCGGGCATGGATGTGTGTGATGTCCTTAGGTTAGTTAGGTTTAAGTAGTTCTAAGTTCTAGAGGACTGATGACCTCAGCTGTTAAGTCCCATAAGGCTTAGAGCCATTTGAACCATTTTTTTGTGTTGTTCCATGATCATTTGGGCAACAACTTTTCAGTATTCATATGTAAGACGCAGAAACATGGTGTACTGTCGATCATTCACAAACTTTCACAGTGTTAGGGAAGATACAGCAATAGCAGGTAACGTAAACGTTTTTCTAGAGCAGCTGATACGACACCGAACTGAAATACGCCAAACAGCCACGGTGGTGCTCACGACTCCGGCGCGTGCCGCCAGCGGGACGCAGGTGCGACGGTGGTAATAATCGGGGCGCCGCTGAGCCGTCCAAAATACGGCGAATGGCCCGCAGAGGGCAGGTGCGGCGGCCGCGGGCTCAGCTATCTTGATCCTCGATGAACGTGGGGCCGCGATTTACCACGGTTTAACAGCCGCCCCGCGCCGCCAAATTGGCGTAATTGGCGGACGCGCGGCACAAAGCAAGAGCGCCGCTCGCCTAATTATTAGCAAATGAGTGAGATGAATGGTCGGCGGGGCGTGGGACGCGGCTTTCTGCCAGGGCTGACCACGCGGGCGGCGCAGGTGTCCGCCCGGCAGGGCAGAGTGGGCGGCAAACGTTATCACTGTGCCTATCGACCAGCGACCCGCTTCTGAGAGCCACTCACCCGTATGCAAGCACTCGCGCGGCCGTGGCAACACTATTCGATAGCTACATATTCCGTTAGTGGCTGGAGTTCCCGTCTATGTACAGCTACGAGAGCAGCGACCACTGACACGTCGATTTACTCTATCGGAATCCTCTGTTAATAGGTCTCGGATTATAACAGAGGGATAGCGGCTATATTGACCCATCATTTATTGTAATTGCAAAAAAGGATGAGGTAAGGTATCAAAAATTTTACTTTAATGCTTTACAATGAAGTAAAAGCAATTAAAAAAAAGATACAAAGTCATTAAGATACAGCGTTCAGAGAACTTATAAGACACGACAGGGTTATATAGGTAAAGAACATGAGGGACTGAAGAGTCTCAGAAGCCTCATACAACTAGGATTATTACTTCAAAATGGTTCAAACGGCTCTGAGCACTATGGGACTTATCATCTGTGGTCATCAGTCTCCTAGAACTTAGAACTAATTAAATCTAACTAACCTAAGGACATCACACACATCCATGCCCGAGGCAGGATTCGAACCTGCGACCGTAGCGGTCGCGCGGTTCCAGATTGAAGCGCATAGAACCGCTCGGCCACACCGGCCGGCTTTTTACTTCTGGTGATACTTTTAAAAACAGCTCTTTTTTATTAACATACAAAAAATACTACACTCTGAGTAGGTTCTAGATTCCACTTCTGCAGACAAGCAAGGTTCACAATTGTCTCTTGAACTGACAATCTCACTGACAGTGAGAATCTGTATTCTTAAAATGTAAGTCGTTTGGTACCGAAAATACTGTCTTTCTTCTCTTTGGAGTTGAAAGAACAGAATTTTAATCTTGTTTGGTCCTCCTCAATCTTTGGTGAACATCTGTTTTCCAACTGTGAGTAGACAGAGCGCAGTAAACGTAAATGTTGTGTGACTAGGGCCTCCCGCCGGGCAGACCGTTCGCCCGATGCAAGACTTTCGATTTGACGCATTTTCGATGACTTGCGCGTCGATGGGGATGAAATGATTATGATTAGGACAACACAACGCCCAGTCCCTGAGCGGAGAAAATCTCCGACCCAGCCGGGAATCGAACCTGGGCTCTTAGGATTGACATTCTGTCGCTCTGACCAGTCAGCTACCGTGGGCGGACGGAGAGTGCAATTATGAGTTTCAAATAAATGAGGCAATTTTTCAACACATTTTTATACATAGGTTCTTGTATGCCCTTGACAACAGTAACCGATCAGAGACGGTATTAGAAGTTGGACGCCTGCCTTGCTAGGCGCACTTGAGACTGGCCTGTCCTTTCCATCAATAAGCAATGACAGTAATTAAAATCTGTAACTATTATTTCTTCGTGAACTGAGTGACACAACTTATTATTAACAAGTTCTCAATGCAAGTAATGTCATCAGTTCGTTTGAAGATACACATTAACACTCAAACTGTAAATATAAGGACCGGCCGATGTGGCCGAGCGGTTCTAGGCGCTTCAGTCTGGAGCCGTACGACCGCTACGGTCGCAGGTTCGAATCCTGCCTCGGGCATGGATGTGTGTGATGTCCTTAGGTTAGTTAGGTTTAAGTAGTTCTAAATTCTAGGGGACTGATGAACTCAGATGTTAAGCCCCATAGTTCTCAGAGCCATATGAACCATTTTTGTAAATATGAGTAATACAAGGTTCTCTTCTTGGTGCCCAGCGTTGTAGGCGATTCCCTACAGTCTCTGTCTCTGTTCCAGTTCGATACGGTGCTTGCTCGCCCGGCTGTTCTCACACTCTGTGACCATCGGGAGCGCCGTATTTTACGTTTTAGTATGAAATATGGGACTTCGCAAGAGTCATTTCTACCATTGCATCAAACAGTCTGTACTAATACTTTTTTATTTTCTGTTTATTTCATAAAGAGACTTCCACATGTCAGCTATATCAACTCCACCCATGTGTTCATTATAATCTTGTACAACTACAAGTGCCCCAACTTCAATCTTTGTCCCATCATCCTGGGGTCTGGGTACACTGCATATTTCATTTTTCAGATAATTTGAAAGCAAGTGAAGTCAATGCCCTTGACCAGAAGGGACTGCTATGATCTACTTAATTATATTTTAACGTATAATTGAATATTACACTGAAGCTCCAAACAAACTTGTATTGGCGAGCGTATTCAAATACAGAGATATGCAAACAGGCAGACTACGGCGCTGCAGTCGGCAACGCCAATATAAGACAACAAGTGTCTGGCGCAGTTGTTAGATCGGTTACTGCTGCTACAATGGCAGGTTATCAAGATTTAAGTGAGTTTGGACGAGGTTTTATAGTCGGTGCACGAGCGACGGGACACAGCATCTCCGAAGTAGCAATGAAGTGGGGATTTTCCGTACGACTATTTCAGGAGTGTAGCTTCAATATCAGGAATCGGTAAAAATCAAATCTCCGACTTTGCTGCGGACGGAAAAAGATCCTGCAAGAATGCGACCAACGACGACTGAAGAGAAACGTTCAACGCGACAGAAGTGCTACCCTTCCGCAAATCGCTGCAGATTCCAGTGCTGGGCCATCAACAAGTATTAGTATGCGAACCATTCAACGAAACTTCATCGATATGGGCTTTCGGAGCCGAAGGCCCACTCGTGTATCCTTGATGACTGCACGATACAAAGCTTTACAACTCGCCCGTGCCCGCCAACACCGACACTGGACTGTTGATGACTGGATACATGTTGCTTGGTCGGACGAGTCTCGTTTCAAATTGTATCGAGCGGATTGACGTGTACGGGTATGGAGACAGCCTCACGAATCCATGGACCCTGCATGTCAGCAGGGGACTGTTCAAGCTGGTGAAGGCTCTGTAATGGTGTGTGGCGTGTGCAGTTGGAGTGATATGGGACTCCTGATACGTCTAGATACGACTCTGTCAGGTGACACGTAGGTAAGCATCCTGTCTGATACCCTGCATCTATTCATGTCCATGACTTGGACAATTCCAGCCGGACAATGCGACACCCCACAGATCCAGTATTACTACAGTGTGGCTCCAGGAACACTCTTCTCGGTTTAAACACTTTGGCTGTCCACCAAACTCCCTAGACATGAACATTTTTAGCATATCTGGAATGCCTTGCAACGTGCTATTCAGGAAAGATCTCCACGCCCTCGTACTCTTACTGATTTATGGACAGCCCTACAGTATTCATGGTGTCAGTTTCCTCCAGTTGTACTTCAGACATTAGTAGAGTCCATGCCATGTCGTGCTGCGGCACTTCTGCGTGCTCGCGGGGGCTGTGTACAATATTAGGCAGGTGTACCAGTTTCTTTCACTCTTCAGTGTAAACGAGTACTTTATCGATACTTTATCCAAAGCAACGTGAGTTTGTATAATGGTAAATACACAAAAATATTACTCACCTCACTTCATATATAAGTCTTACTTTTATTCACTGAACCTTGCAGCGTTGTTTCAAGCACCAAACAGGCATTTACAGTACAGCTGTTCATATTGCAGGCCGATGCATAGGCCTCGGAAAAGCGTGCAGGTTGTGCTGACAGGCGGGATAGGAAGCACAAACTCCATGTCATGCAACCTCTCTGTCCATGTCTAACGGGCTGCTCTGTTAGCTCGACACAGAGTCTGCCGAGACGCCCAAGTCCATCTCCATTGAATAAAGCATTAAATACCTGATTTGATTGTATTGGCACAACCTATACTATTTATGGAAGGAAAAAGAATGAAGATTACGGTTCAACGTCCCGGGACACGATGCCATTAGAGCGGGGGTACGGGATTAGGAAAAGAAATCGGCAGTGTCCTTTCAAGGGAACGATTCCGGCATTTTCCTTAAGCTTAAGGAAAACGTAAATCTGGATGCCCGGTCAGGAATCTGGGCCTTCGTTCTCCCGAACGCGAGTCTAGTGTGTAAGATAATGTAACTATGGAATGCTGTCTATCGTGATCCATGAAATGGATAAAAGATTATAGTTTCTGGAGAAACACATTCGGAAGTGAATATGTATCACATCTAAAAGAAATGCAAAAATATGATTTGCTAGGAAATTTGAACACTTACGGATCCGTTTTAATAGCTTCATCTCCTGGTGATGCCTAAATCTAACCAAAATCTATTCAGTAATCGAAGGCGTTCTGCGTGTTGTTACTGTCTCTCTGATTTTCTTATCTTCAACAATCATCTGCCGTACTACCATACTAAAATATCTTGAACTAGTCTCGATCACAATAACCTGGTGCATTCACCTACTAAACATAGAAAAGCTCTCGACAGACTAAAGTTCTAGCACCCTCTACAAGTCCTAAGCACTACACTCTCCGCTTCACACTCCATACGTATCTTCCATATCCTACATGCCCGCTCTAACAGTTGATAAAATTCTCCCTCTCTTAAAAGTCATTTAACATCTTCGTAAGGCTATACATTCCATAAAATTGAAGATGAAAATCCCTTGTATCCCCGGTCACCTGCAAGACCACTCCTGCCTTACTCTTTCACACTCTCCATACCCTGCTGCAAAGAAACGTCAACTAGCTACTCCTGTCAGACATAGAAATCTACATTAACGCCAACCCATTCTACCAGCTGCCGCCCTAACACCCATAACCTCTCCTCTATGGTTCAATGTAGCTCCCAGATTTAATAAAAACCCCGTCTCGCTCCTTTGTCTTCAAAATATCACTCATCGGTCACACCTACTAGCCCAACATATCCCATTTACCATCCTCTCACAAACAGTGAACTTCATGCGCTACCAGTAGATACTTCTGTTCTGAAGTTTGTGAACAAGCGTTACGTGTAAATAAAAGAAGTGTGTGTGTGAATTGCTAAGGGACCAAACTGCTGAGGTCATCGGTCCCTATACTTATACACTGCTTAAACTAACTTATGTTAAGAACAACACAGACACCCATGTCAGAGGGAGGACTCGAACATCCTGTGGGAGTGGCCGCGCAATCCGTGACATGGCGCCTCGAACCACGTGGCCACTCCGCGCGGCAATAAAAGAAGACTGTACATTACGTGGCGAATAAGGAACATGTTTCTAATGTCTGCAATAATCCATTAGCACTAGTGCATCGACAAAGCTGCTTCCCTTTGGCTACGTAAACCGCATGACTGCTACGGTCGCAGGTTCGAATCCTGCCTCGGGCATGGATGTGTGTGATGTCCTTAGGTTAGTTAGGTTTAAGTAGTTCTAGGAGACTGATGACCACAGATGTTAAGTCCCATAGTGCTCAGAGCCATTGGAACCCATTTTTGGCTACGTAAGTGTCCCAGTCTGATGCCACAAATGGTAAACAGCCTGGTAAACTCTCGTCTACATCTACATATACGTGATTACTCTGCTATTCACAACAAAGTGCCTGGGAAAGGGTTCAATGAACCACCTCCAAATTGTCTCCCCACGTTCCACTCTCGAACGGCGCGCGGGAAAAATGAACACTTACATTTTCCTGTGCGATCCCTGATATCTCTTATTTTATCGTGATGATCATTTTTCCCTACGTAAGTGGGTGCCAACAGAATTTTTTTGCAACTGGAGGAGAAAACTGCTGATTTAAATTTCATGGTAACTGATTAGTTATCAGCCTATATTCCGATACAGTTTTATCATCGTGATAAATGTATAAATTGCGTGACAGACTATTTCGAGAAACCTTTTACTTGCCGTCATCCACCAACCTCACAAGAATGCCACGTACATGAAGATTAATGCATCTTCACGTAAAGTGTGTCGGGACTAAGCGAGACTAGAGCAAGACAGGCGTTCGTTTGACTCTCACAGTAATTCACAGGATTCGTATGCAGTGAACGGCTCTTCGGATCGAATTCTTGTCATGCACTCGTGTACACGGAGCACTGAACCTTCATGGACAAAAGTATACAGGACAGCAAGACAAAGATTTGAATATGTGCTCTTCCAGGACACTGGCCTAAGTAGAAAGTGCAAATACTATTGTGTCAGACTGACAGAAGAAAAAAAGCAGCTTGCTGTGGTTACATTTACTGATGATTCGTTTAAACAGTGCAAAGTTAAAAAATTGAAGTCATTTCTGCATTTACATATGCGCTACCTGACAGAAAATGTGCCGCACCTAAAAGGGAAGAAGGAAAGGAAATGAAACTTCACAGGTTGAGAGGATTTGCGATGTTATTTCGGAGATTACGAAATTTACAAAGAACTTGGCAGTATGAGCCCACATATCAGTATGACGTTGCACTCTTTCTGACCAGGATGCATGCACTGATTCGGTTGGGAAGGGTGTCAATATCACTGCCAGTCGTGAGCCGGAGTCATATACTGAATGTCTCCCCATACTATGACGCCAGGAACCACACAACTGTGCCTATCCAAAACATTAGTTGTACAGAATCGCTGTACACGTCGCTGCCACACTCGCCGACGTTGCTCATCGGGGATAGGGCACAACAGCGATTCATCGTCGAATACTATGCGATGTTATTCTTCAGCAGTCCATACTTGCTGGTCACGGCAACACACCAAAGACACTGTTGTGGTGTTAACGGAGGCCGACGCATAGGGCGACAATTTCCTTGTCCAATTGCTGCTAGCCTACGACCATTGATATGGGATGACAAAGAACGTTGAAGGGAATCCGTTACTTTTTCTCGTGTGGTAGGCGCAGATGTGAATGGGTTACGACGCGTTTGATGCTCAGTGCGGCGATCAATGTGGCGGTCAGACGTGGTTGACGGGAATTTTCACCACGGGTATGCCTCCCCTCTCATTTCCAAGCAGAAAAACATACGACAACTGTCACAACCGAATACCCCACAATTCTGGATATTGCACGATCCGACCAGCCAACCAAATGGAGACCCATAGTGACGTTCCTTCCAAACTATCAGCTGCTGACAACTCTGTCTCACACGAGTATGCGGCCAGCCGCGGTGACCGAGCGGTTGTAGGCGCTTCAGTCCGGAACCGCGCTATTGCTACGGCCGCAGGTTCGAATCCTGCCTCGGGCATGGATGTGTGTGATGTCCTTAGGTTAGTTAGGTTTATGTAGTTTTAAGCTCTAGGGGACTGATGACCTCAGATGTTAAGTCCCATAGCGCTCAGAGCCATTTGAACCATTTGAACGAGTATACAACATCTCCGTGTCCTTCCCAGTGATCAGCCAACATCTGATACTATTCATACTCCTTACGTTCCCTTCCAGACTTGGTAACAGCATTAAACACAAAGGACCTTAAGGTACTGTGGGGACTGTTCTGTCTGTCGCAGAGTGTTGGAACTGTAATAATTTACATAATAGCCTTGTCGCCTGGGAGCATCAAGGAATGCCTTTCTATGTCACGTCTGACTTCAGCCTTCACTCTACAATCTGTTAACGAAAGGATACCTTGGTATTACGTTTCATAACGTTCTTACACCACGCCATTGGTTGTTGTTGCAACATTTACCGAACAGAATATCCTCATAGATAACTGCATCAGCCGCGAAAAGCCTCAAACTAGAACTAACAATATCCAGTTAGTCATAAATATGTAATAAGAAGACCAACGGTCTAACTGCACTCTCATGGGGCACACCATACATAATGTCGTTAGACTTATCTGTAGATGATTCTCAATTCAAGTTAACCTTCTGTGTTGTCCCCTCATGAAAGTTTCGTTCCTTCGTAAGCTTTGCAAGATGGCTCAGACAGCAGTAATTTCTAGAGAAAGCGGCCATTTGTTTCTGAAGCAAATCACTACGAAATTCTGGAAACACAAATTCAACATGATTTCCGCCGTTCATAGCAGTGAAGGTATACCATATATGAAGAACGCTTGTAGAGTTTTGTTTGATTCATGTTTTCGGTACCTATACTGTTTAAAATGGAGGAAGTAAGCACATCGGATAAAAAATTAGACAATCACAGGATACACAGTGGTCATATCGTGTAACGCCGCCTCTAGATTTATTAATATACCATATCCAGCCCACGAATATCCACCCGAAGCCACCCATTCGATAAATAGATGCCGTCGAGGTACCATTCTGTGAAGAAGTTTCCTGTGTTTTACCTGCTATTCCCAACAGCCCCGTCGGACGGGGTGGCCGAGCGGTTCTAGGCGCTACAGTCTGGAACCGCGCGACCGCTAAGGTCGCAGGTTCGAATCCTGACTCGGGCATGGATGTGTGTGATGTCCTTAGGTTAGTTAGGTTTAAGTAGTTCTAAGTTCTAGGGGACTAATGACCTCAGAAGTTAAGTCCCATAGTGCTCAGAGCCATTTGAACCATTTGAACCAATAGTCCCAGATGTTTTCCATTGGATTGCAGTCAGGTGTTTTAGTGAGCCAGTCGAGACGTGATAAAGTGCCTGAGTGTTCGTCACACGAGGATCGCATGGATGCTGCTCTGTGAATGCAACTAATGTTATCTAGGAAGACAGGAGTGTCCACAGCGTACTCATGTCCTAGATGTAGCACAAAGGGCAATACTAGGCTAGTGGGAGTGTTGAGATAAACAACTTGGTTCACGTCCATGGTAATCTGGTAAGCGGGTCCAAATTATGATGCGCAAAACACCCCCAAACCAACATAAAACCACCTCCAGCCAGAGCTACGCCTCCACACACCATCTCATACGACCGTTGATCCACTCCACGCCACGAATCATTTGAAAAGAAACAATATCGCGACAGAGATGACTACGTCTCGAATCAGCCACTGCCTAGTTTCTGCCTTGTTTGGGCCGTTTAAGCTGTATGTTCCACAGTGAGCCTTCTGCGAAAAGCCGACTCCAAATACCCATCACATGCAGTTTCCTTCGCAATGTTCACTTTGAAACTGACTCACATAGACCCGAATTCACGACAGTCGTTGGCGAGGCATGACACTCGTCTCCGCTCCTTGTCGTTTAGGATACTTCACGACCCCTGTCCTTATGCCGCGTTACAGGGCTGTTAGTGGTACACGATTTCCTGCAGACACAACGAACAGTTCGCGTGGTAGACCTATGAACTAGTTAACTTCATTCACGTTATGTCCGTGGTCACGCTCAAACGCGATAGCTGCCTTCTGCCACTCTGTCACGGCTCCATGTAGGTGATTCCATACAACGGACTGGCACACATACATGACTTATCTCCAGTTGATTACATCAGTGGTGGAAGGTCACGCGAGTGCCTGGTTCCAATTCAACAACGCCGTCCATAGCGCTTCAAACAGGCAAATGTGCTTCTTTAAGACAATGCTTAGTAGTTGGTGCTTTGAGCTTATTTTGCTTCATATAGATCATAATTTACATGATCAGAATAATGTTTAGGATTCTGTTACAAACAGATGTGAGTCAAAACAGTTTCGACTTACAAAGAAACGGATGCTCTAGATGCTACAGATTCTAAAACAGAGACTTTTCTGCATTGTTGGTTAGTACACTGATTCAATATTTACAGCAGTTTGACCTGATCTCGGTATTAACAAGCGATAAAATTTGCAAAGCGAACCAGTCTGAGAAGTTCTTTTAGAGTCATCCTGAAGGTGGACCATGAGGCCATTCGGATAGTGGCGGTTGTCGTCCAAGTGACGAATACTGAGAGGAGGGAGGTGGCGTCCCTTCGCATCGAACGAGTGCAGCCGTCCATTAGCTCGGCTACCGAGTGCCTCCTCACACACACACACACACACACACACACACAGGGAGACCGGCCCATGGCGTGGACGCCAGCAAGCAGCAGCCAGCTGTTCCTCTCAGCCCCATAAATCATTCAGCCGCCTGCACCGCCGCCATTAGGGGGCCCGCATCTGAGACAATAGCGCCGCTCCCAAGAAATTAGCCGCACCAGCCTCTGTCTCGGCTCGCGGGTGTAAATCACAGCCGCGGAAGACCACCTGTGCGTCCGCCTCTGCAGCGATTTGTGTAACGCCAGCCAAAGAATACGGCGCACACCGTGATTATCCAAGTTATAATGGTACTGGTGAACGATCCTGTTTACACCACGAACCGGAATATACGATACACCCGGACAATCGGAATAGTCGATACACACAAATCTTTGAAGTACCAGACGCACAGACTTTTTTTTTCTGACATCATGAACTTGCTTTCCCCCTTACTGCTTGCTCGACGCACAGGCTGAATAACATCGGGGATAGACTAAAAATATTCACAACCACTGCTTCCCTTTCGTACCACTGGACTCGTGTAACTGCCGTCTGGACCTGTGTAAGTTGTGAACAACCGTTTCCTCCGTGTTTTTTGTCCGAGCTACCTTCAAAATCTGCAAGAGAATAGTCCAACATTGTCAATAGTTTTCTCTAAACGTACAAATGCTATAAACGTAGGTTTGCTTTTTTGTAACCTTTCTTCTAAGTAAGCCATGTGGTCACTATTACTTCGCATGTGCCTACATTTCTCTAGAACACAAAGTTATCTTCACCGTGGTCGGCTTCTACCGGATTTCCCATTCTTCTGTAAAGAACCCGTGTGATAGATTGGTAATATTCACATCTCTTGGCACCAACCTCCTTTTGCTTTGCAATTACTAGATTCTTCTCTATGTCTAACGATGTTTCGTCTGTCTCTTACATCGTGTCATATATTAATTTCATTACTTGTCAAGTAACGTAATTATTTTTCACATTTTCGATTTAGTTCTAAATTGTAATTACATTTGAAATTGTTTTTCCTAAAATTTATCCTGGATAATACTTTAAAAGCTTTTGTAAAAGAAATAATTAATCATATACAAATTTCTCTGGCTGTTAACAATCGATACTGCAGTATGTAGGACCCTTATCATGGAGGTATAGTAAGAGGAGATGGCATTACATACTCAAGCTGTACGTTGCTTTCAAGTCGGCGTCACCAGGTTAGATGCACGAAAACATCAGCAGACTATTGTTTACGATTGTTTCTTGTGTTTAATTGTTGTCGTGTACGGGCAGCAGTTGTTTTAAATAGAAACCGTCATAGTGCTTTCGTGAATAAAACAATGACAGGAACGCATTTCCAGATGTTTTTGTGGATTTTAATAGATTCTTTATCTAGTAATACGACGCATTTCGCCTCGTTGATGTAACTTTCGGGTTCCCGGGTTCGATTCCCGGCGGGGTCAGGGATTTTCTCTGCCTCGTGATGGCTGGGTGTTGTGTGCTGTCCTTAGGTTAGTTAGGTTTAAGTAGTTCTAAGTTCTAGGGGACTTATGACCACAGCAGTTGAGTCCCATAGTGCTCAGAGCCATTTGAACCATTTGATGTAACTTTCTTCTTGTTATACATTTCGAATTAACCATGTAATAAAGTATGTGGTATGAAAAGAGTGCTTTCGTAATCCAAAAAACGGACTGACAAAACCGATGTTCCGTCTATGTTCTCTTCCCTAAAGTGCTGAGAACAAGTTTGGTGTGTTTGGTCGGTTTCCAACCATCCCTTCTCACAGCTTTCACCCAAGGAGCTCTACGAGTTCGAGTGATGAGTAATCTGAAGTCAAGTGACAAAAATATAACAACTGCAATAAAAGTAAGCTACCCAGCCAGAACTGGTGTATGTAAAATAAAACATAACCTCAGTGAGCCCACTTGTGAAAGAAATGGTGTTCTTTTAAAGTTTAAACTATAACCACAATGATTAGTACACGCGTATTGTATCAAAACACTTCCACCAGAAGCTAATATCTGTAGCAGTTAACCAACGTTGGCTTAAAATTAGTGACTTAATGACCACAGTCTTTGATATACCTCTACGTCGCTGTACTGTGATTGTTTACATTTCTGGTCTTCTTGGCCTAGCATATTTTGGCGTGTGTCAGTAGTAGTCTGGAGTCTGTTCTGTTCTGGCTTGGTTCAAATAGCTCTGAGCACTATGGAACTTAACAGCTGTGGTCATCAGTCCCCTAGACTTAGAACTACTTAAACCTAACTAACCTAAGGACATCACACACATCTATGCCCGAGGCAGGATTCGAACCTGCGACCGCAGCAGTGGCGCTGTTCTGTTCTGTTGTGAGAAATAGTACTTTCCTGGCGTTGAAGAGAGATGTAATTGTTGATTTTGTTGCACGTGTGAAACGCCTGAAGCTGGAGTATGTACTTGGTGGGAGAGGAATGTGATAGTAGCGAGTCCATACTGCCATGGTGAACAATTGTAGAGTCATCGTTGTGGAAATATAAAAATACTGTATGTGAAATAAAGGAAACAAAACTAAAGGATCGATGCAATTTAACCACGCACTGTTCTTATCGGAAAACAGAAACCTGCATCATACTACCTAGTCTTCGACGGCGAGTGTTCGTCAGAGATAGGGTTATTCGTCAGGAGTGCCCCAGGGGGGTGTGGCAGGACCTCTGTTGTTCTCTGTATAAATAAATGTGTAGGGACTGTGGTTGTTGTGAGCGGACGCAAGGAGAATTGGCCACTCTTCGGGGGCAGGTGGAGGCTTTGTCTGTTAGGCTCATCGAGCTCGAGGCGCAGGCGTCGGCTCGTAGTGGCGTTGGGGCAACTGTGGTGAGACCTATGCCTACTTCGGTGGCCTTGGAATCACATGGAACCCTTGATGTCGCTGCGTCTTCCGGCAGTGAGCATCTTACCGGTCAGCCATCACTCCAGGGTGAATGGCGGACAGTGGTGGGCTCGCGCGTGCCTGGCCGAAAGGCGAAGGTGGGATCTGGCCGCGTGGCAGCTGCCGTACCCCTTTCCAACAGGTACGGGGTGCTTCCTAGTGGTGATGACATCGTTTCCGAGCCACCACAGGATGCCTCGCCTGTTGGGCCAGTGGCCGATTCTCCGGCAAGGTCCCGACAGTCACAGAGGGCGGGCCTATTAGTTATAGGGAGCTCCAACGTTAGGCGGGTTATGGAGCCCCTTAGGAAAATAGCAGGTAGGTCGGGGAAGAATGCCAGTGTGCACTCGGTGTGCTTGCCGGGGGGTCTCGTCCGTAATGTGGAGGAGGCCCTTCCGGCAGCTATTGAACGCACTGGGTGTGACCGGCTGCAGATAGTAGCACATGTCGGAACGAATGACGCCTGCCGCTTGGGTTCTGAGGCCATCCTTGGTTCCTTCCGGCGGCTGGCTGATTTGGTGAAGACAACCAGCATCGCACGCGGAGTGCAAGCTGAGCTTAATATCTGCAGCATAGTGCCCAGAGTCGATCGCGGTCCTCTGGTTTGGAGCCGTGTGGAGGGTCTAAACCAGAGGCTCAGACGACTCTGCGACTATAATGGTTGCAAATTCATCGACCTCCGTTATTGGGTGGAGAACTGTAGGGCCCCCCTAGACAGGTCAGGCGTGCACTACACACCGGAAGCAGCTACTAGGGTAGCAGAGTACGTGTGGCGTGCACACGGGGGTTTTTTAGGTTAGAGGGACCCCCCCCCCCCCCCCCCCCTTGGGCGAAACGATAAAATACCTGACGGCTTACCAGAGAGGACATTATCATCGTTGATAAAGAACGTCCGTCCTCAGAGACCAAAAACAGGAAAAGTTAACGTAATATTGGTAAACTGCAGGAGTATCCAGGGCAAGGTTCCTGAATTAGTATCTCTTATTGAAGGAAATAGTGCGCATATAGTATTAGGAACGGAAAGTTGGTTAAAACCGGAAGTGAACAGTAACGAAATCCTACACACAGAATGGAATATATACCGCAAGGATAGGATAAACGCCAATGGTGGAGGAGTATTTATAGCAGTAAAGAATTCAATAATATCCAGTGAAGTTACTAGCGAATGCGAATGTGAAATAATCTGGGTTAAGTTAAGTATCAAAGGTGGGTCAGATATGATAGTCGGATGCTTCTATAGACCACCTGCATCAGCAACCGTAGTAGTTGAGCGCCTCAGAGAGAACCTGCAGAACGTCGTGAAGAAGTTTCGTGATCATACTATTGTAATAGGGGGAGACTTCAATCTACCAGGTATAGAATGGGATAGTCACACAATCAGAACTGGAGACAGGGACAGAGACTCTTGTGACATTATCCTGACTGCCTTGTCCGAGAATTACTTCGAGCAGATAGTTAGAGAACCAACTCGTGAAGCTAACGTTTTAGACCTCATAGCAACAAATAGACCGGAACTTTTCGACTCCGTGAATGTAGAAGAGGGTATCAGTGATCATAAGTCAGTGGTTGCATCAATGACTACAAGTGTAATAAGAAATGCCAAGAAAGGAAGGAAAATATATTTGCTTAACAAGAGTGATAGGGCACAAATCGCAGAATATCTGAGTGACCACCATCAAACGTTCATTTCTGAGGAAGAGGATGTGGAACAAAAATGGAAAAAATTCAGAAACATCGTCCAGTACGCCTTAGATAAGTTCGTACCGACTAAGGTCCAAAGCGAGGGGAAAGATCCACCGTGGTATAACAATCATGTACGAAAGGTACTACGGAAACAAAGAAAGCTTCATCATAGGTTTAAGAGTAGTCGAATCATAGCTGATAAGGAAAAGCTGAACGAAGCGAAAAAGAGCGTAAAGAGAGCAATGAGAGAAGCATTCAACGAATTCGAACATAAAACATTGGCAAACAATCTAAACAAGAACCCTAAAAAGTTTTGGTCATATGTAAAATCGGTAAGCGGATCTAAATCCCCTATTCAGTCACTCGTTGACCACGATGGCACCGAAACAGAGGACGACCGAAGAAAGGCAGAAATACTGAATTCAGTGTTCCGAAACTGTTTCACTGCGGAAAATCGTAACACGGTCCCTGACTTCAGCCGTCGCACGGACGCCAAAATGGAAAATATTGAAATAAACGATATCGGAATTGAAAAACAACTGCTATCACTTAGTAGCGGAAAAGCATCCGGACCAGACGAGATACCCTTAAGATTCTACAGTGATTATGCTAAAGAACTTGCCCCCTTTCTATCAGCAATTTATCGTAGATCGCTGGAAGAACGTAAAGTACCTAGCGACTGGAAGAAAGCGCAGGTCGTTCCCATTTTCAAGAAGGGTCATAAATCAGATGCGAATAATTATAGGCCTGTTTCGCTTACGTCAATCTGTTGTAGAATAATGGAACATGTTTTGTGTTCTCGTATTATGACGTTCTTAGATAATACAAATCTCCTTCATCATAACCAACATGGATTCCGCAAACAGAGATCATGTGAAACTCAGCTCGCCCTATTTGCCCAAGAAATTCACAGTGCCGTAGACACTGGCGAGCAGATTGATGCCGTATTCCTGGACTTCAGGAAGGCATTTGATACGGTTCCGCACTTACGTTTAGTGAAAAAAATACGAGCTTACGGAATATCGGACCAGGTTTGTGATTGGATTCAGGATTTCCTAGAAGAAAGAACACAACATGTCATTCTTAACGGTTCAAAATCTGCAGATGTAGAGGTAATTTCGGGAGTACCGCAGGGAAGCGTGATAGGACCTTTATTATTTACAATATACATAAATGTCTTAGTTGACAACATCGGTAGCTCCGTGAGGCTATTTGCAGATGACACGGTTGTCTACAAGAAAGTAGCAACATCAGAAGACTCGTACGTACTCCAGGAGGACCTGCAGAGGATTAATGCATGGTGCGACAGCTGGCAGCTTTCCCTAAACGTAGATAAATGTAATATAATGCGCATACATAGGGGCAGAAATCCATTCCAGTACGATTATGCCATAGGTGGTAAATCATTGGAAGCGGTAACGACCGTAAAATACTTAGGAGTTACTATCCGGAGCGATCTGAAGTGGAATGATCACATAAAACAAATAGTGGGAAAAGCAGGCGCCAGGTTGAGATTCATAGGAAGAATTCTAAGAAAATGTGACTCATCGACGAAAGAAGTAGCTTACAAAACGCTTGTTCGTCCGATTCTTGAGTATTGCTCATCAGTATGGGACCCTTACCAGGTTGGATTAATAGAAGAGATAGACATGATCCAGCGAAAAGCAGCGCGATTCGTCATGGGGACATTTAGTCAGCGCGAGAGCGTTACGGAGATGCTGAACAAGCTCCAGTGGCGGACACTTCAAGAAAGGCGTTACGCAATACGGAGAGGTTTATTATCGAAATTACGAGAGAGCACATTCCGGGAAGAGATGGGCAACATATTACTACCGCCCACATATATCTCGCGTAATGATCACAACGAAAAGATCCGAGAAATTAGAGCAAATAGTGAGACTTACAAGCAGTCGTTCTTCCCACGCACAATTCGTGAATGGAACAGGGAAGGGGGGATCAGATAGTGGTACAATAAGTACCCTCCGCCACACACCGTAAGGTGGCTCGCGGAGTATAGATGTAGATGTAGAATAAATGATTTGGCGGGCAGGATGGGCAGCAATCTGCGGTTGTCTACTGATGATGCTGTACTGTACGTGAGGTGTGGAGCCGAGTGAATATAGGAAGATGCAAGGCGGCTTAGACAAAATTTCTAGTTGGTGTGATGAATGGCAGCTAGCTCTAACTTTGGAAAAATGTACGTTAATGCGGATTAGTAGAAAGAACAAACGTTTAATGTTTAGTCACAGTATTACTAATGTCCTTCTTGAGACAGTGAGGTCGTTTAAGAGTCAGGGCATAGCGTTGCAAAGAGATATGTAATGGAACGAGCAAGTGAGAACTGTGGTAAAGAAGGCGAATAGTCGACTTTGGTTTATTGCGAGAATTTTAGGAAAGAGCGAATCATCTGTAAAGGCCTATTCCTGCTAGAGTGTTCGGGATACGTACCAAGTGCGCCGGCCGCTGTGGCCGAGCGGTTCTAGGTGCTTCAGTCCGGAACCGCGCTGCTGCTGCGGTGGCAGGTTAGAATCCCACCTCGGGCATGGATGTATGTGATGTCCTTAGGTTAGTTAGGTTTAAGTAGTTCTACGTCTAGGGGACTGACGACAGATGTTAAGTCCCATAGTGGTTCAAATGGCTCTGAGCACTATGGGACTTAACATCTATGGTCATCAGTCCCCTAGAACTTAGAACTACTTAAACCTAACTAACCTAAGGACAGCACACAACACCCAGCCATCACGAGGCAGAGAAAAGCCCTGACCCCGCCGGGAATCGAACCCGGGAACCCGGGCGTGGGAAGCGAGAACGCTACCGCACGACCACGAGATGCGGGCTAAGTCCCATAGTGCTTAGAGCCATTTGAACCAAGTCAACTTGAAGTCCGACATCGAAGCAATTCAGAGTGGGCTGCTAGATTTGTTGCCGATAGGTTTGAACAACACATGTTACGGAGATGCTTCGGGAGCTCAAGTGGGAATCCCTAGAGGGAATAAGTCATTCATTTCGGAGAACACCACTGAGACTGCTTAGAGAATCGGCATCTGAAGCTGACTGCAGAACGACCCTACTGCCGCCAATATAAATTTCGCGTAGGGACCACGAAGATAAGATACGACAAATTAGAGCTCACACGGAGGCATACAGGTAATAGTTCTCCCTCGCTCTAAGTGCAAGTGGCACAACAACGACTAGTTGTGGTACAGGGTTCCCTCCACCACGCACTGTACTGAGGCTTGCGGAGTATCTGTTTGGATGTAAATGTGAATATAGTCGCAAATTATTTTTAGAGCGAGCCATGTTTTTCAGAGAACCTCGTTTTCGTCGACCACCTACAAGAAACACATGAGTATAATTTATTGCCGTACGATCTGTCTTCTCAGGCATTCATTATTTGCACTATACCAACGTTGCCATTGCTAAAAAAGAGCACTTATTTCAATTTTTCAAATTCGAACATTTTAATGGATTTTTCGCAATAATACATAGGAAGGTTGTCCCAAAGGGTAAGCGTTTTTATTTCTTTTAAATAAAACAAGTTTTCTTTGCTGTTTGATAGCATTTTCTCAGAGGCTCTCCAGTTTCTGCGGCTATCTATTAGAGGGTAGCAGCGTGAGAAGACGGCTGCGAAATGTAGGAAGTCGTGCTGGGAATAGAGAATCGGTTTTGTTGATTCTGAACGAAATATGGGGTGCTCAGAACAAAAACCTGTAAGCGTGTCGCAGGGTAGGTTATGCTGAGAAGTAACTGTTAAGAAAAAAATTCGATACGTAACTCCGTTTCCGAGTTAATTGAAGTTAGCCAATCAGGTAGTTGCGGAAATTCAAGCGGTCCGTCAGAGACGTGTCCTTCGTTTGGTCTTTTAAAACGGAACACGGGAGCGATACAAAAACTGATCATGGCACAGTAGTAAGTATCTAACCCGAGCCAGACGTTGAGCAATCTCTTGTGCTATCATCTAAGCTATAAGAACAACTGACAGTAATTGCATATTTCAGGCTGCTTGAATTTGCGCGCGCCAGGGCCTGATTGGCTAACTTCAATGGTAATTCGCTCGGAAACAGCGTTATAGATCAATTTTTTTTCTGAACAATTATTTCTCAGTACAGCCTATTCTGCAACATCCTTACAAACTTTTAAGACTGTTTCTGAACACCTTGTAAATGTGACATACTGCGTGCAAAAAGACGAAGAGATCCACACACACACAATCTCCCCCCCCCCTTTCTCTCTCTCTCTCTCTCCCTCCGTCCCTCTCTCTCCCTTCCCCCCTCCCATCCCTCTCTCCCTCATTCCCCCCTTCCCCCCTCCCCATATGTATACTATCAGGTTTATTGAGGAATGAGAAACATGTCAAACCTAACTTCACTACCAGAAATATTGTCCTAAACATTTTGTTGTAGATTTTGTAAATAGAAAATGAAAACTTTGCAATGTAAAAACATAATAATAATTTTTATAATGAAAGTAATGTAATAAAATTATATTTTATTAGTAATGCCACACAAAACGAAAAATGAGCAAAGAAAATTCTCTGCCTCCGAAAAACTCTTTGGAGACAACAACAGCCACACTCTTTGGATTGTTTTATATTTTGTAAAGTATGTGGGAGTCACTATCGGTGGAAAAGTGCCTGTTTCACTTGATACTTAACGATACTGGTAAGCACACATTATGGTTTCCAGGGCAGTGTCTGCCACAAGAATAAAAACAGTGAGTAATACCATCAAATTAATCTTACAATCGTAATATTCTTTCCACATGCAGCGCTCACTTTTTCGTCTCTGTATTTGCCACAGATGCATGACCCCCACAATACTCCGAACTGAATTGTATCCACTGATGATGAATCGCCAGGCGATTCGAAATCGGTAATGAATAAATAAAAATTGAAGAAAAAACGGCGATTGCTTGCAGTAATTCCTGAAACCTTTAACAAGACAGTCGTAGTGTTCCAAATCCAGAATGGATAAAAGTTCCATTAACATTCGATTATGAAATTCTTGAGAAAACCCTGAAAGCAACAGATACCGTCAAACACCCAGCAGCAGCCGTGCGAAGCGACCTGAAGTGCAACGACCACTTAGAAGAATTTTCAGGAAAAGCAGATGCCTAGGTGAGGGTCATTGTAAGAACGTTAATGAAATGCAATTCATCCACGAAGGAAGTAGCTGACAAAACGTTTGTTTAACGGATTCTTGAGCAGTGTTCATGTGTGTAGCACGATTACCAATTAGGATTAACAGATGAGGTGGAGAACATCCAATGAAGTGGGGCACATCTAGTAACGGATATGCTCAACAAACTCCAGTGGTAGTCGCTACGAGAGAAGCATTGTATATCACGGAGAAGCACACTGCTGAAATTCGAGAGCGTACATTCGAAGAATGGTTGCACAACATGCTATGTATTACTTCCTCCCACGCTGGTTTCGCGAAATGACCACAACGAAAAAACCAGAGAAATTAGAGTTCTGCCGGAGGTTCATCGTCAGTTATTTTTCCTGCGCACCATTCTCGAATGGAACAGGGGAGGGGAAAAAAAACAGTTGTGCCGGAAGTGTCCCCCGCTACATATCACAAGGTGGCTTGTGAAGCACAGACGTAGATGAAGCTGTAGGTATCGATGTACGCGTTCTCACATGCCAGCCAGCGATTTTTAAACGTAATATTAATCGAGCGACTGAAGTTTTTTCTAGCACTACCTGAGATGGGTGCTCAGTGCGGCTTACTGCCATGCAGAAGATCTGGGTTCGTTTCCCGGACCTGCCAGGGAGCTTTCCTTGGTGGGAGGACAGAACAGGGTACACTCAGCCTAGTGATGCTAGCTGAGGAGCTACTTTACGGAACAGTGGCAGCTCCACGGTCAAGAAATTTGACGACGACCGAGAGAGCAGTGTGCTGACCACATGCCACTCCATACCGCCTCCAATGACGTCTTTGGCATAGGATGACATGGCGGGGCTGTCGGACCCGATTACCCGTCTTGAACACAAACTCAACCGAAAAAATTTCGTAAGTTGTTTATGGATTTTTCCGAGTATTTAGGTTCAAAAATGGTTCAAATGGCTCTGAGCACTACGGGACTTAACATCTATGGTCATCAGTCCCCTAGAACTTAGAACTACTTAAACCTAACTAACCTAAGGACAGCACACAACACCCAGCCATCACGAGGCAGAGAAAATCCCTGACCCCGCCGGGAATCGAACCCGGGAACCCGGGCGTGGGAAGCGAGAACGCGACCGCACGACCACGAGATGCGGGCGAGTATTTAGGTACAAGAGATCGTGACCTCCGGTGGTTCTTTAAAAAGAAATGAAATGGCAGATTAAAACTGCGTACCAGACGGGGTCTTGAACCTGGAACCGTTTCCATTTACGGGCAGTTTCCCTACTGCCAGAGCAATACAGTCAATTCTTACGACCTGACCTCACTACTTTGTTTCCGCTAATACCTCTTACCGTCGAAATTTCACAGAAATTTCCGTGCAAACCTTGTGGAGAATTAGCTTAATCACAGCATAGAGATCGGTAATGTGGATAGCCCATTTCTCCAGAATATTCTTTCTTCCTTTAGTACCAGTCGCGCAAGATATGGAGGAGAACTTCTGCGATGCTTGCCAAAGTAGGAGAGAGGAACTGGTGGAAGTAAATCTGTGAGGAAGATAGTCAGGTGTGAACGGATAGCTTAACGGCTTTGGAATCACACCCCGACCCGGCGCACATCTGTTATCATCCTGTAACTTCAGAATGTATTTCGTTTGATTTGTATCTCACATTTATATTTGTGTCTGTATTGCACTGAAAATATCTGCGTAACAGTGCAGTTGTCGTCTGTATGCGCTGGGTGTCTTCTTTGGAAACAAATTTGTTGTTGCTGCTGACTGCTGTAATGGTATCTTCACCCCTCACCTTCCAGGTTTCAATCAGCACTGCACGGTTTGGTCCCGCGTTTGTTTTCCTGACAGCGTTGGTTGTGCGTTAACAACGATACCCATCGGTATAGATAGATCTGACAGATATGCTCCTCGTGACTGCGTTCACCGCATGCAACGGAAGAGCGAACCAGTGATTCTGCGGTGAGCTCTTCCCACAGTGACAGCAGTCTCATTACAGCACTCCGGCATCCCCGGATTGTTGCATTAATCTGTGGTTTGTGCTACGTGACTTGGTGATTGCGTATTACAGACATTTTAGCTGTTGTGAAAGTACGTTTACATAAACAACGCTATTAGGGAAAACGAAGTCAGTAAATGAAAATGACTTTATTACTATGTAACGAACCAAATGTTGTTGTTGTTGTTGTGGTCTTCAGTCCTGAGACTGGTTTGATACAGCTCTCCATGCTACTCTATCCTGCGCAAGCTTCTTCATCTCCCAGTACCTACTGCAGCCTACATCCTTCTGAATCTGCTTAGTGTATTCATCTCTTGGTCTCCCTCTACGATTTTTACCCTCCACGCTGCCCTCCAATACTAAATTGGTGATCCCTTGATGCCTCAGAACATGTCCTACCAACCGATCCCTTCTTTTAGTCAAGTTGTGCCACAAACTTCTCTTCTCCCCAATCCTATTCAGTACCTCCTCATTAGTTATCTCCCTATTAGTTATCTCTAAATAATCTCCGAGATTTTGTCGGTGGAGCTAGAATTCACCATATACATATTGTGTATATAAATGTTGTTATTATTGCTGTTGCTGTCGTTGTTGTTCTAGTTATCCCTCAGAAGAAGGGTTTGATGCAATTTTCCACGCTAGTCTACCTCGTTGAAGTTTTTTCGTGTCTCCAGAATTACTCCACCGGCTCCCTCTACAATTTTCACTCCCATACTTCTTTCAATCGCCAAATGAATTATTGACCGACGGCTTAGAATGGTCCTTATCAATCTATTTATTCTTTTAGCCAAATTCTTACCAGTTGTTTCGTTTAGCAAAACACCACATCCTTCTCATGATGTCCACTTTAACGTTTACTCAGAGGATGTACTCCTACGCAAATAAATACAAAAATTTGAAAAGTAACATCCGTTTGTTGTCATAAGGAATCTCACGTAAACATCTGCAGAGCCTAATATCGCCCATTAGCGATCACAGATTATCGGTTTAACAACATCTCTAGCCATACTCAACGACTTTACCATCTTAGGAGTAATTCCTTTCATTCCCCATTTCTCATGTTACGATGGATGTGGTCATTTCTCTGTGTAAATTGGATATATCTCTTCCTTTGCTAGCGATACCAGTGGGTGTAGCACATGCAGACTGATCATCATATTCCTCATGTACCTACAATCCCAGTGCGCATCTGTGCGTACGTCATGAGCTGTGTCGAATGTGCGTGTACACGGAGACAGTAAAAATGTAAGCCGATAATAAATATGATTAATTTTAGGCTGTGTGCTCGGAGATACATTACCACTTTCAGTAATTTGGTACGTGCAACTGAAACTAGGGCAAATTTCAATTTAGACTAAGCGTCTCGTGCAGAAAAGTCACCACGTTGTAGTATTAAGAAAACCTTACAAAATACCTAATAGTCTAATTGTATCGTGACACAAATGAAAATGTCTTTTTTGTCACAGATACGTCCAGTAATGTAACCGGAACCGGAACACGTGCAACAGTCGTAATGACACCAAGAGTTCCTAAGAAGCATTTACGAATGACAACTTCTGTAGGAACAGCAACTGATTCTACGATGGAGGTGTAACGAGCTCCGTAAATCACGACGAGAAAACGTGCAACTCGAGGTCATAAAGTACGAAGATTTACGAGTTACTCTCGTAGTTCAAAAGTGGAGAGGAGTAACTGGAAGGAGAAGCAATAAATTTTCAGAACTGGAAAATTTAATATCTCTATATGTTAGCATCAGAAATTTTCACGCCAATTACAAGAAAGAATTCGTTACAACGGTCTCGTGTATAATTTGTTACATCTTTTAGCCGACACGGTAGTCTAATTTACATTTTCTACAAAAGCAGTGATTCTGCATAAAGACGTAGTTGTACAGTTTCTTTTACATGCCATCTACAGGCCGTTATCGACGATTATTGGCAACAGTCCTTTTGTGGTTCCATAGAAGACGTCTCTCATCTCCTGTGAAATAGAATACCCGAAAGGCAGCACAAATACTTTGAACACACGCAAAACTACTTACCTCTGTATATTGAAAAATAAATCCATTGTTTTCGCATCATGTCTTCCGCAGTGAAGCTGTTATTCTGCAACATCGACGAAGGACAACAAATGTGCTATAGTGTGGGTATGTCATCCTAGGAAACAGATTCTCCTTGATACGTCGAGCACCTCTTCCTTCTCCCTTCGACTCATTGTAGCGAATGACAACGTCAGAGAGACCAAACAAATGCGTTGTATTTTGGGCCTGTTCCTGCCGAAACTCTATTTACTCAACTCATGTTTCGGATGCGAGCCCTGTAACTTCACTCTGTCAAACTACTCGGAAGACGGCCAAGAGGTATGCGGCCAAAATATCACAAGAATAAATTGACTTTCTTACGGTTGCACACTCGAGGTGCAATGGTTCAGTTAATAACGAATGCAGAACTTCACAAGGAAAGAGCTGGTGAAGGGCTGAAAGCTTAAGGGCGGAACAAACTCCGACTTGGCCACCGGTTGGGCAAGGAAAGAGCTGGTGAAGGGCTGAAAGCTTAAGAGCGGAACAAACTCCGACTTGGCCACGGGTTGTTAGGTACTGTGTCTAATGCGCATAGTTCATGAACGACGCTAGAAACAGTACGTGGTCTAAACATGACGAATTTTCAACATTTTATGCGGCGCAATTACAGGTCGTTGAGTTACACTAGCCTGAACTACGAACTTGTCATTGCCATTCTTACCTTGCTTCACTTGGGCGATTTGCGACGCTACTCTGTACTACAATAAAAACACATTGCTGCATCGTCCTACAATCAATATACACTGATGAAGCAAAACATTATGACCATCAGCTTAAAGGTGTGGTGGTCCATCTTTAGAATGCAGTACAGCAGAGATTACACATGGCAAGGCTCCAGGTATCATTGGTAGATTTCCGCATATATGTGCACCAGATGTCTACACTCAGTTGACTTAATTACCGTGTATGACGACCCAGTGGCCACTGATCGTGGAGATGGCTTCCGATAGTGTCCCAGATGTATTCTATAGGGTTCATATCAATAACATCTAGTAGGCATGACATAATCGTGAGTTCACTATCATGCTTCTCAAAACATGTAGCAAGATTCTGGCAGTAGTATGGAAAAGTACCTTCTGGTCCATTTTGTTAGTGAGGGTTGCCTACATCAGCGACAGGTATGCACTCAGGGGCAAACCTATTGTTCTCCTTTGATTGACAGGTACATAACCTATTGTTCTGCTAAAAGGATCCTTCCTTCTGACTGATAGGCACTTAACCTATTGTTACCCCTCCCCCCTCCCCTCACCCCTCAGGAAACCTCCCACCTCTTTCCTGCAGCTACACTTTCAGGCCGGTGGTATTGGAATAGCCTCTCTCACTCTTATCAATTTGATTGACTATTTAATTATATTGATCGATTATTAAACCTCTCCTCTTCTGGTAAACCCCCTCCTCTCCTACCATTTCTCCCGCAAATTAGCGGGAAAAAGACTGTTATTTGGAGGGAATACGATTGTAGTGCATGGAATATTGTTTAAACAATTTAGACAATGTGTGGAATATTGATTATTTAAACAATTTAGGTGATTCGAGGCTGTGTATGGCATATATGGAAATTGGTGGAGTTGAAGGATCTCATAACAGGAAATTCAAGGGTATACTGTTTATTTATACAAAATTCAGTTAGTGAGGTTAGATTTCTCTTGCTCATCATTCTCTGCTATTTCGAAACGTGTAGGTCTCGTAAGAAGTAATTACGTGGGGAAACATGTTAAATAACCTAATGTTCAGCACTGTACTCTGGGTGCCTTAACCTAATGTTAGGCCCTTTGTTGGTACTTAAACTATTCTTCTGTTAAGTGGTTTCCCCATGTCCTTAAACTATACTTCCGCCTATGATACCAAATTAAGTAATCAGTTACGTCCTCCCACCATTTTCTGGAACACTTTTCGAATTTCACAGGCCTTTGAGCACCATTTCTGCAGCATTCTTCTTTGTCACCCACCCCCATAAACTACTGTACTGCATTTTGCACAAAAATTATTAAATTTAACGAAGTGTTCTGCACTTAACCTGCCGCTATGCTTCATGTCACCCACTCAGGCACTACTGTACTGCTCACAACGTTGATAAAAAAATTATGCAAATTAATGAAATTGATGTTCTTCACATGTATAGGGTAGTTTTTTTTTTAATTTGCGGCATCCTGTTGCTTGGCGAAATCGATGGAATACAGATTTAACAAAAGATCGCTAGTAAAAAACACATCCTGTCCCCTGTCCACTGGACCACACAGGATGCTTCCACACAAGCTCCCAGGAGTCAGGATGCACTGGTTACCCCATGAAGTGACAACACAGCCATTAGTTGCTGAACCATTTGCAGGTGTCAGTTCAGGTCCCACAAGGGTGAGGTGGCAGCATCCCTTTCATGCTTGACACCCAAGAAATGCCTGTAAAAACACATGTTTATCTAGGCACCATTGCTGGAGCGATGACACATAGCTGTGGTGTGGGTCCAGTGTCGAGAGAGATTTTGCAATGCTTTCCAGAATAGCACAGGGTGCATTCATTGTTCCTAGCAATCCTAACAAGACAGCCCATCCATCACTGAATTTAGCAATCAAACTGATGCTGCTGTCAGTGTGGGAGAAATGTCTGCCCTTTTTTTCTACAGACGAGACTTTCAGTGGCAGAAAACTATTTTTTTTTATATAGATCGCTATGTTGCACTGACAGTTAAACCCTGCAAAAGTTGTCTACGGATAATCAAATACATAAAAGACTCACGAGAATATTGGGAACCAGAAACATATTTACCAGTGCTACTAGAATTAAATATTATGATTCCTACTGCAGTCTGACACCAATCAATATACAGATAATGTCTCCTCTTGACAGCTGTGTTTCTTGAACGAATCTCAGTATCTAAAGTGCACATAATTTTCCATCTAAAAATCTCTCTCATATTCTTGCAGTTATCGACGTGCTGAATCTATATGTCCCTCATGATAGGATAAACACTCATTTTCTCTGGTCGTGCCACAACATAAGACACAGTAACATTACACTGCATTATATACACATTTTACACAAAAGTGAAGTTATCTTTTATATCAGTACAGAGCCCTAAAAAGTTATGATATACCTACACTCATACCAGCTGTATGTCTCGATTCTCCTCAGTCCTAGGAAATTATCTGACAAAGTCTTCGAATAAGCTCTTCTGGAAGGTGCCGCATCCTGCCAAGATTCTCTCAACAAGTGTTGTGAATGATAGGCATCCAGCACTATGTGATAATGAATACCACACCCAGGAACTTAATGTTTGGAAAGGCATCACCAACACAGGCTGGTGTAGTGTGATCAACATCACTATCGACAGAACAACAAGGAAAATGCACAGGTATTCTTAGGGGTGCTGATGAGGGGACAGATTGTTAGAGCCGTATTGCCCATCCTGTTTGTAGATTATAGCAGGTCCAGTTGAACACTTGCATTGCTATACACATATCACCTTATCACACCGACAATTAAACCCTGCAAAGTGGGCTACAGATTGTCAAATATGGAAAGACTCTTACTCAATTACACTGCTCTGCCACTGAGGGCGGAATCTTGAATATTAGAGCGAGAAACCGATCTCCAACCTGGCAATATATGTCACCGCATACCATTCGTATCCCACACCATACAAAATCGCGACATTTACATCATTCGTATAGCTATCGACTGCCAGACACTCGTACATATACCGCGAAGTCAGAGAGCACTGCATATACGCCACTGCTGTAGATATTTCCCACAGCCAACTGTCACAAGTCATCAACTACCGACGTGCAACCAGAGCGCCCTCAGCAGACCAAATTCAATCCCAGAACTGTTCTGCAAATTCGGGGTCACCTCTCTGTGGCACAACAGCGTTACTGTTTCTGGCGTCGACCTACTTGCTTCCTTACCTTTCTACAGCCACCTCCTGACTCTGGGATTACAAGAACATATATAATTTCGCGTGGTTTGCCAGAATATAATAGAATTTTTGCGATACTTCTCGATATCAATCACATACCATTACCGCATTTGTAGCAGTATCGCTCACACAACATAATTCCAGAGTTATAGACTGGAAATTATTTCTCTAGAAACCTGAAACTTTAGCGAGGTGGAGCATGCTATAAACCACTGAGTAACTAGAAACTTATCCTGTCTGCAAAGATCTTTTTGTGAGACCTCGAAAAGTAAATAGAGGAAACCGATACTTCCACTTGTGAACACCAATGTTGGTGATGTAACAGATTCCAAATCAACCCTATAATTTACGAAGTCGCCTAAGGTGTTTCTAATGTCTAGAGAACCAGCAAACATGTCTTCCAACCGTCTTTCACCTGATAGATACACACAACACAATTGATGTTCCCTCAACTAAATAAAGGAGCGAAATGTGCAGAAGTAGTCAACCAAACAATTTACATGGGAGGGAATAACGGTTCAGTGCAAACACTCGTCCTTATTCAATCTTCTCTAATTTCCACACGATCACGAAAGATATACAACACATACTAAGTATTAGTTCACTCAACACATACTAAGTATTAGTTCACTATTCGGCCGTCTAGAGGACGACAAGGTTAAGTCAGCTACATTCCTATATCCCAACAGGCCTCTCCATTCAGACAGCTCCTACTGCTATCCAGAAACGTGAATCATTCCCACCACAGTCACCAGCTCTGCATGCCAAGCACACATGGACGGAATCGTCCCTGATAAAACTGGCATCATACATATTTTATACCTGTACTTACAATTAAATATTACGATCACATTCTCAATTGAACAACATTCGACAATGAGCGCAGTATTGGAAATACACCCTGCTGACGGCTGTGGCTCTGGAAAAAGAAATATCTGTACCCTTCTTATGACTTGACATACTCTTCCCTTTGTTATCACAGCATTCCACGTTAGACCCATACCTTCCTTACAATGGAAGATAGTCATTTCCTTTGCTCATGTTGGAACACACAAACATATTTTATAAGCCTGATGCTCATGGTGAACCTATCATGCTCCCCCAACTACTAAGTATAATACTTCGCTAATAACTGATTGCTGGCGATACGAAATAATACTGACCTGAAATCAGCGATTTGTGGGCATTTCTTAAAAGTTTTCATGTGAGTGTTACCACTGTGTCTTAGAAAGTGAGGCATAATCGTCTTACAATCGCCAGATGTTAAAGAACACAACCATACTACCATCACAAACCGTGTTGGTTCTACAGCTGCATACAGGTATCCATGTTAGAAACAGTGCTGGCTTTATGAATCTGTGTATGACGTTACTGCTGAATGACAGACAAATACCATGACACTGAATACAGACCATGATCGCCAGTGTGTATAGCATCAGACCAACAGTGCAGTTACACATCGCCGATGGTGCAAACTCATAATAAAGTTGCAGAATTTTGAAAGTGATTTGGCTGAGGAGCGTGGTATGAAACCAGTATTTGAAACTCTCTCACGCCGTCACCATTAGACATTTCTCCAGTATTTGTAAGGCATTCTGTTTCGTTTTTACTCCGTTTCCTGTCAGGAATCCGTCCCTGTAGTTTGATAGTTTTATTAATGTTCAACCCGTATATTGGATAGATGGGAAACACTAGATCCATAGCACATGGCTGTAAAACTGACTGGCAAATAATGTATACACACTGACGGAAAAAAATTGGAGTACTAAGAACGAGTTGTGCGACATAAGCGAAAGTTAGAGGCGTGTTGCTACATGTGATAGATGATGTCTTTTCAAATTTCGCACTAGTCGCATAAGAGTGGCGCTAGTTGTGCCACTATGAGGAAGCAAATCAGGCTTGCTTCAAATATACCTTGTAACTGTCGTGAGAGTCAGTTACGTTTCAGATTGGAAGTGGCGAGTAGATGTTAGTCCAGACTGCATTTAATGGGACAAAGACGTCTTTATGAGCACCTCGCTGAGTTTGAACGAGGTCGTGTAATAGGCCTATGAGAAGCCGTATGTTCCTTCTGCAATGCTGCAGAAATACTTGGCAAGAATTTAGCCACTATACATGATAGCTGACAGCGGTGGTCACAGGAAGGTACCGTCGCAAGAAGAACGGGCCCCGGAAGGCCACATGGTACTACCGAGAGGGTAGACCATCGTGTTTGGCGTATGGCTCTGGCGCATCGTACTGCATCTGCAGCAGCAATTTGAGCAGCAGTTGGCACTACAATGACACAGCGAACTGTTATAAATCGGTTACTTTAAGGACAACTCCGAGCCACACACCGTGCAGTGTGCACTCCACTAGCCCCAAATCACCGCCATTTTTGACTTCAGAAGTGCCAAGCGAGAGTTCATTAGACGGGAGAATGGAATCCTGTCGTGTTTTCTGATAAACGCTCGTTCTGCCTCAGTGCCAAAGGTCGCTGTGTGTTTGTTAGAAAGAGGCCAGTTGAAGGCCTGCAACCAACCTATGTGTGTGCTATACACACTGTACCTACGCCTGGAATTACGGTCTGTGGTACGATTCTGTACGACAGCGGGAACGCTCTCATGGTTATCCCACGAACCCGGATAGCAAATGTGTTCGCCAGTCTGCTGATTCGACCTGTTGTGCTGCCATTCACGAACTGCATTCCAGGTGGTGTTTTCCAGCAGAATAACGCTCGCCCACATACCGCTGTTACAACCCAGCATGCTCTACAAAGTGTCAGCTTGTTGCCTTGACCTGCTCGCTCACCAGCTCTGTCTCCATTTGAGCACATACGGGCATTATCGGACGACAACTCCAGCGCTATCCACAACCGACATGAACTGGCCTTGTGTTGATGGAACAATTGCAACAGGCATGGAATCCTACACCACAAACTGACACCCGGCGCCTTTACAAAACGTTTCCATGCTAGCATTGAACATTCTGGCTGTTGCAAGGGTTATTAATGTAGCAGCATTTCACGTTTTGAATGGCTTATCTCACACTTACATTAACCTGTTATCTGCAAAATTAATGGCTTCTAAAACGTTACCTACGCAAATGTACTCCGAAAGTTTATTGATCTGCGTTGATTATTTTTGTGGTTGTAATTTTTCCGTTTAGTGTATGTATTTTTTATAAAAAATTTGACTGGTCTTGACTGCAATGTAATCTAATAATTAGTAGGTGATTATCGGTTTCGGATGATTAGCAACCATCCTCAGATCTATACAAACGAACAAAGGATTTCTCTTTCACTCAACGTGGAAGTATTCTGACAGTATTTAAAATGAAAATATATTTTCACTGGTACTAAGCACAATGAAAAGTTTCTTAATCTGGTAGTATATATTCTCCCCAAAACGTTTATGAAAAGAACGGTCCATATGGCCAATGTGGTATTGGTTACAGTCCTTGCAGTTAATTTTATGCGAGCAATGGTATTTTAATAGTGGCAACCCTTCATTTAGAACTTATATAAAACAGATACATGTTTCAAAGTTTTAGTGTCCTTCAAAGTAGTCATCAGCATTGTCTATAAACCGTTGCCAGCTATCTTGAAGTCCTAGACACCTCTGGCAGCACCTATTGTGTTGCAGTCATAAAGTTTTAAGTACGGCGTGTGTGTTGGATGGTACAGTATTCTGCAGCCGCATCGATCAAACAAATCAAATACATCCTGCACCATATGCGCCAGAGCACTGTCCTGCAAATTGAGGGGCACATCACTAAGGAAGTGCCGCGTTTTCTTTCCCCGAGTGGTGTCTTTTTTTGGAGTACAGCCTACCACCAGCTTAAAGAAAGCGGTGATATTTTCTGCAGGATCCATCCACTGTTTTGCAGGACAATGATCAGGTGTATGGGACACGCGCTGTGAGTTATTTGATCGATCGATGGGGTTGGGATGTACTACATCGCTCATCACACACATCAGGCTTAATCCCAAGTGGCTTCGACTTGATTCCTAAACTGAAGGACGCACTTCATGGCATTTGCTTCGGAAATCTTACAGAGATCGGGCAACAGATCGCTCCACTCGAACTATCAACGCAGCTGGCGCTGATAAATGTATCCCAACAACCCAAAACATAGCCTAAGGTACGCCCACGGCTACTGGACATTTCTTCTCGGTGTGGTCCATACTACCACCTATCAAAATATGGAAAGCAAAGAGCATGCAGTGGAAGAGATTTGTTTCACAGTATCTACCATAAGCTGAATAATTGCTCATAGGTCTCAGGATATGCATTTTAGAGTCCACGTTTACGAGGTATTTTTGCTTCGAATGATCATTAGTGTCATATCACTGTATGTTGATTATTCCTCCCGGCACACCCTGTATGTTCTTGTAAAGCAAAGGCGGACAACTAGAGTTTGGCGTCTTCCCATTAGCGATAAAGCGCTTGAAGGAATTAGAATAGAAGAATGAACAGGCGGTGTTCTTATTGAAGCAGACAACTCGGCGTTAACGTGAAGTTATTTGGGGAAATTAATGATAAAGTAATTCTGTACCGGTGAAAAACTGAGCTCTAATATTCCCTAATGCTGGCCTCAACTTGTGAAGTATTTTTTTCATTAAGTACACAGGATGCCACAGATAAGCTGATTTGTTTGATGCGCTGTTAGGCGTTCGATTAGGTTGCAGAATGTATCCTTACACTGTCGTATACAAGGCAGGTCGGAATACACAAACAATCCCAAATGATTTCAGACAGGAATGTCATAGTCTTAGGTGGAGATTTCAATTTACCAGATATAGACTGGGACACTCAGATGTTTAGGACGGATGGTAGGGACAGAGCATCGAGTGACATTATACTGAGTGCACTATCTGAAAATTACCTCGAGCAATTAAACAGAGAACCGACTCGTGGAGATAACATCTTGGACCTACTGATAACAAACAGACCCGAACTTTCCGACTCTGTAAGTGCAGAACAGGGAATCAGTGATCATAAGGCCGTTGCAGCATCCCTGAATATGGAAGTTAATAGGAATATAAAAAAAGGGAGGAAGGTTTATCTCTTTAGCAAGAGTAATAGAAGGCAGATTTCAGACTATCTAATAGATCAAAACGAAAGTTTCTGTTCCGACACTGACAATGTTGAGTGTTTATGGAAAAAGTTCAAGGCAATTGTAAAATGCGTTTTAGACAGGTACGTGCCGCGTAAAACTGTAAGGGACGGGTAAAACCAACCGTGGTTCAACAACAAAGTTAGGAAACTACTGCGAAAGCAAAGAGAGCTTCAAACGCAGTCAAAATCTCTCAGACAAACACAAGCTAAACGACGTCAAAGTTAGCGTAAGGAGGGCTATGCTTGAAGCGTTCAGTGAATTCGAAAGTAAAATTCTATGTACCGACTTGACACAAAAGCCTAGGAAGTTCTGGTCTTAAATCAGTAAGTAGCTCGAAAGAGCATATCCAGACACTCCGGGATGATGATGGCATTGAAACAGAGGATGACACGCGTAAAGCTGAAATACTAAACACCTTTTTCCAAAGCTGTTTCACAGAGGAAGACCGCACTGCAGTTCCTTCTCTAAATCCTCGCACAAACGAAAAAATGGCTGACATCGAAATAAGTGTCCAAGGGATAGAAAAGCAAGTGGAATCACTCAACAGAGGAAAGTCCACTGGACCTGACGGGATACCAATTCGATTCTACACAGAGTACGCGAAAGAAATTGCCCCCCTTCTAACAGCCGTGTACCGCAAGTGTCTAGAGGAACGGAAGGTTCCAAATGATTGGAGAAGAGCACAGGTAGTCCCAGTCTTCAAGAAGGGTCGTCGAGCAGATGCGCAAAACTATAGACCTATATCTCTGACGTCGATCTGTTGTAGAATTATAGAACATGTTTTTTGCTCGATTATCATGTCGTTTTTGGAAACCCAGAATCTACTCTGTAGGAATCAACATGGATTCCGGAAACAGCGATCGTGTGGGACCCAACTCGCTCTATTTGTTCATGAGACCCAGAAAATATTAGATACAGGCTCCCAGGTATATGCTATTTTCCTTGACTTCCGGAAGGCGTTCGATACAGTTCCGCACTGTCGCCTGATAAACAAAGTAAGAGCCTACGGAATATCAGAGCAGCTGTGTGGCTGGTTTGAAGAGTTTTTAGCAAACAGAACACAGCATATTGTTATCTATGGAGAGACGTCTACAGACGTTAAAGTAACCTCTGGCGTGCCACAGGGGAGTGTTATGGGACCATTGCTTTTCACAATATATATAAATGACCTAGTAGATAGTGTCGGAAGTTCCATGCAGCTTTTCGCGGATGATGCTGTAGTATACAGAGAAGTTGCAGCATTAGAAAATTGTAGCGAAATGCAGGAAGATCTGCAGCGGATAGGCACTTGGTGCAGAGAGTGGCAACTGACCCTTAACATAGACAAATGTAATGTATTGCGAATACATAGGAAGAAGGATCCTTTGTTGTATAATTATATGATAGCGGAACAAACACTGGTAGCAGTTGCTTCTGTAAAATATCTGGGAGTATGCGTGCGGAACCGTTTGAAGTGGAGTGATCATATAAAATTAATTGTTGGTAAGGCGGGTTCCAGGTTGAGATTCATTGGGAGAGTCCTTAGGAAATGTAGTCCATCAACAAAGGAGGTGGCTTACAAAACACTCGTTCGACCTATACTTGAGTATTGCTCATTAGTGTTGGATCCGTACCAGATCGGGTTGACGGAGGAGACAGAGAAGATCCAAAGAAGAGCGGCGCATTTCGTGAGAGGGTTATTTGGTAACAGTGATAGCGTTATCGAGATGTTTAGCAAACTCAAGTGGCAGACTCTGCAAGAGAGGCGCTCTGCATCGTGGTGTAGCTTGCTCGCCAGGTTTCGAGAGGGTGCGTTTCTGGATGAGGTATCGAATATATTGCTTCCCCCTACTTAAACCTCCCGAGAAGATCACGAATGTAAAATTAGAGAGATTCGTGCGCTCACGGAGGCTTTCCGGCAGTCGTTCTTCCCGCGAACCATACGCGACTGGAACAGAAAAGGGAGGTAATGACAGTGGCACGTAAAGTGCCCTCCGCCACACACCGTTGGGTGGCTTGTGGAGTATAAATGTAGATGTAGATGTAGATGTAGCTTGTGGCTCTGTCATTCAAGCAACTTTACATTTCGTCCGCAGGTCGTTTAGAAGGGGCGCCGAGTTGTGTTTTCAGAAAAATGATATCTCGATTGAAAGCTTCACTTTACTGTACATTCTGCCACCATAACAACCATCTGAACTTAGCATGTTGCGTCGACCCCTCGACTTTGAACGGTTCTAACTCCTTAATTAAAGCTGACAGAAATTGGGTTTAAACTGATTTAAACGCAGTAGTTTTAAATAATCCACTACATGACAGAAAAAATGTTGTATTTAAAAAATTATAACTTATTATTGTAACTCTCTGGAAAAATAAATGAATAAACTATGTCCATAGTTCCACGAGCAGAGAAAAGTTTCTTGGTTTACCGATATGAATAAAAAACTTCCCTTTTACTTACTGCCTGTCTCTCTCTCTCTCTCTCTCTCTCTCTCTCTCTCTCAAGTACACACACATACACATACACACACACATACGCACGCACACGCACGCACGCACGTGCGTTCAAATAAGTCTGGGAAATTGCTGATTTACCAATCAATATTTCAGAGTTGTGAATAATGAGATGACACAACGCCTGAAGGTAAGTAGTAATCGCTTCCAAGGAATGTGGCGTGTCTTTCGTAAGGCGCCACAAATTAAAAATTCTGCCAAAGTTGTGATTAGTTCCACAAAGTACTGGCCGCGAACATTCCTGCCTTCTTCTTCGTGTCCTCCGAACTTTTTACCGATTTCGTAAGATTAACATCGAGGAGGGAGTCGTCAATTACGAGTATACAGCACAAGTCGTTACCCCTCACCTCTTGCTGACCTCTGAAGGACGCTGAGGTAGTCTTGCAGACTCCTCCATATATTTTCCACAAATGTTTGAAACTACATGAAGCTTATTAGCATAATCACTTAAGAACAACAGTACGAAAGGTTTTGTGTTTATGGCCGGCCTCCAAGTCATCGGCGACATGCTGGACAGACACTACGCGAATATTTCGCTGAAGTTCCTATTGTTCTCCATAAGCTTAGTAATCATAACAGATTTTATTTCAGGCCTTGGCGTGAAAGGTCGGACAGGAAAAATAGAAAAGGTCCGGAACCGCGTTGCTGCTACGGTCGCAGGTTCGAAAATGGTTCAAATGGCTCTGAGCACTATGGGACTTAACTTCTGAGGTCATCAGTCCCGTTGAGCTTAGAACTACTTACACCTAACTAACCTAAGGACATCACACACATCCATCCGGTCGCGCGGTTCCAGACTGAAGCGCCTAGAACCGCTCGGACACATCGGCCAGCTCGCAGGTTCGAATCCTGCCTCGGGCATGGATGTGTGTGACGTCCTTAGGTTAGTTGGGTTTAAGTAGTTCTAAGTCTAGGGGACTGATGACCTCAGATGTTAAGTCCCATGGTGCTTGGAGCCATTTGAACCACGGACAGAATCATTTCTCAGTTCCAAAACATAACAAAGCAATAATACAGAAAAGATGAGTAGAAAAATCGTCTTTATGTGTCTTTACTGCTGGACTTTTATCTAGTCTTGTTAAAATGAGGTTGTCTGTAATAAAAGTTTGCGGAATTCGAGTCCTGCCATTTTCACTGACGTGTTTTTTTTATGAGTGTCTTTCATCTGTGTGATATATTGTGTTGTCTTTTGGTAATGGAGGGGAAGATTAGAAAAGAAAGATCATAGTTGTATCGTTGGTCTGTCTACGGAGGAAACTAAACGATTACATTTAAGATTTGTCAGTGCAACAGAATGATGTTAAACTTCGAGGAAACGACTGGAAACACATTTACTGTGGAATTTAAACGTCACGGTCAAGTGGATGGTGGGGCAGTTTCAAGAATTTTAACCCTTTCTCATTCAAAGACATAGCATGGAAAGATGTCTTGCCGTATGTGTTTATGCAGTATCAAGTAGCCTAATTTTTTCTATTGGTTTTTCGAAGTTGCTGGAATACCTTTGATTCGTCACTGAGAACCAATTCTCAAAATTCGACAGGTACATTTTTATCAAGAAACACGGCATAACGTATAGAGTGCAGTTTACGAGATTTTCTATATTTCGTGGCAGTCTGTCGCAGTTTAGGCATGTGGATATTTCAGGTGCCAGTCACGCTCGACATAAGCCGATATTCGTGTCTCAGCTACAAATAAAAGAAAAAAAAATGTATGTCGAACGCTAATGAAACCTTGTGAATTTATGGGACGAACGTCAAGAGAAATGTAAGAAGTGATACGTTTATGGATTATAAACCGCGCTACTCCATTCAGTTATGAGCATCGAGCGGACCAGTCACGTTTATCTGCAACAGCGTCTTCCGAAAGGAAAGTCAGGGGTCGAGTCCTTGAATTATCCATGCAGTCAACTGTTCGTCTGCACCGCTATCAGTAGAGAGAATTTGTTATATCGCAGGATCCAATATAAATGTAATTGTAAACAGCTGCCAAAATTGAAAATACTGTGGTTAATTCTTATTTCCGCTTCCTAGTCGTTCACAGAGTTCCAGAACCCACTTGACATTCCCTTCTACAGCAGGTAACTACAGGGATAATTCAGAGATGCTGCAACCCCAGCAGAAAATTCGCCGCGGCTGACTGCAAGAGACGGGACCGTCAGTCTCACGCAAAGGTCAAATCCTGTAAAGCATGGCGTCCACTGCATTGAACAGCTATTAATGGTCATATCTTCGGCGTTTTCAGTCAGTCCTGGGGCTGTAATGCACGCAGTCCACTGCAATGGGCACTCACTGATGGTATTATGCCATGCATGCATTTGCAGCCTTACTATTGACCGAAAACGCTAGACCATTGAAAACTATCCACTCTAGTGAAAATGGTGTACCACAGGGTTAGCGCAGATAAAAGCTGGTCCGGAGACAGCATAGGCACTTCTTCCGCCCTATGTATGAATTATTCATCTTATCGTCACATAGCTGCGGCTACAACGGCCCTACTGTGTTGATGGAATTATGGTAGTCGCTACTGATTTGCGTTCAGCGTGTACCTGACAACGATTTTTGCTCTGTTTTCAGTTAACACTTTCACATGGGGAATGACTAAAAAAACAAAAGCACATATGTCTATTCTAAGTTTCAGACATGAGGATGGCTTTGTTTAAAGGCACATCTGCGGGATTCTACGGACAAAATATTTGGAACGTAATAAATAAATAAATTAAGTATCAATTAAAAATTAAGTACTATGAACGGTTGTATCGACTGTGGCAGAGAACCACAGAAACAAATGTGGAGTTACGTCCCCCAGTTATTTTTGTGAAGGGGGCGGCACCTATTTGTTGTAGAAGTGAGCCAAGACGGAGGCGTTACTGTGATTGCGGCAGATTTATACGGCACACTGCCATTATCATTTATATTTCACTTAATGTAAGTCCCACTGTAAATTCCTTCTTTATGTGTGATAACTGAATACAATGATATTGTTTAATATTTGTTTCATTTTAGGTTAGAGTCACCCTCAGCTATACTGCGTCTTGAAATGGCGAAAGGTTCCGACTACATTAAAAGTACATAAATAGTCCAGTATGAACCATTTCTTCGGTGAGAAGATGTAGAAGAAGTTTACATTTGAAGAGATATCCATGGTCGAGTGAAATAATCAGCACGGGTCGCACAAAGCCATTGTCAAGCGCGCCAAGCCGGCCGGAGGGGCCGAGCGGTTCTAGGCGCTGCAGTCTGGAACTTCGCGGCCGCTACGGTTGCAGGTTAGAATCCTGCCTTGGGCATGGATGTGTGTGTTGTCCTTAGGTTAGTTCGGTTTAAGTAGTTCTAAGTTCTAGGGGACTGATGATCTCAGAAGTTCAGTCCCACAGTGCTCAGAGTCACTTTTTTCAAGCGCGTCAAGTAAGAGAAATGAACTAACGAAAGTTATGTATTTAAGAAATTAGTGATTTGTTTTAATAAGTGTGGCTTACTCCGTAGCATTTATCCATGCACGAAACCGTCAGGATTAATAACAAAAGAAAATTGGAAGGTGCCTCGTGAGGTCCATGTCCCAACACACTGTAGCCCTCACCTGGGTGAAAGGAGTCCTTACACATTACTGGGTAAGTATGTCTAATTCAGTAAGTCATGACTGTATTGAATGATTCTGTTATTCCATTTGTAGACCATAGGTCCTGTAGTGACGATTAACACCATGCCGTCCGGCGACACCACAGTGGTGTCGTGCACGAAATAGCGGCCAACGGCTGGCGACACCACACTGGTGTCGTGAGCATAGTATTGCGTAGTGGCCGCCGACAACACTTGAGTATCTTTTGCGTTCTGTTGGTGTTTTGTTTAGGTAACAATAAGTTACACACAACAAGTTTTTTTTGTTTTTGTAAGCACTTGCGCCCTTTTATCATGGCGGACGAAAGAGAGGATACGATTATTTACGATGAATGCGCGGCCGTCTTGTCTGACGTTCCAGACTACTTGGCCGATTGGGAAGAAGACATTGCATATCAAAAAAATGAAAGTAATGCAGAATCGTAGGAAGATAGTGAAATACGACCAAGAAGAATTCGGCGAACGCTACGGTTGCCAACTGATTCGGCTGAATCAGGCGAAGAAGACAGTGCACAGTGGTCAGACTGATTTACCGAGGACCAATAATAAATTTGAAGGATCCCCGGGGCCAAACATATTTCCCATAGATACACAGAGCGTCGAGGATATCGAAGAATTATATATTTGGAACGATCTAACGGAATATATTAGCAACGAAACCAACAAGTACTACAGTCAAAATTGCAATAGAAGGAAACTGGATTTAAAAAATGCCAAATTTGTCGACGTTACGGGACCCGAACTTTGAAAATGGTTTGAGCGTGCTATCCTTATGAGAATTGTAAAAACAAGCATGTATCGATGATTTTAGTCAACGAATCCGTTGATAGACACACCGGTATTTCGCAAAACGATGTCCCGCAACCGATTCAGACAAATATTATTATTTTTCCATATTTCCGACAGCAACAACAAACCGGATAATGCCGACCGGCTTGTCAAAGTGCAATTCGTACTTGATTATTTTTCCAAAAAGCTTAAAGAAACATTTAATTTAAGTCAGAACAGGAATGATACCGTGGCGTGGACGGTTAAATTTTAAAGTTTACAATCCATCGATAATTACGAAATACGTCATGCTCATTCGGATGCTGTGTGATTCGAGTACGAGATACATTTAAGATATATTCCGGCGCTGGAGAGCCTTTAGCAAAAATAGTAAAGGAAAGTGGCATCACCTCTGCATGGATGGTTATTACAACAGTGTAGAACTTGCAGAGAAGTTACTTGAAAAGAAAATTCGAGTATGTCGAACGATACAGCAAAATAGAGGATTTCAGGAAAATTGAAGGGTGCAAAAGTCAGTGTTTCAAGCTTGTCATCAACGGAAAGATGACAAGCGGCCGGCGACAAGCCACGTAATCCGAACTAGCGCTGCCGGCGCCAAGCGAATAAATTTGTACGAGCCGTGCGGGCGGCAGAGAGTTAGTACATTTCTGCATTTTGTTAAATCTACATATTTACAAATTTCTGTGTTGGTGATGAACTCAAGTCCATGCGTTAGCCTAAAATCTTTCGTGCAGGTTTCTCGGATTACACTTCGAGGACGGATTATACTTCGAGGAACATTCAGTACAAAAGCATATGTTTTCGTAGTGAGGCTGCCCAGTGTGCAGACAACAGACACATAGTGGAGAAGAGCGAATCTCAACCCTCCTTCCAGCCTTCTCTAGCTAGATTTCAAAAGATCTCATGAGAACGCCACAAAGTTTCTGTCCGTCTGACAAGCCGCTCACTCAGACTGTTAGCGTTGTGGTTGACCTGTAAAACATCCGACACTGTCCTCCAGTAACTTGACTTGGTTGTTTTGTGGACTCACACAGATCGCGTCGAGGGTTATTAGTAGTAAGGTGAAACGTCCCCTTTGAACAACTATACATGACGGGGCTTAAACTGACACACAATATTTTTAGCGCAAAGCAATCTGACTTTCAATAATCCCTACAAAAGAGTGGCCCTGACAAACATTAACCTATACCTTTCACAAATCACCTACCTCAAAAAAATCTTCGTTACCCGAACTACTGCAATACAGCGAGCGCCACTACTGCCAGCTAAATAAAGGATTGAAACTACGGAAGGCACTAACTACTGATAGGCATAGTTAGCAAATGAAAGATTTTAATAGAGAACAAACAATGTATTTACCTTAATAGTGTTGAAAAATCATAATATACATAGCAGTTCATGACATCCAGTCTTATAAATTTCAAAACTCCGCCATTTCTCTCCCCACATCCACCACTGCTGGCGGCTCACCCCCAACTGCGCAACGCTACGCGCTATTCACATCCAGCTGCCCAACACTACAATGGCAGACAACAATGCAAACTAGCTGCACACAGCACAGCCAGTGATTTTTCATACAGAGCGTTACGTGGCGTTACCAATAAGAAAACCTAAACAGCCTACTTACAAAGGGATCAAGATCTCCTCTGCCCCGATGTTTAATTGGCAGATTGCACCACGTGGGGTCTCCACAACACCTTCAGTTCTCAAAATCAGATACAGTCTGTGTTTATTATTAATCATCGTACATGGTACGGTAGCTTGCGGTCTGTCTACGTAGATGTAGATTTTAATTTACTTAATTTGGGGAGCAGCGGTGATTTAGGTTAACTGCATTGCCTTTTTTTAAAACTGAACTGAAGCATTATCTGGGTAACTTAATTATATTAAGTTTTATGGGAATTCTGAGTTACATGTTTTCTGTACAATAAGATGTTCAAGGGCTTTGTATTACTTTCAAGTCTTTTGAAACATAGACTAATTAACTCATTCGCAAAGTGAGCATCTAACGTAGTTGGTGCGATTAACTGGTCTAGGTAATGAAATCAGCGGCAATTAATCAAATAAATATAATTTTAAGTTCATAGTGTTGTTAAAGTTGATTGCAAACACCATTTAGTTGTTAGCCGTCGATGTTCCATATGTAACTGATGGAAGTTATAAATAACATAAGACTTAGCGAAGGCTGTATCCATACAAATCATCATTGATGGAAATCATGTCTTCAAATATTTGACGTAAATCTTTAAGAAGATGTGGAAGTTTTGTAATAATCCCAGCAGAGGCAAAAAAGCATTCCGAACCGTCATGGAAAATCTGTTGGAGGGTACGTTCCCCTTCCCGATAGTCACTTGTATGAGAGAATAAAGTGACACCTTCATCACAGCTATAAATTTGCAACCTGAGTCTGTTTCACTGCATGAACTTTAACAATAATTACTAGTCACCAGTTTCAGTTTCTTAAAAATCATCATCGTCTACAGAGTTTCCATTCCATAACTGTCAGATTCTCCTCATTCCAAGCCTGCGCTTTTATTTGATATGAACCTGGTTCTTGTGTGGCAGGTTTCTTCTTTTTGTTTTCCTTTGATTCTCCGGCGGAGTCTTCATCTTCAAGGTAGGCCTTCACAGCTAAGCTTGTGACAACAAGAGATTCACTTTTCTTCCGGGCACGACTATCCCTTTACCGGAGACCATACTGAGGGAATGGAACCAAGGCTTCAGGAGGCATACATAATTCAGCCTTGAGTTCTTGTTCATGAGTACATGAAAAAATGATATTACTATCGGAAGCACTAGAAATTGAAAAAACAGGATCAGTAGCAGACACAAGTAGAAGAAATAGCCCTGAAACTACAGTAGGAAAATTGTTTTCTGAAAGTACCCTTTCAGTCTCGGATGCCACAAAAGGCTGGTCAGTCACTGCTGATCGTAGCAAATCTGACGCACCAACTGTTTCATCATTGTTGCGAAAAGTAGGATGGATAATATTTTTTAAGTAACCAAGATCTGTAAATTACATTAGCAAATAATTATAATGTCGTTCGCTGTATTGGCCCACATGTCCTAGCTGCATTGGTGTCCAGTTAAACTAGCCACACATTTTTTTCTTGTCAAGTCACAAAAACAACTGTTAAATTTTGTCATGGTGTATTTGACATCTCCAAACCTCTTTTTGAAGTAAGAAGTAAACAACAAGCCAAACGAGTGGGAGAAAATCTCTTACCTCAAGGGAAAAAAATTCGAAAATGTTGGTTTTTGATTTTCATCTGTCCGCTTGGGGAGAACACAGTGAACAGATCACGCTAGAATGTATGTTGTCTGACCTGACCTGTTAATATTTGAAATAGTTGTAATGCGGAAGATGTGGGGACCGATCTTGGATAAAGGAGGAGGAAGAACGAGGGAATTCACCTCTTGATGCTACAGCCAACAGTTCTACAGAAGCTGAAGAGCAGACGAATCCGGTGGGTGGAACATGTAGCAAGTATATCAGAAGGTAGAGAGGTGAAGGAGGTACTTGAGGGAAAACCAAACACCGGACGATCCATAGGAGACCAAAGCAGCGCTGGATGCGCGACCTATCGAAGGATCTGGCAGTCCTGGAAACTGAAGGCACCTGGAGGAACCGACCACACAACGGAAAACTTGGGGGAAGTTTGTGGAGGCTACGCGCGCTCTGAAGGACCTGTGGTTGCTGAGTATATGCGTATGTATGTATGTATGTATGTAGGTCTGACGTGTCCAGTTAACGTAACTCTTCACTGCAGGTCATCCCAGACACAAGTACATTGGTAACTGTTAAAACTGCAAACGCCATGAAGACAGTATGCGACAAACATCAAACTAAAATGAAGTGCACTACACGCTAGATGATTACCATTTCAACGCAACTACACGAAGTAGATAAGGGTGTACACATAAAGAATGCAAATTCATCCGCGTATCAGACGTCAGCTTGATACAGATTGAAGCAGAGCGAAGAATATCCCCGTCTTAGCTGGTGGGGCAATACATAGTGGCGTCAGGGCGGCATCACCGATCGCGGCTCACGGGCTCCCGCCTTCTTGGGGGAATGAATGAGAAATTCTTCGCCCACTTCAGCGTGGTCAGATTTATCGAAATTAAGTAATCAAACAAAAGATATTCAAGTAGTTGGCAATGAAAAGTAAAGAGTTGCTGTGAGTCAACGTTTGGCCTAAGTTAAGCTGTACGGGTGGGGCAAATACGAGGCCTGTTCAGAAAGTAAGCTCCGATTGATTGCCAAATTGAAACCACAGTGAACATCAGAAATGTTTTACTTGCAACAATTAGCTACACCTTTCAGCTACTTCTCTACGTAGTCGCCGTTCTGACTTAGACTTTTGTCATAGCGTTGTACCAACTTTTCAATAGCCTCATCATAGAAGGCAGCCGCCAGTGCTTTCCGCCAATTCTCCACGCTGGCCTACACCTCGTTGTCTGTGTCAAAATGTTGTCTTCAAAGACAGCGGTTCATGTGACCAGAGATGAAACTCAGGGGGAGACAATTGCGGACTGTATTGTGGGTAATCTCACATTTCCATTTGAAAACGATGCAGGAGCATCTTCATTGCCCCTGCAGAATGCGGCTGAGAATTGTCTTGAAGAAGAAACAGCACGACAGTTATGTAATGTTAGCTGCATAGCTTCAGGCGAAATTCCTCACCAGGCCCTCGTACTTGGCTGCAGACACTATTTTCTAGACATCTTTACGCACCCACTGCGAGCTCAGAAATGAGAAGAGCGACGTGATGCTAACTGGGGTTATACTAGAGACACTACCCAACACATCTGTGCAAAGCTTTATCGGATTTTCATAGTCGTTTCCATTTCGCGACCGATCGGAGCTTACTTTCTGAACGCCCCTCGTAAAAGTGGCCCTGACGAGTGGGTGCTACTGGGCGTGAATCTGTGTCACCATTAATGGAGGAGGAACAGCCGTACAGCTATTTCCAACAGGATGGAGAAACTGTTCAGGATGGAGAAACTGTTCAAATAGCCGGAGCACATTTACATATTTGCTAGCGGACGTCAGTCTGATCGAGGCCCCGCCTGGCCACCCACTTCACCTGATCTTTCAGAGTGCGATTACTCTGTGTGGGGAGCCCTCAGGTCTAAGGCGTATCGCAACAACCCTCATAGACTTCAAGAAGTGCAGCATAACATTTCGGATGAGACTGCAGCAATTCCAGCAGTCCAGCTTCAATCCGCCTTCAGCAACTTGCTGACCAGGGCCCCAAAGTGCCAAGAGATCAACATCTGCTAAAGTCATGTTAGTACTGTATTTCCTTTCCTGTGCTGCATTTCTTCGTACTCTGTTCTCCTGGCCACTTTTATTCGTCCCACCCTGTACATTACCGTTTTGAAACGCAACGGAATTTTTGTGTGGATTTTGACGGAGATCTAAATTTATCTCCTCTTTCTAGAAAATATCTTGTATATAATGCACTCGTCTCCAACTGAATGTGCTAATAATATAGCGAGTGTGACGTATTCATAACATTCGTCGTACATCAAAAGCGGTTAGAGATATCAACAGCACGCAGAGAAAAGAGTATTTTGCAATCTGACTAATATTCGAAACTTCCTTATTTACTGTGATATACAAGTAACTACAGATTTTTTCAATGAAATAACGTAGTTTTTTAATGGGTGATCGAAAGCTGGTGAAGTCAATTTTAGTGTGGGTTTGCGACTCCTGCTCCACCTTGATTCGTGGGGTAATCAGCGTCCTCTATGGTACCTTCAAACGTACAGTGGTTAAAGAAAAATACGAAAACATTATGAAAAATGCATGCCTGAATACAAATTCACATGCTAGCCAATCCTGGAAAATGCGCAGTTGTATTTGACGACGAACGGAGTCTCCCCAATGTCCTCAATGCGTTGAAAGTGTCAGCAGTGGTCAGACTAGTGTTCTATGTAGTTGTGAGTGCGTTATTCGGAGCTAAGTGAACACTAACCTCTGACTATTCTTGGCGTTCGTGTGATTGGTGTTTCCGTAACCAAACTAGTGGAAGTGTTTGTTGTTTCAAGAGGCACCGTATCAACGATTTATGCCGCATACAGGGAAGGCGGGCAAACATCATTCACTAAGTCACAGTGCGGACGAAAGTGTGTGTGTGGAGTGATTGTGACGAAAAGTAAAAAGCCTACAGCTGCTGAAGTCACTGCAGAGCTGACTGTCACACTCCCTAACCCTGTCAGCATCACAACAAAACGAACGGAGCTTCATAAGCAGCGAATTTCACGGCGTGATGAAATTCCTAATCATTCATCAGTGATGCTAATGCACTTAACAGGTCGCTATGGAAGAAAATCATTTGGTCTGATGTGTCTTGCTACACACTGTTTCCAACTTCTAGCCGAGATTACGTCCCAAGACTGAAACAAAAGTTCAAAATGTTCAAATGTGTGTGAAATCTAATGGGACTTAACTGCTAAGGTCATCAGTCCCTAAGCTTACACACTACTTAACCTAAATTATCCTAAGGACAAACACACACACTCATGCCCAAGGGAGGACTTGAACCTCCGCCGCAACCAGCCGCACAGTCCATGACTGCAGCGTCCAAGACCGCTCGGCTAATCCCGCGCGGCAAGACTGAAACATGACGGCTGTTCGTTGACAGCCATCTCGGGGCATTCGGTGGACACCATGGTTGCTCTTCAAAGTTGCATTACTGCCAAGTAATATGTCACAATTTTGGCTGATAAGGTCCATCCGTGATACAGTGGTTGCCCTCCAATGATGATGCTGTATTCCAAGACGGCAAGCCCCTGCTAACACATCTCACGTCGTCGAGGACTAATTTTTCGATCACGAGGACGAATCGTCGCCTCTCTCCTGGCCACCAAAGTCACCAAATCTCAATTATATTCAGCCTTTCTGGTCCACTTTGGGGAGGCCGGTGCGTGATCGCTATCCAACTCCAACATCACTATCTGAACTTGCCACTATTTTGCTGGAAGAGTGATATACGTTTGCATAGACAACCATGCAGAACTTGTGTTTATCTATTCTGAGTCTGCTGGAAGCTCGTTGAATGACAACGGTTTTCCTATGCCGTATTAGGCGTTGTAATGTGTTATGTTTTTGGTGGTTCCATATTTTTCTCCACTCCTCGTCACTGCACGCGGGCACCCAAGGAGTCAGCACACGGACTGACGGTTTTCTCCACTAAGTAGATTCTTTATACAACAAATGTTAATGCAGCTGGTTTTTCATACAGAAATCGTAGTTGAATGTTGTTTGTGAGAAGATCATCTAATGTGTCTTCAAGAGGAGGAACGTCTACCAAACTGACAACAGCGGGATCGTAGACTATCGACTCTGTGGTTTACCATTTCATGACGTACAGCTGTGTCATGTACCTGGAGTCAGGAAGTGGACTTACGTGGAACTACACAAATGCCACACGGACAGTGTGACGACACGTTAAGTAGCACAGAGTTTCAAGATGGCGATTGTTGTTTGCAGCCTCCGTTGCATCCGGCTATAAGACTGGCCACCCCAGTGGCATCACGTTGTTTTTCTAGACGTGTTTCCCTTCTGTACAAAGCATCGCGAAGGACGTATCCATGCGAGGAGGCCCCAAAGACAGCGAACGTCGCGAGGCCATCTCGTCTTTATATGGACCCTGCACGCTGGATGATGATAGGGGACGCCGTTGGATCCATTCTGGTTCACACAGTTGGCAACGCGGATAGCAGGCATCACATTTCTGATGTGCCAAAGTCGGTGGCAGTGCCGTGAGGTCGAGATCTCTGTAAAGTCATATTCCAACTAGATACTACAAGACCGCATGATGTCCATGTTGCCCTGACATACCTCTATAAAGAGGGTGTTCGACTGTTGCCCTGGCCAACATTTTCTACAAACCTCTCGCTCACGGATTACATTTGGTCATGCATTGCCGTGAGACTGTCACGCCCACCACATGCCAACTGATACGACTGATGAACTTTGGCAGAATGCTGAAGCAGCGTGAAATGACGTATCTACAGGGTGTAACAAAAATCTATGGTCAAACATTTCGGAAACATTCGTCACATGAAAAGGAAGAAAATACGTTGTATGAACTTGGGTCCGGAAACGCTTCATTTCCGTGTTAGAGCTCATTTTCTGAAATTCTTCAACACATCAATCATGGTAATCACACAGGAAAAGAAGTACCAGCATAGTATGAAACATTTTCCTTAATGAAATCTTCGATATTCCCTCCTTTACCAAGGACACAAGCATCGGCCCATCGTCGCATCTGAAACCCTGATGCGCTGATGTAGTGCTGGAGATTTACATACTGTTTCACAGCCTTCCATAAGACGGGCACGAACTGTATATCTCTTTCCGCGGTTCCTTACACGAGAGATTTCAAATGGCCCCCTTAATTAAAACTGTAGTAGACTTAGACCCGGAGAGCGTGAAAGCCAAGGAACTGATAAGCCTGTATCCAAATTCCACGGAAACTTACTTAGACGCCAACGAATAATATACTGAAGTGAGGAGGAGCTCCATCATGCAAGAAGTACCTGTTTTGTTGTACTCGTAAGTGTACATGTTCTGGTAGAACTGGGAGAATATTCTCTAAGAAAGCATGATAAGTTTCTCCGTTGAGCCTGGGTTGAAGAACATGAGGCGCTAACAAGTAGTCAGCAACATTGCCGACACGTACGTAGGCAGGAAATATTTGTTGGTGACGCGTTTGCACAATTTTGTGAGGATTATCGACAGCCTATAGTAAGAAATAGGAGTGGCCCCAAAACGGAACCTTGTGATATTCCTTTCGTGATTTTTCCCATGTCAGTACAATTTTTTCTCTTTCCAACATTGTTTGATTTTTTAGACGCAACTTTTGAATTCTGTTTGCTAACCATGATTCCAGCCAGTCATGTTTCCCTTAATTAATGTCAACTTTAAGTCAATCAGAAAATAAGCTCTAACATGGGAATAAAGCGTTTCCAGACCAATGTTCATGTAACACATTTTAATCCTCCATGTGTGAAATTGTTCCCTGAAAGTTCGGCCGTACTTTTCCGTTATTTCTTTTGCTTCTGTCATCAAAACGAGGTTTGGTGCGATGTCCAAGTCCAGCAGCGTTAGGGACGTTGTTACTGCTCGATAGATATTACATACATAATTTCACAATCTATGTACCCACAAATAACCTGTTCTTTTAACCCTAGGTTACTAAACCCTCGTTTAATTATGACTGAAGTTTGTACCCATTCGCAGTTCCCTCCAATCTGGTATTGTCAGTACAGGGTGTAAATTGGGACATGTGTATTTATTTCGTATTTCACATTCCATTGGAGACCTTATAATTGCGGTTAACTAGCGCATAACCTATATATTATGACTTACTTCGAATAAAATATGAAGTAGTAAAATTTACAATGGTTTAGTAAGAATGTAACATTTTCCTACCTTTAGTGGTCTAGAGTTAATAAAATATTCTTGCTGCTGTGCTGTGCACACATTTCGTTATTTGATGCTCTCCCTCTTGTTGCAGTTTTAATAGTGAGCAGCGTGTGTTGCTGTTGCAGCTTTTCACAAATGTCAGCGTACATACGCTAATACAAACGAGGAATGTGACAGGGTATCTACTGTGCCGTTCTCAACTGCGATCTGGGGACTTCGGATGCAGTTGTAGAGTAGCTGTTTAGCAGCTATAGGATGTCGTTAGGGAAGTGAGTGGCAGTTGTAGGGCGGGGTCCATGTGGAGGCGCGCGATCGCTATTAGAGGCGCGCCAGTGCAATTAGTGCGCGCTATTACCTCGGACAAATGGGACGCCACGGCAGGTGAGGGGAGCTCCCGCTGGCACGCCAGTTTGGGATCGATCATGCGACCCACAGCTCACCGTCGCTGGCCGGGCCTATATCGATACACTACTGTGGGACAGTTACGAGCGGAGGCCTGTAGCAGAGACCTCAGCGACAATAATGCTACGCCAAGGACGCCCAATACGTTACGCAGAGTTGAGAAAGTCCAAAATTCATTAATCGAGCTAACACCTATATTTTGAATGCATTGGAGACTGCCACAGAAGCAAGGAGCAATGGCATACATTGCTGGAGAAAAAAATGCTTCACCCTCAAGAACAGGGTCATTTTATTGACAAGTGAACTGACACGTCCTTCTCTACTGTTGGCGTACACGACAGAAATTTCTAAGAGATGAAACACAAAAGTCACAATGAAGGGCGCAGAAATAGTCGCATCAGAAAACAGTGCACCGTCATCTGGCGGCAAGGCAGGCGTGTATTGTGGCACGTAAACAAACAAATAAGTGCCGAATGACATCCTGCGATAGACAGTCCCAAGCAATATTCGCCTTTTTTTGCAGTTTAGTAGTGCTTCTTGCAGACCTTGGAAAGCGAGTAAGTTCCCGCTACATCATGTCCCATACCTACTCAGTTGGTGAGAGATCTGTTGTTCTTGCTAGCCAGGGCAGTTGTACATCACTAGCAGCACGATGCGTCGCAGCAGCCGTACACTGCCGTGCATTGTCCTGGTGAAAAAGTACATCACATTCCTGTCGTGAAATGGCACTAGCACAGGACCACAGTCTGTGCAATTTCGCGGACACAGTGTGACCGCGAGTTGTAACTGATCGGCCCTCATACCATGAAGCCTGGAATGGCTTGTATGGTGTTGTCAGATGTACTCTGGAAATTCAGGTCACCAGTTGTACATCTTACAAGTGTGCATCAATCACTCACATGCAGACAGAACCTACTCTCATCAGACCGCTGTTCCACGATCAACTCAACTCTTTCATAACACCAGAGTAGCCATGCTTGGTGGTGTTGTGGTGTCAATGGCAACCAGGCCAGAGGCACATGTGGTCCTAATCCAAGAAGACGGTTCTCAATGTTTCTTGATTACAGTGCAGGTGCAACGTGTGTCTCGATTTCGTTCCTGGGTGATGTTCGGTTGTCCAATGCCGCTCACGTACTGTGTTGATCTTGACGTGCGTCTGTGCTACACAGACAGGTGTAGCAATGTTCCACAGACCACTGTTGACCGCAGCGACACACTACCGATACACTGTGCCCAATATGTGCAGCAGTCCATTCACATGTCCACTCAGCTTTCAGTATGCTCACAATGCCACCTAGTTCAACTCTTTGAAGCTGATCAACATCAGTACGTATACGGTGGTGGGGCGTGGCTACACCGCACAATGAGTGTTACAGACATTGCAGACCCCTAAACTCAGTACAGTTACTGCCTGCAGAGACAAAACAGAGCGTGCGCAGATAGTACTCCTGAGCGTCATCTGATGGGCAGTGACCGTGAAAAATAAATCACTAGCAATACAACCCCTAAATATGCAAATGAGGGTGATGCGTTTTTCTCCGTCAGTGCAAATGTCCACTTTCTATGAATAAATAGACATTTTGCAATTTTACATAAGCAAATAGTGGACCACGTGGCAAGGAGGAGCATAACAGATGGACAATTTCGTCAAATATCAGTCCCTCATACTGATTTCAAAACTAAAATCAATAAAGCTGCTTACCATAACTGGAAACGTGAATGACGTGTATCTCAGCAACATAAGAGCAGAGGCCTTGCAGCCACATAACAGGACCTCTCTTTAAGTGCGAGTTTCGCCTATGTGAAGGTAAACAAACATCATGTGACGTACATCATTCGCATGATGCTGTGACACGGATGCCACTTCGCAGATTTACATCTAATAAAACTTCTAGTTGATGGACATTGTCATGAGTATCAAACTGCCATGGAAACGCTAAATGATGGAGTTCTGACATGCGCTAAGTAAAAGACAGTACAAAAAGTGGTGCACAGGAAACTGGCTGCAAGGGATTTTCCCTACCTACAGATGTTACTTCTTTATTCTACTGATTCGATATAAATAAGTACAGTCTGATAGCGGAATACTTAAAAGAGGCTGATACACGAGTTTTACCTGCTACTATAAATTCACGTTTCTCACTTGAAGTTACGAAGTGGGTAGGTGTATATGTAAAACTGAAACTATCTTGAGTATGATACCGAATATGAACACCTTATAAGAATAAACTTGTACGTAACGTAGTCTCCTTAGTATATAGAATATCCCCGAAGCTAAGCTGAGTCTAATATTACCTGAACTCGAAGTTTTATGACAACTCTCTACTGTCATAATTATTGCTGACTATATGGTCAATATTTTCCATTGCAAAATAAATAGCTATGCTCGAAAACAGCTCCGGTATGATAGGTGAACATGTACTATAGAGTCAAACTGTTATGTTCACATACTACTATTCACAGTAACCACCATCTGTAAAAAATGCGGGAACTAGACGCACTGCGAGTGACCCAGACACAAGCTGGTGCTTCTTAAGATGTACAATCAAAGCGAAATTGATATACACGTTTCTATTATTGCAATAATTAAAATGCGCAGTTGTGTGCGATAACAGAAATGGAATATGTATAACATATCCACACCCACGCACCACCCTGTATTAATAATGTGCGTCAGGAATAAGGAATGGAAGTGTATACAAGCTCTGTACCATAATTAATATTGCGGACGATATTAATGGCGTAGACAAAGTTACAAAAAAAAAAAGTCGCTGGTCATATGGCTCTGAAAACGAGCTGTTTGCATCCTATTTGCAGCATTTTTGTTATTAAATGTAGCTAACTTATCATCAGGCAAGAATGAAAACTCGATGAATTTCTGCCTGTCTTAGCTTGTGACAACCAATTCGTCGGCACACAGGCGTACTCACTTCTTTTATATGAGACTACTTCCCAGTAGTAAGTCTATCTTTCGGTAGTTTCTTCCACCTTCAGCTCTTACAGTAGCGTTTCGTGTAGGCATTCGTTTCAGGAGAGCTGGACCATCGGCATTCCCCGGTTCACACCTTATTATTTCTCGCAGAAACTGGAAACAAGATACATAGGTAAACAAGTCTGGCATTAGCGTGTGATCACATTAAATAGAGATAGAATACGCTAGCACACTCATTAAAGGAAACCGCATACGTCACTGTAGTCAACCAAGCGTACTGTAGCATCATATCGGACAGCTGAAGCTATGGAGGGCCATTGCATATGCAACGAAAAAACCATCATCTTAAACTGCGTGTGTTGTATCGCTACGCTTCGATAAGCATCGGATTCGGCATTAATTATGGTATACTGCTTGCATGCACTCCCATTCCTTGCTCCTGACGCACCATATCAATATAGCGTGGTGCGTAGGTGTGGATATGTCATTTATATTCCATTTCTGTTGCCTCACACAACTGCCCATTTTAATTATTGCATTAATAGAAATGTGTGCACTTTCAACAAATGAGAATAACATCATTCTAACAAAATTTGCTGAAATAACATTACCTTCAAGTGACAGCATAGCACAGATGTGTACTAAGACAGTAATGATTCTTCAGTTGATAACACAGTACTCTTGTCGTTCTGATAATCAGTCTAAAATATTAGTTCGTTAAAAGTTTCCAAAGGGGACAGAACTAATACCTTGCCTTGCAAAGCCGCCCATTTCTTTTCAACCTACTGAGAAACGCGCATGACGGATGGGAGCATCAAAAGCCGTAAGCGACGTTAAGGAAACCAGATGACAGCAAGAGAGAGTTAGATGATTGATGCTACACTGAAGTCCGACACACAATAAGCAGTTTGATGCGTTCAGCGGTCATCTGCGATCTTTCAAAACATTTCAACTCACCATCATAAACACATTAACACACGCATTTGACTCGGTCCATCCGCAGCAGCCGCAGGTGCCGACGGAAACGTGATGATGTCTCAACATAAGCAGAGCTGGCAACACGCCATCTTACCTGAAACAGACACGGAAAAATACACATACAGTATAGGAACACCACTTTATCACTTTTCATGCAAGCAGTACCTCTAGAATACTGGTTATTTACGTAAAGTTCTCAATATAGTGGAGATGCAAAGTGTTAGCTCACCGCTGTAACGCAGTTTTGTGTGGTGTCAATGGTTCAGCAAAGTTCGGGCAGTTAAAGTTTAGCGATTATGGATTTATTAAACTTGCTGGCTAGTGGAACTATTTACAGGAAACATATTTGTTAATTATTAAGCATTCTCTTAAATATAGAATACGCACTTTGTATTAAAAAAGGATATGATACACCAGCTGCAAAACTGCCTCCAATAAATATCACACTACATTTTATTTAGAATTTAATAATCCATTTGGTCCACTGCTAAACTGAAGACATTAATCCTGTACAAAATTAACTAACATGACACTCTGACGGGTTTGAAGAAAGAAACTACACCTTTCCACCAAAAGCTCAGATTAAAAGCAAACGATAGATTTCTCATTTTATTGATGACAATATCAGAATCACTTTTCTAGATATTTGTTATAAGTTAGTTTGAGACATACAGAAGATAGGGAAGTTAATTTTTATCTAGACGAATTACTACGTTTAATTGCCAGATGGTGTGTGGCCAGTCTATTAGCAAGCGGTTTTATTGTCCGTTTAGACTGCTTTCCTTTAAAAGGATTGGTTTCGGTTGCACATGAACTATCCTCAGATCATTTTTTTTTCTTTTCTCTGGTGGGTCCGCAGCATGCATTTGGTAGAAGAACGAGATATCACGTATACTCACCAGCAACTGACACCTTATTAACTAGATATCTTTACTTCACTATGAGCTCATTTCAGCAATTTTTGGCATTTTCAAGTGATCCTGTAATGATGTTTCAATTTTTCCTAATATTATAGTATAAAGTGTGTTGCTTAAGTCTATGTTGGTAATTCTTCGTTCTACAACATATGCTACACGGTGTTATGATGCCATAAGAGTATAAGGCTTATGTTTGTATTAACGGCTTTTTAGTTTATATTTTAATATGGTATAGTACAAAAGGCTTATGTTTGTATTAATGACGTTTTAGTTTATATTTCAATATAGTATAGTACAAAAGTATAAGGTTTTCGAATCTGTCAGTAGCTGGTTGCTTTATGTCTCAGATCTTATTGTATCAGTTACAATAGTAATTCGCCCTGCCTATCAGCAAAATTTACATGGGGCGTCATAGAATAAAAATTTAACGTGTGACGCTGCATATAAATTTTGCTGATAAGCTCTGCGGGATACTGGTGAAGGTAGTCTCAAGGGGAAATAAAATCGAAAGTACAAGAAGTGATTCCGGATTTACTACGAAGACAATATATCAGTTTTCATGTGTGTGCGTGAGACTGCAGGCAGTGGCTGTTGATTGTCCAGCCGTGGCTTGATGGGACTGGATCATACATTTAGTGGCAATAACTTTGGTTCTGAGCAAAAAACATGACAACCAAAAGGTTGAGTGAGCGTCTGGCAGGTGTTGAATTGTGTCACATTAGGTGTAGCAATGTAGTGTCCCGTAGTAGGAGTACTTCCAAGTCTCTCATCTCCCATGGCGTTCTGCACTATTCGCCCTGGCGTGTCCTGACATTTGATTGACAAGCTCTGTTTCTTTTTACTTCCATTCGACTTATTTGCTTTTCTGATACGAAGAAACACAAAACTGACAAAAATGTTCTCAGTACACTCATTCGAGAGTAGTGCTTCTTATGCCAGTATCTATCCCTCAACCTACAAATTCCGTGTTCCTACCACAGCTACAACTAAACCTTAGAGCCTTGCTGGGACATCGTTTTCTGGTGAGATACGTTCTTCTCTTTGTTCCTTCCCATGGACACTTACGTGTGATACGTAAAGCGAGGAGCGCAAAATTAGTGTTTTCTAGGTTCTTTACGACTGTCGTAACTGCCAGGAAAGAAACTGACTGCCACTCCCAACCTTACGTTCACATTAAGAACACACATTGTTGCTGTGTGTTCCTTATCTGTTATTAAGCAGAAATTACGTCTATTAGAAAATAAGGTTTAGTGTCGGTCTCCAGTGACTGTAGTATACAGAGCACTTGTGAGGTAAATGACACAGAACAATACAGTCCCTGTATTGATGAACAAGGCTTGCAACAATACTGCAACACAAAACGGAGGCAAATTAAGTTAGTAACCCGCATGTCACGATAAACACTTCATATTTTGTGAATCCGGACATAAATTTCAAGTGGGAAACAAGTAAGTCGCCTAGCCCTTAGGCCATGTTTTTTTCGTCGAATAATAACTGTCACTATCGTCAGATGATGGAGAGAAAGTCTGTTCGCAACGCACTACTGACAGCAACCTATGCAGATAACTGACAGTGTTAGATACAAATACAGGGTAATGCCCCCAAAGAACAGTGAGATACCTGTGAGAGAAGTGATGTGCTGCTAGTGAGCATAAAGTATGAACACACCCGAATTATGATGCTCGTTATTCATTCAGCACCAGCACTGCCCAGAAATGACACAGCAAATCCATTAAACCCCCCCTTTGCACAAGCCAGAGCAGCAGAGACACCCACTTTACTGTGCGTAGTCTGGCTTGAGAAAGGTACACGCTATATAAGAACAAAACTTCTATGTAAGTGCCAGGTGAAATTGTAAATATCTAATATGCAGTTTTTTATTTTGTAATATGTAGGCCTACATACTCTGATCAGCCAGAACATTAGGACCACCTACTTAATAGCCGATACGTCCACGGATAGCAGCGGCGACGTGTCGTGGCTTGGAAGCAGTGAGGCCTTGGTCGAACGCTGGAGTAAGCTGGCACCATATCTGCACCCAAAAGTCACCTAATTCCCGTGAAATCTCGCCACTGTGTTCCTCGAACCACTCCATCACACTCCTGGCCTTGTGAAATGGCGCATTATCTTGTTGAAAATTTGCCACTGCCTTCGGGAAACGTTATCGCCATGAAGGGGTGTATGTGGTGTGCAACCAGTGCGTGATACTTCTTAACCGTCATGGTACCTTCTACGAGCTCCAATGGACCCATGGATGCGCACGTGAATGTTCCCCAGAGTGTAATGGAGCCGCTAACAGCTTGTTTCCGTCCCGTAGTAAAGGTGTCAAGGAGCTGTTCTGCTGGAAGATGACGGATTCGCACACTCCTGTCGGCATGATGAAGAAGGTATGGGGATTCATCAGACAATGCAACGCTTTGCCACTGGGCCAACGACCAGTGCTGATGGTCACGTGCACATATGGTCGCAGTTGCCGATGTCGTGGTGTTAACATTGGCACATGCATGGTTCGTCGGGTGTAGAGGCGCATCGTTAGGAGTGTTCGGTGCACTGTGTGTTCAGAGACACTTTTACCCTGCCCGGCGTTAAAGTCTGATGTCAGTTCCACCACAGTTCGCCGCCTGTCCTTTGTCACCAATCTGCCCAGTCTACAACGTCCGACATCTGTAATGATGGGTGGCCGCCCGTCCGCACGACGTCTGAGCGTGGTTTCACCTTGGTTTTGCCACAGACACTCACCACAGCACACCTCGAACACCGACAAGTGGTGTAGTCTCTGAAATGCTCGTGCCGAACCTCCGGCCTATCATAATCTCACATCGGAAATCTCAGATAGATCGCGCGCCTTCCCCATTCTACACAGGGACGACACGCTCACTACATGCACCGTTCGTGTGTCTGGCTAGTAGTAATAGCTCGCCAGGTGTCGCTCCTATCGCCTGGACGCATTTATATCTGTTCTTAATGTTCCGCCTTACCAGTGTATAGTCTTGATTATTTTTCCTTATAAATATTAGATACGAGTAAAGTCCAATATCGTCTTGTAAACTGTACTACATATGATGAAAGGGCTAAAGAAACAACTCAATATGTTTGGTGGTATAGGCGCTGATTGGTTGCAATTACAAACATGATTTTAACAATACAAACTCACTTACACAAAGAGCTAAACAAACCTTTCTTCAGACTGTGAATCCGTTTACCAAAATTGGTTTAAGCCTAGTAAAAATAAAATTGTAAAAAATATGAATTTTTATTTAGAACGCTACAGTCAGCTCGTTGAGCCATTCCATTGCCTTCTTAAAAATTATTCTGCGTTACTTATGAACTCTTGTCAGAACTGATAAAATTATTCGTAGTTTGGAGAGCCCGCGTACAAAGAGTGCACTTCGCATCTACTCTTATTTCTCCTTGCCTGTAACTACAGTAAACCTATTGTCTTTTACGAATCACTATCAAGGACAGATGATGACATTAACTTAGTAGTTAATGGTCGGACTCCTGTTGTTCTCCATTTTCTCTTCAATTTGCGAATCGTGCGTGGTAAGAGTAACTGTCGATAAAACCTCAGCATGAGCTCTAACAGCTCTGATTTTCTCATTTCGCTAGATGCACGCCATGTCACGAGAGGCTAGCCTGCCAGTATAGACGGACGCGAGGAGTACTGCATTTTCAGCAGAGAAGCAGTGACTGCAAAGTGGGTCCGTCAGGAGAGCTCTACGACTTCGAACGTGGATGCCACAGAACAATTAATACAGAGGCATTTCAACCCTTCTAAAGGAACCCATGTCGACTGTTACTGATGTTACTGTGAAGTGCAGACGGGAAGGAACAACCACAGATGAATCAACATCAGGCAGACCTCATCTACCGACGGAGAGGGACCCTCGAGCATTGGGCAGCCACTGTGGCCGAGCGGTTCTAGGCGCTTCAGTACTGAATCACGCGACTCCTAAGGCCGCAGGTTCGAATCCTACCTCGGGCATGGATGTGTGTCACGTCCTTAGGTTAGTTAGGTTGAAGTACTTCTACGTCTAGGGGACTGATGACCTCACATGTTAAATCCCATAGTGCTCAGAGCCATTTGAACAATTTGAACCATTGGGCCGGGTGATTGTAAAAAACCACTTGAAATCAGCGAAAGGAAACACTCGTAAGTTCGACATTGCTTTGAGCAGTCAAGCTAGAATAATGACTGTACGTAGGGAGATAAAAAGAATTGCGTGCACTGATGGAGCTGCTTCTTATTGGTCACATATTCCTGTGGTCAGTGCAGAGCGGCGTTCCAAGTGGTGTAAAGAGTGACGCCGGTGGAAAGCGGCTGACTGAAAACGAATGATGCGGAGTGATGCATGACGCTATATGCCATGGCAAATCGGTGGAAGGATACGTGTTTGGCGAAGGCCTGGAGAACGCCACCTGCCATTATGTGTAGCACCAACAATGAAGGACACAGAAGTTGGTGCTACTGTTTGGGGTGGTTTTCCGTGGTGAAGGTGTCGTTCCGTTATTGTACTCAAAAAAACGTAGCGTATGTGAACACATTTCAGAGCATTCTGTGCTGAATACGGTAGAGGAACTCTTCGGAGGCGATGATTCTATCAGTCTGACAATTCCACCTGCGATAAAGGAGGACTGAAAAGGACTGTCCTGCTGAGACTCCCTACTCGAATCGACCGGAACACCTTCGGGATGACTTAGAACGTCGACTTCGCTACAGACGCCAGCCTCCAACACCAATACCCTTTATGGTTTCGGCTGTTGAGGAAGAATGCGTTGCAGTTCCGCCACAGATATGAAGACACCTCATTCAAAGTGCTCCCAGCAGACTTCACCCCGTTATAAAGCCAAAGGCGGGCACAGCTCCCATTAACGTCCACTAACAGTTGTCTGGTTACTTTTGATCAGATAGTGTGTGTCCACAGTAGCAGTATATTGTCTTACTCTTCTTGCGATGTGCGCTCTGGGAATTTTATGACTAATCCTTCTCACGTTGGGCAAGTCCTCTCTTGTAGCATTTTCCGTCGAATTTTGATGGGCATTCCCCTAATACTCTCCGTGTCATTAAACGACCCGATGACGAAACGCGCCCGTCTTCTTTGGATACTATCACATCTTATGGACCGACCTGCTAAAGACCTCAGACCGATGAGCAGCGGTCAAAAATCTGTCGAACACGTGTTTTCCAAGCTACTTATTTCGTAGATGAGTTAGAGCCCTTTACTTTTCTTGCAACGAATGTCAGCCTGATATTCGCATTACAGACTAGTTTCATATTCAACTGTCTTCGAGCTACTTACAGATATTTTATAGTAGTTAAATTTTCAAGTGATTTAGCGCTAAAGTTAATAACGAACAGGAAGGACTCTCCGTCAGCTTATGCATAATAGTATACAGTTATTTACGTTGATGGCGCACTGAGAGTCCTTGTACCATCGTCTATCTGAAACTAGCCGGCCGCTGTGGCCGAGCGGTTCTAGGCAATTCACTCCGGATCCACGCTGCTGCTACGGTCGCAGGTTCAAATCCTGTCTCGGACATGGATGTGTATGATGTCCTTGGCTTGGTTAGCGTTAAGTAGTTCTAAGCCTAGGGGACTGATCACCTCAGATGTTAAGTCCCATAGTGCTTAGAGCCATCTATCTGAAGCTAACCCTGCATTTCGCTAGTCTTTTGTCACTGTAAGTTTCCCATACACAACGGCTTCATCTGGTAACAGACTCGAGGAGACTACCACGTTATCCACTTGATCGTCTGTAAATATCGTGCACAGAATCAACCTATAACAATCACTTGGGGACTGTTGAAGATATTTTTACGTCTGAGAGTTACAGCCCGCTAAGTATGGCATGCTGAGTTCTGTCTGCTAGGAAGTATTCAGTCCATCCACGAAGCTTGTCAAATATTCCGTTAGTTCGTGATATCTCCATTAAGTGACAACGTGGAAGCGAATCGAATGCCTGCCGGAGCAAACAACACATTGCGAATATCTGCTGCCTTCTAGATCCCACCGACAAAGGGAGCCAGCTGTGTTTCACAACGCCTTTGTTTGAAGAGCCCATGCTGATTCCTTCAAACGAGGTTTCCCTTCTTCAAAAATTTCGTAATACGTGAGAGAAGACGTGTTCTATAATCCTGCAACAGATTTACATCAGCGATATACGCTTCTAATTGTGTGCGTCCGCCGGATGACTTTCCATTAAACGGGACTGACACTGCATTGTTCCTATGGTCAATGTCAAACTGCTGCTATCAGGGGTCAAATTCTAAGTCCTAGTTCCGTGTTTACTCCTTCTGTCCACCGTCATTCCCTTCGGTGTCAGTAAGATAAGTAAGCTAAAAGATTTTGATCCTTTCGCTGATCTTACATAAGACAGAAATTTCTTAGAATATTTCGTTCGTTCAGTAACCAAAATTTTAAATTGGAATTCAATGAGCGTTTCACACATTTCTCTCTTTACGCTGTGCGACAGCATCAACGTACTCAAACTCGATAGTTATCCTCTGGGTAAAATTTCTGAAGTAATTCACTTGTTGTCTCTACTACTGTTTAATGTAACTTCATTTCAAAACGAATCACAATTAAGTGCATTGCGTATCAACTGCATTTCCTAAACAGACTCGACGTACATTCATCGTTGAAAAGAAAATTCGCTCAAATCAGAACCAGTTCAGGGTAGTCGGAAATAGTCCGAAAAGCTTGTACGACTCTTGAAAGATATCTTGTGCTGAGAAATAATTGTTAAGAAAAAAATAGGTGTGTTGCTCATTTTCCGAGTTAATTACCATTGAAGTTACCTAATCAGGCTGTGGCGCGAGCAAATTCAAGCGGCTGGCCAGATGCGGCGTCGCCAAACGTGTCCTTCGTGTGGCTTCCTAAAACCGAACAAGAGGGCGATACGAAAATTGAACATGGGGTCGAACTTGTGTCAAATGCTCAGCAGTGTCGTGTGCTATCATCTACGCTATGAGAACAACTCACGCTAATTATATCTGGCGGGGCGCTTGAATTTCCGTACTTAACGGCCTGATTGGCTAAATTAAATGCTAATTAACTTGGAAACGGTGCAACATATCGGATTGATTTCGTAATAATTATTTTTCAGCGCATTATACCCCCCAACAGTCTTACAAGCTTTTCGGCTGTTTCTGACCACCCCGTAACGTAGAGAATGGGTTTGATGAGCACTGAGATGAAACAATATGTACTGGAATAACTATTAACGGGCCACTATTCACCTACTGTATCTCTCAGCGAACTGGGATATCGCCTTTGCTGGGAATGGAAAACACTTTAATTTATTACCGCTCACGATTTGTAAGCCCTTTTCCAAATTAGACATATATTACTGTAGTTCAGTCCTGCACAAGAAACTCAGTTTCAGATTACATTACTTCTACAAATTGTTTTTGATACTGGGCTCATTATAACTAGGAAGAGGGTTCAAGCCCCAGTCATGGTCGCAGTTTCGAATCCTGCCTGGGGCATGGATGTGTGTTAGTTAGGATTAAGTAGTTCTAAGTTCTAGGCGACTGATGACCTCAGACGTTAAGTCCCATAGTGCTTAGAGCCATTTGAACCATTTGAACCCAGTCATGGTAGTTTAAGTTTTCAATAGTTTAAATTGCTTCAGGTGCAACCTGGGATATCTCGTCCAACAGAACTGCGCCCCACGTTCTTCTACAGCTCTATGAGGCAATGCATCTTGAATTACCCCGACGATGATTGCCCATTAAACCTTAACATTCCTTAATCCCCTTCTCCTTCTCTACCTGCCTAAAAGCGTTGCAGACAGTTTTCGAGTACAGGTCCCGCATTTTTGCACTGAGCAGGAAACAAATACTGCAAAATGGAATCTTTCAATGTTACTATGCCAGGTCCAAATTGAAAAAAGCAAAAAAAACATTGATGGGTCATAATCCTACGACAGATATGAAATCACATGATTCACGTAGGATGAATAGTTTCAGAGCTCAGGAAAAAAATTCAGTGAATCTTTGTTTCCGTTTCTTAACCGTATCATCTGAAATACGATCAGAAACGACACAAGACACCCGTCAATTACCTGACGAAATTTATTAAGAGTTTCACCTGAAATATGATGAAAAGCAACGTGAGACAGCTGACTGCTATCTCATGAAAGTTTTCGTAATTCACAATAAAAATTTATGAAATCTTCTTGGTATAGAATGGTCGTGTCATATGGTTTCACTGAGGCGAGAGTCCCCACTGTCCTTGTAGCGGTTTTTTCCTCTTTCTTACTCTCTGTCCCTTCCACTCGCGTATTATTCCGCCCCCTTTTCGCTCGGGTAAGGGGTGGGACGCGCCAGTTTCCGGGTCCTTATTCAGACGTCCTGCCTGCGGTGGCAGAGTCGTTATTGGAAGTTGTTCGTCAGTCACTTTGGCCGACAGCCGAAATTATCGGGAAGGCAACAGCTCGGGCGCTTCTTTCTGCCCCGAGGCTCAGCAGGATGAGGGTGAGAGAGAGTGTCTATGGGGAGGGGAGAAGCTCGAGGCGGGGGGGGGGGGGGGGGGGGAGGAGGAGACGGCGGCAGCAGACACATGGCGCCCCCTAAACTGCGGCAGAAGCACGCAGGCCAAGCGACTTGCTTTTGTGAGCTGCCAAAGAAGATTATTAAAAGGAATCAATAGTAACTTACTTCTAATGTATGTATTTCAAATACAAATGGTATCCAGAATATAAACATATGGTTCCATTTGGTCAGAATTGGTTAACTATAACCAGCAATAAATAAACCAGTAGCTGTATTTCCGTCTCTGATTTATTCCAGAGGCAACCAGGTTCAGTTTTCCACGATCCTAACATCATGTTCTCTATGGTAACGTAGCGCTGAGGATGTATTAAAAACAAAAAAAGAAATGTTCAGTTGTGTGTCAATTCCTAAGAGACCAAACTGCTGAGGTCATCGGTCGCTAGACTTACACACTACTTAAACGAAGTTAAACTGACTTGTGCTAAGAACAACACACACACCCACGCCCGAGGGAGGACTCGAACCTCCGGCGGGAGGGGCCGCGCAATCCGTGACATAGCGCCTCAAACCGCGCGAACCCTTCGGGCGACGAGATTGTATTCCGAAACAAGACACCTTGCAACCAGTATCCGCGCCAGCGGACTGTACACCCGTAAACTGTCTGAGAACTCAAGGGCTTTGTTCACACGGTCACTAATTTCCTGATGATTTGTTAGTTACTGATGAAAAGCACGTGGCGATGTAATGAAATTTCTGATTTTTGGAGATTGTAACGCGTATTTTAATTTCAGTTTCTTCCATTAGTACGATCCTGTGTGCTGTGGGCTTGAATACGACATGTACTACTGTAGGTATTGTCATCCTGGATTATGTACTCTGTCCCCAAGCGGCAGCAAAAAGAGAACCAAAGGCAATTTAATGTTTTCGCAGCAGGCATCGCCGAAGTGTGTTGTCTGCATTCAGGGTCACAACTTACCGGACGATAAAGAAGCTTTGTTCTCGCAAAGTGAACGATAATACAGCCGAAAGTTGCTATACCAATATTTTTATTCTCGGCTACTTTCAAACATAGATCATTACCAGGTTGACATAGAACTTCCCTGTTACATACATAGTACTTTTACTGCATTATAACGTCCTACTTTGTTCATAACAATCTGCCATTTTGTCACAGAGTGACAGTATCAAACTACAGTGAACAGAACTATACGTTTATACAAGCAAAATATGAAGAATCAATTCCATATGAAGTCGATGCTTCTTATTTCATTGGAGTACTCGTAAACTGAACTGGATTAGCAAATTAGTGCCACGAGAAGGTTATGGCCTTTGTTTGGAGAAAAATCGTAGGAATGCTACTGTCGTTCCAGACAGTAGTATGAACGTTATGAGATAGATGGCTACTGTGGCTTACGTGTTTGATTATCTGCAACGAATTTAAGCTATATAGTTAGTCTTTATTTTTGGACGAGAGACTATTAAAGAAGATAACTTTTGTGTTAGCAGAAGGGCCAACACCGTGTTACGAGTGGAGGCCGAAATGCACGCGTTTTAGCTCACGCAGGCTGGCGTGAGAAGGGAAGAACTATACTGACGTGAGGTCTGGAACATGACAAGGAATGAGAATTCAGAAATCGGAGGTAATTAGTTTGATATTTAACTTTAATCCATTAATGATGAACCTCGCTCTTGACGGTACATGATTCTCAATATTATCAGTTCAGAATACATTTTTGAAGATAGTAATTATAGTAACTGAATATGGCGCCTTGCTAGGTCGTAGCAAATGACGTAGCTGAAGGCTATGCTAAACTGTCGTCTCTGCAAATGAGAGCGTATGTAGACAGTGAACCATCGCTAGCAAAGTCGGCTGTGCAACTGGGTGAGTGCTAGGAAGTCTCTCTAGACTAGACCTGCCGTGTGGCGGCGCTCGGTCTGCAATCACTGATAGTGGCGACACGCGAGTCCGACGTATATTAACGGACCGCGGCCGATTTAAAGGCTACCACCCAGCAAGTGTGGTGTCTGGCGGTGACACCACAATAACTATTTATAATAAAACCACTGGCAGTAAATACTGACTGTGTAGCTTCCTTAGCAAATACTATTCCATCGGAAAAAAAGAGCGTGATAGACTTCATAAGCAATATTTTCCGGGTGAACAGATCAATCCAGTCCGTCTGTTTCCAACTGTGAATCATAATGGAGGGCCTATACTATTTTAGTTACCGATGCTGTGGATTATGATGGATTCCACAATCAAACTGGAAGTAATGTATACTAAGGCAGTATATGAAATCATATTAGATATTTTATATGATAATATTCACTCAGTGACAGAAACTTTGTTCCCAGCAGGACATTGTTTCATCTATGGTGGTATCATAGTACTAACGGGTCATGTAATATCCGAAACTGGCGTGACAAGTTTTAAGGATAAAAGCGAAGTCTTTCCTGTTTTTCACAATCGAAATCGAATCCAAAATTATCAAATCATAGTGAGCTACATCGAGGAAAAAATGTTAAGGCAATTTGCTCTCAGCGTTACAATAATAATTTCTTTGTTATTCCTAATAACAATGCTTCAAAATGCATATGAAGCGATGTGCCAGATGATTTGGCTGCTTTTGATGCTGCTCTTGTGCTTACACTATGTTAGGTGTGTGTTCATTATAATTTACTCAATCCATACACCTTCCACAACATAGGTACACAATATGATGTATACGCAAGTCTGCATCAATTAAAACGTGCATTTCGTACTAGCACTACAATGAATATCTTTAGAAAAATACCTCTAACGCCTAGACAAACCCTTCGAATGCCTCCACAGAAATGCATGGAATATCTACACAAAAATATTGAGGCTAATTATATCAATAATTACGCATTGAGCCCTTGCAGCTGTAGATAGAGGAGCGTGACATGAAGAAATATCTCCACCATCTGAGATACAAGGCACACTGATTATTCTAATAAATCTGCATTTGGAAGGAGAATGGTTCAAATCTCAAACCGTTATAGAGAGTAGGTTTTCTATAGCTTGACTATATCTATTATGGCTAACCAGTAGGCTGGTTGTAAAGAATACAGGCTATCTCCATCCTCTTCTTTGCCCTATACAAATTTGTGGTCTATCCGTAATAATCTAGTCACTGACAGCAAGATAAGTTGATTTTTTTTCTTTAAGAAACATGGATTTCCTCTCTACCGCCAAATATGATACTTACTTACTATTAGCCTCTCCAGAGAATATTGAGATCCTTCTCTCGCCGTTCCTGGTGTCTTTGTGAATAGTATGGCAACGGAGATGCCAGAAAAAATAAACAGGCACGAAACGTAAACGGCTATTATGCAGTCACCGTTAAGTCTTCGCAGAATAAGTAACGGTCCCCATTTGAAGCGCATCCCACGCAGCCTTCAGACACAGACACGCCTGTTGTTTTTATTTGTTTTCCTTCTGCTTCTCCGACGCCATTCGCAGTTCAAGTCGGTGATTAACGGAAGCCTTTCCTTCATTTTCTACTCTTCTCGCACTGCCACTAGTATTACAACTACTACTGCTTCATCCTCCAGTAATACTCGGCAGTCGTATAACAGTTCAGTTTTTTCACCTAAAAGGCTACTGTAGTTCTCCGTGTTACTTCGTCCCTTCCTTCCAACGTTTGGTCTGTATTCAATCTAAGGCTGAGAGGTTACCCCTGACATATGTCAGACGTAAACCGAATTGCTTCAGCTGTATTAAGTTTCTCAAACACCACGAGAAGAATTTCGTCACTGCACGCAACGGTACGAGTGGCGTAAGCCTCGTGAAAGTGCACGACGGTTCACAGTCAGCAGAAGTGCAACTTGTGCCGTACGTTCAGCTGTCTAAAGCTGAAATTGCCGAGTCACCCACAGAACTAACTACAAAATGGAACATTAACTTTCCTTCCTATTAGTCAGGCACGTTGAACACGAGATCCACGTTACTGTGATGAAGACTAGCAACACAGCCGCAGTGAATTTTTTTGAAAGAAGCCATTCCGCTTCAGGGTGTTAAAATATTATTTAGTGCGACTGCATTTTCTACACATGGTCATTGTCAAGCCTTCCGAAAGCAACCAGTCACCAAACAATATACGCCTTGGTTAAAAAAGATAACGTTTAAAAGTGAAAATTTGAAGCTATTTATATGTAATATTGGGACCCATTCAACAACATTTAGCTGTGGCATGCTGGAACATTATTCACAGCACTTCAAAACCAAGTACTACATTTGATGGTATAAATCTACTCGATGTTCCGCACACCATGTAAGCACACGTGAAAAAGCGGCACACAGCTAACATAATAGTAAAAACAACATGCTCTGTATACTATGCCGGCCAGGGTGGCCGCGCGGTTCTAGGCGCTACAGTCTGGAACCACGCGACCGCTCCGGTCGCAGGTTCGAATCCTGCCTCGGGCATGGATGTGTGTGATGTCCTTAGGTTAGTTAGGTTTAAGTAGTTCTGACTTCTAGGGGACTGATGACCTCAGATGTTAAGTCCCATAGTGCTCGGAGCCATTTTGAACTCTGTATACTATGAAGTCGAAATATCCTGTAGCAGACGTAGTGGATGGATCACAATGGTCGAAAAATGACAAACACGCAAAAACTCGAAGGGCGTGAGGCTCATGGTGCAGACGCTCCTTTGTATTGTACTGAACTCGAGAAATTATTTTGTGACGTCAGATACCATGAACATTACCCATGAGGCTGCCCAACGTGGCACTCCGTCTTCAGGCCACGAGTGGCCTACCGGGACCATCCGACCGCCGTGTCATCCTCCGAGGAGGATGCAGATACGAGGGGCGTGGGGTCAGCACACCGCTCTCCCGGTCGTTATGATGATATTCTTGACCGAAGCCGCTACTACTCGTAGAGTAGCTCCTCAATTGGCATCACGAGGCTGAGTGCACCCCGAAAAATGGCAACAGCGCATGGCAGCCTGGATGGTCACCCATCCAAGTGCCGACCAATCCCAACAGCGCTTAACTTCGGTGAACTCATGGGAACCGATGTATCCACTGCGGCAAGGCCGTTGCCCAACGTGGGGGAACCAAAAATGTAGCGAACTTTTGAAATTCTTCTCTCTGCTGTGGGACGTGAAATGACGAGCAGATAACTGGTGAGATTGCCCCACGTTAGTAGCCAACAATTAATTAATATCAATAATAAAAATAATCTAACACAAAACGTACGACATTAAGGTGTTCATGTACGTAAGTAAAAGATTGCTTATATTATCAAACCATGAAATAAATGTATTTATATTCGTGCCGTTTACACAAAATAAAACGAAATTACAAATCTCAGGGCTGATTTGACTGGGCATTTTTTTTGTTATGGTCTTTTTAGGGCCCAAAACTGCTACGGTCATTAGCGCCCGGTCTGTGACTTAGGAAAAGGTAAAAAAAAAAAAACGAAACTGGAAACCAGCAGCAATGGGAACAAAACTCAAAAAATTGGAGAAACTAAAAACTGAAGGAAAACTTAAAAAACCACTATAGAAAGGGGTTGGTTGTTCCCAAAAAGAGCTTCGAATGACTGACGTCATCTCACTGGCACTAACTCGAGAACGCGATCGGCTGAGCGCGTGTCATCTGCTAAAATGGAGGATATATCAGGTGACAGCTGTAGACGGGCGCGTAACGGAGTAAAATAGAGGCACTCAAGTAAAAGGTGACTTACCGTCCACAGCTGAGAGCGCTGGGGGCAGAGTGGGGGAGGATCGCCACTTAAAAGATGTCGATGACTAAAAAGACAGTGCCCTATCCGGAGTCTAGTTAAAATTACCTCCTCCCGACGACGCGTTCGGGAGGGAGAGGTCCAAGCACAGGGAAGAGCTTTCACGTCCCGCAATTTATTATTGGGAAGTGTCGACCAATGTGCGTGCCATAAACACGACGACATAAAACACTCCGTAGATCGGCGAAGGGAATCATTCGAATAGCTGGCTGAAGAAGAGAGACAGCAGCCTTGGCCGCTATATCGGCCGCCTCATTTCCACAGATACCAACGTGTCCTGGGATCCAGAGAGACGCCCCCCAAGTGGAGCAAGTGGAGGCAGTCCTGAATCCGGTGGACCAGAGGGTGGACAGGGTAGAGAGCTTGGAGACTGAGGAGAGAGCTGAGAGAATCTGAACAGATAACATACTGCATCCGCTGATGGCGACGGATGTATTGGACAGCCTGGAGAACAGCGTAAAGCTCCGCAGTAGAAACCGAACACTTGTCGCGAAGCCGAAATCGATTTGGGGTGTCGCCAACAATATAGGCACTCCCTACACCAAACGATGTTTTTGAGCCATCAGTGTAAATAAATGTGGCTTCCTTTATTTGTGCACATAGAGCAGCAAATGTCCGACGATAAACTAGTGGAGGGTTACCATCCTTGGGAAACTGACAAAGGTCACGGAGCAGGCAGGTCCGGGGACGGAGCCAAGGCGGTGCTGTACCCCAAGTTGTCAAGAAAGTTTTAGGAAAGCGGAAGTAAAGAGAATGGAGCAGTTGACGGAAGCGGACTCCCGGTGGTAGTAGGGAGGAAGGGCGGCCAGCATACCCTAAATCCAAGGAGGCGTCGAAAAAAATGTCACGGGCCGGATTAGCAGGCTTGGAAGACAGATGGATAGCATAACGACTCAGAAGGACAGCTCGCCGATTGGACAGCGGAGGTTCAGCAGACTCAGCATAAAGGCTTTCCACAGGGCTGGTGAAAAAGCTCCGGACACTAAACGTAATCCACGGTGGTGGATAGAGTCGAGACGACGAAGAATAGACGGCCTAGCAGAGGAGTAAACTATGCTTCCATAGTCCAATTTCGAGCGCACTAAGGTGCGATAGAGGCGGGGAAGGACCACTCGGTCCTCCCCAGGAGGTACCATTCAGGACACGGAGGGTGTTGAGGGATCGTAGACAGCGAGCCGAAAGATAGGAAACGTGGGAGTACCAGCACAGTTTTCTGTCAAACATAAGACCCAAGAATTTAGCGACGTCCGAAAACGGAAGGTTGACAGGTCCTAGATGTAAGGAAGGTGGAAGAAACTCCGTACGACGGCAAAAATTAACACAATCGTTCTTACTAGGGGAAAAGCGGAAGCCGGTTTCCATGCTCCAAGAGTGGAGGCGATCGAGACATCCTTGAAGACGTCGTTCAAGAAGGCTGGTCCGTTGAGAGCTGTAGTAGATCGCAAAATCGTCCACAAAGAGGGAGCCCGAGACATCAGGAAGGAGACGATCCATAATTGGATTTATGGCAATGGCAAACAGTACAACACTTAGCACGGAGCCCTAGGGTACCCCGTTTTCTTGGGAGAAAGTGCGGGAGAGAGTAGTGTTCACCCACACTCTAAATGTGCGCTCTGCCATAAATTCGCGAAAAAAAAAGGGGCAGCCGACCTCGAAAGCCCCAAGAGAACAGTGTGCGGAGGATGCCTGTCCTCCAACAGGTATCGTATGCTCTCTCCAGATCAAAAAATATTGCTACTGTTTGGCGTTTCCGGAGAAAATTGTTCATGATATAAGTGGAGAGAGCAACAAGATGGTCAACTGCAGAACGATGCTTTCGGAAACCGCATTGGGAAGGTGTTTAAAGACTGTGGGACTCCGGCCACCAAGCTAAACGGCAATTTACCATACGCTCCAAAACCTTACATACACTACTCGTGAGAGAAATGGGGCGATAGCTAGAGGGGAGATGTTTGTCCTTTCCAGGTTTCGGAACAGGAACGACGATAGCTTCCCGCCATCGTCTGGGAAAAGTACTGTCGGTCCAAATTCGATTATAAAGGCGAAGGAGGTAACGCAGACTATGGTATGGTAAATGCAGCAACATTTGGATGTGGATACCATCCGGTCCTGGGGGGGAAGAACGAGAAGAAGTGAGTGCATGTTGGAGTTCCCGCATGGAGAAAACAGTGTTGTAGCGTTAGCGATTTTGAGAGGAGAAGGCAAGAGGTTGCATTTCCGCTGCGCGTTTCTCCGGGAGAAACGCTGGCGGGTAATTTGAAGAGCTCGAAATCTCAGCAAAGTGTTGACCCAATGAGTTAGAAATTGCGACGGGGTCCACTACTGTATGATGCGCGACAGTGAGCCCAGAGACCGGTGAGAAACTAGGCGCGCCAGATAACCATCAAATCCGACTCCAAACTTCAGAGGAGGGAGTGAAGGTGTTAAAAGAGCTAGCAAAGAAGTCCCAGCTTGCCTTCTTGCTATCGCGGATGACGCGACGGCATCGCTCACGGAACTGCTTATAGCGGATACAGTTGGCCAAAGTAGGATGATGTCTGAAAACGCGAAGAGCACGTCGCCGCTCACGTATTGCGTCACGGCATGCCTCGTTCCACCAAGAAACTGGGGGGCGCCGGGGCAATTCGGAGGTGCGAGGTATTGAACGTTCCGCAGCTGTAAGAATAACGTTTGTAATATGAGTGATCTCATCGTCGATGCTAGGAAAGTGACGGTCATAGAATGTCGCTAGAGACGAAAAAAGTGTCCAATCGGCTTGGGCAAACTTCCAGTGTCGCGGGCGCATATATGGCAGTTGTGGCCGCAATCAAAGGATACATGGAAAGTGGTCACTCGAGTGTGTATCAGCAAGGGCGAACCATTCGAAGCGCCGAGCTAGCGGAACAGTAGCGACCGGAAGATCCAAATGAGAGAAATTTGTCGTGGAGGCAGATAAAAACGTAGGGCCCCCAGAGTTGAGGCAAACAAGATCCGCTTGGTGGAAGACGTCTATCAATAGTGAGCCACGCAGACATGGATGTGGAGATCCCCAAAGCGGGTGGTGGGCATTGAAATCTCCAACCAGCAAATAGGGGGGTGGAAGCTGACCAAGAAGATGAAGGAGATCCGCTCGTACCATTGGTGTGGACGATGGAATGTATACAGTACAAAGAGAGAAGGTGTATCCAGAAAGGGAAAGACGGACAGCGACAACTTGGAAGGAAGTATTTAAGGGGATTGGGTGATAATGGAGAATATCATGGAGAAGAATCATGAGTCCTCCATGTGCTGGAGTGCCTGCAACAGAGGGGAGATCAAATCGGACTGACTGAAAATGGGGGAAAACAAAGCGGTCGTGGGGACGCAGCTTTGTTTCCTGAAGACAGAAGACGACCGGCGAGTAGGATTGTGAAAGGATCCACAATTCATCCCGATTGGCCCGAATACCGCGGATATTCCAGTGGGTAACGGATATAGGGTGGACAGAAAATGGAAGAATGTGATGAAGGTTGCCCTCAACTCAACGACTGCTCAGAGCTTTTGACCGACAGCGTGGAACGGCATTCAGCCGAAGACAGAAGATCCTGATCCATAGGTTGTTCGGGAGCAGCTCCTGCCACCAGCGATCGGCCGGTTGATCGGCTGCCAGCATTGTGCCTCGGCGACACAGAAGACGGCCGAGGGCGGCTACCGCCAGGTGGTGCTGTAGATGAGACACGCCGTGGCGGAGAAGGAGAGGAACTGGGTTTCTTATTTGCCTTCTTGGAAACAGGATGTTTAGATGAAGGAGGAACCGATGGTTGTGAAGTTGGGGTACGTAAAAAATCTTCACGAGTAGGCTCTTTTTTGGAAGTCTGGGTGTCTGACTTTTGGGCTCGAGATTTAGCAGAACCCGATGAAGGGTGAGCCATAGAGTGAGCAGGCGAAAGTGGGGAGGTTGAACGGGCGATCTCTGCGCTAGCCGATCTGACGACCGTGGCACTGAAGGCGAGATCACAAGTCTGTGTGGCCGCCTCCTTTGTTGGCCGAGGAGAGGCAAGGACAGTGCTGTATTTACCTGTCTGAGGCACAGTGGGCTTTCGACTGGCGAAAAATTCTCGAGCAGCAAAGGTCGACACCTTTTCCTTCACTCTGATTTCCTGAATGAGCTTTTCGTTTTTAAAAATGGGGCAATCTCTAGAGGAAGCAGCGTGGTCACCCATACAGTTGATGCAACGAGGGGATGGAGGTGGACAAGCACCCTCATGGGCATCCTTGCCACACGTAACACATTTTGCCGGATTGCAACAGGACTGGCTGGTATAATTCAACCGCTGTCACTGATAGCAACGCGTAGGGTTTGGGATGTAAGGGCGAACGGAAATTATCTCATAGCCCGCTTTTATGGTTGATGGGAGTTTGTCAAATGTCAAGAAGACAGTACGGGTTGGAATGATGTTTGTGACAACCCTTTTCATGACTCGATGAACAGCTGTTACGCCCTGGTCAGACAGGTAGTGTCGAATTTCCTCGTTTGACAATCCGTCGAGGGAGCGTGCATAAACAACCCCACGTGAGGAATTTAAAGAGTGGTGCGCTTCCACCTGGACAGGGAAGGTGTGTAGCAGTGAAGTACGCAGCAGTTTTTGTGCCTGGAGGACACTGACTGTTTCTAACAACAAGGTTCCATTTCGTGATCTGGAAGAAGACTTTACAAGACCTGCAATTGCGTCGACACCTTTGTGAATAACGAAAGGGTTGACCGTGGAGAAGTCGTGACCTTCGTCAGACCGAGAAACAACAAGGAACTGTGGCAATGATGGAAGAACTGTCTGTGGCTGAGACTCATTGAACTTACGCTTGTGAGCAGACATAGTAGAAAATGAGGAAACCATTGCGGAAGTATCCCCCATGATTACCGGCGTCTCCGATGGCGCGCTCCTTCCTTGTGGGGGCCCTCTCTGAGGGCACTCCCGCCTTAGGTGATTGTTCACACCTCAGGTCACACCTCCAGGGAAACTGACGGAGGGACCAATCGGCACTTTCGGAAGGTATCAGCTCGGGTAATCACCCCTTCCTGGGCCTGGCCGTTACCAAGGGGTACATACGTGTCCTACCTGTCTACCCGGGGTGTGGAATTACGCGTTACCCCGTCACCTGCTATGCATGGAAATGCGTGGGTTGGCCTTCAGACACGCACAGGGAGGAAAAAAGAGAAAGGGAAAAACAAATGGAAAGGAAAGAAGAGAGGTCTCAAACGCCACAGCGGAGAAAAGGGTAAAGAGAAGAGGTAAAGAAAACAGAAGGACAAAGGAAGGACGAAGACTTGTAAGCAGAGAAAGCGAAGCATGTGTTACATTTTCGAGCGTCCGTCTCCGGACGTAGGCACAAAACATACTCCCAGAGGGAGAAAAAGGAAGGAAAGAGGCGGAGGTGGGGGGGGGGGCAAGATGGGGGATGGGGAAGGATGCGGAAAATGAAGGTATGCAGCCCGGATAGGAAGGAGGGCCACACTAGCTCGGGGTCCCGTGCTCGCTACGCACGTATCCACAAAAGAGTTGTGGACCCCCTGGGGGGTTGACTGGGCATGGACACGACCCAGTTATTAAGGGGAAGGAGGAGGGAACGAATCGTCTCGCCATTGTTCGTTATCGTTCGACGTATACTGCTGTCGGCGGCAGGCGCTGCGTCGGTACGGCGCATCGCGTCGGAGCTGTGCTCCATGGGTTGGCTGCCCACATCAGCAATCGCGGCTTCGCGGCGGGCTCAGGTATGATCTCCATGTTGTCTGCCCGTTGTCGGTGGCGTGGCCGAAGCTGTGCTGTTACGGTGTCGGAAGGCGATCGGTGGAGGAGCGCCTATGTACTCTCGTTCCGCAGTGTCTCCACGGATATCTTCTTTCGCTTCTCATCCCTCTCTCAGCTCAGCTGCTCTTCGAAATATTCTTCCTTTCGGCGTTGTCATTGGTGGACGAAATTTTCACTGTAGCTAAATGACAGATTGCCAATCATCGCCACGCCTTTCCGTGCAGGGTGGAAATTTTCTGTCTGGCGTGGGCTGACGTGTGGCTCGTGAATCGTCATCTTTCTCACGATTTCACATTCTTAAAATGTTTTCCTGCATTCCGAGGCTCTTGGGAGCGCAGCTACGATACACTTCTTTATAACCACTCTCTCTGAGTGAGCCCTGGACAGACTCATGTTTGGGCTCCGTCTCAAAATCTGCTGGCGTCCGTCATTTACAAGGAATGTCCTCACTGTCGAGAAAAAACATCTCCTTAAGAATTCTGGCTTCTTTCACACGCCTACCTGCGCCAGTTCCCCCCGCTTTTTGGATGCTGCTCCTTGTGCACGTGGGGTGCTGGAATTGTCGGCACATCCCTGCTTTCTAAGGGAGGTAAAATGACTGCCGCCAGGCCAGAAGAGCTCAGATGCTTTCGCGTGTACATTCTTGGCGTTCCGTTCTAATGGCTGCAGGTGTCCATCAGCTCTTGGTACGCTTGTCGTTGTCGCACGGGCCTTTCGTATCGTGCCCTCCTTGAGCGAGACGAGGACATCCGCTCCAGCTTCCCACTGTGTCCTTGAAGAATGACTGCACCCGGTGGCTCGTCCCAGGGTGTCCGGCTCGGCCGCTCGCAGCGCGTTGGAGAAAGTGACCGCGGTCAGACGTATTACAATATAGTCAATATCATGTGATTTATAGAACACGCACGTAGGAAGAACAAAAGTGATAGAAAAGTAGGTGTTGAATAAAAACGGAGTCAGCGAATATAAATGAAAATATGTTCGGAGAAGAGCTTCTGTGAAGTTTGGAAATTAGGAGACGAGGTACTAGCAGAACTAAAGCTGTGAGGTTGGTCGTAAGTCGTGCTTGGGTAGCTCAGTCGGTGGAGCACTTGCCCGCGAAAGTTAAAGGTCTCGAGTTCGAGCCCCGGTCCGGCACACAGTCTTAATAAGCCAAAACTGAAAATGTTGTCCCTGCGTAACGACAAGCGCCAACAGGAAGATCAAGAACGTAACCGTAGAGAAGGCTGTGAGACGACGTCAGCCAATAGTACGCTGTCTAGGACGGCACCAAGGCAGGAGCGGCTTCTATACGAAGAGAATATAAGGGTCGCTCCTGCCAGCCTCGACCGAACGGTAGTAGACGGGCACTAGCAGACCCGGACTAGAAACCATGCACAAGTAGAAGAGGCACTAGAACAGCCGTAATTAACGATCCATATGACCCTGTGTGAGTTACTTGTGTGGACATTGTATATAGCGAATGACACTGATTATCTGCATGTCGCCAATTGCTTGCGACCCAAAGCTAAGTAACGTCAATATACTTTATTGTAATAAAAACCATTAATGTGATATGTTTGAACTGTTGTATAGCTGTCCGAGAAAGCAGCATCCTAAGGCACCCTATAAGAAACGAGTGGGCGGGACACCACAAATGTAGATTAAAACCAGGTAACATCTAAATACATAAGTAGAAGCACATCTAATCGGAATTAAAGCACCACCTAAAATACCTCTTCCATTTAGTGCTCAGAGCTTCCGTAGTGTCTTGCTGCACAGTACAAAATTAACCGACAGATCGCTAGGAACATTAACTGTGAAACGTTTATTGACGGTCTTGTATCAAGTTTTAGCACTTCCACCTGACTAAAAACCAGCATAATTAAGGGTCTCCTGCCTCCATTATAAATAACTAATGATATGCAGCTGTCTAACTGCATTCATCAAGATCCCGAGAACCGATCAAGAGGACGGAAAATGTTTACCATTAACAGTTCATGCACCTCCTGTAGCCGACTCCTAGCAACTTACCTCGATGAACTCCACAAAGTCAAAATAGGATAAGAATTCAACGTCAACAGGTCGTAAGAAACGGATTATTGCGACCGCGGTAATTTACACTGTAAGCGCTGCGCGGGATTAGGCGAGCGGTCTTGGGCGCTGCAGTCATGGACTGTGCGGCTGATCCCGGCGGAGGTTCCAGTCCTCCCTCGGGCATGGGTGTGTGCGTTTGTCCTTAGGATAATTTAGGTTAAGTAGCGTGTAAGCTTATGGACTGATGACCTTAGCAGTTAATTCCCATAAGATTTCACGCACATTTGTACATTTTTTTTTTGTACACTTTAAGCCAATTTTTTGGCTTGGAGAGGATATTTGATAAAGAGACACCTGAGGGTGCATCCATGCTCCAAAGTCGGGGAAAATCTATGTTTAATCATTGTGAAAAATGTGTGGCAGAAACCGCGATATGTACCTCTGGGCGCTGCTGTCAGTCTTGCGTCCGGTAACTGGCCACCAAAAGCGGATAGCCGACGACCGGGCACGAATGTAGCCTGGCATCAAGGAGCATTCAATCGCTGCAGCCGAAGACTGAACTTATATAAAATATTTAAAAAACGAAAAACAGTACTTTAACTAGAGAAAAATAACTTTACATAGTACTGTTGGACTTGGTCGTGTAGTAATCCACAGAATGTCACGCCAGCATTGTGAGTTTATTCTTGAACACTGTACTGAACTGAGAACTATTAAGGATTTTAAATGGGGCATCGATGTATTCGTTACCAGAAAATACAGCGATGGTGATTTTGAATTTTTCAGGTAGTGATTTTAGTTTGTACATGCTAGACTGCTTCAGTTGAACGATTACAAAGCATGTTCTAATCGTTTGTACTTGACCGTAGTCATAAACTTTCTGGTATAGAACTGAGAGCGGTTTACGAGAGTGACAGTTAACATTCTCGGTGGCAGTGAGATTTATCGCGTCCTGTAATAGCTACGAAGTTTTCTCCCACGACTTCTTCTGATTAGTCCGATTTCGTGTGGATTCTTCTCCCTGAGTCGGTGACTACATCTCGAAGCATTCAGGTTTCCTCAGGACAATCGGTTGATCGAACGCCTGTACCCGAGAAATTTAAGAATCTGTAGAATAAGGGAACCGCCACAGGAGACACTTCTTGTTTCCATAAAACCAAATACTAGTTACTGGCTTCAGTTAGACGTCTCCAGATCCCCAATATAAACACCAACGCCATCTACACAATGGCCGCACGCTCTGACAGGAGGTCTCTTAGTTCTGAGCACGTTAGTACTCACAAAACTGCAACACTCAGCTACAGAACTGGAATGTGACCAGGCGGAATCCCACTCCCGCACACTGGAACGCGCTTTAAAATTCTTGTAGCTTTTCCGTATTGGAAAAGTGACTGTGCTGATCGCAAAGAATCCTGACCACCGATCAGAAACGCTAAACGCTATGACCACGTGCTCCGGTCAAGTGAGCATCCAAGAGGGCTGTTGGCAGTTCCTCGTTCTTTGAGCCTCAAGTCACTCCAGAAAATTGTCTTAATTCACTGCCTGAAAAAATATAGTGAAGCACTCAGAAGGGGAGGAGGAAACGGAATGAAACTTCGCAGATTGATAGGGTATGCTATATTATTTCCGTGATTACAAAATCGAGTCAAATTTACGAGAAACTTGGCAGAATGAGCACACCTATCAGTATGACGGTTGCACCCCCTCTGGCCTAGAAGTAAACCCTGATTCTGTTGGGAAGGAAGCTTTTGTAACCTCTCCTCCGCACAACTATTGCAACTGTTATTTGATGTCGTGGATAATGGTACTGAGATGAAATTAAGTGCGAGCCGGTCCCACACATCTTCCGTCAGGGACACTTTTGAGGCTATTGAGATACCTTAGCAACAAGCAGATAGCACAGACACACGTGCATTGTGTGGACGAGCATTGTTATCATGAAAAATGGCACTGTGGTATTGTTGCATAAGAGGTAACACCTGAGGGCGCAGGATGTCCATGATGTACCGTTATGTCGCTAGAATTCCCTAAATCACGATTTATAGCAGTACACTATGTGACCCTAATATAGGCATATGTCATTGCACCATTCCCAACGCAGCTTTTGAGGTGTTTACGGGAGGCTACGGATGGTACATTAATCCCCTAGTCCTGATGCTGCTAGTCTCTGATCAATGGTTCGGGACGACACGGAATATTGCAGGAAGTCCGTTACTTGTTCGCAGATGGCAGGCACAGATGTGACGTGTTTATCATGTGACTAGTTCAAATGGCTCTGAGCACTATGGGACTTAACTCAAAAATGGCTCTGAGCACTATGGGACTTAACATCTATGGTCATCAGTCCCCTAGAACTTAGAACTACTTAAACCTAACTAACCTAAGGACAGCACACACATCCATGCCCGAGGCAGGATTCGAACCTGCGACCGTAGTGGTCGCGCGGTTCCAGACTGTAGCGCCTAGAACCGCTCGGCCACTCCAGCCAGCGATGTGGCTAGTGCACAATACAGTGATCCGTCCTTGTGATGGTCAGACGTGGTCCACCGGAAACTTGACGAGTGCGCTCCCCGTTTTGATGCAGTCCGGCATTGGGCCACTGTCAAATATGAAAGCTCCACAAATATGGATATTGAAAGGTTCCATCGGATGGCCAAATGAAGATTCACAACGAGAAATAAAGTCAATTGCACTCAGTATGTCTGCCGGGAGGCCTCATCCGTGACGTGGAGGCGGCCTTGCCCCAGCCGTCCAGCGTATAAGGTGCAGGCATCTGCGAGTTATGGCTCACATCGACACTAACGACATCTGTCGCATGGGTTCTGAGGTCATCCTCAGTTCTTATAGGCTGGTGGTGCAGGTGGTGAAGGCTGTCCTCCTCGCATGCGGAGTGCAAGCTGAGCACGAAATTTTGAGCATCGTTCCCAGAGCTGATCATGGTCTTTAGATTTTGAGCCGAATGGAGGGTCTCAACCAAAGGCTGCGTCGTCTCTATGAAGGTCTTGGCTGCAGATTTCTGGACCTGCGTTATCGGATGGGGATTTGCATGTCTCCCCTTGACAGGTCGGGGGTGCACTACACAAAGGAAACAATGAATCGGGTAGCAGAGTACTTGTGGATTACACATGGTTTTTGTTTTTACAGTGGGCGGTAGTTTGAGGTACTCTCATAACACTCGCCAGTCGATATGTAGGGAAATCAGGCTGCGTTGAGAATACAGACAGACTGCAAAAAAATTGTCAAAAATTGTCGAAGTATTCGTAACAAAGTTCCCTAATTTACTGTTCTCCAGGAAAATTCTCAACCTCAAATTATTCTTGGGATTGAGAGTTGGCTAAAGCCCGACATGAAAAGCACTGAGATATTTACCGAGTCTTGGAATGTTTATCGCAAAGACCGATTAGACGCCGAAGGAGGGGGAGTGTTCATTGCAGTCGAGAAAAAATGCTGTCCCTACTGAGGTTGAAATTGAGTGTGATAGTGAAATTACCTGATCGCGCATAACAGGTCTAGGTGAAACCAAGTTAATTGTTGGATGTTTTTACCGACCACCCGACTCCGCTATGGCAGTTTTAGAGTCATTCACAGAAACTCTATGGTCAGCTGGGCATAAATACCCGTATCATGCAATAGTAGGTGGTAGTGAGTTTAACCTACCGAGTATTGACTGGGACAGGTATGGATTTATTGCAGGGGGATACAGACGGACAGTCTCGTGAAGCAGTTTTGAACATATCTTACGAAAACAGCCTTGAGTAGCTAGTTCGGCTGCTACGAACAGGCCAGACCTTATCAATGGCGTCAGTATAGCTACGGGGATTAGTGTTGATGATGTCATCATAGAGACTATGGTTACGAAAGCTAATAAATCAGTAAGGGGCCTAGGAGAGCGTTTCTGCTAGAAAGAGCAGATAAGCAGTTGTTAGCATCTCACTTAAATAATGAACTCCAATCATTTAGTTCCAGAATGATGGCCGTGGAGAAATTATGGGCAAAGTTTATGTAGATTGTAAATCGTGCTCTGAACAAGTATGTGTCTAGTAAGTAGATTAAGGACGCAAAAGACCCACAGTGGTTTAATAACGAAATTAGGAAAATGCTGTGGAAGCAAAGGCTGTTGCACTTTCGGTTCAAAAGGGGACCCGCAAATGACGATAGGTAAAGTTTAGTAGAGATTCTTGCGTCTGTGGTAAGATATATGAGCGAAGAATACAACAGCTATCACCGTCATACCTTGGTTGAAGACCTGGTGGAGAACCCTAAAAAATCCTGGTCCTATGTAGAATGCCTAAGCGGGTTTAAGGCTTCCGTACAGTAACTGTTTGACCAGGCTGGTTTGGCAATAGAAGATAGCAAAAGTAAGACCGAAATTTTCAATTCCACGTTTAAGAAATAATTCACGCAGAAGAATCGCACGAACGCAACGTCGTTTGACCATCGCGCAGAGTTCCGTGTGGATGACATAGTAATGAGCATCCTGGCGTAGAGAAACAACTGAAAGAGCTGAAAGCAAATAAGTCGCCAGGTCAGGATGGATCCCAGTTCGATTTTACATCATTGGCCCATTAATTAGTTTGTATTTAACGCAAATCTCTCAGCTAGCGCGAAGTGCCAAGCTACTGGAAGAAAGCTCAGGTGTATAAGAAGGGTAAAAGAACGGACTTGTAAAATTTTAGACCAATATCTTTAACATCGGTTTGCTGAAGAATTCTAGAGCTTATTCTGAGTTCGAATATAATAAATTTCCGAGAGACAAAAAAGCTCATGTCTATGAATCAGCATAGCTTTAGAAAGCATAGCTCGTGCATCTTAATTAAATTCCACGCACCGCCTCACATTGCTAAACCCAGCTCGCTCTTTTCACACATGATATACTGCGAAATATGGATGAAGGGCTACAGCCTGATTCCATATTTCTAGATTTCCGAACAGCATTTGTCACGGTACCTCACTGCAGACTGTTAACGGAGACACGTGCATACGGAATAGGCTCCCAGATATTGACTGGCACGAAGACTTGTTAAGTAATAGGACACAGATATTGAAAGGGGTAACATCAGGAGCGCTCGGGGAAGTGTGATAGAGGCGTTATTATTTTCTTTATACACAAATTATCTCGCAGACAGGGTGGGCAGCAATCTGCAATTGTTCGCTAATGATACTGTGGTGTACAGGAAGATGTGGAAGATAAGTGACTGCAGCTTGATACAAGATGACGCATACAAAATTACTAGTTGGAATGATGAGTAGCAGCTGACTCCTAATGTAGAATGATGTATGTTAATGCCGACGAGTAGGAAAAACAAAACCATAAAGTCCGGATACAGCATTGGTAGTCACACACAGTCACGTCATTTAAATATCTGGTGGTAACGTTGCGGAGCGATATGAAATGGAACGAGCATATGAGGATTGTGGTAGGGAAGATGAAGGGTCGACTTCGACTTATTGGGAGAATTTTAGGAAAGTGTGGTTCACCTGTTAAGGAGACGGCGTATACGACGCTAGTGCTGCCTGTTCTTCAGTACTGCTCAAGTGTTTGGGATCCGCAGCAGGTCGTATTGAAGGAAGACATCGGGGCAATTCAGAGACGAGCTGCAAGATTTGTTATCGGTAGATTCGATCAGCATGTAAGTGTTACGGAGATTCTTCGGGAGGTCAAGTGAGAATCGCTGGAGGGAAGAAGTCAGGGACATTCAGGAATACAGAAATACAAGTCTCTGAGGAATGAAATAAATAGGAAGTGCAGGGAAGTTAACACGAAATGTCTGCAAGAAAAATGTGAAGAAATAGAAAAAGAAATGATTGTCGGAAAGACTGACTCGCCATACAGGAAAGTAAAATATCCTTACGTGAGCTTGAAACCAAGGATGGTAATATTAAGAGTGTAACGGAAATTCTACTGTTAAATGCTGGGGAGAGAGCAAATAGGTGGAAAGAGTACATTGAAGGCCTCTATAAGGGGGGAGATATGTCTGGCGTGATAGAAGAAGAAACAGCAGTTGATTTGGAAGAGATAGGGGATCACCTATTAGAATCAGAATTTAAGGGACTTTTGGAGGATTTAAAATCAATTAAGGCAGAAGGGGTAGATAACATACCATCAGAAGTTCTAAAATCAGTGGGGGAAGTTGCAAAAAAATTACTTTTCTCATAGGTGTGTAGAATGTGTGAGTCTGGCGACATATCATCTGACTTACGGAAAAACATCTGCACATAATTTCGAAGACTGCAAGAGCTGGCTAGTGCTATAATTATCGCACAATCAGCTAAACAGCTCAAGCATTCAATTTTCTGACAAGAATAATATTCGTAAGAATAGAAAAGATAATTGAGGATGTGTTTCATGAGGCTCAATTTGGCTTTAGGAAAGGTGAAGGCACCAGAGAGGCAATTCTGAGGTTCCGTTTGATAATGGAAGCAAGACTAAAGAAAAGTCAAGACATGTTCATAGGATTTGTCGACCTAGAGAAAGCGGACAACCACGTAAAATGGTGCAAGATGTTCGAAATTCTGAGAAACATAGGTGTAAGGTGTAGGGATAGACGGGTAGTATACGATATACACTCCTGGAAATGGAAAAAAGAACACATTGACACCGGTGTGTCAGACCCACCATACTTGCTCCGGACACTGCGAGAGGGCTGTACAAGCAATGATCACACGCACGGCACAGCGGACACACCAGGAACCGCGGTGTTGGCCGTCGAATGGCGCTAGCTGCGCAGCATTTGTGCACCGCCGCCGTCAGTGTCAGCCAGTTTGCCGTGGCATACGGAGCTCCATCGCAGTCTTTAACACTGGTAGCATGCCGCGACAGTGTGGACGTGAACCGTATGTGCAGTTGACGGACTTTGAGCGAGGGCGTATAGTGGGCATGCGGGAGGCCGGGTGGACGTACCGCCGAATTGCTCAACACGTGGGGCGTGAGGTCTCCACAGTACATCGATGTTGTCGCCAGTGGTCGGCGGAAGGTGCACGTGCCCGTCGACCTGGGACCGGACCGCAGCGACGCATGGATGCACGCCAAGACCGTAGGATCCTACGCAGTGCCGTAGGGGACCGCACCGCCACTTCCCAGCAAATTAGGGACACTGTTGCTCCTGGGGTATCGGCGAGGACCATTCGTAACCGTCTCCATGAAGCTGGGCTACGGTCACGCACACCGTTAGGCCGTCTTCCGCTCACGCCCCAACATCGTGCAGCCCGCCTCCAGTGGTGTCGCGACAGGCGTGAATGGAGGGACGAATGGAGACGTGTCGTCTTCAGCGATGAGAGTCGCTTCTGCCTTGGTGCCAATGATGGTCGTATGCGTGTTTGGCGCCGTGCAGGTGAGCGCCACAATCAGGACTGCATACGACCGAGGCACACAGGGCCAACACCCGGCATCATGGTGTGGGGAGCGATCTCCTACACTGGCCGTACACCACTGGTGATCGTCGAGGGGACACTGAATAGTGCACGGTACATCCAAACCGTCATCGAACCCATCGTTCTACCATTCCTAGACCGGCAAGGGAACTTGCTGATCCAACAGGACAATGCACGTCCGCATGTATCCCGTGCTACCCAACGTGCTCTAGAAGGTGTAAGTCAACTACCCTGGCCAGCAAGATCTCCGGATCTGTCCCCCATTGAGCATGTTTGGGACTGGATGAAGCGTCGTCTCACGCGGTCTGCACGTCCAGCACGAACGCTGGTCCAACTGAGGCGCCAGGTGGAAATGGCATGGCAAGCCGTTCCACAGGACTACATCCAGCATCTCTACGATCGTCTCCATGGGAGAATAGCAGCCTGCATTGCTGCGAAAGGTGGATATACACTGTACTAGTGCCGACATTGTGCATGCTCTGTTGCCTGTGTCTATGTGCCTGTGGTTCTGTCAGTGTGATCATGTGATGTATCTGACCCCAGGAATGTGTCAATAAAGTTTCCCCTTCCTGGGACAATGAATTCACGGTGTTCTTACGGTGTTCTTATTTCAATTTCCAGGAGTGTATAAAAAAGCCAAGAGGGAATAATAAGAGTGGACGACCAAGAACTAAGTGCTCGATTACAAAAGGTGTAATACAGGGATGTATTCTTTCGCCCCTACTTTTCAGTCTGTACATCGAAAAAGTAATGATGGAAAGGAAAGAAGGGTTAGGAGTGAAGTTAAAATTCAGTGTGAAGGGATATCAATGACACGATTCGCTGATGACACTGCCATCGTGAGTGAAAGTAAAGAAGAACAGCGTGATCTATTGAATGGGACCAACAGTGTAATGAGTACAGAATATGGACTGAGGGTAAATCGAAGAAAGACGAAAGCAATGAGAAGTATCAGAAATGAGATCGGCGAGAAACTTAACTTCAGGACTGATAGTCACGAAGGAGATGAAGTTACGGAATTCCGCTACCTAGGCAATGAAATAACACGTGACGGGCGGAGCAAGGAGGACGCCAGAAGCAGACTAGCCCTGAGGAAAAGGACGTTCCTGGCCTATAGAAGTCTACTAGTATCAAACATCGGCCTTAATTTGAGGAAGAAATTTCTGAGAATGTACGTTTGCAGCACACCATTGTATGGCAGTGAACCATGTACCGTCGGGAAACCGGTACAGAATAAAATCGAAGCATTTGAGATGTGGTGCTACAGACGAATGGTGAAAATTAGGTCGACTGATAAGGTAAGGAATGAGAAGGTTCTGTGCAGAATCGAAGAAGAAAGGAATATGTGGAAAACACTGACAGGTTGATAGGACAACTGTTAAGACAGCAGGGAATAACTTCCATGTTTCTAGAGGGAGCTGTAGACGGCAAAAACTGTAGAAGAAGACAGAGATTGGAATACACCCAGCAAATAATTGAGGACGTTGGTTGCAAGTGCTGCTCGGGGATGAAGAAGTTGGCACAGGAGAGGAATTAATGGCGGGCCGCATCAGACCAGTCAGAAGACTGATGACTCAAAAAGGAAAATGGAAGTATATAGGCACTCGGTTTTCCCTTCCTCTATCTGCGACTGGAACATAAAAGGAAATGATTAGTTGAGTTACCGGGTACCCTCCGCCAGGCATCGTACGGTGGCTTGTGGAGTATGTACCCGGTGATCAAAAAGTCACTATAAATTTGAAAACTAAATAAATCACGGAATAATGTAGATAGAGAGGTACAAATTGACACACATGCTTGGAATGACATGGGATTTTATTAGAACCAAAAAAACACAAACGTCCAAAAAATGTCCGACAGATGGCGCTTCATCTGATCAGAATAGCAATAATTAGCATAACAAAGTAAGACAAAGCAAAGATGATGTTCTTTACAGGAAATGATCAATATGTCCACCATCATTCCTCAACAATAGCTGTAGTCAAGGAATAATGTTGTGAACAGCACTGTAAAGTATGTGCGGAGCTATGGTGAGGCACTGGCGTCGGATGTTGTCTTTCAGCATCCCTAAAGATGTCGGTCGATCACGACATCCTTGCGGCTTCAGGTAACCCCAAAGCCAATAATCGCACAGACTGAGGTCTGCGCACCTGGGAGGCCAAGCATGACGAAAGTGGCGGCTGAGCACACGATCGTCACCAAACGACGCCTGCAAGAGATCTTTCACGCGTCTAGCAATACATTGTTGTTTTTTTTTGGTTCTAATAAAACCGCATGTCATTCCAAGGATACGTGTTAATTTTTACCTCTCTATCTACATTATCCCGTGGTTTATTAAGTTTTCAAATTGATACTGACTTTTTGATCACCCGGTAAATAGGTGTAAATCTGTAATGAGGTACCATCTGAAAGGAGCAGTATAAATACAGTCAGATCTTGATAAGAATTCAGAGTGGTGCAGAGATTGGTAACTTGAAATAAATGTTCAGAAATGTAAAATTTTGCACTTCACAAAACGAAAAACGTAGTATCCTATGACTATTGTTCCTGATCTATATTACCGACCACCATTCAGAGTGGTGCAGAGATTGGTAACTTGATTTAAATGTTCAGAAATGTAAAATTTTGCACTTCACTAAACGAAAAACGCAGTATCCTATGACTATTGTTCCTGATCTATATTAACACCATAGGAGACAATCTGAGTAGCCGTCTTAGATTGTTTGCAGATGATACTGTCATTTACCGTCTTTTAAAGCATCAGATGATCAAAACGACTTGCAAAATGACTTAGATAAGATATCTGCATGGTGCGAAAAGTGGCAATTGACACTGAATAAGGAAAAGTGTGATGTTATTCACACGAGTACTAAAAGAAATCAGCTTAATTTCGATTACGCGATAAGTCACACAAATCTGAAGGCTATAAATTCAAAATTGTTAAGGCTTTCGTGGCCACTTGTTGAGAAACTGCCTATTGGCATCTGTCTCATTAGATGAACGTCGGCCGAAGAACCCGAGACAGATGCCAACAGGCAGTTTCGCTATAAATGCAATTAAATACTTAGGGATTACAATTACAAATAACCTAAATTGGAACGATCACATAGATAATATTGAGGCTAGAGCAAACCAAAGACTGCGATTCATTGGTAGAAAGAAGGTGCAACAGGTCTACTAAAGAGACTGCTTACACCACGCTCGTCCGCCCTATTCTGGAGTATTGCTGTGTGGTGTGGGATCCGCATCAGGTGTGACTGACGAATGACATCGAAAAAGTACAAAGAAGGGCAGCTCTTTTTGTATTATCGTGAAATAGGGGAGATAGGGTCACAGAAATGATACGTGAATTGGAGTGGCAATCATTAAAACAAAGGCGTTTTTCGATGTGACGGAATCTTCTCATAAAAATTTCAATCACCAGTTTTCTCCTCCGATTGCAAAAACATTCTGTTGGCACCCACCTACATAGGGAGAAATTATAATCACGATAATATAAGAGAAATCAGGGCTCGCACAGAAAAATTTAAGTGCTTGTTTTTCCCGCGTGCCGTTCGGGAGTGGAACGGTAGAGAGACAGCTTGAAGGTGGTTGATTGAACCCTCTGCCAGGCACGTTATTGTGAATAGCAGAGTAGTCACGTAGATGTAGATAGATGTAGAATGCTGGAATCAGCCAACTCATCCAAAAATATCTGGGTAGAACGCTTTGTAGGGATATCAAATGAAATGATCGCATAGGTTCAGTCGTGGATAAAGTAGGTGGTAGACTTCGGTCTGTTTGTAGAATACTGGGGAAAATCAAGCAGTCTACAAAGGAGATTGCTTACAGATCACACGTATGACCGGTTCTAGAATGTGGCTAAATTGTGTGGGAGCCGTACCGGATAGGACAAACAAGGGATATTGAACGTATATAGAAAATGGCAGCACAAATAGTCACAGGCTTGTTTAATCCTTGGGAGAGTATCACAGAGATACTGAAGGAACTGAACCGAAAGACTCTTGAAGATAGCCGTAAATTATCCCGAGAACGTCTGTTAACGAAATTTCAAGAATCGGCTTCAAATGATTACTATAGGAATATACTACAACCCCCTACCTGGCACTCACATAGGGATCGTGAGGATAAGATTAGAATAATTACTGCAAGCACAATCATTCTTCCCACCCTCCATACGTTAATGGAATAGGAAGAAACCCTACTAACTGATACAATGGGACATAGCCTCTGCCTTGCGACTCACGGTGGTTTTCAGAGTATGTGTGTACACGTAAATGTAGATCCCTTTCAGACTCTGTTAGGTGTTGGTAACTCTGTCTCATACGAGTTTTTGGCAACTCCTCATCCTTCACAGGGATCACTCAATATCCGACGGAATTCACGCCCTTTTTGTCCTCTACCAAACCTGATAACAACAGTAAACACAAATAACACTAATATCTTCTGGTGTACATTGTACCAGTGACAGACAATTGGAACTGTTATCATTTACATACCTGCGAATGGTGTATACGTGTACGAAGTTACATTGACGTCCGACCTTGTCTTCTGGGTGCTTCACTTCACCGTTTTACAGAGCAGTGTATTCAAAACATTTAACCAGTCATCTTAGAATTTAAGCATTTATGCCGGCTTTTTTTAGTTCCCTGTAGCAGCACCCCTCTGCAAAAGGTTGCATGCTGCCATGGCTTTTCAGAAGTTTATTTCTAATGTGTGCTGCAAAACACCAGCCTAAAAGGAACCTTAACCAGACTTGCAGATTCCGACCACAAACTGATTTAAATGGGTTACAGGAAGACCAACCCGTCAACCATAGTCTGGACAAAGTCCCCTTCCACCGAAATACCGGAAACTGCTTCTGGCGTCCATGACTGGCAAGAGGAATAACCGAAGGGCGCGGCCAATAACGATGTTTTACACACCAGGGAATTATTGGAAACAGATTCGTTAGTAATTAGATATACGTGTTGTGTATGTGAGAGGACGCTGCAGGAAGTGGGGTAGTTAGACATATCAGGAGACAGGAACGCCGTTAGACCTTTGTAAAGGACGTCTAGATATCAGAACATTTATTTGTTTCCCCAGCTTTAAAATGTGTGTGAAATCTTATGGGACTTAACTGCGAAGGTCATCAGTCCGTAAGCATTGTACCAGTAACCTTAATTATCCTAAGGACAAACACACGCACCCATGCCCGAGGGAGGTCTCGAACCTCCGCAGGGACCAGCCGCACAGTCCCTGACTGCAGCGCCTCAGACCGCTCGGCTAATCCCGCGCGGCCCCTATCTTTGATTCCCCACGTGTACTCCATCTTTAAGGTCTCGTGGGCATTGGGCTTCACATGATCCATCCCACCAAGGATGTGCCTTGAGTACATCGATTTGGAAACAACCGCTACCGTAAGAAGGCACTGCCATGGGCCAAGCAAAAGGGGCCACACTGCAGTAAACAACTCGTGAATTAAGTGCTGAATCAGAATAATCAATGTGTAGCTGTGCTATCAACAGCCATCTCATCACTGAACGATAGACGATAGAGAATCCACCAATCCGTATATATATATATATATATATATATATATATATATATATATGCACGTCCGTTCCGAGCATTGCACTTCATGGGGGACACAGACTATCACGAACCTTGACAATTAATGCTCGAAGCGAGGAAAACGATCTCCTGGACTGATGAGCAATAGTACACATTGGGAAACGCGAGGCGGAATATGAAGAAGGCGAGAAGCACATAAAGCGACGCATCCCGTTATCAGTAAAGCATCGGTTAGGCTCATTGTAGAGCAATTTCTCTATGGAACGTCTGCACATTGAAAAACGACCCAGGAACTTACTGTCAAACCACGAGCATTTACTTTTCCTGCAAAAGCACCTCACAGACAACTGTATTTACACTACTGCCCATCAAAATTGCTACACCAAGAAGAAATGCAGATGATAAACGGGAAGTCGTTGGAAAAATGTATTATACTAGAACTGACATGTGATTACATTTTCACGCAATTTGGGTGCATAGATCCTGAGAAATCCGTACCCAGAACAACCAACTTTGGCCGTAATAACTGTCTTGATACGCCTGGGCATTGAGTCAAACACAGCTTGGATGGCGTGTACAGGTACATCTGCCCATGCACCTTCAACGCGATACTACAGGTCAACAAGAGTAGTGACTGGCGTATTGTTACGAGCCAGTTGCTCGGCCACCATTGACCAGACGTTTTCAATTGGTGAGAGATCTGGAGAATGTGCTGGCCAGGGCAGCACTCGGACATTTTCTGTACCCAGAAAGGCCCGTACAGGACCTGCAACATGCGGTCGTGCATTATTCTGCTGAAATGTAGGGTTTCAAGGGATCGAATGAATGGTAGAGCTACGCGTCGTAACACATCTAAAATATAACGTCCGCTGATCAAAGTGCTGTCAATACGAACAAGAGGTGACCGAGACGCGTAACTAATAGCACCCTATACCATCACGGCGGGTGAAATGATAGTATGGCGATGACGAATACATGCTTCCAATATGCGTTCACCGCGATGTCGCCAAACACGGATGCGACCATCATGATTCTGTAAACAGTACTTGGATTCATCTGAAAAAATGACGTTTTGCCATTCATGCATCCAGGTTCGTCGTTGAGTACACCATCGCAGGCGCTCCTGTCTGTGATGCAGCGTCAAGGGTAACTGCAGTCATGGTCTCCGAGATGATAGTCCATGCTGCTGCAAACGTCGTCGAACTGTTCGTGCAGATGGCTGTTGTCTGGCAAACGTCCCCATCTGTTTGTTGACTCAGGGATCGAGACGTGGCTGCACGATCAGTTCCAGCCATGCGGATAAGATGCCTTCATCTCGACAGCTAGTGATACGAGGCCGTTTGGATCCCGCACGGCACTCCGTATTACCCTCCTGAACGCACCGATTCCATATTCTGCTAACAATCATTGGATCTCGACCATCGCGAGCAGCAATGTCGCGATACGATAAACCGCAATCGCGATAGGCTACAATCCGACCTTTATCAAAGTCGGAAACGTGATGGTACGCATTTCTCCTCCTCACACGAGGCATCACAACAACGTTTCACCGAGCAACGCCGGACAACTGCTGTTTGTGTATGAGAAATCGGTTGGAAACTTTGCTCATGTCAGCACGTTGTAGGTGTCGCCACCGGCGCCAACCTTGTGTGAATGCTCTGAAAAGGTAGTCGCTCACATATCACTGCACCTTCTTCCTGTCGGTTAAATTTTGCATCTGTAGCACGTCATCTTCGTGGTGTGGCAATTTTAATGGCCAGTAGTGTATGTCAAGAGAATATGCCACACCACTGCTCCAAGTCTCTATGCTTTGAACAACACTCCACTGACCTCAGGCCATTTGTAAATGCTTCTGGGTCGTCAGATTGCGACCCTATTGGGCACATGTGGTACACAGTTGAAAGACATGAGAGCGCCTAAGCTCCAATTTTTCTTCTCGCGTTATTAGGGATGAGAATAGGTCCCAAGGCTTTTAGTGTCTTGTAGAGGCCATGATATGACGCGATGCTGGTTGAATCTAATATATGTTAAGGTTAGATTCTTTGAGAAAGTGAATTCCCGCATTATCCATATAGAAATCGAGGGTAAAAGCCTTGAGAAGCAACATCAAAGAGGTTTAGGGCATTGACGTGTTAAAATCACATTTACTGCGAACGACAAAGAGGTCAGCGATCTGAAAGCAGTGGAACACCTTTGTAATGAGGTGTAACACCGACTTCGGTCCAGGCCCCGGCATCCAACGTCACTACATCTGGTTGTGGGGCCTGCGGAAGAATAAACTGCCGTTCCTCCGCAGGCGTTCAGACACGTCAGTGAAAGATTCCCCAGCAGAGTTCAATCCATCATGAAAGCATTGGGTGGACAAACCCCATATTAACATCGACTAATAAGTGTCCAGAAACTTTTGACCAGGTAATGTTTGTTTTCAATTTGGGAGGAGAAAGTGGAGCAGCTTCTCTGTAGCCGATCGCTGAATAAGAGTTTACTGTTTTAGGTACAGTGCAAGGCCTCGCTCTTAAACGGACGCTGTCAGAGACAAGACGTGCCGTACGATCGTCCCTATGAAGGATGGACGGCTGTTTCCAACACCGGGCCCGTGAGCTATTGAGTTCACTGTCAGCGCAACAGCCCACATTGTAGCAAACTGCTAAACTCTCTGCGCGTAGAAAAACCCTGGGGAAAATGTTGCTTTCTTTTCCCTCGTAAGATTTCAGTGCGTTTATATGACTATACTTGTACGTTGAAATACATTCCGAGTAATGACAGTTTGTACAGGATTCTATTACATGACTAGATAGATTTTCCTTCCAGCCTGCCTGCCCCTATCTATTACATACCTAGACAGATTTTCCTTCCAGCCTGCCTCCCCCTATCTCAGCCGCAACCATTAAAGAATCTCAGCCCTCCGCCATGGACACGCAAGAGCGCATGTGTGCTGAAGCACAGTGGTTGAAGAACGGCAACTTGGGTTTCTGAAAGACTGGCAAGTTTCACGGGACCCATTCAGCCTGCTACAATTGACAACAGGTTGAGTTGTCAGTCGGATGTGAATAGCTAGGTATATGTTTGCATAGGTAGTTTCACTGCAGCTCTTTTCTCATAAATGTGGGAGCAGCAAAATTAGCAAACTTGAAGGAGATTTTGGAAATTTGTGGTAAGTTCTATGGGATCAAACTGCTGAGGTCATCGGTCCCTAGGCTCACACACTACTTAATCCAACTTAAACTAACTTACGCTAAGGACAACACACGCACCCATGCCCGAGGGAGGACTCGAACCTCCTACGAGGGGAGCCACGCGAACCGTGGCAAGGCTCCCTAGACCACGCGGCTACCCCGCGTCGCTGATGGAGATTGAGGAGAAATTAAGAATTAGAGAATATGCACTAGTCACGAAACAGTCCTCATTTGTAGCATGGGAAATGTTTTCCTGTGTTTGTGAGGCAGCATTAAATAACTCGGTACGTGCCTAACAATGCAGATTGCGCAAAAAGTTACTAAACCCTCATTCGGGAACCTCGAGTAGTTTACGACGTGTTTGTAAATATGTCCATTAGTTTCCTCACTCCATAAAAATTCTGAAAGAGAAAAAAGACATACTGGCGGAGAAGTGTGTGGACATGAGTGGTAAGAACTTAGTCATTTAGCAGTATGTAACCTTTATGAATTTATGGTGAACATTGGTTGAAACAGGAAAACACATGACTCAGCCGATATTAAAAACCACATTCTGGTGGTATGCAATGTAGTGCGAAGTAAGCTTGGCATGAATGAAAAGCTTCTTTTTCCAGATATGCACATTTTAGATTAATATAACATGAAAAATGAGCTTCGTGCTTCTAAACCGCATTTCGGAAATTTAGAACGAACTATTTTGGCCACTTAAAATGAACTCATCGAACAATGAACTCATCGAACTCGCTGAGGTCGTATTTGGCTGAAAGATACTAAGGTTACATAAAATAGACTTCCAAAACCCTACTTTAGTTGGCGTTTCAATATGGCAGACATCTCCATGTCCTTCGGTCCAAAATATCTCGACTTTCGGAGACGATTTTGATTAGTGCAGAAAAAATGAACTCGTGGTGACCTGATGGTGGTTCGAACTGAGCCAGCACTAGTCGAAAGAGGGTGAAGTTGCAGAGAAGACGGTCATCTTCGAAATAAATAAATAAGTCCGAAATACGCAGACAAGGAAAAAAATTGGGAATTTGTGGTAAGCTCCTATGGGACTAAATGGCTAAGATCATCGGTCCCTAGGCTTGCACACTACTTAATTGAACTTAAACTAACTTAAGCTACGGACAACACACACACCCATGCCCGAGGAGGACTCGAACCTACGACGGAGTAGTCGCGCGAACCGTGGCAAGGCCCCTTGCACCGCACGGCTACCCACGAGGCTGAGAATGAAAGAGAGAATAAAAAAATCCATTACTTTCTGACCTCCAATGACGCAAAATGAATATATATCGTATTTGGCCTCGTCTTCTAACTCGGGCTAAAAGACTTTTCATCGACTTCCTAATCCTACTCACTTCTACAGAACAGTGAAACCGTTAGGAATAAACTGTTACGTAGCAGGCAAGTAAGATACCTGTAGAGTGCTCGGGTTGGGCATAGCTTGGCTAGGATGGGAGTAAAGCATTCTGTCTGTTATGCTGACAACGTGCGGCAGCTTGCCTGCCTGGCTAACAGGCAAGGAGCTCTACAATCGATCGACGATCACATTATTGCTCTATAACCTTGCAAATAAGATCGAACCGGTCCAGAGCATTTCAGTTTCGATTAGTGTGTAGCCTTACCCTTTCATAGGAATCATAGACTCAAATTTAAATTCTGACTATCTGACACTGTTAGGTATGACCGCAGCTTTCGTATTTTTTAGTACGTTATGATATAACATTTAGTTTTTAATTTTGTCCGGAGAAAGTATCCCTTGTGACACCGGATCCTAGCTCACAAATTAATTATGTTCGCGAGTGAGGGCTGTGTTTTTCAAAATTTTGTATTATACAACAGTCGTTGATTGACAGCCATGTTAAAAACCTTAAGAGTTTTGCCTGCCCGGGTATCTAAGGCTGTATCTAAAGAAAAAATTGTTGCGAAGCTCGGTTTGTAGATGATATTCTCAGAAAGAAGATTGCCAAGAAGGGTACTACACTTGGTTCTTTCGTCAGCGTCCCAGAAGATTGCAATTACTTCATGGACACCGTTCAGGTGTTTGTTTATTTCCCTCTCTGCAGTTGCGAGAGATGCTTACAAAATAGCTTGTTTTACGAATTAGCCACCAGATAGTGGTATAGTTTTGAAGTTGCCGTGGCGCACAAGTCACATGATGTTTCAGTTTTGTGTTGACTGTAGCAGAGGACACATGGCAGCCCCTAGTGGCTTGTACCTCCATTGCATTTTATTTTAATTCTGACTATCAAGGGACCGATGGCCTCGTAGTTTGGTCCCTTCTCCTGCCTTTAAACCAACCAACTAATTGTGACTACTTGACGCTGTCAGGTATGACCGCAGCTTTCCTATTTTTTAGTTTATTATGCTGTAACATTTAGTTTTTAATTTTGTCCGAAGAAGGTGTCCCTTGTGACACCGAAACCTAGGTCACAAATTATTTGTGTTCGCGACTGAGGGCTGTGTTTTTCAAAATTTTATATTAATCTGATATATTTCGAAGTTTCTTCTCCTAGTCATACTGGCACAGTTGGTGTAGGCCGGCCGTAGTGGCCGAGCGGTTCTAGGTGCTTCAGTCTGGAACCACGCGACCGCTACGGTCGCAGGTTCGAATCCTGCCTCGGGCATGGATGTGAGTGATGTCCTTAGGTAAGTTAGCTTTAAGTAGTTCTAAGTTCTAGGGGACTGATGACCACAGCAGTTGAGTCCCATAGTGCTCAGAGCCATTTTTTGAACAGTTGGTGTCCTGCGTAATTAATTAACTTCATGTAGCGGCCGAACGGGGCTCTAACACAGGGAGGATACAACGGCAGTACCATAGATTTTCCACTTTAACCTGTTGGTCATGTATGGACTGTTAGGTGAGACAGGGCGGCAGCCAGCACGCCGCCTCGCATGGTTTAGCTACGGGATTAGGCCGTCGGTCGGCGCTTACTTCGTTTGCGGCTGACGAGGCCTCGCCTCGCCTCGTGACGAGCCGGCCAGGCAGCATGCAGATGGCGCGGCCATCAGCAAGCTCCCTGCACACCCCGGCGCCTCACGCCTCACGCGGCACCGCTAATGAACGCCGTCGTCCGTTCGCGGCGGCCTCCCAATCAGGCTCCGCCAACGTGATTACCGCAGCACCTGTTGCCGGCCTCACTACACGCTGCAGCTTACGGCACCGACCGCCGTACTGTGCCGCGCCGCTGATGGCACCAAACTTAGTTTCCTAGCGCCGTTTCGCAGCAACGGGTTTGACAGGTTTGTACGACGCTATCGTGAATTATACGGGTGCGAATCTTGGCTTAGTCTTGAGGTATCATTCCGTTTAAGTTCCCGCTCACAGACAAATCTTCTGCTTTGCAAAAGAACACTACTGCATATTAAATTACTACACGACCAAGCATAGCAGATAATGACTATCGTTTTTTTTTCTTTCGTTCCATTGCGTTTATAAAGTGAGGTGTAAAAGTCGTGGGATCGCGAAATGTAGACATGTAGGTGGGGGTAGTACCGAGTATGCAAGCTAAACTACTGGCCATTAAAATTGCTACACCACGAAGATGACGTGCTACAGATGCGAAAATTAACCTACAGGAAGAAGATGCTGTGATATGCGAATGATTAGCTTCTCACAGCATTCACACAAGGTTAGCGCCGGTGGCGAAACCTACAACGTGCTGACATGAGGAAAGTTTCCAACCGATTTGTCATACACAAACAGCAGTTGTCCGGCGATCCTTGGTGAAACGCTGTTGTGATGCCTCGTGTGAGGGGGAGAAATGCGTACCATCACGTTTCCGACTTTGATAAAGGTCGGATTGTAGCCTATCGCGATTGCGGTTTATCGTATCGCGACATTGCTGCTCGCGTTGGTCGAGATCCAATGACTGTTAGCAGAATATGGAATCGGTGCGTTCAGGAGGGTAATACGGAGTGCCGTGCGGGATCCAAACGGCCTCGTATCACTAGCAGTCGAGATGACAGGCATCTTATCCGCATGGATGTAACGGGTCGTGCAGCCACGTCTCGATCCCTGAGTCAACAGATGGGGCGTTTGCCAGACAACAACCATCTGCACGAACAGTTCGGCTACGTTTGCAGCAGCATGGACTATCATCTCGGGGACCATGGCTGCGGTTACCGTCGACGCTGCATCACAGACAGGAGCGCCTGCGATGGCGTACTCAACGACGAACCTGAGTGCACGAATGGCAAAACGCCCTTTTTTTCGGATGAACCCGGGGTCCGTTTACAGCATCATAATGGTCGCATCCGTGTTTGCAGACATCGCGCTGAACGCACATTTGAAGCGTGTATTCGTCATCACCATACTGGCGTATCACCTGGCGTGATGGTATGGGATGCCATTAGTTACACGTCTCGGTAACCTCTTGTTCACATTGACAGCACTTTGAACAGTGAACGTTACATTTCAGATGTCTTACGACCCGTGGCTCTACCCTTCATTCAATCCCTGCGAAACCCTACATTTCAGCAGGATAATGCACGATCGCATGTTGCAGGTCCTGTACGGGCCTTTCTGCATACATAAAATGTTCGACTGCTGCCCTAGCCAGCACATTCTCCAGATCTATCACCAATTGAAAATGTCTGGTCAATGGTGGCCGGGCAACTGGCTCGTCACAATACGCCAGTCACTTGATGAACTGTGGTATCGTGTTGAAGCTGCATGGGCAGCTGTACCTGTACACGCCATCCAAGCTGTGTTTGACTCAACGCCCAGGCGTATCAAGGCCGTTATTACGGCCAGAGGTGGTCGTTCTGGGTACTGATTTCTCAGGATCTATGCACCCAAATTGCGTGAAAATGTAATCACATGTCAGTTCTACTATAATATGTTTGACCAATGACTACCTGTTTATCATCTTGGTGTAGCAATTTTAATGGCCTGTAGTGTATAAAACGGAAGCGCGTGATTGTGGCAGCACGCCAGGGCTCAACAGACTTTCAACGCGGATTTGTAGTTGGAGCTAGACGCATGGGACATTCCATTTCGGAAATCGTTAGGGAAATCAATATTCTGAGATCTACAGTGTCAAGAGAGAGCCGAGAATACGAAATTTCAGAGAACGGAGAACGTGGTGACCGACTTCATTCACTCAACGACCGAGAGCAGCGGCGTTTGCGTAGACTTGTCATTGCTAACAGACAAGTAACACTGCGTGAAATAACAGCAGAAATCAATGTATCCGTTAGGACAATGCGGCGAAATCCGGCGGTAATGGGCTATGGCAGTAGACAGCCGACGTAGTTGTCTTTGTTAACAGCACGACATTGCCAGCGCCTCTCCTGGGCTCGTGACAGTATCCGTTGGACGCTAGACGACTTGTCAGTTGAGTCCGGATTTCACTCGATAAGAACTGATGTTGGGACTGGAGTGCGGCGGAGACCCCACGAAGTCATGCATCCAAGCTGTCAACATGTCACTGTCCAAGTTGGTGGTGGCTCGATAATGAAATGGCCTGCGTCCACATGGAATGGACTGCTCCGTCTGGTGCAACTGTACCGATCGTTGACTACAAACGGCTAAGTTCAGCTACCTGAAGACCATTTGCAGCCATTCGAGGACTTCATATTCCCAAACCACGATGGAATTGTCACTGTGTCGCAATTGTTCACAACTGGTGTGAAGAACATTCTGGGCAATTTCAGCGAATGATCTGGCCACCTAGATCGCTCGGCGTGAATTCCGTCAAAATTTTATGGGACGTAATCGACAGGTCAGTATGCGTGGAAAACCCTGCAGGCCAAACACTTTCGCAATTATGGATGACCATAGTGGCAGTATGGCTCAATATTTCTATAGAGGACTTTAAAATGATTTGTTGAGTCCATGCCGCGTCGAATTGCTGCACTACGCTGGGAGAAAGGGGGTGCGACACGATATTAGGAGATATTCCATGACTTCTGCCACCTCAGTTCATAGTACAAATGGAAGAATACGTAATTAAATTTGTCTTATTTTATGGACGGTAGAGGAATTTTGTACTCGAATCTACCATCCCCGGCTGGCACAAAGGCTTTAACGCGGTCCGGCTTGGAGTTGAACAGGTCTTGGGCGACACATGCCGGTACATTTATCAAAATATTCCAGACTATTTTGTCGTGGTCGCATGAATTTCTTGTTGGAACCAGCGTTGTAGTTGTGTAGACGTTTAAGTGCGTACTACAAAACGATCGGTCGGAAGACAACTAGAAATGCACGAGCGCAGTAGAGAAGCGGAAAACAGCCAGATCAGCTGTTGCGAACATGCTTTCCAGCCTGGAGACCAAAGAATTCGATTCAAGATGACTAGGATACTTGCAACCACAAGTGACTATTATGGGGGGCTATACAGAGAGGCCATAGGGCATACGAAGCACCAAAGCAATTTTAAGCGGAAAGAGGAGGGTATGCAAGAAAGTGATATGTAGATTCTGGTGCTGAATAGAATGTGTTCCAGTCTTCCACCATGGGGTTTAGCAGTAGAGGACGACAGCTACCGGCAACGGGTATCCGCGCTAGAGTTGCCAAAACATAAGATGGTACGCCTCCGCGCGGAAGCACGCGGAAAAGGAATTTTACTTTAGTCAGTAGCGAGCCATGATGTGCATCAGACCTTCGAAATTCACAGCTCAGATACAGAAACATTTCTTGCTGTTTCAATACAAGGCCAGAGTCGTATTGGCTGGTGTGTGGTATGTCGCAGTCTCGCAGCAACTTATGACCAGACGTTTCAGTGAGGAGGGATCTGGAGAATGTGCTGCCGAGGGCAACAGTCGAACATCCTCTGTGACTACGTACGTCAGTACAGATCGGGTAAAATGCGGTCTTGCTTTATCTTGTTAGAAGATATCGACAAAGAGACCTCGAAGAAAAGGCTCATCCGTTGTTATTAATACGTCACAAATGTGACATGTGTCGTCCAAATTAGGGGCCAAGCGAATCAGAGGTGATCCTGTTGTGTTCCTAACTGCACTCAATACCATCACACTAAACACTGACCCCATATACCTCTACGAATAAAATGTGGCAATATTCATTTTCCTCAGAGCCTCCAAACATGTATCCTTCCATCGTGATGCTGTAGGCTGAATTAGGACTGAAAAGACGTCGTGGTGTCTCTTTGGGCCCACTGTTGTCATTGACTGCACCATTGTTGGCATGTCTGTCTCTGAAGCTGTGTCAAGGAAAGTCGCAGCAACTGACGTCGAGATAACAGTCTGTGGTGCTCCAGATGTCATTCCAGTTACGCTTATGTGTCACCATTTTCTCAACCCCTTCAAATGAGGGTCTTAAGAATATCATCATCCTCCACGGCAATTCTTTCCTGGCACTCCCACATGCATATACAGTTTCGTTGAAAACGTTCTAGGAGTTCTAGATGTATGCTTGGAACAAGGTGATAATTAATGAGCTATACGAAATAAAATCGCTATAACTTCTGAACGGTTTGCATTAGGACGTTCAAACTTTACGTTTGGCTGTTGGGCATGATGGGAATTAGTATGCGCATGCCCACATTCCTCGTTGTCAGCCATTTCCAAGTGAAAATATGACGGTACGGGGAGGCTGAGCGTTTAACGCTTGTGAAGCCCTCGCAAATTTGAGAGAACGGGTAGTGTTCGTGATGACAGTGTTGCTAGTGTCGGTCGTACAAAAAGGGTGAAAACGCCTGAAAACACCTAAAAGACACGCGCTATGTGTCAAACCAGCCCCAGAAAATCGATCAGACGAGCTGAACAACAGGTGGGATTCACCTGGGAGACACTGCGACAAATTGTTGTTGAAGACCTGTATCTCTTCCCACACAAAATTCAAGCCCATAGCCATTAAGTCGCAGGGGCATGGACCAGCGGTTGTGTTTTGCGAACACTATTGTCCACAGAACTGACGAAGAGAAGTTCGATGAGAATTTAGTTTGGTTTAGGGACGAAACCCACTTTCATTTGGATGGGTTCGCATTTGGGGCACTGAGAATCCGGATTTCACGATCGAGAAGTCTCTGTACCCTCAATGGTGCGCAATGTCCAGTCACGAAATAATCGGTGCGATATTCTTTGATGGCACAGTAACTATTCAGCTTGCCGCGACATAATGAGTAACTGAAGTTCTGAAGAAGAGCAGGAGAATTCACTACTGATAGAAATTTCCATTTCCTAGGAAAACACCAGTTATCCAGTACAGCAGAGTTGATCGACGTAAAGCTTACATCTACATTCACATTTACACTCCACAAGTCAACTTATGATCCTTGGCGAAGTGTATTTTGTGTATCGCTGTCACTTAACCATCATCCTGCTCCAGTCGCGAAAGGACCGGGAGAAGAACGGTTGCTGGTATGCACCCTGTGGGGTCGAACGGTTCTATTTTCACTTCCTTGGTTTTACGCGATAAACACAGGAGGGAGCAATATATTGGTTGTCTCTTCCAGAAAAGCAAACTCTCGGAACTTTAACAGTGAAGCACACCGTGATGCATAATGCCTCTCCAGCAGCGTCTGCCACTGGAGCTGGCTGAGCATGCCCGTGACGCTTTCTCGCTTACTCAGTGGACTGTAACGAAACGTGCTGCTCTTCTTTGGATCTTCTCTGTATCCTATTTAGTACGGATCCCAGACTGAAGACGGATATTCAGGAATTGGTCTAACGAAGGTTTTGTAAGCCACCTTATTTATGGATGGACTATATTTGTTGAGGAGTCTTCCAATGAATCGCAGCCTAGCATCTGCCTTAAATCTCTCTGTATTCGTACAACTAGATATTTTATGAACGTAGCTGCTTCCAGTGATTTTTCTGCAGTCGTATAGTCATACAGTAATCGGTCCATCTGTTATACATATGAGCAATAGTTTGCAATAGTTTATGGTGAGGGTCAACTGTCAATCCATGCACCAAGCGTCGATTCCCTGCAGGCAGTTGTCTAGTCATGCGACTCCCCTGCATACAACAACATCATCTGAGAAGACCCTGTTCGAAGCTCCGACTTTATCTAGTATCTAACACTGAAGAACTGTTGGGTGTTGCTCTAGACTCGTAAGCTTTTAGGGGCAGGGCTTCATAGCTTAAATAAAAGGCTTTTTGTGTGTCCTCCGCTATGTTGTGACGTGACGTGAGTTTTCATTATTTGTGCATTTCGCAAATTTGATATGTGGTTGATTTGTTGGCTAAAGAGATTCGTGGACATGAAACCAATTTACTGAGGATGCACTGTACAATAATGAAAATCAAAACTGCGTGTCGAATAGGGACTCGAACTCGTCACCTGTTTCCGCGTACAACACTTTCCATCCACCACTCACGGCCTACATTCAGAATTTCAAATTAATCAGTTGCTCTCTTCTCCCTTGGAAACATGACTGGATATCTCTTGCATACCGCTGGATGAGGTAACGGACTGGTTAAGAATGTAAACATGATTTATAAAGCACCTGCCTTATAGTTTCTCTGTGGCCTTTCAAATTTGCGGCACTATTCCGCTAAAAAGGACACCGTTAAATTAATTCCAGATTTTTCACCAGTCCAAAATTATGGTCTTTATCTATTGACCTAATCGTCGACGGAGCTTTAAATACTAATTTTCCTTTCCTCCTCTACCTCCTGCACACTTTACTAGAGTAGAACTCCTGTCAGAAAAGCAGACCACATGCTAGACGATAGTGTGACCAATTCTATAGTGTTTTTCCAACGTTTGGAGCGTGTGAAGTAGACGGGAAAACGTAATAAGACGAATTCATAGACGCGATGCCAGGGCCGTAACAGATTGGTACAACCCAAGCTATTTTTGGATTAAGTTCTCGTGAAAGTCTTTTGAGTATAATTAGAGAAACTGTTTTCGATAAAGGCTCCCACTATCATATACCTCAATAAGGGATCTTGAGGGTAATATAGGAGAGATTAGAGCAAATACAGAGGTACAGAGACAGACATGTCACTCTCGCTCAATATGTGGATGAAAGACGATAGAAAATCGCAGATATTCGTACGGAGAACTCTCCGCCAACCACTGTACGATGGCACAAGGACCTACACCAGGTGCCCCTCCTAAGAATCGTCAGGCGCCGTTTTGTTTTTGCAGTGTGCAGCTGCAGCCAGCCCAAACAAATAATTCTCACCATGGTTTTCATGTGACGCCCGTTGCGAACCGAAAGTGTCGGTTTGTTTACTGTTTCAAACAAAATGGTTATAGGTGAGTTATGTATGACCGGCCGGCCGCGTTGGTCGAGTGGTTCTAGGCGCTTCAGTCCGGAACCGCGTGACTGCTACGGTCGCAGGTTCGAATCCTGCCTCGGGCATGGATGTGTGTGATGTCCTTAGGTTAGTTAGATTTAAGTAGTTCTGGGTTCTAGTGGACTTATGACCTCAGATGTTAAGTCTCTTAGTGCTCAGAGCCATTTGAACCATTTTTTTAATGTATGACCATTTTATTAGAGCCGTCTCAAATTAGTCTAGTGGTATATTTGTTCTATCTGTATGTACTAATAGGGACACGACGAGTAACCAGTACTCCAACAGCGACTGAGCAGCGCTGCTGTATGGTGGCAGCTCTCAGCGTGGGAGCCAGTGGTGGAACGGAGGTCAGTAAGTCCGTGCAACGACTAATGCTCCATTTTCGGCAACACTGAGAACACTGTCAGACTCAACAGTTGGTACAACGCAAGTGACTGTTTGGTTTTATTTAATTTTATTTTTTTAATATATCGCCGCCTCTGCAAAGTGGTAGACAGTGGTTCGTTATGAAACAACATAAACCGTTCACAAACAAGTGCATATGTCTCATGAAAATTGCTCATTCAGATTGTTGTAGTACCTGAAGCAAGTATGCCGGACCATGTCTCGAAGCCAGAATCACACCTAATGCTATTTTGTCTAAAACTGACATGGTGAGACCGTGGCTGTGTACAATTAATGTAAGCTGATTCTTACAAAGAAGAAGAAAGCAACTAGCCACTATTAATAATGCTATTTATTTAAGTAAAAAGCGCCGTAACCGGTTTCGAACTGATAAGTTCATCATCAGACGGCTGTTCACAAGATTTACAAGATGCACTTTACATAATCGTCAGTTTTCGATTTTTATTCTTCCACTGTTGCAAAATATCGTTAGTGTGTTAGTGCCATCGAAAATTCCGCGCAATTTTGTTGCGAAGTTGCAGGATTGTATTATTCAAATATTGCAATTCTCATTGCAATAGAATCCTGCAAATTCGCAACAAAATTGCGAGGTATTTTCGATGGCACCAACACACCAAGAATATTTCGCTACATTGGAAGAATAAAAATCGAAAACTGACGATTATGTAAAGCGCATCTTGTAAATCTTGTGAACAGCCGTCTGATGATAAACTTGTCAGTTCGAAACCGGTTACGGCGCTATTTACTTACGTAAATAGCAGTATTAATAGTGGCTGGTTGCTGTCGTCTTCTTTGTAAGAATCAACCTACATTGAGAATCATATGTTATACGGATAATGCTCTTACCATCCTACGATTACTCATAACCAGACATTACAAATTCAATTCGGGCAGTATCTCTCTTCCACTTTCCATTAATCGCGTGTCTTGTACGGATAACGCTCTTACCATATGAGACATCCTACGACGATCCATAACATGACATCACAACTTCAAGTCGAACAGTACCTCTCTTCCACTTTCCATTATTCACAGAAGCTGTCCTGGATATTCGTCACAAAAACTCAATTTAACGCTAAAATTACGGAAGAAAATGTCAACTCTTTTTGATCAACTCTTTTTGATGAACGGCACCTGTCTTTAAATTCCGGTACGTGCAAGGTAACACACACACACACACACACACACACACACACACACACACAGAGAGAGAGAGAGAGAGAGAGAGAGAGAGAGAGAGAGTAGTAAGGTTCTAGAGTCCATCACGTAAACATGGAATTCCAACAGTAAGAAGCGACTTGCAATAATAAGATAAGTAGCGCGGAAAGTGAATCGAGGACCGCTGCTTGGGGTCTGGAAAGGAGAAGTATGCCTGTAAAGATAGATACAAGACGCCAATAGCATCCAATTCAGGGTGAAAGTAACATACACTACTGGCCATTAAAATTGCTACACCACGAAGATAACGTGCTACAGACGCGAAATTTAACCGACAGGAAGACGATGCTGTGATATGCAAATGATTAGCTTCTCAGAGCATTCACACAAGGTTGGCGCCTACAGCGACACTTACAACGTGCTGACACGAGGAAAGTTTCCAACCGATTTCTCATACACAAACAGCAGTTGACCGGCGTTCCCTGGCGAAACGTTGTTGTGATGCCTCGTATAAGGAGAAGAAATGCGTACCATCACGTTTCCGACTTTGATAAAGGTCGGATTGTAGCCAATCGCGATTGCGGTTTATCGTATCGCGACATTGCTGCTCGAGTTGGTCGGGATCCAATGACTGTTAGCAGAATATGGAATCGGTGGGTGCAGGAGGGTAATACGGAACGCCGTGCTGGATCTCAACGGCCTCCTATCACTAGCAGTCGAGATGACAGGCATCTTATCCAGATGGCTGTAACGGATCGTGCAACCACGTCTCGCTACCCGAGTCAACAGATGGGGACGTTTGCAAGACAACATGCATCTGCACGAACAGTTCGACGACGTTTGCAGCAGCATGGACTATCAGCTCGGAGAACGTGGTTGCGGTTACCCTTGACGCTGCTTCACAGACAGGAGCGCATGCGATGGTGTACTCGACGACGAACGTGGGTGCACGAATGGCAATATCTCATTTTTTCGGATGAATCCGGGTTCTGTTCACAGCATCGTGATGGTCTCATCCGTGTTTTGCGACATCGCGGTGAACGCACATTGGAAGTGTGTTCGTCATCGCCATACTGTCGTATCACCGGGCGTGATGGTATGGGGTGATGGTCTCGGTCACCTCTTGTTCGCATTGACGGCACTTTAAACAAAAAAAATGGGTCTGAGCACTATGGGACGCAACTGCTGAGGTCATTAGTCCCCTAGAACGTAGAACTAGTTAAACCTAACTAACCTAAGGACATCACAAACATCCATGACCGAGGCAGGATTCGAACCTGCGACCGTAGCGGGCTTGCGGTTCCAGACTGCAGCGCCTTTAACCGCACGGTCACTTCGCCCGGCGCACTTTGAACAGTGGACGTTACATTTCAGATGTGTTACGACCGTGGCTCTACCCTTCATTCGACCCCTGCGAAACCCTGTATTTCACAGGATAATGCACGACCGCATGTTGCAGGTCCTGTACGGACTTTCTGGCCGGCCGCAGTGGCCGTGCGCTTCTGGGCGCTACAGTTTGGAACCGAGCAACTGCTACGGTCGCAGGTTCGAAACCTGCCTCGGGCATGGATGTGTGGATGTCCTTAGATTAGTTAGGTTTAATTAGTTCTAAGTTCTAAGCGACTGATGACCTCAGAAATTAAGTCGCATAGTGTTCAGAGCCATTTGAACTTTTCTGGATACAGAAAATGTTCGACTCCTGCCCTGGCCAGCACATTCTCCAGATCTCTCACCAATTGAAAACGTCTGGTCAATGGTGTCCGAGCAACTGGCTCGTCACAATACGCCAGTCACTACTCTTGATGAACTGTGGTGTCGTGTTGAAGCTGCATGGGCAGCTGAACCTGTACACGCCATCCAAGCTGTATTTGACTCAATGCCCAGGTGTATCAGAGGTGTTTGTTCTGGGTACTGATTTCTCAGGATCTATGCACCCAAATTGCGTGAAAATGTATTTACATGTCAGTTCTAGTATAATATATTTGTCCAATGAATACCCGTTTATCATCTGCATTTCTCCTTGGAGTAGCAATTTTAATAGCCAGTAGTGTACTACTGCTTGCAATCCGGCGGCGAATGGCGGCAGGAAAGAATGCTTTATTGCTGTTCAGTGATTATATGTAGCATCGGACTGCGCCCCACGCAACGCATTGTACCTTCTGGGCTGCAACAGAACCGCTACAAAGTAGCACGTGTCTGCATACTTCCGGGGTGGGGGAGGGGAAGAGAGGAGTCGTATACCGCGGAGTTCGCCCGGCACTTCACTCCTCCGAGGGAGCGCATTCACCTGAGAGGCTGCGAGATTGAGACGTTCCTGCAAAGGGGTTCATAAATTTACAGGCACTTGGCTGCAGCAGCAGGAGCGCTCACATTCAAAATTTACGGCCGCGCCGGCATCCGCGCACCTCCAGCGCTGTGTCCGTCCGCTCCTGGCGAGAGAGTCATGCACGTCGACCGGGGGGATCCTTGCTGGATACGACTGCACCTCAGTCAGCACGATGCTCCCGCCGTGATAGGAATCGCTCCGGGGAACAACTCGGCGATTCCACAGTTATTATCTCGCGGTCGGAGTCCCGCTTTCCGCGCTTCTTTTGTCTTTTCTTTCCATTTCGTGACAGCTTCGTACATTTCCCCCAGAGTACATGCGTTTCTCCTCGTATTCCCTGCCGCCGTTGGATATGCAGCTGCAGCAGAAAGTCGTATACTCCTATCTCACTCATTTGTTACTTTAATTCTTAATTTCTTTGCGTGTTTTTGGTACTTGCATTGTTTAATTCATAAATTTCGGGCGTATTATAGTATTTGAGAGTTGTAGCATCGCGTTTTAGTACCTGAATAGTGTAAAATCACGTAGTCTCCTTCCGCCGCCGAGCAGTGTGTCAGCAGTGCGCAAGTAGCAGCATTACTGCATTTACTAGGCAATCTTGTATTTTAATAACCGTTTAAATTTTGTGTCGATTTGTTTGCGCTCTCTGTAGATTAGTTCAGACGTTCTTTGCACAACAGTTTTTAGCATGGATAGGGACTGCAACTGCTGTGTTCGGATGCAGGCTGAGTTGGCATCCTTTCGCGCCCAGCTTCAGGCAGTGTTGGCTTCGGTCACACAGCTTGAGGCTGTTGCCAATGGGCATCACTGTGGGGGTCCGGATGGGGGTTTGTCGGGGATGGCCAGCTCGTTCCACGCATCCCCCAATCGGACTACGACTGTGGTTGCCCAGGATACTGCCCGCATTGAGGCTGATCCCTCACCTGTGGTAGAGCGGGAGATCGTCTCAAGGTGTGGCAGGAGGCGAAAGACGTTCCGGAGGGCTGAACGGAAGGCCTCTCCAGTTTGTCTGACGAACCGGTTTCAGGCTCTGTCTCAGGCTGATACTGATCTTCGGCCTGACTTGGCTGCTTGTCCTGTTCCAGAGGTTGCCCTTCAGTCTGCTAGATCCGGGCGGTCGCAGAGGGTGGGCTTACTGGTAGTTGGGAGCTCCAACGTCAGACGCGTAATGGGGCCCCTTAGGGATATGGCAGCAAGAGAGGGGAAGAAAACCAATGTGCACTCCGTGTGCATACCGGGGGGAGTCATTCCAGATGTGGAAAGGGTCCTTCCGGATGCCATGAAGGGTACAGGGTGCACCCATCTGCAGGTGGTCGCTCATGTCGGCACCAATGATGTGTGTCGCTATGGATCGGAGGAAATCCTCTCTGGCTTCCGGCGGCTATCTGATTTGGTGAAGACTGCCAGTCTGGCTAGCGGGATGAAAGCAGAGCTCACCATCTGCAGCATCGTCGGCAGGACTGACTGCGGTCCTTTGGTACAGAGCCGAGTGGAGGGTCTGAATCAGAGGCTGAGACGGTTCTCCGACCGTGTGGGCTGCAGATTGCTCGACTTGCGCCATAGGGTGGTGGGGTTTCGGGTTCCGCTGGATAGGTCAGGAGTCCACTACACGCAACAAGCGGCTACACGTGTAGCAGGGGTTGTGTGGCGTGGGCTGGGCGGTTTTTTAGGTTAGATGGCCTTGGGCAAGTACGGAAAGGGCAACAGCCTCAACGGGTGCGGGGCAAAGTCAGGATATGCGGGGACCAAGCAGCAATTGGTATTGTAATTGTAAACTGTCGAAGCTGCGTTGGTAAAGTACCGGAACTTTAAGCGCTGATAGAAAGCACCGAAGCTGAAGTCGTTATAGGTACAAAAAAAAAAAAAATGGTTCAAATGGGTCTGAGCACTATGGGACTCAACTGCTGAGGTCATTAGTCCCCTAGAACTTAGAACTACTTAAATACAAAGGTGCAGAAGGTGTTTAGAAAGGATAGATTGCATGCAACCGGTGGTGAAGTGTTCGTCACTGTTAGCAGTAGTTTATCCTGTAGTGAAGTAGAAGTGGATAGTTCCTGTGAATTATTATGGGTGGAGGTTACACTCAACAACCGAGCTAGGTTAATAATTGGCTCCTTTTACCGACCTCCCGACTCAGCAGCATTAGTGGCAGAACAACTGAGAGAAAATTTGGAATACATTTCACATAAAATTTCTCAGCATTTTATAGTCTTAGGTGGTGATTTCAATTTACCAGATATAGACTGGGACACTCAGATGTTTAGGACGGGTGGTAGGGACAGAGCATCGAGTGACATTATACTGAGAGCACTATCCGAAAATTACCTCGAGCAATTAAACAGAGAACCGACTCGTGGAGATAACATCTTGGACCTACTGATAACAAACAGACCCGAACTTTTCGACTCTGTATGTGCAGAACAGGGAATCAGTGATCATAAGGCCGTTGCAGCATCCCTGAATATGGAAGTTAATAGGAATATAAGAAAAAGTGAGGAAGGTTTATCTGTTTAGCAAGAGTAATAGAAGGCAGATTTCAGACTACCTAACAGATCAAAATGAAAATTTCTGTTCCGACACTGACAATGTTGAGTGTTTATGGAAAAAGTTCAAGGCAATCGTAAAATGCGTTTTAGACAGGTACGTGCCGAGTAAAACTGTGAGGGACGGGAAAAACCCACCGTGGTACAACAACAAAGTTAGGAAACTACTGCGAAAGCAAAGAGAGCTTCACTCCAAGTTTAAACGCAGCCAAAACCTCTCAGACAAACATAAGCTACACGATGTCAAAGTTAGCGTAAGGAGGGCTATGAGTGAAGCGTTCAGTGAATTCGAAAGTAAAATTCTATGTACCGACTTGACAGAAAATCCTCGGAAGTTCTGGTCTTATGTTAAATCAGTAAGTGGCTCGAAACAGCAAATCCAGACACTCCGGGATGATGATGGCATTGAAACAGAGGATGACACGCGTAAAGCCGAAATACTAAACACCTTTTTCCAAAGCTGTTTCACAGAAGAAGACCGCACTGCAGTTCCTTCTCTAAGTCCTCGCACAAACGAAAAAATGGCTGACATCGAAATTAGTGTCCAATGAATAGAAAAGCAACTGGAATCACTCAACAGAGGAAAGTCCACTGGACCTGACGGGATACCAATTCGATTCTACATAGAGTACGCGAAAGAACTTGCCCGCCTTCTAACAGCCGTGTACCGCAAGTCTCTAGAGGAACGGAAGGTTCCAAATGATTGGAAAAGAGCACAGGTAGTCCCAGTCTTCAAGAAGGGTCGTCGAGCAGATGCGCGAAACTATAGACCTATATCTCTGACGTCGATCTGTTGTAGAATTTTAGAACATGTTTTTTGCTCGAGTATCATGTCGTTTTTGGAAACCCAGAATCAACTATGTAGGAGTCAACATGGATTCCGGAAACAGCGATCGTGTCAGACCAAACTCGCTTTATTTGTTCATGAGACCCGGAAAATATTAGATACAGGCTCCCAGGTAGATGCTATTTTTCTTGACTTCCGGAAGGCGTTCGATACAGTTCCGCACTGTCGCCTGATAAACAAAGTAAGAGCCTACGGAATATCAGACCAGCTGTGTGGCTGGATTGAAGAGTTTTTAGCAAACAGAACACAGCATGCTGTTATCAATGGAGAGACGTCTACAGACGTTAAAGTAACCTCTGGCGTGCCACAGGGGAGTGTTATGGGACCATTGCTTTTCACAATATACACTCCTGGAAATTGAAATAAGAACACCGTGAATTCATTGTCCCAGGAAGGGGAAACTTTATTGACACATTCCTGGGGTCAGATACACCACATGATCACACTGACACAACCACAGGCACATAGACACAGGCAACAGAGCATGCACAATGTCGGCACTAGTACGGTGTATATCGACCTTTCGCAGCAATGCAGGCTGCTATTCTCCCAATGAGACGATCGTAGACATGCTGGATGTAGTCCTGTGGAACGGCTTGCCATGCCATTTCCACCTGGCGCCTCAGTTGGACCAGCGTTCGTGCTGGACGTGCAGACCGCGTGAGACGACGCTTCATCCAGTCTCAAACATGCTCAATGGGGGACAGATCCGGTGATCTTGCTGGCCAGGGTAGTGGACTTACACCTTCTAGAGCGCGTTGGGTGGCACGGGATACATGCGGACGTGCATTGTCCTGTTGGAACAGCAAGTTCCCTTGCCGGTCTAGGAATGGTAGAACGATGGGTTCGATGACGGTTTGGATGTACCGTGCACTATTCAGTGTCCCCTCGACGATCACCAGTGGTGTACGGCCAGTGTAGGAGATCACTCCCCACACCATGATGCCGGGTGTTGGCCCTGTGTGCCTCGGTCGTATGCAGTCCTGATTGTGGCGCTCACCTGCACGGCGCCAAACACGCATACGACCATCATTGGCACCAAGGCAGAAGTGACTCTCATCGCTGAAGACGACACGTCTCCATTCGTCCCTCCATTCACGCCTGTTGCGACACCACTGGAGGCGGGCTGCACGATGTTGGGGCGTGAGCGGAAGACGGCCTAACGGTGTGCGGGACCGTAGCCCAGCTTCATGGAGACGGTTGCGAATGGTCCTCGCCGATACCCCAGGAGCAACAGTGTCCCTAATTTGCTGGGAAGTGGCGGTGCGGTCCCCTACGGCACTGCGTAGGATCCTACGGTCTTGGCGTGCATCCGTGCGTCGCTGCGGTCCGGTCCCAGGTCGACGGGCACGTGCACCTTCCGCCGACCACTGGCGACAACATCGATGTACTGTGGAGACCTCACGCCCCACGTGTTGAGCAATTCGGCGGTACGTCCACCCGGCCTCCCGCATGCCCACTATACGCCCTCGCTCAAAGTCCGTCAACTGCACATACGGTTCAGGTCCATGCTGTCGCGGCATGCTACCAGTGTTAAAGACTGCGATGGAGCTCCGTATGCCACGGCAAACTGGCTGACACTGACGGCGGCGGTGCACAAATGCTGCGCAGCTAGCGCCATTCGACGGCCAACACCGCGGTTCCTGGTGTGTCCACTGTGCCGTGCGTGTGATCATCGCTTGTACAGCCCTCTCGCAGTGTCCGGAGCAAGTATGGTGGGTCTGACACACCGGTGTCAATGTGTTCTTTTTTCCATTTCCAGGAGTGTATATAAATGACCTAGTAGATAGTGTCGGAAGTTCCATGCGGCCTTTTTTCAAAATTAGGCTAGTTATGTTCCTGATAAGATTACATTGGTGTATTACAAAGTGGCATATTATGAATATAAGTTTAAAAAACTAAAACAATTGTATCAAAGAAGATACAAAACTGTTATATTATTGAAACTTCCTGGCAGATTAAAACTGTGTGCCGGACCGAGACTCGAGCTCGGGACCTTTGCCTTTCGCGGGCAAGTGCTCTACCAACTGAGCTACCCTAGTACGACTCACATCCCGTCCTCACAACTTCACTTCTACGATTCTTCCAGAATGGAAACATCCCCCAGGCTGTGGCTATGCCATGTCTCCGCAATATCCTTTCTTTCAGGAGTGCTAGTTCTGCAAGGTTCGCAGGAGAGCTTGTGTAAAGTTTGGAAGGGAGGAGACGAGATACTGGCAGAAGTAAATCTGTGAGGACTGGACGTGAGTCGTGCTTGGGTAGCTCAGTTGGTAGAGCACTTGCCCGCGAAAGGCAAAGGTCCCGAGCTCGAGTCTCGGTCCGGCACACAGTTTTAATCTGCCAAGAAGTTTCATATCAGCGCACATTCCACTGCAGAGTGAAAATCTCATTCTGTTATATTATTAATTATACGTAGATATCATTTATAAAACGGCTGTATGTCATCAGACCGTTATACAAGTAAACGTTTCTTGCCCCCAGAAAAAAAAAATCTTTTAAAGTTACGGAATAAACTGAAACTCCTCAACTGCGATTGTTAGTTCAACATGCTTTCAGAAGATGTTTCTTCGTGTAACATTATTTCTAATGTTATTACTCTGGTTTCCTGTGTGCAGTACAGTTAGGCTGCTGTCGATGTGACTTAGTCTGTGTTTATTAAGGTACATGTGGTGACCTAGTGTAGATTTCTCAAAGTGGTTATGTCTGAAAGAATCAATGGTACTTTGTGAAGCGTTTGAAAAGTTCATTCTGTTTGGCCGATTTAAAATACTTGTGAACGGTCACCTGGTAATTTATATATTTCACTCTATTCTGTGACTTTGGTGTTTACTTTTTCTGTGCGAGGTAAGTGGTGTCCAAGTTTGTTGTTTGTGGGAGAGGATATTTTAGTATTAGTGTTTCTAAGAAACTTGGCAATTTTTATGATGCTGTGCCTAGATAGGGAATGCTTTTGAAGATATCCGTTGTGTCACTTGTTATTCCTGTAGTGCTGTATTACAGACATTAGTCTGTGTTTTTTTCTAAATAAAGGTTGTTGATTGCAATTGCTTTGATGGTATCAATTTCTTGTCTTAATGCTTTGGGTTTTAAAGGTAATGTGGTGCTCTGTTCAAAAAGGAACTGAACCGAGCATACTTGTATTTGTTAGGATGATGTGATGATTCATGTAGTATGAGTGTACCTATGCTGGTTCCTCTAAATGTCAGACTATTGCTCTTGCTGTTCATTAACAATTATGAGATCTACGGAATTTCTGGAATAATTTGTTTCGTAGTAAAGTAAACAGAATCATGTAAAAATATCATCTAGTTAACCTTCTGTGCCATTAAATAGGAGTAGAGCTTCATCTACGTATCTTCTCTAATAAACAGTTTTTATAAGCATGTTCAGATTTCGCTTCAAGAAACTTATTTTCCGTATGGCTCATGACTGTGTATGCCTTGACATGTTATTACCCATAGCTAACCCTTCTTTCTGATGGTACATTTCATCATAAAACAAAAAGTAGCTACAGGGCAGTACTAGTTCAAGCAGATCGACCAACTATGCCTCTGGTACGGTTAGATTTTTGTGTGTGATAGGTTTTTTCTTATAGTTTCAACTACCTCTTTAACTAGTATAGTATACGAAATTCTTTTTTTCATATAATGTTCAAATTGTCCTTCATTAGTATTGATACATGTAGTACACTCAGTGACATTGCACTCCAAGTGCACTTATAAATCCGTGAATTGCACAGCTTGACACATTTACAACATTTTCACGTTTGGCTAGGACAACGAACTCAACGAAGGATATCAATATGGTCCCAATCCCACCGTTCTTACCAAAGTTCTTGGTAGGTTTACCCCGGTTCTAAGTAGGATTCCGACATCAGTATTAAAAATCATCGATGTTATAAGAACTTCTCTTTTAAAAACGATTTATCGATGTTCTACGTTGTTTCTATATATTTTAGAAATTTTAGAAAAAGCACGCAGAAATGACATTATTATTATGTAGCGTAATGAAAGAACATAAGTTCTGTGGTCAGAGATATTTTAAAATACAAAGGAACTAGAAATGATCACCTGTTTCTCCACAACTCTACCTACGTTTCCTAACGTTAATTATGTTAGGCGCTGTAATACCGACCGATGCGATGATTAACTACCTTCATGTAAATCAGATTATGACACTAAGTAAAATGTATTCTGTAATGAACATGCCTTTTCTATCATCGAAACAATTAATTTCTTGAATTCATCAATTTTAATACAGAATTTAGGAAAAGAAGCTAAGATAATCCAGTTCCTAGAAGTCTATCTTTCCAGAGTGATGGCTGCCCTGGCCTTGGAGAACAAGCACTCGCTTGGCACAGATGTAACGACGACGGAAAGATACACCTTTGCAGTTTTTGCTAGTTTTTCGGAAAAGTAATCTCATGCCCTCTCACATTTCAATATGGTCTCTTATCTATTGGTGTAAAAGGAGACAATAGATGCATCTGAACCTCATTTTCACGAATCTTGATCACTTATTTGTCATGTATTTGTGTGCCAACTGCTTGTGGTATTTCCAGATGTCAGACACTTCTTTAGCTGACCCACTGGATGTAGCGTTCTTGATTGTAGGTACGTTAAATTCTCGTATACATATATTTAAGTAATTAGTTACAACTCCTTTAAATGCGAAAATTTTAGGTTAGTGTTTACCGTGACGACATGTTTCCTGTTACCGATCACTGTTTACTTATGTCCACAATGTGTTTGGAAGGTTTAGACCTCCATCATCAGGCGATTTTACATTTATTAGTATGGCATATGTGTGAGTTGTGTTACGATTTTTGGGGAAATTGTGGTACAGACTCCAGTGGTCACAGATTTCTTTCTCTGTCCTAACACACTACATGTAGATTGTCATATTTTGTAAACAAAAAACGCTTTCTTTGTTTCCAAAAAGTGATAGTTTACACGTCAGGCTTTGCGACAGAGAAAGGAGCCTGTGATGACTGGAGAAAGTGCCACAAGTTCCCCCAAAAGTTCCTTTTTGCCAGTTCTTTATTTATTTCGTTTTTAAATTTAAATTGTAGATATATTTTCGACTGCGTGCCGAAGATATCTGGCTAATGGGATAACTTTGCTTACTGTAGCGTAAGTGTCCCCTGAAATTTCTTTTGTTAATTTTTCAAATGGTCGTAGCTATTCCGCCATTTGTTTGACACAGTCTAACTCACTGCTAAAAACCACTCAAAGAGCCTCATATCTCGTTAACAAGTATCGGACCCAAAACGGACACTAACTCCAGGAATCAATCCAACATACACTAGCACGAACTCCATGATGTGCGAACGTCAAGCATTACTGACAGTACCCTGGACCTCACTTATGAGTTAAATGCAGTATTTAAATCATCAATGAATTTGGCTAGGACTAAGTTTATCGTGCGGGCAAAAGAAAAGATAACCCATTTTTCGCCATACATGTCGCAGCTGACCTCCATAACAGTACTGTCATTATCTGTAATTGTAGCTGAAATTTTAAAACTGAAATAGTCCACTCAGCGAAAATATTTGTTGAGTTTTTAGTGATGTGTGGTGTCCTGTCAGCACAAAAGCACATAATGTTCCGATGAAGAACTGAGTCTTGCCGAGAAAGTGAATAGTAATGCCCACAAACGACTCATTTTGGATTGTTTCTGTGCAAATATCGTAGGTAATGCAGTAGTTTACAGCATTCGTTATATATGTTTTACGAATACCATTCTTTGCTGTTTCTCGACTTGGCACCATGAACAATAACCATGGGGACAATGAGAACCGACTATGTTGTACCCAGTGACCGCAGCGCATAATTCAATGGAGATTATTTGAAGTAAATGATACTTAAATTTCATATTTTATTTGCTTCAAAAACGCAAAAATCTAGAGGATGGCAATAAATGTAGCACTGCATGACTTAAGAAACCCGTTGAAGGGTGAGCATCCACGAACGAAATGAATTATCCATTATTGAACGATGGCGATGTTTTTGGACTTTCGTTATCGATGCAATGGCGATGTACCGTTATTCAAAACATCGATGCAAGCCCTGATATTTATGTACAAAACGTCGATGATTTCAAAACTTCGATGAACCTTTTTTATTCCTAGCTGTAAGACGTATGCCGAACAGGATAGCACTTCCTCTTTATTCCCAACTGGGATTCTCCATCTGCCCCCACTATCAGCTCGGCTGACAATTTGCTGAATAGAATGGTCGGAACTCAAAAATCTCCATTCATTCCTAGGAGTGGAAAATGTAAAAGAATTAGCTTGGTTGTTTGCGTGTTTCCGAGAGGATTCGATGGTCACTAGGTGAATGCTGGAATTGGAAATCATCTTACAGGGAATCTCAGTCTGGATTCCATCTGTTGTACTCCCGAGTCCCAGACCACAGCTTTGTGTGTCTGGAATGGAAGAAGTGCTACAACAGCCCATCCTGCTCTCGCGAGCTGAGAACGAAAAAACGAAAGAAAAAAAGAAACTGTTACACTACATCGGTCGTTCCTCGAAGAGGCCGCTCTGACTGGAGAATGAAAAATACACTCTGTCAAAAAGATTGAAGCACCTAGAAGGAATGGTCGAATGTCAATCTAACTTCGTATACGTGCACAGCATCACTGTATTTTGCAGTTTACTATGAATAGTTGAACGGCCACCAGAGCATTACTGTTGTAAGTCTTTGTTATCAGAGCTCGTAGGACATATAACGGGCATGAACAGCGGCAGACATTGAATGATCACCGCGAAGGACTCAGAGGTGTATCAGACTTTGAAAGAGACAGCATTTGGCTGGCTGGTCCTATCGTGCAATATCCAGATTTGTAGGGCACTCGGATGTGACAGAGGCTCGATGCTGGACTTCACGGGAACGTGAGGGCAGGTATATTCCTCGTAAAGGTTCAAGCAGACCATGTCTGACGACCACGAAGGAGGCTCGCCGCATTGTGCACCAAGAAATTCGTAACCCATTCACATCTGCGCCTGCCATTCGAGAACAAGTAATGGACTACCTGCTATATTCTATGTCTTTCTGCTCTGTTGGTCGGGGACTAGCACCAGTTGGACTGGGGAATTTACAGCCCACGCACAGGCTACAGTAAACACTTCAAGACAAGCATCTGCGTTTGGAGTGATGCCGTGACTGGGAAGCATGGACTTCCGATGAATGACATCGCATTGTGTTAAGCGATGAATCGAAGCTCTGCACTCCCCCAGATGACCACCATTGGCGACGGTGACTGAGAGAGGACCCGTTCTCCCAATGGATCGGCTGTGAGCACTATGGGACTTAACTTCTGAGGTCATCAGTCCCCTAGTACTTAGAACTGCTTAAACCTAACTAACCTAAGGACATCACACACATCCATGCCCGAGGCAGGATTCGAACCTGCGACAGTAGCAGTCGCGCGGTTCCAGAATGTAGCGCCTAGAACCGCTAGGCCACCGCGGTCGGCTGTTAGATGCAGAGAAAAAAACAAACGACACTATGATATGGGTACATACTCGTATCCCATCTCTCTGTACATTAATTATGAAATTTTCGTCCCACCTCTATCTGTCCATTTCATTTTCCCCCCACTCTTTGTTCATCTCGTCCTTACCCCTCCCTGTGTCCCTCTTGTCCTCCCCCCTCTCTCTATACTTCTCGTGAGCCAGGAAAATTAACTTAGGAAAGAAACTAGCCCACCCTATGTATTCGAAGTACGTTGCCCGTATAACATCGACAAAGTTCAGTCAATGGCAGTCGACAACCAACATTATTGAGAAAGTGGTCATCAGAAACAGAACAACGGTGATTATCTTTTTATTTATTTTTAGGTCGGTTTGAAAAATACCAACCTGGTTGAGCAACGCGCTATGTGTTCTTCACTACTAATCGTCTACAGTACAAGCAATTCAAATTGTGAAAGTGATATTTCATAATTTGCCACCTCTGTTAAGGCCATCACGTCCTTATTTCCCCATCAGCGGATTCTCCTAATTACTCGCGCTTTATTTACAGCCTTCCCAATTAAAGTCCTAAACACTGTCATCAGCGTCGCCCTACAGGTCGTGTTCGTCGAAGAGAAACCATCGATCAGCTTCAAGACTAATGCACAGTTTAAATATTTGGACAGTCTTCCAAGACAAGTACTCATCAGTCTTATTTCAGACGTTTACTAACGTCACATTTCTCTTTTGTCCGCAGCACAAAAGTTCAGCAACTTAAAGTTCTGCAGAACATAATAATCTTCAGTCTGGAAAAATATTCGAGGGCGAGCCTTCCTGTAATACAATCCTGTGAAATTTTCCATGGTACCGTTATAATTAGCAACGACTACTATTTGTCTGCCAGGCAGCGACATAAAATACGTGTGTATTACCGCCCGCAAAATTTATGACAAAATAAATGAAGTAAATCACTGCGCCAAAACATTTGAATTATTCCAATTATCCCTGCACATTGACGAGGCCTATTTAATGTCGTCCGACGCAGCCAGTTACATTTTGGGCTTTCACGCGGCCGTTTGCAATGCGATTTTTTTGTTGTTTGTGTGTTTTGGGCAGTCAACAGTGCGGTTATTAACGTGAAAATGGGAAGTAGTCACTCTAACAATTATGTACAATACACTTATTATCCTGTATTTTAAGGTTTATTTCGATTGGCCATTACACGTAAATATCCCAGGAAAGATATCGAGTGTCGCTATCACAAAAATAGTTTGACAACAAAAGCTTACGTGAGTAACGGATATGAGCAACCAAATATTTTTAACTGAAATCCTCCTCTGCCTAGAAAAAAGAAGAGTTCCCCCTCTGGCGAAGGAGAAGTAGTTTGATAACAAACAGGCCAGGATCCTAAATAAAAGGTAGAAAAAAAGAGACTACTTTTCCTTTTCTGTTGGTTACTTGAAAGTCTTCTTGTTAAGTCGAAAGTGGTTTACAACGTCAGATACGTTGCTGATATTACAAAACCCCTTTAATTTCCGAATTTATCATTGTATCTTCAATAAGCTGAGGTATTATAATATAACGTGAAAAACCAAAATATTAATGAAATTGATATTTAGTATAAAACTGAGACAGTGATAACAAAGGAAATAAAGCTACCAGTTTAACTTATTATCAAAATATGATGTGAGCCTGTGAATGTGTTCGACTCTTGCACTGTGTGTCCGGGGTGTTATCGTGTGAAACATGCAGTCTTTCTTCAGACTTGGCAAACTTGTTAACAATTAACAAATCCAAATATAGATTCTGCAATTAACAGTGTAGTGCGTGTCAATATTCTCATGTCTCTTGTTTCAGTTTTTCCAGCATCTCCGTGTGGATGCGGTACGGTACTACTTCAGCACGTAACATGTTACAATTTTGCTGGGCACGCTTACCTGATAAAAGAAGTGTTTCACGTGCTGTCGTTGCATGTGGATTCATTTTTTATTTACTTTATTACTTCCTTTACACTTTCTGTCTCTCTGTTTATAAAATAGATTACGATTTTAACATTTAAAAAACGTGGTATGCGTTTTCGTTGATTAGAAAGATATGTCTCAGCGTGGTAATAGAAATAACAATAATAGTAACAATAGTAATGATAATAATTATAATTATGGTAAAATGAAATATTCATATATTCCTAAACATATTCCGTATCAGTAACAATATTAATTGAGAGATTATGCATAATTATGTATTGGTGAAAAGCAAGGAAAATCGAAATCTAATAAGAAGAATGATCAAAGGACGGACAGTATTTAACAGTAACAGCCATTTTACACTAGGTTCTAAGGAAGAGGCTTATGGGCAGAAATAAGCAGAATGTATACTATTCTATTATAAAAAATATTAGTGCATTTATATATAAATGTGATCTGCGATGGCATCAGATCACGTTACCCTTCTATTTCCGCCATAGCAATCACATCCTTTTTTTTTTTTTTTTTTTTTTAAAGAAAATACATCATTTATTTGTGCTTTAAAACAACCTCGGAAAAACATCGGAACATTTTACAGTATTATACACTGAAGCGCCAAAGAAACTTGTATGGGCATGCGTATTATTTATGTATCGTGTTAAAAGTACAGAAAAGATGACCAAAAATTGGACACTTCAACTGCATTTCGTTTAGCTTTCATAAGGTCTTGCATGGTGCAGGTGGTTGGTGATGAGGAACACTGAAGAAAATGGCTGATAGTCTGCTCAACGACACACGGGCAAAGACCTGAGTCCACAGAGAAAATCCAAGTCCGCAGATTGGTCTTGCATCTCGTTGTGTTTGATCGTAATGTATTGAGAGACCTCCATATTAACCATTTCTCCTAATGTCCAGGGGGAAGTCCTTCCTTTGGAGCCATCCATTCTCCCAAATACCATTTCTCCCGCCATCGCGAGATCCTTGCGGCATGTGGATTCTCCATGAGAGCCTCAGTAGCTGTCAAGAAGCTCTTTCTTGATTTCTGCCTAGGATGTGCTGGCTGACGACCATATATTGGATGGGCTTCCTTCGCGGTGGGCTTACTTTTCTCATATCTCGCAGCTACCTCATGTCTAATTTAAGGAGGAACTGTGCCAGCGGGGCGGTGGAGTTTGTCCACAGGAGTAGGTCTTAAGCAACTAGTGATAATCCAGCAAGACTCATTTAGAGCCACATCTGCGTTCCTGGCATGACTGGACTTGTACCATACCGAACATGCATATTCAGCATGCGCATTCAAATACAGAGATATATAAATAAGTAGAATACAGCGCTGCGGTCGGTAACGCCTATATAGAACAAGAAGTCCCTGGCATGGTTGACAGATCGGATACTGCTGTTGCAATGGCAGGTTATCAAGATTTGATTGAATCTGAACGTGGGGCTGTAGTCGGCGCAGGAGCGATGGGGCGCAGCATCTCTGTGGTAGCGATGATGTGGGGATACGACCATTTCACGAGTGCACCGTGAATATCAGCAGACCGGTAAAATATCAAATTTGCGACATTGCTGTGGGCGGAAAATGATCCTACTAGAACGGGACCAACGATGACTGAAGACAATCGTTCAACCTGACAGAAGTGCAACGCTTCCGCAAATTGTTGCAGATTTCAATGCTGGGCCATCAACAAGTATCAGCGTGTGAACCATACCACGAAACATCATCGATATGGGATTTCAGAGCCGAAGGTCTTGATGACTGCACGACACAAAGCCTGGGCCTGTCAATACCGACATTGGACTTTTGATGACTGGAAACATGTAGCCTGGTCGGACGTGTCTCGTTTCAAAGTGTATCGAGCGGATGGAAGTGTACGGGTGTGGAGACAACCTAATGAATCCATGGACCCTGGTTGTCAGCAAGGGACTGTCCACGCTGGTGGAGGCTCTGTAATGGCGTGGGGCTCGTGCAGTTGGGGTGATATGGGACCCCTGATACGTCTAGATACGACTCTGACAGGTGACATGTACATACGCATCCTGCCTGATCAACTGCATCCATTTATGTCCATTGTAGTTTCCGACGGACTTGGGCTGCTCCAGCAGGACCAAACGACATCCCCACGTCCAGAATTGCTACACAGTGGCTTCAGGAACACTCTTCTGTGTTTAAACACGTCCTCTGACCAACAAACTCCACAGATATGAACACCATTACTTTGGAATGTGCTGTTCAGAACAGATCTCCACCCTCTCTCACTGATTTATGGACAGCCCTGCAGGATTCATGTTGTCAGTTCCTTCCAGCACTACTTCAGACATTAGTCGAGTCCATTCCATATCCTGTTGCGGCACTTCTGAGCGCTCGGCCCTACACGATATTAGGGAGGTGTACCAGTTTCTTTGGCTCTTCAGTGCGGTGTGGGGTCCTTACCTGATGGGGCTGACGAATTGCATCGAAAAATTTGAAAGAAGGGCACCACGTTTTGTATTATCGCGAAATATTGGAGAGAGTGTCACAGAAATGATACAGGATTTGGGCTGGACATCATTAGAAGGAAGGCTTTTTTCTTTGCGACGGAATCTTCTCACGAAATTCCAATCACCAACTTTCTCCTCCGAATGCGAAAATATTTTGTTGACACCGACCTACATAGGGAGAAACGATCACCACGATAAAATAAGGGAAATCAGAGCTCGTACGGAAAGATATAGATGTTCGTTCTTTCCGCACGCTATACGAGATTGGAATAATAGACAATTTTGAAGGTGGTTCGATGAATCATCCGCCAGGCACGTAAATGTGATTTGCAGAGTATTCATGTAGATTTAGATGACATTTGAAGTGCTTGGCCGCTCCAACGTGCTTGATCTTCTGGAGTCCATGGTGTTAGCTTCACTGCTTGTTTACCTGCTCTGAGACCCCTGATGGTACGGTTTTGGCATATGGAGTCCTTCCAGTAGTGAGGACGCAACCGGATACGCATCCGTTCAGCTGATGTACCGCCGAGGGCCGCGGGGATGCACCGCAGCCAAGTGCAAGCCAACATTTGGCTACCTGCGTAAGTAGGACGATGATACAGTCGGAGTCTGGTATGGTTTCCGCTCACCAGTCAGTTGTTTCAGTAAATGATCTTTCAGTTTTGTAGCCCATTCACTTTATATCGCAAACGGCTCGTTTTTGGACGCGTGTTTACTGGAAAGTTTTTGCTTATACTACTGTAAACTTTCATTCATGCCAGTTCTTGCTGTGAATTATGACATAATCTGTAATACAATGATAAAAATAGCATTGACTCAGGGGAACAAGAAAAGGACAAGGCAACAGCGTTGGCCTACTTAAGAACCTATACTGGCACTCCTCTAAAGTTATTGAGAGAGAGAGAGAAAGAGAGAGAGAGAGAGAGAGAGAGAGAGAGAGAGAAGGAGAGAAAGCTAGCCTGTGGTGGCGGCAGTTCTCCATCTGTTAAATGACTAAAAAGTCGTATCCACCACACCCAAATGGTGATACTTTTATCAATGGCGCAAGGAAAGCTGACTAGTGGCCCCAGTGTGGATCATCCCTGAGTTGGCTTACTTGACAAAAAATTAATTTAATTACTTCAAATCCACAACAAAATAAATGACATCATAGGGAATGAGAATGGGTATCGTTGAAAAAATTAATAACAAGGATCTATGGTATCACAAAGAGATTTATTAACTAATATCAAGATCAAGAGAGAACAAACATACAAGCAGAGACTTGATCTTTGTAACATTTCATTAACACGAACTCAGGTTGGTTTGCAATAGATTTGGGGAACCTAACTGGAATTTACGTGTAAATGAGACTGGCTACTGTGAGTGGAAGGATGCCAACCTTGGGATGCACACCCTGCTGTATTGTTCCACTGATTGGTGTCTTGCATCAAGAAACAATTAAGCACGCAATGGACATTGGGAGTGACTGCTGCGAGTACAAGGCTGCTATGAAAAATAATGGTTGTGAAAACGGTTGATAGGCTACTGTATTTGCCGAAGCTGTGCAACGTTACTCATATAGGCTGTGACAGACGTGATACTGTCATCTGCGTGCGGTTGCTGCCGAATTGTCAAACTGCGAGAGAAGACTCCATATCCACCGGTGATCGTTTCACGTTCGCAAAAATATATAGTTTCGCCCGGGTTTCCGGAAGTCTTTACAACTAACTGCTCTCTTCATAGGAACGGAAGAGCTCTAGCGACTGTACTCCGCAATGGCCGGGAAGCAAATCACTACCCCTCCCTTTTTTGCTCAAAACCTTCTGAAAAACAGCCATTCTGCATGATGTTCTTGAATAAACCTATCATGACCCAGCAGTGGTTACCATGCCAATCATGTTTTCTAGTAAGGAGACCAAATCTTCCTCAACCAATCACTGCAGTGCATCAAACAGTGCTTCGACGTCCTGCAGTCAAACCCCTGCGCATTTCACAAGATGAGGGAAGATTCCTAGTGGAGACAAGCTCCTTCTTGTCCATTAGACGATTTAGTGGGCGGCGTTTTGGCGAGGGGCTGCGGCATTTATGAAACACGACATCCGGAGAAATTCGTCGTCACGTCTCACAAGGTACACTCTTCTTGTAATAGACACATAAGCCGGGTGCCAGTCTGAGGCCGCTTAATCTGGACCCACCACGTCCACTCGCTAATAAAGCGGTTAGGGCATCCTGTCGCCGGCCTAACCGCTGTCTGTTAAGGTAGGGATGCCCAGTGCCAACAGTTTCTACAGAAGTGTCATTTCGCAGTCAGTCACGGCGTTCCCACTCTCTTGATTGGCCACTAGCGGAACAAGGCCGGCCGCCAGAATGGCTGCCCATAAACCACTACCCTGCCGGGCCCACGACCAGTTTCAGTGACTACAAAAGAAAGACTGGCAATGAGAAGGTTCCGTGAGCTCGCTTGCTGCTCAAGCAAAGTTCTGAAGCTGCCTCTAATGCAATGGTCACCTCTAGCATCCGAGTTTAATTCTACTACTTTTGCTCAAGTCAAGCAGGTATTGTGAGATCAATCAGTGGTTGACCCTAATCTTAATAGTCCATCACGTTAATATCAATCAGGGAACATTTAGATACACCAAAGGCGAATGAAACTGTACGATAATAGCCGAAAAAAATGAGAGAGGAGGTGCCTGATGGATATTAACACAGCAGTGGACTGCCCGGAAGGCACCTGCTGAATGGAAATTGAAGTCTACTCCTCCTGAATTTTAGTCCGTTGACATACTTATCGATCAGAATTGCTCTCACGATGATAAGCCTTCGCGTTTCATGAAAAAAAAAAAAACAAAGAGAAGGCATGATCATTGCTGTGAGGGGCGGTGTACTACAAAAATGTGACCTACCTTAACAGACATCACATATTCTACCTTAACCAGTCGTTACATGAGTAGAGAAAAAATTATCATTTCTGCAACAACATGACAAATAGATATCTTTGGATATAATACATTCTGTTAAACAGTTTGTACCCTACGTAAGCTGTTGGTTTTAGATTTATTAGTAGTGGTGAATTAAATATGTGAACCATAATTGGTTGTATACAAATGGACCTGTATATCGTACTTCCTTTTCTAAGTTATTTGCATAAACTGGTGGTAACTGTTCTTTTACATTTTGTTAAACGTCGTATGTTCTGGGGCCTGAGCTCAGTGGCTGTGTCTCACAATCTTCAAAGGTGTCCTAAACCTTTCTATGCCCATTCCATTCTCTCACATGCTTTCTTAACGGTCCATGTACTTCGGCGAATTCCAGCTGCCTGCCGTACTGGCCACAATAGAAGTTCTTCCCGGACTCTGCCGAAATAGCACGCATCCCTTGACGACACATTGTTTGCTATAAACCGTCTTTGTTGTCCCCACATAACCAAGAGATACAATCTGCACTCTGACTTTTAGACCATCCGGCGCCGAGTTGGCTTTCCTCAAAGCACTGTCCAGTCTGACCCCCTGGGGGGGGGGGGGGGGGGGGGGAGGGGGGGGGAGGCCACACATTTACGAGGGACTTCCGCGAATTCCGTTGGGGCTGTTACCCCTAAGGACTTATGACCCATGGCACATGTTCTCCCTTACAACTACTTCAGTAGAGGCTTCCTTTTTTACACGTACATGGAATACTGGAAATTTTAACATACATAGTTAAGTGCTGGCAATCACTTTTTGACACTATAAATGAAACGGTAACAACCAATTATTTGTTTCATTATAGTATTTGAGAATTGTAGCATCGCGCTTTAGTACCTGAATAGTGTAAATTCGCCTAGTCGTCTGTCTTCTGTTTTTGTTTTGAACGGCCAGTGTCGGTTGGTCACAGTCAGTGTGCTCCCTGCCGCCGTTGGATAAGCAGCTGAAGCAGCAAGTCATATACTCCTACCTCACTCATTTGTTACATGGTTTAATTCTTAATTTCTTTGCGTCTTTTTGGTACTTGCATTGTTTAATTCATAAATTTCGGGCGTATTATAGTATTTGAGAGTTGTAGCATCGCGCTTTAGTGTTTACTTCGTAGATTCTTACTTAAATTGCGTGTGAGTTTCGTATAGGAGGTGTAATTTCGAGTTTTAGTTACTGTAATCGTAAATTCAGGCAGATTGTAGCGCAGTCGTTAGGCATTTGTACAGGTTAGTTCATACATTCTTTGCGTATTTCCCTTGCGTTATCTAGGCACGGACTCGTGTTTCAGTAACTGTTGTTCAACATCGATTAGAATGGACAGGGACTGTGATTGCTGTGTTCGGATGAGGGCTGAGTTGGCATCCCTTCGTTTACAGCTGCAAGCGGCGCTGACTTCGGTCGCGCAGCTTGAGGCTGTTGCCAATGGATACCACTATGGGGAGCCGGGCTTGGGTCTCACGGGGATGTCAGCCTCGTCCCGTCTGTCCCCAGATTGGTCCGCCGCTGTGGTTGCCCCGGTTGCTGCCCGCAGTGGGGCTGAGCCCCCGCCTGTGGTTGATTGGGAGGTCGTTCCAAGGCGTGGCAGGCAGCGAAAGACGTCCCCGTAGGCTGATCAGAAAGCCTCCCCGGTGCGTCTGACAAACAGGTTTCAGGCACTGTCTCTGGCTGAGCCGGATGCAGCTGCATGCCCTGTTTCAGAGGATGATTCTCAGCCTTCAAGGTCAGGGCAATTGCAGAGGGTGGGCTTCTTGGTAGTTGGGAACTCCAATGTTAGGCGCGTAATGGCGCTCCTTAGGGATATGGCGGCTAAGGAGGGGAAGAAATCCAGTGTGCACTCCATGTGCATTCCGGGTGCAGTCATTCCTGATGTGGAAAGTGTCCTTCCGGATGCCATGAAGAGCACAGGGTGCAGCCAGCTGCAGGTGGTGGCACATGTCGGCACTAATGACGTGTGTCTCTTTGGATCTGAGGAAATTCTCTCTGGATTCCAGCGGCTATCTGATTTGGTGAAGGCTGCCGGTCTTGCTTACGAGATGAAGGCAGAGCTCACCATCTGCAGCATCGTTGACAGAACCGACTGCGGACCTTTGGTGCATAGCCGGGTGGAGGGTCTGAATCAGAGGCTCAAACGGTTTTGCGACCGTGTTGGCTGCAGATTCCTTGACTTGCGCCGTAGGGTGGTGGGGTTTCGGGTTCCGCTGAATAGGTCAGGAGTCCACTACACTCAGCTGGCGGCTACACGGGTGGCGGAGGCTGTGTGGCGTGGACTGGGCGGTTTTTGGGTTAGAAGGCCTCAGGAAAGTTCGGGGTGGGCTGCAATCTCAAAGGGTGCATGGCAAATACAGTTGCGCACGTCGCACCAGTGTTTCAGAAGGGTTGTAGGAGTAATCCATCGAACTACAGACCTATATCATTGACGTCGGTTTGCAGTAGGGTTTTGGAGCATATACTGTATTCAAACATTATGAATCACCTCGAAGGGAACGATCCATTGATACGTAATCAGCATGGTTTCAGAAAACATCGTTCTTGTGCAACGCAGCTACCTCTTTATTCGCACAAAGTAATGGCCGCTATCGACAGGGGATCTCAAGTTGATTCCGTATTTCTAGATTTCCGGAAAGTTTTTGACACCGTTCCTCACAAGCGACTTCTAATCAAGCTGCGGGCCTATGGGGTATCGTCTCAGTTGTGCGACTGGATTCGTGATTTCCTGTCAGGAAGGTCGCAGTTCGTAGTAATAGACGGCAAATCATCGAGTAAAACTGAAGTGATATCAGGTGTTCCCCAGGGAAGCGTCCTGGGACCTCTGCTGTTCCTGATCTATATAAATGACCTGGGTGACAATCTGAGTAGCTCTCTTAGGTTGTTCGCAGATGATGCTGTAATTTACCGTCTAGTAAGGTCATCCGAAGACCAGTATCAGTTGCAAAGCGATTTAGAAAAGATTGCTGTATGGTGTGGCAGGTGGCAGTTGACGCTATATAGCGAAAAGTGTGAGGTAATCCACATGAGTTCCAAAAGAAATCCGTTGGAATTCGATCACTCGATAAATAGTACAATTCTCAAGGCTGTCAATTCAACTAAGTATCTGGGTGTTAAAATTACGAACAACTTCAGTTGGAAAGACCACACAGATAATATTGTGGGGAAGGCGAGCCAAAGGTTGCGTTTCATTGGCAGGACACTTAGAAGTTGCAACAAGTCCACTAAAGAGACAGCTTACACTACACTCGTTCGTCCTCTGTTAGAATATTGCTGCGCGGTGTGGGATCCTTACCAGGTGGGATTGACGGAGGACATCGAGAGGGTGCAAAAGAGGGCAGCTCGTTTTGTATTATCACGTAATAGGGGAGAGAGTGTGGCAGATATGATACGCGAGTTGGGATGGAAGTCATTAAAGCAAAGACGTTTTTCGTCGCGGCGAGATCTATTTACGAAATTTCAGTCACCAACTTTCTCTTCAGAATGCTAAAATATTTTGTTGAGCCCAACCTTCATAGGTAGGAATGATCATCAAAATAAAATAAGAGAAATCAGAGCTCGAACAGAAAGGTTTAGGTGTTCACTTTTTCCCGCGCGCTGTTCGGGAGTGGAATGGTAGAGAGATAGTATGATTATGGTTCGATGAACTCTCTGCCAAGCACTTAAACGTGAATTGCAGAGTAGTCATGTAGATGTAGATGTAGATTTTGTGAAGCAGCGATGTGTAGTCTCTCTTATTGCCGTTTCAAAAAATGTTTATCATTTCCAAGCCGGCAGTACATTTAAGGATGCTATGTTTGTTTGCAACGTATGGGGAGTTTATTGTAAAATTATTGATACATTGAAAAATATCTATTGTCAGTCTTAGTCAACCGTGAGTTGCTATCTGACTTAAGTTGGCTATGTTTAAACGCGACGCTATGCCCCCAGTATCATTTGCATCGAAATTATCATTACACTCTCATAATTAAACAAAAATATGGTGATTGCTATCTACGAAATCAATAATGCGGTGATTAGCATATGACACCAAATTAAGATTTATTCGGAACAGGATGAGCAATATTTCTAGCATAACATGACAATACAATGCACTCGCTAGCCTAACTAGCCTATCATTGGTACAATGTATCCTCTTTTCCTAACTACTTAAGTCAACACTGAACCCGCAAGTGACTATTGCAGTTCTGCCTGAACGGACACAGACTCAGAGAGCGCCAGTCAAAGAGCTAGCGTAATACGAACTCATTTAGAATTGCAGTGCCATACTTTGGCTGATGATTGCTAATATCACCGTAATGCTCCGTGATGATTGCGACGGTCGACCCGTCTTTCCCGAGAGCGAGCTTGGCTTTAATCTCCAACGTGGACGTGGTTTGCGCCCTTAAACTCCTGTACGTAAGTGTTCAATTGCGGAGTCTGTCACTAGTCAATACTCAAACTACTTTCACATATGCCAAGAGTAGTTGGTCGACTCAAGAGCGCGGCAGCAAAGGTACACTTCAGATTGCATATGAACACCACAAGTTAGTACAAATCTGTTTCTCTCCTCAGAGGAACAGATAATGCTACGTGTGTGGAGCCGTATGCTCTAAACTATTCTGACTTGGAGAATAACCACTGGATTCAGTGCCGGTGACTTCTCCAACCTACTTCTCTCCACGCTCTCCAAGCAGGGCAGCCAGACACCGCGACTGCTCTCTCCCACACTCGACCCCAAAATCCTCCTTCAGAGTTTTTGCAAACCTGGCCGTTCTTCGCCGCATGGATCCGTGCGCGTTGGTAGCCAATCACGACACAGACTTCCATGTATCCGTGTGCGTTTGTACCCAACCACGACACAGAATTCTCCCGCGGTTACTGTTGCTGCCAAACTGTTAACGCGTATATCTACGCGCTCTGCGCCAATCGCGTCACAGTTTTCCGTGAATTTTCCACTGTGGCGCGAAATCGTCTTTCTCTCTTTCGCATATAACTCCTTCTCGCTTCTTGTTGTGGTGGCCCAGCCTCTCCGAATGTGTTTGGTGGTCTGAAGTGCCAGCCGACAAAGGGGTCGGCCGCGGCCATCCCGTTACTTTGACATGACATAAACACCTTCCTTAGGGTTTCCGGCCGTGTTCCAGCCTCTGAGCCCATCTCGTTAATATGACATGACACAAACAACCTCCTTCTCTGTGTCCATTCTCTCCTACCGGTGGGCCAATCATCAATTATTATTCGGTGTATTAGTACCGATTTAGCATCATGTAAGGTGCAAAATCTGCTACCTTACATGTTCACTGGCATAGTAACGGTGTTATGGGTCAACAGTTGGCGCTGAAAATGTCACGTGCATTTTACGGCTGCGCAACTGCCTTAGATAAAGAAGTGACACGTGTAAGATAAACAGAGAACTGAAACTTCAGAAATGTGGGACTACAAGAGAATAAGATGGGTAGTTAGTTAGTTACATGTTACATAGATTATTTGGCCGATACTTTTATCGAAATAATGTGAGCGAGTCAGTTTACGGGATGTGCATAAATGTTTAGAGTTATCAGTAATCAAAACATTTTTCAGTCCTACTCATGCAACCACACTAAAAAAAACTGAATTTTTTATTTTACAGGCTACCAGTTTTTAAATAGAAATTCTTCCATGGAACAGAAGAAGCTGTGCAGGAAAAATGATTTGACGTTAGATTTAAAACTTGCTTCCCTATCTGTCAGAAATTGTATATTATTGGGCAGATGATCAAGCAGCTTTTGGTCTGCAAATTGAACTCCATTCTGAGCCACCTACATCATTAATAATGAGTAATAAAATTCCTTTTTCCCTCAGGTGTGGTCCTCACTACTCTTCTGAAACTTTGATGGATTTTATGATGAATTTAATTTGCGAATGTCTCTATTGCAATGATGCAGTTAAAATGCTCAATCTCTTGAAGAAATTCCTAAATGAAGACTGTGAGTGAACACTATATGTAATTCTTTTGTGCAGTCAGTGCTGTCTTTTTAACTGTTTATTTACACCAGAAAATTGTATCATAGGACGTTGTTGTTGTTGTGGTCTTCAGTCCTGAGACTGGTTTGATGCAGCTCTCCATGCTACTCTATCCTGTGCAAGCTTTTTCATCTCCCAGTACCTACTGCAACCTACATCCTTCTGAATCTGCTTAGTGTATTCATCTCTTGGTCTCCCTCTACGATTTTTACCCTCCACACTGCCCTCCAATACTAAATTGGTGATCCCTTGATGCCTCAGAACATGTCCTACCAACCGATCCCTTCTTCTGGTCAAGTTGTGCCACAAACTTCTCTTCTCCCCAATCCTATTCAATACTTCCTCATTAGTTATGTGATCTACCCATCTAATCTTCAGCATTCTTCTGTAGCACCACATTTCGAAAGCTTCTATTCTCTTCTTGTCCAAACTATTTATCGTCCATGTTTCACTTCCATACATGGCTACACTCCATACGAATACTTTCAGAAATGACTTCCTGACACTTAAATCTATACTCGATGTTAACAAATTTCTCTTCTTCAGAAACGCTTTCCTTGCCACTGCCAGCCTACATTTTATATCCTCTCTACTTCGACCATCATCAGTTATTTTGCTCCCCAAATAGCAAAACTCCTTTACTACTTTAAGTGCCTCATTTCCTAATCTAATTCCCTCAGCATCCCCCGACTTGATTAGACTACATTCCATTATCCTTGTTTTGCTTTTGTTGATGTTCATCTTATATCCTCCTTTGAAGACACTGTCCATTCCATTCAACTGCTCTTCCAAGTCCTTTGCTGTCTCTGACAGAATTACAATGTCATCGGCGAACCTCAAAGTTTTTATTTCTTCTCCATGAATTTTAATACCTACTCCGAATTTTTCTTTTGTTTCCTTTACTGCTTGCTCAATATACAGATTGAACAACATCGGGGAGAGGCTACAACCCTGTCTTACTCCCTTCCCAACCACTGCTTCCCTTTCATGTCCCTCGACTCTTATAACTGCCATCTGGTTTCTGTACAAATTGTAAATAGCCTTTCGCTCCCTGTATTTTACCCCTGCCACCTTTAGAATTTGAAAGAGAGTATTCCAGTCAACATTGTCAAAAGCTTTCTCCCTCATAGGACGTATCTGAATGGAAAAGTGCAAAACATGTCAGGACGTGGATTACTCTGTTCCAAAGACTAATGATTGTGAGAAGAACAAAATTAGCTGAATTTAATTGTTTGAGAAACTCAATAATATACTTCTTATTCAAGTCTTCATCAATATGTGAACCCAGAAATTTGAAGTATTCAGTCCTATTTAGTGGCTTCTGTTCATGTCGTACGGCAATCATTGACTCTATTTGTTGAACAGAACCGAATATAGAGTGTTTTCTCAAAATAAGAGAGAGTCCAATAAATAATTATTTACAAAACATATCTAGCTATCTCTTCTGCTGCTTTCTGTCTAATGGAATTTATTATAATACTAGTATGGTCTGCAAAAGTACTAATTCTGCTTATTTAATGTTAAGTGCAAGGTCATTCACATACATAATTAAAAGGGGGGGGGGGACAAGGAATTGAAACCTTTGGGACTACCTTTGTCTCTTGATTTCTCTGCAGTCACTAAAATTTTCTGCCCTTCCAACACTGATTGAATTATTCAGCACAACTTTAATGCATTCTGCTTTTTTAGTGTGATTGTAACCAGTTGAGGATAAAGCCATGAATTTTTCCGAAAGTCTAATATTATCTACACAATTAAATGCCTCGAAAGATAACAGAAAATATAAACTGACGATATTTTATTATTTACTGCCTATAATATTTCGTGGGTGGCTGTATAAATAGTGTTCTCAGTAGAACAGTCCCTCTGAAATGCAAACTGTGAAAACCTAAATAAACTGTTTCTACTTACATTTGATTCTGCTCTTCAGTACATTGCTGAAGATCGTATGATTACCGAACGAGGTGGCGCAGTGGTTAGCGCACTGAACTTGTGTTCGTGGGGACGACAGTTCAAACCCGCGTCCGGCCATCCTGATTTAGTTTTTCCATGATTTCCCTAAATCGCTTCGGGAAAATGCCGGAATGGTTCCTTTGAAATAGCACGGCCGAGATCCATCCCAATCCTTCCCTAATCCGATGGGACCGATGACCTCGCTGTTTGGTTTCCTTCCCCGAACCAAACAACGAACCATCGTATAATTAATGAAGTATTGAACGTAACCGGGGAGAAAAGAAACGTTAGCGTATAATTTGAGCAAAAGAAGGGGGTGGTTAATAGGGCTCAGCCTGAGGTACCACGGAATAGCATAATTTGGTTTCTGAGGGGAGTGTGTGTGTGTGTGTGTGTGTGTGTGTGTGTGTGTGTGTGTGTGTGTGTGTGTTTGGAGGGGAGGGACAAGGGGGGTAAAAACTGTAAAAGAATACCAAGGCTACACTGCAGTAAGTTACTTCATATGGATGTTAGTTGTAGCAGCCTTGCAGAGATGAAAATGTTTCCACAGAATACAATGTAGTCCGGTTAAAATTACGTGAGAGTTGATGTCTGTCACTAGGTGCTACAGTCTTATCAGTTACCGGTCGTCTGCAGGCGACACACAAGCACGGCGGGTCACTTCAAAAATGCTGTTAATGTGTAAATCTGAGTAATGCTGGAAGCGGCCGCCCGCGACGTGCAACGAAAATGCGAGATGCTCTGTCGATTGCTGAATTTAAGTGACCAATGATTGAACAGCACTTGAGGACGCGTGTTTGTAGCTCTGAATTTAAATTCATGTCCTAACCTAACCACAATCTCATGATATGCAATGTACCTGAGGAAACAGCGGCCAACAATCTGTGGCAGAACTGAAATCACGATCGCTTTGTTCATAGTGGTTAAACCTAACCTGAATGAGCAAACTCAAGCCACAACACTTTCAATTTCACGTCTGAAGTCAAACTACAATTTCCCGTTATCATTGGTTATCTGAAACTACCTTCACACTGGCTACACGAGCTGCCGCATTACCAATCTATACGCAGTCCTGGTTGGCACTTTATTGCAGGTTACTTCCGACACAGGCACATTCCACACGAAGAAAGAATGATGGGAAGAAAAATACGAGGAAATAAAAAAGTCAAAACGATTGTAAAAATTGTACAGCAAAGTATTAAAAATAAAAAAAATGCATTTAAACCAATTAACTTAATAAAACTAATAATCAAAATCACTTGATTAGATTTAGGAATTTAAAAAAAAGCGCTGAATTTGAAGAAATTAGAACCGACGACGTTTTAACGTCAGATTTTTAGGCTAACCAATGCGCTACACCACTACAATATGGAAGAAAGTTATTTTTATGAATCTGGCGATCCAGTTGCTGTATATGTGTCGCTGAGTTGTGTCTTGTGCGGAAGGATACAATAGTGTTTAGTTAGTGCTGTGTATGAAACGTGTGTAGTTCGTTAGCATCGTTGAGCGTGAGTGTGTGTGTGTGTGTGTGTGTGTGTGTGTGTGTGTGTGTGTTGTTTTTGGAGTTGTTATTACGTGCGATGAAACTGGAAATAAACTGATCAGGCCCAGGCTCAATGATCCAAATAAATCAAAAAAGAAACCCAGACAAGGAACTCGAAATGAACAAACCAATTATTACTGTGGCAGTATGATAGCGGCGAATGGTTCGGGCATGACGTTGAGTGCTCTGATTGGAAGAGAGTAGCTCCAATACACGAAGTGACTGCTATCAAGTAATTTTAATCGAACTGTAGCGTGGAGAGCTGCCTAAAACTAGTCTTCGGACTGAAGAAGAAAGCAACAGGTGAGATTTTCCACTTTGGAGTAGGCAAGTAAGGAAGTCATTTTAATTGAATCAACTGTGGGGTCTTGCTGAAACATTGTAAATTAACTAAACAAACACTGTTTTAGGCCTTGTTTCACAATTTTATTATTGTACGACCTAGGTTTCGGGTTATAAGCCCATTTTCAAGTACATAACTGATTTCCAAAGATGATAATGCTCAGATAAACATGACGACAAAGTAAAGATTACTATCTCAACTTCTTAAGGTATCGATCCACATCTTAATGTACAATTAGGTCAATGACCATTTTTTAACAAATTCCATACATTATATTATTACACATTCAGCGATTACACTACAATGACCGGACTAAAGTTATGCATCAGCCAAGAACTCTTGAACTGCGATGGACTGGGGCCCAAAGATTTTTTTCCATCCTATAAAAAGGCTCCATACATGATAACAGAATCTCAAGTGTTAGACCATCTAAGGGTAGATCTGGAACTAGCCCTACATAAAGATATAGTGATGAAAGTGTAGTGCGTAGAAGAAATCAATCAGGCACAGAAACAACAACAAGCACAACATAGGAAGAACAATGCGTTCTTAGTCAGGAAGGAACTTAAAACTAGGATTGAAAGCAGGAATGTGACCGTGACTAGAGCAGATAATGGAGGAACTGTAGTGATGTTAAATAAAACAGACTATACAAGCAAAGTAGAGGATTTTTTCCAATCAGTGCAGCTACAAAGCTACAGAGAGACCGAACAGCTAGTTACAATGATCAGGCTAAGCAGGGAATAAACAAATGCTCCAACATCTTTTCTGAATATACCTCTAAGAGCATTCTGCAAATGAATCCTGGGGCACCACAGCCATATGGTTTACCGAAGCTCCACAAACCAGAATTGTCAATCCGTCCTGTGGTATCTGCAATACAAGCTCCAGTACACACGATTGCCAGGAGAATCGACACCATCTTGAAGAAGAAACTTAACTTCAAAGGGAAATATAGCATTAAGAATAGTGTAGATTTAGTTAACAAGTTTACAGATGTTAAGGTACCAACAAACGCAAAATTAGTCTCTTTTGATGTGCATAGCTTGTTCACATGTATTCCAGTGAAAGACTGTGTAGACATTGTGTCACAATCTTTGTATTCGCACAACATAAATCCAGAAAAGCAGCTGAGCATTGTTAGTACAGTGGAATGTTGTTTAAATGAAAATTATTTTTTTTCCAAGGGAGCTATTATCAGCAAGCATATGTTATGGCAATGGGCTCACCTTTATCCCACTTACTAGTAGAAATGTTCATGGACAAGTGGGAGACTTATTTTCTTAAGAAAGAACCACAGGCAAAATATGTTATGATACAGATATATAGATGATATTCTTTGTGTGCGGAAAGGTTGCAATAGACAACTCCACAAATTTGTGGAAAATATGAATCAGTGGCACACTAACATAAAGGTCAGCATGGAGTTGGGGGAGGGGGGGGCTTAAAGATAGAAGACAGTAACCATAAACTTAAAATTTACGGAAATGATTCCTTCACTGATACTTTCATCCCGGCTTCCTTGCAACATCCTACAACCCACAAACATACAGCATTCCATCGCATGATCCACCGTCTCCTTTCTATCCCTATGTCACAAAAATATTTTCACCAGGAACTTAAAAAAAATAAAAATAAGAGCGATAGAAAATGAATTTGACCCCAACACTATTGATAACTATTGATAAAATTTTACGTGAAAAGCTGAAGAAGCAAGCCGGGTTCCTACTGCCCCAGTGGAAAACACAGGCAAACTGGAAAAGAAATGGTACAGATTACTTTTATATGGAAAATTGAGCACTATAGGACTTAACTTCTGAGGTCATCAGTCCCCTAGAACTTAGAACTACTTAAATCTAACTAACCTAAGGACATCACACACATCCATGCCCGAGGCAGGATTCGAACCTGCGACCGTAGCGGTCGCGCGGTTCCAGACTGTAGCGCCTAGAAACGCTCGGCCTCCAGTCCATCATAGTTAAGAAGTTCTTGGTTGATGCATACTTTAATCCGGTCATTATACTGCAATCGCTGAATGTGTAATAATGTACGTAATTTTTTTTAAAATGGTCATTGACATAATTGTAGATTAACCTCTGAATCGATATCATAAGAAGTTGAGATGATTACCTTTGCCTTGCCATCATGTTTATCTGTGCATTATCATCTTTGGGAACCAGTAATGTACTTGAAAATCGGCTTATAACCCTACATGTAGGTCGTACAATAATAAAATTGGGAAACAAGGCCAAAAACAGTGTTTGTTTAGTTAAGTAAGAAAGTATTAGGGTTCTTAATGTTTGGCCTGGTGGTAGTTTAGCGTATAGAGAACGCAGGGGCAGTAAGTGTTTCCACTGTAGGTGATACGGCAACGAAGAGAAGACAAGCATCAGAGGGCTGAAGTACTACAAGGCGCACGATGACGAGGCGCCCCATTGCTCCGGCGACGTGTCACCTGCGCCCCCGATCCCCTTTACGGCGGAGGCGGCAGCCAATGGACGCGCGACCATCCGGGCGCCGCCCTCTCGTATTTACTACCGACAGCTACGGCCGTCACAAAGATACCGATGCCCGGGGGCCGCTAAATCACGCCGTGACCTCCGCCCCCTCCCCCACCGCGCGACCGCAGCGCCATCGCAGCCCTAGCGGCGTCCCGTAAAGTCGCGACTAGGCCGTAAAAATATCAGGCCGCCCACGTGCGAGAGTCGCCGCACGGCCAGGGTTATCAAGACGTATACGGCACGCGCAAATAAAAGGACGAACGAGCGAGCCCTCGAAAGGGAACGCGCAGTCCGGATTCGATTCCTTCAACGTGAGCTGTTAAATATTCATACGTTTCGCTTTCCGCGGGAGCGGTAAAGTAAAGAAAATATCTCTCGAGTGAAAAATGCATTTTAGGGTGGGACGTCGGGCGAAGGACGCGGGAGTTACTTCACGGTAGGGAGAAGTCTTCTCACGCTGCTTTCTAAACGGAAAGCTAGACTGTGTCTAAACACAACGTTGCCAGGTGTGGCAGAGCAGTCTAAATTCCATCTTTCTCAATTCGAAGTACTGACTAAAATAATTACTTCTACAAAAATGACACTTACTAGCCATCAAACATCAATAGAACATTAAGCACTGGATCATAGTATCCGGGTGAAAAAGAAGAGTCACAGTAAAATAAATTAAGTACGGGATGTGCAAAATAAAATGTCCCAGAAAAGCTTTACGAGACTAACGTGTAACTGATCCCAGTGTACGGTCGCAGGTTCGAATCCTGTCTCGGGCATGGATGCGTGTGATGTCCTTAGGTTAGTTAGGTTTAATTAGTTCTAAGTTCTAGGGGACTGATGACCACAGATGTTTAGTCCCATAGTGCTCAGAGCCATTTTTGATCCCAGTGAACAACGTAACTGACCGTCTCAGAAGTGTTGGAGTCACTGATTTCCTTGCAGGGGTCCGTTGCTATCACATGTTGTAAACGTTTGGCAAGACGACCGTTAGTACATAATTTTACTGATCGTATCCAGTGAGATGAAAAAACTCATGGAATAGCGAGAAGCACAACAGAAATGGACGTAGAATACCCTATACTAAGTACAAAAGGGCAGTGTATTGGTGCAGCTGTCATCCGCACTCAGATTCACGTAAAAAGGTTTCCGATTTTATTATAACCACGCTACTGGAATTAACAGCTTTGAACGCGCAATGGTAGTTAGAGCAAGACACTTGGGACATTTCATTTCGGAAATCGTTGTTGTTGTTGTTGTTGTTGTTGTTGTAGTCTTCAATCCAGAGACTCGTTTGATGCAGCTCTCCATGCTACTGTATCCTGTGCAAGCTTCTTCATCTCCCTGTACCTGCTGGAACCTACATCCTACTGAATCTGGTTAGTGTATTCATCTCTTGGTCTCCCTCTACTATTTTTACCCTCCACGCTGCCCTCCAGTACTAAATTGGTGATCCCTTGATGCCTCAGAATATGCCCTACCAGCCGATCCCTTCTTCTAGTCAAGTTTTGCCACAAATTTCTCTTTTCTCCAATTCTATTCAATACCTTCTCATCAGTTACGTGTTCTACCCAGCTAATCTTGAGCATTCTTCTGTAGCACCACATTTCGAAAGCTTCTATTCTCTTCTTGTCCAAACTATTTATCGTCCATGTTTCACTTCCGTACTCCATACAAATACTTTCAGAAACGACTTCCTGACACTTAAATCTGTACTCGATATTAACAAATTTCTCTTCTTCAGAAACGCTTTCCTTGCCATTGGCAATCTACATTTCATATCCTCTCTACTTCGACCATCATCAGTTATTTTGCTCCCCAGATAGCAAAACTCATTTACTACTCCAAGTGTCTTATAACTTAATCTAATTCCCTCAGCGTCACCCGACTTAATTCGACTACATTCCATAATCCATGTTTTGCTTTTGTTGATGTTCATCTTATATACTCCTTTCAAGACACTGTCCATTCCGTTCAACTGCTCTTCCAAGTCCTTTGCTGTCTCTGACAGAATTACAATGTCATCGGCGAACCTCAACGTTTTTATTTCTTCTCCATGGACTTTAATACCTACTCCGAATTTTTCTTTTGTTTCCTTTACTGCTTGCTCAATATAGAGATTGAATAACATCGGGGAGAGGCTACAACCCTGTCTTACTCCCTTCCCAACCACTGCTTCCCTTTCATGCCCTTCGATTCTTATAACAGCCATCTGGTTTCTGTACAAATTGAAAACAGCCTTTCGCTCCCTGTATTTGACCACCGGCACGTTTAGAATTTGAAAGAGTATTCATGTCAACATTGTAAAAAGCTTTCTCTAAGTCTACGAATGCTAGAAATGTAGGTTTGCCTTACCTTAATCTATCTTCTAAGATAAGTCATAGGGTCAGTATTGCCTCACGTGTTCCAATGTTTCTACGGAATCCCAATTGATCTCCCCCGAGGTCGGCTTCTACCAGCTTTTCCATTCGTCTGTAACGAATTCGGGTTAGTATTTTGCAACAGTGACTTATTAAAACGGAAATCGTTAGGGAATTCAATATACCGGGACACACAGTGTCAAGAATGTGCCGAGAATACCGAATTTCAGGCTTTAGCTCTCACCACAGCCAACGCTTAGGCCGTTGGCCTTCACTTAACGACAGACAGCAGCGGCTTTTGCGTAGAGTTGTCAGTGCTAATAGACACGCAATATTGCGTGATATAACCGCAGACATAAACGTTGGACGTACGACGAAAACACATCCGTTAGAACAGTGCGGCGAAAATTGGCATTAATGGACTATGACAGCAGACGGCCGATTCGAGTGCCTTTGCTAACAGCACGTCATCGCCTCTAGCGCGTCTCCTGGGAACGTGACCCTGTGCAATCATTCATTTACTCCATGTTCCCAAACAACTGTCGAATCTTTATAGATGACACTGCCCCACGTCACTGGGCCACGATTGTACGCGAGTGGTTTGAAGAACATTCTGGATAATTCGGGAGAATGATTTGACCACCCAGATCGTCCGACAGGCATCCCATGAGACATCTATGGGACGTAATTTAGAGGTCATCTCGTGCACAAAATTCGCAGTTAAGAACGGCTATAAAGCCAGCATAGGTTAATACTGCTGCAGGGGCTTCCAACGACTTGTTGAGCCAATGCCAAGTCGAGCTGCTGCACTGCGCCGGACAGAAGGAGCTCCGACACGATATTAGGAGGTACCCCACGACTTTTGTCACGTCAGAGTAGATAACTAAAAATAGGAGAATGGGTTAGAGAACATTGCTGAGCGGTCAGGAAAGCGAGAAATAGAGAGTGGGTCATGTTCTAATATGTGTAAAAATATGCTTTAGAAAGAGATTTTACAGCGGCGCCACCCAGGATTCAGAAGCTCTGGGGAAGATAAAAGTACCTGTCCTTTACTGCATCAGCAACGATGATAGTGCGACGGTACTGTGGCAGAGATGGAATATCGAGGTGCCGCTGCTGCTGGTCAATAACTATGAAATTAAATTACGTATCGTCGAATTTTGCGTTGTATTCCGGATTGACATAACAATTTCCTGTTGCACCAGACCAGGTTTTTTATAGTACTGAATCTTTAATTAATGCTGGAGTATTTAAATACAGTCAGGGAAATATGAAATTCATTGCGTGTAATGTTTAGTTGAAAATATACTTCAAATGCATTATAGCGACCGTAGCAGTCGCGTGGTTCCGGACTGAGCGCCTAGAACCGCGAGACCACCGCGGCCGGCCATGACTCCTGGATGTCAGGTCATATAGCCTGGTATCCCCAACTGTCCGGGGCCTCTTCTTGCTGGTCATTGGGGCTCACTTCGAAGCGAGTTTCATCACTGAAGACAATTCTACTCCAATCAACGTGTTTCCCGGCCGAGGATGTATCTGTAGATGTCCCGGACTGAGGTGGGATAGCAACCGGATTGTAGTACACCATAGGACCCGACTACCAGATTTGTTGTTACCAGGTGCCACTTCTTATCATAGTAGGACCCATTTGGTTATCATCCGCAGCACCCATACATCACAGTGGTACGTCGACGATATTTTACGGCCGTTTTGTTGCCCTTCAAGATAATCAAGCCCGGGCTTACATTTCAGCAAGATAATGCCCGCCCGCATATGGCGCGAATTTCTAGTGCTTGTCTTTGTGCTTCCCAAACACTACCGTGGCCAGGAGAGGCGCCGGATCGGTCCCCAACTGAGAACGTCTGGAGCATTATGTACAGAGCCTCCAACCATCTCGGGATTCTGACCATATGAGGCACCAATTGTACAGAATTTGGCACTATATCTCTCATGACATCCAACAACTCTCTGTCAATCAATGCCAACACAAATAACTGCTTGCCTAAGGGCCAGAGGAGGACCAACTCGTCATTGACTTGCTCATTTTGTGCAGCTCTTTCTCTGGAATAAATCATCCAATTTCTCTGGAATTGTTATTATATCTTTTTCTGTACATGTCCATCACGTGTAACGATTTCCGCCCCACTCGGATAGTTCCTTCGAGGGTGTCGTCTTTCTCCCTTAGATTTTATAATGCGTAGCGCTGGATAAGTGTGTTAAAGTGGTCATGGCCTCTGTTATTTGCTGGTCGTAGTACAGTAAACCACAGATCCTAGCCAGCCAGCTGAGAGCAGCTGGGAGAACAGTGCTGCAGTACTCTGTCGCCGGTGCAGCCATCGTCGAAGTTGCAACCGCGTCCCCGGACCAGTTGGCGTGCGAACCCCATACAGCTCGCCGATTCTGTGTTAGGCTGGCCATCCTGACATATAACGGACTATACGAACCATCAGATGGAGTGAAACATGAAAACCCCTTGAAATCTATTTTTTTAATAAATAATTGATGTTTGGAAATGTGTTTTCAGAGCTGTTGTGTTCTCGGCACTCTGTCGCATGTCCCTATACTTTTTCCACTCGTCCAATCATGGAAAAAATGTTTTAAACATTCATTACTAGATGGCGCATAGGCTTTATACCAAGCATTACATCACTCTGGAATTTCAGATACCAGGTGTTGAGGTGTGTTCCATTTAGCCTGGGTTCGGTTGCTTGGGGGAAGAGACCAAACAGCGAGGTCATCGGTCTCATTGGATTAGGGAAGGATGGAGAAGTAAGTCTGCCGTGCCCTTTCAGAGGAACCATCCCGGCATTTGCCTGGAGCGATTTAGGGAAATCACGGAAACCTAAATCAGGATGGCCGGACGCGATTTAGCCTGGGATGGTATGAAGAGAGAATACACGTTTCCGGAGAGCGGACACAGATTTTGCAATTTTAGGTAAATGAGAAAAGGTAAGCGAGGCAGTTTCTCTGGAAGATTTACAGCAGACTGTTGAGTGATCTTAAGGACTGACCTCTTTCGATGTAATTACATTGTAATCAACTGGCTTCTTTGATTCTATAGATGCTACTGAAACAATGATGTCAGTGATGTTTAAATGCAGTCTGAAGTGACGAATGAAAATTTGTACCAAGGCTGGGATTCGACCCACGTCTCCTGCTCGAGCCGGCCGGAGTGGCCGTGCGGTTCTAGGCGCTACAGTCTGGAACCGAGCGACCGCTACTGTCTCAGGTTCGAATCCTGCCTCGGACATGGATGTATGTGATGTCCTTAGGTTAGTTAGGTTTAATTAGTTCTATGTTCCAGGCGACTGATGCCCTCAGAAGTTGTCGCATAGTGCTCAAAGCCATTTTTTTCTCCTGCTCGACAGACAGATACGCCAGCCACTGCGCCACCTAGGTACATTGGCTTTGCACAACTGCACGGACTACCTTGGCACACCTCCCTCCTCAATCGAAATCCCCATTCACGCCAGGGTGGTGCAGTGGCTAGCGCATATGCCTAATGAGCAGGAGACCCGGCTTCGAATCCAGGCCTTGATACAAAATTTTCATTTATTGCTACAGTTTGCATATATACATCATAGTTTAGACTTGAAGAAATCTGTGATACCAAATAGTTACATTTGAGTGTCGTCACTGCAATATGAGCACAGTGTCTCACACTTAGTCTTTTCAAATAGCTATTTAAAATTTTTACTCTGTACCAGAACAGTGTAAAAATGTCTGTGTATTTGAAACAGGAAAGACCTTGGCTGATGTATGCCATGCCATACTTCCTCTGAAAGGTCACCATGTTTATCAGCTGTAAAACGGTAAGACCTGTTAAGGATGTTGCCATTTCTTCCTCAACAACACGTTTACAACAAACTTTCCATCATTTGATTCCACGAATGGAGCTGTGTAAGAAACGGAAGTCAATAGTGAAATACTTTTCTTCCTGAATTTTATCCTGTTATTCTCCTGTAAAAATTTAAAAGAGACTAGAGACGGTTTCGGTTGACTACAGGTCTACAGTTAAATGATTAATTCTGCGTTTCTGTACTGGTATTACCCACGATTAAATAGTAGTGGCTTCGTAACAGTGGCACTTGAAACAAAATCAGCCCGTCCCTTGGTGTGGCACTTAGAACGTACTTAACATATTATTTATTTTTTAATTCGTCCCATTATTTTTTCCAATGATAATGTGTGCAGCACATTTTCAGTTTTTCGTGTACACCTAAGTTATGTATAAAAACAAGTGTAGTGTTTTTGATTGTTTTGACAAGTGTGAGGTTTGGTACTTACAACATTTGACCTTTGCACTCTCCAGTTGTTGAGGAAGTTATGAAGGGCAGTTGCGTGTCTTCCTAATACATCTGTAACCTCTCCACGTCAACATTGCATTTACTTTGGAGGCAGAAAAGTATCAACAGCTACATTTTCTGGAAGGTAAAATTTCGTTTATTTCAAGATCCCCAACCTGTAAATACTATATAAAAGAAATGTAGCGTAAACGTTCATGAGTTAAATCGTGTTGTTAGTTAATTTCGTTCATACGAGTAAGTCATTTCCAAGGGAATTTATGATGCCACGTGTTACACAGTTAATAATCAGCTTCTTTCTAGAATCACTTTTTACGAAGTATGGTGAGAACGTGGGACACACTGTGAGTCGAAAAACGACACACACGGATCGATACATGCCCTGATTTTTTAATCATCATCCAAGCCGTAACGCGTGAAACACGAATATACGCTGAAGAGCCAAATAAACGAGTACACATGCCTAATATCGTGTAGGGCCTCGCTAGCACGCAGCAGTGGCGTAGCATCCATGGTATGGACTCGAATAATGTCTGAAGTAGTGCTGGAGAAACTGACACCATGAATCCCGCAGCGCTGTCCACAAATCCATTAGAGTAGGAGTGGGTGGAGATCTCTTCTGAACAGCACGATGCAAGGCATCCTAGATATGCTCAATCATGTTCATGTCTGGGGGGGTGGGGGCTTCAGCCTGAACCGCGCGACCGCTACGCTCGCAGGTTCGAATACTGCCTCGGGCATGGATGTGTGTGATGTCCTTAGGTTAGTTAGGTTTAAGTAGTTCTAAGTTCTAGGGGACTGATGACCTCAGATGTTAAGTCCCATAGTGATCAGAGCCATGTGAACCATTTTTTTGTCTGGGGGGGGGGGGGGGGGTCTGGTGGCCAGCGGAAGTGTTTAAACACAGAAGAATATTCCTGGAGGCACTCTGTAGCAATTCTGGACGTGAGAGGTGTCGCATTGTCCTACTGCAATTGCCTAGTCCGTCGGAAAGCACAATGGACATGAATGGATGCAGGTGATCAGACAGGATGCGTATGTACGTTCACCTGTCACAGACATATCTAGACTTATTAGGGGTCCCATATCTCTCCAACTGCACTCGCCCCACACCACTGCAGAACTCCACCAGCTTAAACTGTCTAACATGCAGAGACCATGGATTCATGAGGTTGCCTCCAAACCCGCACACGTCCATCCGCTCGGTACTATTTGAAACGAGTCTCGTCCGACCGGGCAGCAAGTTTCCAGTCATCAACAGCCCAATGCTGGTGTTGACGGGCCCAGGCGAGGCGTAAAGATTCGAGTTGTGCAGTCATCAAAGATACACGAGTGGGCCTTCGGCTCTGAAAGCCCATATCGATGTTATTTCGTTGAATGGTTCGCGCTTTGACACTTTTGATGGCCCAGAATTGAAATCTACAGATATTTCCGGAAGGGTTGTATTTCTGTCAGTTGAACGATTCTCTCCAGTCGTCGTAGATCCCATTCTTGCAGGATCTTTTCCGGCCGTAGCGACGTCGGAGATTTGATGTTTTACGGATTCCTAATATTCACGGTACACTCGTGAAATGGTAGAACAGGAAACTCGCCATTTCACCGCTACCTCGGGGAACCTGTGTCACATCGCTCTTGCGCTGACTATAACACCACGTTCAAACTCACTTAAATCTTGATAAACTGCCATTGTAGCAGCAGTAACCGACCTAAAACTGCGCCAGACACTTATTGTCTTATATAATCGTTGCCGAAAGCAGCGCCGTATTCTGTTTACATATCTCTGTATTTGAAAAAGCATGCCTACACCAGTTTCTTTGGTGGTTCAGTGTATATGCCGCAGCACCTCTGACGCGAGATGAAACACGTGGAATGCGAAGCGGTGAAACATAAGAACCTCATCAGTTATGTAAAATGCCCCACGCAAAACCAACACCTGGCGAAGTGACACGTCAGAAGAAAAAGGTTGGGTACGACGTTTCAGTCACACATTATAAAGGGGGGCGGACATAATCAACTACGTACTGGACAGTGACGGACTAAAGACTGTACACAAGCCGACCAAGAAGATCTGAGTCTTGCAAGTCTCAGATTTCAGCGGGACTCTGCACCAGAAGCAGCGCTGTCCTGAAGATGGCGAACAGTTACACTACTGGCCATTAAAATTGCTACACCACGAAGATGACGTGCTACAGACGCGAAATTTGACAGACAGGAAGAAGATGCTGTGATATGCAAATGATTAGTTTTCAGAGCATTCACACAAGGTTGGCGCCGGTGGCGACACCTACAACGTGCTGACATGAGGAAAGTTTCCAACCGATTTTTCATACACAAACAGCAGTTGACCGGCGTTGCCTGGTGAAACGACGTTGTGAGGCCTCGTGTAAGGAGGAGAAATGCGTACCATCACGTTTCCGACTTTGATAAAGGTCGGATTGTAGCCTATCGCGATTGCGGTTTATCGCATCGCGACATTGCTGCTCGCGTTGATCGAGATCCAATGACTGTTAGCAGAATATGGAATTGGTGGGTTCAGCAGGGTAATACGGAACGCCGTGCTGGATCCCAACGGCCTCGTATCACAAGCAGTCGAGATGACAGGCATCTTATACGCATGGCTGTAACGGATCGTGCAGCCACGTCTCGACCTCTGAGGCAACAGATGGGGACGTTTGCAGGACAACAACCATCTGCACGAACAGTTCGACGACGTTTGCAGCAGCATGTACTATCAGCTCGGAGACCATGGCTGCGGTTACCCTTGACTCTGTATCACAGACAGGAGCGCCTGCACTGGTGTACTCGACGACGAACCTGGGTGCACGAATGGCTAAATCTCATGCAGGTTCTGTTTACAGCACCATGATGGTCGCATCCGTGTTTGGCGACATCGCAGTGAACGCACATTGTAAGCGTGTATTCGTCATCGCCATACTGGCGTATCACCAGGTGTGATGGTATGGGGTGCCATTGGTTACACGTCTCGGTCACCTCTTGTACGCATTGACGGCACTTTGAGCAGTGGACGTTACATTTCAGATGTGTTACGATCCGTGCCTCTACCCTTCAATCGATCCCTGCGAAACCCTACATTTCAGCAGGATAATGCACGACCGCATGTTGCAGGTCCTGTACGGGCCTTTCTGGATACAGAAAATGTTCGACTGCGGCCCTAGCCAGCACATTCTCCAGATCTCTCACCAATTGAAAATATCTGGTCAATGGTGGCCGAGCAACTGGCTCGTCACAATACGCCAGTCACTACCCTTGATGAACTGTGATATCGTGTAGAAGCTGCATGGGCAGCTGTACCTGTACACGCCATCCAAGCTCTGTTTGACCCAATGCCCAGGCGTACCAAGGCCGTTATTACGGCCAGAGGTAGTTGTTTTGGGTACTGATTTCTCAGGATCTATGCACCCAAACTGCGTGAAATTGTAATCACATGTCAGTTCTAGTATAATATATTTGTCCAATGAATACCCGTTTATCATCTGCATTTGTTCTTGGTGCAGCAATTTTAATGGCCAGTAGTGTAGATCCCCGATATTTTGAATCACGTTGATTTTAGGATCCGGCAGCATACCCGAAAACACTTTCAAGACTTATTACGCCGGGGAGGCCTATGATGTAAAGATCAAAGACTGAATAGCAAAGGACCAAAGAGACCACTCGCAATGTCGCTAGTATACTGGATTCCGTCTACAGCTGGAGAAGCTTATCAGTATCAGGAGCATAGAAAAAGAACGGTATTGGTCGTTGCGGCAGGTGGAGAAATCGGTCGTGGCGGAACACCCGCTTTGTGACGTAGGCCACGGAATAAAATTCGCCGTCATGCTTCAGCGGCGCGTTTAAATGTTCGTCCTACAAAAATGTCCAATCACCTTGTGGCGATTTCTTCTTCTGTAATCCGGTTCACATGTCTGCCCTCTTCGAAAGCGAACAATATATCTCGACTGGGAGAAATGTACTAGAACCAGCCGCACCACCCATGTCCAGGAGTTGCAAGAAATGTTTTCTAGTTTCAGAAAGTTTATGAGTGAAAAATTCGATTTATCGTCACTAGTTTCGTACAAAAACAGCTTCAGCTCACATTCACGATAACTTTGTGGCACTCCACGGCCAATTTTAACTCGTAACTCCGCAAAAATGGTTCAAATAGCTTTAAGCACTATGGGACTTCACATCTGTGGTCATTAGTGTCCTAGACTTAGAACTACGTAAACCTAACTAACCTAAAGGCATCACACACATCCATGCCCGAGGCTGGATTCGAACCCGCGACCGTAGCAGCAGCGCGGTTCCGGACTGAAGTGCCTAGAACCGCTCAGCCACAGTAGCCGGCCGTAATTCCGCAAAATTATTACATTTGTCCTGAGCTTCTTACATATGCGTCGACGTATGGTGAAGACTCAGTTCTGAACTTTATTTTAGACTTCAAAACGCAATTCTTTACCCTACGGAATACGCGCGAACGTACTGTTATCTGATTGCTAAAGGAACATTACAGTCAATGATCTGTCAGTATTAAACCGCGAAATCTCGGGCCTTGTACTATAAACCAGTTACAATACAATAGCTCTTCATTGCGATTTATTGAAATAAAATATTTAGAAAATACACAAACATTAAAATAGTTCCCTCTTTAAATCATTGGATTATCGTAAAATGTTTCTAGTTTCCCAAGTACCAAAATCTGAAAAATTACACTTTTACTAATTTCCCTGCAGATGTGATTCACGCTCTCTGTACAACCATGATTCTCACTGTAATCTGTAGTCAGTTAATAGTCACGACGATATTCATCTATCTTCTTACTTCGCCCTCACAGCGCCATTCTCACTAATAACTAGACATCTTCAGTTATCAACAATTAATAAAGTAATAATATTCACAGAAGATACAGTATTATTTCCAAAATATAATCCTTTGCCTGCGTCTCATTTATAGCCTGTAAGATGCGAACTTCTTGCAGCTACAGCTGTAACTATAAGGAACTGCTGCATCGGAAGAGCGCATCTGTCGTTCTATAAACATGACTCATGTGTGAAGCTACTTGTTCGCTAGTCTGCTAAACGCGATACAACGCACTAAGCCTCAACGCCAATTTCTTGCTATGGAAAAGAGCTACAACGCCGATTTGTTCAGAGAAGTCGTCAAAATTCAGAAAAATGATAACGGTTTGAACAAAGGCCTGAAGACAGGAGCATACTGGATTCCAGTGTTCCAGTGAACGACCGCTGCAGGTGACAAGGAGAGAGCCACGGCGGTAATGATCAGGGAAACGCCCTCAGACGTTGGCGCAACAAGTACATACACTAAGGAGACAAAAGTCATGCGATACCTCCTAATTTCGTGTTGGATATCTTTCTGCCTGGCGTAGTGCAGCATCTCGTCGGAAGTCCCCTGCAGAAATAGTGAACCATATTGCTTCATAACCGTCCAGTACTGCCGAAGTGTTGCTGGTGCAGGATTTTGTGCACGAACTGACTTCTCGATTATGTCCCATAAATGTTCAATGTAAACCATGTCGTGCGATCCGGGTGGGCAAATCATTCGCCAGAATGTTCTTCAAAGCAATCGCGAACATTCGTGATCCGGTGACTAAGCGCATTGTCATGCATATAAATACTATCGTTGAACAGCTGCAAATGGCCTCTAAGTTACCGAGCATAAATATTTCCAGTCAATGATCGGTTCAGTTGGACCATAGGACCCAGTCCATTCTGTGCAAACACAGCCCACACCACTATGGGATCCACCACCAGCTTGCACAGTGCCTTGTTGAGAACTTGCGTCCACGGCTTCGTGGGGTCTGCGCCACATTCGAAACATATCATCAGCTCTTACCAACCGAAATCGGGACTCAGCTGACCAGGCCATGGTTTTACAGTCGTTTAGGGTCCAGCCGATATGGTTACGAGCCCAGGAGAGGCGCTGCAGGCCATGTCGTGTTATTAGCAAAGACACTCGCGTCGATCGTCTGCTGCCATAGCCTATTAACACCAAGTTTCACGGCACTGTCCTAAAGCATACGTTCGTCGTACATTGATTTCCGCGCTTATTTCACGCAATAGCGCTTGTCTGTTAACCCTGACAACTCAACGGAAACGCTGCTGCTTTCTGTAGTTATGTGAAGGCCGTCGGCCACTGCATTGTCCGTGGTGAGAGGCAATTCCTGAAATCTGGTATTCTTGGCATTCTCTTGACACTGTGGACTTCGCGATATTGAATTGACTAACGATTTCCGAAATGCAATGCTTCATGCGTCCAGTTCCAACTACCATTCCGCGTTCAGAGTCTGTTAATTCCCGTTGGGCAGCTATAATTACATTGCATACCTTTTCACATGAATCACCTGCGCATAATGGACAGCTCCGGCAGTGCACTATCCTTTTATACTTTGTGCGTGCGGTACTACCGCCACCTGTATATGTGCGTATCACCATCCCGTGACATTCGTCTCCTCAGTGTAGAATCTCCTGGCGCAGGCTCGACTCCAGTCCGTCACCAGCAATGGAAGGTGAAATGACAGCCACTCGTACTGCTCAAACGACATAAAAATTATTAAATAACCACTCTCCCGAACATCCCGAGGCAATACGTCTTCTCGTACTTCTGGATCAATTCGGCAATAACTATAGAGATTGCCGTAATGAATAGCGTGTGATAGCAAGCGCAACTTTGATGACAATAACTAGTTTATATAGCCCTTTCTTCGTTGGATAGTGTGGTGTCACCGCCAGACACCACACTTGCTAGGTGGTAGCCTTTAAATCGGCCGCGGTCCGTTAGTATACGTCGGACCCGCCTGTCGCCACTATCAGTGATTGCAGACCGAGCCCGCCACACGGCGGGTCTAGTCTAGAGAGACTCCCTAGCACTCGCCCCAGTTGAACAGCCTACTTTGCTAGCGATGGTTCACTGCCTACATACGCTCTCATTAGCAGAGACGACAGTTTAGCATAGCCTTCAGCTACGTCATTTGCAACGACCTAGCAAGGCGCCATATTCAGTAATTAGAACGAATTCTGAACAGATAATATTGCGAATTGTGTACCGTCAAGAGCGACGTTCATCATTAATGGATTAAAGTTAAGTATCAAACTAATTGCGTCCGCTTTCTGAATTCTAATTCCTTGTCATGTTCCAGACGTCACGTCAGTATAGTTCTTCCCTCCTCACGCCAGCCTGCGTGAGCTAAAACGCGTGCATTTCGGCCTCCTCTAGTAAGACGGTGTTGGCTCTTCTGCCAACACAACAGATAGTACTGCCAGTCTAGTTGTACCAAAACTTGGTCTTATAAAGTAGTACTTTCCACGTCACTGCCTGCAACGAATTTACAAAAAATGGTTCAAATGGCTCTGAGCACTATGGGACTCAACTGCTGTGGTCATAAGTCCCCTAGAACTTAGAACTACTTAAACCTAACTAACCTAAGGACATCACACACATCCATGCCCGAGGCAGGATTCGAACCTGCGACCGGAGCGGTCGTGCGGTTCCAGACTGTAGCGCCTTTAACCGCTCGGCTACTTCGGCCGGCAACGATTTTACAGTATTGCAGGGTGGTAGCAAACGCTCACTACAATGTTATCTTGCCTTTCACTATTGAAAAGACTAGGAAAATATTACAAATACAGGGCAGCAACATTTTACGACATTAGAGTTCCGCAATTGCAGCAAGAAACGTTAGTAGCTGATACGCGTCCATTTGGAACTTACAGTGTAAGAGGAAAGGCTGGGATGTTCCTATTACGAAAACTTTTCCCAGTACGTCACGTAAAATAAAAATACTGATTATTATGCAATTTCGTGACGGGCAAGACATCCCTTCAAAGATGGCAAAGCTGAACAAAAAAACCTAGGTAAATGAAATTAATAGTGTAAATCACACACTGGCGTAGTTAGGAGTTTATCGTTTATTAATAGAGTGAGGCACGATACTGCTGTGTCGTCCGAACAAGACACAGCCAGGGATAAAGCACCACAAGCGCAAAGATGAGAGCTGTTCCAGTGCTATAGAGACTCGTCACTTGAGCGAAGTCCACCAGTGCCACAGGCGGCGCTGGCGATGAAGATATCAACCTCTCCTCGGCCAATTGCCGGGCAAGTACAATCCGCCAGTGACCTGACGACAACGGGCAGAAGCCTACTCGGAAGATAGAAGAGCAGCTCTCGCCGACTTCGTTGTAGATCATCGACCAGGACTGTCATAAACAGGGAACGTCGTTTAGTGAAGTCCTAGAAGTGAACAGACAGTTGCTGCAAATTGCGTTTGCTATATACTGTGTAGTTTACTTACGATTATTTGCTGTTAACCATTGAGGGCCTTTTCTTGCGTTACATTACATGCAGTGCTCCAGACGTCAATATTCGACAAGTCAGAAACAAAAGTAAAATTTTTTAACTCATCTGTGTGACTTCGTTACTAATTTGTTGGAGGGTCTAGAATCTTCGTTCTCCTATCGTGTTATCTGACCCTGGGGCATAGCCGTGTAATAGTGGCAGGTAGGAACTGTCTTAGCGGTGTGCTGCGCCAGAAGCCGTTTCACGAACTGACAAACCCGGCGTACCGTAACAACAGTGGCAACTCAACCTCCACAGCAGTATAGACGAGGGCTTTACAGAATTGGCGACAAGGGTTTACAAAAGATACAAGCCAGTGAACGCGAATGCTTACGTCATTGTTCGAAGGTAATTAACCGATCAACCTAACATAAGGAATGGAAAGAAATGATCGGCAACTCAATCTAGGGGTAGTTCTGCTTATCGAAACTGAACAGGTAACGAAAAAATAAGCATCGTGTTCGGTCAATCTACCCTCGTACTATTCGTCGTCAACGCTTTTTTTGCCGCCTCTAAAAAGAAAGATGCAAATATCCGTACAGAGTTATGGTTGTTATCATGTGATATTATGAAGTTTGATACTATAATCAAATTCCGCTTAACATTTAAAAAAATCTCATATTTTATCTACAGACACCGTACTTTGTACCTGTCAGACAAGAAAAGACGCCACAAAATGGCGAGAAGAAATGAAACGCCATATCACTTGTTTTCAGCAAAAGATATACAGATTTCGTTTCCGTTTGGCCTCTTGAGCAATAATCTCTGACCAAACCATCTGATTACTATTTTAATTACAAAACATATTTTCACATAGATAAACAGAAAAATTTGTTCACCAGAAACAATATAACAGTATTGATATGTTCCTATCGGTATTTTTCATCGCAGTCTTTACATGGGTATGAATTCACGTGGGGGCAAAATAAATAAATATATATATATATATATATATATATATATATATATATATATATATATATATATATACGTGCGTGTGTGTGTGTGTGTGTGTGTGTGTGTTTCATGACTAGCATATGCGGAATTCACAAGCCATGTTACACACTTCTCGAAGTTGTAGAGGGGACTTAGTAGATCGAGTTTTATATAGGAATCCATGTTCAGAAACGTCATCCAACGATGCTACAGAGCGTCTAAGCTATAAGCGTCGGCACCTAAAAATTTATGTATACACAGACTGATTCCGTGAGAATATTACAAACTTTTGAGGATGATGGAGAAGGGTAATGTATCAAATTGAGGTAAGGGTCTCTGAACCGGAAATGAACGAGTCGGAAGTAACAGGTGAAAACCGTTCTGATACCTCTCACAGTGGAATACATGTACCGGAACTGTTGTTGCTGACATTGTACGGTAGGCCACTTTCAGAAGTGGTAGTATGGACCAAAACCAGAAAAATGGCTAGTAAACATGGGTTCTACAATGCAAACCTCAAGAGCTATGAGCACTTATAGAGGGTGTTACAAAAAGGTACGGCCAAACTTTCAGGAAACATTCCTCACACACAAAGAAAGAAAATATGTTATGTGGACATGTGTCCGGAAACGCTTACTTTCAATGTTAGAGCTCATTTTATTACTTCTCTTTAAATCACATTAATCATGGAATGGAAACACACAGCAACAGAACGTACCAGCGTGACTTCAAACACTTTGTTACAGGAAATGTTCAAAATGTCCTCTGTTAGCGAGGATACATGCATCCACCCTCCGTCGCATGGAATCCCTGACGCGCTGATGCAGCCCTGGAGAATGGCGTATTGTATCACAGCCGTCCACAATACGAGCACGAAGAGTCTCTAGATTTGGTACCGGGGTTGCGTAGACAAGAGCTTTCCAATGCTCCCATAAATGAAAGTCAAGAGGGTTGAGGTCAGGAGAGCGTGGAGGCCATGGAATTGGTCCGCCTCTACCAATGCATCGGTCATCGAATCTGTTGTTGAGAAGCGTACGAACACCTCGACTGAAATGTGCAGGAGCTCCATCGTGCATGAACCACATGTTGTGTCGTACTTGTAAAGGCACATGTTCTAGCAGCACAGGTAGAGTGTCCCGTATGAAATCATGATAACGTGATCCATTGAGCGTAGGTGGAAGAACATGGGGCCCAATCAAGACATCACCAACAATGCCTGCCCAAACGTTCACAGAAAATCTGTGTTGAAGACGTGATTGCACAACTGCGTGCGGATTCTCGTCAGCCCACACATGTTGATTGTGAAAATTTACAATTTGATCACGATGGAATGAAGCCTCATCCGTAAAGAGAACATTTGCACTGAAATGAGGATTGACACATTGTTGGATGAACCATTCGCAGAAGTGTACCCGTGGAGGCCAATCAGCTGCTGATAGTGCCTGCACACGCTGCACATGGTACGGAAACAACTGGTTCTCCCGTAGCACTCTCCATACAGTGACGTGGTCAACGTTACCTTGTACAGCAGCAACTTCTCTGACGCTGACCTTAGGATTATCGTCAGCTGCACGAAGTATTGCCTCGTCCATTGCAGGTGTCCTCGTCGTTCTAGGTCTTCCCCAGTCGCGAGTCATAGGCTGGAATGTTCCGTGCTCCCTAAGACGCCGATCAATAGCTTCGAACGTCTTCCTGTCGGGACACCTTCGTTCTGGAAATCTGTCTCGATACAAACGTACCGCGCCACGGCTATTGCCCCGTGCTAATTCATACATCAAATGGGCATCTGCCAACTCTGCATTTGTAAACATTGCAATGACAGCAAAACCACGTTCGTGATGAACACTAACCTGTTGATGCTACGTACTGATGTTCTTGATGCTAGTACTGTAGAACAATGAGTCGCATGTCAACACAAGCACCGAAGTCAACATTACCTTCCTTCAATTGGGCCAACTGGTGGTGAATCGAGGAAGTACAGTACATACTGACGAAACTAAAATGAGCTCTAAATGGAAATTAAACGTTTCCGGACACATGTCCACGTAACATCTTTTCTTTATTTGTGTGTGAGGAATGTTTCCTGAAAGTTTGGCCGTACCTCTTTGTAACACCCTGTATAATAAAGGAGATGTGTTTCACACTAGCGAAGATGAACAGGTGCTCATAGTTTCTCAGGTAAGGGTTCCAGAGCACCTCTTTACTAGACATTTTTTTCTCGTCTTGGTCCATAACAGTGGCTCTGAAAGTTGCATAGCATCCATTCTTAGCGACAACAGTACCGGTAAATGAGTTTCATTGTCAGAGTTATCAGAGTGATACTCGCTTGTAACTTTCGACTCGTCTGTTACCTCAAACTAATACATTCATCCGTTTGCATTTTCCTTGAAAGTGTAACATCATGATGGAATTACCTTGCATATACGCACATTTACAGGCGGCGGCATCTATAAATTTGACATCTGTAATGTCGTTGGACTCCTCTACAACCTCTAAAAGTGTGTAGCATGAATAGTGAAACAGCCTGCATAACGTTATACAGCGAAGCAGATTTAGAGCGGCACGAGCAGAGGGCACTAGCGGATATGCGGAAGCCAAACATCGGACGCGTGCAACAAGCGAAGAGCGCGGGAGCGGAAGGCTGTGGGAACGGGCCGTCGGAACTTCCGGCCTTTGTGGGCGGGCGGGGGCGGATGCGGCCGCGGTCTGCTACACGGCAGGCACGCACTGGCGGCGGGGAGGGACACTTGTTGCCCGCAGCCTTAATGCGGCCATTCAACAGGTCAGCTGCGCCGGTGCCGCGCCACCTCAAATATTTGTTCCGGCAGGCTGCCCAGACTGCTGTCGATGAGTTTTAACGCCCCAAAGACAACTAACGTTCTCTGACACGATGATATTCCCAATTTTATTTCGACCACGGTAGGAAAGAAATGTCTGAAAAATTGCGACAGTAATTATTCCGCTGGCTATTAAAAATGCTGCACGTTGAAGGCGGCATGCAACTTTGCTTCCATTTTACTGCATACCTGTATATGGCAATGACTGTAGATTTGGCATAACACTCCAAAGTGGCGGTTGGAGAAGTAACGCCGAACCCATTTTGTGCTGTTGAGAGAGATGGCACCTCTTTGCGCTATCTGATCAAAAGTATCCGGACACTCCTACGTGGAATTCACTACTAAATGTCACGAGAGACGGATCAGCCAATATAAAAGCAGTCCAGAATGGGTTGGTGAGAAGAATTCAGCGACTTCACACGTGAGTTTTCGTTGGATGTCACGTAACTAACAACTCAGTCAATGTGCCTTACCAGAAGGTGACCAATACCAAGATATAAATGTGGATAGGTACGCCGAAGAGCTAGTGAGTGCGATTACCAGAGCAGTGAAAGCAGCCGTACCAACTAGGAGGAGGGCCATAGCGACCTCTCAGTCACCATGGTCTGCCGAACTGGAGAACATGCGCCAGTCTATCAGAGGGGTAAGGAGGACTATCAGTGAAGTGTCTTCTGGTGGGAAAGGCAACGATGATTGCAACAATATAGGGGATTAAAGGAAACATTCCAGAAGGAACTTCAGGGGTTAGATTTCGAAGGTGCGAGAGGTATGTTGAAAATCAACTAACCACTGACCCCTGGGGAGTGGCCTATACGTTGGTGAGAGAAGATCCGCTCTCCAATAGTGATATTCACTATTGGACAGGATGACAGAATCCTGGCTGGAGACTGTTGAGGTCCTCCTTCGGTCCCTGTTGCCTGAAGAGAGTGAGTAAAGGGAACGGAGGGCCATCGCGAAATGAGAACAGCTGATCTAGTAAGATATACAAATGATAGAGCCGTATACCCCTTCTCTGAAGAGGAGGTGGCTGCCCAAATAAAATCGTTAAAGAGTGGAAAAGCTCCTGGGCCAGACGGAATTTTCGCTGATGTAGAGCAGATCCTAGCCCCTCAGTTGGTAACACCACTTACCCTACTATATAACGAGTGGTTCAGATTGCAAAAATTTCTCAAAATCTGGGAAACGGCTAATGTGGTCATAATAAAGCAACGACCAGAAAAAGACCCAACTGAGACCATGTCATACAGACCGACATGTTTGCTAGACCTCTTCCCAAAACTATTCGAGAAATTGCTGGCTGATAGACTAGCTGCACATCCAGTGTTGTGCGGGATGAGTGACAGGCAGTTCGGCTTCAGGCCTGGGTGGACGGCGGCTGATGCAGTCGCCCTGGCGGCCGAGGTCTGTGACTCTGGCCTATACAAGTACATAGCTGGTATCACGGTGGACGTCAGTGGTGCCTTTGATCACCTGTGGTGGCCTTCGCTCTTCTCCTGTTTGCAGGAGAAAGAGTATCCAGGGGCGCTCTACGGTTGTCTGAGGAGTTATTTCAAGGATCGGGAGGTCTGGCTATCATCCCTTAGCGGGAAAGTTAGAAAATCGATAGTAAAGGGATGCCTCCAGGGTTCTGTGTTGGGTCCCATGTTTTGAGACATCCACATGGAACCATTATTGGACAGCTTGCAACAGAATGACGATGTACTAGAGGTGATAGCCTATGCAGATAACCTCCTCATGTTGGTGGGCGGCTGTAGCTGCAAAGACATCAAACCAAAGATTGAGGTGGCTATGGATATATTACAAGAATGGTGCTAACAGACTAAAATGAAAATATCACCAAATAAGTCAACCTATCTGTTATTGAAAGGAAAACTAATCAGGAACCCAAAAGCTAGAATCGAGGGCTCACCAGTTTTCTGGCGTCGAGTGGCGCGTTACCTGGGAGTTACCATTGGTGAAAGATGGGACTTTGCAAAGCACATTGAAACTGTAACCCAAAGAGCCCTAGAAGTACTTAATAACCTCATATGCATTGGACACAAAAGATTTCATCTTCCTCCCGACCTAATGAAGTTATATCACAACAGCATACTAACATCAATAGTAGGTTAGGGCTCGGGGGTCTGGGCGCACAGGCTCACGAAGGTGGTGCCTGCCACGACGGTGAAAAGGGTACAAAGCAATATGTTATTGACGTTGGGGCCTACAGGACATCTCTGAGTGGGTTCTTGTTGGTAATAATGGGGCTTTGCTGCCTTGATATCAAAAATAGGAAAGAGGCAGCATGGTTGTGGGTGAAGAAGGGAGAGATCGGGAAACAGGGGTATCCTGGGTATTCAGGTTGGGGATAAGGGTGCAATCAAGAGAAGGGGTGAACAGCTGTGGCAGGAAGCATGGGAAGCCGATGGCAATGACCGAAGAACTTTCCAATTCCTACCAGATGTCAAAGAACAATTAGGTTTGGAATACTTTAAGCCGACAAGGGGATTGTTCCATTTTCTCACTGGTCGTGGGCCCTACCCAATATACCTGTGTCGGTTTGGAAGAAGGGCTACGCCTTCTTGCGATTGTGGTGCACCGGAGGGTACTCCCGACCATGTGGTTTACAAGTTCCCCCTTTACAATGATATGGCAGATGCGCTGAGACAGCCACTACCAAACTACAACACTTTTACCCTACTACGACAGGAGGATATATTTCGAGTACCAAACAACCTAGCTAACGAGGTATCACAAAAAGATCTTTTGGAATATCTGACGGGCAACCGTGAATAACGACAAATAACAAAATGTATCCCAGTAACCCAATCTCATACCGCGTGGGCGTGGATAGGCCGACTGCCGTTACAGTTGGAATCCGCCACGTCCAGGACTAGGAGGATTGGAATACAACAACACTGAATCAGAAAACGCACCGGAATCGACTTAGATTAGGTTTGATCTAGTAAGTAGGACTTAGACATAAGGAAATAAAAAATAGGAACCTGTAGAGAAATAGTCAAGATATCTTGGGCCTGCGCAGTGCAAGGGGCACTCTCACCGGGATTAGCTCGGTGAGGAAAGCCGTGAAAAAAAAAAACCTAGGTTTATATTTAACTGGCACACCTGTAACGCTGCAGATAGGGTAGAGGTTTAGTTTTTAAATACCACTAGAGTGGTAGACAAGTACCAATAGTGAATTGCCTTGCTCATTGTAATTAACACTACTTATAGTTCATTAGTAAACAAGCTGCAAAAAAACCATTACAATAATTATACGACCCACTAATTGCGTTAGGAGGTGGGTTATATAAAAGATTAAGAATAAAGAATTGAAAAAATCAATCAGGGACATTTCCACCCTTCTATGGCTGCCCAAGTCGATTGCTGCTGATGTGATTTTGAAGTGGTAACGCGAAATAATAACTACATTTAAACCAAGACGAGGCGGACTTCATGTACAGGCGGTCTCAGGTCGTTCCGCACTGCAGTGCGTGGTTGAAAACAAAAAATTAAAAAAAACCGCTTGATTTTTTTTTCCCGAGGTCGTCATTCTTCTGACTGGTTTGATGCGTCCTGCCACAAATTCTTCTCTTGTGCCAAGCTCTTCATCTCTGAATTTGTGGTAAGATCTTATGGGACCAAACAGCTTAGGACTACGGTCCCTGAGCTTACACACTACTTAATCTAACTTAAACTAACTTACGCTATGGACAGCACACACACCTATGCCCGAGGAAGGAGTCGAACGTCCGACGGGGAGAGCCGCGCGGACCGTGACAAGACGCCTGAGACCGCGCGGCTACCCCGCGCGGCCCTTCATCTCTGAGAAACACTTACAACCTACGTCCTCAATAATTTTCTGGATGCATTCCTATCTCTGTCTTCCTCTACAGTATTTGGCCTCTACAGATCCCTCTAGTACCATAGAAGTCATTCGCTGATGTCTTATCAGATGTCCTATTATCCTGTCCCTTCTGCTTGTCAGTATTTTCCACATATTCCTTTCCTCTCAGATTCTGAGCAGAACCTTCACATTCCTTTCCTTATCAGCCCACCTAAATTTCAACAAAAAAATGTTCAAATGGGTGTGTAATTTATGGGACTTAACTGCTAAGGTCATCAGTCCCTAAGCTTACACACAACTTAACCTAAATTATTCTAAGGACAAACACACACACCCATGCCCGAGGGAGGACTCGAACCTCCGCCAGGACCAGCCGCACAGACCATGACTGCAGCGCCGCAGACCGCTCGGCTAATCCCGCGGGGCTAACACCAAATATCAAATGCTTCGATTCTCTTCTGTTCCGGTTTCCCCACAGTCCGTGTTTCACTGCGATACAATACTGTGCTCCAAACGTACATTCTCAGAAGTTGCTTCCCCAAATTAAGGCCTATGTTTGATGTCAGTAGACTTATCTTGGCCAGAAATGCCCTTTTTTACAGTAGTAGTCTGCTTTTGATGTCCTCGTTGCTCCGTCCGTCATTGATTATTTTGCTGCCTAGGTAACAGAATTCCTTAAACCCATCAACTTTGTGACCATCAATCCTGATGTTAAATTTCTCGCTGTCCTCATTTCAGCTACTTCTCATTACTTTCTTCTTTCTTCGATTTACTCTCAATCCATATTCTGACTTATTAGATTTGTTCATTCCGTTCAGCATATCATGTAATTCTTCTTCACTTTCACTCAAGACAGCAATGCCATCAGTGAATCTTATCATTGATTTCCTTTCACCTTGAGTTTTAATTCCTCTCCTGAAGCTTTCTTTTATTTCCGTCATTGCTTCTTCGATGTACAGATTGAACAGTAGGGGCGAAGGAATACATTCCTATCTTAATCCCTTTTTAATCCCAGCACTTCGTTCTTGGTCGTCCTCTCTTCCTATTCCCTCTTGCATGTTGTACATATTGTATATTATCCGTCACGCCCTATAACTTACGCTATTTTCCTCGGTGTCTTGATTCTTCTTTAGTGTTACTTCCATTATCAAACGCAACTTCAGAACTGCTTCCCTGGTGCCTTTACCTTTCCTAAAGCCAGACTGATCGTCGTCTAACACGTCCTCAATTTTCTTCTCCGTTCTTCAGTATGTTATTCTTGACAGCAACTTGGATGAATCAGCTGTTAAGCTGATTGTACGATAATTCTCGCACTTGTCAGCTCTTGCAGTCTTCGGAATTCTGTGGGTGATATTTTTCCGAGAGTCGGGAGGTATATCTGCAGAGTCATACATTCTGCGCACAACGCGAATAGTCGTTTTGTTGCCACTTATCCCAATGATTTTTAGATATTCTGATGGAATGAAATTAGAATTATATTAATACCTTCAGCTGCTCAAAGGCGTTGATATATATCAACGGGGACAGGTGAAAATGTGTGCCCCGACCGGGACTCGAACCCGGGATCTCCTGCTTACATGGCAGACGCTCTATCCATCTGAGCCAACGACGGCACAGAGGATAGTGCGACTGCAGGGACTATCTCGCGCACGCCTCGCGCGAGACCCACATTCTCACCTTGTATGTCCACACACTACATTCGTAGTGTTCCACCCCAACACACTCATTACTCGTGGAAGACATTCTTACCAAGTCCGTAAAAGTTCGGGGAATATGTATGCATCCGCACAGAAGAACAAGATCATGGCCGGTGTTGCCAGAACTATATTCTTGCATGGATATGGTGTCTGTTCTTTCTTCTTAGTGTATTACCCTTTCAATATATATGTCCGAAAGAACAGACACCATATCCATATAAGCATATAATTCTGATGGAATGTTATCTATCCCTTCTGCCTAATTTGATTTTAAGTCCTTCAAAGCTCTGTTAAATTCTGATTATAGTACTGGAGCCCCTATCTCTTCTAAACCGACACCTCTTTCTTCTTCTACCACATCAGACAAATCTCCCCAGTCCTAGAGGACTTCAGTGTCCTCTTTCCAACTATCCACTCTCTCTCCTGCATTTAACAGTGGAATTCCCGTTACACACTTCATTTTACCACTCTTGCTTTTAAGTTCAGCGAAGGATATTTTTACTTTCCTATATGCCGAGTCGGTCTTTCCGACTGTCATTCCTTTTTCTATTTCTTCACATTTTTCTTGCAGCCATTTCGTCTTAGCTTCCCTGCACTCCCTATTTATTTCATTCCTCAGCGGCATGTGTGTCTGTAATCCTGAATTTCCCTGAACATTTTTGTAGTACCTTCTTTCATCGATCAACTGAAGTATTTCTTCTATTACCTGTGGTTTTTCCCGAGTTACCTTCTTTGTACCTCTGTTTTCCTTTCCAACTTCAGTGACTGCCCATTTTACCGATGTACATTCCTCTTCAACTGTACTGAACATAGAGATTTTCCTTATTGTTGTATCTATGACCTTCAAGAACTTCAAGCGTATCTCGTCACTCCTTAGTACTTCCGTATCAGACTTCTTTGTGTATTGATTCTTCCTGACTATTCTCTTCAGCTTACTCTATATCATAACTAAATTGTGTTCTGAGTCTATATCTGCTTCTGGGTACGCCTTCAATCCAGCAGGCAATCTGATTTCGGAATCTATGTCTGACCATGCTGTAATCTATCTCAAATTTCCCCGTATCACCCAGGCTTTTCCAAGTGTACCTCCTCCTCATGTGACTCTTGAGCAGAGTATTCGCTATTACAAGCTAAAATTCAGTACAGAACTGAATTACCTTCCTCCTCTTTCATTGCTCTTTCCAAGCCCGAGTTCTCCTCTAACCTTTTCTTCTACTCCTTCCCCTAAAACTCCATGCCCGACTTTAGATTTTCACCTCCCTCTACTTAGTGTATTACCCTTTCAATACCCTCATCCTTTTTTTTTTAGCTCTTCATCTTCACCTGCTTGCGACGTCGGCGTTATACCTAAACTATCATTGTCAGTGTTGATTTGCTGTCAGTTCTGATAAGAATAGCCCTGTCACTGAACTGTTAACAGTAACACACTCTCTGTTCTACCTTCCTATTCATAATGAATTCTACTCCCGTTATACAATTTTTGTGCTACCGTTGGTATTAGCCTGGACTCATCTGACCAGAAATCCTTATCTTCTTTTCATTTCACTTCACTGCCCACGCCTACTACAATAGTTCAAGTATATATACCAACTAGCTCTGCATATGACGAAGAAATTGATGAAATGTATAATGATATAAAAGAAATTGTTAAGATAGTGAAGGGTGACGAAAATTTGATAGTCAGGGGTGACTGGAATTCGACAGTAGGACAAGGGAGGGAAGGAAACGTAGTAGATGAATATGGATTGGGGGGAAGAAATGAAAGAGGAAGCCGCCTGGTAGACTTTTGCACAGAGCATAACTTAATCATAGCTAACACTTGGTTCAAGAATCCCATGGAAGAATCCTGGAGATACTAGAAGATATCAGATAGATTATATAGTGGTAAGACAGAGATTTAGGAACCAGGTTTTAAACTGTAAGACATTTCCAGGGGCAGATGTGGACCCTGACCATAATGTATTGTTTATGAAATGTAGATTAAAACTGAAGAAACTACAAAAAGGTGGATATTTAAGGAGATGGGACTTGGATAAACTGAAAGAACCAGAGGTTGTAGAGAGCTTCAGGGAGAGTATTAGGGAACGACTGACATGGATGGGCGAAAGAAATATAGTAGAAGTAGAATGAGTAGCTTTGAGAGAGGAAATAGTGAAGGTAGCAGAGGGTCAAGTAGGTAAAATGACGAGGGCTAATAGCAATCCTTGGGTAACAGAATAAATATTGAATTTAAATGATGAAAGGAGAAAATATAAAAATGCAGTAAATGAAGCAGGCAGAAAGGAATACACACGTCTCCAAAATGAGATCGACAGGAAGTGCAAAATGGCTGGGGGGGGGGGGGGGGGGGTGGCTAGAGGACAAATGTACGGATTTAGAGGCTTATCTCACTAGGGTTAAGATAGATACTGCCTACAGGAAAATTAAAGAGACCTTTGGAGAAAAGAGAGCCACATGTATGAATATCAAGAGTTCAGACGGAAACCCAATTCTAAGCAAAGAAGGGAAAGTAGAAAGGTGGAAGGAGTATATAGAGGGTCTATACAAGGGCGATGTACTTGAGGACAACATTATAGAAATGGAAGAGGATGTAGATGAAGAGGAAATGGGAGATACTGCGTGAAGAGTTCGACAGAGCACTGAAAGTCCTGAGTCGAAACAAGGCCCCGGGAGTAGAACTACTGACGGCCTTGTGCGAGCCAGTCCTGACAAAACTTTACCATCTGATGAGGAAGATGTATGAGACCGGCAAAATACCCTCAGACTTCAAGAAGAATATAATAATTCCAATCCCAAAGAAAGCAGGTGTTGACAGATGTGAAAATTATCGAACTATCAGTTTAATAAGTCATGGCTGCAAAATATTAACACGAATTCTTTACAGACGAATGGATAAACTGTTAGAAGTCGACCTCGGGGAAGATAAGTTTGGATTCCGTAGAAATATTGGAACACTTGAGGCAATACTGACCCTACGACTTATCTTAGAAGATAGATGAAGGTAAGGCAAACCTTCGTTTCTAGCATTTGTAGACTTAGAGCAAGCTTTTGACAATGTTGACTGGAATACTGTCTTTCAAATTCTGAAGGTGGCAGGGGTCAAATGCAGGGAAGTAAAGCCTATTTACATTTTGTACAGAAACCAGTTGGCAAATCAACGGATGTTGGTCGAAGTAAAGAGGACATAAATTGTAGACTCGCAATGGCTAGGAAAGCGTTTCTGAGAAAGAGAAATTTGTTAATGTCGAGTGTAGATTTAAGTGTCAGAAAGTCTTTTCTGAATGTGTTTGTATGGAGTGTAGCCATGTACGTAAGTGAAACATGGACGATAAATAGTTTAGAAAAGAAGAGAATAGAAGCGTTCGAAATACGGTGCTACAGAAGAATGAAGAAGATTTGATGGGTAGATCACTAACTAATGAGGAGGTACTGAATAGAATTGGGGAGAAGAGGAATTTGTGGCACAACTTGACAACAAGAAGGAATCGGTTGGTAGGAAATGTTCTGAGGCATCAACGGATCACCAATTTAGTATTGGAGGGCAGCGCGGAATGTAAAAATCGTAGAGGGAGTCCAAGTGAGGAATACACTAAGCAGATTCGGAAGGATGTACTTTGCAGTAGATACTCGGAGGTGAAGAGGCTTGCATAGGGTAGAGTAACATGAAGAGCTGCATCAAACCAGTCTCTGGACTGAAGACCACAACAACAACAATCTCACTGGCACACACAGCCAATGAAACTAACCCACTTCAATTAACTGCGAAGGGAAGGTAACTGTAAATGAACCTGATGATGGAACATGCTGCCGGAATGAGTCTGATAGAAAAATATTAATAACGAGTGACTGTTTCAGTATATATTATTTTATAATATCGATGCTTGTTTCTTTCAAGCAATTGGTTAATAGGAAACTTGAAGCTGTATTTGTAGCTTATCAGCTTATGATTAGAATACCACTGCAGTATCTGAATCGCCTGAAACCTCGTGATTCTGCCAGTTTGCTGATTGAAACTGTGCGAAACAGTTTCACTGACACTACTATCTTCACAGATCCAGCAGTTGGAGAGGTTTCCCTCACCGCGTATACTAATGACCCCAATTGATTTACTCATTTATTTTAAACAACTTTAAATCGCAATCACGGTTTCATCCGCTATAACAATACGAAAGCTTCGAGGTCAGAGAGGATGGGGAATAGGAAATAGACATAGAGAAGGGGATGAGGAAATCGACGTAGAGAGGGGTAGTAGGAGATGGACAGAGAGAGGGGACAGGAGGTGAAAGGTAGAGACAGGAGGGAGGCGGAGGAGAGGGGCAGGAAGAGCGGAGGCGAGGGGCAGGAAGAGCGGAGGCGAAGTCGCGGAGAGGCAGGAATAGGAGATAAGCAAAGAGAGGGAGAAGGAGGTGGTGGACAAAGAGAGGGGGGAGAAGGAGTCAAGGACATATATCCGATTCCCATAAGCATTTAGCAATTGCGAAGCACTGCCAGGTTCTCTAGTTAAATCTCGTACCGGACCCGCATTTCCGCTTAAATAATTTTGTAGTGATAACACGAGGGTAATCCCAAATGCAAGGTCTCCTATTTTTTTTTATAAGTACAGAACTCTGATTGTGTGGCAGTTGGTCACACTGTTACGAAGAGTGCTTCACGCGCTGTCTGTAAACATGCGCACGCCGCGCTGAGGCGCTCAGTCTTGGTTTGGCAGCCGTTGAGAATGGAGCTCCCGTTGGATGTTACCGCCAAGTGCGAATTGCGCCCAGTTATTCGTTTTTTGAACGCAAAGGGCACTGCGATGATTGAAACCCATCGCCAATTGACGGAAGTGTATGTGAGTCGTGCATGGATGTCAAAAATGTTCGTAAGTGGTACAGAGAGTCTGCAGTTGGTCGGACCGAATTCACGACGAATAAAGGAGCGTGAGACCTTCAATTTCTGAGGAGACAGTGTTGAAGGTTGAGCAAAGCACGCGTAAAGATCGGCGGATCTCCCTGGATTAACTCTGCACGTTGGTTCCTGAGGTTTCCTGAAGCACCGCTCACAGATTTTTAACGGAAACATTGAAGTACCTGACGTTGTGCGCAAGATGGGTGCCACGCACGCTGACTGAAGACCACATGCAGCAAAGAGTAGATGCTCCCCGCGTATTTCTTCACCGCATTGCAACCGAACAGGACAACTTTCTGGACCCAATTGTCACGGGTGAGGAAACCTGGGCATACCACTTTACACCTGAGACCAAGCAACAATCACGCCAGTGGCGGCATCCTTCTTCGCCAAAGCCGCGGAAATTCAAACAAACACAGTCTGCCGGTAAAGTCATAACAGCCGTTTTTTGGGATCGGAAAGGGGTATTGTTGGTCGACTTTATGGCCACTGGGACCACAATTAACGCTGACAGGTACTGTGGGACTCTGCCAAAACTCAAACGGGCAATTCAGAACCGGAGAAGAGGAATTTTGAGCAAGGGCGTACACATACTCCACGACAACGCTCGCCCACACATCGCTCGGCAAACCGCTCCTGCAACAGTTTCAGTGGAACATAATCACCCACCCACCCTATAGTCCTGACTTGGCGCCCAGTGACTATCACCTGTTCCCTAGGTTAAAAGAACGTTTGGCCGGAAAGCGATTCAGCTCCGACGACGAAGTGGAAGAAGAGGTACATAACTTTCTGAACAGCATGGCGGTGAGCTGGTATGACATGGCCTTACAAAAACTGCCACAGTGTCTACAAAACGCATCGACAGAAATGGTGATTATGTGGAAAAATAGCTAAATGTTCAAGCTGTAAATTGATGTAAAGCACTGTAGAAATAAACAGATCTATGTACTACTAAAATAGGACACCTTACTTTTGGGATTACCCTCGTACTAACGTGTGAGGAAGCAGGTAGCGAAGAAACAGGATGGACGAGGCGGTGGTAGAGGGGAGAAAGTATTAGAAGGTGAAGATACGTTAGGAAAGAGATTTAAAGTTTTCCTGATTATTTTCATGAAATCATACTTAGTGTCTACCATCACGGATTTAGTTGACTTTGAATACTTTAAAACTCTGAGATGAAGTTTGTCTGTTATTTGTGGTGGTCATTGTGTGAAGCAGGCAGTGAGAATGAGCACTGCGGCGAGCCATTATTTTTGTCTACATGTTTTGGGACTAAACATCAGGCCACACGCCTGGATGCTACAGAAAAATTTACTATCCTCTCTGGAGTAGCACGGTGAAATACACAAAAGATTCAGACACATATGTGTGCAATATATGTGAAACGTGCATATGCGGTGAAGCCGTGATTAGAGGGTTGCTTTGCAGTAGCTTCGATGCGTAACCCTTGGAGAAAGCTGTAGAAAAACTGCAGTAAGATCTGCAGAGGTTTGACGCTTGATGGAGGCTCGGGTAGTTAATCCTCTTTGGAAAAAAATTTAACCCTAATGTGAAGGAAAGGTCTATTCATATTCGATTAAACTATTTACAGAACCTCCCTGTGAACAGGGCCAAACGTAAAACATCACAAACTAGCAGACGATAGGTTAAGTTTCATTGGGAAACTCCTCATGAAAGTAATTAATAATAGCTAGTTCTGTGTGGCCCTTCGGCCTGATACAAGTCTTTCAGTCCGGCACCACTTTGGTAACTGGAGATCCTAACCTACCTCCGTCATCCCACTGGGGAAAAAGGGACCTACAGTTTAACGGGGAATCTGAACAACGTGTCGTTCATGGCGAACCTTGACATCAGTGAGATGTAAAGTCTATATTAAATGCAAACCGAAAAATTTCCGATGTTCGTTAGGGATTCGATACCGCTACCTCTAGGTTTCCAGTCAGTCGCTTTACCAATAGACCACTTAGCCCAATGATCTAAGCAAAACCAGCTTATCTACAAAATAAGTGGCTTACAAAACTTCCTTTGAAACTATTTTTCATTAGCAATAAATCCTCCAGATTCTTTAAAGAATAGAACTCCCATGTGTTAAATTACTTCAAACGTCTGATTACTTTACAAATGAATCAATGTGTTAAACTTTTGACTGTAAGAATGTATTCCAAAATAATGTTTGGGAAACGTTTGGAGCTGTGCTTAAAGATCGTTGAAAATCTCTGAGTGCCTCATTGTGAAACCCTGGATGAATATAGTCTGGGTAATTTCCACAACATTTTAAGGAAAAGCTTGATTTTCACACATGTAAATGTTAACGACATCATATATCCTGAACTATGTGTCGCACAATGATAAAATTTTGTAGGCACATTCCATGATATAAGTAAATACTATTTGCAAGTGTACTGCAAACAGAGTCTGTAGTAGAGAAGGAATAAATTAAAACGTGGTGCCTGATGTTGACGTCATACTGCATGATCAGCGAAAACTGGATGGGGCGAAGGGGTAGGGGCAGCGAGAAAAAATTTCGTAAAGGTTTGAAATTATGAGTAAAATTCGTTTGAAGTGCTCTCATTCTCATACACTGGATAAATATATTGCTGGTATCTGCGAGCCGTCAGTCTCACAGCCTCAAGACAAACACTCAGTTTATAACTATAATACTCATCTTACTTCGTTTAACTTTTAACATAAGATTTTTCGCAAAATACTGAAATTCATGTTTTTGTTGCGCCTGTACTCAGTTAGTGAACAATCTGTAACTCGTACCGGGATCCGGTTCAAATGACTGAGCACTATGGGACTTAACTTCTGAGATCATCAGTCCCCTAGAACTTAGAACTACTTAAACCTAACGAACCTAAGGACGTCACACACATCCATGCCCGAGGCAGGATTCGAACCTGCGACCAGACTGTAGCGCCTAGAACCGCTCGGGCATCCCGGCCGGCTCCGGGATCCGGGATAGCGGCTTTATAATACAAATCGGTTGTCTGCCTGTGACATTTGTCTGATTAAGATTAACAGAAGAAGTAGAGGATATCCAAAGAAGAGAGACGCCTTACGTCACGTGTTCGTTTTGCAAGCGCCCCAGAGCCTTATGGAGAGGACTCAATATACTCCAATGTCAGGACCTCCAAGAGAGGCGCTGTTCGTAATGGAGAAGTATATCTTCATAATTCCGCAGTGAACGTTCCAAGAAGAGTTAGGCAACGTGTTATTTCCTCTGACATCTTACGAAATGACCAAGACGAAAAAACAAGAGAAACTGGATTTCATACCAAGTCTCTCCCTCAACCGTTTTCCTACGCACCAGTCGCGAATGGACTAGGAAGTGTGATGAAACGATGTTGGTATCTCAAGTAACTTCCGCCACAAAACGTAACATGGCTTGCAAAGTGTGGATCTAAAAGCTGGCGCATAGAATGGCACGCTTGTAACTGAAATGAAAGTCCATTGTTTCACAATTCCGTGCAGATGTGCCTCCTATTTCGCTTATTTTTTATTTTTTGTGGATCGTCAGCCGAGAACCGCTAGCCGTACATCGCGAACTGGGGGCTCAAGAGTGCAACGGCTTTCTCTATGTAAGTACTGATTTTGTTAAGAAGGTGTCAGTCTTCGTGCAGCCGCACGCGCGGCAGCATCGACCGCTCACACAGAAGACGCCACGTCATTATAGGACAAGGCGTGCCCGACCAACAGTCTATAAAGCAATAGACAATATTTCTATCAAGACCGAAAACTATGTAGGCGCACAAGTCGTCTTGTACGGTCCATCAGTTTCCTGTGGTGGTGTTTTGAACTTTACTCTTAGCAATAACGATGCCAATCAGCAAGGTAATGGCTGGGTCACCGTTGCTCTAGTACGTGGACCTGAAGTCCATAAAGAGGCAGGACTGGAATCGTTCAACTGCCATGACATTATTGCTTATCGGACATTTCAGATGGGAGAGGTTAACAATAGAGATATGGGTAAATCATATTACCTGTCTACGATGCCCTTGTTCTCAGGAGCAGGAATCATCATAAAATAAATGAATCAGAATCTGTGTCAGTGTGGGTGAAAGGTGTGGACAACTGTAAAAAAATTACTGTCACCGATGATCTCACTCATTATTATAGAAATTAAATAAAGTATTTCCTTTCCGTTATCCTTTCAATTTTGGTAATTGTCGGTTGTTGTCACCTCTGTCGTGTCAGAGTGATAAGACTGGTGCGTTCTATATTAATAGAAAGCGGGCACTCTGAGCGTTACGTGTGCCTCATTCATCCATTAGCTGCGGTATCCCTGATGATATTCTTCTCAGATCGGGATGAAACGTCGGGAATTATCACAGAAAATACCGAGATATAGGCAATGTGTTAGATCTACAACTATGCTTCCGCCGTTTTTTCTCGAAGTTCGAGGATTTATTATGAAAAACTTATAGAAACTTTACGATTCAAAGTACCGGATAGTTGGCCACTACTTTCATTAATCTTTTGGTCCGTATCCAAATGCCGCTGCGTGAGAACGTGGGCGTCTTTTGAGAAGAGCGAGCGAGCGATCGAATTTCGCACCTGTTCATATGATCGGAGGTGCTAGTCAGCTGGGCCGCGTGCCGTTGATCGAAGAAGGTGTTTGTGGAAGGGAGATATGTCTAGTGAATATGGCGAGGGGTACGACTTTCCATTTTAACGTTTTTACGGATTTTGAGACTTAGTGTCGAGCATTGTCAAGCTGCAAAATCGCCTTTTCGTTTCAGTTTCTGTGTTATGACCATTTGTCTATCAGTGCTCGACTGAAACGCATCAAGTGCTTTCGATAACGGCCTTCTGTGATTGTTACCGTCGGTTCCAGTATCTTCGAGAACATTCTCGCTTCTACCGCCATGCCAGTCTTCGACGTCAAAATCACCGTTGTGGAAGCTTTGAAACCATGTTCTGCACTTTCTTTCACCAATTGTTGTCTCACCACAGATATTATCCAGCATTTTATGGGCCTCAACCGCAGATTTCTTCATGTTAAACCACAAAATTAAAATTGCCCGCAAGTGACGAGATTTGGGCTCGGAAGTTGTACTCAGTCGAGAATAACTTCATGATGGAATCATAAATCGCCTAATATTTTGATGGCGTTATGTTTACAAATATCTGAGGTTATTGCATGATACTTGCGTTCACCATCTGCACCACTAACTGCCGCTACTGACATCTAGTACAAAACGGCGGAAGCCAAGTTGCAGACCTACACTACTGGCCACTAAAATTGCTACACCACGAAGATGACCTGCTACAGACGCGAAATGTAACCGACAGGACGAAGATACTGTGATATGCAAATGATTAGCTTCTCAGAGCATTCACACAAGGTTGGCGCCGGTGGCGACACCTACAAAGGCATGAGGAAGGTTTCCAACCGATTTCTCATACACAAACAGCAGTTGACCGGCGTTGCCTGGTGAAACGTTGTTGCGATGCCTCGTGTAAGGAGGACAAATGCGTACCATCACGCTTCCAACTTTGATAAAGGTCGGATTGTAGCCTATCGCGATTGCGGTTTATCGTATCGCGACATTACATCGAGATCCAATGATTGTTAGCAGAATATGGAATCGGTGGGTTCAGGAGGGTAATACGGAACGCCGTGCTGGATCCCAACGGCCTCGTATCACTAGCAGTCGAGATGACAGACATCTTATCCGCATGGCTGTAACGGATCATGCAGCCACGTCTCGATCGCTGAGTCAACAGATGGGGACGTTTGCAAGACAACAACCACCTGCACGAACAGTTCGACGACGTTTGCAGCAGCATGGACTATCAGCTCGGAGACCATGGATGCAGTTATCCTTGACGTTGCATCACAGACAGGAGCGCCGGCGATTGTGAACTCAACGACGAACCTGGGTGCACGAATGGCAAAACGTCATATTTTCAGATGACTCTAGGTTCTGTTTACAGCATCATGATGGTCGCATCCGTGTTTGGCGACATTGCGGTGAACGCACGTTGGAAGCGTGTGTTCGTCATCGCCATACTGGCGTATCACACGGCGTAATGGTATGGGGTGCTATTGGTTACACGTCTCGGTCATCCCTTGTTCGCATTGACGGCACTTTGAACAGTGGACGTCACATTTCAGGTGTATTACGACCCGTGGCTCTATTTTTCATTCGATCCCTGCGAAACCCTACATTTCAGCAGGATAATGCACGACCGCATGTTGCGGGTCCTGTACGGGCCTTTCTGGATACAGAAAATGTTCGACTGCTGCCCTGGCCAGCACGTTCTCCAGATCTTTCACCAATTGAAAACGTCTGGTCAATGGTGGCCGAGCAACTGGCTCGTCACAATACGCCAGTCACTACTCTTGATGAACTGTGGAATCGTGTTGAAGCTGCATGGGCAGCTGTACCCGTACACGCCCTCCAAGCTCTGTTTGACTCAATGCCCAGGTGTATCAAGGCCGTTATTACGGCCAGAGGTGGTTGGTCTGGGTACTGATTTCTCAGGATCTATGCACCCAATATGCTTGAAAACGTAATCACATGTCAATTCTAGTGTAATATATTTGTCCAGTTATCATCTACATTTCATCTTACTGTAGCAATTTTAATGGACAGTAGTGTAATACCACGAAGAATTTAGCGACTTTCACAGTTCCAGTTGTGAAGGTTCCCCTGTTCCCATCATTTAACTGTAGAGTTAGTGAAAGCATGCTTATACCATTGTAAGCAGCAGTTTGTCAGCCTGTGTGGAAACAGAGTAGGCGGTCGCGCAGAGCTTGCAGGGGGTCCCTCGCTTCCTGCCCCTGCATTGCGTGACTGCCGCTGCGGTTGCAGCAGAACGCACGTGCGGCTAGCGTGCGGGCAGGGCCGTACAGAATGCATGACGCACTAATCCGTGCCACCGCACTGGCCGTCCAGCCACAAGCCGCAGGGGGCTCACTCCCTACTCCAACGAAGTCTCCGGAACAGTATTCATACCGAAGGTTTTCACCAAGAATTAGGACATTTCTCCAGTCTCATTTTATTGCCAGAACTCGTGGAAGAACATTTAATTTATTCACAGCTGGAAAAAAGAAACTTTTCACTTGATCTATTTTACGAGGGTCACTCCAAAAGAAATGCACACTTTTATTCTACATGTTTGAAAGTTTTACAATGTGTAGATACATCCCTTAGGAACAATATTTTCATTTCTCCTCATAATTTCCATCCCTCTCAACTGCCTTACGCCATCTTGGAACCAGCGCCTGTATACCCGCACGGTAAAATTCTGGACCAACCTGTTGGAGCCACTGTTTGGCAGCGTGCACAAGGGAGTCATCATCTTCAAACCTTGTTCCACGAAGAGAGTCTTTCAGTTTCCCAAAGAGATGATAGTCACATGGAGCCAGGTCAGGACAGTAAGGCGGGTGTTTCAGTGATGTCCATCCGAGTTTTGTGATCGCATCCATAGTTTTTTGACTGACATGTGACCGTGCATTGTCGTGCAGAAGCAAAACATCCTGCTTTTGCCGATGTGATAGAACACGACTCAGTAGAGCTTAAAGTTTCTTCAGTGTCGTCACATATGCATCAGAATTTATGGTGCTTCCACTTGGCATGATGTCCACAAGGAAGAGTCCTTCGGAATCGAAAAACACTATCGCCATAAATTTTACAGCTGAAGGTGTGGTTTTGAATTTTTTTCCTTGGGTGAATTTGCATGATGCCACTCCATTGATTGCCTCATCGTCTCTGGTGAAAAATGATTGAGCTATGTTTCATTACCTGTCACAATTCTTCCAAGAAATTCATCTCCACCATTCTCGCACTGTTCCAAAAGTTCGCTGCATACTGTTTTTCTTGTTTCTTCGTGAGCCTTGGTCAACATCCTGGGAACCCACCTGGCAAAATCCTTTTTTAACGCTAACACTTTCAGTATTCTGAAAACACTTCCTTCCCCTATCCGAACGTAGCGTGACAATTCGTTCACTGTGATGCGTGTGCAGCAGTCATCAATTCGTTAACTCTCTGCACATTGTCTGGAGTGTGTGCAGTACGAGGCCTGCCGCTGCGAGGACAATCCTCAATATTGCCGTGCCCGCTTTCATCACGTAACCTGCTTGCCCACCGACTAACTGTACTACGAACGACAGCAGCATCTCCATACACCTTTTTCAACCTCTTGTGGATGTTTCTCACTGTCTCGTTTTCACAGCACAGGAATTATATGACAGCACGTTGCTTCTGACGAACGTCAATTGTAGCAGCCATCTTGAAGAGATTCTGTGACGGCGCCCCTCACGGGAAGAGGTTGAACTAAGTTATGAAAACAAGCGGGAAGGATGTATCTACACATTTTAAAACTTTCACACACGCAGAATGAAAACTGTATTTTTACAAAAATAGTGTGCATTTCTTTTGGAGTGACCCTCGTAACACAGACTTAAGCCAACAACTAGTCATTGGCTACTGATAAATCGAAACCAGTTTAGCTAGCACAATAACACATATGAGTAATCCGCTGCAATAAACAATATCGGCTAAAGAAATGTTCTCGCTGGTGCTCTCTGAAACTTGAGAGGGTGTATAAGTTCGTAACATTTTTCCATAATTTTAATGAACACAACAGATACACATATCAATAATATATTCTCCTTCACTATTTGCAACAGTCTGCCAGTGCTAGGGTAACTTCTCGACTCGGCGACCTTACAGATCAAGTGGTTTTGAGGAAAATAACTTGTCGAGCCACGTTCGGAGCGAACTTTCATCCGGCAAGGAAGCTCCTTGAAGGTTGTTCCATAGAGAATGCAAAAGGTTGAAATCTGAGGGCGCAAGATCATGTGAATGAGGTAGGCACGGAATGATCTACCAATCCTACTCCTGTATAGAAATTTTCGTCAGTGTAGCAGAATGTGGGCGGGCGTTATCTCTTCGCTCACTCTTACTGGTCATTGCTGTTGGATTGCGTCTGAAAGACGTCTGTGTTGTTGACAATACATTAGCAGTGATTGTTACACCTCTGGGAAGCAATCTGTGATACAGTGCATCACATTGTTGCTCTTCCACCAGACGGATCGCACAGGTCTTTGTACACGAAGTTGCTGCCTTGTTTTGGCTCGACCAGGCTTTTCTTTTCCCTATGTTAGCATAAAGACACCGTTTCACGTCATCAGTAACGATACGAGATAGGAATGGTAGGTGATGTGTTGTTCACCAGCCAATTGTTGACCAGCAAGCAGAGATGCACATATGGCCACCCGCAGATTTATTTGATTTTGTTTCAGAGCATGCGATACCCATACACCAGATTTTTCGAACCTGCCACATTTCGTGTAATCGTCGTATGATGGTGGAATTGTCACAGTTCATCACATATGCTAGCTCTAGATAGACTGACACGGATCATTGTGAATTAATAGGTTTAAATTTTCTTCATCAAACGCCGAAAATCTTCTTGACCATGGAAAGTCACTAACGTCAAAACGATCCTTCTTAAAACGAGAAAAATATTTTCTTGCCGTGTTCTGTCCAGCAGAATTATCCCCAAACAAGGCGCAAATGTTTCTGGTTGCCTCCATTGCTGTAACTCCTCTATTCAAACAGAAGAACACCTCAGAAATGTTCCGATTTCTCATCCTGGCTTTCTGTTTTCTAGCATCCACAGCTCCAATCACTATCTCCAAATGACGAAATGACAATATCTAAACTCAGATAGCAACTACAAATAAGATATGACAGCCGATAAATGAGCCCACAATTACCGGAATACTACCATGCATTAAAAAATCGCTATGAAATTATGGACCAGCCAAAAATTTGGACTCAAGCAAACTCCTAATGTTAATCACCTTAGAAAATGGCTACATTGAAACTATTTCGGTTTGGATGAGCAAGCTTCTTCCGCAGATGCACCATCATAAGAAAAGGAGTGCCGTACTGTGACAGTGTGTCTGATATGAATACTTGTTCTTTCGAAACGCGTCTGATTCAATGTGATCAATTTTGAAATGATCAGTGTTGTAACTGAGAAGCTGCGAAGAGCAAAATGATAACTTTATGATTTAATATCTTTGGAAAAATGGATGAACAAATCGGAAATTTGTGGTAGCTCTGATGGGACCAAACTGCTGAGGTCATCGGTCCCTAAGCTTACACACTACTTAATCTAACTTAAACTAACTTACGCTAAGGACGACACACACACACACATGCCCGAGGGAGGATTCGAACCTCCGATGGGGGAAGCCGTGCCGTCCGTGACTAGACGCCCCAGACCGTTCGGCTACCCCGCGCAGCCAATGGGTGAACAAAAAAGTATTGAACGCTGGGTGGTAAACCAATCTAGGTTATGCTGTCGTTAAAAGTGTCGCCTTGTATTTGGGAAGATGGAGGCTCTAATCTCCAACAGCCATCCTGATTTAGGTTTTCCATGATTTTTGTTGAAACGTATCTGATACTATGGGGGAGATTATGTATTTAGCCGCTTGACTCTAGTAATGATTCAATGGAAGGGTCGCCTGATGCCTGAAAATCAATAATTAATACTACATAAAGGAACATTTCATACGACCTTTAGCCTGATTGGAACTCGCCTGTTGTTTAAAAGAAGGTTTGTACCACGGAACTGTCATAAGAAACAATGTCCCTCAAATTGAAGTATGACTTATGGCTTTGGTGTGTTGTCTATATTCAAGTGACAGGGGGTTCAATAACTACTGAATTGAAATCTAGCGGAATTCTATTACTACATACTTATTTCAAAACAATCTACAAGGAAAAAGCTAAAAATGACCAAGAAATGCATCATGTATGAAACTGACTGAGTTACAAGTAACACGCATACAGTTGTCCACAAGGTCTGGGAAACCCAATAAAAAAAGAAGCGTTACTTCCAGAGATCGTGACTTAGTAGGCTTTCATGGCGTACAAGAAATGATTGCGTAACCCTTGTTATTACGGAGAGGTTATACTGGGACCTGAATTAATATGTGCAGCGGGCAAGTAGCAAGCAAGTCGTGGTAACTCACGATTCATTGTAACAAACGTTGAGTCCCGAACCCAAAATAACTGATGCGATAAAATTAAGAATCACAACTACGACTTTGAAGCAACTATAATGTGGTTGCAGGGTACCTAAATTTGACCTGTGCCAACACCGCGGCGAGAACACTCACCATTTTGGCTGCAGCCTTGGATCTCGAATGAACACCAACAGCTCTCCATCGATTTCGGAACCTTCTCTGCCCGGGGACAGGGTGTTTGGGCTGTTCTTATCATTTCATCATCATCATCATTCATGACACTAAATAGATTGGGCTGTGTACAAAATTGGACTGTGAAAAAATTGGGACTTTGTAAGGGAGCTGATGACAACGCAGTTGAGCGTCCCACAAACCAAACATCATCATCATCATCATCATCATCATCATCATCATTATCATCGATTTCGGAACCAGAAAACTGGAGTTCTGCACCGATCTCCGACACCGAAAGTTCTCTCCAGCACCGAATGCTCTCTGCACATATCTCTGACATTGAATGTTCTCCACACTTTTCGTTTTCTTAGCTATGGTATCTCAACAAAACTAATTCCGCCAAAAACCCGTGTTAGACAACCAGGGCTTGTACTTACACGTTAAGAGTGAAAATTTGACACACTACTCCTCTGTCCTCGTCTTATGAGTCTCAGAAAGAGCCACGCCACATATCTGCGGCCAACGAGAGCCCTTGTGTGGGTGTTAGCCTAGAGATATGAGCAAATGTTCGTTCCTTCACCTACCATTCACACTATTTTCGAAACCATCTTAAGTTAACGTCGAAAATTGCCACGATTCTCGTAAAGTTCTGTAGTGTCGCCGAGTCTGGCGAGGACGTAACTTCCCACTTAATCAGCAGAGTGTCAGTTCTCGACTGGCTCCGGCACGTTGCTCGTGGTCTAAACCATCACATTGTAACCTGTCTCATTCCTGCTGTAGCCATACTAGCTGCAGGAGGTGTAGCTCCCCAGTTAATTGCAGAGATGTCCGCAACTGCATATTCTGCAAAATTTCTGGCGTGATGGAACCCTGACGGGTTTGAAACTCGGCTGCCCGTGATAGAGACTCCTCTGCATACGTTACGTGAGGTTCTCCATTGTCTGAGGGGCAGAAGGTCACTCTGCCCTGAGAGGCATACGACCGCTGCAAGAATTTGCTTAGGCGAAAACATTACTTCAAACGGGAGGATCGAATTGTTAATCTCGATTCCGTTAAATACGTTAACTACGAGGTTCTCAGCAGTTACTTGTGCTCTGCTTGTGCACACTCTGAAATTGCTGATGGAAACCAGTCTTAACCAAGTTTCAATCACACCATGCAAATCCCACGGTAAAAATGCAAATAGTGAGATACGAGGAACATCTCCTCAAGTTGCTTTTATTAATACACCTCTTTGTCACCCGTTATCTGACTGTGTTTTCATGTTAGCTGAACTACAAAAGGAGTCAGGAGTGCGGAAACAGATTGCCATTTATCAAAAACAATGGCACACGTTTTCATGAGAGGTCGGTTTTATTCGCAAATATTTAGCAAGCGGAACAGCCAATGAACAGCTTAAAAAAGTAAAATGGTACTAAAGGAATCTGATAGCTCTCTCTCACCATACATCACTTTAGAAAAATTCCGGAGTTTTTCTTACTAAACGGGCACATCTAATCACATCCTTGTCAAATTAAGTATATGACCACTTGTGTACATAAGTTACGTTTTTCCGCGTCTTCAAATATTATTATCGTGACATATTCAAAATCCCTATAAAAATGATCCACGGATAAATTATTCTGTGATACTGAGATTTCGCGACACTTTTATATTCCACTCATCTCAGCCTGTACACGCCTGTGCAGTCCAGACGCTCAAGCTCAAGTCTCGCGAGTGGGCGCTGATGTTGGCGCTTTGGCAGACGCAGCGCCATACCGAACTTCGTTGTGGCAGTGCGCCACAGCATTTGAGAGTCTGGTGGTACTACAGGGAAGCAATACGATCCAGTAACTGTCTCTGATTCCCGCAGGCAGCAGTGGCGGATATTACTTTGTACGTCGTACCCTGCCGTGGTGAACGTGCATCTGGGTCCCATTTACCTCCTAGAGTCGCTAGCTGTGAGAGTTAGCTACGGAGCCTGGGCAGATGGTTAAGTATCCGCTGTGGGCAGTGAGTAGCGGGTGGCACTGACGGACAAGCTTTGGCCTGGCTTGGCACGTGGACTGTCCTTCACTTTGCTATCGGCGCAGCTGGACCGCAGTCGTAAGTTGAGGGCGCTACAGTGGAAGAGTGAGTCTACGCTGGCGAAACAAGACGGACTCCGGAAAAGACAGCATCTTGGAGCCGGAGAAACTGGTAGAGGCAGTAGAGCAGTGCGACTGCAATGGGTAACACGGGGCGTGGTCGGCTGTAATGCAGACATTATTTGGCTACGGCAGCAAACGATGTTTGGTCTGTATATCCAGATGATATACCAGCTGGGGACCAGGGAGGGATTATGGAAGACTTACCATTGCGACGGTTCAAAAACAGGACATAAGAATGACTTGCGGTATTGAATATATCCACAACTGCATATGTGCTGGCATTAGTGTGTGATAAGGATTCGAACTGCCGAAACACAGTGGGGCCACGTTCTATCTTTATTAGTAGAACAGTGCTTCCGTAGTGCTACTTCAAATGAAAAGACAAAGTGAGGCCGTTGTGTGCTGTGTTTGTATTATGATTGTAATTGTATACAACTGGCCGGCCGCGGTGACCGAGCTGTTCTAGGCACTTCATTTCGGAACCGCGCGACTGCTACGGTCGCATGTTCGAATCCTGCCTCGGGCATGGATGTGTGTGATGTCCTTAGGTTTAAGTAGTTCTAAGTCTAGTGACAGATGACCTCAGATGTTAAGTCCCATAGTGCTCAGAACCATTTGAACCATTTTTTTTTTGTATACAACTGTATGTTAGCATGCAATGTTAGTATATACTCAAGCACACACGCACACGCACACACACATACACACACACACACACACACACACACACACACACACACACATATATATATATATATATTCTTCAAGCGCACCGAGTGAGGTGGTGCAGTGGTCACCACAAAGGACTCGCATTCGAGAGAACGAAGATTCAAACCCGCGTCCGACCATCCTGATTATGTTTTCCGTGGTTTCCCTAAATCGCTTAAGCCACATGCTGGGATGGTTCCCTTGAAAGGGCAGGGCCGATTTCCTTCTGTATCCTTCCCTAATCCGTTGGGACCGATGACCTCGCAGTTTGATCCCCTCCCCCACACGAACCAATCAACCGACCCTAGCCGCTTCAGACATCCGGACACTCCTTCCGTCCGACCCAAATTGCAAGCTTATCGGGCGCTGCAGTGCACCGTTGCTCATCCATGAACCTCTAGTCGCGAAGTACAGATTACCGTAGGAGTTGGGGCGAAACTAGTGCACCTGCACCGAAATGACACAACAGACAGTATTCAAATATACAAGTATATATGGTTCGTATGTGTTATCTGACTATTATTTGCTTAAGATGGCGACTTTAGTTGAGTGTCTTTATATTTTCTGATAAACTAATGTCGTTGTGTCATTTTATTTTCTGTGCCCATGTATAGTTAATTTCTGTAGGTCAAACCCATATTTCTTATGAATGATATATTTACTTGTGTCTTAACCTGTGTCATACAGTACGTTCTAAGCGCCCCGCCGAAGCCATTATAATTTTTTTCAGTTATTGTTTCCTTTGAAATTAACTGATTTGATAATCGAGCGCAAGTGTTTGCCTTGTTGATTTATGTATGCTCTCTGGCGCTGTAAATTGTTGTTAACAAAACAATGCATTTGATCAGAAGCCAATGCTTGCAATTTCCTCAGTCAAATACCTCTCTCGCTGAAATCCTGCACCACGAAATAAAACTACACTGCTACTGTTACTATGTGTGCCGGAGCAGAAATATAGATTCGACATCGCTTCCAAACAGCTATGAATATTATTAAAGCACAGGCATTCACTTTTACCTCACACCGTACGTTATCAGAATAAGACAAGTAGTGGGAAATACAGATTCAGAACATCAATTACCGTGCACTGTACAGTGCTTCATACAGCATAAATGGGCATTAAAACTGTAATTCGAAAAAGGGCAGCAAATAACAATATCACTTACTTTGTGAGACACCTTGCTAACCCGCAGGACAGAACAGGTAGTTTAAGTTGTGGAAAGGGGCCTAAATAAGCTGCTGTCAGTTACACTCGAACATAGAACCTTTTATTTGATCAAACTTTACAGAATCAAGAATTTTTTCTAAAAAAGAAAACACAGCTTTATTTTTGGAATTTAATTAGCGGCTGAATGCGCCGTACAATCTCATGTCTTAAGGGCAAGACCACTTTAATTTGAAAACGGCTGAAAGCCAATAACTTCAAGTTCAACCAAAATAAGAAATTTAAAAGGCAAAGCCTTATCTTACAACAATTCCTTAATTAGGCTGAAGGCCCAAGGAATCTGACACTTTAAGAGCAAACAAATTCAAAATCAGCTGAAGGCCCAAAACTTAAGACTCAATAACATTAATTTTAAAAATACCAAAGGCTTTACGTAAAACAGTTCTTAAATTAGGCTGAAGGCCCAAACCATCGGACGCCTTAATGGCAAAACAACCTAAATCTAAAAATCGGCTAGAAGCCATACAAGTACAAAAAACAAGAACAAACAAGAAAAGGCAGTACACCGAAGGGCGCTCAGAAGTTCCGAGGGCTGGCGTGGAATTCAAAGGCGCTCGCTTAGGTGAGACAGGCAGTCGGCCTAACCATTGTCGATCGGACGACAACCCATCCGACAGACAGTCAATGGACCCACCGACAAGATAACCTGAGCTTCACCCGACCAGCACACAACAGGGAGTTCAATGGGACGACGTAGAAGGTATTGGCGCCCGATACATTGAGCTGTCAAACTACACATCGTGCTGGACAGCGACAACACGAGAAGGGAAATACACTGCGTGAATTTACGTCAACGGCCAGGGCAGGTAACCGAAACGTTAACGGCTACATGGCAGAATATTCCGCTGGTGCACTTCAATTCAAATAACCAGGTACAGTTAAAGTTCACTGGAAGGTGGCAAAAATTCGCCAACTTGAAAACACACGTTGTTGCTCGCGGAATATCCCAACAGCCGACAACGAACTCCAAACGACACAATGTGGACAGTCGTGACTTGCTGGTAGATTAAGTCAAAACTCAACTTTCATGTCTAGGATCGGTGAACCACGGACCTGGTAGCAATGGGAAGAGCACCACCCACTCCGACCGCGCGTGGACGCCGGCAGCTGCCTCGGCCAAATTACGCGCCGCGGAGATTTCCTCGCTGCTCCACGCCAACTGACCAACTCCCCCGGAAACGGTGAAAGGACCAAATATACGTCGGTCGATGAGACGACCAACCAACGATCGTCCCGCTCCAACCTCCCTCCGAAGGACAGTTCATGTGTGTCGCCAGCGGTCGGCGAGCACTGGCTGTCGGCGCCTCACCGGCGCTCCGTCCCCGACTTCACTGCTGCTGCGTCGCGGCTCCCCCCCCATGAACCATGGACCTTGCCGTTGGTGGGGAGGCTTGCGTGCCTCAGCGATACAGATAGCCGTACCGTAGGTGCAACCACAACGGAGGGGTATCTGTTGAGAGGCCAGACAAACGTGTGGTTCCTGAAGAGGGGCAGCAGCCTTTTCAGTAGTTGCAAGGGCAACAGTCTGGATGATTGACTGATCTGGCCTTGTAACAATAACCAAAACGGCCTTGCTGTGCTGGTACTGCGAACGGCTGAAAGCAAGGGGAAACTACAGCCGTGATTTTTCCCGAGGGCATGCAGCTTTACTGTATGATTACATGATGATGGCGTCCTCTTGGGTAAAATATTCCGGAGGTAAAATAGTCCCCCATTCGGATCTCCGGGCGGGGACTACTCAGGAGGATGTCGTTATCAGGAGAAAGAAAACTGGCGTTCTACGGATCGGAGCGTGGAATGTCAGATCCCTTAATCGGGCAGGTAGGTTAGAAAATTTAAAAAGGGAAATGGATAGGTTGAAGTTAGATACAGTGGGAATTAGTGAAGTTCGGTGGCAGGAGGAACAAGACTTCTGGGCAGGTGACTACAGGGTTATAAACACAAAATCAAATAGGGGTAATGCAGGAGTAGGTTTAATAATGAATAGGAAAATAGGAATGCGGGTAAGCTACTACAAACAGCATAGTGAACGCATTATTGTGGCCAAGATAGATACGAAGCCCACACCTACTACAGTAGTACAAGTTTATATGCCAACTAGCTCTGCAGATGACGAAGAAATTGAAGAAATGTATGATGAAATAAAAGAAATTATTCAGATTGTGAAGGGAGACGAAAATTTAATAGTCATGGGTGACTGGAATTCGAGTGTAGGAAAAGGGAGAGAAGGAAACATAGTAGGTGAATATGGATTGGGGGACAGAAATGAAAGAGGAAGCCGCCTGGTAGAATTTTGCACAGAGCACAACATAATCATAACTAACACTTGGTTTAAGAATCATGAAAGAAGGTTGTATACATGGAAGAACCCTGGAGATACTAAAAGGTATCAGATAGATTATATAATGGTAAGACAGAGATTTAGGAACCAGGTTTTAAATTGTAAGACATTTCCAGGGGCAGATGTGGACTCTGACCACAATCTATTGGTTATGACCTGTAGATTAAAACTGAAGAAACTGCAAAAAGGTGGGAATTTAAGGAGATGGGACCTGGATAAACTAAAAGAACCAGAGGTTGTACAGAGATTCAGGGAGAGCATAAGGGAGCAATTGACAGGAATGGGGGAAATAAATACAGTAGAAGAACAATGGGTAGCTTTGAGGGATGAAGTAGTGAAGGCAGCAGAGGATCAAGTAGGTAAAAAGACGAGGGCTAGTAGAAATCCTTGGGTAACAGAAGAAATATTGAATTTAATTGATGAAAGGAGAAAATATAAAAATGCAGTAAGTGAAACAGGCAAAAAGGAATACAAACGTCTCAAAAATGAGATCGACAGGAAGTGCAAAATGGCTAAGCAGGGATGGCTAGAGGACAAATGTAAGGATGTAGAGGCCTATCTCACTAGGGGTAAGATAGATACCGCCTACAGGAAAATTAAAGAGACCTTTGGAGATAAGAGAATGACTTGTATGAATATCAAGAGCTCAGATGGAAACCCAGTTCTAAGCAAAGAAGGGAAAGCAGAAAGGTGGAAGGAGTATATAGAGGGTCTATACAAGGGCGATGTACTTGAAGACAATGTTATGGAAATGGAAGAGGATGTAGATGAAGATGAAATGGGAGATATGATACTGCGTGAAGAATTTGACAGAGCACTGAAAGACCTGAGTCGAAACAAGGCCCCCGGAGTAGACAATATTCCATTGGAACTACTGACGGCCGTGGGAGAGCCAGTCCTGACAAAACTCTACCATCTGGTGAGCAAGATGTATGAAACAGGCGAAATACCCTCAGACTTCAAGAAGAATATAATAATTCCAATCCCAAAGAAAGCAGGTGTTGACAGATGTGAAAATTACCGAACTATCAGCTTAATAAGTCACAGCTGCAAAATGGTTCAAATGGCTCTGAGCACTATGGGACTCAACTGCTGTGGTCATAAGTCCCCTAGAACTTAGAACTACTTAAACCTAACTAACCTAAGGACAGCACACAACACCCAGCCATCACGAGGCAGAGAAAATCCCTGACCCCGCCGGGAATCGAACCCGGGAACCCGGGCGTGGGAAGCGAGAACGCTACCGCACGACCACGAGATGCGGGCAGCTGCAAAATACTAACACGAATTCTTTACAGACGAATGGAAAAACTAGTAGAAGCCAACCTCGGGGAAGATCAGTTTGGATTCCGTAGAAACACTGGAACACGTGAGGCAATACTGACCTTACGACTTATCTTAGAAGAAAGATTAAGGAAAGGCAAACCTACGTTTCTAGCATTTGTAGACTTAGAGAAAGCTTTTGACAATGTTGACTGGAATACTCTCTTTCAAATTCTAAAGGTGGCAGGGGTAAAATACAGGGAGCGAAAGGCTATCTACAATTTGTACAGAAACCAGATGGCAGTTATAAGAGTCGAGGGACATGAAAGGGAAGCAGTGGTTGGGAAGGGAGTAAGACAGGGTTGTAGCCTCTCCCCGATGTTGTTCAATCTGTATATTGAGCAAGCAGTAAAAGAAACAAAAGAAAAATTCGGAGTAGGTATTAAAATTCATGGAGAAGAAATAAAAACTTTGAGGTTCGCCGATGACATTGTAATTCTGTCAGAGACAGCAAAGGACTTGGAAAAGCAGTTGAATGGAATGGACAGTGTCTTGAAAGGAGGATATAAGATGAACATCAACAAAAGCAAAACAAGGATAATGGAATGTAGTCTAATTAAGTCGGGTGATGCTGAGGGAATTAGATTAGGAAATGAGGCACTTAAAGTAGTAAAGGAGTTTTGCTATTTGGGGAGCAAAATAACTGATGATGGTCGAAGTAGAGAGGATATAAAGTGTAGGCTGGCAATGGCAAGGAAAGCGTTTCTGAAGAAGAGAAATTTGTTAACATCCAGTATTGATTTAAGTGTCAGGAAGTCATTTCTGAAAGTATTTGTATGGAGTGTAGCCATGTATGGAAGTGAAACATGGACGATAAATAGTTTGGACAAGAAGAGAATAGAAGCTTTCGAAATGTGGTGCTACAGAAGAATGCTGAAGATTAGATGGGTAGATCACATAACTAATGAGGAAGTATTGAATAGGATTGGGGAGAAGAGAAGTTTGTGGCACAACTTGACCAGAAGAAGGGATCGGTTGGTAGGACATGTTCTGAGGCATCAAGGGATCACCAATTTAGTATTGGAGGGCAGCGTGGAGGGTAAAAATCGTAGAGGGAGACCAAGAGATGAATACACTAAACAGATTCAGAAGGATGTAGGTTGCAGTAGGTACTGGGAGATGAAAAAGCTTGCACAGGGTAGAGTAGCTTGGAGAGCTGCATCAAACCAGTCTCAGGACTGAAGACCACAACAACAACAGCGTCGCGGCTGCACTGCTGGTCCGTCTCCAACTGACTCCCAGACACACGACGACCCGGAAATCCTATCGGTCGCTCCAGAGTTCGTACGACAGTGCACCTATCGACACGCGCTGCTGCTGCCGCTCACGAACAAGTAAGACAGGAAGTTAGTGTCGCCAGTAAATGTGATAAGAAAACGAGGCGGCAGTAAGGTAATAGAAGATGACAAACAATAAATGGGATAAACGCGAGCCGTGCACGGCTCACTTTTTATATACAGTATAGTAGTAAGAAAACACTATTAAGTTTTTAGATGATTTGAAGATATAGAGAGAGTAAAATCTCTAACAAGATGAGTATTAATACACACAGCTCCCACATCTGGCACAACAACAGCCCAAACCTGGCTAGACATCGTGTCTAATTGAACTTGGATGACAGACATTATTACGTCATTGCACACTGTTTCAACTCTGTGCAAGAGCTTATCAATCATAGTGGGTGACGAGTGGTGGTGTGGCAATCTACCTGCAATCCATGACCAGACCTTTCAAGTGGGTGAGAGGTCTGGAGAATGTGCTTCTCCGGACAGCAGTCGAACAACCTCTGTACTGAGGTAACTCAAGAGAACGCGGCCCTGGCTATGTGTGGTCGTGCGTTATTTTGTGAAAAGACGATGTCACACAGGCCACCGCCCTTAATATGACAGAAAGGTGACGCTTTCTGAGTAAGTTTCCAGCAATATAAACGAGAAGTGACCGTGATGTGTATCCAGTGGCACTTCACGCCATCACACCACATACCTTCTATGACAAATGCAGTCTGGCAGCGTTAGTTTTGGTCGGAGCCTCCAGATACGGAAATGTCCACCAAGATTCCGTACGAAGATCTGTCACTCGTCTGGAAAGACGACTTGGTGGCACTCCCGTTTCCAGTGTTGTCACTGGGTGCACCACAAGTGGTGGGCCCCCTTCTGCGGCTGTGGGAAGAAAAGTCGCATAAATGGCCTCTGTTCTGGCAGTCCATAGTGATCCAGACGTCGTCGCACTGTCCGTGCGGATATTCGTCTTGCTGCAACGAAGCCCACTTCTTGACTTAAGGAACGTGCAGTGGCTGCACGGTTCTGCATGGCCGAGTGAGCATTATGTCTGCCCTCTCGGGCACTATTCGCATTCGGCCATTGAGATCCTGCATTGCCTCAAGTGTGGCCCTCCTGAACCAATTAATTTCATATTCGCATGAGAGTCATGAGATCCGACCAAAGCCAGAAACAATATCGCGGTGGATAAACTGCAGCTTCTAAAGGCCAAAATTCCGCTAGTGTCATATTCATACACACGCTGGTAGATGTTTCTCCTTCCCACAAGAAGCCAAACACGAACCTCTCACAACCAAACAACACACAAATGTGATATCTAAATGAAAAACCCAATGCTTAATCCTTCCTTATATTCAGAATGTAGACGGGTTAGTTTTACCTTCTCTGAGCTTTGCGCTGAAATGCTAATATCTGCCTATCCAAGAGTTTAGTATACTTTACACCAATCTGACATTTGCTACATTCCGTACTCATGGTGCTTTCCAGTGAAATTCGGGCAATGAATCAATATTACTTTTTCTTTTCAGTGTTACAGCGTGTCACCTGAGAAACGATAATAAGAGATACAATTCACGTTTTCATGATTAACAATAAATCTATACTGAGTGTAACGATTATAAGTGCAGATATTTTTATATATGATACCTTAATGTGTACATACGTCAATGCGTTAGTTGTTTTTTTACTGCACCGAACATTCTTCACGCAAACAGATCATACACTTTACGACTTGATGTTTTCTGCAAGGCCACAACGGCGCCACTAAGTAGACTATGTCTGTCACTATAGGTTACCTGTTTTGCGTCCACACTTCAACATCTGACCTGCTGCCCGGGTGAAAATAAGCATTAATGGCTTGTTCTTGCCACATGTATTTAGAGGTATTAACCAACCTAAAAATATTTGCTCCTAAGAGCTATAACTATTATTCTGCAAATTAAGTAAATACTGATGTTCATTACACAGTCCTTAGTCAACAACTGTACCTATACCCACTACACCCTCTATATTAATTACTTCTTCCTTGTAATTATTAAAAAATTGTTAACATTACAAAATGCTAATAGTGTAACAACCTTCGACTACTGCATAACTAAAACCGCTTACCCAATTAGCTAACTACTAATACTACAGGTACTTTTCTCTTTCTCTTAATCTATTATGGTGCATCTAAACGGCAGACTGCTGTTTCCGCTGCTGCATCAGCCTGGGTGCTACCCGTCATTGTCTGTTGGATTCCTTGCTCATACGCAGTACATCAGCAGCGTTCCCACTGTAACAAACGATTCCACAATATACTGCAACATCTTAGAATACACGCTTCTGTGATCACTTGCAACATCGCAATGTTAAGTTTTGAAAATCCATTGCATTCAGTGGTCGTCGACCTCAGTTGACTTCGCTCTATCTCCTGAGTCTGTTTTCGAGCGTTCATGGCAGCATATTGAAATGTGGTTGAACGCCTCGAGTAGTCTTCCTTGGCCTCCATGGATACTGCGACTGCGGTGCAGTCTACAATGCGTCAGGTCGACTGGTTTCTTGCAAGGAAATGTGACCATCTCGACCTTGTATTTTAAAGAGAACAAGCACTGGTGAAAGAGTCCCAGAAATAGATCCTGCACGAAAATTTGGGCCATTATACTGATATCACAGACTTACAACATTCTGAAAGTACAGCTTATCAACACGCTCACGCATCGCTTGTTCGTTACTCGCTCCAATCCACTGCTCCCGCTTTATGCCCGAGCGCGAAGTACTGCACAATAAACTGACAACCAGCGCCCCTCTATTGATGAATAGCGCCACTCTCGCAGATGTCCTTCACTTTCACAGAGTCAGCTTTACAATCCAGAGGAAATGAGGCACAACAGTGATGTTGATAATTAAATTGCGGTGCGCTACTCCTTCAATGACATTTGTGAATCGCAACACAAAAATGTGCAAAACAAGAGCTCACTTTAACTGTGTCAGCTTTATAATCCAAAGGAAATGAGGCACAACTGTGACGTTAATAATTAAATTGCGCTGCGCTACTTCTTCAATGACGTTTGTGAATCGCGACACAAAGACGTGCAAAATAAGAGCTCTCGGGCACGAGCTACACGTTAGAAGCCGCGCACTTTGTTCAGAATGGGTCAAATGGCTCTGGGCACTATGGGACTTAACATCTGAGGTCATCAGTCGCCTAGAACTTAGAACTACTTAAGCCTAACTAATTTAAGGACATCACACATATTCATGCCCGAGGCAGGATTCGAACCTGCGAGCGTAGTGGTCGCGCAGTTCCAGACTGAAGCGCCTAGAACCGCTCTGTCACTGTGGCAGGCACAGAGCCCGTTACTAACGCCAAACGGTATTTCACTGGACGTTCAAAGTGATCGGGCCGGTCACTGGTGTAGCAGTTCGATACCAAGCATATTGGGAGACTAGCCGAAATACTGGTCGACATAACTGCATGTAAAGAAGAAACTGCAATTGAAGGAAATTGTTATGGTGGCTAAAGTTCACATCGTCTCCCAGAAGACGTGTCGAGATGGTAAACCTGTGGACAAAGGCAGTGAGTATGCCGAATCCGAATACATCCAGTGGTTGCTAGTAACTTGTTCTAGCTACTGGTATCGTCAATATAGAAACTGCCGTGCCTTCTTCGTTCTCCTAATGTGTTGACAAGCTTTTTTGGCAGGAAAATTAATCCGCGATTGAAAGTGTTCTGCTGTCATCTTGGCCGGTTTTAGAAAACACCTGTGGTCGTTTTCTGTCGTAAATGGTCCTTGTTGACTTATCCAGAAGATGAGGCGACTGCCGCATGAAACGAACTATGTAGGACTCTCGGCCTAAACGTCGCGGCCGACTCTTTTGAAATTAGAAACAGGAGTGACACCAAGTGTCCATCTGCAGACACTGTTGGCATTATTGTGTGACTGTGCATCGTGTTACTTATGGACTGAACGACTATGTCGGTGTATGTGGCAATAGATCGACCGCAAGTTATTTCTGGATTAAAACCGCTGCGACCCATATTGCACACATTCTGTCTACCGAACGTTTACATAAAATCTCTGATGTCAGCAACAAACTCTTCACATGCGGTGTGACTGTTTAACTACTGAGCTTTTTAGTTGTAGTAACAAGGGTTATTTTTCGCTACACAACACAATTTTTCTGTTTGAAAACATACATCCACCCACCGTCTTCGTGTTTATGTAAGCACACAATCCGCAAGCTACCTTACGGTGCGTGGCGGAGGGTACTCTGTTTCACTAGTAGCTTTTCCTTTCCTGTGCCACTCGCAAATAGAGCTAGGGAGGAAACGCCTGTCCATACGCCTCCGTACGAGCCCTAATCTCTCAAATTTATTTTCATGGTCCTTAAGCGAAATACACATTGGCGGCAGTAGAATAGTTCAGCAGTCAGTTTGAAATGCCGGTTCCCTAACTTTTCTGAAAGGTGCTCCTCGAAAAGAGCTTCGTCTTCCTTCCAGTGGTTCCCTTTTGAGTTTCTGAAGAATTTCCGTAATACTTTGTGGTTGTTCTACTCTGTTGTTGTGGTTTTCAGTCTGGAGACTGGTTTGAGGCAGCTCTCCATGCTACTCTATCCTGTGCAAGCTTCTTCATCTCCCAATACCTGCTGCAACCTACATCCTTCTGAAACTGCTTAGTGTGTTCATCTCTTGGTCTCCCTCTACAGGTTCTACTCTAACTGTAACAAATCTATCAGCGCACCCCTGAATAGTTTTAATGTTTTACTTCCACCCGACCTGTTCCTGATCACAAACACTCAAACAACACTCAACAATGGTTGACACTAGTGTCCTATATGCACTCTGCTTTAGAGATGAACCACCTTCTATATTTCTCCCAATAAGCCGAAGTCGACGATTCGCCTTCCCTACTACAATCCTTACATGCCCATAGCATTTCTCATTGCATGCTTCAAACTTGTGAGGTAACGGGCGAGCTGTGGCGCCCTGAAAATATTCTATGTTCCGAGTTGGCGTGGCCTTCGGGGGCCTCTCGGAGGGCCGCAGCTCGTCGGCGGCCGTGTGGTGCCGAGCGTCGGCTGGAGCAAGAGGGGTAACCCCAGTGCGTGGTCCAGGCCGACTGCGTGGCTGGGAATTCCATGTTGACGCTGTGACGAGGACTGTGCTTGGTGTCGATGAAGGAGATTTGTGTGCTGGGAGTGCCCAAGATGGCGGACTTCGTGAAACCATAAAGGCAGTCATTTCACAGTTCATGTAGAAATTTATAATAGCTAGAGGAACCATGATACCTTAAAAAGAAACATGTACATTACCATTATTTGCATGACGATCCTCATGGTGTAATCAGATTTTCAATATCTTTATTAGTTTAAAGTTTAGTATATGACTAAATTATACAAGTAACATCCAGCAACGAATTTCCAAAATCTAAACGGTTCATCTGATTTTGTCGACCGACGTATCTTTAGAAAGCTATTAGTGCAAACCTAAATTGGTATGAATTACAGGCGTGTAACTAGAATAGTACATGAGTTATTGGAGGTCAAAGTGGCCGATTACTATTGATCGCGTCAGGCCGTAAGTACTCCATAGTTACACGAAAAAAACGGTAGCAGCATGCTTATAAATATATTAATTCGTCAATGTCTTTGTTTATATCCGATATATACTATTCATGAAGAAATTAGTTAAACATTTACTGTGTTTTTGAAAGCACAGAGGCATTAGGCTACTGGCATATCTTTTGTTTCTGTTCCTTTGATATATGTTTATTTGATTTGTTTATGTATTTAATAATGTGTGTTTGGGTGTGTTTATGGTCCAGCCATAGCAATATTTATTTAATTTCAAGTTATTTGAATGTAAATCCAGTATTTCGTATGTGTTTCAATATATTTGTGAGTGTTCGTTGGCTTGAAGACATGGTGGGAGCGCTCTAGCCACCCTTCGACCATTCTGTTCATGTGTATATTCATATTGTATATTGTAGACTCAGCAGTATTTGGCCTTTAATGCGGCAACTACGTATCCCAGCCCCTAGACAACGAAACCAGCCAAAACTTTTAATATTTCAACTCTGAGTCTGAGGGTATGTAGTTGAGGGCCACCACACCACCTCATTTTATTTGAAAGCCCACAAACGCTTTTTAGTCCCACCTCCATTGCAGCTTGAAGACATCACAGCTGTACATTAACATAGTGGATCAACATCTTTTTTCCTGAATGCATTATTAAATTTATCTAGACAGCTGGTTCTAACCTTAGGAAGCTTTTTCTTATGCCAAGCCTGGTTTGCAAGCTATCGACTCAAAATGTGCAAATAGGGTTTATGTTTAAATAACCGAAGTTTCTCTTGACAGTCCCGCAAGATTCTTCTTGTTTACAATTTTTCAAAAAGGCCACAGCTCGTTTCATATTCTTCTCTGTTAAGGACAGGGGCAAAGTAATATCCGACTATGTTACATCCTCGAATCAGGCTTCAACATCACTTACTTCCTCGTTTTCACATATCTGTCCCATTGTATCAACAATGCTGTTTGACGAGTGTGACTGCAGTGTAAGGGCAGCCTCATAATAATCGTCGTATTCCTCTAGTAAATAAGTAGCAACCATCAGTATACTATTTTGCTCTATATATTAGCACGTCTTCCTTCGTGAAGTTGTCTATTATTTCTGCAATAAAATTGGAAATTACAGATAATAATATAAAAAAAGCTTTCGTTTGTCTTCTATAAGGGTTAGTCAAATAGCCACATAGAATCATGCTTACTAGTCATGACTTTCAGGAGCTTTCCTTATTTGACGTTTAAAAGTTCCAATTTGTCCGTCATTCCGTACCGCTCCTGCAGGTGACGCACCATCACCTCTTGGTTCCTTGACACTGTGAATACAGACCTCTTACCCACTCCAATGTAGAGTAGTGGGTGACACATACGACCAGTGGCGGTGCACTTGCTGACGTGCCAAAACGGGCTTGGAGAAAAGGAGCAAGCCATTATTGGTGAAGCTCTATCAGTAATGCTGCAGCTGCATAAAAGCAATAGTAACGCTGCAGCTGCACTTCGAGAATATCGCTGGCTGAAAGGATAACGGAAGGGTCTTCTTTCATCAGCTGCTGTGCGGAGCATGATGAAGAAGTTTTAATCAACTAGAGAACTGAGAGTCGCTCCAGGAAGAGGCCGACGACCGGCTGCATCAAAACTGGTTCATGAAATCGCTTTTGTTATGGCAGACAACGCTGCGGGCTATTCCCGATCGTCAGTCAGTGCGCGTGCTGTCATAACAGTTGAACATCCCGTGGTTCACGGTACGTAAGGTGCCTCGAAACATTCCCAAATGGTATTCGTACAAGATCCACATCGTACAGCGACGTGCACCACAGGACGAACAATGACGTGTTGACTTCTCCCTCCACTTTCTCCCAAGGATTGAAGTTGACGAGGACTGGCCCTGGACCATCCTATGGACAGACGAAGCTCATTTTCCTCTGGCGAGTGAAGTGAACACACAGAATCGCCGAGCGCAGGAATCTTCATCCCCAGACACTGTGAATGAAGCTCCTCTGTATGGTGAACGTGTGGTGTGGCTTCACGACTACGTTCATCATGGACCCATTCTGTTTTAAACAGGCTGGCGTTCAAGGACCAAAGACGTGCAGTGTGACTGGCCAGCGTTACTGCGATACCCTGTATCCTTCTCCAGGATGTCATTTCCGCTCTAAGGGAGAGAGACGCATTGAATTCAACAATTTTCATGTAAGATGGGGCCACATCGCAAATCTGTCCTCAGGTTCATCTGCCTCTCCGAAACATATTTGGAAACAGTCAAATTATCAGCCGATCGTTTCCAACTGCTTGGCCGACGCGATCACCTGATCTCACTCCCTGTGATTTCTGGTTACGCAGCTACCTGAAGGACAGGGGAACTTTCACACATGTGCTGTCTGAAGCGTTCACATCAAGAGAGGTGGCTAGCATGCCTACGGGCATGCTTCGTTCTGCTGTACAGAATGCAATCCTGCGCTTTCGGACTCTTCTGGACACTGATGGGCGCCATATTGAGCTCCTTTTGTAGTAGTAATGGTACGATGTACCGTAGCAGCACATTAAAAGTTTTACAATCGAACTGATTCTGCATTATTTCTGTTCATCATGGACTTGACATTAATGCTACCAAGTTAGGTACTTGTACGGTAATTAGTTTCCGCGTTATATCATGCTAAATATGGAAAGTTTAATTTTACCACTCGCTGCTTCGCGCTGGGGCATTAACCATAAGCAGTGGGGAGCAGCGAGTGACAAACAAGCGATGGGCGCCGTGGTTTAAAAGCTGTAATTTTAGAAGCCCATAACCGCGTTCTGTCAGAAATTTTCGCGCGGGATCGATTACTGCACTTATGCTTCTTTCTCCTCACGAAGTCGAGTTGATGATGTTTCCTGGTAAGTGCTACTTTAGGAAGCAACATCCTTTAATGTCTGACAGCCATTACCCGCTGCGCCTTCGAGGAGCGCACAGTCCCATAGTGTGTGCTATGAAGAGCCCACACGCTGCAGGCGCAACTACGCGTATCAGAAAAAGTTTTGCATCACTCTGGTTCCCAGAACACCTGAAGGTAGACTTGGACTGTGGATATTGTTTCACAGACACAGTCTGTTGGACTGCTCAGAGATGACACTAAACACGCCCAAAGATGTTAACAACCATGCATGAGCAGCGTCTATTAGACGGAGGGGGTCCGGCAGCCGATCAGTTCCAGTCATTCCACCAGGAAGGAGGTACATGGCTCGTGTTGTCCGTAGTTCAACCATGCCTAGAGACGGTCAATACCGCAGTTAGATCGCGTCCGAATCCTTACTTGGTGCCAGGAAGGGCTCTCAACAAGGGAAGTGTCCAGGCGTCTCGGAGTGAACCAAAGCGAGGTCGTTCGGACATGGAGGAGATGCAGACAGACAGGAACTGTCGATGACATGCCTCGATCAGGCCGCCCAAGGGCTACTAGTGTAGTGACTGACCGCTATCAACGGATTACGGCTCGTAGGAACCCTGACAGCAACGCCACCATGTTGAATAGTGCTTTCCGTGCAGCCACAGGACGTCGTGCGCAATAGGCTGCATGATGTGGAACTTCACTCCCGACGTCCATGGCAAGGTCCATCTTTGCATCCACGACACATGCAGTGCGGTACAGCTGGGCCCAAGAACATGCCGCATGGACCGCTCAGGATTGGCATCACGTTCTCTTAACCGATGAGTGTCGCGAATGGTCGTGTTTGGAGACAATCGTGTCAGGCTGAAGGCCTCAGACACACTGTCCAGCTAGTGCAGCAAGGAGGAGGTTCCCTGCTGTTTTGGGGTGGCCTTATGTGGGGCCGACGTACACCGCTGGTGGTCATGGAAGGCTCCGTAATGGCTGTACGATACGTGAATGCCATCCTCCGACCGATAGTGCAACCATATCGGCAGCATATTGGCCAGGCATTCGTCTTCCCGCATAATTCACGCCCCCATCGTCCAGATCTTGTGAATGACTTCCTTCAGGATAACGACATCGCTCGACTAGACTGGTCAGCATAGTCTTCAGACATGAACCCTATCGAACATGCCTGGGATAGATTGAAAGGGTTGTTTATGGACGACGTGACCCACCAACCACTCTGAGGAATCTACTCCAAATCGCCGTTGAAAAGTGGGACAAACTGGACTAACAGTGCCTTAATGAACGTGTGGATAGTATGCCACGACGAATACAGGCATGCATCTATGAAAGATGACGTGCTACTGGGTATTATAGGTACCGATGTGTACAGCAGTCTGGACCACCACCTCTGATGGTCTCGCTGTATGGCGGTACAATGTGTGATTTTCATGAGCAATAATAAAAATGGCATAAATGATGTTTACGTTGATCTCTTTTCCAATTTTCTGTACAGATTCCGGAACCCTCGGAAAACTTTTTTTTAATGTGTGTGTAATTTATCTGTCTTCTCACTTTGTAAAGGTACGTAGTATAACGGCCGTGACCAGTCAGGTAACTTATGTCTGCTGGCGGTTGAAGACATATCATTTTCAGTCTCTCTTTGATATTAAGGAGAAATTCGTACAAGAACTGGACAAAAAATACGCGAGAAATGCATGCCGTAGTGTAAATGCAGATACTTGCCATACCTGGAGGCTGCAGTGTTGTACTTGATGGCACTGTGCATTATCCTCAACGCGTTGAAAGTTCAGTCGTGGACGGAACAGTGTTCCGTGGAACTTTGAGTGCATTATGTCGGAGGTAAGTAAATATGAATGTAGGCAAAGTGTTGCTTGTCATATTGTTGGTACTACCCTGAACTAGGCACCCGAACTGTGTTTCAAGAGGCACCTTATGGAAGACTCATGCCACAAGCAAGGAAAGCAGAGAAACATCATCCGCAACCTCACAACACAAACGAAGGTGTTTGTTGAGTGACCTTGCGAGGCTTTCACAGAACACGATTGCCTCCAAAAATGAGAGTACGATATTTGTAAAAGTCACTGCTGAGCTGAATATTGCAATCGAAAATCCTGTCAGCACCAAAAACAATACAAATGGGCCTCCAGAGGCAGGGAATTTCACGACGAGCTGGAATTACAAAGGCATTCATTTGTGATGGAAATGAAAGTAACAGGAAATTTTTTACCGAAGCCATAAAACCTGGTTTATGTAACAACGGAAGAAAGTCATTTGGTCGGATGAGTCTTGTTTTTAGACTGTTTCGAACTCCTGGCCGAGTTTATGTTCAAAGACGGAAACATGGCGGATGTCCGGTGAAGATTTGGGCGGCTATATCGTGCGCCACGTGCGCCATGGCTATTCTGAACGGCCACATTACTGCCAATGATTATGTGATCATTTCTGCTGATCATGTCCATCACGTGATATGGTATTTGTTCCTCAATTATGAAGCTGTGTTCCAAGATGACATGATCCCTGTTAACAACCTCGATCGTCCAGGACTGGTTTTGTGGGAGTGAGGATGGATTGTAGCATCTCATCTGACCACTGCAGTCATCAGATCTCAACATTATTGTGCCTTTGTGGTCTACTTTGGACAGATGAGTACGTTTCCGCTTTCTACCTTCGTTATCGTTACCTAACATCCACTATTTTGCATGAAGAATAGTAGTGTGTTGTGTTTCTCGTGTTTCCAATTGTTTGTCTAACCAATGAATATTTTCCTGCCGGAGTCGGAACTGTCTCATTCCTTCTGTCACTTTAGTCCATGATCCAAACTGTGGATCCGAACATTTTCTCACGCCAGGTTCAAACGGCTCTAAGCAATCTGGGACTTAACATCTGAGGTCGTCAGTCCCCTAGACTTAGGACTACTTAAACCTAACTAACCTAAGGACATCACACATGAAATGTGTGTTCTTATAGGACAACTATCCAAGGAGTTCCACCCAACAATATCCAAACGGCAGACTCTGTACACAATTTATTAAATTGCCAATACTAAACTCGTTTAAATAACAACAAATTCATATAACTTACAAAACTTAACAAATGGTTGAAGAGTGAGCTTTAAAAACAATAACGGCGGCTTGCCGCCATAAAAAAATGGTTCAAATGGCTCTGAGCACTATGGGACTTAAATTCTGTGGTCATCAGTCCCCTAGAACTTAGAACTACTTAAACCTAACTAACCTAAGGACATCACACACATCCATGCCCGAGGCAGGATTCGAACCTGCGACCGTAGCAGTCGCGCGGTTCCGGATTGGGCGCCTAGAACCGCTAGACCACCGCAGCCGGCGCCGCCATAAAATCAAGAACCTTTTACAATAGTGCTTTTAGAGTTTACTCAAGAGACAAAATCCAATAATAAGTTAACTTGGCATTACAATTTAAAATGAGTTATATAAAAAACTTTGAGAAAGATAAAGGCGCTTGGCACCATAAAATGAAATAAGCGCAACGCACAGCCAATAAATATAATAACAAAATAATAATTTGATACAACCAAAGGGCGAGGGCAACTCATAACGCAATCACAGACGAGCGAGCTCTCAACACTTCGGAGCCTTGCCACTAGAAACGGTCCCCGAAATAAACCGCTGAGAGCTCCCCTACATGCCTCCCACGACTGCCCATCACTTACGCACCTTGGCTATGTTCTGTAACACACGACAGATAATATCAACACACGATAAAATTCAATAATACAGTATAACATCCCGACAGCACATGATAAGCATGGCGCCGTTAGCTCGGGCGCTCTTAGTAAGTGCCGGAAGCCAACACACACAAATCTCAAACAATTCTCGCTTCTTAAAACGAAACAATAAAAACCAAGCGCACATGAATAGTCAAACCACAGTCTTAGAAGTGCCTTAACGACACCAAACGCGACTATTCCACCAAGTTAACAACAACACAGTAAAAAAGTACAGAACATGCCACTAAATGCTGTTACATAACCAAATTGACGAGATCGTGTTGTTCAGGTCCCAGAAGACCACATATACCAAGCAGCAGTAATTCACTATGTATAAACTGTGCAAAACCGCCCTTCTTAGGCAGGCTTTACCTAACACATCGACTGCCAAATGTATCATACATGAACGCAACTCCGGGCAGGACTCCAGTTGAGCAAATAAATTAGTACCAACAAATATCGTAACGAGCCACACACACAGCAAAAAGTTCCTACAACAGCGTACCACATGAGAAAAGTTAATAAACCGCTGCTGGAGCTTCCAGGGAAAAATCTGAAGAGCCAACCGAGCCCACACGCTAAGCTGGCAGACGACTTCAAAATTCAGCAACTAGTTGTCTCTGGGCCAGAGTACCAAAGGACCCCACCGGACCTCCACATCAGACAGGAAGGAAGAACAAGTACGCCGACTCCAATTAATCACCACCGCATGGCCAGCACAGAGGCGAGTCGCCTCCGCCCCAGACCACTCTGCTCATGTGGCGAGGCACAAAAAAAAAAATGGTAAAAATGGCTCTGAGCACTATGGGACTTAACTTCTCAGGTCATCAGTCCCCTAGAACTTAGAACTACTTAAACTAACCTAAGGACATCACACACATCCATGCCCGAGGCAGTATTCGAACCTGCGACTGCAGCGGTGGCGCGGTTCCAGACTGTAGCGCCTAGAACCACTCGGCCACCCTGCCGGCTGAGGCACAACCACTTTAGCGCTAGTCACTAGCAGGTCAGGCAGAGCGAACTTCACGTTCCGTGCAACACCCGGAAAACGAACCACCCTGTCGTTTTCCGCCGGCCACCGCAATATACACCAGCGACGTCATAGCAAATCGCCACCGGAGCGCCACCCGCACCACCAGGACAGCGAACTATAATCGATTACAGTGCGCGCTCTGAACAAGATCACAGGATAGCGGAGCGCGCCATATCAACACACATCCATGCCCGAGGCAGGATTCGAACCTGCGACCGCAGCACCAGCGCAGTTCCGGACTGAAGCGCCTAGAACCGCTCGGCCACAGCGGCCGTCTCCTGACGCCAGCTACGTTCTTCGTGTGTGCCACGAGACCGGACGGGCGTCGGCAGTCGCCGCTGCACGAAGCCTGCTTTCCGCCATAGCGTCGGTCGCACTCTGCGACGCTGAGGCGGCCCGCCCGTTAGTTATTAGAGTCACGCAACGAGCGCCGGAATCCCCACGGATATTGGAGGGCCGGCTTGCAGCTTGCTGCTCTCTCCCTTCGAGTCGCTCTTACCTCTCGCCCTGCTCTCCTCGCTTACTCTGCACGCGCATTCGGGATTTAGCGAGGGCTTGTGCAGCCCTTATGCAAATGGTAATTCACGTGCGCACGTGCCGTCTTAGAGCAGATATCGCACCGCTGCTGTGTAGATAATTACAAAGTGCGCCTTTATAGCAATGTGTTCTTAATTCCAATTTCCGTCGAATCTTTAATTAAATTCATACCTCCGAGATAAAAAAAAAACTTATTAAACTTTACACACACCAGGCAGCAATTATAAAAGTCGAGGGACGTTAAACTGGCAGAAGAGATAGCGTAAAATTGTTCTAGCCTTCCCCCTGCCACTCACCCTCTGATTTCAATCTGTACATAGAACAAGGAACACAGAAAATCAAGGAGAAATTTCTAAAAGGAAATCAGATAACAGAAGTACAGATTTTAATGTTAGTCGAAGACATTGCAATTCTGCCAGTGACAGCCACCGGACTGGAAGATCTGTCGAACTAAATGATCTTAAACAGGGATTATCAGATGAAACTCAACAATTTAGAACAAGGGTAATGAGTTTCCCTTAATCTACGTTTAAGGTCACAATCTTTTCTGTTTAACAGATTACCGGTTTCGGTCTTTAATGACCATCATCATACCTGTTTCATAAAAACAAACATATCTGATGATGGTCATTATGAAACAGATCTGATGATGGTCATTAAAGACCGAAACCGGTAATCTGTTAAACAGAAAAGATTGTGACCATAGACGTAAATTAAAGGAAACTTATTACATATACGGGTCGCTGTGTTTTTTTCTCGACGATGTCGCAGTTTGTGAAACAAGGGTAATGAACAGTACTTAAATGAAATTACCCAACACTGGACACATTAGACTGGAAAAGGAGACGCAAGCAGCAGAGTACGAATTTTACAATTTGTGTTGCAAAATAATTGATGATGGAACCAGTGAAATGGATATCAAGCGCACACTGTTAACCACACAAAGATTAATTTTTAAAAAGTGAGAAATTTGTTACCGTGGAAATAAGTCAGAATTTTCTGAAAGAATTTTACTGATGTGCAGCACTATATCGTTGTGCAACATGGCCAATAAACGTTACAGGCAAGGAGGCAAAATTAGCTTTTGTAATTCGAGGCTACAAAGGGTCGTGAAAGATTAGATGGGTGGATCGAGTACCTAATGAAGAACTACTGAATCGAACAGCAGAGACACGACATTCATGGTACAGCTTGAGAAAGAAGACATCCTGAGACATTAAGGAAAAGTTAATTTGATGCTAGAGGAAACTATGGTGGCTAAAAATTATGGTAAGCTTGTTCAAATCGTTATAGGTGCCGGTGAAAGTTGTGCCTGGTGTGTCCCAGATCTCACTTGAGCAGCGTAACTGCAATGCATTTATAAAACTAATTTTTGATAATACAAGATAACCGAGTGAAAAACTCATCCTTTCCTCTGACTTCTTAATATAAACGATCACTGAGTTTGTTCACTATTCAGAACGAAAACACCGTCACATTGAGAACAACAAACTGTGTGTACAACAGATATATATTTTACTTATTGAGCTCCTAACGGTGGAAAAGTTGTAGGGCAGTCAGGGATCTTGAAATGTAAGTCAAGATCGAGATTTACAGTTATTTATTTGCTCGAATGATCGACATAAATCGCAATAAAACTAACCGAGAACAAAGAACTCTAAAATTCAAATCAAATTACGACTCTCATATTAACGGTAGGTACTAAAAAGTGTGGAAGACTACATGGAGAAAGCGCAATGACATCTACTTATCTGGGCAGCTCATGAAATTAAACTTAATAACAGAACAAGATGCCACAAATTATAACCAAATCAAGCAACACAAGTTGCGTGGCAAAGTGATCAAGTAATGAGCTGCCCAGAATGTACCTGTAGATCACATTACTGCAATTTGCGATTCATTTGTCCAGATCAGCTAGCGTGAGCCAGCTAGCACGAGACGGGTGCCAGAAACGACTCCCTTTCAACGGTACTCGGAGACAAACGCCTCTCTACGACGGCATAGAGACGAATGCGCAGAATCTAAGTTCACAGCCCTCAACTTTCAACTTAAAACAGGTAGGGGGAATGCTACAAAATGTTTCCCCTCCTGGCGTTCAAAATGCTCCTTCACAAACATGAGGTCAGTACCAGCCTGGGACAGTGCTTCCGAATTGGTCGAGCCCTTCGCGCTGACCACAGTGGAGGGGCGACTCAATTCGATAGGATACCCGAAATGATGGAACGAAAGCAGCCGTCGTATTCGCAGTGGCTGAACGGTGCCGTGACGTCTCGACCTTTGATATTCACGCAGAAAAGGCAGAAATGTCAAACTCAGTTGTTTTCTAGGGACGGCTGTGACGGCACAGCGCCCCCTGCAGGCTCTGTCCTCAACAGCACAAAGCAGGCAGCAGCCTCACTCCAAGAAAACTGTTCGTTTTCTTGGGGAGACGCACTTGTACTAATGAGATTCACTGACTGCCTTCTGCGAACAACAGTACCTTGAGACCAGGTCGGTAGTGCACTGTTCCAGCGCAAAAATATGCAAAGCTTTTCTTCCAAGCACACAGCTCCGCTAAGAACAAAATAATAGCCAAGAAACAGTGGAACAAAATGAAACAATACTGCAAGGCGATTTGTGACAGTAATGTCATATAAGGTTTATTTAAAGATGAAAGCACTAGCACAAGATAAACAATTGCGGAGAGCTACATAAAAACAATCTTTGGACAGAAGATAACAAAGCAACAATTCTGGTGTAGATAAAGTCCGGGATCACTTTCAATTATTTATTGCTGCCGCGCGGGATTAGCCGAGCGGTCTAAAGCGCTGCAGTCGTGGACTGTACGGCTGGTCCCGGCGGAGGTTCTAGTCCTCCCTCCGGCATGGGTGTGTGTGTTTGTCCTTAGGATAATTTAGGCTAAGTAGTGTGTAAGCTTAGGGACTGATGAACTTAGCAGTAAAGTCCCATAAGATTTCACACACATTTGAACATTTTTATTTATTGCACAAAAACCAAACATCGTACAGATATCAAACATATGTCATTTTGAAGAGAAATCCTGAATTTTTTTTCATGTATATCGCCACAACGTAGTTTGCTAATTTGCTGATAGTCAGCGCTAGTCACAAACATGGTGAGTTCAGGTGCGGAGCGAGCTTTCTGTGTGCTGGAGTTCGACAAAATCAGGTGTGCTACAGCTCTTCAACTGACGTTTAGAGCCAAGTACGATAAGAAGCCCGGCAAAGAGAAGCGAATGTCCCAGTGTGAGTGAAGTGAATGGGGAGCACTTAAGAGGGACATTCATAAGGAGTCCAAGAAAATTGGAGTGTCGTGCATCCTGTGAGCTCAAGTTGGCTCCAACGACAGTGCGGAAAGTGCTGCGACAGAAACAGTCTATGAAACCATTCAGATAGGAGCTAGTGCAGAAGCTCAATGACGACGACGAAGATAAGCGTTTTGTGCTTTTCTCGCAGTTGCAACAATTGAATGAGGATGGGGATGGCTTTGTTAACCGCTTACATTTTAGCGACGAAGCCAATTTTCACACTAATGGGAAATTGAACAGGCATAATTGTCGAATCTGGGGTACAAAGGATCCACACGAATGCACTGAATTTGAGCGTGATTCCCCAAACGTAAATGTTTTTTGTGCCTTGTCACGTCGGAAACTGTACAGGTCATTCTTCTTCACCGAGAGCAGTCACTGGATATTCGTACCTGGACATGTTGCAGCAATGGCTGGTGCCTCAAATGCAATCGCATTCTCTGTTCATCTTTCAGCAGGATGGGGCTCCACCCCATTTTCGCCATGAAGTTCGTGGGTACCTGAACACGGAGCTGCTGCATCGCTGTTTCATGAAATGGCCTTCCCAATCTCACTCCGTGTGACTTTTTTCTGTGGGGACACATTAAAGGTCTGGTGTAAGAACCGTCTCTCCCACGTGATGTAGCAGAGCTCTGGGAGAGAATACTGGAAGCCACTGCCACAGTCTTCGATGCCATGCTGTGACGGATATGGAAAGAATTAGATTACCATATTGACGTCTGCCGGGTCCCTTATCGTTCGCATATCGAATGTTTGTAAATAAAACTTTCAGAGTTTCTCGTGAAAATGCAATATGCATGACATCTGTACAATGTTTCGTTCTTGTGCAATAAATAATTGAAAATGTTCCCGGACTTCATGCACACCCTGTATTTTGGCAAACATACATTACAGCGTTACACAATAAACAAATAAATAACTGAAAAAGTACAACATGAGATGAAAGGGAATGACCACTTGCGTTACCATGTAAATGCAGTGGCACATAATGAGAGAGGGCAAGCCACTCTCTCTCGCCGGCCGAAGTGGCCGTGCGGTTAAAGGCGCTGCAGTCTGGAACCGCAAGACCGCTACGGTCGCAGGTTCGAATCCTGCCTCGGGCATGGATGTTTGTGATGTCCTTAGGTTAGTTAGGTTTAACTAGTTCTAAGTTCTAGGGGACTAATGACCTCAGCAGTTGAGTCCCATAGTGCTCAGAGCCATTTTAATATTAAAAAAAAAAAAAAAAAGCCACTCTCTCACTCGTTTTCGTATTCAAGACTATTCTTTAATGTTGTTATTACAAACTAGACATTATACTTGTGATATAACAAGAAGTTATCAACGTAAGCAGGCACACGTACATGAGCATGTACATTGTTCATGCATATGAGATCTTTATGGCGGCTCTCCTACGAATAGTTGTTTCTAGAGTTGAGAACAAGCAGGCAGTTTGGTTATTATGTACTAAACCTTGCAGTGGCCATTTGGGGCTTGGAAGCTTCGAGCAGCTGTTAGGAAGAGGAACATCTGAAAGCACTTACTGGAGACAAAACGCTGGTCCCAAGAATCTCTCGCACCAGTGTGAATACAAAGCCTCTGGCGGAAGAGGCGGTACCTGGATCTACCTGTTAGATGGTTCTGTCCACGACAGGGACAGGGGAGCAGGAGCGAAGTGTGTCACCCAACCACGGCGTTTTGATGGTGTCATAAACGCCCATTCCGTAAAGGGCTGGTGATTATAAAAAAAATTGCGAGGTTCCATGTTCACTGGAGAGCCTGTGGTGAGGTCTTAGCTGTACCAAGAGTTTAAACGTCAGCCATCTCGGACAGCTTGCTGTGCCAACTACAGTCTTGTTCATCTTAGGTCTACCGCCTTGATGTTTGATCTGTTTGTGTGCGCTGCTGTATATGTGAGTCAAGTTGGGCCATGGTATGACTAGGAAACGGGAGTGTCGCATGAAATGGTTCAAATGGCTCTGAGCACTATGGGACTTAACATCTGTGGTCATCAGTCCCCTAGACTTAGAACTACTTAAACCTCACTAACCTAAGGACATCACACACATCCATGCCCGAGGCGAGATTCGAACCTAGCAGCAGCGCGGTTCCGGACAGAAGGGCCTAGAACCGCTCGGCCACAACGTCACATCAAATTTCAGGGCTCCATCAGAGTGTAATTTCGTTCTGTCTAACAGAGCGCCTGCATACGACTCTGCATATTTAATGCCCACGATAACGAATTACAGGCACTGCATACCGCTACTCTGCAGACGCTTGCGCCACGACCATAACCCGTGACAGCGCTACGCATCGAAAAAGGGGTATAGTATTGCTGCTCCGGCTTGTTAGCGAAGACGGAATCACAGTCTCGCCACTTGTTCTCAGCTGCACCAACATGGTATAACTTCTGTGTAGGAGAAATGCATCGAAGTCTATTCAGCGTTAGATAATTTCAGATTGCGTAATCCAAGTTTTGAGGCAGAATAAATAAAATAAACAGCTAAACTTCCGTATTTTTCAACCAAATGCCACCCAGTAGAGCGCTAATTATCTGTTGCTTCTACTTGTGTTGCAAACCGTGATTTATTTGTCATCTCGCTTAACTTACGTTGTTTGTCCTATTTTAGGATCAATAAACTCTTGCAATTTATTTTATAAGAGATTAATCCCATGTTTATTCATTAATCAAATGGGTCAAATGGTCTGAGCACTATGGGACAACTTCTGAGGTCATCAGTCCCCTAGAACTTTGACCTCCTTAAACCTAACTAACCTGAGGACATCACACACATCGATACCCGAGGCCGGATTCGAACCTGCGAGCGTAGCGGTCGCACGGTTCCAGACTGTAGCGCCTAGAACCGTTTGGCCAACCCAGCCGGCTACATTAATCATCCATCAATAATTGACTGCAATAATGACAGGGCCACCATTTAATTAAATTACATATGCATTCAAGCTTTATTTAAGGTTCTGACAAAAATGATAACCCCCAATGCAGGCTGGCAACAACAACCACTGTCAGAGGCCAGAATCAGTTTAGCAGATGTATGGTCGAGTAGACAAGTAGAACGCTTACAAGTTAAAGTGATTGCTGTCAGGATGTAAACTTACAGTCGCCTGTAGCCTTTCGAGTCAAACCGCAACACCAGTATAGTCTTGCAGTACCAAGATGAAGACAATTTTCCGTGCATCATCTGAAGCCAAACCAGTATCATCTGTATCTTAAACAAATGGTAACTGCCATTTAAGCAGCTCATAGTAGACCCAGTATCGGCTACATGTCTACTCCGTATTGTCCGAATTCTTAATAACGGTAATGAATGGTAAACTTCAAATTTTAGCACTCGTCTCCAAAAAATTCACCCCTCCTGCCAGCGACACGCATTTCAGGCCGCGTGCTTTGTTACGTTTACACTCTCACGTCTCATCAAATTTTGAACAACAAACAGAAAAGCAATACAACAATATTGTGTACGCTGAGTCTTCAGCGTGTCACTTTCCCTCTCATGGCTAAAACACACTGTGTTAAAAACTTTTCACAACTTCGGTTTGTTCTTCGAAATAAAATATAAGTTTCCAAAAATTACTACATATTTATTACTTAAAATTTAATACATGAAATGATAATATTAGACAAAGATTTGAAACCAGAATGCGTAACAGAACACAATTAGCAGCGCAGATCTGAAGAGTTAAGTCAGCCATGCACAAAATACTGGAAAGAAGACGCGGCCAACAGCCCCTGTAAATGTGACAGACCAACTTGCAGTTTTGAAAGTTAAAAGTTCTGTTTCGAGAACATAAATTCATAAAAGTGTGATTCTGATTTGTTCTTTACAATGAATAAGAATGTGTTCTGTGATTGGCCGTATGGGGCACATCTCCACGCATACCGTATCGTGACATTGAATGTCAACGGCGTCCGTGCGGACGAATGTTCAGCCGTGTGTGAATTCCTTAGGGACCAAACTATTGAGGTCATCGGTCCCTAGAATTACACACTACCTAAACTAACTTAAACTAACTTAACACTTAGGACAACACACACTCACACACACACACACACACACACACACACACACGCACACACACACACACACACACACACACACACACACACACACACACACACGTTGCCGATGGAGGACTCGAACCTCCGGCGGGAGGGGCCGCATGATTAGTGACATGGCGCCTCTAACTGCGCGGCCACTTCGAGCGGCCGTCCATGCGGACGTCAAGATCCATCTCCTGAAAGAAATGTATGGGCTTCGGAACTCGACACTGCATCGTTACAGGACGTGCATGTAGCACCGATACCACTGGTAGCAGGATATGACTTCTATGCGTCTCATGGCGATCTCCTTGGCCGTGGAGGGGTGGTTTATGTTTGCGAACGCATCGTGATTGACAACACCATGAAACTCCCGTCTGCCAGGGGTATGGCTTTTACTATTCACTCCTCATATGTCATTAACGTCTATGCTCCTTCTGGTACCAGGCGTCGGCACGAAGGGGCATGATTTGATGCTGAGGAGATTGCCCCACAGCTCTTGGGTTGACATGAACATCCTGTCTTTGGAGGGGACTTTAACTGCATACTCGGCCGAAAAGATGAATATTCGAATTTCAAAACGTGCCAGGGACTGCGGCTCTTTGTTCGTGATTTTAGCCCTAAGGGATACCTGGGAGGTGCGGCGCGCCGACGTCGGCAAGTCGGTTAAACCGCATTTATGTCTCCCGTGGAATGGTTGATGCGGTGCTCGGTGTAGAGCGATAGCCTTTGGTTTTGTCTCACTACTGCGCGTACATTTGTACACATCTCCTTCCTCACGATGAGGTTTGCAGGAGTAGGGAGACATAGGAACTCAAAACTCAGCATCTGCAGAATCCTGATTGTTGCCGAAGTATCACTGAGACGTGGATAATGTGTGAAATGCGTCAGCGATCATATGCATCAGTGGTGGACTGGTAGTTGGAATGTGCCACACCAATGCTCTGTAGCACATTCATCAGTTATAGCAGGGAGGTTGCAACTTGGTACAGGTACACAACAGACTTCTACTTCAGCGCCCTCCACGATCTCGATGCCGAGTCACCTTCCCCGCAAATGGAAACTAAACACGGGATGGTTAAGACGAAGCTACTTGCTGGAAACTACAACGGGCTGTGATGCGTGCCAGCAGTCCTGATGTGGTGTGACGGGAGAATCCCGCATGGAGGCATCATATTATGCGCGATCGCAGACACTGCAGCCAAATCTTAGTCACCGAACTCGTCTGTCACCGTACGCAGCGGGTCATCTGCCAAGCGGACATGGTCGATAGCTATGTCGCGCTTTATCACTGAGCCTACCGTGCCAAAGCTAGGGCCGTCCTGGACTTCGATCCTGTCGACGTGAAGGCTGCATGCGCCCTCACGCATGGGGAGGGGATTAAGTTAACGTATCTTTTCGCCTCCGAGGAGGTCACTACAACTATCTTCAGGGATGGGCTGTGCAAGTTGTGAGGTAACGGGCGAGTCGGAGGCCCTGGAAATATTATATGTTACGTGTTGGGGCGGCCGCTCGGCCAGCCGGGGCCCGGCAGCAAACATTTGGTTCTGAACGTTAGCCGGACGAGAGGGGTAGCCGCAACGCATGGTCCAGTCGCTTGGTTGGGAATTCCGCTGTGACGAGGACGGTGCTTTGTGTCAATGAAAAAGGCTCGTATGCCGAGAGCGCCAAAGATGGCGGACTTTGTGAAACCACCATGGCAGAGATTTCACAGTTCGTATAGAAATTAATAATAGCCAGATGAATCATGATACCTCAAAAATACTTATTATTTGCACGGCGATTCTGATGGTGTAATCAGATTTTCAATATCTTTATTATTTTAAAGTTTAGTAACTGACGTTCAGTTATACAAGTAACACCCAGCAACAAATTCCCCGCCGGCCGGGTTCGCCGAGCGGTTCTAGGCGCGCGCTACAGTCTGGAACCGCGCGACCGATACTTAGCGCAGGTTCGAATCCTGCCTCGGGCATGGATGTGTGTGATGTTCTTAGGTTAGTTAGGCTTAAGTAGTTCTACGTTCTAGGGGACTGATGAACTCAGAAGTTAAGTCCCATAGTGCTCAGAGCCATTTGATTTTTTTTTAACAAATTCCCAAATTCTTAACGCGTCATCCGATTTCATCGATCTGCGTGCCTTTAGAAAGCTATTAGTGTAAACCTAAATTGCCATAAATTACAGGCATGTAACTTGAATAGTACATGAGTTATTGGTAGTCAAAGTGGCCGATTACTATCGATCGCGTCAAGCCATAAGTACTCCACAGTTACACGAAAAAACGGTAGCAGCATGCTTACAAATATATTGATTCATCTATTTTTTTGGTAATATCTGATATACGCTATTGATGAAGAAACTGGCCAATTATTTACTGTGTTTTAGAGAGCACAGAGACATTAGGCTTCTGGCCGACATTTTGCTTCCTTTCTTTTGATATGTGTTTATTTAATTGTTTATGTATTTAATAATGAGTGTTGGGCGTGTTTATGGTACAGCCGTAAGAACAGATATTTAATTTCTAGTATTTAAATGTAAATCCAGTACTTCGAATACGTTTCGTTATGTTTGTGACTTTGCGTTGATTTGAAGACACGGCGCGAGCGCTCTAGCCAATCACAGCGCTCGTGAAAGGGGAGACTGGATGGGAGCATCGTTTCGGGGAGGAACACGAGGTAGTTCTGGCAGTACTGTACAGTTGCACGGGACACGGCAGTGAGTGCTGGACGCGGACAGTACAGCGCTACGAACGCACAGCTGGCGGAAAGACTTGGACAGTGGAGCAGTTTGCTAGTGGTCGCGGAGGATAGAAATATTTCGGTGTGTCGACCCGTGCTCTTGTGTGATTTTCGTGGCTTCTGCAGTGAAGACGTAATGTGCGTTTAGAAGTGAATATCTCGCGAGCTACGTTGCTGTTCATAACTAATTACGGGCTATAGGAATCTATTGTTTCCCTGTTATTCAACTTATATTTTATTTAATTGCTGGACCATCGACACCAATAAGTGTTTTGCAGAAATATATCTCATTCTCAAAAGTACTTCTACTATCGTACTCATCATTTAAGGTCGTTAAGATAGTACCTGCAGAATTTATTTAATTGCAATCCTTGATTTATAAATTTATATGTTACATTAATAATTCGCAGTTGCCGAGTGATAGAAAATTTCGACCATTCCATTCATTTGTGTATTATTATCGTATACTGTAGACTCAGCAGTATTTGGCCTGTAATGCGGCAACGACGTATCCCAGCCCCTAGACAGCGAAACCCCCCAAACCTTTTGATAATGCAACGTTGAGTCGGAGGGTGCGTAGTAGTTATCTGAAAGCCCGCAAAGTCACCAGGCATCGATGGACTCCTTACTGAATTTTATCGTACTTTTCGTGTTTTTATGTCTACACGATGGACGGTGATGCGTAATGAACCGATCACGTCTGTGGCTGCGGTTTCACAAGCTTTAGTCGGGGCATTATTGTTGCCCTTTATAAACGGACACCTGGAACTACGGCGGCCCACTACCACTCTGTCACCTTATTAAATACTGACTACTAGATTTTTGCGCTGTTACTGGCGGCGGACTGCAGACTCCCCCTACGGCGTGTCGTCTCCATCGCGGAAACTACGCCACATGGCACAGATAACGCCCGGACAGCTGCAGGAGGCTGCCGTGACGTGATTGCGCTGACAGAGGCGTGCAGACTTCGTGCTGCGATCGCAGCCATAGATTTCGACAGCGCGTTTGACCGGTTGCGCTGCCCGCATCTCGTGGTCGTGCGGTAGCGTTCTCGCTTCCCACGCCAGGGTTCCCGGGTTCGATTCCCGGAGGGGTCAGATATTTTCTCTGCCTCGTGATGGCTGGGTGTTGTGTGCTGTCCTTAGGTTAGTTAGGTTTAAGTAGTTTTAAGTTCTAGGGGACTGATGACCATAGATGTTAAGTCCCATAGTGCTCAGAGCCATTTGAACCATTTGAACAGGTTGCGCCATGCATTTCTATATTCTGTCTTACAACAGATGGGATTCCCGGCCCGGTTCATCAGTATGTTTCGGCGGCCTATTAGCAGCCCGCATTCGTTAGTCTAGGTCAATGGGCGTGTGGCGGGTCCAATACCGATCCAACGGCCGGCCCACATTCATCCATGTACTGTCATTCAGTGGCGCTGAAGCCGGTAATAGGCCTGCTGAGGGTGTAGTAGTCTGAAGTCTTGGTTCAAATGGCTCTGAGCACTGTGGGACATAACTTCTGAGGTCATCAGTCCCCCAGAACTTAGAACTACATAAATCTAACTAACCTAAGGACATCACACACATCCATGCCCGAGGCAGGATTCGAACCTGCGACCGTCTCGCGGTTCCAGACTGTAGCGCTTAGAACCGCTCGGCCACACCGGCTGGCTAGTCTGAAGTCTCCTTACGCGCTTGCACCTTCCGATGTGCTCATGCGCTGATGACATCCTGCCAGAAGGTCGTACAGATCCTCGACACCATTACGATTCATGGAAGTGCGGCTGAAAGTGTGATGAATGTGCGCAAATCCACGGGGCTGTCTACTGTTCGCGGGCTGCCTCCAGAAGATGTGGCGCCCCTGCCCTGTGTCCAACGTCTCCGCTATCTTGAGATCACTTTTACGTCGTCAAAGTGCCGTACTGCCGTACAGTGGCGGTCAATTTCCGTAAGTTTTGAGAATTGCTCGTATGATTATCAACCACAACTCGCTACGCTGCCTCGACACTTTGCAGCTTGTAGCCTAGCCGATTGCCTATGTGGCATCCATAATGGTTCATATTGCACTGGTTCTACCGATGCCGATTATGATAGGACGTTATCCAAGCGACATTCGGATACTTTCTGACGGCTGGCTCCATCTTAAAGGTACGCTGTGACACACTTACCCACTTACTCGCGCCCCTTGTGCAGGAGGGCTTAGTCTTACGATCCTGCGCTATCGTGCAGCGGCACTTTACATGGACACGATGTGTAAACAATGCCGCTGTGTCGAGAACTCCATTACCCACCATTAGCTTGCCGTCCTTGTGCCAGTGTTCCTCTCCCTGTCGGTGCCGGTCGGTAGCATCAGGCCCGTGTTTTCACACGTGGTGGCGTTCATTGTGGAACTCGGTTTTGCTCGCACCGAAATCCCACGAACGCTCCGGCCGCGGGAAGAGGACTTCTAGGCCGTTCTCCTGTATGGTGTCGCCGTAACGTCGTGGAACGCAAGTGCCCAATGTTGCGGTGAAAAATAATTAATTAAAAAGACAGATGTTGTAATTGTTTCAAAGCAAACCACTGAGAAATTCTAATTAGCTTGTCACTTGCAGAACACTCTAAAAAAATCGAGGTCCCCATTTTAGTCCGGGTGCACCTTTCACATTTCAGCATAAAGAAAAGAAAATGTTGAGACGAACGTGCTCGGCAAACGAGACGTCGCGGGATCGAATCCCTGTCGGAGCACGAAAATTTTGGCCTCGCGTTTAATGTGTCCTTCTTCTCTCAACTCCTTAAGGAGTCACCAGCAACGACGCTTGGTTCAGCTTCCACGTTAAAATGTAAATCGCGCTTCCCCGTTAGGGTAACAGTGGTAGATTACGAACACGCTAACGGCCGAAGTGACGTCCAATTGAAAGACTTGCATCCGGCCATTGAGTCACACGAAATTATTATTCTTAAGGGGTATCTGACCTAAAGACTGGAATATAGTTCTTGAGACTATAGTTATTATTATGTTTTTTATGAAATATTGGGAAGTCAGAGGCTTTGCCAATAATATGAATCTATCTGTATCCGGAATACAGATTTAAGTAATATTTCCCGCCGCTCTTTCCCAAGGAAATACCTGTCCGCTCCAAGCCTTAGCGTCTGTTAGCGGTGAGAATTTATCACCTCTTCCGAACGCTCGCTTTGGATAATTTCGTTTACGCGAAACGAAATGCGCTAGCATGAGGGATGGCGTTTTCTCCACCGGCCCACGAGAAGAGGTGATGGGTAGGAAGAAAGGAACGGGTAAGGGTTGGGGTGAGGGTGGGGCTGGTGGACGATGGGGTGGGAAGCGCCTTCGTCATGCCGTGGGTGGAGAAGACGCCAGTTTCCGGGTACGACAGCTTGATTGATGGAGATCCGCCCAGCTACACAACAGGGCGAAACGCGATCTGTTAGGGTCGCCTCCAATGAATACAATGAAATTTGTGGAGGGCGATATGAAGACTGTTGAAAGAGTAAGTGAAATCAATAAAAGCTCTCACATCAGAATAACAGCAGTCTAACAGTGCAAGATTTTGATAATGACGCGTTACAGTCTCAGTATACAAAATGTAAGGTATTCTGATCTGCTATCCTTCAGTGCTGGTTTAATCTTACACGTTCTTCACTAGTGGGATGAATGAATTGTGACTGAAGATGTTGGTGGGCTTCGAGACGACGATAAAATCCTTAAAATCATCTCTACAATCTGTATTATACTTCACAGCTAGCTCTGGAAATCATTCTGTGCTCGGACGTGACATAGTTGAGCTTTCGAATTAAGGTCAAATTAAGGGGGGAAGTATGCCGCCGTTCTTTCTACAAGGTTATTTCACAGTTCGTTCAGCAACATTTTCCGATTATTTTGCCATGAGATACCAGTGGTCTCTGCTGGCTCCTTGCAGAGTCATTGTATTTACGTTTCTCCTTACATCCGTTTATGTTTATATGTGTACTGCCCTGAAATTATCTGCACAACAGATTGCTTTGTGAATTCCGGTTAGGAAAAAAAATAAAAATAAAAAAAAAAGTTCTTTTCACTCATGGTACTTGCTGCTAGTCTTCGTGCTTTTTACTGCTCGTTTCTGTCACGCGCTTCTTTTCTGTCAGAACTGGTTATACGTTAACAGCAATACACAGCGATATGATCTGATTTATTGATGAAAAGTTCTACGACATGTACCTCGCGTATGGGCCCAATGACAGTTCCCACAGCGACGGAGTATGGCACCTGAGTGAAGGTTGTTGCAAAATTTTGTGCTTCATGTTGCATTTTCTAGTGACTGCGTATTACTGCCTTTTTCACTGTTGTAAGGATATTTCACAAAAACAAATCGAATGATTACATTAATACTCAGAAACGGGCCATGGGAGATCAATGGTCCCTTGTACCACAATAATACTAAAATACCATTGAACATACCCTAAAATTTTGTCTTAGAGTTCATATTCATCCTCTACTTACCATGAATATTAATATTCAGTTATCTGGAACGCTTTATAGCTTATCTTAGAATTAGTTTGCTCATATACTTAGCACGTCTACAGTTTTTGACAGTTCTTCGATATTTCATTTCATCTGACGTAACTGCAGCTGCTATCCTAGAAAACTATCTACGACAAGTTCCGCGATTTGTCACGGGAAATCATTGTCTTCAAAAACATAAATATGTTTATCAGATTTGTTCGGTTATTGTAGTACTGTTTAATTTATAACTGGAAACCAGCAAATATCACTGTCTACTGTGGGCATATTACACATCCAGGAAATTAGAACTCAATATTTATTTCAGAAGTCTGTGATTTATGTCTCTCCTGTTTTTTTCATATGCTTCTTACGATGCAGCAATTTAGCTACCAGTTCATCCTCTTTGAAAGGAGTACTCTCTATGTTTGTCGCCATCTACTGGGGTTTATTCAACGCATCATCTGCATGTACACCAATGAGTTAGACACAGATGTAACGTCAAAGACCGCCCGATCCTGTCAACATGTCGGTAGGTGGTCTGATTTCTTACAACCTATTATGTGCTCCGTGCACCTATATACTATTTTTAATGTGTTGTGCCACCTATGTCATCAGGCAGTGGCAGTATAGTACATACACAGAAACCTAATTCGAAACAAAAAACACTATTCAATGGCTGTGCCACATCGATTGGAAAAGAAACAGTAGAGGCGTGGCGACATATTGAGTTAGCAGACTGTTCTGTCTGGCGCCACTGACTCAGGTGTAGTATCGACTACCCCTCTTGCGGCCCCTTTGCCAATATCTATGAGGAAGAGTTGGTATCTATGGGTTTTGCCCTTAGAAGGTCTTTGCTTTCCGATATATATACGGGGTTCGCTGGCCCGACAGAGAGGCACGAAGTTTGGGGATTGGCGGTAGCGTCGCGACAGGAGGTGGTCACGAGGTCCGAGCGGCCGAAGCCACGAGCTGCGCAAGAATGGCCTCCGCAGACCGAAGATACCGGAATACTTCACCGGGTCAACGTCGACTACGACCAGCAGGCCGACATCCCGTCGGTTGGTTGGCAATATTCGTGTCGGACGACCGCTCGTGGCTTGGTTGCCCTCTTCTGCCCGAGTTTCATCGGCAACGCGCAGTAACCACTGCGACGCACCGTGGATCCATGGAACTGCTTATTGATTAAAGGGAGTAACATTCTGTAATCCTCGTGGTGATTTGTGTCATTGTCTAGCTGCCCTCCTCATTGTTTTCTGGTTTGTACCCGACCCTCAGACTTATACTCGGTCGACTCTTTGGTCGTAAATATAAGCCGTAGAATTGTACTAAGACACTAGTTGTCGGTTGAAAATTTGTCCCGCTATTATGTTGCCTTTACTTTCAAGTTTGTACCCGATCGTTAATGTTCTAATGAATCAGCTCCTGGTCGTAAATACAAAAATGGTTCAAATAGCTCTGAGCACTATGGGACTTAAATTCTGAGGTCATCAGTCCCCTAGAACTTAGAACTACTTAAACCTAACTAACCTAAGGACATCACACACATCCATGCCCAAGGCAGGATTCGAACCTGCGACCGTAGCGGTCGTAAATACGGTCAGAACAATTGTACTAAGGCACAGGTTGAAGTCAAACAAAAGAGGGACCTTGTTGTTAGATTTGGATGGTAACTGGTTCAATTCTTTGATTGTAATTGCATTTCCAGTCATTAGTTATAATCTGAACAACCTGTTGTATTAAGCTTTTCGTTGTTGTGTTTGAAAGACCGGGTCATTACTGATGTATTTTAGCTGGATCTTGTGGTTCCGCCGAGTGTGTTCTCTTTTAATAAGTGTTTACAAGTAATGTTTTAAGACGTTCCTTCAGAGCAGTCTTAATAACTGACAATCAGTTTAACTTTCAAGATATTTAACAATCATGTGTCACCAGGGCTTCAGTCAAAATAAAATTGTCAGAAGGGACGGGTTGGTATTCAGTCGCCCCTTGGTTGCCCATTGAAATTAAGAGGTTTTTTGCTTTGAAGTAAGCCTTATCATTGTTATATTGTTTGCTAAACTGTTTAACCTTTAAGCTCAGGTGCGCATTTTAACCCCGAACCTTTCGACATACAGCTTTCAAATTAAAAGTTAAGTCAACTGTTTTGAGTAACTGCATCACTCTTGTCATCAGTGGTGCTCATATAGTTTTCATGTGTTGCAGAAGGGCATTTAATAAGACAGAGTGTGTCCAGCGCGGTAGTAGACACCGCTGTTTCACACGAAAACGGGCGGGCTGCAGGTCTGTCCGTCTTGTAATCATTGTCATATTTTGCAACACACCACTTCATATTTCTTTTGCAAAATCTTATTCAACTTAAGGTTTAAGGTCAAAAGAATTTTGCAAATTTGTTCATTTTGTTAAAGAAAATTTTTGTAGTTATATATTGTTAAATAAACAGGTTGTGTGACAAAAGTTATGTTTGTGGGTCCTTCCACGTTTTCCTTGATTCCAGTAAGTACCACGTATCAACAGGATTTACGTAAATCTCTCAATGAACACATTTATCGAGATCTCTTTGTTATCATAAGCCATTTCTTAAAATCGAGCACTGGTATTAACGTGCAATATTTACTGCGAATTTATTGTCTCAGGCAACAAAATGAGTAAGATTAATAAATAAGCGGTGTGAAGGTATGTTTGGACTTTATCTTTGAAGTCACCTTACGTTGACCTCACGATACATTTTTCGAACCTTTATTTTCAAAGAAGAAGTGTCGACAATGATAATTTATCCTGCTAAATTCTAATTACCATGATAAAGTAGAAAAGCTGAAGCATTACGTACCACCTATAAGGTTTCATTTATTGGCGTCATTCCCCTCTGCAAAGCTTTTATCTCTGTGTTACAACTATAATTGAGATCAATGACGACATTATATAGGGGAAGCATTAACAGCTTATTGAAAGTACCCTGGTCGTTTATTAAATTTGCTGATAATAATCGGGGCATCAAGGTACAGAACAATGGAAATCGCACCACGTGAAGCCACCGACATCTCTGGCTTACTGGGCTTCCAATACATTTCCCATTATGAGGCTATTATCACGACGGATCATATGCTAGCATACAGTTTCATGCGGCATTATTCCCTGCAGTCTCTATATGTACCTTGCGTTAACAGGACACAATGCGGATGTTTGACAGTTGTTACTTTGTCACTGTGGGACGTTTTTTGTTCTGCTGTTCTTCCCACAACAATAGCAAGTAACGGTCGCTAGTAAATATGCCCCCTTGCGTTCGTAAATCACCTACTCCAGTTGAAGTTTGACATAGACGTGATTTCAGGAGACGCATAAGCTCCCTTTCGAAAGGCTGTTTTAACACTGTATTTGCAAGTGCTGCGCTCTTGAGGCATTGTCTGCGAGATTAGTGGCACGACAGGGAGAAGGGTTGGCTATTACTGGGCCGGCCTAAGTGGACGAAGTTGGTAATACTCTTAACTGCTATTATGTTCGACAAAAAAACTAACCATTTGCAATCTTGGTTGTCATAAAACGTGTGTAGGAACACTTTTCGTTTAAAAGAGTAATCCTTCCTTTTCTTTTTCAAAATTATTTTTGCAACGTGAGATTTACCCACTGAAGTTACATGTTCAATAGCTGTCAAAATTGTTCCAACTCTACGGAGCCTGTATGTGTGGCAACTGTATGACGTGTGGCATACATCGCAGACTTCCTTCAGTATTAGAAGCACAGATGCCTCAATACATGATGCCAAGGGAGTTTCGCTAATTCAAGTGTTCAGCGATATTACAACTTTCTCTCTTACATTCACGTGGCATCAAAATTGGGAAATTTAGAAAATGGATCCATGGAAGGTATATACCACAAGATCAGTTTACAAAACACCAGAGTCATTAGGAAAAGAGGACCAGAAATGAAAGTCACTGGTGGAACCAACAGCTGAACGATATTTTTGGAAACAAGAATCCATCTTTTAATAAATGACTAAGCTCAATAAAACAACTTGACGGAGAAAAATGTAAAGGAAGTCGAACGTAAATGAACAAAGAGGTAACAAACAGCAAAGATAAATATTTGGAAGATCTTTGTATTAATTTAGGTATTTTTATTAGGAATAAGTATTAAAGATGTCTTGATACAATACGTTAATGCAGTTATCGCCTTACATAGTCGACGCAACAACTTATGTGTTGGTACAGTGTTATCCACATTAATAATGGGCCTCGACAAGGTTGTCCGCTGACTTCTTTTTTGCGTATAAATGGCTTCCGAGAAGTACGTAAGCCATGAACAAGAAAATATAGCCCTGCGGGAATGTCAGTGGAAGACTGTAAATCACACTCTGTCCTATTCACTAATGACTAAGGGATAGCTGCTGAAGATATTTGTACTCATGACACTCATTATACGCTAAGGAAGCCATTTGAAGAGTATGGCACCTGAAGTTTAAAAACAAAGACAAAGAAAGCTCAACGCATGATACTGGACAACAATGGACAACGTGATCTAGATGCTGGTAATTTAATGCAAATCTTTTCTTCCTTTAAACGTCTATGCACGGAAAGTGTGTGGAGGATATTAAAAGTGAGATTGGACAGGAGAAACGAGTTATATGGAGAACACAATCCTTTGGAATAATAAGATCAAAAATAAAACTAACAAATTTATACGCAAATACATATACCGGGTGATCAAAAAGTCAGTATAAATTTGAAAACTGAATAAATCACGGAATAATGTAGATAGAGAGGTACAAATTGACACACATGCTTGGAATGACATGGGGTTTTATTAGAACCAAAATAATATGAAAGTTCAAAAAATGTCCGACAGATGACACTTCATCTGATGAGAATAGCAACAATTAGCATAACAAAATAAGACAAAGTAAAGATGATGATCTTTACAAGAAATACTAAATATGTCCACCATCATTCCTCAACAATAGCTGTAGTCGAGGAATAATGTTCTGAACGGCACTGTAAAGCATGTCCGGAGTTATGGTGAGGTATTGGCGTCGGATGTTGTCTTTCAGCATCCCTAGAGATGTCGGTCGACCACGATACACTTGCAACTTCAGGTAACTCCAAAGCGAATAATCCCACGGACTGAGGTCGGGGACCTGGGAGGCCAAGCATGACGAAAGTGGCGGCTGAGCACACGATCAACACAAAACGACGCGCGCAAGAGATCTTTCACGCGTCTAGCAATATGGGGTCGAGCACCATCCTGCATACACATCGTACGTTCCAGCAGGTGTTTGTCAGCCAGGCTGGGGATGATGCGATTCTGTAACATATCGGCGTACCTCTCACCCGTCACGGTAGCAGTTTTGCTGTCCAGCGCCATCTGTCGAACAATTTGTGAACTTTGTTTTCTTTTTTTTGTTCTAATAAAACCTTATGTCATTCCAAGCACGTGTGTCAATTTTTACCTCTCTATCTACATTATTCCGTGGTTTATTAAGTTTTCAAATTTGTGCTGACTTTTTGGTCACCCGGTACATATGCACATGGGAGTCTGTAGTTTGCAAAATAATGAGAGAGAAAGATAGACCTCTACCCATAGAAATAGATTATTGGAGACAAAATGCTGGAGTTTGAGGTTTAAGCCGCATAAATACCTATATATAGTTTTCATCAACTGGGGAGAGATGCGGCGAACATGCTGGCCAAGGTATGGTTTGGCAGGCACCAAGACAATCGGTAGGCACTCTCACCATGTGTGGGCAGGCGTTATCTTGCTGAAATGTATGTCCAGAATCGCGTGCCATGAAGGGTAACAAAATGAGGCATTGGATATGGTATTGTCGACGTAGCGTTGTCCTGTAAAGGTGACGCGGATGACAACCAAAGAGATCCTGCTCTGAAATGAAATGGCACCTCACACCGTCACTCCTGGTTGTCAGGCTGTATAGCGGGTGACAGTCAGGTTGGTATGCCACTGGTGTCCAGCGCGTCTCTGACACGTCTTCATTGGTCATCGCAGCCCAGTTCGAAGCAGGACTCATCACTTAAGACTACCCTACTCCAGTTAAGTAGATTACATGCAGAACACGAGTCTGGAAACGCCCCGCACTGCGGTGGGATACCGACCTCACACTCGCCCCCCCCCCCCCCACATCGCCTGACGAACCAGCAGTGATGGTCTGGGGTGCCATATCATCTCATAGCAGAATCCATTTGGTTGTCATCAGCGGCTCCATTACAGAACATAAGTACGTCGACAATACCATATTCTACGCTCCGTTTTTTTGCCCTTCATGGCTAGTGATTCGGTTTCGTTCACCTTCATGGCAAGCCGTTCTTTGCTTACATTCCAGCAAGATAATGTACACCAGCACACGACAAGTGCTTTCTAAGCCCTGCCTTCGCCAGCAAGTTCACGCAATTTCTCCCCAACTAAGAACATTTGGACAAAATTTGGCACTCGGGTGGACATCCACCAATTCTATTAATCTTTGTCATGCCGAATAACTGCTTGCACGAGGGTCAGAGGTGGCTCAACGCGTTATTTACTTCGTCAGTTTGTGAAGGTCTTTGCACTGAATAAGTCATCTATTTTTTCTTAAATTCTAATTATTTCTCTGTCTTTACATGTACTTTACGTATACCAACCAATTTCTTTCCCATTCAACTAACTTTTTAGAATATTTGTAAGGTAATTTTTAAGTACAGGTTTACGCGCACTACTAAAATTTTGTGAGCATTAATGTTACCTCTAATCACACATACTTGGCAACGGCCTTGCCGCAGTGGATACACCGGTTCCCTTGAGATCACCGGTCTTAAGCGCTGTCGGGCGTGGTCGGTACTTGGATGGGTGACCATCCTACCGCCATGCGCTGTTGTCATTTTTCGGGGTGCATTCAGCCTCTTGATGCCAAATGAGGAACTACTCGACCGAATAGTAGCGGCTCCGGTCAAAGAAGACCATCATAACGACCGGGAGAGCGGTGTGCTGACCACTTGCTCCTCCTATCCGCATCCTCTTCATCTTTGCCCCGGCCAGCATGTTCTCTAGATCTCTCACCCACTGATAACGTCTGATCACGAACTGATGAGAGACCGGCACGCCGTGACTCGCCAGCCTATCTCTAGCATAGAGCTGAAGCAGCATGGAACGACGTACCCATCATTATTCCACCCAGGTTCATTTCGACTCAATGGAGGGTTTGTGCCGTTGTTGCCGCTGAAGGTAGTCACCCTGTCTACTTAATTTTGCGCCCCGTATATCTCCAGAGAACCTTATTATATAATCACGTATTCTTCTTAATATACTGCATATGCACAATTAATAAGATTTTGTTATTTGCTATCCCTCCCCGTTTGCATTTCTAAGGGCAGTTGGTGTGCTACTTTCTTTTCCGAAGAAGAAACACAGAATACGGAGGTAAAACATGCCTTGGACTAATATCATCTCTGTTATTCTTACGATTTATCATTTTCTTTTCAGCCAGGCAATTTGTTTGATTGAGCAGTACCGCATGGAACGTGCAACTAAAGGAAACAAATCATATGTATGGCGATGAGTGCAGTATTGGTATGTGCTCGATGCGGAATAGTCGGATGACTAAGGATGCTTAATGTACAGTTTCTGGAGAAGCATATGGAGAAACCACGAGAAACGCGTGATTGAACATACGTGAAGATGTTAGCTTAGCCTGCAGGTTGTGTTGTTGTATTTGACCATGACCACCACCTGTGAAATGTCCTCAATACAATGTAAGTGTGAGTCGTGGTCAGAGCAGTGGCTTTGTTGTGGTGAGTTCTTTATATGGAAGTTAAATAAACTCGATCATGGGGAAACTGTGGGTGCTCATGTGGTGGGTACATCCGTAAACAAGGTAGTCAAAGTGTTTAGTGTTTCAGGAGGAACCGTAACAATGCAAACGAAAGTATATGTTGAATGGTCGTGACAGACTGTCATTGAAGAGGACTGTGACGAAAGATAAAAGGGACGACACCTGCAAAAGTCACTGCAGAATCGAATGTCGCCCTCTTACAAAGTTTCAGCACCAAAACAACTATAGCGTACGACTTCGTACACAACAATAAGGAAAGGTGGGCTGCAGAGTGATGCGGCAACTGTCATTGGAAAAGCTGGACAGCAGCAGCAGCAATAGCTAGCAAATAACATAACAAACAAAATATTTACTTAACTTGTATTTCTCCAAGATTACAGAGTTTAATTACAAATAATGCAGCGAGAGACAGAGTGAAGCTCTCAATTTGAACAAGGAAGAGGCTCCCAGAGCTGTGACTAGACACCTCTACGTAGTGTTACGTACTGCAGACGCTCTACGTGTGAGTGGGCTGAGTGGCCGCCACTGCCATCCAACACATCTGCAGGGGGCGCTCGTGGTGGAGCCATTGAAGGTGTGGCTCAGTGAGTGCGCTGTATTGTGTCCACCAAATCCCGTGCGTCCTCTGTCGTCGTCTAACGGAAACTTGCAATTTCGTTGCCAACTTTACGTCTGTGGGGCGTCACCGATACGTGATACCATAACAACAAGAAGGGAGCTCCACAACCTGGGAATTTGTGATATTCCTGGCTGTGGCCTCCGGTATTTTATTTTGCTGGAATCTCGCCTTGATGCAGCTAGATACACCTGAAGTAGCATATGGCACAACACTGGAGTGAGGTACAAGTGACAGATGGTACAGTATGTACCAGTCGCGCGGGAGAGTCCGCCAATTGAGCTGAACTTGCTTCTGATTGGTCTTTACGTTCGGGTGCCATGCGCCAAAACGCCTAATTTCTCTTATTAGTTATTTATATACTTTTCATTGTATTTTACCCAGTTTTAAGTATGACAGTGTCTCATGGTTACCCTACGAGCCTGTCGTGTTTGTTTATCAAATTTCACTAGTTTTGAGACACGTAACAGTTACAATATTTCAACCGAAGTGCTTCGGACACCTTCAGGTCGCTTTGGCGCACCTGGGAGGCGAAGTGCTTTGGCTGCACTAGCCAGTCTGTTTCGGGCGTTCTGGAGGGCCGGACACGTGTCTATGTTTCGGTCGTTCTGGAGAGTCTCAGTATTGTGCGTTATTCGATGTGCATATCTAATAGCCACTCTGTTTCTGGTGTTCTTCAGAACCGGACATGTTGTGCTCTGTATCGGGCGTAACTTAGTTATGAATATGTAATACTCAATATGTCTAGTGTTTACCGGACAACCGGACATCTGTGTCATGTTTAGGAAGCTGCATGAAAAAGTTACCATACAATTAAGAAAGTTATGTCGAGGGTTGTAGGAGACAGTGTAAATGTGTGAATATTTGAATAACAGCCATACGTCATTGTCACTATTACAAATCTCGCCCTCTGTAGTTACAGAGACTAACCTCGGCAAATGGCATCCCACAAAAAGCACAATCGCAGGTTCGAATAGACAGCGTAGCAGCCTCCGATGAAGAAGATCCCACGACCGACGGGCTGTCTTATGCGCTGGGGACACAACTCTAGAAGACGACAGGTTGGGGGAAAGAACGCTCGGAGACACTTATTCAATCTATTCAGATCTCTCCAGCTTCCGGATCTGAGATCCAAAGGGACACACAATTTATACATGGCATCTCCTTGTGGGGAACTTGTATTTAAAGAAGAGGGTACTATCCGTTAACGAGAACTGTGAATTGAGTGATGCGTTAAAATCGTAGTGACAAGAGTGATTATCATAAAACGCCCGAATCAATAGTAGATCAACAGTGAAAAAGATAAAAAGCGACCTGTGTGAACTGTGATATTATATCCTGTTTGAACGTTTTTAAGTTTCTTTGAACTGTTAGGCAACAAAGTTTATAAAGCCCGCTAATTAATCCGCGTCGCGTAGTTGAAAGGGAAATGCGAAAGCGCAAAATGGAAGTGTTAAGCTATAAGTGTGTGCGCGGTCCAAAAGAGATTACGTTTCATTTCACCGCTACGAGAAACAACGCTTCAGGGAGCGGTTAGCAGAGCAGCGCACAGCAGGCGAGGTGCATGACTTGGAAGCAAAACCTGTCGCCTCCACCATCTGCAATCCAACGTCAGCAAGCGGCGAAGGGCAGCGAGAGGCTTCTGTGGTTGACTACGGCAGCCGAACAGACCCAAAATGACAAAAACAACACGGCGAACGGCAGCATCGCGCCGGAGAGGATGATAGCGTGTACGCTAATCACTTCACAGCTAGCAAGAGCAATCTAGTATTGACAACCATAGGGATTTTCGAGAATATTGTTAAACGTTTCATAAAAATTTCTGTAATAACAAAATGTCACCGAAAGCGAAAAGCGGTACAATCTTAGAAGCAGAGAGGCAGATAAGCCTCGGGGTAATGAAACTGAAGAGGCAAGCCAATTACAGGGCATGCCAGATGAAATTAGTAATATAAGTAAAGAGCATATTAATATTAAGTCGATAATGTAGAATGTACAGGAAAAATTAGATTCACTGATAGATGAGGAAAGTGTACAAAATCAAATGGATGGTAATTCTTTACCAGAATCATCTGACGTAGAAACTGAAGTTTCCCAAGAAAACAGAATTTCAGATAGTAGCAATAGTGAAACTGGAGAGGTGTATTCTGATGTAGATGACATGAATGTTAATGATAAGTTAAATAAGATAAATGGAGATGTCAGAGGTGATGACTCTGACACCGCCTTTGCTAATGAATCAACAAGTAGAACATGTAGAGTAGGCCATGGAACAGCATCAGCTGATACGTGGCTTACACAAGATATTAATAAAAGTACGGTTAAAATTTTGATAGAGTTACTATCTGGGCAAAAAGAATTAAAAGTACGGCTAGAAAAAAGGTAGAACAGCTGCAAAAAGAATTAAAAAAGGACTCAAATGAATTAAAGAAAGAGCAAATATTACTCGCTGATAAAATAGAAACAACAAACGAGGAGATAGCAAAAATGAATCATAACTTTAAACATTTAGAGACCAAGGGTGATTCTCATGAAACTAGAATAGGGGCTCGTGGGAAAAGAATTGAACAAGAGAGTAAAGAATGGGGTCAAAATTTAGGTAAGTGTAAGCAAGCGGTCAGTCGTAAGATTAATGATGAAATAGTGAAAATACATGATCTCGTGCAAGCTCAAGATACTTTTGTATTTTCAAGTAGGGAAAAATTTATTAAATTAAGTAATGATCAGAGTAAAATAAATAAAACTTGGAAAGGCACCCATGAAAGGCTAAACACACAAGTTGTAGACATAGAGGACGAATATGCAGTTCTTAGCCGTAAAGTATCACGAATAGAGCTGTTTGTAATGGTAATACAAATACGATTCAGGGCCGTTTTAGAGAAACTGAAGAGAAGGTAGAAAACACACCTCAACTAAGTGAGGTGAGTAAATATGTATATAATATGGAAGTTGCGTTAAAACAGAAACTCGAAACGTGGGTTGAACAGGAAAAACCTAAGGATGGTGTTCATATTAATTAAGTAGTCAGTAATGCCAATGCTTACAAATTTCGTAGCTTTTCTCGCAAAGGTAGTATACTCGCTGTTGCTTTCATTCGCCAGTTTGAGGGCACCATACCTGACAACATGACGGAACAGCTGAAAATCAAATTTGTAGCCAGTCGTTTTGAATGGGACGCAATATCATGGGGGACAGGAGCATGTAACACCTGTAAAACGTACCAATAACTTGTTAGAGCAGTCTTAAACCTATACTGGCTCAGAAGTCCACAAAGCGGTATAAGAACAGAAATATTTGAAGCTAGGAGCTTTAAATATAGTGGCTGTGATAGTCAGGAGGAGTTCTTTCAGTATTTAACTGATCCTTTATACGTGAATCAGACTAAGTAGAAATAATAGTCTTGTTTCCAGTGTCTGTACAGAAGACAGTAATTCATGTCAACAAGAGTGAAGTTAACTACCTCCTGTATATATTAAAACAGCTGGATGCGCTTTCAGGCAACAGACAAATGCCGGAAGGCTGGCGTAAAACAGGTGCCGTGAAGACCGCCGCAATGACCGTTACTCAAACAATAACAGCATGTCGAGCAATAATACCGCATAATTTATAAACTGCAGTGTGAGTTGGAATTACAAAACCATTAATTAGTGACACAAACGTATCACAATGGAAAAATTGGTGCGAAAGCCGTAAAACATTGGCTACGGAGCAAACCAAGCAGCAATGGAAGAAACTCATGTGGTCGACGAGTCCTGTTTCAAGATGTTTCCAAACTGTGGCCGAGTTTACATCTCATAAATGAAATATGGCGGGTATTAGGTGATGGTACTGGCAGCCAAAACGTAGTATTCCATGTTCCCGGGAGTAGTCTGCAAGATAACTGTGTGGCTATTTTGCCCGATCTCGAATCATGATGTCTGTTCCAAGACGAGAGGGCCCTTGTTCACACAACTCGCATTGTCCAGGACTGGCTTTCTAAGTGTGAGGATGAAGTGTCACATCTACCTGGCCCCCACAGTCACCGCATCTCACTACTATTGATCCTTCTTGGCCTAGTTTGCGAGACGTGTTCGTGATCGCTACCCAACTTGATCGTCACTACTTGAACTTGCCACTATTTTGCAGGAAGAATATTATAAGGTTCACTTGAAAATCATACAGGACTTCCAGAATGAGATTTTCACTCTGCAGCGGAGTGTGCACTGATATGAAACTTCCTGGCAGATTAAAACTGTGTGCCGGACCGAGATTCGAACTCGGGACCTATGCCTTTCGCGGGCAAGTGCTCTACCAACTGAGCTACCCAAGCACGACTCACGCCACGTCCTCACAGCTTTACTTCTGCCAGTACCTCGCCTCCTACCTTCCAAACTTTACAGAAGCTCTCCTGCGAACCTTGCAGGACTAGCACTCCTGGAAGAAAGGATATTGCGGAGACATGGCTTAGCCACAGCCTAGGGGATGTTTCCAGAATGAGATTTTCACTCTGCAGCGGAGTGTGCGCTGATATTAAACTTCCTGGCAGATTAAAACTGTGTGCCGGACCGAAACTCGAACTCGGGACCTTTGCCTTTCGCGGGCTTGGGTAGCTCAGTTGGTAGAGCACTTGCCTGCGAAAGGCAAAGGTCCCGAGTTCGAGTCTCGGTCCGGGACACAGTTTTAATCTGCCAGGAAGTTTCATACAGGACTTGTTTTTGATAATTCCGAAGCTTTATCGAATGACACTGGTTTTCCTATTCCATATCAGGTGAGCATTTATGTTTCTGGTGTTTCCGTATTTTTGTCTTTTACGTTGCTGATTAATTTGATTTCTGATGAAATGTTGCAAAACAAGGGGAATGAAGATGTGCTGTTAATAATGTAGCTCAAAAACATAAAGTAAAGAACTAAAAACTTTGCTTAGTTGAACTATCCGAATGACCTCAACCGTTTGCGAGTAATTAGGACGCAATGGCAAAAAAAGTACTTGGTGAGAGGTTTCAGCTTCCTCGACATTCATACGAGACTGATTTCCACGAGCTGTCACTATCTCCTACAACGAACGTATAAGCGTATGACTGCGGTCACGTCGTGCAAAGGTGATAACGTCAACTGCATTGTGCATGTCGGCGCAACGGGACTAATTTCCGCTCGTCAGCTGCCGGTATGCGTCGCAGGCGCGCACTCCTCACACGGTCAGCGTTCTCATTCAACTCGCGTCCATCCATCTCCGTTGCTCCCCACAGTCGGCGCTGGAGGTGCGTTAGCTCTTGCACAAACTCATCCAGTGTTACATCAATCAATTTAATCTGTGTTTCTGCCGCCCAGTGTCTGTCCATACACCGTGATTAATCACTGCGGCTGTCCCCTGGGAGAGAACTCCGCCGCCGCTGGTCGTATCTTTCACAGGCGCCGACGTGTCCACACAAACAGGTGATGCATGTTGCTGGCGCGCAAGACTTTATTATAAAGTACACGAGCTTCAGCCCGCTCTCAGAAAACCCTATTACCTTACTAGTGGGCTCACTGCGTCGCCTCTTCTCGGAAACATGATTATTCATTATGCCGAAAACTTTTAGTGCAGATTAAACTTTTTATCTCACAAAAACGAAAGCAAAATTTTTCATGAATAATCATTAACACAGGAATGCCGTACACTGCGAGGGGAACACGCCATTGGTACATACAACGTTAGACGATGTAGCACTTAATACTTTTATTGGATTTTCTTGCAGTTAAACCTGGAGTATAATTTCCTCTTCCATTCTTACGGTCGTTTCCTTCCAGCTTCGGTAAGTATGCTATATACGTGACGCATGCTATTCTCCGTGTTTATATTCTTTGTGATCAAGTAGTTGTGAAACAGGTAAGTCTATATGTCGTCTCTCAAAGGATCCAGATTTAGTATACGTTCGTCATTAAATGCGTACAAGCTAATGCTATTTTTTGGTGTGTACTACCAATTAAACACACAAAAGAAAACATTTGCTCTTACATATTGTTATACGACGCTAAATAGTCTAATTTTCCGCAAGTCGCGCAACATCAAGCAACGTGTCAGACACTGATATCATAGACAAAAATATTCATTGTGTATAAGATATTAGATTAAGTTCTCCTATAAATTCAAATACGTAAATGTTTAAGCTAGTTACAGATAGCGATAATAATCTCATAGTAAATGTAGGCTGTGATACTCATATTTATCAGCAACACATTCCCTGCAAAAAAAGGAAAAAAAAAAAGTTACTCTTTTATTTCTAGATCTTCACAAATTTCCCCTACTCGATTAAGATTTAACCTCTCTGAACTGTTTCTCTTAAGCGGTAAATAATGAATTTTTCGTTACTTATTCTGTAAACATAGTCACAATGTTCCAGCAACCAATTTTCTATCGCACCAGTGGAACTGTCTGTCTGAGGGCTCTATTCTTGATCCAAATTCCATTTCTCTACTGCACATAAACATATTCCCTTGAAATTTTACGTTTCTGACTTTCGGTTTACAAACTTTAGATTGACAAGTACAAAGATCTTATGGCAAGGCACTTTGTTTCGTAATATCACAGTTTTGCGCTGAGAGACATTAATTTCTTGTTGTAATGATCCCAAATCCGGCTGGTCCTCCGTGGAGGTTCGAGTCCTCACTCGGGCATGGGTGTGTGTGTTTGTCCTTCGGATAATTTAAGTACTGTGTAAGCTTATGGGCTGATAACCTTATCAGTTAAGTCCCATAAGATTTCGCACACATTTGAACATTTAAATTTGATCCCAAATCACCATTCATCATTTCTAATTATGCTTATTAGAAAATTGGCCCTTCTGTCTAATAACTCTGACATCAGTTTACCTTTCCAAGATGTTTTGCAGGAGGATGCCATTGAGAATGTTCCTTATTCCATGCTTTCCATGTTTCCTACGTAGTTACAGATTTTATTTTATTTTTTTTTTTTAAGTCTTTTCCTCAGCTGTACCGATACATATTGATTTGTAGTTTATAAATTCTCTGATTTAGTATGGTTTTAATTGTAAATTTCAGTGATTTTACATGTGTATACCCAAGGTTGATTGACTTATGTGAACGTTTTTCTTTTATCAACTCACCACAATTATTTCAATACTTAACAAGAAAGACATTCGTAAGATCAATTCTCTTTTTTCCCCGTAACAAAACAATTATGAGCGCAGTATTTATTCTACAGAACTGCATTACGTGTCCGTAAGTGACACGTCGCTACTCAGAGTTGCTTTTTCTCATAGATGCGAAGAATGTGGAACACAGGGTGAGTTGCAGAGAGACGCGTGAAGAAAGTAGGTGTAACCTTTTTGAGAAACCATCTCATGTACCGTATAAAATGGATTGATTACACTTAACACACCTGCCTTCTCAATGTGAATTTCAAGCTTTTATCTATGCTCATCATTGGTCGTACTTTCCTAGCAACTTTGTTTGATTTTTGAGTGGTTTTATTGCTACGTTTTGATTACAAACACTGTTGTTAAGCGTGATGCCTGTTGACACAAAGGCAAGCCTTTACACTAAAATTCATGTTAAACGCAATCATAATTTATATAAACACTCATCACTTCTGAACGAAATGCAGTGAACTTGCTCTCTGCGTGCATCCAAACTTCTCTAATCGTCATTATGGTCATTGCATAATGAATAAAGCACAAATGAGTAAAATCCCTCTCAGGCATTAGCTCTCTTCACGTGTTTTAAGACTCGAAAAATCGTGATGCTTGAGCAGTAATTTAGATTTAGTTGTGCTAAAATGTTGATTGGAGTTCCGTTTTCATATCTACAAGAGACTTTCAAAGAATACTTCAAATGGATCTAAGTCTTCTATTGAACTTCCGTGCAGATAATTTTACGTGATCATACAGTTTCGTAGCATTTCGTTATATTACGCCTAGATATTTACGCAGCATGACAGATTATGAATCTTGCCAGTGCTCCAACAATCGGATTCATATTAATTGGGATATTTACTTCTGTTGTGGGTATATTCTTGTAATGACCAACATTTAACGATATTTGACAATCTCAGAGGAATCTAAAACACTGTCCATGTGCTTTACCACTTACTTAGAGTCACTCAATATCAATACTGACCTGTACGAAACAGCACGGTCAGTGAAACTATGAGAGCCGGCAAACTCTGTTTGATAAGCCCGACAGACCATATTTCTTAAGTCGCTCACGTATATAGAGAACATCACAAGTTCTATTCCACTTCCTCGTGGTATGTTAAAAATTAATTTCGTTTCTGTTGCACATTCGTCGGCATGTATCACATTGGGTTCTACAAGTCAAAAAATTCAGAATTCTAATGAAAACCCATAACAGGGTATCTTGATTTAACTGAACCATGTGATACAGTTTGGAAGGTACTCTGGGAATTTGGGTAGAAAGAATCTTCCCATTCACTTGCAGATTTTATATAACATTATGAAAGATATAGATTTTTCCATCTACGTCAATGTGTTCGACAACAACTTACATCTATCAAGAAAAGAAAAAACAGTTGTCATCAGCACATACGACACGGAACAAATAAACCGTTTATCACACTCTTAAGAAAATCTTTTCTAAGCCTGTAGGAGTCGATAGCTTGATAATATATTGTGTGTTAGTAGTGTTTACAGTGCAACCAATGAGAATAATTTGGGTATTGTGAAAAAAAACTCGTCCCGGTGGAGGTTCGAGTCCTCCCTCGGGCATGGATGTATGTGTCTGTCTTTAGGATAATTAAGGTTAAGTAGTGTGAAAGCTTAAGGACTGATGACCTTAGCAGTTAAGTCCCATAACATTTCACACACATTTGAACATTTTGATCAAAAAAAAAAAAAAAAAGGTCCCCTACTTACGAAAATTTTTACGTTATCGCGTAGAACCATCACAATACGTTCAATGTGCAAAAAATTTATCTTCGAAGAAGTAACAACCATTTATGGTGGTGAACACTTTTTGTCACGGTATAATGAATGTAGGAGTCGTTTCCTGAAGTATAAAGTGCCACGGTGAGAACAACGATATGCTCCCATGTGATTCTGCAAAAGGCAAAGAATTTCTCACGAGCACGTACTTACCCTGCGCTGGTCTATTCTAGAGGAGTGTAACAAAACGTAAACGCAGTGAGCCAATTTAACCGAGGGGATGACTGAGGCCTTTGCGGTAGCATATTGTTCCGGAAGGACGGATAAAGCAGGTTAATTAACGGGCGCTATGCTTAAACTAATATCAAAGTTCCAGAATGGCTTAAGCCCAGAAACAAGTTTATATTACCTGCGAAGGTTAATCCCCGCCGAAATTACCTCCACAGCGGACGTTACGTCGCGCATGCCGCTGGGCGCCCAGCGCATGAAACCGCGATGCTCCCGCGATGCGCGGCGCCTTCGCAGTTACGTCGTATGTTTACCGTCGCCTCTGCGGCAAACTGCGTCGCGTTCTCATACAATGAAACGCAAACACTTGCTCCGTACCAGTACTTTATCTAGCAATGCTGGAACCACTGGCGTAACACAATCGACGAGGAAAGCCAATTGAAGAAGGTGTATTTCTCTTATTGCTTCTCATTTTCAACAATAAATGATGGCTATCAACATCGTTGAAAAATACGCATTAGTCTATCAGACACTTTGTCGGGCATGCAAATGTGTTGCAATGCAGACGGGGAGTAAACCAACACTGTTGTTCGTAGTACGAGATGTCAAAAGCAGGGGTGGTACACGAATTCTAGATATACCGGGTGATCAAAAAGTCAGTATAAATTTGAAAACTGAATAAATCACGGAATAATGTAGATAGAGTGGTACAAATTGACACACATTCTTGGAATGACCTGGGATTTTATTAGAACCGAACAAATACAAAAGTTCAAACAATGTTCGACAGATGGCGCTTCATCTGATCAGAATAGCAATAATTAGCATAACAAACTAAGACAAAGCAAAGATGATGATCTCTACAGGAAATGCTCAATATGTCCACCATCATTCCTCAGCAATAGTTGTAGTCGAGGAATAATGTGAACAGCACTGTAAAGCATGTCCGGAATTATGGTGAGACATTGGCGTCGGATGTTGTCTTTCAGCATCCATAGAGACGCCGGTCGATCACGATACACTTGCGACTTCAGGTAACCCCAAAGCCAATTATCGCAGGGACTGAGGTCTGGGGACCTGGGAGGCCAAGCATGACGAAAGTGGCGGCTGAGCACATGATCATCACTAAACGACGCGCGCAAGAGATCTTTCATGTGTCTAGCAATATGTTTTTTTTGTTCTAATAAAGCCCCATGTCATTCCAAGCTTGTGTGTCAATTTTTACCTCTCTATCTACATTATTCTGTGGTTTATTAAGTTTTCAAATTTATACTGACTTTTTGATCACCCGGTATATAACTGGATGTGTGTGTGCATGTTCCAGCATGGTTATGGAACGCGTGGAGAAATTTAAGCAAGAAGTGGTACGCATACTAAGTAACTATGAGGATTATTCGGAAAGTAAGATCCGATCAGTCGCGAAATGGAAACCACAAAAAATGGTTCATATGGCTCTGAGCACTATGGGACTTAATATCTTAGGTTCAAACGGTTCAAATGGCTCTGAGCACTATGGGACTTAACTTCTCAGGTCATCAGTCCCCTAGAACGTAGAGCTACTTAAACCTAACTAACGTAAGGACATCACACACATCCATGCCCGAGGCAGGACTCGAACCTGCGACCGTAGCGGTCGCGCGGTTCCAGACTGAAGTGCCTAGAACCACACGGCCACCGCGGCCGGCGATGTGACTGGTATTTCATCATTGTGGAAGTATACGATAACAAATTCAGACTAAGTGAAACACACACGTTACAGTAACGGGTGCCCAAAAACACAATATCAATATACATGTACCCCCCCTCCCCATCTGGCAGCCATCCAGGAGTGCAAACTTGCGTGTCAATTGCCATAAAGGTACCAAATGACATCCTGTGGTTTTGCGCCAAGCATATTGGACCTTTTTATGCTATTCAGCAATGGTTCTTTCAGTCTCCAGAGAATCAGTAAGTTCCTGCTTCAATTGACGAGAGATCTGGCGATTTTGTGGCCATCGCAGTTGTTGTACAGAATGAAGAGTGAGTTGAGCTGCGGCAGCCGTATGCGGACGTGCACTGTCCTGCTGAAATATCACATCATCTTCGTACAGAAGAAATGTTATTAGCACTTGAGCAATGTAGCAAGTACTGGTTACTTTACCCTGCAGAAACACCAAATGTGATACGAGTTGCAACTGAAGGCCACACTATGAAACCTGAGATGGGATCTGCGCATCATGGGGGAATACACTCGGGAATAGGCTACTCTTCAACACTATGAAGTTTGTGTACACCCCCATCTCTCGCCTGGAGACAGAAGCTACTCTCATCACTGAAGACAAAGAGAGGCAGTCTGATCTCCAGTCGACTCTTTCATGACACCAGAGTAGCCATGCTTGGCGATGTTATGTGATTTTAGTCTTGCTGCAAGCAGATGGTTCCTTGGTGACGCACGGGGTGCAACATATGCCCAGATTTCTTCTTGCTATGGCGTTCGGTCGGCCATCGCTGCTCGCAAAATGCGTCGTTCCCGAAGTGCGTCTGTACTACGTAGACGTCCTGAACTTGGTCCATGTGTGTGACAATGTTCCACAGACCACTGCCGAAAACAGCGACACACCACCGATACAGTAAGCCAAACGTGTGAAGCAAGCCGCCAAAACGCCCATCCACCTTCCCGCAGGTTCTAAATGCGACGCCATTCACATGGCTTCATTTGTTCAACAGGCGCACGTACTCGTCGAGGGGCATGGTTGTACTCTACAATGAATGTAGCATACACTGTTCATCCCTAAACTCAGCACTGTTACTGACTGCAGAGTCAAAACAAGGGTATACAGACAGGCCTCCCTAGCGCCGTTTGATTGCCGATGACCATGAAAAATGAATCACCTAAGATTACAACCCTTAGTATGCACAAAATGAAATGAAATGAGCGTATAACATCGTTGTCCGGGAGGCCCCACCCAGGGAAGTTCGGCCGCCGCAGTGTACATACACTCTGTAACAGATTTGAGTGCAGACATTTCTACAGGTGGTACCGTAATATGTAAACACAGCAGTGTGCCGGTTGTTTTTCCCTGCGTCGAACAGTCTTCCCCCAAATATGTTACAAACATTGCAACCTGATGTTTTTTGCGTGCTCGCAACGTCATCACTAAGTGGACTACGCCCGTCAGTATAGACTAACCGTTTTGCTTCCACATCACAACACCTTACCTGCCGTCCGGGAGAAAATTACCACTAATGGCTTTCTCTTGCCATACAAAGCTGGAGGTACTAGCTTAGCTAAAGACAAAGGACTTGTAATAGCTATAATTATTAGCGTTAGAATGAATAGTCGAGATTGCAAAAATATTTCTTGATTGATCGGTTTCGGTTTGGTGGGCGGAGGGAGGGGGGGGGGGGCAAGAAATTCTGAATATTCCTTGTATATATGCCGAAACGGGTCAATAAAGAAATGTTTTTGCGATCTCGACTATTCGTTCTAATGTAAATGTAACATCAGGTCGCTGCTCTCCGTAGACTATGTCGTGAAAACTTATCTATAATTATTAGTCTGCAAATGAGGTAAATACTGACTTAACGTTGTTCAGTACACTGTCCTCAGTGACAAGCAGAAATATGTGCATTTAACACCCGTTCCACCCTGTGAGGGGAGAAGTCAGTTGTCATAAGCAATTCTTAGACTTCGTTTTGCCTGGAGTGATGGTAGTCAGTCTCGAGCTTGACTGGTGCGTAGTACCAGCAACTCAGCTGAGTTTATTATTGTCTGAGAAACAATGAACAGAATTTTAACTACACAAAAGCATGTATTTATTTGGAAGCATGGTGGAAACATAACCATAATTACAGTGATGGTAGTGATTTGTTGGTGGAACGTTTTTCAAACATCCTACCTCCAACTCGACAAAGTATTCGCAAATTAAATTTAAGATTTGCGAAGAATGGGTCGGTAGCGGAATTTCCCATTTCAGATAAGCCAAAGTCTGTTACTACACAAGAGAATCATAACGTTGTCGCTCAATGTTATGTGCAAACAACGACTAAATCTCAAAGAAAAGAGTCCAGGGAGTGTGGTATAGCAGGAAAAAGTCTACGAAGGATTAAAAAAGCTGAAATTGAAACCATGTAGGCCTACGTTGCTTCAAAGTCTAAACTATAATATCTGGACTGCGTGTTGTACACAATCCGACGAGAAGCCCATGCGATATTTTATAAAAGTATTCTTTCGAATGACGAAGCGAATTTTACGGTCAATCGCAGAGTGAACGAACACAACTGTGTCTAGTGGAATTCTACGATTTCCCGTGTGGCGACGGAAACGGAGTTAATCTCTCCTGGCATGAATGTATAGAGATGGACTTTTGGCGGCAACATAATCGGTACTCATTTTTTAACGGAACAGTCATTTATATAAATTACCTACATACGTGTCAACAAGAAGTCGAAAAATATACACTTTATGAACATCTGCAGCCGGTTCATGGAAAACTGATATGGCAACAACACGGATCATCACCGCATAATGGAGTTGTTGTGAGAGACTTTCTAAATGAAAACTTTGATGAATGGATCGACAGACGGGGTACTAATAAATGGCCTCGATTTTATCCGCAGATATCACACCCATGGATTTTTCTGCATGGGGCATATTAAAAATGGGTTTTATTTCTTTAACATTAGTGATGTTGAGCATTTGAAGGAACGAAACGACTCAGAACTTGAAAATATACAGTTCCGTCAGATTTGCGGGAAAATTTGTAAATCTGTGTTGAAAAGATGAATGGAAGTCACTTTTAGCATCTTTTTATGTTCATTGAAATCCGCATGTATTTCCCTGTTGATCATAAATTTGTATTTTTATTTATTTAGTATTGTTGTTGTTGCGGTTTTCAGTCCAAAGAATGGTTTGATGCAGCCCTCCATGCTACTCTATCCCATGCAAGCTTCTTCATCTCCAAGTAACTACTGCAACCTACATCCTTCTGAATCTACCTACTGTATTTATCACTTTACCTCCCTCTGAGATTTTTAAGCCTCCCCCCTCCCCACGTTTTCCTCCAGTAGTAAATAGTTGATCCCTTGATGCCTCAGAATGTCTCCTACCAATTCATCCCTTCTTCAATCGGGTTGTGACACAAATTTCTCTTCTTCCCAATTCTATTCAGTACCTCCTCATGAGTTAAATAATTTACCCATCTAATCTTGAGCATTCTTCTGCAGCATCACATTTCAAAAGCTTCTATATTCTTCTTGTCTAAACTGTTTATCGTCCATGTTTCACTTCCATACATAGCTACACTCCATACAAATACTTTCAGAAAGGATCTCCTGACACTTAAATCTGTACTCGATGTTAACAAATTTCTCCTCTTCAGAAAGGCTTTTCTTTTTGTTGCAGTCTACGTTTCATATCCTCCCTACTTCGACCATTATCAGTTATTTTGCTTCCAAAATAGCAAAACTCATCTACTATTTTAAGTGTCTCGTTTCCTAATATAATTCCTTCAGCATCACCTGATTTAATTCGACTACATTGCATTAGCTTCGCTTTCTTATTGTTGATGTATCCGGACCCGCAAAAACATACGATTTTCATATTAGTTGCATTTTGCTGCCACCTACTGCCAGGTGCTCCATATCAGTGACCTCAGTAGTCATTAAACATCGTGAGAGAGCAGAATGGTGCCCTCTGCGGAACACACGGAATTGTAATGTGGTCAGGTGATTGGGTGTCATACGTCTGTACATAAGATTTCTACACTCCTAAAAATTCCTAGGTCTACTGTTTACGATGTGATAGTGAAGTGGAAACGTGAAGGGTCACGTACAGCACAAAAGCGTACAGGCTGACCTCGTCTGGTGACTGACAGTTGAAGAGGGTCGTAGTATGTAATAGACCATTACATAGGAATTCCAAACTGCATAAGGATCCACTGCAAGTACTACGACAGTTAGGCAGGAAGTGAGAAAACTTGGATTTCATGGTCGAGCGGCTGCTCATAAGCCACATATCACGCCGGTAAATGCCAAACGACGCCTCGCTTGGTTTAAGGAGCGTAAACATTGGACGATTGAACAGTGGAAAAACGTTGTACGGTGTGACGAATCACGGTGCACAATGTGGTGATCAGATGGCGGGATGTGGGTATGGCGAGTGCCCGGTGAACGTCATCTGCCAGCGTATGTAGTGCCAACAGTAAAAAATGGTTCAAATGGCTCGGAGCACTATGGGACTTAGCTTCTGAGGTCATGAGTCCCCTACAACTTAGAACTACTTAAACCTAACTAACTTAAGGACATCACACACACCCATGCCCGAGGCAGGATTCGAACCTGCGACTGTAGCGGTCACGCGGTTCCAGGCTGTAGCGCCTAGAACCACTCGTCCACCCCGGCCGGCTGCCAACAGCAAAATTTGGAGAGGGTGATGTTATGGTGTGGTCATGTTTTTCATCGAGGGGGCTTGCGCCACTTGTTGCTTTGCGTGGCACTATCACAGCACAGGCCTACATTGATGTTTTAAGCACCTTCTTGCTTGCCACTGTTGAAGAGAGATTCGTGGATGGCGACTGCATCTTTCAACACGATCGAGCACCTGTTCATAATGCACGGCCTGTGGCGGAGTGGTTACACGACAATAACATCCCTGTAATGGACTGGCCTGAACCGAGTCCTGACCTGAATCCTGTAGAGCACCTTTGGGATGTTTTGGAACGCCGACTTCGTGCCAGGCCTCACCGTCCAACATCGATATCTCTCCACAGTGCAGCACTCCGTGAAGAATGGGCTGCCATTCCCCAAGAAACCTTCCAGCACCTGATTGAACGTATGCCTGCGGAAGCGGAAGCTGTCATCAAGGCTAAGGTGGGCCAACAGCGTATTGAATTCCAGCATTACCGATGGAGGGCGCCAAGAACTTGTAAGTCATTTCCAGCCAAGTGTTCGGATACTATTGACCACATAGTGTAGGAAAGATAGTGGTTGCCAAATGTAGCCTTATGAATAACAAAGACATTGAAGACGTCATGGGATAACATGTATAAATAATCGAATCCACAATTTTGTATCTCATTAGATCGATTTGTCACAGTGCTGATGCCACTTGATGTCTATGGGTGGTTTAATACATCAATATAAAATTACCGAGGTAATAGTCATTTGAGACAATTCTTTTGTTTTATAAAATGCCAATCATCAATCATTCCTAAACAACCTCTGAAATTTGTCAGCATGTTGGACATTTGCCTTGTAAACTGAATGCGATTTTTCGAAATGTTACATAAGAAATATAACTATGCTATGAGATAATATATGCCACCAGCTCTCTACGGAATAAAAGACTGTCTTCATCCGCCAGAGACATTCAAAGCAGCGACCTGCAGTTTGAGCGCCAACGAATAACCAGCACAGAATCACTGTTTTCCAGTGAAACTCTTTGCGACCAAGAGGGAAGTCATGGTTCCACAATCATTCATCTTATGAAGAAACGTCAAGGAAGTAGGTTTACACACACACACACACACACACACACACACACACGCACACACAGATGCACGATTATAGTAAAGTTGTACGATAGTCTTGGAGCAGCACGATGCGACTTATGAAACTCTTGATCCTAGATACATTTTGAAAAAGGATGATTACGGTTTAACACCACGTCGACAAAAAGGACATCAAAGGCGATACAAATGCATATATAACACAAGAACGACACAGCAAATCGGACGTGTAGCTTTCAAAGGAAGCATCACGACTTTCATCCTGTGTAATTTTCAATGGTAACAATGCTGCATTAACGAAGATGTGAATTTGAGTCATCCCTAAAGCAAGTCATGTAACATAATCACAAAACTTTATGTCTCTTTCACAGTGCATACTGATACTGGGAGCTGTAACAGTTTCAGCAGTAGAGCCTGATTACATCTTCATTCCTACTGTGCTCGAACCACTGCAGTGTCGTGAAAAATTAAACATGTAAGTAAATATAAGTGCACTTTGTAATATATCGTGCATAGGAGTTGTGATTTGCGATGGTAACGATCTTTGCTCGTGGTAAGAATCAGAGGTGTTACGCGCGCAGTTTTTTTAAATTAATCACGTAACAAAATGCGGCCATTTTACGTTCCCAGTTCTGCTGCTGATCGTCCGATAGATAACTGCTATAGGTATATATAACGACTTATGATAATTAAACAACGGCTACAATTTTACTGACAAATACTTTTTGTTTATTTGAAACAATACCTAAATCTTTAATCCTAATATCATTCAACTTAATATCATTTCCGATGCTCATGAGTTTTGATAAGAATTTTGGGAAAGAGATGGAATGTAACGTGTGATGTGCAGGGTGTTACAAAAAGGTATGCGAGACTTTCAGGAAACGTTCCTCACTCGTACCGGAAGAAATTATGTTACATGGGCATGAATCCGGAGACACTTTATTTCCATGATAAACTCATGTTTTACTTCTCTTCATCATCACATTAATCATAGGAAACACACAGAAAGTGTACATACCAGAATTACATGAAACGTATTCTTACGTGTCGTTTTCAACATACGCTCTCGCTTACAGTACGAAACTCTTTTCTAAACGAAATGTTCAGAATGCCCTTCGTTAGGCCAGGCGCAAATTGAGACGCGTGTAGCACGTGTGGCGTGACACGACGCTACAGCGCGACACGCAAGTTCCGCACATGTCGCGCGGGTGCAGCGCATATTGCGACGCGTACACAATACTTCGCAAGTGCCAACTGGCGACGTTCTGCGCTGACAGAACCGAAGCGCGCGCAACCTGTTACCTTTCTCAAACGATTTTACAGAAACAATTCACTGAAAATATTTGATTTTTCCCTTACTTGTAGCGTTACACGTCAGCTTCGTGGTCAAGTGCCCATCATCTCGCTAATGACCATTCTTATTGTGATGTACACATTTTAGTAAGACACTACGCCAAACTCCAAAGTTTGCAACGAAAATTAGGGGTCGCTATGGTTTTGCGTTTGGTGTGTATTATACCATATGTTGCTGCATATGAAATTTAGCTAACATGTTGAATTTTTGTTTAGACTTGGGAGGAGGTCTCTATCTGCCTCCGATCTCGAGAAAATGGATCCCATGTAGCGCGCTCACTTCCGACTCACGCTCGCGAGAATGAAATACTCGCAACATCTCTCATATCTCCTAAACCGCTCGAGACATCGAAACGAAAGTTTGGCGAGTGGTAGCACACAAGGAGGAGAGTGTTTTGCCAATTCTTAAACACACGGAACTTTCTTATCTATGGCGATATATCAGTATTTATACTTCCCTTTTTATTTATTTTACTCCAGTGACTGTAATTTTTTTAAGAGTTATCGACAGCTACCGAATCAAGAGCTTCCTAGTTTGGAAATACACATGAAATTTCTTCTTTTGTGTTACTGCAAAACGACACTATGAGGTTTTTCGTAAGCTATTGAGTTCTGTGATTGCCAATTACTTGTCTAATGAGGCACCCCGTTTCGGAATTCTGTCGCAATAGCTGCTGTGAGATGAGTTTGTCAAATTACACTGTGACAAAGCAAGTACAATTAAACCAGTCACCAAGAGAAATGTGGCCGTTACTCACAAACGGTGATGCTTCTTCGAATGAGAAAAGTTACCAACTCACGCAAAAATAGATTGCCAATTCTGTTGGAATTTTGGTGGAACCCACCGTATTTTTAGCAATGAGCGTCTGGAATGGAAACTTAACAAAGGATTTTATTCCTTCACAATGGTCAGCGTATTGTCAGCAGCGGAGGATAATGCGCGCGACAGGAATGCACAAGCTAGCCATGTGTGCCTTGTGAGTTGGAGTTCGAAAAACATTGTAGATCTGCCTTTGTCAGCAGTACTTTTCAACAAATTAAATGTATCTAATCATAACACTCTTTTAGAATATTCCTACTTTCGTAATAATACCGACCATTTTCTTCATTTGCGTAGCCTGTTGTATAATTAGTTTGTTAATGCTGATACTATGCATGCAACAATTGAAATGCTTTTTGTCATCACGATGAACCAATTAAAACATTGTTATTTGTGACTGCTTTTCGACTGTTTCTAGTTTGCAGTGGAAATGTGATGTTCACATGCATGTAGTACAGTGTGTCGTATTACATTATTACATCCATATTAGAGTAATCACAGTGAGACTTCTATACTTCAGATCTTGGACGCTTTTTACCAGGAGCGCAAAGGGATCACACCTGTGGAGATTATCGCATTCTAAATTTTTGTAACAGATCGTACAGATACGCCAGCATACTAGGCAGCGAGAAGATAACATTGTTATACTTTCCTACCTTGATTCTTAATCACATGATTTTATAATATTCATGGCTTCCTTATTCACTACCCTCTGTCCCTTCTTGCGATCTGAAAACATCGCGGTGGCATATGATACAATTCCAGCGGCCAATGGCTCAACAATTACTGAAGTATACATTTTTCTTGGCAGAAGAAAAACAAAACAGAACTACACAGATATAAATAACAGAAAAGTATAATGTACTAACGAAGAATGCTGGAGCGCTTAAATGGCGAAAAACGAAACACTACCCAAAGGCAATAAAATTAAGGATGGGGATAAGGCAAAATTTATCGTATGGGCAATGCTACCACCGCTCATATGCGCCGTGAGCATATGACCGGCCTACTTATCTGCTCCCCGACTCAAATTTCCCACGATGCTAGCGAGGCACGCGCGACGCGCGGCACAAGAAACTGTGCCTCAACCACAACGCCGCGCGACCTGCCGCAGGCCCGTGTCGCGTCCCAGTCGCGTCGCGTCGCAATTTGCGCGGTCCCATTTGAATCAGTGAAGTTACAAAGACGCGCGCTGCGCTGCGTCGCGCTATACGCGTCTCAATTTGCGCCTAGCCTTAGGAAGTCTACATGTATCGACACACCGTCCCACTGAGTCGCTGATGCAATGCCGACTGAACTATCCAAGAATGACTCATGACTCGCAGCTTAGCTTCCGCGAGTCCTTTTCTTTGAACTGATGACGAAAGGTAAAGATCCCAGACTCGAGTTTCAGGGCGGCGACCCTGTCGCTCTTCCTCCACCCTCCCCCCCCCTTCCCCCCGCCCCCGTCACTGTCTGTCTCTTAACACTAAAATATAAAACACACACACACACACACACACACACACAGGGAGAGAGAGAGGGAGAGAGAGAGAGAGAGGAGGGTGGATTGAGGAGGAGGAAAGGGGGGCGGGGAGGCACGCATATGCACTCATGTATATCGGATTCCGGTTATCACTGAAACAACCGGAGTTTGGTTATAACGGTATTATTCCACGCTAGTTTAACCTGACTGTTAAAACCGTTGAAAATAACCGGTTTCTAAAATAACCCATTTACGGTCTTTTCTTCTTGTTATTTCGTGTAATAGATGTAGAAGTCGAACAAAGACTGAAAAATTTTGACTCTCTCAGTTTCAACATATATGGAATCATAACATCAAATTAAAAAGGGAACCGTTCGCTGCTTTTCTCGAAAAGCGGTAAGTGGCTAAATACTGCAAAAAGTCTCCTATCTCCTACCGATTGTAATTTGTTGAAATTCCGCTTAAAAATCACGTTGTGATACCACTGTTCTGTCATTACGAATAGCCAGTGCTAAAGCGCGAGAACTCAGGTTGAAGAACTTTGTTTAACGTGTTAATTTGTCCATTTACAAGGGCTACATGCTCATAAAGGCATACTATGTAGACACAGATAGCGGATCAGGTACTTTCTACTGTTGTTGTATGCTGTGATGAATTTTTGTTAAGTTTTGAACTTATTACTGTTACCAAAATTTCCTTCCTCTTTTATTATTTCATCGGAGTGGCAGTTAACACTTTAATGTTGTAAAAGAAATGAATCATTGTACTTCATTACTACGCGTTTATAAAAATTTGCAAAAGTAGTGTTCGTACCATTCTGTAATATGACTGATGTTCGCCGTCGACAGCAAGAAACTGCCATATGGAACAGGCGTCAGGAAACATTGCGCACTGCACGTGCACGCGTCCTTTAGACTACGATACTCGGCAACAGTAACATTATTGTCTCAGCAGTGCTGTACCAGTTCTTATGGCAAGTGTTTGTTGGTCGTTTCTGTTGGCACTGCTATTACAACAGTACCGTACTTTTCAATTAAAAATTAGACCTTTGCTAAAATTGTTTATTTAACAGAAAACAGAAAATTTTACTACTTCTGCTGTGGCTATTTATTATGTTGGTTTTCTAACCGGTTATTAGCAAAAAAACAAAGAAAACACCTGTTATAAACAAGACCGAACGAATACCGAAAAATATCGGTTATTCGGAAGTAAAATACCGGTACCAGTTTTAGCCGGTCGATTCTTTCCATCCCTATCACATATTTTACTACGTGTATGTTCAAAGCAGCTGATAGATGAAGTTCAGCTCCGTATCACACATGAAGACACGACTATACGATTGTTATCGTATCGGTGGCAGGGCTAGTAACGTGCGTAGGACTCTGCACGGTTTGTGTTCGCAAACCGTGGACGAGTCGGCGACCGCTTTTACTGGACGATTACCGGCTAAATAAATAATAGCTCGGCGGTGGTAATATATAAGCCGGCGGCCCCGGTCGGCCAGAAAACCATTTCGGAGCCATCAAGGAGAGCGATAAGACGATAAATCGCGGGGGCGGTTCATATAGAGTCCCACCTGGGGGCAGGGCAGGCCGAGGGCGGGGCCGGCCTCGGGGTGAAGAGGCGCGACACGGCCCTCCCGTGAAAAATGGCCACCGTAAATCCAGCGGCCGCCGTGGTGTCGCGGCCGCCGCCGTGTTCGTCTGTCTGCCGGGCTGCCGGCCGCAATGACGCCCGACCCTTTGCTGCCGCATCCAGCACTGGGCCTGTGTTGTGCGGACGCGTAAATGCGACCAGTTCACTACGACGACCAACTCCAGATAGTGTCCCTGGCTTACGGTTTGGGCGATTTAATTATTCCATCTACATTGCTCTTTGGCAAGTTAAATGAACGAAACCCTCAGATCGTATAGGTAATTTATATGTTGTTGTTATTGTGGTCTTCAGTCCTGAGACTGGTCTGAGGCAGCTCTCCATGCTACTCTATCCTGGGCAAGCTGCTTCATCTCCCAGTACCTACTGCAGCCTACATCCTTCTGAATCTGCTTAGTGTATTCATCTCTTGGTTTCCCTCTACGATTTTTACCCTCCACGCTGCCCTCCAATACTAAATTGGTGATCCCTCGATGTCTCAGAACATGTCCTACCAACCGATCCCTTCTTCTAGTCAAGTTGTGACACAAACTCCTCTTCTCCCCTATTCTATTCAATACCTCCTCATTAGTTACGTGATCTACCCATCTAATCTTCAGCATTCTTCTGTAGCACCACATTTCGAAAGCTTCTATTCCCTTCTTGTCCAAACTATTTATCGTCCACGTTTCACATCCATACATGGGTACACTCCATACAAATACTTTCAGAAACGACTTCCTGACATTTAAATCTATACTCGACGTTAACAAATTTTTCTCCTTCAGAAACGCTTTTCCGTGCCATTGCTAGTCTACATTTTATATCCACTCTACTTCGACCATCATCAGTTATTTTGCTCCCCAAATAGCAAAACTCCTTTACTACTTTAAGTGTCTCATTTCGTAATCTAATTTCCTCAGCATCACCCGACTTCATTCGACTACATTCCATTGTCCTCGTTTTGTTCATCTTATATCCTCCTTTCAAGACACTGTCCATTCCATTCAACTGCTCTTCCAAGTCCTTTGCTGTCTCTGACAGAATTACAATGTCATCGGCGAACCTCAAAGTCTTTATTTCTTCTCCATGGATTTTAATACCTACTCCGAACTTTTCTTTTGTTTCCTTTATTGCTTGCTCAATATATAGATTGAATAACATCGGGGATAGGCTACAACCCTGTCTTACTCCCTTCCCAACCACTGCTTCCCTTTCATGTCCCTCGACTCTTATAACTGCCATCTGGTTTCTGTACAAATTGTAAAAAGCCTTTCGCTCCCTGTACTTTACCCCCGCCACCTTCAGAATTTGAAAGAGAGTATTCCAATCAACATTGTCAAAAGCTTTCTCTAAGTCTACAAATGCTAGAAACGTAGGTTTGCTTTTCCTTAATCTTTCTTCTAAGATTAGTCGTAAGGTCGGTAGTGCCTCATGTGTTCCAACATTTCTACGGAATCCTAACTGATCTTCCCCGAGGTCGGCTTCCATCAGTTTTTCCATTCGTCTAAAAAATTCGCGTTAGTATTTTGCAGCTGTGACTTATGAAACTGATAGTTCGGTACTTTTCACATCTGTCAACACCTGCTTTCTTTGGGATTGGAATTATTACATTCTTCTTGAAGTCTGAGGATATTTCGCCTGTCTCATACATCTTGCTCGCCAGATGGTGGAGTTTTGTCAGGACTGGCTCTTCCAAGGCTATCAGTAGTTCTAATAGAATGTTGTCTACTCCGGGGGCCTTGTTTCGACTCAGGCCTGTCAAACTCTTCACGGAGTATCATATCTCCCATTTCATCTTCATCTACATCCTCTTCCATTTCCATAATATTGTCCTCAAGTACATCGCCCTTGTATAGACCCTCTATGTACTGCTTCCACCTTTCTGCTTTCCATTCTTTGCTTGGAACTGGGTTTCCATCAAATCTCTTGATATTCATGCTAGTGGTTCTCCTTTCTTCAAAGGTCTGTAGGCAGTATCTATCTTACCCTTAGTGAGATAAGCCTCTACATCCTTACATTTGTCCTCTAACCATGCCTGCTTAGCCATTTTGCACTTCCTGTCGATATCATTTTTGAAACGTTTGTATTCATTCTTGCCTGCTTCATTTACTGCATTTTATGTTTTCTCCTTTCATCAATTAAATTCAATATTTGTTCTGTTACCCAAGGGTTTCTACTAGCCCTCGTCTTTTTCCTATTTGATCCTCTGCTGCCTTCACTATTTCATCCCTCAAAGCTACTAATTCTTCTTCCACTGTATTTCTTTCCCCCATTCTTTTCCCCATTCCTGTCAATTGTTCCTATATGCTCTTCCTGAAACTCTGTACAACCTCTGGTTCTTTCACTTTATCCAGGTTCCATCTCCTTAAATTTCCACCTTTTCGCAGTTTCTTCAGTTTTAATCACAGTTCATAGCCAATAGATTGTGGCCAGAGTCCACATCTGCCCCTTGAAATGTCTTACAATTTAAAACCTGGTTCCTAAATCTCTGTCTTACCGTTATATAAACTATATGATACCTTTTAGCATCTCCAGGGTTCTTCCATGTATACAACCTTCTTTCTTGATTCTTGAACGAAGTGTTGCTATGATTAAGTTAGGCTCTGCGCAAGATTCTACCAGGCGGCTTCCTCTTTCATTTCTTAGCCCCAGTCCATATTCACCTACTATGTTTCCTTCTCTCCCTTTTCCTACTCTCTAATTCCAGTCACCCATGACTATAAAATTTTCGTCTCCCTTCACTACCTGAATAATTTCTTTTATCTCATCATACACTCCATCAATTTCTTCGTCATCCGCAGAGCTAGTTGGCATATAAACTTGTGCTACTGTAGTAGGTGTGGGCTTCGTGTCTATCTTGGCCACCATAATGCGTTCGCTATGCTGTTTGTAGTAGCTTACCCGTACTCCTATTTTCTTATTCATTATTAAACCTACTCCAGCATTATTATAGCCCTGTAGTCACCTGACCACATGTCTTGTTCCTCCTGCCACCGAACGTCACTAATTCCCTCTATATCTAACTTTAACCTATCCATTTCCCTTCTTAAATTTTCTAACCTACCTGCCCGATTAAGGGATCTGACATTCCACGCTCCGATCCGTAGAACGCCAGTTTTCTTTCTCCTGATAACGACGTCCTATTGAGTAGTCCCCGCCTGGAGATCCGTATGGGGGACCATTTTACGTCCGGGATATTTTACCCAAGAGGACGCCATCATCATTTAATAATACAGTAAAGCTGCATGCCCTCGGGAAAAATTACGGCTGTAGTTTCCTTACTTTCAGCCGCTCGCAGTACCAGAACAGCAAGGCCATTTTGGTTAGTGTTACAAGGCCAGATCAGTCAATCATCCAGACTGTTGCCCCTGCAACTACTGAAAAGGCTGCTGCCCCTCTGCAGGAACCACACGTTTCTCTTGCCTCTCAACAAATACCCCTCCGTTGTGGTTGCACCTACGGTACGGCTATCTGTATCGTTGAGGCACGCAAGCCTCCCCACCAACGGCAAGGTCCATGGTTTAAGGGGGGGGGGGTGTTTATATATTTAATGTGAATTGTGGAAAGTAAGATCAGATCAGTGGCGAAATGGAAACCATTGTGAAAATCGCAAATTTTTTTTTGTAACAGTTAGCTACACATCTCAGCAGTTTCCGCTTCGTCTTACACATTTGTCGTAGCGTTGTACCCTCGGCATAGAAGGCAGCCACCTGTTCTTTCCGCTAATTCTCTATGCTGGTTACAGCTTATTGTCTGTGCCAAGATGTATTGCCCGCATCTCGTGGTAGTGCGGTAGCGTTCTCGCTTCCCACGCCAGGGTTTCCGGGTTCGATTCCCGGCGGGGTCAGGGATTTTCTCTGCCTCGTGATGGCTGGGTGTTGTGTGCTGTCCTTAGGTTAGTTAGGTTTAAGTAGTTCTAAGTTCTAGGGGATTGATGACCGTAGATGTTAAGTCCCATAGTGCTCAGAGCCATTTGAACCATTTTTGAACCAAGATGTATTCATAGCCAGCGGATCGTGTGAGCAGAGATGAAACTTAAGAGGAGCCAATTACGGACTGCATTGTGGATGGTCGGACACTTCCTATTGAAAACGGTGCAGGAACATTTTCATTGCCTCTGCAGAGACCGGCCGAGAATTATCACTACGAAGGGAACACATGACAGTTATATTTTGTGGGCTGCATGCCATTAGGCGAAATCACCAGGCTCTCATACTTGGTGGAAGACATCTTTACGTGTTCGCTGTGCGCTCAGAACTGAAAAGACCGACGTGACGCTATCAACGGGCATACTAGAGACACTGTCCGACACATCTGTGAACAGTCTCATCGAATTTTCACTGTGCTTTCCATTCCGCGTATGATTAGACCTTACCCTCAGGACAGTGTTCGAATTTGCATTCATGCTTCCTCAGTTACTATCTCAGTGACGCTCAAAATATCGTAGAGATCGTAAATGTATTACCTCTATGGTTGGTGGTGGAGCTAAATTGTCAGCATTCAGGAAGCCAAAAGTTCACAACCTTACATAGAGTTACAGTGAAGCTTTACGTTAAAATGAACAATCGAGATCGTATCGCCATGAAAGCAGCATTGTTAAATATTTATTTTACTGCTCAGAAAACTAAAATAGTTGTGATAGTGCTTGTGCGAGCCAACAATCCCCTAGGCATGGGCTGTATTCGAAAAGTGAGGAAGTGCTGAGATTGGCAGGTGGATAGGCTGTGTGATGCTGTGTGTGGAGACTGGCAAAGTGATAAGATCAGTGCAACGGCAAGGGTGCAGACAGTAGTATAAGCTTGCAGCCCGCGTCAGCAGCCCCATAGACTAGGGACGACTATGCACAGCTCAGGGTGGGACATGTTTGAGCGTACCAAATCACGCCATGAACCGAGACAGTACTCAGCAGCAGTTCCTGCCGATACAAACAGAAACAGACGGCTACGGAGTTTTCTCACAAAAGTGCAGGTCTCTGAGCAGCTGCACTGCCCCAGGTTCCAACTGCAGCCAACTGTGGGAGGAGACTGGCAATGACTGGAAGCTGGTGGCCCACGGGTTGGAGTGTGCTAAGTACACAGCATGACACTGAACATGAACGGTAGGCCTCTGGCTTGTGGGGGCGAAGTTCAGTGCTAGCAGCATACTGATTCGTGTCGACTGAACAACCAGTGTAGTTCCCCTAGTGAAGCTTCTTGTGAGACTGCATGCGTATGTCTGGAAATGTGTAATATTTATGCAGGTTGGCTTGTCCCTGTTTTGCCAAGACACAGATTTCCATCATTTAAGCCAACTTGGACATGTTGTAATCAGGTCACCAACGAAACAGTAGCTCTACCTTTCTGCTGTGTCAACGATATTACGACCCACGTCTCCATGATGGGCTGGGTATGTGGTAACAGCCCTAATGATGTGGAGACATTACTTCTTGGATCACTAAGTAGTTCCTGGTGTAACCGCCCATGACCGGTTCCTATATGACCTGCTTCAATGAGACTCATGAGTTAACTGTGATGGCGTCTTTATTTTAATCAGCCACACGAAGCGAAACAGCTACAACACCAACCACCTCCTATCTTCTGTGGATATGGCCAAGTGGGTCGAATTTCACTGTAATTATGTAAACACTTGGCACACATCTTAGGAGTTGTTAACTATAAACTGTACATTTAGTTTTTCTCTTTCACTAGTACAGCTTCTAGCAGAAGATTCATTGGCTGTATTCTTCAGATTAACACTATTCCCATAATTAGCCCACTGAATTTCTCTCATTTCCCCACAAGGATACAGATGCACTGAATTACCACTTACAAACTACTACATTAACAGTGCCAAGTTACCTCTTCTTGATCAGTACCACACCAATTATTTAATGGTCAAACTTTGTCATATTCAATATACTTCTTTGTTTATCAGGTGGCACCTTAACTAATCGTTACTCAGCTAATCATTATTTGCTACAGGTTACCCATTCTACTGGCACATGATGTACTAGGAGTTAGCGGGGATGGAGGTCCTCTGTCTAAGTAAATGCAAGCTGCACATAATATATCGTGACACTCATCGGTATGACTGCGTGACTCAGATTATCACAGTATTGCTGAGTGCAGAAGTGCATCCCTCTTGCTGTAAGTTCACTAAACTTCCCTCATTTATCATCCGTAAATGTTACATCATCTGCAACACTACCTTTGTAATAAAAGATTCTTATACGCCTTCGCAGGAAATGAATCGCAGAAACTATTGATGCACTGAAGAATAGTTATTAAGCGCAGAAATTAAATTTTGATGGAACTGGATGGAACGACGCTAAGTTGAACTCGTCCACTGGGTATGCAACGGTGGAATAACCAATCTCAAATTTCGGAAAAACTGAAGTATAATCAGACAGGGTGTTTATTGCCTCACATGGTGCGAAAGAGAACGTCAAGAACAACTGATTCAGCATTTCGATAATAGGGCTGAGCGGGCACAACGCTCTTCGGTAGTGATGATGATGATGATGATGATGATGATGATGATGACGATGGTATTTGGCTTTTGAGGTGCTCCACGTCGCGGTCACCAGCGGTCGTACAAATGCCCAATCAGTAAACAGTCCAATCTAGCCGCTTTCACGAATGATGATAGAATGATGAAGGCAACACAAATGCTCAGTCCTCAGGCAGAAAAATCCCCAACCCGGCCGGGAATCGAAACCGGGCCGCCGTGATCCGCAGGTATCTTCTGTAATGAGGCTTTATGTTGTAACAGCTGGCATTTACTTAGACAGAGGACCTCCATCTCCGCTAACTCCTAGTACATCATGTGCCAGTAGAATGGGTAACCTGTAGCAAATAATGATTAGCTGAGTGACGATTAGTTAAGGTGCCACCTGATAAACAAAGAAGTATATTGAATATGACAGGAATAACAAAATAATCCCTTTCAGGCTGGAAAAAATTTGGGCAACGGAACGTTCTAAAAGCCCGGAAGTCAAACATTAGACCGGCCAAGAGCACTGACTCGCTCAGAAGACAGGAGCACATTTGGTCACCTGAATGGGGGGGAAATCATGTCATCAACTGTTATTACGCTACTCCACCTGCGTCACTCATATCGACTCTACCAGTTGCAGAATGCCTTGGTGAATATAAATTAGTGTATACCGGCGCTGTAACTGCTAACTTGGAGTCCACTGCTATGAGTTTGCAGCCATTTGGCTGTGGAAGGAACTTCAACTGCACACCTACCGGTCACATTGGTGACTGACTGAACATAACAGCCATGGCGACCTGTGAAGGAAGAACTCATCTGCCTGCCTACGAGCGGTTCATGTTGGGATCAGGGCACTTGGGCTGTCACATATGGGCAGTACAAGTACTGCCTTACTGGCTGTATACTGGGGGACATCTCTTGAGCTGTCCTTCATGTTGCTGCTGGGTCCATGCTACAGGTCATCTCGACAACCAACAACACGGGCTTGAGACTTCAGGGGCCGAGCCAAGTGCAGCTTAATTCAACGAGGGCGCTGACGCTCTGATACACATTCACAACCACGCCACGCCATAGCGCCTGCAAATTCTTCGCTGGGCCCTTATGTATTACGCTGCACCAGCTTGCCGTGCGGGGTTAGTGCGTCCGCTAGGCAGCGCTCGGATAGAAGACGGAGTAATTGTAATACTCCCGGAAAAATTTCTGTCAATTGAATGATCCACAGGATCCCACCACCGCACCTTTGCTCATCTATCCTACATTCAAGTAGGGGGCCTAATCTGGCTATGCTCGCACACAACCCATATACAGTACTATCACACACAGTATGTTAACAATTAGTTCCTCTTACTTCCCTTACTTTGATGCTAATGACAGATGGAAACCTTCCTGCAACGTTACGTTTCCTAATTTCCTAGAAGCTTGCAGTATTACATCATTCGAAGCACACCTCCTGACAGTACACCACTGGTGGCAATTTCCACCAGCCAGAAGAAATTGGAAATTTGTGATAAGGTCTTATGGGACCAAACTACTGAGGTCATCGGTCCCTAAGCTTAGGCACTACTTAATCTAACTTAAATTTACGCTAAGGAAAACACACACACCCATGCCCGAGGGAGGACTCGAACCTCCGACGAGGGGGAGCCTCGAGTTCAACCATTCCCCAACAAATAACCATTTTTGCATGACGCTTCCTCTTACCTTGCATTGCAAGTGTCATCACTTTTGTGAACCTCCTGATCCTCTGGCACACATGCCTAAAAGACTGGGCCTTGTCGGCCAGATCAATAACCTTACAAGCACTTTCCCTCATTTTTATTGTAGCCCTTTTCTTCCGCATCACCACAGTTAGCAACGAGTCTGTATCTTTCAGAAATAAATGCACCCGAACCACTTCATTACCGACAACATTTCCAACATAACCAACTGTAAATGGCTTCCTGTGCAGCTTCCGTAGTGTCTACAACAAATTTTCCGTCTGCAGTTACACTCTACAGAACACAAAAATCATTGGCTCATGTCCTTCCACACACATGTGGCCCAGGCTCAATGGCCTCGAAGCAATACCCATTATAACTCAGTGGGGTAGATAGTGATGAACCTAAATCAATATCACCCATATTGCCACTCAGACGTTCATTTACTCCACAACAGCATACAGTCACGTCGTCCAGGAGCACAGGTGATTCAGACTCCGTGTTTCCATGAGGGTATTGGAGTTGCACTACTACATTACTGTTCCTAACTTTTCCAACGTTATTTATCTGTACATCAATTAATCTTACACTGCTAAATACTTTCTCCTTACTTTCTGCTTCCAAGCAAGTACTAACCCTTTTCCTTCTTTCAAATCTCTCCACAAGCCTCGTATTCCTTATCGCTAGAAAAATATCCTGTTTGTCCTTTACAGCAACCACTGGCATATTTTTTTGCCGTTTCTCCTCATACTCTGCGTTACTCTACTGCACAAAGCTATGTTTTTTTCTTCAACAATTATGTCGTCTGTTGTAACTTCTTGGTTTGCTCTCATAGTTGCTATTTCCTTGGACATATTTGCATTGCTCTCTCCCAGCCCAGCTAATTCAGCTACTAAAATACGCGACGTTCCCCCCGGGGTAGCCTCCTGTGGTATCAAGATTAATCCCACAAAACCAGATGACAAGATAACGAAATAGAATAATGACAATGACACCTAAACGTAATACTATTACAATACTTCTCGACAAAACTCAGCTTCAGTTCCTGAATCGCTACATATGGTTAATACCGTATACACTTCTATACAAAGAGCCATACCCATTTCCCATAATAACCAGGTGAAACTAGCACTCATATATCCCCTTCCTGAGAACACTATCTATTTGCCATATTTCACGTATGATAACAGGATTAAAAAGCTGATAGAAAACATGCTGACTTGACATGATACTAGCAGGCAAACAAAAGACAAAAAGTACCTGCACCAACCCTACCGATCTCCTGCGGCTGTCATATGTGACTCGAGACGTGCACATTACTCTGCTGCAGGCATCTGTAACCGCTGATGACACCATTTGTAGAGGTCGCCAGAAGTGGTAGTTATTTTCCATTCCAATGGGCAGTAGTAGACTTCACAGTCCTCTCTTCTGCCCCCATTTGTGAAGACAGGAACGGGTGACATCTATGAGGGATGTCGAAACTAAGCTGTCAAGCTTAGAAAGCTAGTAGATGGGGTTGCAATGGAAGAACGGGAAGATGTCTAGCTGTTGCCTGCAAATCGTTGTGAAAACAGCATTGTAAAACAATCATTGTTTTGGCCAAAATACTGCAACACACATGATGGTGATGTACGGAACCTACGCCCGCCTTGCATGGGCTGCACTCACCCAGAGGGGAGATGCTAAGATAGGCAGACAGCCTGTTGCCACCGACAGTGCTCAGCACTGCTGAGCTGTATGAGGGCCGATGAAGGGATAAAACCAGCACAGCGGCAATGGTGCTGACTCAGGTGGTGGGCAGCAGCCCGTGTCGCTGGCCACACAACTATGCAGCTTGGGACAGGACACGCTAGAGCAGAGGGAATCACGCTACGAACCAACTGTGGATGGAAACAGTTACAGCAGTAGTGTCTGCCCATGCAAGTGGAGCAGGACAGAAACTGGGTTTATACACACAAGTAAAGGTTCCTGAGCAGCTGCATGGCCTGGTCTAGAACCTTAACCAACCAGGTATGAGGCTGGCAGCAACTGGAAGTAGGCCTACTGGTGGCCCACCAGTTGGTAGGCATTATGTCAGCAGCATCAGACTTAATGTCAGTGTTAGGCCTGTGGCAGGTGAAGGCGAAGTCTGGTGGTGACAGCTTGTTGACTCATGTGGAGTTGAAGACTCGCATGGACCTTTCCTCAAAGATGGAAACTACCAAACTGGACACTTTTGTCTAGAAATGAGTAGTATTTACATGCCTTGGCTCATCCCCATTCTGCACTTGCATCAGTTCCCATCATTTGAGCCACAACAGAGTAACAGCTTGGATGTGAACAGTCACAGTAGCTCTGCTTTTCTGTTCTGTCAATGATATTATGACTTTGGTCTCCCTGCTGGGCCAGGATACGTGGCACCTGCGACAAAACTGGGATGACTGTACTTGTTGGATCAGCAGGTCATTCCTAATGTAGCCACACCTCACCCTGTTGGCTGGCCCTGGTGTGACCAACTTCAGTGAGCCTGTTGTGTTAATCATGGCAGCGTCTTTATTTTTATCAGTCATGCCAAACGAAACAGCTGTTTCACAACATTACAGATAACCATAATGGCTACACCTCCAAATATAATAGGAAGAATGCAAGAAATTTTAATATTAGCTACAGAGAACACACTCGGGTACTGATGAACGGATATACCCACTCCACATATAGAGAACATTTAATACAGAAGATCAGCATCACAACATTGGTATGAAAACAGATTCGACTAACTTACTCTCTAATGACAGAATAAGTGGTATGCTCACTCTTCACGAAGAGTATTTCAGCTGCAAGGACATCTAAAAAACATCAAAATACATGCAATGACCAAAAAATTAGTAAGAGAAGAACAGCATGCACGCACACACACACACGATAAATTCAAATAGGAACAAGAAGTACCCACAACAACGAATGAACGGAGTACTTTTACTCACAACAATGGAGAAGCTCACAGGATAGGCAACATACGTGCAAAACAAATTACGAGGGCGCGTTGAAAAGTAATGCATCGAAATTCTTCGTGTGTAAACTCTTAAAGCTTTTTAAATAAAACATACATTATTAACATTCTACATCTTTAGTTTCCATGTTTATATATTTATTTCTTATCTGGCGACAAATCCATTTCCCCCAACAAGAGACAAGTTTGTTGGTGCTATCGCTGTAGAATGTCTGTTGATAGAGCCATAACCTCACCTCTACTTGCACCGCTTCATCATTATGAACGTGAAGGCTTCGTATGTATTCTTTAACTTTTGAATAGGGGCTCTATGGAGGATGATCCATGATAGTGAATCCAATGAGTCTGATTGTTGTAGATGTGTGTTTTCTAGCGTTGTTATCTTGATAGGGATGGTTGTTCCATGTGTGGACGCCCACTTCCAGTCCGAAACTCAATTACAGCACGCTGTTCCTCATACACCCGTATAGTGACGTTCCGCAGTGCCATGTTACACGCTAGATTCAGAGCCCTCTAGCGGCAGAGGGTTGCAAGGTGAGTCAGTGAAACGGGAAAGTGTACCGAGTATTATCCTTGAAATGTAATACCTCAGACGATATTTCGAAAAGAATGAAAAGTTTGTAGGCGTTACTTTTCATCGACGGCCGCGGTGGCCGAGCGGTTCTAGGCGCATCAGTCCGGAACCGAGCGACTGCTACCGTTGCAGGTTCGAATCCTGCATCGGGCATGGGTGTGTGTGATGTTCTTAGGTTAGTTAGGTTTAAGTAGTTCTAAGTTCTAGGGGACTGATGACCTCAGATGTTAAGTCTCATAGTGCTCACAGCCATTTGAACCATTTTGTTACTTTTCATCAAGCCCTCGGAACTTACAGAACATATAACTCAATACAATGAAAACTAAGTACAACCAACAGCAACACTCACAGGAAAAGTACATCTGGTATTTATCGGCTTATATTTCAAGACGGCTGTTTAATTTATCTTGTATACACAAAGCCATAGAAGAAGGAAAATAAATAGTGAACGGATACAGCTCTTTGGTCTCTAGCGTCAAAGAACTGTCAAACGACAGAATCGCTAAACCTGCACATTCACATACAAACACACAAACACACACACACACACACACACACACAAATCGCAAGGAGGAAAATAATGTAAACCACAAGAGATACCAAACGTAATTTTCGATTAAAGTACGTTTTCTATATAAAGTTCTCCATGGTTGTCGACGGTAAACTGTACAAGAATAACAGATCTACGGCAAAATACAAAATGCTGCAGAAATCACACCATGTGTTCACAAGGAGACATTTTTTTATGTTTTCAAATTGTGAATACTTTACTGTGCAAATTGAGATTCTATATGTGCAGACAGTGAAAAGTATTTTTTCCTGTAATTTGATAAAAGCCACATTAAAATACCCTCGGAAGAAGTCGTAACTTCATCGGAACACGTCTGAGTAAAAAGGAAGAAAAATCGTGTTTGCTCAAGGTGGAAGATATCAAAGACAAATTTCTTCGTAAGCAATAACAGATATAGGATTTAGTTTCGGTTTGAATTTATATGTTACGTCGATTTTGTCATCCAGAGCGAGGTAACGACAGTAAGGATGGCAGAAATTATCTGTTCATAGAAATATAGTTAACTTTTCTAACTTGTGAGCGTCATTTCCATCTTTCCTCGTTTTCAAGATATTTCAACAAAATCATCTTGTGCATTGGATACGTGAAAGCTAATTATAATACATTAATTGTTGATGAGTGTTAAGAGGTGAATAAATAACTGTATACGCATATTTTAATTGGAGTTTCAGCATTTGAAAATCGAGTTGTAGAATTGTTTTGTTTTTAAAAGTCGTGCCGCACACTTAAAGGGAAACAAGAACTGACAAACAAAAACTAATGAATGTTAAATATGTTGTAGAGCATCAACACGAATATATTTAGTTCAGGCATGTGCAAATATTGCGAAACGTGTCGCAGATGTTTGTTACACGCTGCCACCAATGCAACAAAAAAACCTGTTATATTCGTTTATGTAAATAGTTCCGTTTATAATTCATAATTTATTTATATCGAAAACATTATCCTTTCTTTTAATCTGGCAGTATGATACACACACAATATGAAATATAAATGACGGCGAAAATCCATATCAAAAATCTGCGCTGTCCGAAAAAATAAGTTACGATGAGACGGAAAGGCCGCGTGTGGTATCCGAGAGGTCTGGGGCACCTTGTCACGGTCCGCGCGGCTCCCCCCGTCGGAGGTTCGAGTCCTCCTTTGGGCATGGCTGTGTGTGATGTCCTTAGCGTAAGTTAGTTTAAGTTAGATTAGGCAGTGTGTAAGCTTAGGGACCGATGACTTCAGCAGTTTGGTCACATAAGACCTTACCACAAATTTCCAAATTTGAGACGTAAACGAACACAGAAGTATCGTAGCTCGCCCAGGCGAAATGTGTTAGTGGCGACGAAGAAAGGGACCAGGTAGTTACATACGCTCTTAAATTGGAAAGGACAAGGATAGGGAAGGAAACCACAGTTGTTATTTTCAAAGGAACCATCGCGGTGTTTGGCATAATCCGCTGAAGAAAATAACGGAGGAACTGACTTTGGGTGGAAAGATTGGAATTTGAGCCCCACAGCACGTGGTTCCAGTACCTTAACCGCTGTGTCATCCCCCACAGTATTTACGGAAGGGGAGTTACTATAAAAAATGAATAGATCATTGGCAGTACTGGCCTGGAGACTCCGCCTTGGTTTGTTCGATCGCCAGGTGAAAGTCTTTGTATTTAATGCTACTTCGTCAACTTGCACGTCGATGAAAAGGAGTTGACACGACTACGGGGGCACCACAAACGTCCAGTAGCCGAATGAACAAAATCTTTGATCAGGTCGAGAATCGATCCTGGGACCCAGAAATCTAGAGGCAGCCACGGTAACCATATCTTTTTTTCCATCTGTACGTTCGTCGCAGTTTCGTCAGTGGTTTTCGTACAGGTGTCGCGTGGCATCTGTCAAATTCTATCGATGCTGACCGAACCTGCTGAGCTACCGTGCCAGGAACTTCTAGACTATGAGCTGTAGACGTTACACTGAGGTGACAAAATTCATCAGGTCCCTCTTAACATCATGTCGTACCTTCTTTTGCCTGGCGTACTGCAGCAACTGGACATGATATGGACTAAAGAAGTCCCTTGCAGAAATAATGAGTCCCTAATAGCGAAAGTATTGCCAGTGCAGGACTGGCATAGCCCATTGACGTCAAACTTCGACGCACTAACAAATATGTCCTTCGAACGTCCCACATTGATTTCTGATGTTATTTCTCGCAATGTTGCTTTTCTATTAGCAGGGAAAACTCTACACAGACGCCGCTGCTCTGTGTCGTTAAATGAACGCCGACGGCCACAGCGTTGTCCATGGTGAGAGGTAATGCCTGAAATTCTGGAATTCGGTATTCTCGGCACGCTTTTGACACTGTGGATCTCGGAACACTGAATTCCCTAACTATTTCTGAAATGGATGTCCCATGTGTCTAGCTCCAACTACCATTCCGCATTCAGAGTCTGTTAATTCCAGTCGTGAGGTTATAATAACATAGGAAGCATTTTAGACGAATCACTTGAGTACAGATGACAGCTCCGCTAATGCACTGTCATTTTGTACCATGTGTACGCTTTATTACTTCCATCTGTATACGCGCATACCGATATGATTCGACTTTTGTCACGTCAGTGTATAATTATGTTGCATGACTCATAGGCCTGGTGCAAGTCTTTCAGTATTGGACATCACCTCGGCGACTGGCCTGTCCCTGAGCCTATGTTACGCTGCGTACCGAGACGGTCACCCATCCATGCACTAACCTGGCCCTGTATTGCTTAATTTAGGTGGTTGCGGCAAGGGTGTTGACAGCGATAACGTGCCAAGGTATCGCGATTCGAGTGCTACCCAAGAGAAGGCTCTAAGTGCCTTGAAATGTGGAACCCCCACTAAATACAACGTTCGTGAAGCCATATTTCAGACTCCGATTTACACAAAGAATCCTGCTGATGAGTAAATTACGTACGAAATGAAGCAGTTACTGAACCTCATCCTATCAATTCGTGACTACTGCAGAAAAACATGCTTCACCATTTTTCGCAAAATTGCGATAGCACATCTCCCACAAAGAAAAGAAAAATGTTCAAATGGGTCTAAGCACTATGGGACTTAACATCTGAGGTCATCAGTCCCCTAGACCTAGAACTACTTAAACCTAACTAACCTAAGTACATCACACACATCCATGCCCGAGGCAGGATTCGAACCTGCGACCGCAGCAGCAGCGCGTTTCCGGACTGAAGCGCCTAGAACCGCTCGGCCACAGCCCCATAAAGAATCGGGACACACTGCTTCTTTCTATGTAGGTGAGACCGGGCAAGTTGCCACAGATAATCATTGTTAATTTTTGAAGAGGAGGGTTTCCCTTTCTATCACTAGTTTACCTCTCAATATGTATCCTTGGGTATATTTTCTCACGAAGTTGAGGCCATAGCAGCATTCCATTTTTTCAGAAAAAAAGTTCTGTCTGAATCAGTGCTGGTTGTCGCAATTTCTTTACACTGCATGACAAAAGAGTGAAGCCGTATGAAGTGGAGGAGGAAACTAAATGAGACTTCACACGCTGAAAACATATGTGATGTTACTTCAGTGATCACAGAATTTTGTCAAGCTTACAATGATGTTGGTGGTATGTACTCACTATTCAGCATGACGCCGTACCACATCTGACATGGATGCATGCAAGGATTCGGAAGCGTGTGATAAAGCCTTTCTATCCTTTAGTGGGTAACCTGGCCCGCAGCTGTTGTAACTCGTTCTGATATCCTGGATACTGACACTGGCACAGAGTTGATGTCTGAGCTGGTCCCACACGTGTTACTGCTGGCCACGGGGGTTCCTCAACACCACGCAGACAATCAGAGAGAAACGTGCCCTGTGTGGATGAGCATTATCCTGTTGAAAAATGGCACTACGATACCGAATCATGAGACGTAACACATTAGGACGCAGTATGTCCGTGACGTCCCACTGAGACGAAGAGCTCCGCCTGTCATTACCAACTGTGATCAGACACAATGGGTTCCCATGCTATGGTGGCAGGAGCAAAGTTATGTCTCTCCAAAACAAAACATAGGAACTTTTTCCATGTCGCCGCCATACTCGCCGACGATTGTGTTCCTGAGTTGTCAAGAAAAGCGATTCATCGCTGAACATAAAGAGTTACATTCGTGACCAGTCCATGCTTCCCAATCATGGGCCACTCCAAACGCAGCAGTTTGTGTTGGGCTGGTACCGGCAGCCTACATGTTGGACGGTAATTCCCTAGCCTGCCGCTGCCGGTCTGGGACAAGTGACACGAGACGACATAGAACGTTGTAGGGAGTGCATTACTTGCTCTTGCGTGGCAGGCTCAGATGTGAACCGGTTACAGTGTGCTTGTTGCACATATGGAACTCCTTCCAAGTGGTCGTCAGACGTGGTGGACCGCAACCTTGACCACGAGTGTGCCTGTCCTAACGTTCCCACGCTGTCCAATATCCGCCCAGTGCCACATCCGATTGCCTCACAACTAAGGATATTTTACGATTTGAGTAGCCGTCCAAGTAGAGACCCACAATCACTTCACTTTCAGACTCTAATGTGGCTTCTGAGTGGTTTACTTTTTCTGTCAGGCAGTGTGTTTAAGAAAATGCCCTATAGTTTAGTCGATTTCGAGGTAATTTTCGTAATTTTCATATGTCAGAAAGTTATTTGGCCGTAGAGTACAGAAGTCATGAGCAACTTCTTATATTAGGTTTCCTTACTTAGTTTGCACATTTATTCGGTGAAGCTAGAAGTTTCACAATAAAAACTCACTAACAGCCGACCAAAGCGCCTTCACTCAAAGGTACAGTAATATAATGGTGGACTATTACAAGCCCATCTGTTCTGGCTTAATCACAAGTGCCGGAACCAAGAGGAAGAACGCAAGACCAGAGAAGGCGATGAGGCGACGTCAGCCAATAGCCTTCGGACAAGGACCGCGCCACGACAGTAGCGACCTCTGCAGGAAGTGAATATAAGCGCCGCTCCTGCCAGTCTCGGCCGGGCATTAGTGGACAGTATTCGCAGAGTATTAGCACGGTCTAGGAGAGAGGGCTACGAGAACAGCTATTAGTGATCCATATCCATTGCTTGTTAGGACTGTCTCTGTAGCGAAGATCATTACTGCTTGCGTGACGCCCACCGCTTGCGACACCAATGTGATTTCAAAGTTAAGTATCGTCAATCTGCTTTATTCCAATAAAACTACTAATGTTATTTGTTTGAGTTTTTATATAGCATTCGATAACGCAGCATCCTTTAGGCACCCTATCCAAGAGGAGTGGGCAAGATCCCACACCATTTTACAGGCCGCTATCGGTGTGGTCAGCACAGGGTTAATTGATTCTCTTCACTCATTATATCATACGGTTGAGTCTTCCATTGTCGCTTTAAGTCCTTTCTCTTCACTCGTTATGTCATACGGTTGAGTCGTCCATTGTCGCTTTAAAAAATGGTTCAAATGGCTCTGAGCACTATGGGACTTAACGTCTGTGGTAAACAGTCCCCTAGAACTTAGAACTACTTAAACCTAACTAACCTAAGGACATCACACACATCCATGCCCGAGGCAGGATTCGAACCTGCCACAGTAGCGGTCACGCTGTTCCAGACTGAAGCGCCTAGAGCCGCACGGCCACACCGGCCGGCTGCCGCTTTAAGTCCACACGTTTAACACAGAACAAATTGGTAAACGTTGTAAGTAAAGAGACAGGTTACTCGTATATAGTTGAAAAATAAAGCCGGCCGGGATGGCCGAGCGGTTCTAGGCGCTACAGTCTGGAACCGCGCGACCGATACGGTCGCAGGTTCGAATCCTGCCTCGGGCATGGGTGCGTGTGATGTCCTTAGGTCAGTTAGGTTTAAGTAGTTCTAAGTTATTTTTGAAAAATAAATGAATAACTTTTGCAGGATTAATAATGTTGATGGAACCAGTCTGTTACAGTTTAAACCCAATGAATGCTGTTCATACTGATTACTGATTAAAATTAGAAACCAATTAAGCAATAATTAACGTGCATGTGTAATGAGATAGAGCATCTAATACAAAAACACGTGACAGTCACTCACGAGAATCAACAGCAAATGTTTAAAGTCTGGAAGTGCAGTATCCCAGCTTCTCACTATGAATTCTGATGTAAATTCAAATTCATAATGCTGAATAAGCACTGAAAAAAGCATCCAATGGAAATTTGGAAATTTGTGGTAAGTTCCTATGGGACAAAATTGCTGAGGTCATCGGTCCCTAGGCTTACACACTACTTAAGCTAACTTTAACTAGCTTACGCTAAGGACAACACACACACCCATGCCCGAAGGAGGACTCGAACCTCCGACAGGGGGAAGCCGCACGAACCGTGACAAGGCGCCCTCAAACCACGCGGTTACCCCGCTCGGCAAAGCATGAAACAAGTCTGTCACAGAGAAGTATAAATATAGACTGCAACAGATAATTACAGTTCACAGATGCTTCAAATCCCGTAAGCGAAAATACTGTTCTTAAAGTCACGCAAAATCAGTCAGTGAGAACACGGTCAAGTAATCTAAGTCCAGTGAGTTGAGGGAGACTGGAAATCGCGCGCGCAAAATTATTCCTAGACCATGAAAATGTTAACGTATTTACGTCAAATGTGGCTGATGGGCTGCATTGCCACCTCGACAAACACGCGCCAACCCCGACAAGAACTGAAAGATTCTACCACAAACCAACGACGAATGATTGGTGACAAAAGATACCACGTGTCCTACCGCTCACCCTTAAACACTTTGTGACGTCAAGCAGTACCGAAACCAAGTTAGACAGTTGAATAGTGACCACCATTCAAATTTAAAGCTAATTACACATGCAGAGAATATTCTAGATTCTAGAGAAAATGATTATGGTCATTTGTGACCTCTCATTCAAATATCAATACAGTACTAAGGCAGTAATTATTGTAGTTCATGTAGCCTGCCTAAATCCGGTCTTGCAACATATCAAAACTTCGCTTAAAAATTATAGATAGTGTAAACATCAAACAGTAAATTGTGGTTGCTGATCCACTAGGAATATTAGATAAGAAATTAGGATACTCATGCTGCCTTCATGTTTCATATAACTGTGGTTCAAAATGGTTCAAATGCCTCTGAGCACTATGGGACTTAACTTCTGAGATCATCAGTCCCCTAGAACTTAGAACTACTTAAACCTAACTAACCCAAGGACATCACACACATCCATGCCCGAGGCAGGATTCGAACCTGCGATCGTAGCAGCTGCGCGGTATGCGAAATACAGAGAAATGGAACGTACCAGCATTTGATGAAAGGTTTTCTTAATGAAATATTCAAAATACCCCTATTGTTACGTTTGATGGTAATGTACAGTAAGTTTTAATTCTTAGCTTTACCTATGGGTTGCGTTGTTCCAATTGAACGAAGGTAATATTGACATGTGACTAACTTCATTGCTCTACTGCCATGAAGCCCCTTGCATCAACTCTTTAATGTTCATCGTGGACTTGGTTTCCCGTACAATGCTATGGAAATGACTCAAATGCGGAGCTGACAGATGCCTATTTGTTTTATGGATTAGCAAATGGCAACAGCGATTTGTATAGGGAGAGATTTCAAGAACGTCAGTAGCCCGACAGGAGGACATTTGAAACAAGTGATCGTAGTATTAGGGTTTGGGGGACGTTTGACCCTAATACTCGCGACTGGGGGTGGCCTAGAAGGACGAGGACATTTCTACTGTAGGAGGAACTTCTTCGTGAAGTTGAAGACAACCGCACTGTCAGCGTAGAAGAATTATCTGCAACAAATAATAATGACCACAAGACTCTTTGGAGAGTGCTGCATGAGAACGTGCTGTTTCCGTAGCATGTAAAGCTTGTGCAGGTGCTACCATCTGGTGATTTAACAGCACAGTTACACTTCTGCGGAGGGTTCATTAACCAATATGTCAACCTCACTTTTTTGCTTATGTGAGGTTCGAAGGTGAAGCTTCACTTAAAAACAGATGATTAATGTGTTCAAGAGATGTGTAAACTGAGTTCTAGCATGGAAATGAAGTGTTTCTCCCCTCCCGCCAGAGTCCTCCATTGGGCGTGGGTGTGTGTGTTGTTCTTAGCGTAAGTTACTTTAAGTTAGATTGAGTAGTGAGTAAGTCTAGGGACCGATGACCTCAGCGGTCTGGTCCCTTAGGAATTCTCACAAATTGGAACATTTGAACAAGTGTTTCTCGACCCATGTCCATATAACATATTTTCTCTTTCCATGTATGTGGAATGTTTCCTGAAAGTTTAGCCATACTTTTGTGTTATATCCCGTATAGTAACAAACCTCTCATGTGCAAGTGCTACAAAGTATTTTTTCAGTTGCAATGTTTTACGAGGGTTGTCCAGAAAGTGAGTTCCGATCGGTCGCGAAAAGGAACCCACTGGCAATATCCGCTAAAGCTTTGCATAGATGTGCTGGGCAGTGTCTCTAGTATGCCCGTCGATAGTGTAGTATCGCTTGTAAGAGCCTGGTTAGAGATTTCGTCTGTGTCATGCAGCCCACATAACACAACTGTCGAGCACTTCCTTCTTCATGCCAATTCTCGGCCACACACTGCAGGGGCAATGAAGACGCTCCTGCAGCGTTTCCAGTGAGAAGTGTTTGATCACCTACATTGCAGTCGGTAATTGGCTCCCCCTGAGTCTCATCTCTCCTCACAAGAACCGCTGGCTTGAAGACAACGAGCTGCAGACCAGTACAAATACTGGCCAAAAGCACAGGTGGCTGCTTTCTATGACGAGGATATTGAAAATTTGATAAAACACTACGACAAAACTCGCAGATGGAGCGTCGAATATCTAGAGAAGTAGGTGGAAGGTGTACCTAACTGTTGCAAATAAAACGGTTCTGGTTTTCACTGTGGTTTCCATTTCGCGACCGATCGAAACTTGCTTTCTGGACAACCCTCGTATTTACCTAAAATAATATTTGCTGTCAATACATAAATATGTACACTGATGAGCCAAAAAAATTATGACTACTCCCCACCGTGACGTTGGACGCCACCTGGTGGCGTTGGGGACACGTGACACGGTAACGGAAGTACGGCGTGGTCTGAAAAGTTCTCTAAACGGAACAGAAAAAAAGTACTATCACTGAAACTTTTTTATTTTTCAATGTAGTCTCGTTGTAGATTAATGTACTTGGTCCAGACACGTTCCAGTGCCTTGATCCCATCTCGAAAATGAGTTTCCTCCAGGTCTGCAAATTACAACTCTAGCTATCAATTCTTCGTTTGAAGTGAATCCTGCCACGAGGGGTAGCCGCTCGATCTGAGGCGCCTTGTCACGGTCCGTGAGGCTCCCCCATTCGGAGGTTCGAGTCCTCCCTCGGACTGGGTGTGTGTGTGTGTGTGTGTGTGTGTATTGTCCTTAGCGTATGTAAGTTTAAGTTACATTAAGTAGTGTGTAGCTTAGGGACCGATGATCTCAGCAGTTTGGTCCCATAAGACCTTCGCACAAATTTCCAGTTGAAGTGAATCTTCGCCCACTAAGAAATATTTTCAGTTTTGGGAAGAGATGGAAGTATGTCGGAGCCATATTAGGTGAATAAGACGGGTGTGGCAACAATTCGTACCTTAGTTCGTGTAATTTTGCTATGGCGACGGCACCTGTGTGTGGGTGCGCATTGTCTTGATGTCTGGCCTCCTTTCGCGTATCTTTTGTTGCAATCTGTCCAGGATGTTAGCATAGTGTTCTCCAGTAATTGTTTGCCTAGTGGGGAGATAATCTACAAAAAGAATCCCCATCGCATCCCTGAACACTGATGCCTTGACCTTTCCCGGCGAAAGAATTGCCTTTGCTTTTTTGGTGGCGGAGAACCAGCATGTTTCCACTGATTTGACTATTTTTTTGTCTCTGGGGTATAGTAATGCACCTAAGTTTCATCTGTGGTCACAAACCGGCAAAAAATCTTGTTCGTTTCTTCTAAAACGGGCTAAACATTGCTACGATATGTCTATTGTCGTGAGTTTTTGATCCAGTGTCAAGAGACACGGCACCCATCTTGCAGTTTTTTTTTTCATTTCTGATTCGTCAGTTAAAATGTGATGTACTCTTTCAGATGACTTATGGCAAGCGTGAGCAATTTCACGCAACTTAAATCGGCGATCCTCCGTGACCATTTTGTTGTATTTAGCAACGATTTCAGGAGTAGTGACACATCTTGGCCGACCACTGCGCAGATCATCATTTAAGCTCCTCCGACCAAATTTAAACTCATTTGTCCACTTGGAAACAGCTGAATAGGAAGGAGCAGAGTCCCCCAGTGCATTCTGGAAATCGGCATGGGCGTCCTTTGCTTTCATAAATTTCTTTACGAAGTGCTTAATCAATGCTCGAATCTCGATTTTTTGCATCTTTGCAAATCACTACGCGGGAACAACAACAGTGCCACGCCACCGCCACAGCTCTCTTTCAAGATCACTGATGTGGCACGTGTTTACAGGCAGCTGTACAATGAATATCTCGTGGACAACTCGTTGCGCTAGCGTTGACCTCTCGTGGTGATTCCGAGAACTTTTCAAAGCACGCTCACATGTAAGCGGAGCAGACACGGACGGGGGATCATCCTAACGAAGATATGGGCTGCAAATGGGGAAATCCACTGAGATAAGCGACTTTGTCAATGCGCAGATTATCATTAGCACAGGCTGTGAACGAGTACCTCGAAAACGGTGAAACTCGTCGAATATACACGTCATGTGAGCGTCAGGTACAAGGACAGTGAAACTACCACTTGGCGTTAAAAAGTTGGATGTCCACGATTCTTCACAGAACTTGGGGTCTGAAGGCTTGTCTCCTCTATAAAATAGGGAGCACAATGCTGGTGCACGCACAAGAGTTTCGGAGCACGCCGTTCATCGTACATTGTCGAACATGGAGCTCCGCAGCAGACCACGACTATGTGTTCACATGTTGACTCAACGACATCGTAAATTACGATTGCAGTGGGCGGGGAACAATCGGGATCCGAACGTCGATCAGTGAAAACGTGTCGGCTCTTAGGGTGAATCACGTTTCTGCTACACTAGGTTTATTGTGCTTTCCACAAACGCCGTCATCGAGGTGAACGGCGGCTCGAAACGTGCAGCGCGCCACGAACGCAGGCTAAAGGAACAGTATTACGCTATGGCAGACACTGCCCTATGCTTGCGTGGGACGTCTGGTAGTAATCGACAACATGCTGTCGGCTGCGAATCACCTGCATCCCTTCATGCTTGATATCTTCCCTGACGGCGATGTCATCTTTCAGCAGTTTAACTGTCCGTGTTTTGTAGTCAGAGCCGTGCTATAGCGGTTTGAGGAGTACAGAAGTGAACTCACGTTGATGTCTCGGCGATCAAGTTCCCTGATGTAAATCCCATGGAACCCATCAGGATCGCTGTGGGGTGTCATAGCCGCGTGCGCAAATCGGAGGCCCGTTATTTACGCGAATTACAAGACGTGTGCGTAGACATCCAATGTCTCATACCTCCACAAACCTAACAACAAACTGTCGGATCCCTGGTACTCAGAATCAGAGGTGTATTTTCTTACAAAGACGGAAACAAGTTATTAAACAGGTGGTTATAATGTTTTGGTTCATCAGTGTAAGTTGCAACAGAAAGGTAGATCCACACAACATGGCCGCAAATGTACTGGTTGTTGCAAAAGGTTTCATTTTTGTCACAGTACAAAGTGAAAGAAACGATAGGTCAGTTTGGCACATTATGTTCAGAAAGGAAATTGTGGAAACGAGTTATTTGTATTAGACTTACCACACTTTTTCCAGTCTCACACTTCGTTTTAATATCGTAGTGTATGGTAGTTTTGGTACGCTCAGGTAGAAGTTAAAGTAGAAAATACAGCAAGAACTTAGAGCCGCTTAATTCTGATTAGTGCAGGTGTTCACTCTGCAGCAGGTAGTTTACCGCCACCGCTATAGCGGATCTGTGAGAATAACGCTAGTTCGTGATGTCATCCGTAGAGTTAGTTTTCATCTTTCTCGCGGCTATCGTCTACCAGCTTCAGGGCTATTCCTTGTCTTGCATATTTGTTGCTTTTATTATGACGCCCTGTGTGGTATTTGTGACTAATACACTAAATATACAGCGACTCTCCGACGCCAAGGTTGCCTTAAGGACGACCAGTCAGTTAGAAATCGTTTAAGAGAATCTGCTGCAGCAAGTTTCGATGAAGGCATACCGCGACCGCTGGTACATTTTATTATTGAGAAAGGCTTGTTACGAAATACTTCTTAGGAAATGGATGCTAAAAGGGGACATAGACTCCAAAAATTGCTCTGCGTTGCCTAACTCTCGTCTGGTGAGCACAGACACTGTGTGAATGCTGAGATATTTTAAAGATAAAGCAACTTTTGAAAATGTCCACTTAAGAACTGTTTACTGTCGAAGGTGTTTTTCCAGAGCTATCTCACATTTATTCGCAAAAGCATGCATCAGTTTTGAACAGTGTTCTCTTGTGCTAAATACATCTCTCATTATCCAAAGGAGACTCATTTCCTTTTTTGAACTAGAATTCATGGTATTTACGTGATCTCACTGGAACTCAAACAATCAAGGCTTTCTCGGCAGTACGGGACGAAATGTGTAGCTTAGATTACCGCTTAATCGCCAGAAATCCAAAATCACCAAGGGTATAAGAGTAACACATTTCAAAAAATTCTGTCCAGTTAACTGTTATGGTAAAGGGAGACTTATTTTGGGTGACAGATCCGAAAAACTAAGGTTACATCTAATAATAAGGGGTCATTTTTGGGACGGTGGTAAGAACACGTTATAGGTACAATAACTCCAATACCGAAAGCAGGTTCTACAATGTTATACAACACTCAGCCCTGAAACCACGTTTATTATGGACACCAACGTAGAGCCAGAACAGAACTAAACTCCTGCTCCAGAAATGGTACACACTGAATCAATACTGCTCTATAAAGACAAATGGTTGTTTAATATGTTTACCAAAAAAACTCGGAATGTTCTTGTCCGATTTACTTCAAATTTTTAGACTATATTTTTATAAACGTTCGGACTGACATAGGCTATATATTTTTAACATGTAGGTATACAAATATATGCATAGTAATACACAAGAAGGGAGCGCTATTAGCAAGAAATTGAAGAACTTTCTTCAGTGATTTACTTAAAATTTGTATACGATCGTGTAATAAACTTTTGGATGGAAATAGTCTGCACATTGTTTTAATATAAAATATACATCTTATAACAGGGAAACGCTTTTAGCGAAAATCTCTATAAGTTCTTGACCCATTTACTTTAAGTATTTACTCGTTGCTGTAATAGACATTCGGGTGGACATCAGAAATCTTGAAAATTTTTGACTAGTTTACTTCATACTTTGAAACAAATCTCTGACAAACATTTGAACGAACATAGGCTACATTTACTAATACATGTAATTACAATCTGAAGTAGGTAAACGTTGTTTCTTGGCCAACTTACTTAAATTATTACACAATACATTATTAAATAATCAGACGGATACAGATTACATCAGTTGATGGTTGGAGTGCTGACATTGTCTGCGTAACCAGTAATGCTGGCAACAGATGTGGTATGCATGGGGTTCATGTCAACCTGTATCGCATCAGAAACAGCCTGAAGATGACGCACTGAAGCGTTGAAACTGGTAGCGACAAAATAAAATAAAATCATAAGGACAGCTGTAGGTGGTTTTATTTACTTGTCACGCAAGGCATTAATTAGTAACGGTGAATTGCAGAGTGTACGTTATGGTATGCATCTGTTGGCGTTTGCTTCATGGAGACTTCTACGTTGACGAAGGAAACGAAACAGAAACAACAGTCATCAGTGTGGTGACCACCCACAGTCATCGGTAACTGTTCAAATGGTTCAAATGGCTCTGAGCACTATGGGACTTAACTTCTGAGGTCATCAGTCCCCTAGAACTTAGAACTGCTTAAACCTAACTAACCTAAGGACATCACACACATCCATGCCCGAGGCAGGATTCGAACCTGCGACCGTAGCGGTCGCGCGGTTCCAGACTGTAGCTCCTAGAACCGCTCGGCCACACCGGCCGGCTCCGGTAACTGTTAATGGGTAGTATAGTGTAGAAATAGTGTAGCATGCTTATGGTGCTAATTTTTTACCCTTGAAACCAAAAAACGAGAGGTATTACTTCTCTATAAAAGTCTCAATTGATCGTTTCCTATAAGTAAACGTGACCTCACCACAAACACAACAAATGATGTCATGATAAACTTACTGTATTAAAATTCTTAAGAACTGGAAAACTATATGGACACCACACTCCCAAGCATTCGATTGGCGAATGTGCACACCGTGTACCCGAGCATGTTATGAGACCTTTTGACGATAATTGTTTACATGATAGCGACCCGATGTTTACTGAAAAAACGAAATTAAAAGTAATGGCAGCAGCTGAACAATTAGAGCTAACATATCTATTTTTACGTCGGTTTCAAATACAGGCGCACCAAATTAACAAATGTCCGCTCGTCTCTTTTTGTGTACGGAGCGTGTAACGGTAAATGTTCTTGCATCGACGCTGTTTTCGTTCCTCGCAGTTATCTGTGGACGCAATGATATTCTGAGAATGAGACACACAATTTCAGCTCCCGCGTAATGACGACTTACATTATCTGTGTCTACAAAACCGGTCTCTATGGATCGAATATGTCCTTAATTCTATCTAGAATTTCTCCGACGTGAAACTATTCCGTATTGTTGGTGAAAGGCTGTTATTGTGGTATCATTTACGTGAACCGATGGTTCGTCGTTACCGGAAACAATTTTGTAGAACAGGGTCTGCAAGAAAAATACTCCACCTCATAACCGCACACTTCGTCACTCTTTCTTTTGTACCTGGTGCTTTTAGCTAATGTTTCCCCATTCGGCAATAGCAGCAATGTTCCAAATAATGCTGTAGAAAAGCATGTGGAATAAAGGGAAATGCAATTATGACTATCGTACCGAGTCTCCAACAGCAACAATGTCGATATTGCGTCAGTTAGACAAACATAGAGGGGAAGCGATTTTCCTGTGGTTTAGAGGTTGGAGAATTTGCTGCAGTTGTACATTGGATTGGTGTTAGCTATCGAAATACGGGTTGTGTAATTAATCGTGGTGTCAATTTTCAGCTCGATAAATGCTGGGTCCCGGACATCTCCTCGTTTCTCTCGCAACAAGTAATCTGCGTCAGTTATCAACAAGATGCATGAAATCACGTTGAACGGTTTATGCTTAATCATTTTAAGGTGCCGCAGCCTGCGTAACCCATTGGATCAAAACAACTATATGTGACACCATTAACATCTGTGAACTTACCTATTTGTAAACGCAAGTGCATTCTGCCATCTACGCCACAATCACTATTTCCTCTCCATTAAGGGCTGCTGTAGTTGCTGCTCTTTTTCTCTTCACAAAATCTAGCTTCAGAATGTTTTCCTAAACCGACCACCACTCATCCTCTGCAAAACTATAGCTTAAATTCCATCCACACTTTTGATCTTCATCCATCAAACCCGTAATTACCTCGACACTTTCTCACATGGAAATGGATGGTTTACCGTTGCCATAGTTAGAGGTGGCAGCGGAGTGAGAATGTGTCGTTTATATCCAAGCTGAAATTAAGAGAACATCCAAGGATTACACGGGGTCCATCGACGAGGGCGTGGGCAGCAACACTCTTCACTGGTATGCGATTTTTCTTGTCTCCTGATGTTGTAAGTTCAATGCTTTCTATGGTTTTATAGACTGTTGTGCGGGTACGACGATACCTCCTGTAGGGCATTATTACACTAGCTTATCTCTTCCTACAATACGCACCAACCACTACAGTATCCTAATGTTTCTGCGAAACAGCATCTTTTTTAACTGAAAAATGTCAACACAGTCGCTTCATTTAACAGTATCCTTTTGTACTGAAAAATATCAACACAGTGGCTTCATTTAACTTTTAAAACTTACTTTAAATTATTGACAGTATGGGATTGTGCATCCGCCTTGAGGCTAAACACTTTTGTTTGTATTTATTTTATTTTATTTCCCAAACTAGTTTCAGTGACAATATAGCTGTCACCAGTGGGTTTTTTTTCTTTATTCTGGAACATACAAAAATACTCGTAGAATCGCTATAAATATTATAAAACACAGTTACATACGTACTGTTTGGTTCCAAATATAGTATTCTGTGATTCGTTTCATAACACTTTATTTCCCTGAAGTCCCATAAAGGTTTTTACATTTGTTGCTGTTATTTCCAGCACATTGTCTGTGTTTTATTGCCGTTCCTTTGGTGTACAGTATGTCGTCTGCAACTGCGTGCAACTGTATGCAGAAGAAACGACAACGGAAACAGAGAAAGTATCTCGGAAATAACGGCAACAAACGTAAAAGTCTTCCTGTGACTTAAGGTAAATAAAGTATTATGAAACGATTCACAGAGTACTATATTTGGAATCAAACGGCACACATGTAAGAATCTTTTATAGTGTTTGGAATAAACAAAAAACGCACTGTTGATGGCGGACAGCGATGTTGTCGCTGAAACTAGTTTGGAAAGAAAATAAAATAAATAAAAGCAAAACTTTTTTGCATAAAGGCGGACCCACAATCCCACATTATTGTTTTAACTCGAATCCTGCCTCGGGCATGGATGTTTGTGATGTCCTTAGGTTAGTTAGGTTTAACTAGTTCTAAGTTATAGGGGACTAATGACCTCAGCAGTTGAGTCCCATAGTGCTCAGAGCCATTTGAACCATTTTTTGTTTTAACACAAACATAGACCAATGGAACAGTTTCAAGGTAAAATGATAGTTATCTAAATCATCAGGACATTAATTATAGGAAATCATATTTATTACAGTACTCTACATATACAAAACAGTTGATCCTTTGCAAGCTTTCAGGCTTTGTAAATAATCTATGAAATATTTTCAGGTGAAGATTTTTTTAATTTTTTAACTTTTTTAAATATTTCTACTGTGAAACTAGCAACGAGTTGAACACTTGTTACTGCACGGACCTCAACCTCCTAATCTCTCTGTCAATCAGCAGGCCTGTGCATCACAGACATAAAATTAATTTGAGATGTTACTGATGACAGTCAAATGCAAAACACGTTTAGAAAAGAGAACTGGCCTAAAAACAATTGTGCCCTCCATAGAGTAACAGTTGAGGTTTTGCCCTCATTTTTAGTTTATGCTAAGAAGTTCCAGAATTGCAGCCGTATCATGTCGACTTCTTGCCACAGCATTTTGGCTGGAAACCCTCCAGTAATCTTTAGGTGAGTGTCCGCAACTCGAGACTGCTAGTTCTTAATCTTTATTGTGATTTCATTCCTCTGCCCCATATGGGCATGGAAGGGCTCGCAGCAGCACAATCCGCAACTCTTCAACAGAATGATACAGTTAATAAAAAGAGGAAAACGAGACATACAAAAGGCATGAAAGGGGGACTGAGAACATAGTAAGGGGAGACATAGGAGGTTAAAATATACACGCACACAGAGACAGTCATGTGGGACAGTTAAAAAAGTACACAAAGTTAAAAAAACACAGTGGGCAATTGCATAACACATAAAAAACACTGAAGTCACACACACAAGTTAAAAGTTCGCCACAGATTTGAAACACTCCACAATGACAGCACTTAAAAACCACCATATGAGATGGAGCGCACATGACAAAGAGTAAAACCTGCCAGGAGGGGCCTAATGAGGGAGGGGAGCCCTGAGAGGAGAGAAAAAGAGGGAAGAAGAAGTGGCAGTAGGGGAGGGGGACTGGAGGGGGTGGGATGAAAAGTAAGTGGGGTGAGGGGCAAACCAAGGGGCAGGAGATGGGCGGGCTGGGAGATCGAAACGGAAGGCAAGTCAGGAGGGAGCACAGAGACACACACAAGTGGGGTGCTGGAAAGGGAGGGCAGAGGAGGGAGGAGAAAACCGCTTGGGGGAAGGGAAGAGGAGGGGAGAGTGAAACTTAAGGAGGGCGAGACGAGAAAATGGTGTTAGAGTTGGTAGGAGGGGTAGATATGATGGCAAAGTCCATCACCTGGGAGGGGTAGGTGCTGGAAAATACGTTGGGAAATGAGGTGGAGGGTGTGGAGATAGAGAAAGGGCAGGACACCACAGTACAGGTGTGACAACAAGCTGGGAGTAGAGAGGATGAAAGTCACCAGACAATGTGGGGGATCGAGTAAGCAGGTGATGTACAGGTTGCAGATGTGTTTGAGGAAAGAGAAAAGATGTGGGAAGTGGATGAGGTCGTAGAGGATCCGTGTGGGGGACACAAGGTGGATACTGAAGGCGAGGTGGACTGCGTGGCTTTCAAGGATTTGGAGGGATTTATAGAATCTGTGAGGGCCAAAAACCCATGTGACGCTGGCGTAATATGATGGGGCAGATCAAAGATTTTTATGTGTGAAGAATGGCGGAAGGATGCACTTCCCATGTCCAGTCAGACAGGAGTTTCAGGAGGTGGAGTCTATTGTGGGTTTTGTGTTGGATGGTAAGGACATGGGGAGTCCAGGAGAGGTCACAGTCGAGGGTGAGGCCAAGGTATTTCAGGGTAGGAGTGAGGTAGATAGGATGACCGTAAATGGTGACGTAAAAATCGTGGAGCTGGAGGAAGTGCATGGCATACCTATGATGAGGTGGATAGGATGACTATAAATGGTGAGATAAAAATCGTGGTGCTGGAAGGAGTGGGTAATACGAACTATGATGATTGCCTGGGTCATGGAAGGATTGATGTGAAAGAGCCACTGGTTGCATCAGGCAATGAATTGATCGAGGTGGTGTTTGAAGGGTACATTGGGACTGTTGAATGATAGGATAAAGGGCCAGGAAGGCGGCGTCATCAGCAAATTGGAGGGGGTGAATAGACGGGGGAAGATTGGGAATATCTGCAGTATACAGGACATAGAGAAGAGGGAAAAGGACGGAGTCTTGCCTCACGGCGGCTGTGGGTTAGAAATTACAGAAGTTGGTACTGTGGATAGTGACATAGGAGGGGTGATGGGAGAGGAAGGAAAAAGCGAGATGGACGAAATTGATGGGAAGAGCGTAGGTCTGGAGTTTAAAAGAGGAGCCTGGGTTGGCAGACACTGTGGTACACGTTCTGGAGGTCGAGGGAAACAAAGATAGTAGAGCAATGAGAATTAAGTTGGAGGGAAAGAATATTGTTAAGGTCAAGGAGCTGGTCGTCAGCTCAGAATGAGGGCCGGAAGTCACACTGGGTAAGGGGAATGAGGTAGTGTTGGTTAAGGTGGTGATGAAGACGGTGGGAGAGGATGGACTAAAAGATCTTACTGAACACGGAGGTGAGTCAGAGGGGCCGGTAGGAAGAAGTGTCAGAGGGGGTTTGTTGGGTTCAGGGAGCAGTAGGATGCGGGAAGTCTTCCACAGGACGAGACTCTCAGTTTACCGTGTTGGCTTTATTGCAGAAATTGGCGCGGAAAAGCATGCGCTCTGGTGGCTGTCAGAGGAGCGTCCTCTATTGACGTGCGCACTCTCTGCAAATACTGCACCCCCTGTGTAAATGTGAAACCACATGTCTGCCCTCTGTCGGAGTGCGCATGAGTTTCCGCGCCAATTTTTGCTACAGAGCCGACACTTTGAACTAGCACTCCCCCAGTGGCGGACACTCACCTGACGATGGCTAGACGGTTGCCAGCCTCAGTATTGTGGCAATCGACATGAACCGGCTGCAATCCCGAAACTTCATACAATTTTCAGTACGCCGGGAAACCTTCAAGAATCATAGTTTAGTTAAACTGGGAAGCCTTATTTGCAAGTGAATTAACAACAGCAACGAGTTCCAGGATTTATCGACGCAGAAACCATCATTACCATCAATTAATTCATTCTCAACCATATTTCCACAATATCCTTCTCGACCAAGTTCCAGAAGGATTCGCGTAAACAAACATTACTCGTTGTAATCCATGGAATGGCCCATAGAAGTGCCGTGTTCAGGAATAGCAAAATTACTTAGTTTTAGAAGACACGTACGTCAATCTAGTATGGCAACTGTCTATCGCGCACTGGTCATGCCTTATTGAGGTAAAAAGACCGATATCGGGTTGTAGCATACGGAGGATGGTTGAAAGGTTAGGAGACCAAATATTAGATGACGACTGACCAAAACTTTAAAAGGAAACGGCTGTAAATGTGAATTTTGACGATTGACTTTTTATTATCAGTTTGTTAACTAGCTGCTTTAACTGTAATCATTGGCAGTACTTCCCACCACAATGGTTTGTAGCGAGCTATGTCAAATGAAAATTAAGAAAGAAAGAAGATGCCTATGTCGACAGTCTCCAATTCACCCCGTAGATAGCTTCGAGGATCGCAGTCGAAATATCTGTGGAGGGCTTAAGTTACAACTTTAACTGACTTTTCCGTCGGTGCTTGGAAGAACATGACAATAATATTCAAAGGGAAAACTCATCAGTCATGCTCATCGTAGTGTGCAGGGCAAAGGATCCTTAACTTCCGAGGCAGCCAAAGCCAAGGCCGAGAAAGTCAGAACGAAAGCTGGTGATGACATAGCAACCTGTTAGCACACGTGCTGCGTCGAGTCTCAGCGAATTACGCATGCGCGTCACGCGTCACGCTGCCATTTGCTTACCTGATGGAAGATTTACGAACGAAAGCAGTACTTTCCGTTAAAATTGATGAGGAAACTGTGACTAACGCGTAGCGTCACACTTCTCGTGTTCGATGCAAGAAGCACTATGAAGGCCTCCTGTCAGTGATGAGGCAATGTGCGCTCAACAAGCCTGTGGCACGACGCTTTAGTACAGATGCGCCAGATCTAATGTCTGCAATAGAAGGGCGAAACAGACGCTCCGTCTCTGCACGCAGGGCCCATGACGTTCCTAAGAAAAACGTCGTCCACGGTGTACCACAGGTCGGCAGTGGGAACGACAACTGCGATGATAACGTGCCGAATGCCTCTTTAGCGTTTAATAATTAAAAATATTAGAATGGTGAAAAATGACAAGTTATTTTATTGTTTACCACAGCAATTGAACATTAGACAGCTAACAATTAATGGCACGTTTCAGCCATTCATTGGTTAGTCACTCAGTACTTAAGGTTGTTCGTAACCACTAGCAAAATGTTATACACGTGGATATTCTGATGATCAGCGAAATAAATCACTATAGGATTTTGCCAAGACGAGCCCTTAGGTCCACTAAGCCTTCAGGTGTGTGACAATAAAACCACTTTTACCCATGTAATTAAAACAGTTGATGTCATAATAACATACTCCTCATTCGGAGTTTTGAGGAAAGACAGCACGCTAATGAATAAGCAAATTATATTTCATAAAATGTTCAGAATATGCAGGACCGCATAGCTTTAAACAACACTCTCACAGCACAGAGTTTAAAGTTTAACCGGCGTAGAGAAGGAAAATAATTAAAAAATAACATTACTTAAAATAACTGGCATGTAGAGTCGAACTTAACTTTCAAACCCTTAAGACAACATTATATGTGATATAAATAGTCACATACAATTAATAAAAGCAGCAATTGTTTGTTTAAAGTAAGGACTAAAGACTAATACAACACTTCCTGGTCCAACTTGTGTTACATGATTATAGGTAACTTTAATACAATAACCACCAAGCTAAATGTTCAGGCAATAAACCAGTTCTTACGAATGGGTCATGTTCCTTTCACGCACCACACCCAAAGTAGCAACGAGCTCCCCAGGGCCTATTTAAGTGTCTCTCTAATGGCTACAACGAAATCGGAATGGAGCCGACTACGATCCGATGTAACTTACTTGCCGAGCGCAAAGCACCAGGCGCCTGGAACTCTCGGAACACACTGACAGCCGGCCGCTGTGGCCGAGCGGTTCTAAGCGCTTCAGTACGGAACCGCGCTACTACTTAAACCTAACTAAAGTAATGACATCACACACATCCATTCCCGAGGCAGGATTCGAACCTGCGACCGTAGCGCTCGCGCGGTTCCAGACTGAAGCGCCTAGAACTGTTTGGCAACAACGGCCTGCCTTCACTGTTTTCAACAGTGAATTACACAGGATGAATTCGAACTACACAGACTAAATTTCGAAGGCTGTTACATTTTCTATTTTACTTTCGAAAAAGGCTTCCTAATTTAAGTAAACCTCTTGGCATCACCTCATCTGCTACTATTTAAATTGCACAACTGTTTTTTTTTTTTTGAAGCCGGTCTACATTTGTAAATGTGTTTTGCATTTGACTGTCATCAGCACCTCAAATTATTTTTTGAGTTTGATGAATGGACTTTCTCACTGACTGAGTGGATGGATGGTCGAGTTCTGAATGATAGCAATATTCAACTCTTTCTGAAGGCAGCTGCATGTTTCACAGTCGAAATATTAAGGAAAACCGTCATCTGCAATGGGCAGCTGGCCAAACATTTCTAAGATTTATTCGGTTTGCTGCTCCAACTACCCATATTTCTGTGAATATACGTTTATAACGCTGCAAAAGCCTAGATTATGCAAACCTCCGGCAGAGTCGGAGAGTTTGTTCTTTCAGGACTGGGTGTGTGTGTTGTGCTAATTATTTCATATCATCTTCATCATATGCGCAAGACGCTGAAGTGACGTCACATTGAAATCGTTGCATCAGGCTGTCGAACTACCCGAAACGCGAACTTCAGGCCAATAAAACCGTACGATCATTGTATTACCTTTCAAAACCGAATGCAGAGCAGTGTGACGACCTCACATTCTGTGGGTGCCATCACTGCAGGAAGAGACCAGCCTCGCGCCGTTCTACCGCTCCTCCACAGCATTCTGTGACTTCACACACGAGGCACGTAATGGCCAACCCTTCAGTTGTAAACATCCATGCTGATGTGTATCACGGTTAACGTACAATTAACACCTCCGTAAAACCAAACCGGGGAGAGGACCGAGCAGTAGTGCAAGCTTGAGAGCAAAGAGTACAGTGTGCATTACTGTTGCTCTCAACTAGTCCCGGAACTGAGTGGAATTAGTTTGCTTTTCAAACAAGATAAACACCGCACAACACTGTCGTTTTTTTCACATCTGTGGAGATATTTTCAGCGCTGTAGAGATACAAACATACGAGGGGTGTTCAGTATATAACGCAACACGTTTTTTTCTGAAATCAGGTTGATTTTATTCGGGATTCAAATATACCATATTATGGCTACAAAATCCTAATTTTCAACATAATCTCCGGTCTGTGCGGGGCCTTATGCTGCATTTTGGAAGGACATATATGCCTGCATGGTACTGCTCAATTGGATGATGCCGAAGGCAACGTCCTCCTACATCAATAGCTCCACATTATCCAAGTACTGCATTCTGCAGAGTACATCCTTCACTGGGCGAAACAAGTGAGAGGCGAAAATGCGAGATCCGGGCTGTAGGGTGGATGTCTCCCAGCCACAACCGGTCGCCATTAGAATCCAAGTGAATGATTTATGGGGCAGAATCGAGAGATCGGTTCGTGCACAAAATCCCTCACCGGCAACACTTTCACAATTATGGCTATAGACGCAGGATGGCTCAATATTTCTGCAGGGGACTTCCATCGACTTGTTGTCATACCGCGTTGCTGCACTATCCCGGGAGAAAGGAGGTCTGACTCTATATTTGGAGGTGTGCTATGAATTTTGTCACTCAGAGTGTAGCTTGAAAAAGAGAGTCTTCAAAGGTAATGTACATCGATGGACATACGTACATCTCTTCCTCTCTTGCACTAAGTGGCTCTGTTGACAATTACCCACTAAAATAAATGAACTGCTTGCTTCTTCAATTTAACTAATTCAAGATAATTCAAATGAATAAGGACTGGGTTGCAACGTGACTTAGTGGAAAGAAGAAAATGAAAAAAGAATGAATCAGTCTTCTGGACCATATTTGCTAGCCCATAACACTCTACAGTTTTGGTTGCTGGGCGATGAGAATCTCACTGCACTAAGTAAAAGAATGCTAACAGTCGCACGTTCGCTCAGAGATTATAGTAAAACCCAACGCCAAAGATAACCTCTCTACCACGAAGCACTATCAGATGAAAGAACATGGCGCACCAATGTGCCAGTGGTGTTACTGCAGCACCACGGAAATTCAACAAACTCTCGTTGGTGCGTGATGGAAGGCGTGAGCGATAAAGAAAGAACTTAAAATAGACCCCTTTCAATGTCGGTAACAACTGTGGTGTCCTCGCGTAACTTTAGGACAGAAGAAGATTTATATTTGGTGATATGAGTGACAGCGAACGGCCACGTCGCAGTGGTAACACCGGTTCCCGTCAGATCACGGAAGTTAAGCGCTGTCGGGTTTGACTAGCACTTGTATGGGTGACCTTCCGGTCTGCCGAGCGGTGTTGGCAGGCGGGGTGCACTCAGCCCTGAAGAGCCACTTGACAGAGAAGTAGCGACTCCAGTCTCGTAAGCTGACTAAACGGCAGGGGGAGCGGTGTGCTGACCACATGCGCCTCCGTATCCGCGTGCATTGACGTCTGTAGGCTGAGGATGACACGGCAGCCGGTCGGTACCGTTAGGCCTTCTTGGCCAGTTCGGACGGAGTTTAGTATAGTTTAGTGATGAATGACAGCTTGCTCTAAATATAGAAAAATGTAATTTAACGCAGATGAGTAGAGAAAACACTCGTGTAATATTCGAATATAGCATTAATGTTGTATTGCTTCGCACAGTCACGTCGATTATACATCTAGACGTAACGTTGCAAGGCGATATGAAATGGAAAGGGCGCGTAAGGCTGATAGTAGCGAAGGCGAATTGCCTAACTTCCATTAATAGGGAGAATTTTAGGCAAGTGTATCTCATCTATAAATGAGATCACATATAGAACAGTAGTGCTACCCGTTCTTAAGTACTGCTCTTGTGTTTGGGTTCTCCACCAGGTGGAGTTAATGGAAGATAGCGATGCAATTTAGGGACTTGCTGCTATATTTTTTACCAGCATGTGTGTTCATGAACTCAAATGGGAGTCCCTGAAGGGAGGACTACGTTCTTTTCGCGAAACATTACTGAGAAAACTAGGAGAACCGCCACTTGAAGCAGACTGAATAACGATTCCATTGCCGCGAACGTAAATTTCGCGTAAGTACCACGAAGGTAAGGTAAGAGAAATTAGGTTCGTACCGAGGGATATAGGAAGTCGTTTTCCCTCGCTGTATTTGCGAGTGAAACAGAAAAAATAATGGCTAGGAGTGGTTAAAGACACCTCCGCCGAGCGCCAACGGTCGCCTTGCGGAATACATGTAGACATAGATGTAGAACTGTCCTCAGACGCTTACGTCAACTTCAGTCTGAAGTGCCTTATCAACACAGAACTTAATTATAAACATCGCGGAAAACTGATTTCTCACCCAAGTGTCTTTGTTTTGTGGTGCGATACGTGAAGTGTAGATCATACGCACCGCAGTTGTGTGTGTGTGTGTGTGTGTGAGAGAGAGAGAGAGAGAGAGAGAGAGAGGGAGAGAGAGAGAGAGAGAGAGAGAGAGAGAGAGACCCGGAACTGAATTATTCGTCCGTGCGTGTTGGGTACGCCTGTTTGTTTACTTCTGTAAATTTCTCTTGGGCACTGCAGTATTCTGCGTTCAATGTTAACTGACGCATTGTGCAAAAGGGAGAGCCGGCCGGTGCTTTTACGCATACTACTCAGTTACGGAGCATGTTTACTTGCTGGTACACTGGAGACCAATTCCGAGCGGACAAATGCGAAGCTACCGGGAGGGCGTTATCGTATTTTTCGCAGCCGCGAAACTACTTTAGCGGGATTGCGAGTCGGCTGGTGGTCAATTGGCGACGGCGCGCATGTGGCGGCCAGGCGCCAGATGCGCTCCTTCTGATTTACGAACGAGTGGCGCCAGTAAGGACCGCGCTGCACCAGAGCGCGCCGCGCTCTGTGTTTCGCGAGCTGGCCGGCCCCTCGCAAAACATTTCACTTTCCAATTGGTTTTATTCCAATACTGTGCGCTAACCGAGTTACTGTAGGAATTTACACGCGTCGCTAAACTGATTATCACGTTTTAATAGGGCACTCGCGTGAAATATTAGTGCGCTAATTCGATAGAGGCAGGGACGCTCCGTTTGAGTGTGTTAATCAGCTGTTAACTCCGGGCGGCTCAAACAACGCAGGCAGCGACGATTACTCGGCCAGGCGCGGAATGGTAGTTCCCGTTCCGTTATCGTCGCTTGAAACGAGAGCTCACAAGCGAGTATATAACCCAACCAAGTGCAGTGCCCTGAACTGACATGTTATAGTCCGTCACTGGTACGACTTATCATCGTACAGTATGAAAATTCGTGCGAAGGTAAAGAACTATTAACCTCTCGATGCTTGTTGGTTATTTAAATAGACTTCATATCACCCAAAGAATTCGCTTACCCATATACAGAACATTTAGAGCTGTAAAATTCTTTATAAGCCAAGATCACTAAAATAGTACTTTATTGGATGACCGGTTTCGATACAGCTGTGCTGTCATCGTCGGTTCTGCATGAGGATGAACAGAAGTTGATAGGAAAATATGGTACAATGATGATATTACATCTTCATAAAATGTCTTGTTACATAATGTATGGAATTATTACATACCTTATACTTTAAAATTTTTACAACGTATTGTCCATCAGTATTGCTAGTAGCTTCACATTGCATATGCACTTCCCACTGCCATGATGATCACTACATATCGGCATGTCCAACACAAAAGCTTTAGCGTGTTAGCTTCAAACATAAACATAACTATATTGCACTATATTGTTCACCACCAACTGGCAGCTGACAGTGAAATGGTGTATACACAAGAACCACCATGTACGCTCACCAGATGGCACTGTGGCGGTTAACTGGATTATCATCTTGTGTACAGCATAGAACAAAGTTACATAATTACACGTAATTGGTAACGTTATTAAGGGCCATTTTTATTTACATTATTGTTCAGGTCAATTCAGAGAACTACAGCAAATTTTACGTACAACTAATTTGAAAATTTTGTACGATAAAATACATATGACATACGTTAGGGAACAAGAATTAGTATCTCAATATGCTAAGTACAGAAAAAAAAATTAACAAGAAATTCTTCAGGTAGGACATCGCTATTCTGATGTATCTGTGTCAAGTTTATAATTTACAGTTTGTCTATAGTTGTATTTCGAATTTGTCATCGTACTGGCTAGACAATAATTCTTTTGTTTTCTTTTTTTTTTAACAGTGCTATACACAGAGTATTATATACAGATCACCGTTAAAAAATAACAACCTTACATAATTTTAACCATAGAATTACGATGTTCATCTACATCGCAGTGTCTAGGTTCTCAGTAGAAATGTGAGTAGAACAACATTCATCAGTTTCTCTCTCAACAAACACAATTGAAATTCCGTTCACTTGTACTTAGAATTTATACAGGAAATAATGAAAATCTAAATAACATATCGAAATATAGAACAGTTTTTATCAACAATGTCATGTTGAACAAGGAGTGCACCAATTTTTTCTACAGGATCTCAAAAACTGCTCAATACATTTTACGTATCTTACTCTATAATCCAGAATTACTACGTAATGTTTGCAGAATCTGTTGTGTCATTGTATGCGTTTCTTGTGCAACGGCATGATTTAAATCAAGAGAAACGTACGATTGCTATCTTCATTTACATCTTATACACAAATAAAAATCGATATGAGTAAATGGCTGAACATAACGTAACAAATGATGCAGTGCATGAGAGATAAACTCTCAAACTTTTTGTTTAACGTGGCGCTGGCACGTTACTTTGGATAACCGGTGGCAGGGACGGCACCGAACCTTCTTCGCTCAGAGAACTGCCAATTCAATCATCTGTTTTTTAATCATCTGTCTCTACATGATGCAACTGTGGCTCGTGACACAACTCGTAACTTCAACTTCCAAAAAGATGGTGAGGCAACACATCTCGACGACTGTGTACGACATTACCTAAATGGGACGTAACCACATCGCTGCATTGGCGGTATTGCGACATATGACCTGGGGCTAATCTAGTGGCCACCACGGTCGATTATGGTCAAGCCTGCCGATTTTTGCCTTGTGGGGATACATCAAGGATAGTGTTTAGTTTCCACCTCTACCATAAGCTTTGAGAGTTTGTCTTTCATATAATGTATCATTTGTTACACTGTTCTGTTTGAAGGACTTCATAACTACCCTGTATTAATGGAAAGTATCTAAAACTCCTTCTTACGAGTGAAAGCTACCAGTTTTCAATAACAGCTAGAAAAATGGAAGTTATGTAATAATTTTTTATTTATTTGCAGTTACTCGTAGAATGTGCTGCTATACGTTGAAATCCCTGCACGACAGTAGAGTAGCACGCCGCTATAGCAGGCAAAACAAAATGACACAGCCTACCGAGAAAGCTCAGATTCGTGCGGTAGTCCGTAGCGTAAAACTGGGTTGACTACAAACAATGGGGTGAACAGGAACGAAACCTCAAAACTTCCTGTGCTATTTTGTCGGAAAGCAAAAGTATACATAATTCAAGGATCTGTTTGTATACGTTGGTATTGAACCAGTTTCACAGGGCAGTTATAAATTTGAATGTTGGTGACACTATCAGCTGATGTTATGTTCAGACTATGGCAACATTGGATGTGGTACTTAACCCTGCTGACCACACCACCAGGCTCCTACGTCTGGACCACACCATAGGCCTCAGAGGCTTACACGATATATAATAATCAAAAACACTTAAATAATTTCAATTTCATGGTAGGGGTTTGAGTGTAATACATTAAATAACCTTGAATAACATAAAACAAATACATATTTCCTCAAAAAACCGCAAAACAAAAAACAACCAAACTTTCAAAAATTAAACAATAGTAGTCTAAACTTCATATAACTAAACCAATCCATCATATCAGAAAATCACGTACAATTAATAATGTTTTTTAGAACTAAACCACGTATCACAAAATTCAGCGGAAGTTTCCCATTTTTTACCGGTACAATTTGGACAAATTGTTTTGTTGTGGTCACCACACACTGGCAACTTACATAAATCACACTGCATTTTTTTATTTCCTTTATGTTTTGTAGTCACAAAATTTACGGTAAGTTCTTTTGGGAATAGCTCCTTGCTCAATTTCTTCACGAGCTGCCTCTGGAGGTCGAGTCATGTTTAGGTGGCTATTAATACTGTGCCGTAGGTCGTGGGGAATTGGTGTGACAAGCCTAGCCTTCATCCAAGGTGCTGTAAGCTGTTCAAAACGCGTCAACAATAAATCAAATTACGACAACGGTTTTTTTGATCGTTGTTTCTCTCTTTCCCTTGGTTTTTGTAAAAATTATGGAGGTACACAGTATAGGCATTTATGCAAGCTATGTTTATCATGTTGTAAAAACCTCGTTCATTCCATTGATGTGTTTGTCGGCCAGTGTTATAGTACTGACACACTTGATCAAAAGCGTCAACACCCGCTTTGTTTTGTTGTAGTAGATAATCATATGGGATTTTTTGGAGTCGGGATGTACAGCATCATCTCCATGCATGGTTGAGATGACAGTAACCATTTCATTTATCTTGGGTTTATATGAAACAGCTGTCACGTCTTCTCGGAATATGAAAAGTGACATTCCAACTTTGCGATCCTTGTATTTCATATCGATGAATTCAGGGGGGAATTCGCGTTTATTTTTCTGTATTGTACCGATATATGTCAATTGTTGTGTTTATAGCAAATCAGTGGCAAGAGGAATACTAGTAAACCAGTTGTCCCCTGTGACTTTGCGATTAGTACCGTAAACTGGTTTGGTAAGTAGTTTTGTAAAATAAACAGCAGCAAGTATGGAATAGCATTTATTAGATATCGAGTTGCTTGATCGCAAAGCCTTGTGGTCTTAATCCCGTATTTATTGGACTTGCGAGGTAAGTACATTTTGAATGGCACTTACTCCTAAAACCCGCTAACTGTTCATCTATAGTAAGGTACGAACTTGCTTGATAATTGGTCTTAGACTTTCAATTAGAATATTCCAAATTTCAGAGACTAACGCGAATTTGTCTATCTGTCGTCTTTCGTCTCGCGTCTGGGAATCGTCAAATTGTAAGTTGCTACTAATAAAAACAAAGCGGTTGCGAGACAGTGTAGCTTGGAATCTATCTCCACTTATCGTGCGGTCACACAGCCGTTTGATGGGGACATGATTGTTTTTCGTGGCTCCAGAGAAAACGAGAAGGCCAATAAAAGCTTCCAGCTCTTCTACAACAACTGGTTTGAAGCTAGGCTTGCGTTTCTTCTCTGATGAAAAATGCATTTTTTCCTTGTCCATCTTTTAATTTGTGTTTTTCACTACAAGATGCATTAGGGAATGTGTGAAAAATGCTCTGAAGCATTCAACAGGCGTCCTAGCATCAACAGCGGGGCCAAGGGTCTTAACTCTCAGATGTACTATTTTATTTGTGTGTGTGTGTGTGTATGCCTTCGTCGCGGTTGTTATCATGGGTCTGGTTTTCCAAACTGTGAAGCTATTCTTCCCTTTAACCTCTGATCCGTCGATGTAAATTTGCAAGCTCTCAGCCTACTCTTCCACTACTATCCTCTCAACTTCATCTGCTACACGTGGTTTGCCCTTTACCTGAAGTTTACATTCTGTCTTCCCCTTCTAAGTGATTGTAAAGGTTTTGAAGACGATGAAGTATCCTTTTGGGAAGTTTCGTGTACGATACGTCGTCGCACAGTCTCTCTACCTGCTTCCTCATCATCTGAAGGGATAAATTCACGATCTTCACCTGAAGAGTGTTCTGATTCCGAATTGGAACGTTCTTCTACTTCAGTATCACAATCTACGTCCCCTAGTAGTGATTCAGCTTCAGAATCACAGTCGTCATCTGACAAATGTTTTGTCAATTTTGCTAACATTTCATCATCAGTGTAGAATCGCTATTCCCCCTTAGAATCCATTCTGGCAATAGTAGGAACACCTGCATTAGAAGACAGTACAATTAATCAACCGCTGGAATGGAAAAACTAAAGACTCTATCAGTTGAAAGAATACGTGTATTATTAAAGATGACGGAAAAAAAAGCAAGTCAAAAGAGAGATACTGTAAGACAAAATACGGGCTACTGACAAGCACAACAAGGCCTCTGAGAGCTAGATACTGATACACGTTCCTACACACCATAGGCCTCCCAGGCCTAGGGACAATTTACATGTAATCCACACCAGAACGACGGTTCAATCCCGCGTCCGGCCATCCTGATTTAGGTTTTCCGTGATTTCCCTAAATCGTTTCAGGCAAATGCCGGGATGGTTCCTTTGAAAGGGCACGGCCGATATCCTTCCCAATCCTTCCCTAACCCGAGCTTGCGCTCCGTCTCTAATGACCTCGTTGTCGACGGGACGTTAAACACTAACCACCTACCTACCTACCGATGGCCTCGCTGTCTGGTCTCCTTCGCCAAAACAACCCAACCCTCCACACAAGAGGTCTCGGAGGCTTAGTTGTTTACCTGAACGGGCCGACAGGGACGGAAGAGTTGTGCACTGTACAATAGCTCAGAGACAACCTACTAGAGGAGGCTTACATGAGAGCCACGCCCCCTCCAGCTATGTTGGAGCAGGATTAGACAGGTCTGAGTGAGCATCTGGGACTCAGAGGCCCATGGTATGGCCGGCGGGGTTAATACGTTCGTCGCTCAGCGCGACTCAGTCGAGTTTCAAGCGGGGCCGAAATCCAACTGTTGGAGTGCCGGAACGTAAACAGAGCGACAAGAGGGAATAATAAGGATGCAACTCGAGTAGGTCGTGGATTTGCCGGCTCACTGCAGATAATGAAGAATTTAGTTCCGAAATGTGGAAAGCGATAAGCATTTCGGCTAGAGGACTGCCTGTGATCTCACCAGGTCGGTCGCTGTAGCCGATCGGTTTTAGGCGCTTCAGTCCGGAATCGCGCTGCTGCAATGGTCGCAGGTTCGAATCCTGCCTCAGGCATGTATGCGTGTGATGTTCTTAGGTTAGTTAGGTTTAAGTAGTTCTAAGTTCTAGGGGACTAATGACCATAGATGTTAAGTCCCATAGTGCTCAGAGCCATTTGAACCATTCGACCTCACTGGAGTTAGCCAGATACGTCGCTAAGTCAGGAAGCATACTGTGTTTGAGACACACGTTAATGACCTTTGTATCCTCAAAATGTTCCTTGGACGGCGTAAAACAATGAGTGAAAATAAGGACAGTAGTGGTGACGAAGTAGAGCGCATTGGCCGCAAATTGATACATAAAAATTCATCGAGCTCAAACTTCGATATGGAGGAATCATACGTAAGTGAAGACCTTGATGGCTTGTTGGAAGAACTTACAGCAGACTAAGGAGAGGAGCCGGCCGGAGCGGCCGTACGGTTCTAGGCGCTACAGTCAGGAACCGGGGTACTGATACGGTCGCAGGTTCGAATCCTGCCTCGGGCAATGATGTATGTGATGTCCTTAGGTTAGTTAGGTTTAATCAGTTCTAAGTTCTAGGCGACTGATGACCTCAGAAGTTAAGTCGCATAGTGCTCAGAGCCATTTGAACCATTGGTAAGAAGAGGAACGCTGTTGATGATTCATCAGGGAATATCCAGTAGAACGAATACGCTAACAGGCGTCATTTCTGTCCACCAGGAAAGGTGGGCCTCTGATGGATTCAATGTCTGATATTAGCGCAGGTAAAGTTCCTTCGTTATTCTTAGATGATAGAGAGATAAGCCCTTTAGTCGCGGAGACTACCGGATAAGCATAGAAAAAACTGCATCAACATGAAGTGACTGAACATGCTCGACTAAACAGATGGAAACCCACCACGTTTGAGGAAATTACGAACTTTATCGGACTGATGATTTTTATGGGTGTAGTAGAGACGCCGCTCGTTAGATGTTGCTCAACGGACCCTGTTTACAATTTCCCACTTCCGCGCAGCAGGATACCCCGTAATCGTTTTGAATTACTATTGCTTTTCGCAGTTAACGAAACGATACACGACAGCAGTCGACGTGAAGAAGTTTCCCAACTCCTAAACCTATTGAAAGATAATTATCAAAAAGTCTTTCACCAGGCAGAGATATTGTAGTCGACGAGGCAATGGTTCCCTGCAGTGACGACTGGTGTTCCGGCAATATACACCAACGAAATTGCTTAAGTAAGGTATAAAGCTTTTCACACTGTGCTCCACCGGTCTGCGAAAGTATGCGGTCTGCGAAAGTATATTGTGGAAGAGATAACTGCGGAAGAAAGCAAGTTGGCATAGCTGAAAACGTCTGCACTGAACTTGCAGCTAAACTGCTAAATGAAGGACGAACTTTGTTTCTTGACAGCTTTGTCATGAGTTGTGGCTTAGCAGGCAATGTCCAAAATTCAAAACGCCTGTCTCCGGAACTGTACAGTACATAATAAATTTATGCCACGTTTTGAAATGTCATACCCATTGAAGAGAGGTGAAATAACAGCACATAAAATAACAGCACTGTGCTGCTAAAATGGAGGGATGTTCGCGATGTTAGGATGTTATCAACAAAATACGCATTTGTTATGACATCAGGCTTCGGTGCTATGCATCGCGGTCCTCCTGCGAATCACAAACCTTTGGCAAGACTGGCATATAATAATGAAGCAACTGGCATCGAAATAAGTGACCAGATAATGTCATATGCCACAATGATATATACGGAAGGGTATCAAATGGTATCGAAAATTAGCAGCACATTTGCTTTTAGGAAGAAGTATAGCAAATGCCCGCAACGCGTATCAGAGGGTCACAAATACAAAAATAGAGACAAGATAATTTCGGGAACGTGTCGTTACTGAACGGATGTCCGCGGAAAATGTTATGCCCGAGAGTAGTAGGAATAAAAGAAGGAACGTACCCCACCATTTAGAGATTCGTAAGAATCAGCAGGTGAAGCCTATACTAATGATGTGCGACCAATGTTACCAAAAGAAGAGGCAAACTGCCGAACGCTAAGAAGTCAAATGTGTTTAACGTGTTTTAACAAATACTGCGCAATGTAGTATAATGTAATATGTTACCCTGAATATAAATGTAACCTATTAAACATTTGCTATGTTGTGTACATTGTTTGTACGTTTGTGTTGTACGTGTTATAGTTATATTTCCTTTGAAAATTCCAAATGCAAATCCTGTTAACTAGAACAAGGAGGGAGTCACCCACATGTGGTTGGCGGGGCCAGCACGGAGGCTTACCCATCGTCTAGCTATGGATGATACGGCGACGAACGTGTTAATTTGCTTACTTCGAACTTAATTTGCAAGTACCAGTCCAAATTATATTGTTTTAATTTAAGTAGACGATAAGCAAATTTACTATCTCGTTTCAGTAACCAAAAGCTCACTTTTAAATTATACTTTAATCTGACTTGTGTATCGGCTAACTGAAAATGTAGGGTTGTGTCTTCGGAATTTGTGGGGTGAATACAAATAGTGATTTATCAGCGTTCCTTCTAAAGAAGACCAAGAATCTGATGGAAATGAAGACACCACCTGGCACTGTTCTCAGCCCAAGAGATTATGCTGTGATTAAAGCATACGGAACAAGTAAGCAGTCATTTAGACTGTTAACATTCAAAATTTGTTATTTAGAAAGCAAAGATGATGTTGATGCTTCTTTGAAAAAGAAAGGAAGAATAAACAAGTTTACTTTAACTGTTCGAAATCTGTTCATTACTTCTGAAATTACGGCTTATAGATCCAAAGACATCATTTTTAAACATGTTCAAATGGTGCAGATGGCTCTGAGCGCTATGGGACTTAACTTCTGAGGTCATAAGTCCTCTAGAACTTAGAACTACTTAAACCTAACTAACCCAAGGACACCACACACATCCATGCCCGAGTTTTAAACATGGCAGTGACTTAATACGTTAACTAACAAACCAAATTAATTGCTCTGATATTACGATAGAGTAGACAGATTTTCAAATGTCCCTATTCTGCTCAAAGACCTATAAATAGGTAAAATAAAAATATTAACAACGCCGTTTCTGTTCACCCATTCTGCGTGGTGAACGAAACATCAAATTTTCGTTTTTTTTCTGTAGTAGAAGCATGGGTAGGTTCCAGATATAATTAAAGCCTTACATTTAGACAGAAGAGCTATAATCCTACATTGTTTTCAGGACCTTTGCCTCTTGCGGGCAAGTGCTCTATTAATAAGCTGGAGTACCCAAGCACGACTCACGACCCGTCCTCACAGATTTACTTGCAACACTGCCTCATCTCCAACCTTCGGAACTTGAAGGAAGCTCTTCTACGAAATTCGCAGGACTAGCACTGGTGGAAGAAAGGATATTGCGGAGACATGGCTTAGTGAAAGCCTGGGGAATATTTCCAGAATGAGATTTTCACTCTGCAGCGGAATATGCGCTGATCTGAAACTTCATGGCAGATTAAACCTGTGTACCGGACAAAGACAATTTTAATCTGCCAGGAAGTTTCACATCACTGCACACTCCGCTGCAGAGTGAAAAATCTCATTCCATATAATTCTGATTTTCGCACTGGTTTTTAAAATTATGATTTTTTTAAAGTGAAACCTATTTCTATTCACTCCATTTTAAAGAGATCGAATAAGTGTGAACAATCCGAGAACCTGGATTCCCAGCAGAAGTCGATGCCTTGGCGCTCGAAGACCGGAATATCACAATCTTAGGATATAATGGAAAGTGAAAATCTGTCATCGACCAGTTTTAGACTTTTGGACGTGAAAAAGATCGCCGTTCGCTTGGTTCAGTTACTGCTCGCGGAGACCGCCGAATCGAGGAAGCAGCGGAAACATTGCAACTGTGTCAGGACAATCCAAATGACTTCGTTAGCCTCCTAACCACCATGGACGGATGCTGAGTGTATCAATATGAACAGGGGACTAAGGGGCAAGGCACGCATTGGAAACACAGGGATGCAATTCCGCCGAAAAACGCGAAGAGCTAACCGTCGTAGGCCAAGGTTATGCTGATGGTTTAAGGCATTTCATTATGTGATGCTGACGGAGTATCCTCGTAAAGGGCAGATAGTTACAGGGACATTAATATTCACTATTAGTAACTTCTGCCATCGGTCATCTTTGGTTGTGTGTTAGCTCTAATGTTTACAGTTCGTATGTGTGTGTGTGTGTGTGTGTGTGTGTGTGTGTGTGTGTGTGTGGGTGGGTGTGTAATGCGTGCGCGCGCTCTGCTTGTCGATGTTTTAGATTCCCTCGCACAGCGCTTCTTCTCTGCATTCGTGCCTTGAAAATGATAGGGTGTGCACCTGTCGAAACATCGGCGGTTGCCGTCAGTTACTTGAACATTTTATACGCCGGGAGAAACTCAGATGTAACGAGTTAAACTGTTCGTGTGCAACATTCGCACGGAACTGTCCCGTCCCAGCGATCTCAAATCGCGTGTTTTCCTCCTTTGTTTGAATAAAAGACGAATCAGTAGGGAAAGAAAGGGAGGACCAAACCCTGCTTCCCCTGAGCAGCGCGCTCGTAAAAGGTATTCGCTTTTTCCAACGAGGGGGGTAGCGGGCTACAACATCAGTGGAAGGTAATGCATTGTAATTGTGCGAACGGTCTCCAAGCCCTCATACATGACTAATGCCGGCAAACAGGCGAACGCTCGAGGTGAATGCCGGCGGGTCTCACCCCAACCCCCTACATCCTCATGCACCCTCATACCGGCATTTAGCATAGGGGATTCGTCACGAGGAACTCACCACCGCAAGCAGCCAGAGCGAACTGTGCGTCGTTGCTTGGTTGCAGCGGCCAGTCAACTGGGAGGAGGTAGCACACGCGGTACGTTAAGGGGTAATGAGAGTTCTCGACGCACTTGTAGTTGTTAATCTAAAGTCTAACTACAACCTTACTTGCACTAATTATAAGAAACAATTGTATAGTGAAAAGAAATTAGAGCAGTCGGACTTCACAACGCTTGCACACTAACAACACAGTAATGTCTGAAATAAAATTTCTTTATAACAGAGTAACACGTGATATAAAGTTACTCCTTTCTAATCCTTTTATGTAGGAGCCTCCACCATATTTGACGGCTGTACAGTGTTCTTCGATTTCCGGTAGAAAATCACCATCAAAGAATGGACACTTCGCAACACTGATGAAAAGTTCATACACGATGATTCAGCTGCTCCTACATATGGGTTTTATGCAGTCCACAACGCCTTCAGAATAACAGCACGAGATTTTCACATTCCCTCCCTCCCTCTCTATGTGCAAATTATAATCTCACAGAAAATGTGAAGAGGACCTTTTTGTACGAAATTTAGATTTTTTACCGGGATGCGTTTCCGCTGGAGCTCACAGTTTTCGAGCTGTTCAAGGAAAGCACGTTTGAAGATCACTTTTGTACGGTTTTCTTGAATAATTCGAAAATTACGGCCTCTAGCGAAAACATATCCCAGTATAAAATTTAACAACATTAAACTTCCAATAAAAAGATCCTCTTCATTTTTTTTGTGGGACTAACAGTTTGGACATAGCAAGGGAGAGGATAAAAAAAACCTTGCTCGTGGTATTTGAAGCTATTGCTGGTGGCACAAAACCCATAGATACGGCCAGATGAGTCATCTTGTATATCTTGAGAGATGGCAGTTTTGTTTGGAATGTTTACCATTATGAGCGACTTTAGATGCCTGGGCACACAAGTGATATGTTGCTCTTTGGCTACCAGAGATTGTATCAGAAGCGTATAGCACATAGAGGCAATCTACAAAACGAGAGAAGTGCTGTGTGGTCAATGTGTGAGGAGTTGTGGCGGTGGACCTGCTGAAAAGAGAATGAATTTCATTTGTGATGCTCCTTTGTGTTACTGACGGTACATGATGATTTCGAGATGATTTCATAGAGAGGTGGCACAGATGGAAAACGGTACCGTGAATAGAGTTTTCCTTCGCTGCGATCGCTAACCACGATGTAGGGTAGTGTAAAGTTTGCATTCTGAGCAATATGACGAATTACTGGTCATTTGCTCAGGAACTTATTTATCATTCGTCGCCCTCCATTTTCCGTTACAAGTATGTCACAAGGAAAGTAAAGAGTAACGAAAGTAAAGATTAAATTTCGTAGAGCACAGGTTAACGTAAGCGCGAGATGAGCTGTTACAAATGTGATATGCTGGTACATTAATCAACGGGGTAATCGCCAGAATGTTAACTGAAAGCATGAAAACGTACACGCTTTGTGTTGTATAGGTACCGGATGTCAGTTTATAAGACGCAGTTCCATGCCTATTGCTCTTGATCGGCCACTAAAGGGACGGTTAATGCCGTTTGTGCATGACGCTGGAGTTGTCGTCCAATGATGTCCCACATGTTCTCGGCTGGAGACAGATCTGGTGATCGAGCAGGCCAAGGCAACATGTCGACGTTTTGTAGAGCGTGCTGGGTTACAGCAGCGGTATGTGGGCGAGCACACTGTCGAAACATTAGTCTACTACTTATTACCTCACCTTCCACTACAATCAAGGAGGATCGGTTTATGTATTGAGGAAAGATGCAGTTTTCTGGGTAAATGTTTTGACTATTATGTCTGGAGCGGATGAAAAAAGAAACACGGTTGTAGGAGAAAGTTAAAACGGAGCGGTTTGGGACGATTATCAGATGCAAAGGAACTTTTGCCAGAGGCTGTGCAATGACGTCTTACCGGAACGCTCTGATGAAATCGTGATCTAACACCAAATATGCAGAAGATGCAGAGACAGTGAAGGAGGTTCGAGAAAAAAAGTATAATTAATTTTGGGTGAGGATTTCAAGGCGAGGAGAGAAGAAAAAATGGTTCAAATGGCTCTGAGCACTATGGGACTCAACTTCTGAGGTCATCAGTCCCCTAGAACTTAGAACTACTTAAACCTAACTAACCTAAGGACATCACACACATCCATGCCCGAGGCAGGATTCGAACCTGCGACCGTAGCGGTCACGCGGTTCCAAACTGAAGCGCTTAGAACCGCACTGCCAAAATTCGTTAATAGCGGGAGGAAGACGCGGCGCCGTCTTGATGAATTCGGTAACTGAGCAGTGAATGAACTGTCTTGTACTGAGAATGGAGCTAAGTAGACTTAATTGTCCAATGACGAGACAGTGAAGGAGGTTCGAGAAAAGAAGTATAATTAATTTTGGGTGAGGATTTCAAGGCGAGGAGAGAAGAAAGAATAAGCCAAAATTCGTTAATAGCGGGAGGAAGACGCGGCGCCGTCTTGATGAATTCGGTAACTGAGCAGTGAATGAACTGTCTTGTACTGAGAATGGAGCTAATTAATTGTCCAATGACGTGAAAAGCGAATGAGGACTATGATGAGCTGACGAGTTGTGGTGAATTTACGAACTGTGCATAAACGGACTTATTTGATCAGGAAATAATTCTGTCATCTTGGCAATCAGAGATTGCAGCAGCCATCTTCCGCCTCCAGCGATACGACTATCTCTGGTAGTAAGAGATTTACATTTTCGGAGCTACCAAACGCGAAACAATAACGCGGAAACTTATTTACGCCAGGTATCAGTGAAGTTTAGAGACTAAATGAGATATAAGAAACAGTTACGTAATGCCGGAACTATATAACTAATGTTAGATTAAAGTGACGCCTCAGTAACGGTAGGAAAGAATCCACCTTACCAATTACAGGAATACATGTAACTGAGCACAAAGTAACAGCGATTTTTCTCGCAGCTGATTATTATGCATTATCAGTACAAAAAAAATAGCGCTCATGGTAATATAGATTGGGTAAGTAGCAGAGCTGCCTCTTTGTCAGATGCTTGCTATATAGCACTAGTGCCGGCCGGTGCGGCCATGTGGTTAAAGCCGCTTCAGTCTGGAACCGCGTGACCGCTACGGTCGCAGGCTCGAATCCTGCCTCGGGCATGGATGTGTGTGATGTCCTTAGGTTTAATTAGTTCTAAGTTCTAGGCGACTGATGACCTCAGAAGTTAAGTCGCATAGTGCTCAGAGCCATTTGAACCATATAGTACTAGTGCTACTGCGCTACAATACACTGCGTTGTTTAGCATAATTTTAAAGGGTCTAATTGCAGGTTAATTATTTATATCCTCATGTTGGGATATTTGTACGGTCACAATGATGTTTCGTGGTTTTGGTTTGATTTTAATACAGACACGATCCATTATTCAATAGTAAGTACATAATTTACTCAGGTAATCGATATTTTTGTACTGCCTTATACTGTATTTGTGTTTTACAATGATGTTTCGTGGCTTTGCTTTGACTTAAATACAGACACGGTCCAATATTCAATAGTAAGTACATAATTTACTCCGTGTTGGGGTATTCGCACGGTCACAATGATGTTTCGTGGTTTTGGTTTGATTTTAATACAGACACGATCCAATATTCAATAGTAAGTATATAATTTACTCAGGTAATCGATATTTTTGTACTTCCTTATACTGTATTTGTGTTTTACAATGATGTTTCGTGGTTTTGCTTTGATTTAAATACAGACATGATCAAATATTCAATAGTAAGTACATAATTTACTCAGGTAATCGATATTTTTGTACCTCCTTATACTGTATTTGTGTTTTACTGTATGGTATGAATGTACGAATAAGTGAGCATGCAAGCTTATAGTTGTTTATCGACGCTGTTAACTATCAGCTGACTAGAAGAACAAAATTTATAGCAGCATTTTGTGTAATGGTAGGAATAGATCAAAGTAATAATAAAGAGCATTTGTCATCGAATCAGTGAGACAATGCAAGATATTAGTACAGAGTTGTTTAATTTACTGTTTTATTTGATGAAACGGCATTTAAATTGTGAGTAAATAGTTGCCCATCCGTCTTAGTATCCACAAGCTACGCCTAAACGCTGTTGTTTGCATTTTCTGCCACAGGTGTATAACAGCGTGCGGGAATATTTGGAACTGTCGGTCAAAGATTATGCTGTGAGACGATTTTAGTTAATATCGGCATACAACTGCAAAGTACAATTTTCGACGTACGCTTACAGCTACGTGTGAGACTGGGTAGCGCATCGCATTACTACTCATAAAACGGAGAAGTCAACTGTTTTATGCAGCTGAAAAAACTTTGGTACGATTGGTTATACGACAACAACGATTACGTCAGAAGAAAGTATTGAAGTTGGTTGTTCGTTATGATAAGAGCCTTAACGTTGTTGAAAATTACATCGAACTGTAGAATAAACCACAGCTTTCCTTGCAATAATAAAACTTCTTTAAGACGGACTTGGGTGTGTTTAGTATAAAAAAAAGGAAGTTGCAGTCTCAAAGTTGCAGCTATCGCATCGAAAAAATAAAGATATGTCCTATATTTGTTTGTAGGAACATGTCTGCAATCCTTGTGCGCATTCACCTCCATAGTACCGTGGCACGCCGCTAGAGCAACCAAAACAAAAAGGCACATCCCATCCATAATGTGGAGTATCGTGCGGTAAATCGTTGCCAGCAGCAGCGGAAATGTTGCAGTGGCCTCAGAATGATCCGGAATAGTACGGCACAGTAGCAACATTTTCTCTGTTGCCGAAACAGAAGCACGGCGTGATGCTGAACATTATTAGTGTCTTAAAATTTTAAAAAATTAAAAATTTCTAGTTCTCTACATCTTGAACATTGTAAAACATTAAAATATGACGACCGTTTCAGTTGACTAAGCAGTCGTCTTCAGATCTGAGAACAAGCGAAAACAGAAAATTGCCTCAAATTAAATTTTACGAACCAAACCTCGAACTTACGACAGTTTGAAAAAGAAATAAATAAAAGTAGTAACGTATCCCTCGTGGTGGAATATACGTCAGTATATAGTGTATGGAAAGTCTTGCATCGTCTTTATATCTGGGAGCTATTTAAGACAACTAAAATGACGGTCGAATACCCGTGGGCTATATACAAATCTAAAATATTACATCTAAGAGGTAACGTGCAAACATACCATCCCCATTAAACTGACACTTTCAATAAAAATGCTGAGTAAACCAATATGGTAAAACCAGCTAGTTCAAATACTTTTCGAAGAAGATAAAAACATACGTTACATAGCGAGAAGAGAACGGAGATAGAAACATGTATATGTATAAAAAGAAACACACCATGCTTGATACGATTGCAGTCGACTATAACATATATATCCAACATCGTTACATCGTGTAACTTGTTAAAGCTATGAAAAGTTTGTTTCTCTAGTAGGTCCGATTTGACTGCAGTCTGTTCATAGCTGTAGCACGACTAAATACTGTGTGTACTTATGAATGTCAGCCCAGAGGTTCACTTGTTTTTTATTGAAAGTGTTTCTCATATGGCATGGTACTCTATGTTTTCCACGTTATCTCTTTGATGTAACATTTTTCATTCGTATATAGTCCACGCTTATCCCTCAGCCATTTTCTTTCTCTAAAATGGCTCCCAGCTACAAAGCCGGAGTCGATTCAGTGGCCACCTGGGTGTAAAATACAAGGTGTTTCCATAAGAGCGTGCAAAACTGCGACAGGACATACATAATGCCCCACTGAACACTTTGAGGCAAAGAACCTGGAGTCGGGAAAGCCAGCTTAAGGAGACATGGAAGTAAACTTGTCTACCGCTTTGTCTAGCATTACTGTTTTCTAGCTTATTTGCAACTTACATGCCCGCAAGTTTTCATGTATTGTGCTGTTTATTTACCTGTACATCCTTTATTTCCTGCAAGGAAACAAGGAAGGCGATCCTGATTACTGCGAAATCATCCTGCAGGTTTTGTTTACTGGTCGCTGGATTGGAAGGGAAGGTCCTATTCCATGGAATGCGAGGTCACCTGACCTGAATCCTCTTGATTATTCCCTTTGGGGACATATAAAATCACATACGCATGAGACCCCAGAGGACCCGGAGGTTTAGTTAGTTGCCAGAATTGTAGCTGACTGTGATGTTATTTCATACACACCAGGGATATTTATCAGATTGGGTCAGAATCTTGTTCACCTATGTTATGCTTGCATTGAGGTTCGTGGCCGTCGGTTTCAGCACATTTTGTAAGATACAGTACAAATGTTATGTTCATTGTGTCAACGATAGTATTGGCAGTTAACTGTAACTAATGCAAATAAAGAAGTACACAATAATGTGATTTTCTTCCTATCATCTCCTTAAGCTGGCTTCTCCGACTCCAGGTTCCCTACCGCAAATTGTTCAGTGGAGCATCCCCCATGTCCTTTTAAGTTTCTGCCCGCTCTTACGGAAACATCCTGTATGCAGACTGTGGAGTTGTAGCGTCAGTGACGACACATTTGGCGCGGTGTTCATCGACCACATGGCACTCATGAGGCTCGTCTGTGTGCCGTCGGTTTTGAAACTGCAGGCTGTAACTGCGCTAAGTTTAGAGATGAACAGTGTTGGTGTCATTCATTCTAGGATACACTCGTTCTCCGCTGGCGAGTACGTACTCCTGTTGAAAAACTTCAGCCATTTGAACGGGGTCGCATTGTGGGTCCGAGACATAAAAAAAAAGAAAAAAAAAGTGTTCAAATGTGTGTGAAATCTTACGCGACTTAACCGCTAAGCTCATCAGTCCCTAAGGTTACACACTACTTAACCTAAATTATCCAAAGGACAAACACACCCACCCATGCCCGAGGGAGGACTCGAACCTTGCATGGGGGCTTAATTAAAAGGGAAAAGGACTAAATGCAATAATTTTAGTAGCTGTGTGACCGGTTTCGAAGTCTCGTGACCAGTTGGCCCTGACTAGTATTAGCACACAATCTGACTGCATAAAATAAAAATAAAGAATGACAAGGAATTTCCATTAACACAATTGATTAATTAAGTCCCCTGCAACTATAAAAGCTCCGAAACAACAAAGCACAAGTGAAACTGTTCTGTGTGTGGTAGTGTGGCTCAACGTACATGTATCTGGCTCGGTTCTTGCTCAATACGACGAAATATTTTAAACACCATTTACAATTAACTAATTGAAAAGCCGGAAATACTATAATTGCACATAGAAACCAGAATTACAAGTATAATAAATGAACACGAGCCAGATGCTTTGTTGACTGTACCTGTGAGCAAGAGGCATTGTCATTAAAGAAAACTGTAATACCTTTTTACCTCATTATACAGGGTGTCCCAGCTATCTTGTCCACCCAAAATATCTCTGGAACAATAACAGCTATTGGAAAACGACTTTCACCGGTATCAATGTAGGGGTCAGGCCCATGAATGTGCATATTTGGAAACATTCTAAATCGAAAGCATATGTGCTTTTTAACACAAACTTATGTTTTTTTTAAATGGACCTCCTATGTTTTTTCTTCAGCAGTCCATAGCGGGACAAAGCACATACACAATGGCGTTGATTGGATCGCAATATTCCCATTACATCCCGAGATATTGAGAGGCGAAGTTGACGCTTGAAACACCCGACATGCGCTGCTAGCGCACGTCCTGAGGCTCAGGCGTGAACCCCATGCTGCCCGTAATCGCGGTGTGATTGACATGTGTAATCACACCTCCGTACTTATCAAGAGGTACGAAACAGCGGTAAAACTTTTAGTGCACTTGCTCGTTTCACTAAAACCATCAACATGAATTTTACTATTACGAGTGAATGATTAACTGTCACTTGCGCTAGATGTACAGTAAAGTAAAGTTTTAACGTTGAACGGCATTACCTTTTTAGTAACGGATTAACGACAAGCGAAGTTAACTTTGTGACTAACGTTGGGGTACACAGATATGTTACAGAACCGCATCACCCCTAGCCTATGGAATAAATACCTGCTGGAATGTACGATGTTAATGCAGGATGGCAGCAGACCGTATTATTCGTTTCGGACCTCTTGATAAGTATGGAAGTGTGATTACGCATGTCAATCACATCGCGATTACGGGCAGCATGGGGTTCACGCCTGAGCCTCAGGACGTGCGCTAGCAGCGCATGTCGGGTGTTTCAAGCGTCAAATTCGCGCCTCAATATCTCAGGATGTAATGCGAATATTGCGAAGCAATCAACGCCATTGTGTATGTGCTTTGTCATGCTATGGATTGCTGAAGAAAAAATATACGAAGTCCGTTTAAAAAAACATAAGTTTGTGTTAAAAAACACATATGCTTTCGTTTTAGAATGTTTCCAAATATGTACATTCATGGGCCCCAGCCCTACAGTGATACCGGTGAAAGTCGTTTTCCAAAAGCTGTTATTGTTCCAGAGATATTTTGGGTGGACAAGATAGCTGGAACACCCTGTATATTAGCGAAAATTTTCCATTACAATAGCATCATAAATCAAAAGCCCATCTCCTTTCTCAAATACACTGTGACAATTGCAACATCTTCCGTCTATACATCTATACATTACGCCAACCTAACAGCATCTACTCTCTCGCCCAACAGAACAACAACTGCCCTCGACATCCTCTGAACTACTACTGCAACAGTGGAGGCGGCGGAACAATAATCTTTGGCGCAATCTCTGGCGCTGTGACTCAGTGTAATCACCTTTCAACATCCGCCGGCACCAGCCGCACCGTCCATGACTGCAGCGCCCTAGACCGCTCGGCTAATCCCGCGCGGCAGGCCCGAGCCAAACTGGATGGACGTATCGATGGATTTTTCTGCACTTTTTGGGCACACTTTGTGCGACCGCTTTCAATAGTTGTCTGTGGAGCATTCCCACACCAACAGACCTGGTTGTGGGCGCCCACGAATTACAGTTGCACGTCAAAATCAGTGGCAGATCAAATATCACCAAGGGAATAAATCCGGGCATACGTTGCAGCTGCTGCCTCCACGGATCTCTGGGGACCGTCTGCTTTTACAGGACTAAGATTACGTGTGCCTCTGGCCAGGCTGCTACTGGCAGCATCACACCGCCAAGCGTGGCTACTGTGGTGTCGTGAAAGATTCGAGTGGAGACCGGAAGGGCTCGCTTTTGTCTTCAGCGATGAGAGTGCTTTCTGTCTGTATGCGACTGACGGAAGTGAACGTAAGCTGAGCCGTCTCTTCCGGAGTGCATTCGCCCACGTCACACAGGTCTCGCTACAAGCTCCATGGTGTTGGGGAGTCACCAATTACAACTTGCAGTCACATTTAGTGCTAGTGCGGGGTAAAGTAACTAGTGCTCGCTACAGGCTGTTATCCCCATGATGCTGCCACTTCTTCGACAGGTAGGTGATGTGCTTTATAAGTCGGACAGTTGGCGTCCATGTCCATATACAAGGTGTTTTAAAAAGAATATACGCATTTCGAATGCATATATCTATTAAACTTTAAGACATAGGAATATAAAACCTTACACAGATATTTACGAACTTCTGAAGTTCAGATTACAGATGTTCAATATGTCCTCCATCATCAACACGAACAATATCAAATCGATACTCAAAATCCTCCCATACTCGGGCAAGCATGTCCTTCGTCACTGCCGGCCGGAGTGGCGGTGCAGTTCTAGGCGCTGCAGTCTGGAACCGAGCGGCCGCTACGGTCGCAGGTTCGAATCCTGCCTCGGGCATGGATGTGTGTGATGTCCTTAGGTTAGTTAGGTTTAATTAGTTCTAAGTTCTATGGGACTGATGACCTCAGCTGTTAAGTCCCATAGTGCTCAGAGCCATTTTAATCGTTCGGCAGGGCCTGCAAAAACCGCCGAATTGCGACAAAAAGCGCAAGATACTTGGCGCAATCTGCCGCTGTATGCCGTTAGGCACCTTGATGATCGTTTTATGTGAGAATGCACGCGTGCGATACCGCCAACGAGGAGATCCACGCACGCAGAAGCGATTGTTTTGATATCCTCCGCTACGACATTGTGTTTCATTTGGTCTGAATTTGTTATCGTATACTCCTACAATGGGCGCAGTGGTTAGCACACTGGACTCGCATTCGGGAGGACGACGGTTCAATCCCGCGTCCGGCCATCCTCATTTAGGTTTTCCGTGATGTCCCTAAATCGCTCTAGGCAAATGCCGGGATGGTTCCCTTGAAAGGGCACAGCCGACTTCCTTCCCAGTCCTTCCCTAATCCGATGAGACCGATGACCTCGCTGTTTGGTCTCCCCCCCCCCCCCCCCCAAAAAAAAATCCAAAGGCCTACAATGGTGAATTACCCGTCACGTAAGTCGTCAATAAAATGAGCTTGTCTTTGATGGTGATGCTATTTGTTCCGGCAGTGTATATAGACGATGCAGCGTTTCACATGCGCTATGCGCTGACATATGTTTTACCATGAGTTACGTTATTACTTTCATTTATTTTTCTCATTTTCGAACTGCTACAAGTACATGGTTTAGCTGGTAAAATTTAATGGAAGACAATTTTCTGTTTCTCACTTGTTCTCAGATCTGAAGACGGCATCTAAATTAAGTGAAACAGGTCTACAAATTTTAGTGTTGTATCATGTACACGATCTACGTTCTTTATAATTTTGAGGTATCCATGTAAGATCGCTTTGTCATTCTCTGACAATGTCAGATACAGCTAAACTTTACCAGTGGGCTGTGCCACTGTGCTTCAGCTAACCTAGAGGTGCCGAAGTGGCCGTGCGGTTAAAGGCGCTGCAGTCTGGAACCGCAAGACCGCTACGGTCGCAGGTTCGAATCCTGCCTCGGGCATGGATGTTTGTGATGTCCTTAGGTTAGTTAGGTTTAACTAGTTCTAAGTTCTAGGGGACTAATGACCTCAGCAGTTGAGTCCCATAGTGCTCAGAGCCATTTGAACTAACCTAGAGGGGTGCCACGGTACTGTGGCGCTGGTATTTCAATGCGCACCACAACAGTAGGCACGGCAGAAAAATTTATTACGTACCATTATTTTTTTGAGGTCATAATTAAAACTATATGAGTATTCCTGTACTTCAAAACTGTGCCCAGTATTTACGGTAGTCTGTCTGCTTTCGTTATTTTTACGTTGTATTTTGAACTTAAGTTCTGAAAACACTGTAACTGATTACAGATAGCTGCAAAATTACTGTATTCAATTTCGTCGGCCTGCATTCAGTTTGCTTGGCACATAAACAAGCACGAAGTGCCACCACGGCGAAGATTTCACAGTGTCAGACAAAGGGAGAGTGAACAAATGACATTGGGAGAATTCGTTATTCGATCCCTTTTTTTGATAAACAAAAGAAACCACATTAAAGGCCGAATTAAACATATTATAAATAAACAAGCCCCGAAACAGGCAGTTAAGTGAAACAGGAATTGCAGCAGCGGTGGCGGTGGCGGCGCCGTGGGGCGACCGCACATCGCGCTGTGCCCGCTGTACGGCTGATTAAACACTGCTCTCCCACGCACGGCCCGCCCCATTTCCATTCACATACCGACACAGTCTGCCGGCAGGACCCGCCCCCCTCCCCCAAGCCTCTCCCTGGTTCCACCCTGTCCCCGCCCTTTCCCCCCTGACGAAGCACGGTACAGCTCGGCGGAACATTAACACATGGCGACACACACAGAGAGAGCGCGCGCGTGCGAGAGAGCAACAGGTACATGCAGATATAGAATGCTCATACATTTGTAAACCGCCATAATCCATGAATATGTATGAGTGGAGCGTTTTGTTCAAAATATAATCGTAGTTAACGACGCGTGGTGGGGCAGCGCGGCTGCTGGGGCCTGCTGGAGCCGCTGTTCCGCGCGGCGGCGTTCGCGGGCCGCCGGAACTCGCATGTGTGTCGCATCGCGCCGCGCCGCGCCGCGCCTCGCACGCGTGTATTACTGCGCTCTGGACCCCGTGACGAGCCTTTTTAATATTGATGATCGCGCACCGCCCGGAGCGATTAAAACGCGATGTCGAGCCGGATGTTCCGATGCATGCTTTATGCCTCCCAGTTTCGTTCCTTTATTAGCATTTTGTTGTTTGCCGAGGGGCGCTCGGAAGCGACGAGCGACGCGACTCGGAGTGCAGAAACACGCGTTTTACTGTGTATGCGTCACTCTCTCTCTCTCTCTCTCTGTCTCTCTATCTCTGTGCAGGATTATTCTGCTGCTAGCGCAACCCCGAGAGGTTCTTTTTTTACTCTTGTTTTCGTTTAATCCGCCTGTCGCCTATATAGCCTCCATCTTCTTACTTCTGTTTTGTTGCACAAGCGTAGCTGCTGATCGCTCCAGCAGACAGGAGAAACGAATAGTATTTCGGCGATAAGAGTGACACACAAAATGGCCTCAAGCGACAGATGCACTGTCACCTAAGTGTACTTGGGCCGCCAGTGACAGTTCATAGGTTGGTTGGTTTGTGGGATTGAAGGGACCAAACTGCTACGGTCATCGGTCCCTTCTTCCAAAATCTCAAACACCCACACAGAAGAAAAACGAACAATGGAGACAATAAGAGAGGACACAGGACAAGAAAGACTTAGACAGAGATCAGACAAAAGGAATTAAAATCACACAGAGTGTGACAGTGGTTGGCCGACTATAGAGACAAAAAAGGAAAAGCCAACCACCGAGAAACACATTAAAAACTCACCGTAAAATCGTAGGCCAAAGGCCAGACTCAACACAAAAAAAGACAAACACTTAGATTAAGTGATAAAACGCAAAACTAAGCCTGTCATGGCAGTGTCATCTGTTAAAAGGGCAGGGAGCGTATCAGGCAGCGCAAATGTCTGCCTGAGCACCACAGTTCATATAAGAGTAGAGAACTTTCTCTGAAATCAGCTACAAGGTACGGCAAGATATCACAAGGAAGCAGTAGTTGTGAAGAAAGTGAGAAAGGGTGAAAGAGTTGTAGTGTAACCCTCTTCTTATTCGGTATACAGGTTGTTCGGAAACTGCCGTTACAGATGTCTCGGACTTGTAGAGGCAAGTGAGTAGACTATATTTTGAATTGGAACCTATGTCCGGAAGCGTACCGTTTCCGTGCTAAAGCCATTTGAAAACAAGTTGGTAATGTTACTGATTAGGCGTGACCCAGTACATAACTTGTTTTACAATTTCACTCATTAACAGCCGGTTTCTCTTCAACGTGATGCAGTAAGGACTCTTCAAATGGTTCAATTGGCTCTGAGTACTATGGGACTTAACATCCGAGGTCATCAGTCCCCTAGAACTTAGAACTACTTAAACCTAACCAATCTAAGGACATCACACAGATCCATGCCCGAGGCAGGATTCGAACCTGCGACTGTAGCAGTCACGCGGTTGCGGACTGAAGCGCCTAGAACCGCTCGGCCACAGTGGCCAGCAAGGCCTCTTGCAGTTCGGGTTTCCCGCATCTCATTGGGGCACCACAGTGACGCCAGCTGACGGTGATACTGCCCTTCTCGAAATCGTTGCGATGCGATCGGACGTTGTGGAGAACCGTGTTGATAAAGGCGACGAGCAGCTCTCCCATTACAGTGAGTTTCGCGATTCAGGAGGATCACGTCAGTGTGTCCTGCAATCGTGTACTCAACCTTGATGCTGTAACACTCACAGACACGCGAATGGGGCTCGAAACAGGTAAGAGAGGTAGGACAGATGTCAAATGACATCAGCAGATCCGACGTAATCACCTTCTACCATGACAACCCTGTTGCATACGTACCTAGCAAACATAGTTTCGACGGCTGTAGCATGGAGAGGATACGTTACCGGATATGCGGTCCTAATTAAACATTATGTACTCACTCTCATTAAACGCCCTGGATGTTCGTAACGGGAGTTCCCCTACACCACGCATGCACTGTGCAAGTGGTAAAGTAAACCAAGAAGAAACTTGGGGAAATAATTAATGTTAAGAGACAAAGACTAACTTAAGTACGAATGCATGGTTTCACAGCGATATACACTAATAAAACTGTCTCAAGCTTTCAGCAGTATCAAGTAGGAATGTGAAATGGAATGATCACATAGTCTCAACTGTACGTAAACCAGATTGTACACTTGCACTGTTAGAACACTAGCGAAAGGAAATCAATGAACAAGGAGACTGCATACAAAACACTCTGGTGACCCATCCTTGAATATTGATCAAGTTTGTGGGACCCTTATCAAATATGACAAATTGTAGATTTTGAACAGATTCAAAGAAGAGCAGCACGACTAGTCATATGTCTGTTCAACCCATGGGAGAGCGTCGCGAAGATGCATGAAGAACTGAACTTGGCAACGCTAGAAGGTGGACTCAAATTATCCCTCGAAAACCGACTTGGAAAGTTCCTAGAAATTTAAGTGATGAATCTAGGAGCATATTACAACCCCTCTTCGTATCGCTCCCAAGAGGGTCGCTAAGACAAGATTAGCATAAACTACAGCACCCACAGAAGCATTTATGTAATTATTCTTTCCGCGATCCATACGTGAAATATTACGCACCCACGAGTTATCGGTGAAGCTCAAAATTTGACAACCATTTCTCCGAAGAGTCTTTCATAAGCAGAAGGGCCAAGAGGAGGACACGACGAAGCTCACGTTTTTACCAGTCTGTGTGTCAGTAACACGTAAGATTAGCAGGCTCCTGAAGAGGCATACATTCGATTCAGTCTTCAGAAACCACCGGTCACAGGGCGACATCTGGACAACGAAATCTCTTCTATTAAACAGTCAATTACTTTGTTGGACAGAGTTATAAATGTAGCGACTGAGATAAAAATTTTCGAAAACACCCTTAGCAAAGACAGCGGTCACCACACACGAAAAATTTGAGACCTAGCCTTCGGAAGGTTGAAGCGGAGCTCGGCGGTATTGTAACGAAAATATTTCCTTAGTGACACTGGACTGGGCGCTAGTTATGTCGTAGGTGGTAGCGCGACAATTTAAGGATGCCACAAGCGATAACGCGACAGTCAGTACTTGACGATGGCCGAAAACTCGCGAGTTGTCAGAAACCTGATGCTTCTGTAAGCTCGAGGAAATGTATAACAAAAGCTTCAAGGTTTCCTAGTGACTCAGTAACTGTCAGAGGCTGAAAGGGGCTAGCAATTTCAGTTGACCGAATTCCACAGTCTTTCAGAAGGGGGCTACGTAGGAGGTAGAGTTGGAGAACTACCATAGGGTACTGTAGGGTATTGCAAGTAAGCATAGACTACTAGATCGTAAATGCGTTCCGTGGTCGTTACAAGAGTTGCATACCTACCGCGTGTTACCTCATTTCGATTGCTTTGTCTCCGTATGCGAACAGTGTCTAACTACATTCCTCTGGAAACTAGAAGCAGTTAACCGTATAACTGAGTGAGAATACACACTGAAGAGCCAAAGACACTTGTACATCTGCCTAATATAGTGTAGGGTCGCCGCGAGTACGCAGAAGTGCCGCAACACGACGTGACATGGACTCGGCTATAGTCTGAAGTAGTGCTGGAGGGAACGAACACCATGAATCCAGCAGGCCTGTACATAATTCCGTTAGAGTACGAGGAGGTGAAGATCTCCTCTGAACAGCACGTTAAAAGGCATCAGACATGTGCTCAACAATGTTCATGTCTGGGTAGTTTGGTTGCCAGCGAAAGTGTTTAAACTCCGAAGAGCGTTCTTTGGAGTCACTCTGTAGCAATTCTGGACATGTGAGGTGTCTCATTGTCCTGCTAGAATAGCCCAAGTCGGTCGGAATGCACAATGGACATGAATGGATGCAGGTGATCAGACAGGGTGCTTATGTACGTGTCACCTTTCGGAGTCATATCTAGACGTATCAGGGGTCCCATGTCACTACAGGTGCACACACCACACACTATTACAGAGCCTCCGCCAGCTTGAACAGTCCCCTACTGACATGCAGAGTTCATGGATTCATGAGATTGTCTCCACACCCGTACATGTCCATCCTCTCGGTACAATTGGAACCGAGATTCATCCAACCAAGCAACATATTTCCAATCATCAACAGTGAAATGTCGGAGTTGACAGGCCCAGGCATGGCGTAAAGCTTTGTGCCGGGTCTACGAACGGGCCTTCGGTTCCGGAAGCCCGTATCGATGATCTTTCGTTGAATGGTTCACTCGTTGACACTTGTTGATGTCCCAGCATTGAAATCTGCAGCAATTTGCGGAAGGGTTGCACTTCTGTCACGGTGAAAGCATCTCTTCAGTCGTCGTTGGTCCGTTCTTGTAGGATCCTATTCCGGCCGCAGTGATGTCGGAGATTTGATGTTTCACCGGATTCCTGATATTCACGGCACACTCGTGAAATGACTGTACGGGAAAATCCCCACTTCAGCACTACGTCGGAGATGCTGTGTCCCATCGCTCCTGCACCCACTATAACACCACGTTCAAAGTCACTTAAATCTTGATAACATGCCATTATAGCAGCAGTAACCGATCTAACAACTGCGCAAGACACTTGTTGTCTTATATAGACGTTGCCGTCCGCAGTGCCGTATTGTACCTATTTACATATCTCTGTATTTGTATAAGGATGCCTATACCACTTTGTTTGGCGCTTCAGGACCACGTTGCCTACAGTACATTTGTGTGCTACGTAGATATCCATCTGCCTGTTATTTAAAAACAATCAGTACTTATAGCAAAACTGAAGTTGTCAATATTTGATTCAGGCTTCACTCTGAAACTGTTGATCTTCAGCATGAAACATTGGGATGTTATAAAAAAATTAAGAAGAAATACAGATTTATCATACAGCGATAGAAAACGCAATTTACACAAAAAAAAACCGGTAATACATTGTTTGTATAAGTTTCGTCGAGCTTATATAAAATGTGTTTCTGCTATTCGTAACGATTATCGAACTTAGACTTATCAGTATTAACAGGAACCTCTTGCCCTCGATCATGATGAAGAACGTTGAGTCCAAAATAACAATAATTATATACATTCTTTATTTATGTGTATGCAAACTGTACTTACATCAAAATTAATTGCTTTGGTTTCATGAAAGCGCAGAAATTGCGTGGGCACTTATTTTTCACTGCGTATAAAACGCAGTTTATATTTTGTGAAGACATAAAATACACAGTGTGTTAACATTGAACGATGTGAGGTTTTAATTGGGTGCAGAATATAGAGTAGTCGGGTCTCAGTCTCTATCACACATTCATGTATGTTTATTTTGCCTGCCGGTACTACCAATACCACCAGATATCCTACCATTTACTGCGCCATTTATGTACTGTAAGAAAACTACCGAACCGTAGTTTTGGTACAGCGAACTCTAATATGTAGCAGTCAAACGAAAACGCGACAGATGGAAAAAAGTAAATAAACTGTTTATTATTGTAAAAGTAATCACCATAACTGTTAGCACATGTATACCACTGTCAGACAAGACGGTCAATGCCTTCGTTTAAATCTATTTGCTCTATGGCTATGAATATGTTCAAAAAATGGCTCAAATGGCTCTGAGCACTATGGGACTTAACTTTTGAGGTCATCAGTCCCCTAGAACTTAGAACTACTTAAACCTAGCTAATCTAAGGACATCACACACATCCATGCCCGAGGCAGGATTCGAACCTGCGACCGTAGCGGTCGCGCGGTTCCAGACTGTAGCGCCTAGAACCGCTCGGCCACCACGGCCGGCTAAATATGTTCCTTTGGGGTTCAAGAACTATGAAAATCGCATGGGCTGGGCTCGGGTCTATATGAAGGATGTGCAATGGCTTCTCAGGGAAACTTCTGCAGTGTAGTCGGCACAGTCTTGGCAACATGTGGGCCTGTCCACACAAGGCTACGCTGCGGGGTCTCGCTGGGAAGCCCTTAGATATCCTTCATACAGTGCCCATCTCTCCCGATACGAGTTCCATGTTTTTGGAACCAAGAATTTACTTTGGACGAAGAGGTACACGCCTGGGTACAATCATCGTTCCGTCGCCAATCTCAAACATCATTCCACGAAGGGATTGGCTGTACTGTCTCACACTGAGATAAATGTATTAACAGTTTTGACATAACTAGCAGTGTTCTTACTTCTTTCCATTGTCACGTTTTTATTTGACTGCCGCTTATGAATGAATATCAATCAAAATAGAACTCGAGTTGATGGGGATTAGATAAGGAAATGAGACACTGAAAGTAAGAGACAAGTTTATTTTGGAAGCAAAATAACTGACAACAAAAACATTATCAATAATAATTACTGACCTTCAACAACTTTAATAGTGCTTGTCGCAGTTCAAATGGCTCTGAGCACTATGGGACTTAACATCTATGGTCATCAGTCCCCTAGAACTTAGAACTACTTAAACCTAACTAACCTAAGGACAGCACACAACACCCAGCCATCACGAGGCAGAGAAAATCCCTGACCCCGCCGGGAATCGAACCCGGGAACCCGGGCGTGGGAAGCGAGAACGCTACCGCACGACCACGAGATGCGGGCTTGTCGCAGTTCAATTATGCGTTAAAAATGATCTCATCATCAGGTTGTTGACAATTTGTGGCGTCCTTTCAATATAATAAAATAAGGTCCGTATTGGACGATTTCATATTTCACTTTATTCTACTTTATTCAGTCAATACGAATTCAAATGTGAGGTTAATTGTTCTAGAAGTACAGAGTGTTTTATGCGTGACGCAAGCGCCGTGTCCGGGGTTGTGAGGCAATCCATACAAGGAAGGCGCTGTCCCACAACCGCATACACTTCTCGTATTTCCCGTCTGTGGTAGGTGGTATACGTTTCTGCGGAACTTTACGAGTTTGGAGCGGCTTTGGAAGGAAGGCCGGGAAAATCGTGGTGACGTTAAGCACTCCATACTGACGTCAGAAGTAACAGTTCACACAGCTGTGCACAAACCCAAATAGAAAGCATGACTTGATTTGATTCGATTTGATATAACCAAGGAGCAGAAACAACGGTGGTATTAGTCCTGTCTTTTCCACACAGAATCCACATTTATTGTGCGGTACCTCTTCCTATCATTCCACCGAGCGAGGTGGAGCAGTGGTTAGACACTGGACTCGTATTCGGGAGGACGACGGTTCAACCCCGCGTCCGGCCATCCTGATTTAGGTTTTCCGTGAATTTCCCTAAATCACTTCACGCAAATGCCGGGATGGTTCCTCTGAAAGGGCGCGGCCGACTTCCTTCCCCATCCTTCCCTAATGCGATGAGACCGATGACCTCGCTGTCAGGTCTCCTTCCCCAAAACAACCCAACCCTTCCTATCATTATAGTATAGCCAGCCTGTGACCCCAAAGAGTTATTGTAACTCCTCTACTAGATCATTGTTTGGCACAGTCTCTTCAGGAATTAGTGACCAAAATATTTTCTGTCTTTTGATCTCCAGTTTCCGCATTGGATGGTAAAATGTGGTACAGTTACATCCACCACACTACAAAGCCAACACTCTGGGGTTTGTCTCTCTTCTCCCATCGAGTAAAGACGTTTCTTGAATTTCCCATGGCCAGTCATTAAACTGACTATGAGTTTATCTGCGTCCTGCTCATACCCACGAGTGCAGAACTTTTCTCTAACCCTTTGAATCCTAACAATATGAAAAAATACACCTTTAAATTTTTTCACTAAATTAACCTTTATTGTCACATGAGCAAAGAATACAACAATAAATTGTCACAAACTGTACAACAGATTGTTTTACGGAGGTTCACTACTTACTTCAACATTTGGTCCGACATCTTCAGAGAAGACGTGCACAGCTGGTAATTTGTTCGCTGTAAACCATTTTATTTATGAGTTTATCGTCACAGGCTCATCTTCACTGTCATCAACAACATTGTCATGAACTGCATCTTCAGTGAGTGGTTCAGAACCTGGCAAAGGAGCTGAAGTTCCTGCCATACCTACTTGATGGAGAACATTCACAGAAACATCCTCAGGATCACTTTCTGCCTCAGCTGTCTCTGCATCCTGATCACTCGGAATTTATTCTTCTAAAGCACAGACGTTTGGATCATGGATGACGTTTCGAAACTTCCATGAAGTCATAATGCCTCAAGCAAATTACAGTCCTAAATAAGTGACCACAAATGAGCCTAAGATTTAATAGATTAGGAAAATTATTATAAACGTCATACAGCCCCCATGGTTTCCTGTTGAAACCACTTGTAAAAAGTGTAGTACAAACTGAAATTTACGTTACAATAATTCTAGGTATACTTACTTTCACTGTCACTGATCATCTCAATATGATCGCTACGCATAAACCACAAGTAAGTTAAATTATGCAACAAAGATTTGTAGACCCAAATGTCCTACAATGACGTAGCAGCCGCATCGCGCCGACGCTGAAAGCTATTGCTGCAGTGCACTACGTTCGTACAAGTATCTCAGTGTACCGTTTGGAGCCTTTTTATTGCAACAGAAACGACGATTTCACGCGAAAATCACTGGTAATTAGAAATTTTTGTAAAATGATGTTTTGAGGCAGAAACCACTGGCTCAAAAGGTTAAACATGGTTTCGACATAACTGGCTTGCCACATTTGTGTTTCTGGCTCTTAATCGAAAGTCCTAAGTGCTTTTTCTGACCCATCTGCGTAGTTTGGATTTTATCATCACCTTAGTTATAGAACAAGTTCACGTCCAACAAATGAGATGGTTACCTCTGTCCTCGCTAGCCTATCAGCTTATTCGTTAGCAGTGATACCTTCGTAAACAGGCACACAGCATGTTTACCATATTGCTTTGATCTAACCTCAGAAGTGACGGCATCCTGCGTCTGTTGCAAGGGATGACAGAGTCACTCGTCTGCCTGAATGAACATAGATGCCATGGTCCCTGTAGCACCTGTGCAGACTGAGCTCTGCCCGCAGCTCATGATCCAGTGGTTAGCGTTGCTACCTCTGGATCACGGGATCCCGGGTTTGATTTCCGGCCGAGTTGGGGATTTTCTCTGCCCGGGGAGTGGGTGTTTGTGTTGTCCTCATCATTCCATCACCATTCTTGACAGCGGCTAGATTGGACTGTGTACAAATTGGGAATGTGTAGGGGCGCTGATGAACGCGCAATGGAGCGCCCCACAAACCAATCATCATCATCATCAGCATCAGCATCAGACTGTGCTCTGAGTACGCTATTGCAATGTGTCTGCCAGCTGCCTGCCTGACATTTTTCGTATGATATTATTTTCTTCACTCTGGTAAGAAAAGAATGTGTGTGGAAGTAATTAATAACAGAAATAATGACGGAATGACAGTACGTAGCACCTGTCACTTTCCATCTTCCGCTATGAATTTAGATGCACTCCCTCAGAGAGGTATTTTTCAGGAATTTTAATCTTTACTAGTAAAGAGACTCCAACTCATCCTTAGGGCACAGGATGGCTTTACTAAAATGTCAGGGAAAAGCACAGCACTTAAATGTGGTTTCTGTTGTGTAAATAAACTTCTTTCGGGAGCAGGATTCATGAGAATATTTTGCCCGTCAATCTGTCTGGTGTCGCGTGGGCAGCTCAGATAGGGCGGTGCCAGAAGGAGGCCCTTTTGTTGTCTTGTGAAAGCAACCCGATCGTTACGTATCCAACACTTGGGGATACACATCTAAGGACGGTCGCCGCTCTCCATGTGGGGGACAGCGCGTCGCCACGACGGTGAGTGCCACGCTCAGGGAATTTCTTCTTCTTTTGAAGAAGAGAATTGTCGATTTATTTTCAAGTCTTCTGAATAAAGGAACGCAGCAGACAGACTGGCAGCACATCCGTCGAGTACAAACAAGTTTCTCCTTCTTCCGTGGGAGTGCCCAGTTAGCTATATTCAAAACTCTCCTAGGAGGAGAGATCGAAGTGTCAGTCCCTCTCGTCTCGTTAGGCGACCACTGGTTAGGCGTTTTGATTGGCTGTTACAAGCCCGGGAGCGGTTTTCTCGATGGGCACGCTAGAGAGAGTGGAGATGCAACGTTATTCGTCTCTCTGGTTTCAGATCCCGAAATGTGTAGCCATGTTTACAGCAGTACCCGCCGAAAACAGTCTCTACCTCCACAATCTGATGGCGATTCTTCGTCTGGTATGTACTGCTTTGCTCCAGATATCGATGTTATCAGTGATACATAGGATGCTTCACGGGTTAATTCTGAAGGAGTTTTACGTAAAAACGTGAGTTTTTCAGCTCCACATGATTGATCTCATTATTTCTTTTACTCTGATTTCCCAACGGACGTCATACTAGGGAATCGTGTACACACGTTACCGCAAGATCACTCACGCAGCCTAGGTTAGCTTCTGAGATGCCTGATCAACGCCGGCCAGTGTGGCGGAGCGGTTCTAGGCGCTTCAGTCTGAAACCGCGTGACCGCTACGGTTGCAGGTTCGAATCCTGCCTCGGGTATGGATGTGTGTGATGTCCTTAGGTTAGTTACGTTTAAGTAGTTATAAGTTCTAGGGGACTGATGACCTCAGATGTTAAGTCCCATAGTGTTCAGAGCCATTTGAACCTAAATAAGATCGCATGCATATAATATTATACACGCAGTTGTTTCTGTACCACCAGCGAAAGTAATTTGAATGAAGTATTTAGAGATGGTAATATTAATTTCTTTACCACTTCCTTGAGGGGCCACTAACCAGCGCTTACTGTATAATCAAATTAATTCAGTACCATGTTTCTTAATTGTTCTTGTTTCTTTTTCATATGTTAAGAGCCTTTACATAATCCCCAAAAAAATAAAAAATTAAAAAGAAAACGCAACACCCCACGATGGAATAATCCGAATGGGACGGAAATCGGTGTTTGTTATGTATCTGTGCAGACACAAAAAAGATTACAGTTTTAGAAAAAAGGGATCATTTATTCAAGAAGAGCTTCACAAATTGAGGAGCCCAATAACGCGATGGTAGATCTTTGGGCCTTATGAAAGCTGTTATTGGGCTTGCCACCGATTGATAGAGTTGTTGGATGTCCTCCAGGGGGATATCGTGCCAAATTCTGTTCAATTTGCGCCTTATGTCGTCAGAATCACGGGCTGGTTAAAGGGTCCTATCCATAATGTTCCAGACGTTCCCAATTACGAAGGGATCCGAAGACGTTGCTGCCCACCGTAGTGTTTGACAAGAACGAATACAAGCAGTGGCAGCACTCGGCTTAAGCGACAGGCATTATTTTGCAGAAATGCAAGTCCAGAATGGTTTGCTATGAAAGGCAACAAAACAGGCGCAGAATTTCATGGAATAATTTCTGTGCTGTAAGGATGCCGCGGGTAACAACCGAAGGGCTCCTGCAATAAATGGAATGGCGCCCAAAACCATCACTCCCGGTTGTTGGCCTATGACAAGTGACATTCTGGTTGTTATCCATAGCCGTACAGGGCGTTTCCAGACACGTCTTCGCTGGTAATCGAGGCTCAGTTCCAAGAAAGACTCATTACTGAAGACAATAATGTTAAAGGCAATTAGATTCCAGGCCGAGGACATGTCTTGGGACACCACAGAGGGTGGTGGGTCAGCATCCTGACTTTCACCCGCCATACTACGTGAACCAGTAGTTATACTCTGGGGTGGCAATCCTTTTCATAGAAGGGCCCATTTGGTTGTCATCGGCGGCACACTTACCCCTTTTGACCTTCACGCCAAGCTATCTTCGGTTTACATTCCAGCAAGGCAATGCCCGCCCGCACACGGTGACTGTTTCCATTGCTTGTCGTCGTGTTTGCCAAACCCTACCTTGGCCAGCAGGTTCGCCGGATCTTCACCAGTTGAGAGCACTTGGATCATTATGGGCAGTGGGCTCCAGCCAGGTTGGGATTTTGACGATCTAGACAGAATTTGGCGCGATATCATTCGGGAGGATGTCCAACACCTCTATCAATCAATGCCAATCCGGATAACTGTTTGCATAGGGTCCAGAGATGCACTAACGCGTTATTGGTTTGCTCAAATTGAGAAGCTCTGAAATTCTGATCTGTTTCATTCGGATTACTGTTTTGCTGTTTCGTGGTACTTTCTTTTTCTTCTTAGAGTGAATTTCTGATTTCTGCGCTCAATAGTTATATTAAACTGGGGCACCTGCCTGGATCTTATGTATCTATTTCGAAGTTAGACAATTTCCAGCCCCCCCCCCCCCCCAATCATTCAATAACTTGTAGCTTTGGAATGTTGACACAAATGGTTTCTGTCTTATTCGTTGCACGAAATTCTTATGTTACCTACCTGAGCACAAGGGAGCGTTATCGCTTCGGAAACTCCACACGAGATCGGGCATTAAACCGACAATTTAAGTAGAGGCTAACGACCAGCCATTTGTACCCTGATAGTACGCAACTCCGTCTGGAATACCGAGGTCAGCTTCCGTTCAGAGACTGCGCTTTGTAGGCGAGGACGTATCCTGTATACCCCGGCAACAGCCACTTCGTCTGCTTTCGATCCATCAGTAAACCAGACTATGTTTCCCGAACGGTGTCGTGGTTCATTCTTCCACTGCTCACCACTTCCAGCTGGTACAATGAAAGGCTTTTTTGAAGCAGCCGGAAGCCATCGTACTGTCAGCTGGCATTTTTCCGACATTTCCTATACATGCCACTTCCATTATAATTGCGTAGGGTTCCCCATATCCTAAAGATTTACTGACATTGCCTATTTTTAATCTGTATGCCCCTACCGCTGCCTGCATTGCAGCCCAAACGTGTAATGGGGGCGTGTTCTGCACGGTCTTCGTTGCAGTAGGGGGTGTGCTAATAATTGTGCCTGTCATGACTAGGCCCGCCAATCTCTGCACCAACAGAAAACTTTCAAAATATATTACTCACATTTTTAAATAATAAATTAAATGTTCTTGAAGATATTTTGAAGTCGCCTTTGCAACTAAAAGGTAATACATATTTTTGCCATCAAACGTGTTTCGATTTATCCGTGGCCTGCGATGAAGAACAGTTTGGCATCCTTTTTCTAGATGGAAAAACAATTCGCTACAAAATACACTGAAGAGCCAAAGAAGCTGATACAGGCACAAGTATGAAAATATAGAGATGTGTAATCAAGCAGAATATGGCGTTGCGGTTTGCAACGTCTATATAAAGCAGTAAGTGTCTGGCGCAGCTGTTAGATCGATTACTGCTGCTACAATGGCAGTTTATCAAGATTTAAGTGAGTTTGAACGTGGTGTTATAGTCGGCGCACGAGCGATGGGATACAGCATATCCGAGGTAGCGATGAAGTGGCGATTTTCCCGTACGACCATTTCACGAGTGTATCGTTAATATCAGGAATCCGGTAAAAATTCAAATCTCCGACATCGTTGCGGCCCGAAGAAGATCCTGGAAGAACGGCACCAACGACAACTGAAGAGAATTTTTCATCGTGACAGAAATGTAACCGTTCCGCAAACTGTTGCAGATTTCAATGTCGGGTCATCAACAACTGTCAGCGAGCGAAAAATTCAACAAAACATGGGCTTTCGGAGCCGAAGCCCCAGTTATGTACCCTTGATGACTGCATGACACAAGCTTTACGACTCCACTGGGCTCGTCAACACCGACATTGGACTGCTGGCAACTGGAAACATGTTGCCCGGTCGGACGAGTCTTGTTTCAAATTGTATCGAACGGATGGACGTGTAAGGGTATGGAGACAACCTCATGAATCCATGGACCCTGCATGTCAGCAGGTGACTGTTCAAGCTGGTGGAGTCTTTGTGCAGAGCGTGTGCCGTTGTAGTGATGTGGGACCCCGATGTCTAGATACGACTCCGACAGGTGACACGAACGTAATGACCCTGTCTGATGACCTGCATCCATTCACGTCCATTGTGCATTCCGACCGACTTGGGAAATTCTAGCAGGACAATGCGACACCTCACATGTCCAAAATTCCTACAGAGTGGCTCCAAAGAACACTCTTCCTAGTTTAAACACTTCCGCTGCCCACTAAACTCCCCAGACATCACTATTATTGAGCACATGTGGGATGCCTTGCAACATGCTGCTCAGAGGAGATCTCCACCCCCTCGTACTCTTACGAATTTATGGACAGGCCTGCTGGATTCATTGTGTTAGTTGCCTCCAGCACTACTTCAGACAATAACAGAGTCCATGTCACGTCGTGTTGCGGTACTTCTGCGTGATCGTGGTGGCCCTACACGATATTAGACAGGTGTACCATTTTCTTTGACTCTTCAGTGTATGTTGACATTACCTACTGTTTTTTATGTTCGACTTTCGCTCACGTCAGAAAACGTTGTCTGCCTGCAGGTTTTTGAGATATTCCTTCGTTGGCATTTGTGTTTGTCGCTTCTTGCCACGTTATCTGCAGAGCTACGCATTTCTTGATGTGAAACACAACACACTGTGACACCATTCTTCTTTGTTTGTTAAACATGTTTTTGTATGGGCAATGTTACTGACTTAACAGCTCCTTTTCTCTTTGCCCTGAAAATATCTCTTTCTATGTAATTCGTACGGTGTGTGTAATGTCGTTAAATTGTGTTACTATATTTTAATTTGATGTGTAAGAAACATGAATTATGAGTATTACAGTTGGAGAACTAAATGGTGAGTAGGCAGGGATGGGGGCAACGATCTGTGTGGGTGTGGGGGGGGGGGGGGGGGGGGGGAGACACTGCAAAGTTGAGAAGACGCTTAATGCGAAGTAGGCAAATGAGAGAGAGTTGGTACTGAGATGGAGGAAAAGGGATGAGTAAGAAGATAGGGAATCGAAGGAGAATGGAGAGATAGAGTGAGAGAATTTCTTTGATTGGTTTAATATAGCATCTGGTTTCCGATATTTATCTGATTGTTAACTACCTATTAATGACTTGTCTATATGGAAGCTGAAAAGAAGGTTTCTGTCTTAAGTGATTTTTATGATCTTGATGTCTTTTTCTATTGTACTTGGTATATGGTATTTTGTTTAAGGTGGTCTGCAAATGTTGAGTGGTTTCTGCTTGGTTTCCATTCCCTTGATCGGACTACGACTGTGGTTGCCCGGGATACTGCCCGCATTGAGGCTGATCCCTCACCTGTGGTAGAATGGGAGGTCGTTTCAAGGTGTGGCAGGGGGCGAAAGACATTCCGGAGGGCTGAACGGAAAGCCTCTCCAGTTTGTCTGACGAACCGGTTTCAGGCTCTTTCTCAGGCTGATACTGATCTTCGGCCTGACATGGCTGCTTGTCCTGTTCCAGAGGTTGCCCCTCAGTCTGCAAGATCCGGGCAGTCGCAGAGGGTGGGCTTACTGGTAGTTGGGAGCTCCAACGTCAGGCGCGTAATGGGGCCCCTTAGGGAAATGGCAGCAAGAGAGGGGAAGAAAACCAATTTGCACTCCGTGTGCATACCGGGGGGAGTCATTCCAGATGTGGAAAGGGTCCTTCCGGATGCCATGAAGGGTACAGGGTGCACCCATCTGCAGGTGGTCGCTCATGTCGGCACCAATGATGTGTGTCGCTATGGATCGGAGGAAATCCTCTCTGGCTTCCGGCGGCTATCTGATTTGGTGAAGACTGCCAGTCTCGCTAGCGGGATGAAAGCAGAGCTCACCATCTGCAGCATCGTCGACAGGACTGACTGCGGACCTTTGGTACAGAGCCGAGTGGAGGGTCTGAATCAGAGGCTGAGACGGTTCTGCGACCGTGTGGGCTGCAGATTCCTCGACTTGCGCCATAGGGTGGTGGGGTTTCGGGTTCCGCTGGATAGGTCAGGAGTCCACTACACGCAACAAGCGGCTACACGGGTAGCAGGGGTTGTGTGGCCTGGGCTGGGCGGTTTTTTAGGTTAGATGGCCTTGGGCAAGTACGGAAAGGGCAACAGCCTCAACGGGTGCGGGGCAAAGTCAGGACATGCGGGGACCAAGCAGCAATCGGTATTGTAATTGTCAACTGTCGAAGCTGCGTTGGTAAAGTACCGGAACTTCAAGCGCTGATAGAAAGCACCGAAGCTGAAATCGTTATACGTACAGAAAGCTGGCTTAAGCCAGAGATAAATTCTGCCGAAATTTTTACAAAGGTACACACGGTGTTTAGAAAGGATAGATTGCATGCAACCGGTGGTGGAGTGTTCATCGCTGTTAGTAGTAGTTTATCCTGTAGTGAAGTAGAGGTGGATAGTTCCTGTGAATTATTATGGGTGGAGGTTACACTAAACAACCGAACTAGGTTAATAATTGGCTCCTTTTACCGACCTCCCGACTCAGCAGCATTAGTGGCAGAACAACTGAGAGAAAATTTGGAATACATTTCACATAAATTTTCTCCGCATGTTATAGTCTTAGGTGGAGATTTCAATTTACCAGATATAGACTGGGACACTCAGATGTTTAGGACGGGTGGTAGGGACAGAGCATCGAGTGACATTATACTGAGTGCACTATCCGAAAATTTCCTCGAGCAATTAAACAGAGAACCGACTCGTGGAGATAACATCTTGGACCTACGGATAACAAACAGACCCGAACTTTTCGAATCTGTATGTACAGAACAGGGAATCAGTGATCATAAGGCCGTTGCAGCATCCCTGAATATGGAAGTTAATAGGAATATAAAAAAAGGGAGGAAGGTTTATCTGTTTAGCAAGAGTAATAGAAGGCACATTTCAGACTACCTAACAGATAAAAACGAAAATTTCTGTTCCGACACTGACAATGTTGAGTGTTTATGGAAAAAGTTCAAGGCAATCGTAAAATGCGTTTTAGACAGGTACGTGCCGAGTAAAACTGTGAGGGACGGGAAAAACCCACCGTGGTACAACAACAAAGTTAGGAAACTACTGCGAAAGCAAAGAGAGCTCCACTCCAAGTTTAAACGCAGCCAAAACCTCTCAGACAAACTGAAGCTAAACGATGTCAAAGTTAGCGTAAGGAGGGCTATGCGTGAAGCGTTCATTGAATTCGAAAGTAAAATTCTATGTACCGACTTGACAGAAAATCCTAGAAAGTTCTGGTCTTACGTTAAATCAGTAAGTGGCTCGAAACAGCATATCCAGACACTACGGGATGATGATGGCATTGAAACAGAGGATGACACGCGTAAAGCTGAAATACTAAACACCTTTTTCCAAAGCTGTTTCACAGAGGAAGACCGCACTGCAGTTCCTTCTCTAAATCCTCGCACAAACGAAAAAATGGCTGACATCGAAATAAGTGTCCAAGGGATAGAAAAGCAACTGGAATCACTCAATAGAGGAAAGTCCACTGGACCTGACGGGATACCAATTCGATTCTACACAGAGTACGCGAAAGAACTTGCCCCCCTTCTAACAGCCGTGTACCGCAAGTCTCTAGAGGAACGGAGGGTTCCAAATGATTGGAAAAGAGCACAGATAGTCCCAGTCTTCAAGAAGGGTCGTCGAGCAGATGCGCAAAACTATAGACCTATATCTCTTACGTCGATCTCTTGTAGAATTTTAGAACATGTTTTTGCTCGCGTATCATGTCATTTCTGGAAACCCAGAATCTACTATGTAGGAATCAACATGGATTCCGGAAACAGCGATCGTGTGAGACCCAACTCGCCTTATTTGTTCATGAGACCCAGAAAATATTAGATACAGGCTCCCAGGTAGATGCTATTTTTCTTGACTTCCGGAAGGCGTTCGATACAGTTCCGCACTGTCGCCTGATAAACAAAGTAAGAGCCTACGGAATATCAGACCAGCTGTGTGGCTGGATTGAAGAGTTTTTAGCAAACAGAACACAGCATGTTGTTATCAATGGAGAGACGTCTACAGACGTTAAAGTAACCTCTGGCGTGCCACAGGGGAGTGTTATGGGACCATTGCTTTTCACAATATATATAAATGACTTAGTAGATAGTGTCGGAAGTTCCATGCGGCTTTTCGCGGATGATGCTGTAGTATACAGAGAAGTTGCTGCATTAGAAAATTGTAGCGAAATACAGGAAGATCTGCAGCGGATAGGCACTTGGTGCAGGGAGTGGCAACTGACCCTTAACATAGACAAATGTAATGTATTGCGAATACATAGAAAGAAGGATCCTTTATTGTATGATTATATGATAGCGGAACAAACACTGGTAGCAGTTACTTCTGTAAAATATCTGGGAGTATGCGTACGGAACGATTTGAAGTGGAATGATCATATAAAACTAATTGTTGGTAAGGCGGGTACCAGGTTGAGATTCATTGGGAGAGTGCTTAGAAAATGTAGTCCATCAACAAAGGAGGTGGCTTACAAAACACTCGTTCGACCTATACTTGAGTATTGCTCATCAGTGTGGGATCCGTACCAGGTCGGGTTTACGGAGGAGATAGAGAAGATCCAAAGAAGAGCGGCGCGTTTCGTCACTGGGTTATTTGGTAACCGTGATAGCGTTACGGAGATGTTTAATAAACTCAAGTGGCAGACTCTGCAAGAGAGGCGCTCTGCATCGCGGTGTAGCTTGCTCGCCAGGTTTCGAGAGGGTGCGTTTCTGGATGAGGTATCGAATATATTGCTTCCCCCTACTTATACTTCCCGAGGAGATCACGAATGTAAAATTAGAGAGATTAGAGCGCGCACGGAGGCTTTCAGACAGTCGTTCTTCCCGCGAACCATACGCGACTGGAACAGGAAAGGGAGGTAATGACAGTGGCACGTAAAGTGCCCTCCGCCACACACCGTTGGGTGGCTTGCGGAGTATCAATGTAGAAGTAGATGTAGATGTAGATGTTCTATTTGTATCTTGTATCAAATGTCTTGCTAGCCGTTTTAGCGTGGATGTTATCACAGTCCCTGAAATTGATGTGATAGTTGCTAGACGTTTGTTGCCTGTCTGGTTTTGGTGTTATTTTTGGAATGTGTTCCTGTATTGAGCTATTTGTCTTTATGCAATATTTATGCCTAGTTTTTTGAATGTATTACCTATTTTGTACATGATTTTACTGTGGTAGGTCACTGCATGCTGTTTTATTGTGATTTTGCTTCTTGTATGTCTCAGCATCATTTGGTTTGTTTGTTTCATCATTCTTGGAATTTGGAGATCTGTGGGACAAACTGCTGAAGCCATCGGTCCCTAGGCTTACACACTACTTAATCTAACTTAAACTAACTTACGCTAAGTACAGCACTCACACCCATGCCCGAGAGAACACTCGAACCTCCGACCAGGGGAGCAGTGCGAACCGTGGCAAGGCCACTCACATCGCGCGACTATCCCGGCGACACCATTCGTGTCTTTACTTCGTGTTGAGTTTATCTACACTGTTTCTTTGCCTCCACATTTAGTGCTACTGTATTAGAGTGGCTAGCCCATTCGGTAATCAGAAATGTTTAGGGGTGTCTTACTGAGTCTGTTAAGCATATAGCTGACTGAAGTTTGCGATCCTGCAGGTGCTTTTAGGTAGCATTTATTTTTGCGACTGTTGTTGAAGGTTTTCTGTACATGTCAGAGTTATGGTTGTGATGGTCTTTTCTTATGGTTGTATCTAGAAAGTTGAGGGTGCTTCTTTGTTCTTCTTCTATTGTAAACTTTATGTTCTTGTATATAATATTTATGTCATTGTGTAATTGTTGCATTTTGTTCTGAGGTTCATTTACCATTCTTGTTATGTTATCCATGTACCTGTACCAGCAGATGATTATGTAGCTTTCCTTCATTATTAGATATTAGTTTTTCTATTTAATTCACTAAGATGTTGGCTAGTGTTCTGGAATAAATCAACATTTGGGTAAACTTCCATCTTATATATAGTACTCCCGATTGAATTCAAAATAGTTTCGTTGTGTTATTAACCTAATAATTTTATCGTTTCATCTATATGTTCATGATTTCACAGTGTTTTTTTATGTTTTCTTCTCATTAACAGGGATGCAACTATACATGCTGTGTGTATCAAAGGAAAGCAGTGTTGCTGTGTATGAGATTTGTATGTTCCTTTTGTGATCTATTAATTGCGTAGCGTTTCTTGTTTCCTACCATTTTGAAATTTATAGTGTCACGTGAGTTTTGACTGCATTTGTTACGTTGCTGAGTATTTCGTGGGCACGATAAAGTTTACTGTCAGATGGACTGAAATGTCTGTTTTATGGATTTTTGGATGGTATCTCGTGTTAGGCACCTGAGCTTTTCTTTTATAAAAGTCTCTGTTTCTCCCTGTCTGAAAATATATGCTCTGTATTTTTAGTGCTTGAAGTCTCCTTATAGGTTTTTATTTTATGTTTTTTAAGCTGGTTTTGTCGCTAAATTCCTCTTCTTTTTCTGTGTACTGTTTTGTTCCTCCTGGCACTAAAATGTTGTCTTTATCAGCTTGTGTCATAGTAATATTTTGTGCTTGTAGTTTTTTCTAATATTTTAAAGTTTTGATCGTCACTATTACTTGTGATTTTAATGTTTTTTAATCCGTTTTGTTATGTTTTTAACGGTTTGTTTTATCATTTCTGTAGTCAGCTCTGCGTTCATTTTATTATGGTCTTTTGTTCCTTTGTACAAGGATATATTCAGATTGTATACTGTGATGATCTATTTATTGTTCATTTGTTGAGACAGCATTGTCTTTTAAACTTTTTTTCTGATAGCTGCTGTTTGTCGTCACAAGCATTACGTAAAAATTGTGTGTGTGTGTGTGTGTGTGTGTGTGTGTGTGTGTGTGTGTGTGTGTATGGTGTTACAATAAGCTTTAGATTGGTGCATTATTGGGTCTGCAGATTTCTTTATGTGGCTTAGTCGCATTTTATGTATTTACACGTGCAGTATTCGACTCCCTTCACGATTGAGGCGACAGCAGCAGGGTTGTTTAATTCTTTTGCTATTTGCAGAGTGATGTCATGTAACATGTGCACACACACACACACACACACACACACACACACACACACAAATGTGCAGTAGCCAATCACAATACTGATGCCGCCGGCCGGTGTGGCCGAGTGGTTCTAGGCGCTTCAGTCTGGAACCGCGCGACCGCTACGGTCGCAGGTTCGAATCCCACCTCGGGCATGGATGTGTGTGATGTCCTTAGGTAATTTAGGTTCTAAGTTTTAGGGGACTGATGACCTCAGAAGATAAGTCCCATAGTGCTCAGAGCCATTTGAACCATCTAAATACTGATGCCGAGCAGTTACGTCTGAATGGCTCAATCGAGGTTGCATTGTTTTCATCACGTTTCTTTCGAAGAGCGCCCCTAACACATTCAGCTAAAATAGATTTTTCTCTGCCTGAGTCCGAAGAACGGACAACAGCATCTAGATACGCGGCCTGCCTCCAAACTGACGTTCCCGGCAAAAATATTCGACAAAGTGCTTGTGGCTTACATATAACGCTGTGTACTTTGCTGGAGTGTGTCCTGTGTACAAAAGAAAGTAGACTACAAGAAATGTACGTACGAGAATGAAAATTTTTGAAGTGTGGTGTTACAGAAGAGTGCTGAAAATTAAGTGAATATTAATGGGTACTCAAATTGTCAATGTGGACGGTCATGCAGTCAAAATCGAGAATGCGTGAGAAAGAGGTTGAAACTGAGACTGAGGAAGGCAAGCTCAAATCGCCTTTGGGGACCAGGACGTCAAAAAGTGAAAAAAAATGGAATTTTTTACTTAATAAATTTCTGTGATTCTTACTGATTCTGAAAACAGGTATTTCATGTACAGTAGCTCATCAGTTTCGTGTTTAAATGCGTTTGTAATGGGAATGGAGCGCGTGAATCCCTATCTGTCACACTACTGTCGAACACAAAACTTTGCCTACACTGCCAAAAACATACACATGCGCACACCACGCCAGAAACTCTTTTGTAAAACCAAAGGCAATGTATAAAGAGTTTTCAGATTCTAAATACCTGTAGAAAAGTTTACATGACAAAACACGTGATGCTAATGAAAGCTTCAATAGTTGCGTTTGGGAACGCTCGCCAAAAACTGTTTTTGTTGGCATGCCAGCTTCATATTGGTGTGACAGACGCCATAACACGTTTTAATGCTGGAGTAACAAGCAGATTATAAACTATAAGCAGACTAGACATCAGAACTGGCGACAACGTGAAAAGCGGGCTGCTAGGAGTGGACAGACAACATGTCACTGAAGCTGAAAAAGTTGCTGAAAACATGACAAAGGTGGCCCGAATAACCAAGAAAAGAAAGAAAACTAAAGAAGATAAAAATAACAGTCAGAATCAACAAGATTGTGGAGAATCGAGCTGTAATGTTTTGACATGTTATCATTCAGAATAAAATCACGTGGAAATCTTCAGTTTCAGTTTCTCATAATCAATGTATTTGCATATTTAGGCATCATTATCTCATCCAGTACTAAAGTTACAAAAACAAAATTTCGTATGAATAATAATATAATATTTGCCTAAAAAGTGAATCACGTTATTCAACAGTGTATTAAATATTTTAGCTGGGGTATGTCATTTGTTTTTTAATTATTAAGAGAAAAAATTAATTCCAGAAAACATATTTTTTAAAACACACAAAATAACACATTGGTAAATATTTCTGGTTTATTGCTTCAATACCATAGTAATTAAAAGAATAAAATTTGTTTTGACCCTTTATTTTGAGTAGTGTGGAGGTACAGTGTACCTCAAATGAAAACTGTACGTAATTCAGTACTTAAGATAAAAATCAACGTTCACTCCACTGCGTATTCCACAATTTTTATTTTTATTTCACACGGAGATCACAACATATTAATGAACTGGTTAAAGTTTTATTCCAATATCTATTTAAGGTTTTGGGTTCTTAAATTGCAAAATAATAGTAAAAACTACAGGCCATGACGTCCAGGTCCCCTTGTCTAGCTTACGCTGGTCTAGTATCGGGAAAGATCGGTAGACGCATACGGAAATATGGCACTCAGTGTGTTTCGCTCTCTTCATGAACGATAAAAGGTATTCATTGTAATTGTAAATGCCATATAAGTTTCGGAAAGGCGGGTGTGCATCGCATTCCCTGCGAACGTTGTGTGTCTTACGTGTGGCACTCATCCAGAACAGTCAAGGAGAGATGCAAGGAACATCAACAACATAGCCGACTAAAACAGCCGAGCAAATCAGCTGTCGCCGAGCTCTGCTTCGAATATAATCAGGAAATGAAATGCGAGGAGACCAGTATCGTGGTGCAAACGTCACGTTTCTGCGACAGTATAATTAAGAGGTCATTCGAAATGTCAGAAAACCAAGTAAACAGCGATGAATTTAAATAACGCTTAGGACTCTGCACTCAACTTATTAAAATCTCGTTGGTCATCACGTGCACCAGAGTTGGAAAATGCCGAGAGAATTGGTGCTTCACGGAATATCAGTCCGAGCTCTGAAAAACAGAAGAGGAACGAAGTGCGTAGTGGGAATCGGGAATGGAAGTCGACTATAAAAAGCTGCGCGAAATCAATAATAGTTCACAGCCTCTTTGCAGTCCAGGCAGCAGGTAAACATCATAGTAAACCTCACAGCACGTGGAGAAGACGGTTGGATCGTCCATTTGTGGTACGACCTGACGAAAAGATGGAATAGACTGATAGGAAAGGTTACGAGATATCAAGCAAAAGTTAATTTGATAGAACAGGGAAGAAAGAGAGAGAAAGAGAGAGAGAGAGAGAGAGAGAGAGAGAGAGAGAGAGAGAGAGAGAGCCGGCCGCGGTGGCCAAGCGGTTCTAGGCGCTTCAATCCGGAACCGCGCGACTGCTACGGTCACAGGTTCGAATCCTGCCTCGGGCATGGATGTGTGTTATGTCCTTAGGTTAGTTTGGTTTAAGCAGTTCTAAGTTCTAGGGGACTGATGACCTCAGATGTTAAGTCCCATAGTGCTCAGAGCCATTTTTTTTTAGAGAGAGAGTTGTAGAGGGAGAAGTGGGTGGTGACTGAGACTGTTAAGAGGAGTTAGAATTATATATTAATAGCTTCAGCTGCTGACACAGTCTTCATTCACCTCCCCTCCAACATTTTTACGCTCGTTCCAGTTTAATTTGTTTTTAACTGATTTTAATCGGGAACCTGAATTATCTCCGGGAAGCAGGGGGCATGTATACTGTGGCCTTGCACACCTGGCAGTCACAGATATGGAACCACAGGTGAGAGCAATCAGATCGATCAGACAGTGACTGTGTGAAACCTTCAAAAATGCCAGTACCCCTCTCCAGTCAGTATCAGAGAGGGAAAGTTCTAGAAAACTTGTGTGCTTTCCCGGATCTGGGTAATTACTCTGTACACTAACACAGCAATTTAGAGTATAATATCCTCGACTTGATTAAATTGTTTATTTATGACTACCTGATCAACTGGCGTGTACAGATTATTTATTCATCCCAAATCATCACAACATAAAAGCATGGGAAAATGATCGCTTGCACATATACTTGTTTTCAAACAGGTCTACAGAGCTACTGGGGGCCATTTTTTCGTATCCATCCCCGTTCCCTCCTTTATTGTGCTCTGAGTGCCTTAACACTACTGTGCTGTTTTTCTTCAACAGTACATAGCATGAGTACCACGACTGGTTGAAATTGCAGTATTCATTCTGCTGTTACGATTATATTTAAACGTCACTCGTCTCCCCCACACCCTAAAATACTAGAGCTTTATCACATCCACAGCATTTTTCTTTTTACATAGTAAGTCGTATGTGTATCAAATATGGGTGAAGCAACGCAGATGTTATGTTTTTCTATTACCTACCGATACAGCTGCTCTAACTCACAAACTTTTCTTTTTCCAAGTAGTAAGTTCTGCATATAGTCGATAAAGTGCACGTTAACTATCAATTACGTATTACTGCAAGTGTTCTTTGTAGCACAACGTTTTTACATTCTTTCGCTGGCAGCGTTTCCTCTGCGCATTTCCTGCTCAATTTCTGTTTATCATGAAAGCTTTTAAAGTTCTCTATCACTGATGCATACTTATTGCTGTCTGAGCTACCTTCTCGATTTAATCCAACCCGTTCAAATGGTTTCCCCCATTCGTCACCATTTGCCGGAAATTTGAGCTCTACTGTCAGTTATTTTAAAAACCAGTTTTGGAAGTCTGCTCATATCCTTCAATGAAATTTTAATATTATTTTTCTAACTGACTAGATTACACTTTCTCTCTCCTGGTACAGTTATTTCCTTCCGCGTAAGACTTTTCTCTCGAAATTCTCGACTTGTCCTAGTCCCGACATTCACTAGCACACAGACAGTATGTTATCATAATCGTGTTGTAGTGAGTTAGGTTAGGTAATAATCTCACGCTTTCTTCGTGTTTAAAGAATGTGACCTGTGAAAAGTAGTGGCCATCTTCTCTCACTTGATATTGTTGGCATCTCTCTCGCTAGTTTTCAATTGTACCATTCCCCCCATATGTTTGGAACTGTGATACCTTTCTATCTCACCATACTCCATTTTGAGGTGCTTTACGTCGTATGTCAATGTAACTTTTTACAAGTTCACACATCGGCGGGTTTATAAATGATTAAAATTGTAATTCTCATCAGAGCGGATTAGGGTGGTTCGCGTTTAGTTTTATCACAAGGCCTGTTAAAGTATAGAGGGCGTGTCAGCTGTCCCTCCCAACGGCGTATTAAACAGTCCGCAATATTATACGGGGCCTTCAAACAGTACGCGCGAGATTTTTATATTTCTAGCTAGCTACTCGTAATCTATTACTCACAGAGAAAAACAGTGAGTAGGAAAAATTGGAAAAACTTTAGTGTAGTTAAATTTTGTAATGGGATACGGTTTGCTACAGGCGAAGTTTTCCAGTTATTCAAGAAAAAACGTACAAAAGTAACCTTCAAATGCATCGCCAACCCCACACTCATCCCCCATCGGTCAGGATTTTTAGCATGGCACGTCTCTTTATGAACAGCCTTGCGTGATGGTGAGGTATTCTTGTGGTCAGCAAGGTTCCCAGATCCGTCACCGATAGACCTGGTGTGGTACAAGGCTGGACGTCAACTACGTCCCAGTGACAGTGTAAAGGACATCAAGGACCACTTACTACAATTGTGGACCAGCTTGCCTCAGGAGGGGATACAACGGTTTCATGACACTATTCCCAATCGAATCCGTACACATCCAGGCCAGAGAGGATGCAACGTCATACTGGTTGATGTACTCATACTGTCAAGTTCTTTGTCAATTTCAATCGGTTTTAGTCACTGGAATAACATCACGTATTCTCTCAATTCATAAAGTTTCACTTCGTTTCCTTCACTTTTCTGTAAGGCAGTATATACACTATGTACTCAAAAGTATCCGGACACCTCTCTGAAAATGACTTACAAGTTCGTGGCGCACTCCATCGGGAATGCTGAAATTCAGTATGGTGTTGGCCCACCCTTAGCCTTGATGACAGCTCTCACTCTCGCAGGCATACGTTCAACCAGGTGCTGGAAGGTTTGTTGGGGAATGGTAGCCAATTCTTCACGGAGTGCTGCACTGAGGAGAGATATCGATGTCGATCGGTGAAGCCTGGCAACAAGTAGGCGTTCTAAAACATCCCAAAAGTGTTCTATAGGACACAGGTCAGGACTCTGTGCAGGCCAGTCCATTACAGAAATGTTATTGTCGTGTAACCACTGCGCCATAGGCCGTGCATTACGAACAGGTGCTCAATCGTGTTTAAAGATGTTATCGCCATCCCAGAATTGCTCTTCAACAGTGGGAAAAAAGAAGGTGCTTAAAACATCAATGTAGGCCTGTGCTGTGATAGTGCCTCCCCCCCCCCCCTTCTGTGAAAAACATGATCACACCATAGCACCATCGCCTCCGAATTTTACTGTTGGCACTAAAAACGCTGGCAGATGACGTTCCCCGGGCATTTGCCATACCCACTACCTGCCATCGGATTGCCACATTATGTACCGTTATTCGTCACTCCATACAACGTTTTTCCATTGTTCAATCGTCCAATGTTTACGTTCTTTACACCAAGCGAGGCGACGTTTGGAATTTCCCGGCTTCATGTGTGGCTTATGAGTAGCCGCTCGATCATGAAATCCGTTTTCTCACCTCCCGCCTTACTGTCATAGTACTTGCAGTGGATCCTGATGCACGTTGGAATTCCTGTGTAATGGCCTGGATAGATTTCTGCCTATTACACATTACGACACACTACAACCGTCAGGCCGGCCGGTGTGGCCGTGCGGTTCTAGGCACTTCAGTCCGGAACCGCGTGACCGCTACGGTCGCAGGTTCGAATCCTGCCTCGGGCATGGATGTGTGTGATGTCCTTAGGTTAGTTAGGTTTAAGTAGTTCAAAGTTCTAGGGGACTGATGACCACAGATGTTAAGTCCCATAGTGCTCAGAGCCATTTGATTTTCAACCGTCGGCGTCCTCTCTCAGTCAACAGACGAGGTCGGTCTGTACGCTTTTGTGTTGTACGTGTTCCTTCACGTTTCCAATCACTATCACACAGTGAATGTAGGGACGTCTAGGAGTGTGAAAATCTTGCGTACAGACGTATGACACCCAATCGCCTGACCACGTTGGAAGTTCGTGAGTTCCGAGGAGCGCCCCATTCTGCTGTCTCACGATGTCTAATGACTACTGAGGTCGCTGATACGGAGTACCTGACAGTAGGTGGCAGAAAAATGCACCTAATATGAAAAACGTATGCTTTTGTGGACGTCCGGATACTTTTGATCACATAGTGTACACTGATCAGCCAGAACATTATGACCACCGACCTACCATCGACATAAACCAATCCAGGCGATAGCAGTGTCACCTGGCGAGCAACTTTGCTAGTCGGACACAAGCACGGTATATGTAGTATCACTGAGAGTGCAGTCCTTATGCAGAATGGGGAAGGAGCATGGTCTATCTGAGTTTGAAGTTGGGCAGATTTTGATGGCCTGGAGGCTCGGCACGAGCATTTAGGAAATTGAACGACTTTTCGGGTGTTCGAGCAGTGCTGTGGTGAGTGTCTTCAGTACGTGGCGAAACCAAGGTGAAACCACACCCAGACGTCGTGGGGTTGAGCGACCAACCCTCATTACAGACGTCGGACGTTGTAGGCTGGGCAGACTGGTAAAACAGAACAGCCGGCGAACTGTGTCGGAACTAACGTCACACTCTAATGTTGGGCAGAATACAAGTGTGTCTGAGCTCACAGTGGGCCAAACGCTCTTAACGATGGGCCTCCGCAGCCAGCTACCCCTGCGTGTGCGAATGTTAACATCACGCCATCGGCAACTAAGACTCAAATGGGCGCGTGACCATCGGTACTGGACGTTAACGCAGTGTCAGAGTGTTGCATGGTCTGATGTATCCAGATATCTTCTTCATCATGCCGACGGGAGGGTGGGAAACCGTCATCTTCCAAGCAACAACTCCTTTACACCTGATAGCGGACGGAGACTAGCTGACGGCGGCTCCATTATGCTCTGGGGAGCATTCACGTACACATGCACTGGTCCAGTGCAGCTCTTGCAAGGGACAATGACGGTCAAGCACTATTGGATACTGATTGCAGACCACGTGGATCTCTTCATGACGACCGTGTTTCCCAACGGCAGTCGCATATTTCAGCAAGATATTGCGACTTGTGACAATGCCAAGAGTGTGATGGAGTGGTTCGAGAAACACAGTGGGGAATTGTAATAGCTGTGTCGGGCCTCTAGCTCGCCAGATCTGAACCCGACTGAACACATATGTGATATGATAGAACGTGGCGTCAGAGCTCCCCGGAATTAACGGGAATTAGGTGACTTGTGTGTGCAGACATCGTGCAACTCCCACCAGTGATCTATGAAGGCCTCATTGCTTTCATCCCACGGCGCTTCACCGCTGGTATCAGTGCCAAAGGTGGACATGGCGGCTATTAGGTAGGTGGTCATAATGATATGACTCATAGGAGTATATATATAAGGTGTAATAGAACTATGCATACAAAATTGTATGCTGTTTAGAGGAAATAGACAGAAAACCTTTTTATGTAGCAAAAATGTCACAAGTTCTCCGTTTCCCCGCTAGGGGTCTATGTATGTTTTGGTGCTAGAATTGTTCAGAGACGATGTTAAATTGCCGTGTGTTGAATACTGTTTTAGAGATATGTTGCCGACTCTGCGTGCTTATGATTGCATAAGAAGCTCAAAACAATGTGGTGTTTCAGCAACAGTGGCTGATGCTTCAGCCAAACGCGCTATCAGTTCTTCTGGAGTCCCTACCGTTCCCTCTTACACGTAACGCCTCAGCTACCCCACAACAAAGTAATTGGTAGGAATGAGGTAGGGAAAACGTGATTGGCGCGATACTGGCCCACCGCTCACAATTTAACCACCGGGGAAAGCTTTATATAAACATTGTCGAAACATTACTCTGATAGCCGGCCGGAGTGGCAAACGGTTCTAGGCACTGCAGTCTAGAAGCGCGCGACCGCTACGGTCGCAGGTTCTAATCCTGCCTCGGGCATGGGTGTATAAGATGTCCTTAGGTTAGTTAGGTTTAAGTAGTTCTAAGTTCTAGGGGACTGATGACCTCAGAAGTTAAGTCCCATAGTGCTCAGAGCCATTTGAACCATTACTCTGATATCAACGCCAAAGTGTAGTGGGGCCCCGTCATACTTACTGATGAATATTGCGTCCCTGTTGAAGGCAGCCTCGTCAATAAACTAACCAAACGTTTGGAAGTTAGGGCTACTCACATACTCGTTTACCATACCATTTGTAGAATTCCACGCGCTGGAGAAGTCATCAGCTGGTAGGTCTTGCGTCTTTTGATACACATAAGGACGAATATCCGTCTCGTGAAGACCTTTTCACACAGTGGAGTTGGAGATATTTAGTTCCTTGGCTATCGTTCGTATGAGGGTGCTGGGGTTCTCCTCAACACAGATTTCCGAAACTGAGAAGATCCCTCGCTGTTTCCCGTCAGTCTGGTGAAAGGGAGCCTGTTTCGCGAAGAAGGCCCTCAGGTCTCTGAAATATGATACGATTTGGCAGCCTCCTCTTAGGAAATCGATGCGGATACAGGTGCCTTGCTGCTCGACACTCGCATTGTGTCTCCTCATAAACGAGTGGCATGTCACCTACTCAGAATGTCAGACACTTCAAGGACACTTAGCGCGGAATCTGTGCACCTGTGACGTTTGTCATATATCTGCATGAGTAGGCGTTTACACACATGCTCCCACATATATTGAAAAACGACTTTCACTGGTATGAGTGCGAGACAGGGGCTCATGAAAATAAATACTGTGAGACATTCTAAAACATTAACCCCACGTTGCTCATACGTTCGATTCGACTGACGTACGTATTTATACTTCCACTGTTGTCGCGAGAGCCGACAGTAGTAATAATAATAATATGAGGGGATCATGCTTGCATCTCGGCATTTGCAATAGCGGCTCGCTTCCTTATTACAAGTGTCAACTTCGCCTTGCAACTCCTCGGGATGTAACTGACATACTGCAATGCAACCAACGCCATTCCTTTTCTGATTTTTGTCTTATGAACTGAGTAAGAAACAGAACGGGATGTCCATTCAAAAAGACGTAAATTTATCTTGAAACTTATATTTGCTTACGTTTTAGAATATCTCACAGGACTTACTTTCATGAGCCCTGCCTTACATATTTATCCGTAAAAGTCGTTTTTCAGTACCTGCTGTTGTTCCAGAAATATTTGCTCTGAAACTTTAAAGTTTATATATATAAAAACGATATTTTCTACTTACTCTTTTAATTTATTTCTCTCGTCTGTAGCTGCGTCGATGTCCCAAAGTCCGTCACTTCAGCTGAGTGGCCAACGACGCTAACTGCCTTGACGAGAACTAGGGTTCGATTCCCGTTACTGCCAGGAATTTTTCCTTGGTGCGAGAACTGGAACGGAATGACCTTAGCCTTGCGATTCCAACTGATGAGCTGCTTAGGGAAGTAGCAGCGGCTTCGGTCACCATAACTGACAAAGCCCGGGAGAGCGGTGTGCTCACCCCACGCCCCTCCGTACCGCATCCAATGCTGCCGCTGGCAGTGGATGACACGGCGATTGGTCGGTATCATTCGGCCTTCCGGGGCACGTGTACGCAGTTTACTTTTTACGTAGGTGTGTTAACGTTCCTTGACAAAATCGTATGTCTGTCTGCTAGTGGAAGGCAATTGATCCTGATGCCACTACTGGACCCTACAATGCATACCTGATTGAGCAGCCCTTACCTGTCCAGTTCTTTTTTCAAAAGGCTGACGATCTTCTCTAAAGCACAGATGAAGAGAACCGGAGAAAATCCATCACCCTGTCGGAAAGCTGTTCAAATTTTCCCGTCTGTGGTGGTGTCTGTAAGCTGATAGTTGCTATACAATTACACTTCTTAGCTCGTAAGCTTCGCCTATTGACACGCACCGTTGGGATTGTTATTACGCTGACATTGGGTTGGCTACCAAATAGTGTATTCTTTATTCATTAAGGCAAATTAAAATTTTCCCAAACGTTCCAGTGTTTGCTTGCGTTTAAAAGTCACTATCGAAGTATTTTTTCGTATATCGTGACATACGTCATTAGCGTACTAAATTAGGTTAAAAGTGAAAAGTAATTTGCACGGCGTATACTAGGTCAGGTGCAAGAGAAATTAAAACTGCTTATTAATTACAAAATTCACCAGAAGCTGAGCCAGCTTATAGGCTGATGTATTCGTCCCTTATCGTTCCTGTAGAACCCACGAACAAATCCTGAGCTCGGCGTTCGGTTGTTGCCGTCGGGACCGGTTGGGCTACTGATGTTGTTGACCAGTTACTGTATTTGCCCCAGGATGCTAGCGCGTTCAGTAAAGTGCTATAGCACCCCCACCTACCGCTGCGACAGCGGCCGCAGTTCCGTAACTCGAGGATCGCCGGGCCCTCTGGCCCCGCCGGTTATACAACACTCCGTACTCCGCTATAGCGCGAGTTGCCGAACGGCTGGGCAGACCGCGTACCTGGAAGCGAGCCCGGCATCGGAAACCGACATCCGGCCGCCGGCTGTCCAACTACGGCACCGGAGTGCTCTCCAGCTGGAGAGCACTTCGCCCGTCAATACGCCATCCTGCTACAATATTACTGTATTTGGTTACCGCACAGCTTCGCGATCGCGTCAGTGAATGTTTGTGAACAGGTGAACGGCTGAAATGTTGTCGTTCTAATAACATGAGAAACAATGCTTCTGTAAACTCATCTACTGCCTTCGGAACGCACAGTTACCGTCTAATCGCGTCTAGTGTACATACGTATGATAATTCCATTTTATGTAGAATGTATCTATGAGTGACGCACTGTGTTAACCAAGTGCTTTGAGCGACTCTGTTAACATTTAAGTGGGCATGACGGATAAATCCGTCCGTGGTGCGCTTATTCTGTGTGTTTCACGCATATATCTGCCCACAGAAATATGTGGTTTGTAGCTAATGTGAATGATGAGTTTCAGTTCGGCACCTGTCACAAAGTTATTAGTTAATGCTTCCTATGCAACTGGTATCCCTTGTTAATCAACATAATGTATTCACTGGCAGCTATAAAGGTTTTCAGACTTTATAACCGTAATAACTCAAACTATGGCAGTAATTGTGCAGAAAAGGAAGTAACGTCTTGAATTGTTTTGGAGCTTACTAATAATTAGAGCGGAAATGGCTGTTGTATTTACCTCGCAGAAAGGCAGAAAGGAGTTCTATGACATCATGAAAATGGATAAACTGAAGAAGGGTATATACACTGTTTCTCAAAGTTAAGGACAAAAATACTCTTCGCTTGATATGTCACTGCCATGTAACATAGCTCGATGAAATTCGGATCATACATAGAAAGAACTGCTACGGTAGAATGCAGAAGAATGAAAGAAATAAGCAACGAAACAAACAGAAATAACATTTTCGTTCAAAGACAATAATGAAATTGATGATGGTGGCTTTGCAGGAACTACAAAATGCGGGACATGGTTCATAATAGGGTGTGTGATTACCGCACACGGCAGTGCATGCTTTCCAACGTCCTCTTATCCTGTCCACGGGGTTCGTAAAGGAGTTCTTGTGGTAGGACAATCTATTCCTGCACCAGTGAGGCTGACAGCTGCTGGATGGTCGTTGGTGCATGTTGTAGTGGGTGGGTGCCAGAAGGTCCCATATTAAAACTCGGCCGAGCTTTTCAAATGATTTATTCGTTTCCACTACAGTGCTTCATTGATCTCGGTCCGCATCACAGGCCCTGCATTGCTGAGGCCACTGGCCCAGCGACCTGTGCAACACAACGCTGTGTCGTGCCAGCCTTGTTCGCCCGCTGTAGGGTTCTCATTACATCAGGATTGCTGCGCCAGCAGCCGACTCAGCAGCCTCCGTCCCCATCGACTACGCGCTGCTCCACCGGGAGCCGTAGGCCGGTCCCACTGCTGCTTCTTCCTCGGCTGGCGTAGCTCGGAACGCGGCGGCAACGACTGCCCGCGATGTGTCGTCGGAATCTGCGGCCCCTCGCCACGAAAGTCTCCGGCGTGTGTCGGGAGCCGAGATGGCTGCCCACGGTAGTGAACCGAAGAGTGGCCCGCCCTGGCTGGCTGCAGACCCCACGTCGGCCTCAGAGGGTCGAACCAACGACCCGGCGTGGACTGGGACGCTGGCGTCCCATCTGTTGCTACGTGTAGCCCGGCGGTGTGACAAGCGCCGCCGTCCAGGAGAGCTGCTACACTTCAATCACTCTCGTTAGAAAACAACACCTATTTATACTCGACTGCGCGCCTTTGTTTCGCTAACGCGTCACTTCGCGTCACATACGCACCACACCCCGCTTGCACCAGTGGGCCCCTTCTGTCCATAGCTTGCGCCATGCGAACCACTGCGTTTACTCTTGTCAGCGGTTCGACGGCCCTGTGGCCTCCATTCAATTTCGCAACCGCTAGTCAGCACAAGATACTGCAAGACTGCACACACCTGGCTGTAGCTTGTGCTCAGGATATCGCACAAAACAAACTCTCCCTAAATGGTGGTGCCGCTACAATTTGAACGTGGTGCAACATATCTCAGTAACGTGCGCGTTGGGATGGAACTCGAAGGAACAGACGGGTCAGTCCATGAGCCAAATATTCTCTTGTTCCAAGAGCTCCACTACGTATTTTCCAATACGGTCGCGCATTGTCATCATAATAATAATGTCGCGGCCGAATGCACCCTTGAAAAGACGTGCGATGAGGAGTACACTATTACAATAACTTTAAGCAGTGAGTGTACCGTGTTCAAACATTTGGCAATCAGTACGTCATGCAACATAATGCCTCCACACAATTACACGTCGACCATCAAAACGACCCTCTTTGAGGATATTTCTGGGTGCGTCACGTACCCTTATACGGCGAGAGCAGCAGACACGTAATGCACCCAGCAAGAATAACGAACATGATCGTTTTAGTGGTCTACGTGTTATGGTGTGTGTAGGCATAATGTTATACAGATGCACTGATCTCCAAATCTTTGAACGCATCGCTGAACGTTATAACAGCAACACGGCACTCCTTTACGATGTGTGTCTTTCCAGGTGTTCACTCCACTCTTACTTCGTTTTCATGCGTGGTAATGTGCTACTGTATCGAGCTTTAGAGGTGGAAAAGAGTTTGAAAGAGCCCAACGCACGTGGGATGGATTGTGGAGACGTACTGCACCACATCCGCATGCACTACAGGCCATCCAGCAATTCCCAACTGAGCTCCTACAGGAATAGAAGTCGCTACCACAAAAACTCCTTAGTAACCTTGAGGCAAGCGTGGGAGCACGCTGCAGAGTATGCACTGCCGTCCGTGGTTAGCACACACCCTGTTAACAACCATGTCCCACCTTTCTCAGTGTTCAGGAAACCACCATGATTCACGCAGGCTTCAGTAAAAATGCCGTCTTTGAATAAAATTTTCATTGCGTATTTCTTTCATTTACTTTCTGTTCTGTACAGTACTGTACAAGAGCATTTCCTTCTATGTTACTTGGCAGTGACACATCATGCGGAAGTAACTTTCGGCCTTAAGTTTTGCGCAGTCTTGTACGCAGTGGTGTACAGAAACAAGCAGATGAATACGAAATGTACTGGTGAGAGAGGACGTTCATCCGCCCTGAGATACGACGTGGGCCCTGGTCGCCTGGATCGAGAGAGGAGATATTTTACTCATGAGGGTCCGCCAAGCGTTGTTGCCTGCGCAGACAGGACAGACTAGCTGTCAGCTTGTGTTTTGGCCGGAAATAGGGGTGGAGACATTTCCACACTAATAAAACACTTGTGAAAGAAAGCTGACAAATGAACAACACAACTAAACCAGAGGCTTACATTTCTCGGAGTATAATGCTCTCTGAGAAAAACTACCTTGGTGTGTGAGAGTGCGTGTCTTTCAGAGTGGAAAAAACGGGAGCATTACCCAACACCATTGAAAGACGCTGTTCAGTAATTCGACTGGTTAGATAAAAAACGCAACCTGGGCACTCAGATGTAGGAGCACACAAATAGGAAACATTGCAGAACGTTAAGGGAGAAATACTCCTATGTCGGATATTTCATTGCTACATCTCGGTGGAGGCATTGAGAAAATTGATCTGTTGAGAAATCACGGCATTTTTTGTGTACATGATAGAACGACAAACTCCCTGCTACTTGTTCCTGGTACCCACACACTCCCAAACACCCAAACGCGCGAGACTGCAGACATAAAGTATTTGTATCAGATATTGCTGTGACTGGGCTGCAACACTATGAGTCTCAAAATGTCAATGCTGACAACGGATCGAACACCACCCAGCAACGACGTGCAATTCACGAATTCCGTGACGGGCTTAATGCCAGTTTTCTATTTGACACAGAGAAACAGTAACTTATAAACTTGAAAGAAAGTTATAGAATGGTCATCGTACAAACACAGGTGTAAATAGTTGCTCAGCAATCTTTCTCTTCCCAGTGGTGTATTAAACCTGTCAAAAACTTTTCAAAATAAATTACAAAATGAAAAGTAGGATTAATAAAAAGAATAACAGGTAGGATTTAGGTGCGGAAATGTATGTGCCGAACAGGTGTAAAACCTAAAGCTCTCATACAGGTGTAAAAAAATCTTCGAACCGCAATGTATTCTTGTTGATTACGAAAAATGCTATGATTCCATTTACAGAGATATAGAATTCAATAACCGAAGAATTTGGAGCTGACAATAAAACAGTGGCAATCATTAAACAAACTTTGACTAGTACAATATCCAAAGTTAAATTTTTCCATGAAATGTCAAATCATTCTAATTTAAAAGAGCCGTGAGGCAGGAGGAGGGACCTATCTCCATTGTTATTCATTTGCATTCTGGAGAAATTTGTACGGCATTAGAGAAAAAGAGCAGAAGTAGAGGAAACAAATGAAGTGGAATTTTGAAGAAAGAGGGAGAACCTTGAAACATCGTGCATAGGTTTTGCTGACGATATAGAAACCTCAACAGAGAACCTACAAGATGCAACGAAACGGATAAGCATTCTCCGAGAGCTATCAGAAACAAAATTTGCATCGAAATCTGTGACATAAAACTATGGAAAAACAAAGCAAATTTCAGAATTCAAATGCTTCGGAGAAATAACTGTCAAATGATCTGGATAAAACCCCTAAAATAAATAGAGCCAGAGTTCAGTGAAAAGTTTTTATCTTTAATGCAAAACTGAGGCACTGAAATTTTGTGATCAAAACCGGGTGCCTTTCATGCCACAGAATGACTCGGGATAAACACAGTCAAGAAGTTAAATAATTCGGAGACGAAGAAAAGAAGAGTAATTCGAAAAATTTTAGGTCCAAGGTATGAAGATAGGTATGACAGTTGAGAAGCAACAAGGAGGTGTATTAAATACCGTTAAATAATATACACTCCTGGAAATTGAAATAAGAACACCGTGAATTCATTGTCCCAGGAAGGGGAGACTTTATTGACGCATTCCTGGGGTCAGATACATCACATGATCACACTGACAGAACCACAGACACATAGACACAGGCAACAGAACATGCACAATGTCGGCACTAGTACAGTGTATATCCACCTTTCGCAGCAATGCAGGCTGCTATTCTCTCATGGAGACGATCGTAGAGATGCTGGATGTAGTCCTGTGGAACGGCTTGCCATGCCATTTCCACCTAGCGCCTCAGTTGGACCAGCGTTCGTGCTGGACGTGCAGACCCGGTGAGACGACGCTTCATCCAGTCCCAAACATGCTCAATGGGGGACAGATCCGGAGATCTTGCTGGCCAGGGTAGTTGACTTACACCTTCTAGAGCACGTTGGGTGGCACGGGATACATGCGGACGTGCATTGTCCTGTTTCTAACAGCAAGTTCCCTTGCCGGTCTAGGAATGGTAGAACGATGGGTTCGATGACGGTTTGGATGTACCGTGCACTATTCAGTGTCCCCTCGACGATCACCAGTGGTGTACGGCCAGTGTAGGAGATCGCTCCCCACACCATGAAGCCGGGTGTTGGCCCTGTGTGCCTCGGTCGTATGCAGTCCCGATTGTGGCGCTCGCCTGCACGGCGCCAAACACGCATACGACCATCATTGGCACCAAGGCAGAAGCGACTCTCATCGCTGAAGACGACACGTCTCCATTCGTCCCTCCATTCACGCCTGTCGCGACACCACTGGAGGCGGGCTGCACGATGTTGGGGCGTGAGCGGAAGACGGCCTAACGGTGTGCGGGACCGTAGCCCAGCTTCATGGAGACGGTTGCGAATGGTCCTCGCCGATACCCCAGGAGCAACAGTGTCCCTAATTTGCTGGGAAGCGGCGGTGCGGTCCCCTACGGCACTGCGTAGGATCCTACGGTCTTGGCGTGCATCCGTGCGTCGCTGCGGTCCGGTCCCATGTCGACGGGCACGTGCACCTTCCGCCGACCACTGGCGACAACATCGATGTACTGTGGAGACCTCACGCCCCACGTGTTGAGCAATTCGGCGGTACGTCCACCCGGCCTCCCGCATGCCCACTATACGCCCTCGCTCAAAGTCCGTCAACTGCACATACGGTTCACGTCCACGCTGTCGCGGCATGCTACCAGTGTTAAAGACTGCGATGGAGCTCCGTATGCCACGGCAAACTGGCTGACACTGACGGCGGCGGTGCACAAATGCTGCGCAGCTAGCGCCATTTGACGGCCAACACCTTGGTTCCTGGTGTGTCCGCTGTGCCGTGCGTGTGATCATTGCTTGTACAGCCCTCTCGCAGTGTCCGGAGCAAGTATGGTGGGTCTGACACACCGGTGTCAATGTGTTCTTTTTTCCATTTCCAGGAGTGTATATAGCGGGAAAGCGGAGGATTATATTTTATTGGTACTTAAAAAGAATGGATAACAAGAGGCTAAAAATCTGATAACCCAAATTTCATAGTGTATTGAATTTAAGATAGATCTACAGCAGGTGTGAATGACAGACAAAGAAAACAGGCACGAATTGAAGGAAAAGGAAGACAAAGTCATGGGTTTCCAGAATAAAAGACAACAGAAGCGAGGAGAGACATGGACAGAAGCAAGAAGAGAACAAGAGAGAGAAAGAATGAAGTACTGACAAAAAAGGTGATGTCATAAATGAATTAGTTGTTTCACGTTGTCCTGAGTTGAGCACGATCATTGGCGCTCGTACGAATTCCCAGTTTTTACGCAGTCCAATTTTTCTTTTACACAGTCCACTGTCACGAATTATTATGATGATGATGATTATTATGATGAAGACAACACAAACACCCTTCCCCCGGGCAGAGAAAATCACCAACCTGGCTGGAAATCGAACACGGGACCCCGTGACCCAGAGGTAGCAACGCTAGTCACTAGACAACGAACTGCGGACGCAGGCCGGGGATGACAGCGCGTGTAATGTAGGGGCCACTGGTTACTTCACCACTGTGAAGGACCAAATATGAAAGGAGTTGTAATTGGGCCCTCCCCCCTACGACATGAAGCCTGAGTTGCGATCTGTGTGTCGCGAGTGAATGTTCTCTGGAATAGGCATCTCGCCTGGTCTACGCCATACATGAGTACATTCATCAATCACATAAAGACAGAACCCACTCTCATCACTGAAAACAACAGAGTGCCATGGCGTTCTCTAGCCGACACTTTCATGACACGAGAGTATCCATGGTTGGCGGTGTTATGATGTCAGTCGTAGCCTGATCAGAGGCTCACGTGAACGTAGTCCTACAGCAAGAAGATGGATCCCAGTGGTCCTTGGTGACACAGGAGATTTTCGTTCGGTTGACCACAGCTGCTCGCACAATTGGTCTTTACAGACGACCGGAACCTGGGCTACCGGTGTGGGAATGTCACACAGACTACCGCTAAAAGCAGCGACACACCACTGATGCATTAAGCCCAGCTTCTGCAGCAGTCCCTCTGTACATCCTTCCGGCTACCCCTTGGACCAAAATGCAACCCCGTTCAAATGACTGCGCTTGTTCAACAGGAGTACGCAGTCTTAGGCGGGGTGTGGTTGTACCCTAGAATGAATGATGCAAGCAAACACTGTTCACCTCCAAACGCAGCACAGTTACTGCCTATAGAGCCGAAACAGAGGAGAGCACACAGGTAGTTCGTCTGGGCGGCTTTTGACTGCGACGAGTGTGACAAATGAGTCACTAACACTAGAACCGCTCATTATGCAAATGTTACACCCAGGTCCCAATGGACACAGTCCTTGAGGCTGTTGCAATTTTTTCCGGGCTGTGTATTGGGGGAACTCATGGAAGTATTTTCGTATCGGTTCGTTCAATGAAGCTCAACTAGAAACATTTGAAACACTTCACACTTTGCTAATGGGATAAAATTTTTGAACTATTAGACACGAGAAAAATGTCTAAGACATCTTTCACAATACTCCATGTAGCAAACAAGTTATGACGTCCAGAGCACTAGAAAGTATGGAAAAACAGCTAGTGCGCAAGTAAGTTGTGGAAGACGCGATGTAGGTAGACGTGGGTGAAGAAGCCATGTTAATTCTACACGGTTTGCAACAACATTATGCGAAACTGGGAAGAAAATTAAAAAGAAAATAAGAAGTTCTTTGAACTGCCTGACCCACTGGAACTTTCTGTGATATTGGTGAAAACAGTGCAGTCGTGTATGACTCATGCGCAACTGTTATAGAGCAAACGTCTTTTGCCGTAATGACTCACACAGGAATTCTGCAAGAGCAGCTCTCTGGGTGTCAGAAAGTTAAGGTATTCCAAAGCAGAGTTTTGGTGACAACAACCTTCTTCAATCTGGGAATTAATGTTGAAAGGATGAACGTTGTTTCCAATTATAAAAGTCTAGAGAACTCAGACACTTACTTTCACAGAGTTGCTAATGTTGGGCGATTTCGTTCCGAAGCTTCGACGATTACATTTGTAACTCATGAATCTGGCGCCAAGATATTAAATTACTCGTATGTTCAAGATCGTTTTGATGTACCCCTGAAACTGAAATTTCATCTTACATTGAAGAGGACAACGATTTGGCTTTTGTAACTGTGAGTATTCCCATGAGAGCACAACGGAGTAATTTACAGGCTCACCTAGTTCCTGTTCCGTGAGAGAGGGAGAGGAGGTGGGATTGGGGGGTGGGGGGGCTGGGGGTGGGGGGTGGGGGGGGGGCTGTGGGGGGGGGGGGAGATTGCTTCCTGCGCCGCCAGTTTTCCCTCGGCGTACTGTCATTTCATCGTTAGGCAGACAAGTTATGCGTGCACACGCAGCACTTTTGTTATTGGTTAGCGTTCCATTATTCCAATGGGAGTAGTGTACACATAGTTAACAAAACTTTACTGCTTTTGTACACAGCTCTGTGGTCTGCTACGCCGAGAGAACCACAGACAACGAAAGAACACATTCTATAATAATTTTCCACTGTGAAAAGTAAGAAACTGGTGTACGCACAAAGACGAAAGCAATGAGATAAAATTTTAATAGCAGCCTAAAAGAATAAAAATTGCAGATGACTGATTCTAGCAATGTACACTAATACAAAACAAGGCATAACCATGTAAACAATAAATGTGGAACAACGAAATTAAAAGACTGATTAGCGTGCAACAACACTGAACGGTTTGGCTGAAAATAAAAACAATAAACTTTGAGTTGATCTATGGAGTGATTTCTTTAGAAATAATAATCTTGGTACGAAATGCATTCAAAGCACATTCAGTTATGTGTGAGACAGACAGGAATATCGGAATGATCGGAATGATGCTGTTCGCCGCAGAGTGGCATGGGATTACCTTCCTTGTTACCGTGCGTGGCCCACTACCACATTTATAGGCGCACAAAAGCGCAGAGTAGTAGCGTACATTAGCACCATCATTTCTAGTAGTGCACACCTAGTAACGTATATTATATTTTTTATGTATGCCATTGGAGGCACCGATAATGGGCTGTAGCTCAATGTCTAACCTCGACTGTGTGGGTGCAGTTACGGCAGTCCGTGGCTGACAAAAGAATGCGAAGAACTGTGCGAGAATTTAGTGCTCCAGTGGATTACCAGTACATTAGAGACCACCATTCCGCACTAAACGATACAAGTTCTGTGGTAAGCACTAGGAGATATTACTATCTTTTATGATGCAGCTAAAAGATACTCAGAAAAAGTTCATTCCAAGTTCTCAGAAACTATACAGTCAAGTATGTAACGAAAATGGCTCTATCTATCGTAGGATAAGGACCATAATGGAATGAGGGTAGAATTTTCCTCCATGAGAATTACGTTAATAATTAATGCATAGATGGTTCAAATGGTTCAAATGACTCTGAGCACTATGGGACTTAACATCTGAGGTCATCAGTCCAGTAGACTTGGAACTACTTAAACGTAACTAACCTAAGGACATCATACGCATCCATGCCCGAGGCAGAACTCGAACCTGCGACCGTAGCAGCAGAGCAGTTCCGAACTAAAGCGCCAAGAAACGCTCGGCCACAACGGCCGGCAGTGCATAGATGTACTGTAGGAAGGTTTTGGTTATCAGATGAAGTAAGTGGAGTTTATTATTATAAACCAAAGAGTCATATAGAGAGAGGTTTTCATTAACTGTTTACATTTATATTTTTGTATGTTAGGTATGGAATGGCATATACAATAATTTTACGTTCGTTATGCAAACGAAAACTGGATTCAGAGTGATCCCTTTTCTGTTTCAGTGCGTTGCGACATCAGCCCACGACCAGCTCAAAGATCTAATATTAATTTGAGGTATGGCCTTGTCTTATTCTGCATCTCAGCTGGAAAGTGCTTTCTTGATTCGTCTGTCATTCTTTTATGCTATAAGACTATAGTGAACTTGAGGAAGACCTGTCGAAGATCAGCACTCGGTGTAGGGACTCTCAGTTGAACTTTAACCTAAGCTAATGTAATGTATTGCACACCAGCGTTCAACTAAGTTACTGGACATAAATTCCTAGAAACACAGGACCGTAAAAATCCTGACAGCACCCATCTGGAGCGACGTAATGTGGAATATAAGGGGAGTACCATTCAACCACGACAGAAGTGGGTACAAAATATTCTTTCGATCAGTTCTGTAGTATAGGTCGGGTCTCTTTGACCTTACAGTGTAGGACTGATAAAAGAGGCAGAGAAAATGCAAAGAACAAAATTATATTTCATAACTAGTTTGTCTGGTAAGCACGAGAGAGCATTCAATATACTCATGAAACGCCAGTGTTAGAGGCACAGGAGGTGTGTTGTTCAACACTCAGAAGTTTGTTGTTAAAATAAAAAAAAAAACAGATGATCAAGGAGGAGCTAGGCAACATATTTCCTCCTACAAAATATATTTTTCGAAATGATCCTAATAAAAAAAATCAGATAAATTAAAGCTCATACGGAGGTCGATAGTCGATATTCCCCCACACTAGTCACGAATGTAACTGCAAGTAGGTGTTTGAAAGAGTAATTTAAAAAAGGAAGCTCCAGGCCAGTGATCTGTGACCCTTATGTAAACTAACACCCTCCTTTTAAGGTCACACTCTCCCCTCCCCCTTCCCCTCCTGCCCACTAGGACACTTACGCTGTTATTCTCTGTTTATTCAGTACCTGTTTTATTACCCTCTGGTTTTATCCTATTTCTTGAAGCGCAGACGTTAGTATTTACTGAGAATTTAATTAATGACACTATTAATTATCCTTATCACTATCGACATAGCTAAATTTATGTTACCGGTATTTTTATCGCCTTAATATATGACTCAAGATGGCTGCCATATGTTTTTCCAAACTAATCCTATCTTAATTAGTAAAATTTTTGACCCTCTACGATGCCGCTATCAAACATGGCTGCCCAAGACGTTAAAAACATTCACCACGCATGGCCAGCACTGTACTAAGTATAAAACGACATGAAATGCAAGGCAGTTTGTTTGAACAGAACAGCTACTAACGTATATTAATGTTTTTTACATTTTTAGTGTTCTTAACCATTAATCAGGAACTTGTTATTTACAGTTGCATTGGCTTTGTATTATATAAATGAAGTAAACTCTTGCGATGATGCGTAACAGGATTTATTTGGTGTACTCTTGGTATGTAGCAAATTCACTGTGCATAAACAAATTACATTGACAGCCCATGTTTCTATGTTTAACAATTCCCATGTGTATTTAAACACATAAAAATAAGTTTTGCATCATCTCTGTTCCGAGAGTTCCGGAACCTGTACAGAAAATTGGAATAGAGTTCAACATATACTTCATTTCCACCCTTTTTATTGCTCATGAAAACCACACACTGTATGTTGTACCACCATACAGCGAAACCTTCAGAGGCGGTGATCCAGATTGCTGTACACACCTGTACCTCTAACAAAAAAGCATGCCCTCTTGCATTGATGCATGCCTGTATTCGCCGTGGCATACTATCCACAAGTTCATCAAGCTATTGTTGGTCCAGAGTGTTCCACTCCTCAACGGCGATTCGTCGCGGATCCCTCAGAGTGGCTGGTGAGTCACGTCGTCCATAAACAGCCCTTTTCAACCTATCCCAGACGTATTTTATAGGGTTCACGTCTGGAGAACATGCTGGCCACTCTAGTCGAGCGATGTCATTATCCTAAAGGAAGTCATTCACAAGATATGCACTATGGGGGCACGAATTGTCGTCCATGAAGATGAATGCCTCGGCAATACGCTGCCGATATGGTTGCACTATAGGTAGGAGAATGTCATTCACGTATCGTACAGCCGTTACGGCGCCTTCCATGACCACCAGCGGCATAAGTCGGCCCCTCGTAATGCCACCCCAAAACAGCAGGGAACCTCCCCCTTGCTGCACTCGCTGGAAAAGTCTGTCTAAGGCGTTCAGCCTGACCTGGTTGCCTCCAAACACGTCTCCGACGATTATCTACTTGAAGGCATATGCGACACACATCGGTGAAGACGACTTGATGCCAATCCTGAGCGGTCATCCGGCATGTTATTGGACCTATCTGTATCGCGCTGTATGGTGTTGTGGTTGCAAAGATGGACTTCGCCATGGACGTCGGGAGTGAAGCTGCACATCATGCAGCCTATTGCGCACAATTTGAGTCGTAACACGACATCCTGTGGCTGAACGAGAAGCATTATTCAACATGGTGGCGTTGCTGTCAGGGTTCCTCCGAGCCATAATCCGTACGTAGCGGTCATCCACTGCAGTAGTAGCCCTTGGGCGGCCTGAGCGAGGCATGTCATCGACAGTTCCTGTCTCTCTCTATCTCCTCCACGTCCGAACAACATCGCTTTGGTTCACTCCGAGACGCCTGGACACTTACCTTGTTGAGAGCCCTTGCTGGCACAAAGTAACAATGCGGACGCTATCGAACGGCGGTACTGACCGTCTAGACATGGTTAAACTACGGACAACACGATCCGTGTACCTCCTTCCAGGTGGAATGACTGGAACTGATCGGCTGTCGGGCCCCCTCCGTCTAGTAGACGCTGCCCAGGCATGGTTGTTCATATTTTTGGGCGGGTTCAGTGACATCTCTGAACACTCAAAGGGACTGTGCCTGTGATACAATATCCACAGTCAACGTCTATCTGCAGGAGTTCTGGGAACCGGGGTGGTGCAAAACATTTTTCGATGTGTGTATTTACAAAGTCACCGCCCAGTTTAGTAGGAAGGAAAGAACCAGTTGTGACAAATTTATTGTATACATTCACAGTGACGTGTAAGTGATTGCCACCAGTGCCGCTGCACCACAAAGACCGTGCCGGAGACAGCTACTGCTCCTGGCTGACAGCTTTTGGCAGAGTGACCTCACGGGGCAGCCACGTCACACTGACGGCAGATGTGTTTTAACACACATCAAACACCCATCCCTCCCACACCAGAAGCAGATAAACATCGTGGAGCCATCATATACCTGGTCCTAGGCAATATCGAAAAGAATGCCGATACATTGAGAACGATGTACAGGCAGTGGTGCATGCACAGACGTACTTCTCTCGTAAGCGCTTTTAGTGCATTTTGTTTCCTACAATGTGCGTGTACTACCTAATAAAAGAATCTGGACACTCACTGGTGGTCATTAATCTGGAGTGTATTTATCGATCGAAATACGCACGGCATGTCAAAAGAAAATAGTGAGTGGTGGTAGAAAACGATTATTTTATAAACAAATCTATTAATATTTACTTTCTGAAGTCAGATCTTATGCTATCGCTATCATTTAACCCCCATCCTTGTTCAATTCGTGAATGGTGTATGAAAAGAGAAATTGTTGGTAAACCTCGATATTGGCTCTAATTTCTGATTATGGTTATTCTGCGAAACGTTATTAGGGGTAAATTGTATGCAACCCGTCTCTACCAAAAATACACTCTCTCGAGTTTTCATGGCCACTATGCCGCCGATTCCTACGCAAAGAAAGAGGGTGATGCTGACATACTGTATAGTTTAAAATTTTACACCTACCATTGGTATGTAATCTGTATATGAAAAAGAAACTTATTAAAAGTCAGTAGAAAAATTTCTTTTAGCACCCTGCATCTGACTTCACTGCAGGGAAAGGGGCTGACGCTGTAGTACTTTATTAGAAATTTCATGCATCTCACTGTGATGCAGTTCATATTTAAAAAAAAGAAAGTCGTTATTGGCAGTCGAAAAAAGTTGTTTTGTGAACAGACCCATTATTTTTATGAAGACGGAACGTCTGCTATCTCTATCATTTAACCCCTACCCTTGTTCCATTAGTGAATAGTGTGTGGGAAAAAGGGTTGTTGGTAAACTGTATCAGCTCAACTTGCTCAAATTTTCTCATTGCAGTCATTTTGGAATGACCTTTTTTTTTTTTTTTAACTGCCAGTTTATACTTTCCCTTCTCGACAAATTTTTTTTCTTCAAATACGTAAGTTTTCTTTTTTTTGACCTCATTCTCTTCCATTCCCAGATTTCCACGTTAACTGTACTTAAAGAAGCAATTTCTTTAATAGGTACTGACATAAGCCTATTCAGTACATTGTTTCTTTTTCTTAAGAAATGTGGAATAACATTACTTGTGGGATCAGAACGACTTTACGGTTCTGTAGAACAACAAGATTCACAATGTGTCTTCTACCAAATACTGATACAATTTAATCACCTTTTTTCTAAGAAGACACAACTGAGGAGTGGTGGTTTGTACAGAGATCTTTCACATATCCATTAATTTTCTGCAAGTACATCAATGTGTGACCACTTACAATTAGTATTTAGGATAAATGCGAATATCCTGTATTCCATAGGCTTTTCCAGTATTGTACTGTGTATGCAATAATTGACAGAGACTTTGTACAAGATATCTGTTTTCTTCCTTCTTTATCATACCAGGTGCAGCTTGGTTTCTTTAGGATAAAACAGTGACTCGGATTACCCCAACCGGACAGAGAAACTACGAAGTATTTGGAGCGTCACTTCTACTTCCTCCAAATGCCTATCAATGGAAATTTCCATTAATACAATGCAAGCTGTCATAGCTACCAGTTATATACACTACAACACATGGCCTGTTGTAGAGGTGTAGTGTGTTGCAATGTTGGAACATCATAGGTGACTGTGCCGACTTTACCTATCTTAAATACATACTTATGCTTAATAATTCTTGTAAAATCTCACTCCATAACGACCTAAAAAAGGTGACAGACTTTTTTACTTTCTAGAATGTTCATAACGCTGAATATTGGTCAAATGCAGCATTGCAAGCTTCTTATATACTCTAAAGGTTCAAGATATATGTAACAAATGGAAATATTGTTCGAGGAGCTGATTGAAACAAGTTGTAAACTGCTATCCCAATTGTTCTGCCTTGTGTGCTGCCTTGTGTGTTATAATACACTAAAAGAAATTAGTAATTGTTTTTAACAACAAACTATCTTGCATTTTATGTTATTTTATTCTTAGCACAGTGACGGTGTTATCTTTGGTGTGCTTTTATACCTTGGACAGCCATGTGTGATAGCGATGTCTTAGTGGGTCACAAATTATACTATTTAAAGTCAGCTGACAAACATCTTGAGTCATAAATTATAGAAGTAAAGATAAAGCTGACGTAAATATAGAGGCAGTCATCTTGGGAGTGATAAGATAATGAAACTGATAATAAATTAAATTGTAAATAAATAGCAACATTTCTCTCCAATCATTAGGAAAGTAACACTGGGTCATAAATTAGATTCTAAATAATTGTAGAATAATAGTATTGGGAGCATGGGAACATGTGAGGGTAGGGGCTCACCTTGAATGTGACAGATGAGTTTGTTAACATGAGAATTGCAAATTGTTATCCTGGAACTCCCTTCTGCCCCTTACTTGGGAGGGGAATGGTAGTTAAACCAGAAGCGTGCTCCGTGATACTCTCAGACGTTGTGAGCTGTCTTCCAGAGTATAGCCGTAGTTGTAGACGTAGAGCAGGCAGAACTCTTACTATGTTAAATGGGAACGCGCATCAAATCAATACAAAAAATGGTTGCTCGACTGTTGGGAAGAGCTCGTCAGTTGCTTGTAAACGTACTTCTTAAATACATACAGATAGTTTGCAAACCATAAAGTTAAGTCTCTGGTAATACTCCTACGAAATTCAACGTCGTGGCTGAGCAATCGACGCGGAATCGAGACGAACAGAGTTCGCATTACACATCCCTGGTTTTGCAATCTCTGAGAGACCCGAAGCGTTTGCTGCCCGAAGAGAAATAGCTGTAATATACATCAGTTTGCGTAGATTGAAATACTGTTAATTTGTACTTTCAATTTTTGTTTTATCTTAGTAAAACTATCATGAATGCCCCTTTCAGGCAATACGAACGGCAGTGCGTCACACAATTTATACAATGTAATTAACTATTGTTTGTTCATCGTGAGCCCCATTTGTTCTTTCTTTATGAACGCGGTAATGTCTGTTGCGCTCTATAATAAACTATGCACATTTTAGCAATGAGTGGCCAGCAGCACCTGTGTGTTCTTAACAAGCAAACAAACGCAATGCTAAATGGCCATTAACAAATGTTTACTCACGTGTGAGGTGTAGCATATTGATATGAAAGCATTTCGCACGTGAGTAAGCTAAACATCGCAATATACGGAGTAATATTACCCCGTGCACTTTCCCGCAAAACAGAGCTAATTCACGAAAATTGTTCGACATTTTCACGAGCCTTTTCACTATTCTTTGTGGTCTTCCAACGTCCTATAGTAGTCATTAGTAACTTATTTCAGATTTTCCGACATAGAATCTCGGGAACACCGTGGAGCATGACAAGAGCACAAGCGTTTTCGGATGCAGAGGTACACAGAGTATGCTTCCAGAGCCGCATGTATTCTTTAAAACTGATGCATGTTTCGACTATTAGCTACTGTGCCTTATCATCACCATCACCGTTCTCTCATTTGGTGAAACCAGGTTTGGCGTTCGTGTGTTCAAATGTGTGTGAAATCTTATGAGACTTAACTGCTAAGGTCATCAGTCCCTAAGCTTACACACTACTTAGCTAAATTATCCTAAGGACAAACACACACACCCATGCCCGAGGGAGGAGTCGAACCTCAGCCGGGACCAGCCGCACAGTCCATGACTGCAGCGCCTGACACCGCTCGACTAATCCCGCGCGGCGATTTGGCGTTTCAAGCGGAGACAGCTGATCGGGAAACTGATGATGAAGGAGGAATTCTTTACCAGAATCTGGCAGACGCGAGGAGGCGAGGAAGTTGCATTCAGCTGCCTCTCACCTGGCAAATCTCGCACAGCCTCTTACGGAGTGCATACGTGTGGCCTTATCGGCAGTGACGGAGGTTAACTTTGGTCGTCTACAAGATGACATTAATATTCGAGAAGGTACATTAAGTGCGTCTCCCCATATTTTCATCTATACATGGGAAATATTAATCAAGGAAACGAATTTCAGGAGGCGATTCCTAACAGTAAAAGTAACAAAGACGTTCACATTAAAATGTGTCTGAGAAGGAATGATGAGTCTTCAATAAGACTATTAGTAGTGGAATATTGTATCTCGTATATATTACACAGTATTAATTTGTTAGACAAAATACTTAACGTGTCCATAGTGAGCTTGAAAGGCTAGCGGCCACTTGTCGCCCCGTGTACTGCCTCATTTTTTCGAATGTACCTGGCTGCTCACGAAAAGCGTCATGCGCTACACGGGCACACTGTTCAAGCGTCTTCACATCACCAAGTGATTCACTATACATCACACTTTCCAGATGCGCCTACAAGTGAGGTGGTCAAGATGGCCAAGCACAAAGTTCTCCTCGTCCTATCCATTTCATGACGAAATTGGTTAGGTAAAACATAAAATGTGAACGCCTACAAAGCAGCAGGTGTAGCTAAGTATGGTTGTGGGGCATGTGATCAGCATGTCGCCAATCCCTCCAGAAGTTATTGGCCGTAGATGAATACTGATTATTCCACCGCTGCTTCCTTATTCAAACTACACATCTCGCCTCACGAGGCTGAGTAGACCCCGTTCCAGATCTCTCTACCTAACAAAAAATTTGAGCAAGTACGAGAAATCGAACCTGGATCCTTTCGCAGCGAAAGCAGTTATGCTAACGTTTGTTCTGTTTTTTCATCGGCATCGGCTTCATCTGCCATTTTATATTTGTCATTATCAGCCCACACAGGTTACTGAACAGTAAATTTCTCACCAGCACGGGTCCGCAGCTCGTGGTCGTGCGGTAGCGTTCTCGCTTCCTACGCCCGGGTTCCCGGGTTCGATTCCCGGCGGGGTCAGGGATTTTCCCTGCCTCGTGATGACTGGGTGTTGTGTGTTATTCATCTTAAGGCAGCTGGAGGCCAAGCCCTGTTACCGCTTTCTCAGAGTTTTAGCCGCCCTAAGCTTCCCTTCGCCGCTCCCCAGCCGCGCGCCGCCACCCGGCCATGGTCAACTCTGAATACTTGCCTGGGATAAACTAGCCTCCAGTAAATTGACGCGTTTCCACAAAGTTTTCACGTCGCGTGAATTACTTTAAAACCATCACCCAACATTAATTATTCCAATACGTCCATACTATACCCTCTACGCCGGCCGGAGTGGCCGAGCGGTTAAAGGCGCTACAGTGTGGAACCGCACGACCGCTATGGTCGCAGGTTCGAATCCTGCCTCGGGCATGGATGTGTGTGATGTCCTTAGGTTAGTTAGGTTTAAGTAGTTCTAAGTTCTAGGGGACTGATGACCATCGATGTTAAGTCCCATAGTGCTCAGAGCCATTTGAACCGATCACCAGCACGGAATGGTATTTACAAGTGTAGACAGGAGTCTTTGTCGATGATTTTCAGGTTGTTGAAATTACAGGCATCTTCTCTTAAAACGAAACAAAATAACAATTATACATCTTGATAAGTTGAATTAATAAGTAAGCTTAGCACTCCTATAGGTGCCTGAGTCACTGGCCTCTCTCATAGACTAAAAGCAAATTATAACCGAACGAGCTATGACACTCCTGCAGTTTCGAAGAAGAACAGAAAAAAGGGCCCGTGATATTGGGTGTAGAGAAGGAGTGTAGGTGAGAGGGAGTGGTCGTGGGTTAAGGTGTTGACATTATAATGCGTTGGAAGTTATGAAAAGTAGGTTTGTATCTTGTTTGCAGACGCGTCACTGGATACCAGCGGTGAGTTTCAAGCTGCGCCCTGAAGTCTACAAGATCGGGATGTGCAATTTGTAGGGCAAAGTACACGAAGTGCCCTGCCAGCCACATGTAGCTGCCATGTTTGGCGGGCGGGAAAAATTCCGCAGGGCGGTTGTAGCAAATGTGATACCGTGGTTGTGTGAGGCGTTGTCTTGGTGATGAGAGCCAGTTTCTTGAGCGTTCAGTTCCAAATGATATTTTGGTTCCAGCACAAGAACCGACGTTTAACAGTGTCGAAAATTTGACAATGGTTGCAGAGTGGGGGCTCTGTACACATTTGGCTCGGTTCAACTTCTTACAAGTAGGCACGGTTTTGGTGACAGCTTCATACCACTTTGCCTGCACGAAGATAGGTATCATCCGATGGAAGACGTTGTTACATTCCCTGGACAAACTGAGCTGTGGGAACTTAGTTGCTAAGGGGTGAGAGGGCTAATCAAAGTATTGTGCATAAATACTGTGGAGCTGTGAAGCACTCCCTCGCCCAGTTGGTGTAGGGTTTAGTAGTAGATGACGATGTATTCTGGCACAACGTCCGGAGGCAGCGATGGATCGACTGTCTGGTTGAAGTATGCGTAGAGGTATATAATTATGCAGTCGTTAGTATTACTGATGATTTTGTACGTCCATTTTAAAAGAATTGTTGAGGAGACGACGTATAATGATTTGGCGGTGGGGTTGTGCACCATCAAGCGTCAAACCCAATTCCTCCGTCAAAACAGGCAGAGTGTTTTGCAGGAATTGTACACACTTGGGTCCATTAAGCCTCTGCGGTAAATTAGGCGTTCATCAATAAACATTTCACAAGCATTGACGACAACCATTCCCGAAAACTTTTTGTAGTCCACAGGTACTGATTTTTGTAGGTTTCCAATTCCATTTTCACCAAAGATCGCCTCAACAATGAGGACTCAGTGTTAAGCTAGGGGACAAATCAGAAAATGCTTCAAGACAGTTAAAAGAACAAAAATGTTTGTGTCAGCTTACGTGCAGAACGGGTGGTGTGTCCACAATATAGCAATTTTGAATAAGTATCGGGTGATCAAAAAGTCAGTATAAATTTGAAAACTTAATAAACCACGGAATAATGTAGATACAGAGGTAAAAATGGACACACATGCTTGGAATGACATGGGGTTTTATTAGAAAAAAAACACCCCATATTGCCAGACGCGTGAAAGATCTCTTGCGCGCGTCGTTTGGTGATGATCGTGTGCTCAGCCGCCACTTTCGTCATGCTTGGCCTCCCAGGTCCCCAGACCTCAGTCTGTGCGATTATTGGCTTTGGGGTTACCTGAAGCCGCAAGGGTATCGCGATCGACCGGCATCTCTAGGGATGCTGAAAGACAACATCCGACACCAGTGCCTCACCATAACACCGGAAAAGTTTTACAGTGCTGTTCACAACATTACTCCTCGACTACAGCTATTGTTGAGGAATGATGGTGCACATGTTGAGCATTTCCTGTAAAGAACATCATCTTTGCTTTGTCTTACTTTGTTATGCTAATTATTGCTATTGTGATCAGTTGAAGCGCCATCTGTCGGACATTTTTTGAACGTTTGTATTTTTTTGGTTCTAATAAACCTCCGTGTCATTCAAAGCATGTATGTCAATTTGTACCTCTCTATCTACATTATTCCGTGATTTACTCAGATTTCAAATTTATACTGACTTTTTGATCACCCGATACATACAATTACACACTGCTTGACATTAATTTCTCCTACGTAACAAAATATCTTCGAAGAGGCTACCTCGGGATCCATTGGAGCTCAGGAGCAACAGCTTCTACACAGTAGTAGACCAAACACAGCACAGGCTCTGGGTACGTATCCCTCAAGCATGGACTAAGCCAAAGGGCTGTACTGTGATTCCCTTATGACAACCAGTACTGTGCTTATTGTTTTCAGTTTGTACGAAGATTGTGGGCTGTACATTTTCCTCCATGAGAAACACTTTGTTTAAGGTCGTTGCTACAGACCACCTCCATTACGACAATTCTGTCATCAGTACTCTTCACAGACGACGTAAACTATGGTTTGGTTGACATGACATCAAAAACTACAACAACGTCACTTAGAGCTACAGAAAATTCTTGGGGAATTGTTGAATCGTCGCATCAGGAACAGATTAGATTATGTTTTCGCCTCGGTGTCGTAGTAATAAGCGAAGAACTCACCCATTTGGCGGCTGCGGAATGTGTCTAGATTCGGTCGACACATCTGCAACATGTCTGCAACTGCCTCGGTCGGCTGGCTTTTCCAGTGGCCGTGAGCAGTCGCGGAACCCAGCAGAAGGCGACCCCACGCTTTCAAAATGCCGAGCAAAATGCTGAAAAGTGATACGTGACTCGTTTTCATTTTTTCCACTATCACCTGGGTTGAAACGTACGCTGGTCTTCGAGCGCCGGGACCACAAATTCTTATGCGTTTCACGCAGCTCCACAGAGAGATGATTCTTCGCCAGTCATAAGTGTTCATCCGCTCAGCGACTGCGAGTGTGCCACCAAAACACTATTTCATGTGATGGTGGATTGTTTTCGTGCTGTTCCACAAATACAGCATGGATTGTTGCTGCGTTGTTCTCCTCCAAATGCAGAAAACTAGGGTATATACCCGACGATCTCCCCCCCCCCCCCCTCATGAACCATAGACCTTGCCGTGGGTGGGGAGGCTTGCGTGCCTCAGCGATACAGATAGCCGTACCGTAGGTGCAACCACAACGGAGGGGTATTTGTTGAGAGGCCAGACAAACGCGTGGTTCCTGAAGAGGGGCAGCAGCCTTTTCAGTAGTTGCAGGGGCAACAGTCTGGATGATTGACTGATCTGGCCCTGTAACACTAACCAAAACGGCCTTGCTGTTGTGGTACTGCGAACGGCTGAAAGCAAGGGGAAACTACAGCCGTAATTTTTCCCGAGGGCATGCAGCTTTACTGTATGGTTAAATAATGATGGCGTCCTCTTGGGTAGAATATTCCTGAGGTAAAATAGTCCTCCGTTCTGATCTCCAGGCGGGGAATACTCAAGAGGACGTGGTTATCAGGAGAAAGAAAACTGGCGTTCTACGGATCGGAGCTTGGAATGTCAGATCCCTTAATCGGGCAGGTAGGTTAGAAAATTTAAAAAGGGAAATGGATAGGTTAAAGTTAGATATAGTGGGAATTAGCGAAGTTCGGTGGCAGGAGGAACAAGACTTCTGGTTAGGTGAATACAAGGTTATAAATACAAAATCAAATAAGGGTAATGCAGGAGTTGGTTTAATAATGAATAAAAAAATAGGAGTGCGGGTAAGCTACTACAAACAGCATAGTGCTTCAGAAGGATGTAGGCTGCAGTACGTACTGGGAGATGATGCAGCTTGCACAGGATAGAGTAGCATGGAGAGCAGCATCAAACCAGTCTCAGGGCTGAAGACCACAACAACAACAACCCGACGATACACCACTTTATCAACTGCCTGCGACATTTTGATTTGCTACCTCGAGCGGCTGGTTCAGATGGTCCAAATGGCTCTGAGCACTATGCGACTTAACTTCTGAGGTAATCAGTGGCCTAGAACTTAGAACTAATTAAACCTAACCAACCCAAGGACATCACACACATCCATGCCCGAGGCAGGACTCGAACCTGCGACCGTAGCGGTCGCCCGGCTCCAGACTGCAGCGCCTAGAACCGCACGGCCACCACGGCCGGCGAGCGGCTGGCTATGGTGCTATGGCACGGGGATTTCAATGTGCACCGGGAATGGAGAAGACATGTGTCCGCAAGCAAAAGAAAAAAATAATTTCATAACTTTATGACTTCCCCCAGTTTTTAACTGGCACGATCCCTTACCCAGTGTTAATACTTGTTTATTCACGAAGCTCATCAGTGCACGTAGGTATCAATCATCGACGTCGCTGTACCGAAGCTGCTGTGTCAGTGACGTAACTTTTGTAGATCTTTAAAGAATCGAACTCTTGAACAATGTATTTTACAATGATGTATTGTCGCAGATACAGTGAATGGGATATGTAGATGACATAAGCGGTGATCATATAGTTTTCGTTCAAAGGCCGTTCAGTCCAGAACCGGAATTCCAATCAGGAAAAATTACGGTGAGCATTGAGGCAATCATTCCACTGACGTACCAGGCTGCAAATACTCGTTTGGTAAAACTGAGCGTCCTGTCCTGCTGCGGTGAAGAAGTCCGTAGCTGCCTGCTGCACATCCTCGTTCTAATGGAATCGCCGACTCTTCAAGGTCTTTTTTTACGATGCATGGGAATCGATCAGGACGACAGAGCTGGGGCTTGAGTGTCTCCCACTTGAGTCTTCTGCTTTGTATTTGCAATGCCATATCGACTGACGTCGTGTGCCGAATCGCGACCGTTCCACAACGGAGGTTTTTGACACACATGGTGTCCCATAACATTCTTCATTCTCCGGTGGATGTCCACCGGTGTTTGTCCTGCGGCAGCCCGGAAAAGAATAGCAACACATTGGTTCTGATAAAGCGCATTTGGTTGTAACGTCGCCACAATTCACATTGCCGCATTTATGGCACGCACGTCGGAAACTCACGAATGCCGCACTAACCCCTTGCCTACAGGACGGTGTTTATACAGGGTGTCCCCGTACAGCGGTTACTAACTTTCAGGAGAAACACAGTGGATCTAGAGGTCACACAGCAGTGCATGGTCGGAAACGCTTTCCTCGTGCGGTAGTGACGACTCATAACACAAGAAAGGAAGGACACGGGAAGGGTGAGAAAATATATTTATTACGCTTAGTACAGCGAAAATCAAGAAATTACAAAGGAAATAGACAACCATAATCATCAAACACGATGTTCGAAATTTAGACCCCGACGGTAATGCAGGCCTCATATCTCAGCGTGAGGAAGATCTGAGCCGGGAGTGTGAGGGATACATTAAGGTCGGGGCCCCAATTCCGAACATCTTTGATGATTATCGTTCTCTGATTTTGTTCAATTTTTTTGGTTTCTGCTGTACTAAGTGTAATACACACGTTGCCTCACAGTGTGTCCTTTCCAGGAAAGGGCTTCCGAATATGCACTGCTATGTGATTTTCTGCCGTCTAGATGCACTCTGTCTCTCCTGCATTTTGGCAACCGCTATGCTGGAAGATCCTGTGTACCAGCATCGGAGTCACGCTACGTTGCATATACGATGCAGCAGCGTCTTCAAACGGAAAGCTTTTGATCGGCCCTTTACGTGTTTTACGAATAGATTTAGTAATAAGAAAGTAATAAATTAAACGTCATCCTTGATGATGTAGATTTACTATATGAACAGCGACAATTAGTAAGCCATAAAGGATTATCGTTTCATCCTTTTGTGGAGGGGGTCAGTGAGAAAAAGATTCGTAAGACTTTGAAATTGTGCGTAATGTATGTTGGAAATTGCTAAATGCTCTCTCTCTAAAATACTTAATCAGTATTGTCTGAGTAATTTGCACGCTGTGAGCTCAAAATGGTTCAAATAGCTGTAAGAACTATAGGACCTAACATCTGAGGTCATCAGTCCCCTAGACTTAGAACTACTTTAACCTAACTAACCTAAGGACATCACACACATCAATGCTCGAGGCAGTATTCGAACCTGCGACCGTAGCAGCAGCGCGGTTCCAGATTGAAGCGCCTAGAGCCTTTCGGCCACAGTGGTCCGCCCGCTGTGACTTACACAGCCTCAAGACACGTACACAGTTTTTAACTGTAATTCTTGACTAATTATACAGTATTACATCTTTAACATAAGATTGTAGCTATTAATGAGTGGATTGTAACAGGATATTGAATCTTTAAATTCGGTCAATGGCTATATGAAATACTGAAAATCTTTTTTTTTTGTTTTTGTCTAGAGGCCGTTAGATGGGCAACCCGTAAATAAGTTTGTGCCCCAGTTTAGTCATTTATTAATACAGACTGGAGAGAGTTGCCCTCGCCGCGGGTAGACCCTAAACCATAGCCGTAATTACAGTGGTTACTAAGAAAGTACATTTTTGTTAATGTTGCATATAGCTCATGAATATGATATGAGTAAATGTCACGAAAAGGTTTGCTTCTACTGGACCAGTCATTTTTAGATTCCAACTTATATCGATTTGCAGTGATGAGTATATATCTGTTCTTGTAGTGAACAGTGTGTTATGTCCAAAAGTAGCGAGGACGAGTTAAGTCCACAAATACTTCCCAGACACTTCGCTCCTTGTTTAGCAAAAATGAGTCTGGACTTGTTAGCATCTCTTGCTGAGCAGTGTATTAGCGTATAATGGGTTATGTGGCCAGCCCGGTTAGCCGATCGGTCTAACGCACGGCTTTCTGGAGTGGGAAGGAGCGCCTTGACCGCGCCACGAATCCGCCGGGCGGACTTGTGTCGAGGTCCGGTGAGCCGGCCAGTCTCTTGATGGTTTTTAGGCGGTTTTCCATCTGCCTCGGCGAATGCGGGCTGGTTCCCTTATTACGCCTCAGCTACACTATGTCGGAGATTGCTGCGCAAACGCCGGCCGCGGTGGTCTAGCGGTTCTAGACGCTTCAGTCTGGAACCACGCGACTGCTACGGTCGCAGGTTCGAATCCTGCCTCGGGCATGGATGTGTGTGATGTCCTTAGGTTAGTTAGGTTTAAGTAGTTCTAAGTTCTAAGGGACTGATGACCATAGATGTTAAGTCCCATAGTGCTCAGAGCAATTTGAACCATTTTGCTGCCCAAAAAAGTTCTACATGTACGCGTACACCACCATCACTCTACCACGCAAACATACGGGTTACACTCGTCCGGTGTGAGACGTTCCCTGGGGGGAGGGGGGGGGGGCACCACCAACGGTTAGACCAAAGTACTACATGTTATGTCATCTTAACCGGGGACCTAGAAACGACGGAGAGACTCCGTCCCCGCCTCAGCCGCAGTGGTCCGCAACCCCACGACGACTACTGCAGTCCACTTCACCCCTCCATTGCCCCACACCGACCCCAGGGTTATTGTGCGGTTCGGCCCCCGGTGGACCCCCCAGGGAAAGTCTCACACCAGTCGAGTGTAACCCCTATGTTTGCGCGTACGTGGAGAACTTGTTTGCTCAGCAATCGCCGACATTGTGTAGCTGAGGCGAAGTAAGGGCAACCGGCCCGCATTTGCCGAGGAGGATGGAAAACCGCCTAAAACCCATCCACAGACTGGTCAGCTCACCAGACCTCGACACAAATCCGCCGGGTGGATTCGAGACGGGGACCGGCGCTCCTTTCCGCCCGGAAAGCCGTGCGTTAGACAGCAGGGCCAACCGGGCGGACTAAAGTGCCACATACTTTCAACTGTAACCGGCCGGATAGTCTCGTGTGTTAGAATACCGCTTCCAGGAATCGGGCAACTACGCCGGCCCCTGATAGTATCCGCCAGGTGGATTACTGACGAGAGAGGGTGTGCCATCCAGAATAGATATAGTTCTTAGGCCGTTTCCCACAGCCCACAAAGTTAATACCAGCCTGGTCCCCAAATTCCGCCTCAGTTATACGACTACACACATTTAGAAAAGTTCACATATTTCGCATTGATAACACTAGACAACGACTTGAGTTACACGATTTTGGTTCCGGGGGATTAGGGTTGGCGACAGGAAGTTCATCCGGTGTCTGACATTAACAGTGCCAAACCCGACAATAAACATGCCGACCTCGCGTAGGTGCGGGATGAAAGCGAAATAAAAAGAGGAAGATTACATACTTGGCACTTTAATGATGAATCAAATGACGTATCATGATTGATAGGAAGACATATAGCGTATATTCGTATTTGAAGTTCCTCTCCTGCATTCGTCTATCTTAAAACTCAACAGAGACTTTGATTACGGTAAAACCTAAATTCGATCAGTAATAACATGTGGCCCTGTAATAGCATTTTAATGGTTTTTTATGCGTGCTGAAGAACCTAGTCCATTAGCCAAAGTCATAAACTAACTTTAGACTGCTTTCCTCATGGCAGTTGCCAATGGTGGGACAGCTATAGGGAGGGTTACACATTTCTGCTACTTTCCACGTCGTCGACTCCGCCTTCAGGAAGAAGGAGGTACCATTGAGGCAGAGATGAAAGCTGGACAGCAGGTCTAGTACAGACGCTTCCGAAACAATCTCAAGCGCTTCAATCGCAGCTGAACGAGCACACGTTCCCCGAGTGCAAAGTGTGTTCGCCTGAACATGTTCGGCGTGCTCGGCGGCCGAGACGCCGAGATTGTCCAAAACCCATTCCGCGCGGCGCGACAGCGTGCGGATCTAACGAGATTACAGCAATCCCGCCTAACGGCCGGCCGGTTAGCAGTCCCGCGACAATAGCACCGGCGCGACGTGTGGATGCTGCGCGCGACCGCCTCGCGCTATTACACACGTGAAAACATTCCCGGCGCGTTCCGTATTAGAAGCCACTCTGGTGGCGGAGGTCGAGCGGCGCTCTTGTCGCGAACAGGTGCGGCGCCGCCAGCTTCCAGCAAGACGGCTCTGAAAATTCGATTTGCGGCGTTCCCCTCGCGCCGGCGGCGCTGTAGCCTCCCATCTGGGACTTGACACAGTCGCGATACCTCCGCTCCTAATACGGTTTTGTTCTGCTGCATCGGCTGCGCTGCTGTTGCCGTTGTTATTCCGCAGCGCACAAATTGTCCCTCCTGAGAAATGTCCAGCATTCTGGAACTTAATTCGATTTCGGCAAGTCCTGCATCTGACATGAACGCGTCTAATCAAGACAAGAACACGTGCAAATTTTACGGAAAGTGCGTGATCTCTAGAGAGGGGGGAAAAAAATGTTAGGTGTTAGACAGTCAGGTACAATTTGGAGCGCTCAGAGGTCGTAGAGAATGTCACGAATACTAAATTATACGTTACTGTTATGTCCTGTTTTCACAAGAGAGCTACCATTTCTCATTGTGAGGTCTATCCTACGTTAAAGAGAAAGCTTGTTACAGAGCTTATGTCACACCTTTGTGTCAATTGAAACCAATGATAGTGGATCCACAACCGATTGTATTGAGAGAAAGTCCCAATATTCGGAAATTCGTATTTATTGCGAACTATCGAATTCGACGATAGCCAGGCGCAATGCATGCATGGCGACGGCTCATACAGTTCTGCCGCACTCTCGAAAAGATCCGAAGTGTCTGTTGTACACTGGAAGAGGCAGCAGGTGATAAACAGCGTACTCTCCTGAAACTGGTGAAGACGTGCTTGCTAGGGTCCACGCTGCCTCTCTCCTGGTACAACAGACCTTAGGTGTCTTTGAGAGCGTGCAGTAGAACTTCATGCGCCGTTGCCATTCATACACTGAGACTGGCGGTCATCACTGTGAACAATTACTATGAGCTCCGGTGTTCTTATCCGGTGTACGCTGTGTATGTCCTAAACAAAATAAATATGCTTTCCTATCATTGACTCCCCATCTCAGTAACTTGTAGACTGTTACGGACCGCCGGCCGCTGTGGCCGAGCAGTTCTATGCGCTTCAGTCCGGAATTGCACTCCTGCTGCGGTCGCAGGTTCGAATTCTGCCTCGGGCATGGATGTGTGTGATGTCCTTAGGTTAGCTATGTTTATGTAGTTCTAAGTCTAGGGTTCAAATGGCTCTGAGCACTATGCGACTTAACTTCTGAGGTCATCAGTCGCCTAGAACATAGAACTAATTAAACCTAACTAACCTAAGGACATCACACACATCCATGCCCGAGGCAGGATTCGAACCTGCGACCGTAGCGGTCGATCGGTTCCAGACTGTAGCGCCCAGAACCGCACGACCACTCCGGCCGGCCAAGTCTAGGGGACTGATGATCTCAGATGTTAAGCCCCATAGTGCTTGGAGCCATTTGAACATTTTGTTACGGACCCCCAAACACCTGTTTAAAACTGATCCAAAAGGTTTGAGATGTCATGTATTAGGAAACAGGAAAAATATAACTGAAGTAAAGCCAGTTACTCCGAGATACATTTGACGCCTTGGAGATAACAGGTTATTACTCTAGTGCGGTCTGAGCGCTTCGTATGGAAAGGATTTATAGACACGATAATGGTGTTACTCTTTCAAGAAGGATATTTTGGCATTCTTACCAGTTAGAAAGTCATTATCGTGTTTATTTGACTTATGAATTTAGATTATGGATGCTTAACTTTCCTACCATGTTGGTCTAAAGGGAGGAGTCGCACTGAATGGAGAAAAACTGCCATCAATGATGAGCCCTGCTTCGAACGGAACGCCGATGATCACCGAAGAAGTGTTGCAGAGGCTCCGGGCAGCAGTGAGATACTAATCTGACTTCGCCCTCCATACTGCCCGACAACCAGTAGTGATGGTCTAGGTTGCCATTCTTTTCATCGCAGGACCCCTTTGGTTGTCATACGCGGTACCCCTACAGCGCAGTGCTACGTCGACGATAACCTATTAACCTATAGCCCGTTTTGTTGCCCGTCCTGGCAAGCCGCCCTGGGCTTACATTTCAGCAAGATAATGACCGCCTACGTACGTCGAGAGTTTCTACTGCTTGTCTTCGCGCTTTCCAAACACTACCATGGCCAGCGAGGTCGTCGGATCTCTCACCAGTTGAGTACGCTCCGATCACTTGAGGCAGCGCCCTCCAACTAGGTCGGGCCTGTGTCGACCTAAAGTGCCAGTTGGGCAGAATTTGGCACGAAACCCCTCGGGAGAACATTCAACAACTCTGTTAACCAATGCCAAGTCGAATAACTGCTAGCGTAAGGGCCAGAAGTGACGCGTGACTGACATACCCAATTCGTTATGCTCTTCCACTTGAATAAAATTGTACAATTTCTTTGAAATTGTAATCATTTATTTGTGTGTATATGTACATCGTACCTACCGATATCTGTCCCATTCGCATAATGCCTTTGTGGTGCGTCTGTTCCTTTTTTGACGTAGAGCGTATATCGACATAGCACAACTTTACTAAGCAGTCCGCCGCGCGGGATTAGCCGAGCGGTTTACGGCGCTGCAGTCATGGACTGTGCGGCTGGTCCTGGCGAAGGTTCGAGTCCTTCCTCGGGCATGGGTGTGTGTGTTTGTCCTTAAGATATTTTAGGTTAAGTAGTGTGTAAGCTTAGGGACTGATGACCTTAGCAGTTAAGGCCCGTAAGATTTCACACACACTTGAACACACACTACTAAGCAGTACTGCTTTTCAGTTACTTATTGGATAGTGTTTACAATCAAGACCATTTGTTTCTATCAAGAACATTGCTCCCCTTGTAAGCATCTCATGACTGCAGAAGAACTCATGGCACTTTAAAGTTACTTACGTCTGAGTCATTAAGGGCACATATTGTAAATAAACTAAGTAGTAAGATACCTTTTCGTAGATGTCCTGTCTTTTTGGCCACTTCAATTACCGACACATCACATATTTAATTTAATTTCAGCCTCTTTACTGTTGAAATTATTTTGGTGTTTGTGGTATCTCTGTGGCCTCTCAAGATATGCACGAAAAATAATAAGAAACAAAATGTAGATGCAGACTTTGCGTCAACAGAATGACAGTCAATTACTTTCAGTCGATAACATCTACATCTACATGTACATTTATACTCCGCAAGCGACCCAACGGTGTGTGGTGGAGGGCACTTTACTTGCCACTGCTCGCATTCGGGAGGACGAGGTTCAATCCCGCGTCCGGCCATCCTGATTTAGGTTTTCCGTGATTTCCCTAAATCACTCCAGGCAAATGCCGGGATGGTTCCTCTGAAAGGGCACGGCCGACTTCCTTCCCCATCCTTCCCTAATCCGATGAGACCGATGACCACGCTGTCTGGTCTTCTTCCCCAAACCAACCAACCAACTTGCCACTGTCATTACCTCCCTCTTCTGTTCCAGTCCCGTATGGTTCGCGGGAAGAACGACCGTCTGAAAGCCTCCGTGCGCGCTCGAATCTCTCTAATTTTACATTCGTGATCTCCTCGGGAGGTATAAGCAGGGAGAAGCAATATATTCGATACCTCATCCAGAAACGCACCCTCTCGAAGCCTGGCGAGCAAGCTACACCGCGATGCAGAGCGCCTCTCTTGCACAGTCTGCCACTGGAGTTTGCTAAATATCTCCGTAACGCTTACACGTGAGCGGGCTATAATCACGTGTTCGGCATCAAGTGGCGACGGTAGTGCTCCGCGAACAGCTCAAGAAATTGGGGGACAGCTCGCCACCCTAAAACAGTAACCGGTTTATCTCCGAAGATATCTTCCGCAGTCGGAGACGAAACTTCAGGGAATAGTTGTACATACCTACAAGGCCTGTCAAACCGGGTGTTTTATTTGACAAATACTGGTAATCTCAAAAACTACACTACTGGCAGTTAAAATTGCTACACCACGAAGATGACGTGCTACAGACGTGACATTTAACCGACAGGAAGAAGATGCTGTGATATGCAAATGATTAGCTTTTCAGAGCATTCACACAAAGTTGGCGACGCCTACAACGTGCTGACATGAGGAAAGTTTCCAACCGATTTCTCATACACAAACAGTAGTTGACCAGCGTTGCCTGGTGAAACGTTGTTGTGATGTCTCGTGTAAGGAGGACAAATACGTACCATCACGTTTCCGACTTTGATAAAGGTCGGATTGTAACCTATCGCGATTGCGGTTTATCGTACCACGACATTGCTGCTCGCGTTGTTCGAGATCCAATGACTGTTGGCAAAATATGGAATTGGTGGCTTCAGGAGGGTAATATGGAACGCCGTGCTGGATCCCAACGGCCTCGTATCACTAGCAGTCGAGATGACAGGCATTTTAACCGCGTGGCTGTAACGGATCGTGCAGCCACGTCTCGATCCTTGAGTCAACAGATGGGGACGTTTGCAAGACAACAACCATCTGCACGAACAGTTCGACGACGTATGCAGCAGCATGAACTATCAGCTAGGAGATCATTGCTGCGGTTACCCTTGACGCTGCATCACAGACAGGAGCGCCTGCGATGATGTAATCAACGACGAACCTGGGTGCACGAATGGCAAAACGTCACTTTTTCGGATGAATCCAGGTTCTCTTTACACCATGATGATGGTCGCATCCGTGTTTGGCGACATCGCGGTGAACGCACATTGTAAGCGTGTATTCGTCATCGCCATACTGGCGTATCACGCGGCGTGATGGTATGGGGTGCCATTGGTTACACGTCTCGGTCACCTGTTATTCGCATTGACGGCACTTTGAACATTGGACGTTACATTTCAGATGTGGCTCTACCTTTCATTCGATCCCTGCGAAACCCTACATTTCAGCAGGATAATACACGACCGCATGTTGCAGGTCCTGTACGGGCATTTCTCGATACAGAAAATTTTCGACTGCTGCCCTGGCCAGCACATTCTCCAGATCTCTCACCAACTGAAAACGTCTGGTTGATGGTGGCCGAGCAACTGGCTCATCACAATACGCCAGTCACTACTCTTGATGAACTGTGGTATCGTGTTGAAGCCACATGGGCAGCTGTAGCTTTACATGCCATCCAAGCACTGTTTGACTCAATGCCCAGGCGTATCAAGGCCGATCTTACGGCCAGAGGTGGTTGTTCTGGGTACTGATTTCTCGGCATCTATGCACCCAAATTGCGTGAAAATGCAATCACATGTCAGTTCTAGTATAATGTATTTGTCCAATGAATACCAGCTTATCATCTGCATTTCTTCTTAGTGTAGCAATTTTAATGGCGAGTAGTGTAATTTTCTGTGTAGGTTGGCTAAACTCCTGGGAAGAAAATTTTTGGCGAGGAAGACAGACAGCCTGATGGCAGCGCGCATCGCCTGCCACTAAGTGCGCCGCGTGGTGATGGGCCGGCGACATGTGGAGCGTGGGGTGTGGGGTGGGGGCGGCGGTCGCTGCGCAAACAGGCCGCTTGCCGCGCCGCCGGCCAAGGCAAACAGCACGGCCCACATCGCGCCGCGCGCCGCGAGCAAACAGACGCGCGCCCGCGCTGCGCGCCGGCTCGCGCGGCCCAGCCGCTGCGCACTGTTGTTGCCCCCATCATGATCGGCCAGCTCCGCGTCGAAGGGCAGGGGACCTGGCCTCAGTCTGTAGTGCCCCCACATGGTTCTGTTTACATCGCGACGCTGTTGCGCAATGAAGATTCTGACTGACGAGGAGAACACCATGTGCCATAACCCATTTTCCCAGAAACAGCTCAGTGGAAGATGGGTCAAAATAATGGAACACGCGTCTCGGCTTATCCGTAATACTCGCTCGTTACTGAAAAAACGACGGTCAAAGTTTTCGAAGTATTTTCGAGGTACCTTATGTGGCTTTCACCTCGCGTTATCGTCAGACAAAATGGTGGCACAGTGGTTAGCATCACGGCTTATTAATTTTGCAGCAGTGTTTGAAACAGAATTATACATTAATTCTTTTCCCTTTTACATACCCATGTCTGTAGAAGATTACTGCACGAATGTTTTACAGTGTACACTGATGTAACGCTCTCCACGTTCGTCTTCTAAGTGGATGTCAGATGAATGCATTTAAAAAAGAAAAGAGTGAAAATTAGTTGAAATTGTTTTCGGTGAAATTTTTGTGGTGTGATTCACAATCAATTGCGAGCGCGTTACGCTTGGTTTGTAGCGAAATTATTACGAACACGCTAAATCTTTAGCAATGTTTATGACGTTTCTTTCCCGAGTGAGATTCATGTGAAGAAACGTAACTGTGGCAAACCTGCCTTCCCACAAGGGTTTTTCTGGTGTTCGGAATGTCTGAGTTCCGAATGTTTCTACGATCGGTATCATCCAAGGGAATGCACCAAATCTTTCTGAAGAATAATAATATAAATAAATTTAGAACGTTTCTACGATCGGTATCATCCAAGTGAATGCAGCAAATCTTCCTGAAGAATAATCATATCAATAAAACGCAACAGTCAAAATAAGACTTCATATCAGAATGAAATATCAGAATATGAGGATGTACAAAGATTGTAACCCATCAAAATATATTGCATAATAAATGTGTGACACTTACCGTGAAATTCAGTTATAATTTGCTAGCTATGCCTATCAGTAGTTAGTGCCTTCAGTAGTTAGAATCTTTTATTTAGCTGGCAGTATTGGCGCTCGCTGTATTGTTGTAGTTCGAGTAACGAAGATTTTTGTGAGGTAAGTGATTCATGAAAGGTATAGGTTATTGTTAGTCAGGGCCATTCTCTTGTAGGGCTTATTGAAAGTGAGATTGCATTGCGCTAAAAATATTGTGTGTCAGTTTAGTGATGATCAGAATAAGTAAAGAGAGAACTCTCTGAGTACGTTAAGTTTTGCTCAGCTGTTTGAAAATCAAATAATGTAACAGTTTTCCAGTGCTGTCATTCTTTACATACAAAGGGGAAGTTTCAAGGTGACTCACTGAACGCATGGAGTCGACTGTGCTGGTGTATGGGGCGTTCCTCTGCTAATATGAGGGATCGGCACCTCGCCAACAGCTGACATAGATCCGTGTCGCCTCCACGCAGTCTGTCCAACTTTCGCCTTCTTCTGAAAAAGACGCCTGTTCCACCACACTGAATCAGGTGAGAAACATTCTGGTTGGTGGTCCTTTACGCTAATAGTTGCCAGTTACATCTTCTGTTTTAACATTTAGTTTACACATTTATTCTACCTATCGTCTCATTACTGATTGATTCTGAAGCTGTAGTTTATTAAAATACGAGTTCACCATTTTACTGTATGTCAAGAACTTTCCAAAGCGAATATACTTTTGATCTTGAGCAGGCAGTGGGTCTCTATTTGCAAGTTCCACTGAGTGCAATATAGCCTGAAGTCTTGAAAAGAATTAAATGAATTTAGCCCAATTATCAACTTGTAATTTACAACGGAATCTGACGATAGAGACTTCAGCACGACTGATCAGGGAATGAACTTCATTAATCGTTTAAAATACACTTCTCAAGCAGGACAGATTTTGCCAACAGTAATAGGAGGTGGAAAGGGGTTATAGAATGCACAAATGCTAACCTCCATTAAAAAGGGCATTTATCAGGAACGACGTGATTTCTCCTCGAACTTTGGTAACCATTTACCAAAACCAAATCATCTTAATCTTATAGTTCCTTCCGGGGGTTGACGTTTTCAACAAACTACCTGAGCATTATTCTCTCAGAAAAAGAATGTGTCATTGGTGATGATGGAATACGGTTCCTCTGGTAAATACACTAGAACTCAAACACTCGCTACTGCTGGGAAAATAAAGTCACTACGAGATATGTTTACAAATCATATCAATTTCTAATAATTCCTCCGAATCACGAGTGTTTACCATCAGATCTGACTTGTGACCCTTCCTGTTGATCAAGAAAATACGAAAAGCACAATGAAACCATCGGAACATGGGTGGATGAGTGAAACCAAATCACCCTTTTAAAAACAAACAAGTAATTCTAAGACCTATAAAGTCCTATTGGTATTCGAATTTAATAACTGCACGGACTACTTACATTACTAAACAAAATCTCTGACGGGAACCACCCAAAAATATTCATCGTTAGTTGCTCTCGAAAGTAGTATGAATTACTCAGCACAGCATCAGCCCACAACTAATTTCGAAATTTTCTAGAACTTGCATGACATGGCGCCTCATCCCTAAGTGGGGAAATGGGGGGGGGGGGGGGGAGAGAGGGAGCCAGCCAGTCGTCAAGAAGAAATGATATCGTGCCGCCAGGCGCCCTGTTTAGTCGAGAGGACGGCAAAAAATGCCACCAGCCGTTGCTCAAGTCACCCACCAGTTCACCGCATAAAATTTGAAGAAAAACTGCGTGCAATAGCAAGATGTACTTTTCAAAAAGAGCGAGGCAATTGGTTGCCTCCGGCCCGCACATGCTGAAATACAGCTTTGAAAACTAAAAATTCAATAGAATTTCCCACGCTTTTACAGCGAAAACCAAGAAAGCTATAATGGTTCTAAGAGCACATGCACTCCCAGTTCATGCCACGTTCATACGAGGGTTATTCCAAAAGTAAGGTCCGATTGATTGCCAAATTGAAACCACAGTGAACATCAGAAATGTTTTACTTGTAACAATTAGCTACACCTTTCAGCTACTTCTCTACGTAGTCGCCGTTCTGACTTAGACTTTTGTCATAGCGTTGTACCAACTTTTCAATAGCCTCATCATAGAAGGCAGCCGCCAGTGCTTTCCGCCAATTCTCCACGCTGGCCTACACCTCGTTGTCTGTGTCAAAATGTTGTCTTCAAAGACAGCGGTTCATGTGACCAGAGATGAAACTCAGGGGGAGACAATTGCGGACTGTATTGTGGGTAATCTCACATTTCCATTTGAAAACGATGCAGGAGCATCTTCATTGCCCCTGCAGAATGCGGCTGAGAATTGTCGTGAAGACGAAACAGCACGACAGTTATGTAATGTTGGCTGCATAGCTTCAGGCGAAATTTCTCACCAGGCCCTCGTACTTGGCGGCAGACACTATTTTCTAGACATCTTTACGCACTCACTGCGAGCTCAGAAATGAGAAGAGCGACGTGATGCTAACTGGGGTTATACTAGAGACACTACCCAACACATCTGTGCAAAGCTTTATCGGATTTTCATAGTCGTTTCCATTTCGCGACCGATCGGACCTTACTTTTGGAATAACCCTCGTACATCAGAGAGTAAGGGTGAACATGGTACTGATATGGTATAAAGGGAATTACAATCAGTACTGTTTGTTCCATACACAGTAATTCTTCCAGGCATGACCATATGATCAGCAAAAACAGAAAAGAAACCTGCTGAACGTGGTACAAGCCAGATAGTCATTGCTAATAATAAAATCATGAAAGGTGGCGGAGACAAACGGCATTCAACAGTGTACTTTCCTTCCATATATTAAATCCATGGGTGGTTGAAGTTATTATATAAAAAAAGTTACTTCTTTGCAAACAAAGAAATCATAACAGTCTTATCCGTTCATAATTACCAATAGCTTACAGGTTTAGCACAGTAAAGAAAGTCACCCAGTTAGAACTTACATCCTAGAGTTTCCACCAATAGCAGATTTCTTGTCGGTTCTGAGCGAAACTCGCCCCCTGTTTCTGCGTATGACGCAGGAAGGACTTTAACACGTTCATCTGGGAGTTCAATCGCAAAGTTGTGCAATATTAAGTAAAAAAATTTTTGGAAGATTTTGTAGTTTTCATCGCAGTTGACCAGTTAGAGGCTCACAAATACGTCGCACACAATCTTAGGGAAATGTATGTCATTCTCAAAAGAATTGTCCCACAAAACTCACGTTCGACCTCTTCTTAAGTAACTTGTATCAGTCTGGGTTCCTTATTAGGTGGAATCAACGGAGGAAATCGTGAAGACACAAAAGGCGTAATTGTGACGACAGATATGCGTGGCACGCGACGAAATTGTGTGTTGATGTGTTGACCGAAACTCGTTTATGAATATAAAACAAGTTTGTTTTGCGACAATCATTCCGAAAAATCATGCACATACAATAATTAGGCCTTAATTGCATGTGCTTTTTGACACAATAATTATTGTTTTCAGTGTTTATTTTTTCAGTATGATCCCAATTCGTGCAGTTCTCCATAGGTTACACATTATACTTTTCGCAAATGTAGTTACAATATTATAAATACAGTAGCTATACTTATTTGACTGAAAGTTTTTGTGTATCGGAGTTTTATATCCAATCGCCTTAAAAACCGTTTTTCCAACATAAAGATTATGAAAATAATAAAGGAATCATTAAATATTTACACTGCATATAAGAACGCTTAGAATTTTCAACCTAGATTTCCTAGAAAACGGTTGAGAGTTATGTCTTTGTGTTTGCATATGTTTGAGTCCTATTAGCGCCCTATACACCCTGCCAGTAAGAATCAAATCGGTGAGAGGACGTTCGTACGCTCCTCCTGTGAGCGTACAGTGGCTGTAAGTGTTTGGCAGCGCTGTTTATAATGTCACGCAGATGAATACACTTAGTCTGTGTTGGAAATTGAAATTTGTGTAAGTTCCTACTGGATCAAACTGCTGAGGTCATCAGCCCCTAAGCTTACACACTAATTAACCTAACTCAAACTAACTTACGCTAAGGGCAACAAACACACCCATACCCGAGAGAGGACGCGAACCTTCACCGGGGGAGCCGCGAGAATCGTGACAAAGCGCCTGAGATCGCGTGGCTACCCCGCGTGGCACTTTGTGTGATTGGCTGTCGCTGACCCTAATGACGGGCTCTTTGGTCGTCACTGGTTCTCCACAAAATGTGTTATGCTCCGGTAGTTGACTGGAGTCTATGGGAGACGCCGCACGCTAGTTCCATCAGCCGTAGTACTCTCTTTTTGCAGCCGTTAGCTGTCAGCTTTCCCCAACGGCCGCACCTGCCGATTATGCTACCAGTGACACCGCGCCATACCACGGGATGGCGACCGGCGAGTGCCAAAGGTTTTGGATGCAGAAATTGGATGGCTACCCGTCTTGCATAAAGATGGCGGTGGCGATGTGTCGAGCGGAAATTGGTAATAAACAGCATGGTATTCCATCTGGTGAAGTGGACGGCACTATGAGACTGTTATCCGCAATTAATACTCACATAGCACTGTGCGGCTACTCCTGGCGGAGGTTCGAGTCCTCCCTCGGGCATGGGTGTGTGTGTTTGTCCTTATCGCTTCCAAGCGCAGTGTCTGACAACAGAGGTCTAAGCACAGGGACAGCAGTACTACCAGTAAGAAATGAGCAACAAACGTGAGCACCAAAACGGCATACATCATTGAGTACCAACTGTTTTCCGTAGAACTCAGTAACCTCCCATCTCTGATTCTCTAAAAAGACGATCACCTATGTACAAATCATGTGCCTCACGCTTCTCAGTTTTTATGATATCGTATCTCCTGAACTATGTGTCATACAATGATATAATTTTGCAGATACATTAAGTGGTACATGTAGACACTGTCTGCAAAATATATTGCGAATCACGTTTGTAGTAAAAAAGTAAAAAATTAAAACGTCGTGCCTGATGATGAAGTTTCACTGCATGAACAGCGAAAATAGTGACCGGTAAACTTTTCTCTTCTTTTCCATTATTCTATGTAAGGCGTCAGCGGAAAGAAACTTCGGTAAGAGTTGACATGATTTGTGAGGTTTGTTCGAAGTCACTAACTGCTCTGGTCTCCAATGCTGTCTGAATGTAATCTGGGTAAATTGTGCGTTGTGAGTTACGCTATTTGAAGACGAAACAGCAGTACTAGACTTACTGTGATATACTTTTAACATGAGATTATACCTGTTAATTAGTAGAACAAGATAGTGTTTAAAATCTTTAAATTTGGCTAATAATTGTGTGAGATACTGAAAATCAATTTTTTCTTGCTTCTAGAAGCCATTAGACAGGCAAAATGCAACTTGAACTGTGTCCCAGGTTAGTACGAGTGGCGTTTGATAAGTAAGGCAAGACTTCTTTTCTCCACTAATTTCGGTTGAAAAAACGTGGAATTTGTTGAGGAACATAGTGCAATATTCTAGCTTCAACCTCTATAGTGCAATGAGGTTCTGATAGGTAGCGGTAATATACGTAGTCTTCAAAATAGAGGCTGTAACCCCAGTCATGCACTGTGCGGCCACTCCTGGCGGAGGTTCGAGTCCTCCCTCGGGCATGGATGTGTGTGTTTGTCCTTGGGATAATTTAGGTTAAGTAGTGTGTAAGCTTAGGGACTGATGACCTCAGCAGTTAAGTCCCATAATATTTCACACACATTTGAACATTTTTTGAGGCTGCAACGGAGGTGCGTATAGAGCAGAGAGTCGTTACTGTGTTTCTTTTGGCAGGAAACGAATATAAGGTATTCACAGGCGCTTGCAGAATGTCGACGAAGACCTGAGTTTGGGTCGCGCAAACCTGTCCGATCTGCCGGGTACTGGCCTGCCGCACGCATCTGTGACTCCTGCAATTTTGGAACGTGCGGTGCGGCCACTCTTATTAGAGGTGATCGATGGATCACAGTCAAACGCCTCGCTACACAACTGGACGTCTATGTTGTTAGTACTGACACACTCGTTGACCAGTTCGGCTACTCAAAAGTGCGTGCCTGCTGCGTTTCTCGCCGCCTGTGAGAAAGAGAATGGAAGGAACATCTGTGCGGAACTGCTTGTACATTACGAGGACGATCGTGGCAATTTTTTGTCGAACATCGTCACAGGCGATGAAACGTGGTTTCATCACCTCACTTCACTAAACGTCATTGGACTGTTGTACCTCATCCACCATACAGCCTGGCTTTCGCACCTTCCGACTTCCATCTGCTTGGCCCAATGAAGGAGTACTTTCGTGGGAAGCAGTGCGTGGATGATGCGTAGATTGTTGATGCAGGAAGACGTTGTCTCCGTCGTTGACCAGTAGAGTGATATCATACGGGCAATCTGGCCCTCCCACTAAAGTGACTTTAGGCCGTCGCATTGAACGGAGATTATGTCGAAAAATAGGGTTTTGTCGCGGAAGGTGGTGTATTGGATTCCTGATTGAAACCAACCTGCTTTCATAAAAAAAAAGTGTTGCAGTACTTATTGAACGCTCCTCATAGTATACACTGCGCAAAAAAATTAAAGGACCGCTTTTCCAAAATGCTGTAACTGTCTCCATTACTAACCCTAAGTTTGAAATTTGGCTCGAAGGCGTCGACAACCTTCCTCCGTGATAATGCAAAAGCATGGCACCTTGCGACGTCACCATTGAGCTCGACGACACTTCAAATAGTAAGGTGTCCACTCTTGCGGAATAGGGTCAGAGATCAGAAGTTACGTGACGTGTAAAGTGGGTTAATGCCGTCACATTGCCACCAAATTCCACCTCATTTCTGTTCAATGTCACCGTTGACGTGTCGCACGATGAGAAGGTGGTTACAGTCCTTCTTAACCACATTTTACCCCATATTTTGACGCCTCTGCAATGGAGGTCAGAACCACGTTGAGGTCACGCTGTTTTTTTTATGGAATCCGAGGAGAACATTTCATACACAGCGTCGCTTAGAAATGTTCAAATGTGTGTGAAATCTTATGGGACTTAACTGCTAAGGCCATCAGTCCCTAAGCTTACACACTACTTAACCTAAATTATCCGAAGCACAAACACACACACCCATGCCGGAGGGTGTGTGTGTTTGTGCCGGGATCAACCGCACAGTCCATGAATGCAGCGCCCCTGACCGCTCGGCTAATCCCGCGCGGCTCCGCCGCATAGAATCAAAAGGAAAAAGACTCAGCGAGTGGCATAAAGGGCGCCCCTGGGGCATTGATTCCCAGACACTCTGCAATCGATAACGACATTTCGCAGTGCCACGTGGAACGCGAAGACATTCTTGACAACCTTTGATACTATTGGCACCATCAATCGTTTTCACTCTTCTCTAAGGACGTTGTGGCGCTGCATCCCCATGGAATGTGATCCCTCTAAGACACCTCTTCCCCTCCAGTTTGGCGACAACCTCGATACAACCTAAGCGCCTGAATGTTGGCAAACTCCACCTAAGGGGTGTCGTTGGGTTTATCTTACCCTCAAGCGCTACAGCAGTCGCGTGCTGAATTGGCGTCGAAGTTTCTGACAGGTATATTTAGAACGTGATCAACAAATTTGCATGGGTGGCACCGATGGTGTTGGCGTACTAGGGAGGGTTTGAGGGGCCCTTCGCCGTTGTATTCACGGCCATGTTAAAGTTGCAGTACTCCGTCATGAAGCTCAGGAGGCTGCGTAGCAGGAAGGCTTAAACAGTGTATGTACCTTTTGCTGCTCCGGACCAGGTTCAGATTTCGTGGAATGGCTCTGAAGGATCTCTAGTGGCTCCAACCTGCACACGAGAGCAAGAATTGCGATCGTGCTGCTCTACAAAGGGGTGAGATTACGTTCAGTGGGGACGCTCCCCCACAATGCCTTTCGAGAGGGGCTGAAATGTCTGAGAATGTCGGCAGTGTCAGAGGTTGTCAAGAACTTCTTCTGTCGTTCATCGCACCTCGAATTGTTTTCGACCGTAAAATGTGTGGAAATCAGCGCTCCACTGAAAGACATGGTTTCACTGAGCCCTGTATGTCACCCCCTGAGGTCTTTGATTTTTTCTTTCGGCCATTCATCAGAAACGCTGTGCGTCGTGGTTCTGACCTCCATCGAGAGGCATCAGAAGAAAGGGTGAAATGTGAGTAATAGTAGTTGTGTGACGAGTGTCCTGTCGTGTGGCACGTTCACGGCGGAGTTTGGCTGGATTGTGCTTAAATTTGGTGCCAATGTTGCGTCATTAACCCACCTGACAGCTCACATGAACTTCCGAGCTCTTACCCTCGTGTCGCAGTTGTTATTTGACGTGCTCGTCGAGCGCGAGGGTGATGTACCAATTTTCCAGCATTTTGCATCATTACAGAAAAGTTTGTACACACCTTTCAGTCGAACTTCAGACTTACGCGCCGCAATGGGAGGCAGTTACGTAATTTCGAAAAAGTCATCCTTTGATTCTGTTGCAGAAGGTAGATCGACGCTTTCCACAGAAAATCCTGTGGGACATCAAACCAGATTTTGTACTGAATGGAAGATATTCTGTCGGGCAGGATGCAGACATTATGCTGAGTGGAGACTCGGCCATAGATATTCTACATCTACATCTATACTCCGCGAGCCACCTTACGGTGTGTGGCGGAGGGTACTTATTGTACCACTATCTGATCCCCCCTTCCCTGTTCCATTCACGAATTGTGCGTGGAAAGAACGACTGCTTGTAAGTCTCCGTATTTGCTCTAATTTCTCGGATCTTTTCGTTGTGATCATTACGCGAGATATATGTGGGCGGTAGTAATATGTTGCCCATCTCTTCCCGGAATGTGCTCTCTCGTAATTTCGATAATAAACCTCTCCGTATTGCGTAACGCCTTTCTTGAAGTGTCCGCCACTGGAGCTTGTTCAGCATCTCCGTAACGCTCTCGCGCTGACTAAATGTCCCCATGACGAATCGCGCTGCTTTTCGCTGGATCATGTCTATCTCTTCTATTAATCCAACCTGGTAAGGGTCCCATACTGATGAGCAATACTCAAGAATCGGACGAACAAGCGTTTTGTAAGCTACTTCTTTCGTCGATGAGTCACATTTTCTTAGAATTCTTCCTATGAATCTCAACCTGGCGCCTGCTTTTCCCACTATTTGTTTTATGTGATCATTCCACTTCAGATCGCTCCGGATAGTAACTCCTAAGTATTTTACGGTCGTTACCGCTTCCAATGATTTACCACCTATGGCATAATCGTACTGGAATGGATTTCTGCCCCTATGTATGCGCATTATATTACATTTATCTACGTTTAGGGAAAGCTGCCAGCTGTCGCACCATGCATTAATCCTCTGCAGGTCCTCCTGGAGTACGTACGAGTCTTCTGATGTTGCTACTTTCTTGTAGACAACCGTGTCATCTGCAAATAGCCTCACGGAGCTACCGATGTTGTCAACTAAGTCATTTATGTATATTGTAAACAATAAAGGTCCTATCACGCTTCCCTGCGGTACTCCCGAAATTACCTCTACATCTGCAGATTTTGAACCGTTAAGAATGACATGTTGTGTTCTTTCTTCTAGGAAATCCTGAATCCAGTCACAAACCTGGTCCGATATTCCGTAAGCTCGTATTTTTTTCACTAAACGTAAGTGCGGAACCGTATCAAATGCCTTCCTGAAGTCCAGGAATACGGCATCAATCTGCTCGCCAGTGTCTACGGCACTGTGAATTTCTTGGGCAAATAGGGCGAGCTGAGTTTCACATGATCTCTGTTTGCGGAATCCATGTTGGTTATGATGAAGGAGATTTGTATTATCTAAGAACGTCATAATACGAGAACACAAAACATGTTCCATTATTCTACAACAGATTGACGTAAGCGAAATAGGCCTATAATTATTCGCATCTGATTTATGACCCTTCTTGAAAATGGGAACGACCTGCGCTTTCTTCCAGTCGCTAGGTACTTTACGTTCTTCCAGCGATCTACGATAAATTGCTGATAGAAAGGGGGCAAGTTCTTTAGCATAATCACTGTAGAATCTTAAGGGTATCTCGTCTGGTCCGGATGCTTTTCCGCTACTAAGTGATAGCAGTTGTTTTTCAATTCCGATATCGTTTATTTCAATATTTTCCATTTTGGCGTCCGTGCGACGGCTGAAGTCAGGGACCGTGTTACGATTTTCCGCAGTGAAACAGTTTCGGAACACTGAATTCAGTATTTCTGCCTTTCTTCGGTCGTCCTCTGTTTCGGTGCCATCGTGGTCAACGAGTGACTGAATAGGGGATTTAGATCCGCTTACCGATTTTACATATGACCAAAACTTTTTAGGGTTCTTGTTTAGATTGTTTGCCAATGTTTTATGTTCGAATTCGTTGAATGCTTCTCTCATTGCTCTCTTTACGCTCTTTTTCGCTTCGCTCAGCTTTTCCTTATCAGCTATGATTCGACTACTCTTAAACCTATGATGAAGCTTTCTTTGTTTCCGTAGTACCTTTCGTACATGATTGTTATACCACGGTGGATCTTTCCCCTCGCTTTGGACCTTAGTCGGTACGAACTTATCTAAGGCGTACTGGACGATGTTTCTGAATTTTTTCCATTTATGTTCCACATCCTCTTCCTCAGAAATGAACGTTTGATGGTGGTCACTCAGATATTCTGCGATTTGTGCCCTATCACTCTTGTTAAGCAAATATATTTTCCTTCCTTTCTTGGCATTTCTTATTACACTTGTAGTCATTGATGCAACCACTGACTTATGATCACTGATACCCTCTTCTACATTCACGGAGTCGAAAAGTTCCGGTCTATTTGTTGCTATGAGGTCTAAAACGTTAGCTTCACGAGTTGGTTCTCTAACTATCTGCTCGAAGTAATTCTCGGACAAGGCAGTCAGGATAATGTCACAAGAGTCTCTGTCCCTGGCTCCAGTTCTGATTGTGTGACTATCCCATTCTATACCTGGTAGATTGAAGTCTCCCCCTATTACAATAGTATGATCACGAAACTTCTTCACGACGTTCTGCAGGTTCTCTCTGAGGCGCTCAACAACTACGGTTGCTGATGCAGGTGGTCTATAGAAGCATCCGACTATCATATCTGACCCACCTTTGATACTTAACTTAACCCAGATTATTTCACATTCGCATTCGCTAATAACTTCACTGGATATTATTGAATTCTTTACTGCTATAAATACTCCTCCACCATTGGCGTTTATCCTATCCTTGCGGTATATATTCCATTCTGTGTCTAGGATTTCGTTACTGTTCACTTCCGGTTTTAACCAACTTTCCGTTCCTAATACTATATGCGCACTATTTCCTTCAATAAGAGATACTAATTCAGGAACCTTGCCCTGGATACTCCTGCAGTTTACCAATATTACGTTAACTTTTCCTGTTTTTGGTCTCCGAGGACGGACATTCTTTATAAACGATGATAATGTCCTCTCTGGTAAGCCGTCAGGTATTTTATCGTTTCGCCCAAGGGGGGGTCCCTCTAACCTAAAAAACCCCCGTGTGCACGCCACACGTACTCTGCTACCCTAGTAGCTGCTTCCGGTGTGTAGTGCACGCCTGACCTGTCTAGGGGGGCCCTACAGTTCTCCACCCAATAACGGAGGTCGATGAATTTGCAACCATTATAGTCGCAGAGTCGTCTGAGCCTCTGGTTTAGACCCTCCACACGGCTCCAAACCAGAGGACCGCGATCGACTCTGGGCACTATGCTGCAGATATTAAGCTCAGCTTGCACTCCGCGTGCGATGCTGGTTGTCTTCACCAAATCAGCCAGCCGCCGGAAGGAACCAAGGATGGCCTCAGAACCCAAGCGGCAGGCGTCATTCGTTCCGACATGTGCTACTATCTGCAGCCGGTCACACCCAGTGCGTTCAATAGCTGCCGGAAGGGCCTCCTCCACATTACGGACGAGACCCCCCGGCAAGCACACCGAGTGCACACTGGCATTCTTCCCCGATATTATTGAAATATCTACTGTGACACACGAGAGAGTACAGTACTGTTACTGTTCACGATATATACCAATGAATTAGCAGATTATGTCGCCTGCCCCGTCAGACTTTTGCCAGATGATGCTCTTATCAACGAGATCTGTCTGGCAAAATTTATAATAATATTAAGTTAAATAACAACAATACTTCAGCCTTGAGTAAAGACAGGCATCTAGCTCTTAATGTAGTGAAATGCTAAGTTTAGCTGAATGATATAAGTAGTTGGAAGTTGTTATTGTCAAGGTCTTCAGTCCGAAGACTAATTTTATGCAGTTGTCCAAGCTAATCTATCCTGTGCAAGTCTCTCCATCTCTGTGCAACTCAATTAACCTACATTCCTGTGAACCTGCTTATTGTATTCATCTCTTGGTCTTTCTTTACGATTTTTACTGCTCCAACCCCTACACTCCCCTCCCCCCCCCCGCCCCTCCCCCCCCCCATCCCACACACACACAAACACAAATACACTTCTCTGCAGTAAAAAACTGGTGATTCCTTGATGTTTCAGGCCGAGTCCTGTCAACCGTTTCCATCTTTTAGTCAAGTTGTCACACAGATTTTATTCTTCCTCACTTCGATTCAGTCCTCCTCACTAGTTACGTGATCTACCCATCCAGCCCACTTTATCTTCAGCTTTCTGCTGTAGCACCACATTCGAAAATCTTATATCTTCTTAATGTGTGAATTATCTGTTGTCCACGTTTCACTTCCATAAATGGTTGCACTCAAGGCAGATCACTTTAGGGAAGACTTCCTAACACTTAAATTTATATTTTGATATTAGCAAATTCCTCTACATCAGATTTGCTTTACTTGTTACTGCCAGACTGCACCACCGGGGGCCGAACCGCACAATAATCCTGGGTTCGGTGTGGGGCCACGGAGGGATGAAGTGGACTGCGGTAGTCGTCGTGGGGTTGTGGACCACTGCGGCTGCGGCGGGGACGGAGCCTCTCCGCCGTTTCTAGGTCCTTGGTTAACATACAACATACATTTCATGGCGCCTCTTGCGTCGACTACGATTGTCCTCTTTACAACAACAAGCCTGTTTGCTGTTGTGTCGGGCACATTCGGCCTGAAATCTCAATGACTTGGGTAGAATTGTCTTCAGCGACGAGCCCTGCTTCAAAGTGAGCCCCTGTGATCAGTGGAGAAGTGTCTGGAAACGCCACGGACAGCGGTACGATGCCGACCTGTCGCCCGCTATACGGCCCGGCAATCAGGAGTAAGAGTCTGGGGTGTCATTTCTTTTCATAGCATTACACCACAGGTTTTCTTCCGAGCGTCCTTACAGCACAGCGGCACGTCGATGACATTCTACGCCCCGTTTTGTTGCCATTCATGGCGAGCCATCTTCGTCTTACTATAAGGCGCGACCAGACTGCGTGAACTTTTTCTGCATGTCTTTCTGCTTACTAAATCCTACGTTGGCCAGCAAGGTCGCCGGATCTTTCCTCAGTTGAGAACGTTTGGCAGGGCCCTGCAGCCATCCCGGGATTTTGAAGATCCAATTTGCCAACGGGACCAAATTTGGCACAATGCTCGTCAAGGAGATCCAGAAACTCTACCAATTAGTGCCAAACCGAATAACTGCTTGCACGGGGGACAGAGGTGGACCGACGAGTTACTGACATGCTGAACTTCTGAAGTTCTTTCTTTTGAACAAACTATCCAATTTTTCTGAAAATGTAATCTTTTGTCTGTCTACAGGTGTACATCAATCACATCTGCTGATTTATGTCTCTTCCGAATAATTGATTAGCGGAGTGTCTTTCTTTTTTCTTAGAGTGCGTTTTCCTGGTCAGTTTTATTTCATCCGCTCTGTAGACCCTGCACACGACATACGCCAGAAGCTAGGACATTAAGCCTCCAGCTATGTACCACAACAGCAATGAATTAAATTATGTTTGTCTATGGTGTAAGACTCGTTGTTCTTACATTATTAAATGAAGTAAGTTAGCATAGTGCGTTGTGGGCTATTCGCCGGGGTACATGCGTTGGTATTGTAAATCTAAATCAACGTGAAAACAGCAGCACAAAGAGAGAGAGGACTCTGACAAGGGGAGAGCAAGCATCCCAGAGGACACAATCGAAGAGCAGTGGGGGTGGGGGAGGCGGTAGCTGGTACAGCCGCCAAATGAACAGCGGCAATTAGCAGTCAGAAGCCCATTGCAGTTCTAATGACAGCATTCACGCAAAGACTGCCAATTGTCTCGTAGCTCTCAGCCGTTCCGAATAAGAGGGAGTGGTTGGAGGGGAAGACCACCTAAGATGCTGAGTAAGCTCAGAGGAGAGCGGTCACGGTGGGCGTGAGACTTATGAGCAGCACGTTTGGGCAGCACAGTCTTTGCGTTGGAAAATGTCAGCTGCAAGTACGATTGTTACTTTTCGTTGAACGGTGTGTTTCAGTTTAACAGCTCCATAACCGTTCAGGATTCAGTAACTGTGTTTTCATCGAAATGAGCTATAAAAAGGTCCACACTGGACGACACAGAATCTCTTTCAATAGCCATAGCTATCGGTGTCAAATTCGTTTTTTTAAATGTAATTCGAATAATTTATGTAGTTAAAATCGTAGTTCTAAGACAGACGAATTGAACAGCGTTTCGTTCTTCAAAATCCGATTGCAACTTTCGGGATAATTATAATATTTTGAAATTATGATACATTTGTTTCGACAATGAAACCGAGTGCAGTCCTTTGCACAAGCTAGTGTTGTTGTACACACAGTCGACTCTGGCGGATTGGGTGCTCCAGACAGACGCAGCTAAGAGAATCTGCTACCCCGCCACGATATTATTGTATTTGGTCTCCCGTGGCCATTATCGGACACATCCGGTGATGTTACAGTAAACAAGTACAGTGGTGTCTAAGGAGAGCACATCGCACGGTGAATGCTTTCAGGACAGTTGTGCATGTACCATCAAGTAATTCACTGTGTCCTTGTGAAATGTCACGTTAAAACCTCACGATGACCAGACCGGAAGGCTTTCACTCCAAGGTTGCAATAATACTGTGGTCGACTAATACTTATTGAAGTAGTTGTTGTTGATGTTGTTGTCGTTGTCGCGGTCTTCAGTCCAAAGGCTGGTTTGATGGGCTCTCCCTGTTGCACTGTACTATGCAAGCCTCTTCGTCTCAGAATAATTACTTCAATCTACATCCACTTGAATCTGCTTACTGTACTTATCTCTTCGTTTCCCTCTTTGTTCCCACACGTACCTTAAATACAAAACTGATGATTCCTTCATGTCTCAGAACGTGTCCTGTATTGGAGTAAAAAAAGTATAATTTGAAACTGCTACTAGTCGGGTTGCAGTGACAAATCACCGAGAAGGGAAAGGCGTTTATCACTGATTCACTAGTTATCTACGGTAAGTGTTCTGCTCTCATTCTTTCAAGAGCCTTGAAAGAAAGGTGCCAAAATTTGAATAGATATGTAAAACATGAAACTGAGGTATACAGCCGGCCGCTGTGGCCGAGCGGTTCTAGGCGCTTCAGTCCGGAACCGCGCTGCTGCTATGGTCGCAGGTTCGAATCCTGCCTCGGACATGGACGTGTACGATGACCTTAGGTTAGTTACGTTTAAGTTCTCCTAAGTCATGGTGAGTCTGGCGTGAGGTCAGTCGCTTGACGGCGCGTTTCGGCGCGGGCCCGCCCGTTGCCGGCGCGCCATAAGGCACGGAGGCTCGCACTGGTGCGTATCGCTTTCCAGTCGGGTGTGCCGCGGCAGTCCTCACAGGGGAAGAGGTGCGTCTCTCATAGCCTCTCCTTCCCAAGTGGCTCTTTCCGCCTTCCCGTGGTGCCAGACGTTAAGCTCGGCATTCTGCCTTGCGACAAAAGGGAGAGCTGCGACCCAACCCGATGCGAAAGCGAAGGGTGCGTGGCACAGAGGGTGCTGTGTCGAGGGACCGAACACCAGTCCCTTTCTGTTCGCAGGTCACAGTCCAGCAGGTGCTCTGCATGCCGGCGATCTCGTTTGTCGGCGTGGGATCGCGGCGCGAGTCGGCAAGGGTGCTTCGCCGCGCCCCTGGGTAACCGGGGCGTGTTCTGCCAAATCCAGGAGGTGGTGACATCGCCTGGGCCAGGTTAGATGGGTCCAGACCGCTGAACGTTTGGGGGACCGACCCACCACCTGAGTAGGAGTGGGTCCTTGGCCAAGAGGTGGAAACTCGGGCAAGTAGGCGGCGAAGGGCGAGAGGTGCATCCGCCTCTCCGGAGTGCGGGGTGCAGTTGCCGAGGAGCGTCGCGTGAAATCGTCGATGACGGAGTCACCGAGGGGGACCAGTGCACTGGTGACGGTGCGCTGAACCCAGCAGCTCGGAAGTGCCCTTGACCTAGGGGCGAGGTCGGTGGGTAAGCTGCAGAAGTCCCCCCCCCCCCCCCCCCCCCATGCCAGAGGAGCCGGTCCGGGGTAAGAGACGGGCTCCCACCCCATTTTTTCACTCGTCAATCAATATGGCTACAACTGAGACGAGTGAATCGAGTGCGCTCAAGCGAGCACCTGCGATGCTTGATCCCTCTCCACAGGACGAGACGGGACTGGCAGAAGACGAAACCGTCACACAGAGACATGCACGTGTCACGCTGCTCTTGGAGCAAAACATTAAGAATGGGAAGATAAGTCAGGCGGCATTGTCTATTATTAAGAACGAGCTGGCTGCATGGGCCATCGCCCACGCCAAGCTTGAAGGCCGCGTAGAGGAGCTAGAAAAGGAGAATGAAAGATTACGAAGGCAACCAACAAAGACTTGGGCTGGAGTGGTCGCGCAAGCACCGCCAAAGCCACAAACCACGAATGAAACAATCGCCAAGGTGACCAAGCGGTCAGATACGGCGGTCTTCCTCAGAACCCTACCAGGCCAAGACATGAGCGTTAAAAAGATACAAGAACTGCTAACCAAAAGTATTGATCCGGCAAAAGATAAAATTACAATAAATAAGGTTAAGCCTAGTAGAAACTCAGTGATTGTGGAGGTGGCTACAGAAGAAGACAAAGAAAAATTGTTAAAGAATCCCAAGCTGAACTCGGTGGTCAAGTGTGAACCGCCAAGAAAAAGGAACCCGCTGGTCATCCTATACGATGTACCATCAACAATGACAAACGAGGAACTGTAGCTGAGCATAAAGGACCAAAACTTTGACCAAATGAATGAAAATGAATTTAAGGATTCTTTTAAATTGAGATTTAAAACGGGACCTCGGGACCGTGATGTTGTACATCACGTCGCCGAGGTCACAGCACCTATGTGGAAGCAGATTATAACAATGGGCAGACTGTATGTTGGCTTCCATGCCATTAATATTAGGGATTACCTTGTGGTACCTCGTTGCCATAATTGTGGAGACTTGGACCACATTCTAAAGGACTGCACCAGGGGGTCGGCTTGCTCCAGGTGCGGCGAAGATGGTAACTCACGAAAATAATGTAAAGCCGCAAGTGTATGCATTCCTTGCAAAAGACGTGGGAAGAAAAGCTGCGGAGCCTCAGGACGAAACTGCCCTACATACCGCATGCTCGAGCAGACTGTTCGTAAATCTCATTTAGGTCAAATTTTTCTCCTCTTCCCTCGAACACTTTCTTTAGTAAGTCTCGCAGGGCTCCGAAGTCGGTGGGGAGATTCACTGACTTAAGCTGTATTCTGTCTACATCCTCCATTACCGAGTAGGTGACTCTTCTTCCATATTCGTGTCCTACGCGGACCACATGTCTTAAGGCAGTGGTCAAGGTAGCCGGCTGCTCCAATCTCGCCAGTTGCATTGTAAATAGCTCTAAGCACTATGGGACTTAACATCTGAGGTCATCAGTCACCATGACTCTTTTTCTTTTTTTAAAAAAAAAAATAAGTCATGGTGACTGATGACCTCAGATGTTAAGTCCCATAGTGCTTAGAGCTATTGGAACCGTTTTTTTTTCTGGTATACAGATTGTTAAATAACACTTTCACCCCGGCCGGGTCAGGGATTTTCTCTGCCTCGTGATGGCTGGGTGTTGTGTGCTGTCCTTAGGGTAGTTAGGTTTAAGTAGTTCTAAGTTCTAGGGGACTGATAACCATAGATGTTAAGTTCCATAGCGCTCAGAGCCATTTTGAACACTAACACCTCTTAAGTTAAAAGTCAATATAAGCACTTGCAACGCTAAATTATATCATAACAGCCACAAATACTAAATCAAAAACAATGTGATCATAAGCACTTCCTTAAAACTCCATTTATGCCAGCAAGTGTTCTAAATGCCTGCCATCTACCGCAATACACATTTGCAGTCATTGGTGCAAGAAACTCTATAAAATCCGAAGAGATTTCTTCCATGTCATTGCAAATGCTGCTACAGTGTGATGTTTTAATTCCTCTTGGGCCGTCGGAACTTGTGCATAGACTCCACCGTGAGCGTAACAAAGAGAGGAAGTCCGGTAGCGCCAAATCAGGCGAACGTATAGCCCGATAACGACTTCACACGCTATCCGTCGACCAGCAAACAGCTGGCCGAGCGCTTTCCGTGCGAGTAGCGAGCAGGACATTCATTGTGCTGATACCACATATCAACTTAATTCCCTTGGTACTGCCTCTGGGAGCACTTATTTAAGAAATTGAGCACGTAATTTTCAGCCCTTCCGATTTCTTCAACAAAGTAAGAATTAATCACAAAATTACAACAATCACGCACAAAACGTCCTTACTTCGCTGTCTCTAATGTTGAAAGTGCTCAGCCAGTACGGATTCTCAATCGTCCAGTGTGCAGAGTGACCGGAATGTCAGTTAACATTTGGAAATTCAAGACTTCACGAAATAACTAAGGTAGAGAGGTAAAAATTAACACTCATGCTTGAAATGATATTTTTCTTGAAACGAAGAAGACGCACAAAATAACCAACTGATGGAGTTTCTTGTGATACAAAACCAATAATTAGTATAACAACTGATTTTTAACAGAAACTATATTGTTTATAAGAAATGCTCAGCATGTTGGCCGTTATTCATGCACAATACCTGTAGCCGACGGATAGTGTGATCAGCACTCTAATGCACATCAGTATTTATGGTGAAAAACTGGTGTCGGATGTTTTATTTTAGCATTTCTAATGAGAACGTGCTGCAGGTAAGCCCACAACCAATAATCACACGGCTTGAGGCCTGGGGCCTCGGAGGCCAAGCATGACGGACACGGAAGCTCAGTACGCGATTCACATCAAACGATATGCGCAAGAGATCTTTCACACTCCTGGGAATATGAGTTGGAGCGCCAGGTTAGAGATGATGCGACTTTATCACAGGACCTTCATCCGTTCGAATTCCTTACTTATGGCAAAAGCTGCAGTATCTGAGTCTCTATTCTGATAGTAAAGCTTCATTAACAGTGCCTTTCCATGAATTAGTGCATTTTCAAACGTTAACGGACTTTAAGGCCACCCTGTACATCTCTCACATTCATCTTACCTGATTTATAAAGGTAGCTTCATCAGTAAAGATAATTCTTTCAAGAAAGATCCTAGTGTCAACATATCGGATCAGAACCGAGTCTCAGGATTCCATGGATCTTTTACAATCCCGATGGTTAATCTGCTAGAGAAGAAGTACATGATTCCGATGAAAGCTGTTTACGCGCATCCTGCGAACAACCTTGGGCTGACTAATTCAAGAGGCACGCACAATGTCTTTGGAGCTAATGTGCGGTTTATGAGCACCACCTGCCAGAACACCTATTAAGCTAATTCGGGCCTCTGTAGGCTTGCTGATTACCCCATGTATAGTATTCCAGCGCCCATCCAATAAATTTTATTCCACATTCGCTGCACTCTCACTGATGTTGGACACCGTCCGTGTGGAAACCTTGAACTGTATAACGTATAACGCAACTCTTATCTTCGCGCTATTTTTGTATTACCCATAAAAAAGTAGCGTGTCTATTTTTTTTGGTTAATGAAAGATATTTGTGTTTTAACACTATCGACACATGTGAACGACGCAGACAAACCAGACAAAATGAAAGCTACATCTGCTCTATGCGCCTCCCTACCGATATCGCGGCGATGATACTCACTGTTCCGAACTTATCCAACGTGAAGTACACTCTAAGAGAGAGAGAGAGAGATTGGGGGGGGGGGGGGGGGGGAGAAACCGACAAACCACTAAGAAATTATCCGAATACGACGGAAATCAGAAGATGTGATATACGTAGAGGTTCACACAAACAAATGGTCGTAATTTCAGGAAAATTGGATGATTTATTCAAGAGAAAGAGATTCAAAATTTGAACATGTCAATAACGCTTTGGTCCACCTCTGGCCCTTATGCAAGCAGTCATTCTGCTTGGCGTTAACTGATGGAGCTATTGGATGTCCACCTGAAGGAAATCGTCTCAAACTCTGTCCAAACGGTTCAAATGGCTCTAAACACTATGCGACTTAACATCAGTCCCCTAGACTTAGAACTACTTAAACCTAACTAACCTAAGGACATCACACACATCCATGTCCAAGGCAGGATTCGAACCTGCAGCCGTAGCAGCAGCGCGGTTCCGGACTGAAGCGCCTAGAACAGCTCGGCCACAGCGGCCGGCAAATTCTGTCCAATTGGCGCGTAGCATCGTCAGATTCCCTATGTGGTTGATGGTCCCTGCACTTAATGCTCCAAATGTTCTCTGGTGTGGAGAGCTCCGGTGACCTAGTTGGCCAGGGAGTGTCTGGCAAGCACGAAGACAAGCAAGCACTCCTGAAAGAAAGGATATTGTGGAGACATGGCTCAGCACAGCCTGGGGGTTGATACTAGAATGAAATTTTCACTCTACAGCGTAGTGTGCGCTGATATGAAACTTCCTGGCAGATTAGTTCTGCAGGGTTCGCAGGAGAGCTTCTGTGAAGTTTGGAAGGTAAGAGACGAGGTACTGGCGGAATTAAAGCTGTGAGGACGGGGCGTGAGTGGTGCTTGGGTAGCTCAGTTTGTAGAGCACTTGCCCGCGAAAGGCAAAGGTCCCGAGTTCGAGTCTCGGTCCGGCACATAGTTTTCATCTGCCAGGAAGTGTCATATCAGCGCACACTCCACAGTAGAGTGAAAATTTCATTCTAGCATTGGCTGGTCCTGATTTCCAAGCGGAACTAATGACTGAACAAAATTATAATCCAGTCAATGAGATTCCAAACCGAAGACGTACTGAAGACACCCTGGACAGCAATGGGATACCAACCCGACTGTTGGCCATCACTCTGCCAGACAGCTAGAAGTGATGGTCTAAGGTGCCATTTCCTTTCACAGCAGCACCCCTTTGGTTGTAACCTGCGACACCGTTAGAATACAGCGGTACGTCGACGGTATGCTACGACCCGCTTTGTTGCCCTCCATTGCAAGCCACCCTGAGCTTACATTTCAGCAACATAATGCTCGGTCGCACACGGCGAGAGCTTGTACTTCTTGTCTTCGTGATTGCCAAATCCTACACTGGCCAGCAAGGTCGCCAGATGTCTCTACAATTGTATTCTGCGCACTTAATTATTCCGAAATATTTAAACCGATTTTGAAGATTGAAACTCAGTTGAATTTGTTTTTTGATATTCGATACTAGCTGCATAGTATTTTGGGAAAGGAGTGAAAGAGAAAGCTGCCTGGTAAAAATCTGCACCGATGGAAGTTTTGTCACCACAAACGCTTGGTTTAAGAACCATGAAAGAAGCGTATACAGGGTGGTCCATTGATCGTGACCGGGCCAAATATCTCACGAAATAAGCGTCAAACGAAAATACTACAAAGAACGAAACTTGTCCAGCTCGAAGGGGCAAACCAGATGGCGCTATGGTTGGCCCGCTAGATGGCGCTGCCATAGGTCAAACGGATATCAACTGCTTTTTTTAAAATAGGACCCAGCATTTTTTTATCTAATATACGTATAGTACGTAAAGAAATATGAATGTTTTAGTTGGACCACTTTTTTCGCTTTGTGACAGATGGCGCTGTAATAGTCAGAAACATATGGCTCACAATTTTAGACGAACAGTTGGTAACAGGTAGGTTTTTTAAATTAAAATACAGAACGTAGGTACGTTTGAACATTTTATTTCGGTTGTCCCAATGTGTTACATGTACCTTTGTGAACTTATCATTTCTGAGAACGCATGCCGTTACAGCGTGACTACCTGTAAATACCACATTAATGCAATAAATGCTCAAAATGATGTCCGTCAACCTCAATGCATTTGGCAATACGTGTAACGACATTCCTCTCAACAGTGAGTAGTTCGCCTTGCGTAATGTTCGCACATGCATTGACAATGCGCTGACGCATGTTGTCAGGTGTTGTCGCCGGATCACGATAGCAAATATTCTTCAGCTTTCCCCACAGAAAGTAATCCGGGGACGTCAGATCCGGTGAACTTGCGGGCCATGGTATCGAGCTTCGACGACCAATCCACCTGTCATGAAATTTGCTATTCAATACCGCTTCAAGCGCACGCGAGCTATGTGCAGGACATGCATCATGTTGGAAGTACATCGCCATTCTTTCATGCAGTTAAACATCTTGTAGTAACATCGGTAGAACATTACGTAGGAAATCAGCATACACTGCACCATTTAGATTGACATCGATAAAATGGGGGACAATTATCCTTCCTCCCATAATGCCGCACCATACATTAACCTGCCAAGGTCACTGATGTTCCACTTGACGCAGCCATCGCGGATTTTCCGTTGCCCAGTGGTGAATATTATGCTGGTTTACGTTACCGCTGTTGGTGAATGGCGCTTCGTTGCTAAATAGATCGCGTGCAAAAAATCTGTCATCGTCCCGTAATTTCTCTTGTGCCCAGTGGCACAACTATACACGACATTCAAAGCCGTCGCTATGCAATTCCTGGTGCATAGAAATATGGCACGGGTGCAATCGATGTTGATGTAGCATTCTCAACACCGACGTTTGTGAGATTCCCGATGATTGTCTGCTATTGATGTGCGGATTAGCCGCGACAGCAGCTAAAACACCTACTTGGGTTTCATCATTTGTTGCAGGTCGTGATTGACGTTTCACACGTGGGTGGACACTTACTGTTTCCTTGAATAACGTAACTACCCGGCGAACGGTCCGGACACTTGGACGATGTCGTCCAGGATACCGAGCAGCATACATAGCACACGCCGTTGGGCGTTTTGATCACAACAGCCATACATCAACACGATATCGACATTTTCCGCAATTGGTAAACGGTCCATTTTAACACGGGTAATGTTTCACGAAGCAAATACCGTCCGCACTGGCGGAATGTTGCTTGATACCACGTACTTATATGTTTGCGACTACTACAGCGCCATCTATCACAAATCGAAAAAAGTGGTCCAACTAAAACATTCATATTTCTTTTCGTACTACACGAACATGTAATAAGAATGGGGATTCCTATTAAAAAAAAAAAAACGTAGTTGGCAACCGTTTGACCTATGGCAGCACCATCTAGCGGACCAACCATAGCGCCATCTGGTTTCCCCCTTCAAGGTAGACTAGTTTCGTTCTTTGTAGTTTTTTCGTTTGATGCTTATTTCGTGAGATATTTGGCCCGGTCACTATCAATGGACCACCCTGTATACGTGGAAGAAACCTGCAGTCATCGAAAGGTTTTAGATTGATTGTCTATTGGTAAAATAGAGAATTCAGAACCAGGTTCTGAAATGCAAGACGTTTCCAGGGGCAGGTGTGGACTCGAACCACAATTTGTTGGTCATGAATTGTAACTTAAAATGTAAAACATCAACGAATGGGTAGGAAATTAATGATATGCGACCTGAATAAATTAAAAGAACGACATGTTTTTGAATGTTTCAGAGGGAGAATAAGGCAACGAGTGACTAAAACAGGGGAAAGTGTTACATCAGAAAACGTCTGGGTAGCTTTGAGAGATGAAATAGTGAAAGAAGCAGAGGATCAAATATGTAAAAAGACAAGAACTATTAGAAACCATTGGACATCAAAGGGAATGGTGAACCTAGTTCATGAAAGGAGAACATACAAAAATGCAGCAAATAAAGAAGCCGAAAGATTCTACAAAAGTTTCAAAATGAGAGTGATTGGAGATACGAAATGGCTAAGCAGTAGTGGCTAAGGACAAATCTGAGAACCTAGAAGCATATACGCGGTGATCATTAATAAAACCAGCAAACTGCCGGGACGAATTTCTGTCTGCAAATGGAGGGAAAGAGATAATAAGAACATACCATCGGAAATGCATCGTTGTCACAGTAGATATCGCTGACGAATGACAGTTCCTCTGACCACGTGCCGTGTGTTCCTAGTGTGTTGCGGGCTGTGTGGTTGACGCAGCGTACTGTAAGCAGAAGGATCGTCCAGTATTCAAGTCGGGAACAAGCCGAGATGGGGTTTGTTTACGGCCAAGCAGATGGAAACGGCCGTGAGACAGCTCGGCTCTACCAAACCAAGTACCCTCACAGACACCAAGCTCTTTTTGCTAGTTTGTGTGATCATACAAGCGCCATACAAGTGATACATTTCGGGACACATTCATAGGACCTTTTTCCTCAATTTACAGTCAGGAATCCGTCCCTGCAGTTTGTCGGTTTTATTAATGTTCTCCCTGTGTAGCTGGGGGAAAGACAGACACCCCCTACAATATAATTAAAGAGACGTTTCTAGGAAAGAAACACATCTCTGTGAATATCAAAAGCTCAGACTGAAATCCAATACTAAGCAAAGAAGGGAAAGCTGAAAGATGGAAGCAGTATATCGAAGGGCTACCCAACGTAAGACGACTCATTATGAGAAGAATCTGGTAGAGCACTGGAAGATCCCATATGTGGGAACACGGCTCCCAGAGTAGACGACATTCTCTCAGATCTACTGATGTCTTTAGGAGAGCCAAACATAACGGTACTATTCCATCTGGTGTGTAAGTGCATTAGACAGGCGAAATGCCCTCAGAGTTCATGAAGAATGTAATACTATCAATTACAAAAGAAAGCAGGCGCTGACACGTGTGAACATTTGGTTGAATAAGACATTGTTGCAAAATACTGACACGAATTTTTGTAGAAGAGTGGGAAAACTGGTAGAAGCCGACCGCGGGGAAGATCAGTTTGGATTCCGGAGAAATGAAGGAACGCGCGAAGCAGCACTAACCCTACGACTTACCTTCGAAGGTAGATTACAGAAAGGCAAATATGCGTTTCTATCTTTTGTATATATGGATAAGGCTCTGGGCGATATTGACCGGTACACACTCTTTGAAATATGAACATAGCAGTGGAAAAACACATGGAGCGATAGGTTATGTGCAACTTGTACGGAAATCAGGCAGCAGGTATTAGAGTCGAGAGCCATAAAAGGGACTAGTGCTTGAGAAAGTAGTGAGACTGGATTGTGGACTATTATTTTATCTGTACATTGAGCAAGCGGTAAAGGAAAACCAAAGAAAATTTGGAGAAGGAATACAAATTCAGGGAGAAGAAATAAATAATTTGGGTTTGGCCGTTAACATCATAATTCTGTGAGAAACAACAAAGGGTTTGGAAGAGAAGTTGAACGGACTGGACAGTGTTTTTAAAGGAGGATGTAACATGAGCATCAACAAAAGCGAAATAAGGTGACCGAGTGCAGCCGAATTAAATCAGGTGATGCTGAGGGAACTACATTAGGAACTGAGAAACTAAAATTAGTAGATGAGTTTTGCTGCTTTGGCATTAAAATATCAGTTGCTGGCCGAAGTAAGGAGGATATAATATGTAGACTGGCAATGGCAAAAAAAGCATTTTTGAAAACAGCAGTTTGATAACTTAAAATACACATTCAAGTGTTAGGAAGTCTTTTCTGAAAGTATTTGTATGGCGTTGAGCCTTGTAAGCAAGTGAAACGAGGACGATAAACAGTTCGGACAAGAAGAGAGTAGAAAACTTTGAAATGTGGTATTACAGGAGAATGCTGAAGATTAGATGGGTAGATCATATAACGAATTAGGTGGTACTGAATAGAACTGGGTAGAAAAAGAAATTGTAGCACAACTTGACTAAAAGAAGGTACTGGTTGAGAGGGCACTTTCTGAGACATTAAGGCATCACCAACTTAATACTGGAGAAAAGTATGGAGGGATTAAAACTTGTAAAGGAAGATGAAGAGAAAAATGCAGTAAGTAGCTTCAAAAGGATATAACTGTAGGCTGCAATAGTTATTCAGAGATGAACAGACTTGCACGGGATTGAGTAGCGTAGAGAGCTGCTTCAAGTCAGTATTTGGAGAGAAGACCACAGCAACTCTCGTCAAAAATTATAATAATTCCATTTGAAAAAGCGAAGTTGATACCGATATATCTGAACCCAATATAGCCGTGAAAAAATTGCTGTATACGAGGGTTATTCAGAAAGTAAGGAACGATCTGTCACGATATGGAAACCACAGAGAAAATCCGGTGAAGTTCTGCACAGGTGTGTTGGGCAGTGTTTCTATTACGCCCGTGAATCGCGTTACGTCGTTCTTTTTAATTCTGAGCACACAGGGAGCACATAAAGACGCCTAGAACAACAGTGTCTCCCGCCAAGTACGAGGGCCTGGTCAGAAGTTTCGCCTAAAGCTATGCAGCCAACATTACATAACGGTCTTGAGTTGAGTTTTCTCATTCAAGACAATTCTCAGCCGCATTCTGCACCGTCTTCAATTGGACATGTTTGATTACCCACAACACAGCCATCAATTGTCTCTCTCTGAGTTTCATCTCTGCTCACATGAACCGCTGGCTATGAAGACAACATTCTGGCACAGACAACGAGCTGTAGGCCAGCGTAGAGAATTGGCGGAAAGCTTTGGCGGCTGCCTTCTGTAACGAGGGCATTGGACAGTTGGTATAATGCTACGACAAACGTCTAAGTGGGATCGGCGACTATGGAGATAAGTAGCTGGAAGGTGTAGCTAACTGTTGTAAATAACAGTTTTGATTTTCACTGTGGTTACCATTTCGCGACCTATCGTTACTTTCCGAATAGCGCTCGTATATGAAAAAAATACTATACGTTATCACAATTCATCAGGCTGATAATTGAATTACGATATTTTAAAAAGTTCTGGAAATATCTGAGATGAACAGTGTGGCTGAATCATCCTGGTTATTAGTACGAAAAAGTTAATTAACGCCACTATGGACGCTGCGTTCGAACTGCCTTATAATACAGTACTCATAGACAGGTAAAAAGTAATCATTCAATGTGCTGTGGTTTGGGATGATTAAGAAAAATATACTGTGTTCTGCATATACATACTCTTTTTACTTACAAAATTTTTCAGCGTGTTGAACCTCAATTTCAGGTGATATTTTTATCACTATAAAAACTTACTATAAAGGCTGGCCTGAAGAACCGATCTCCACTTTATTTCACGGTGTTACGTACACCTATAGCTACTTCAAGGCAGTGGTTGTTCGACCCATGTAGCTGGAATGCATGTCATCAAAGAAAACATTTGTCTCATCCGCCGCCCCCCCCCCCCCCCCCCACCCTCACTCCTATCCGATCTTTCGGTCCGTCTTGAATAACCTTATCGTCGACAGAATAGAAGACCCTAATCTTGGTGTGTTATTATAGGATTTTCCAGCAAACAGTAGTTTTAAAATGTTCTACGATACTTAGCTAGGTGATGTTATCAAGATGGTGCGAATTTTTGGCAAGTTGACTTGCCGTCATCTTTAGGTGGTACTAATGACTGACTTACATTTGGGCAGCAGACACTGACGACTGCAACTCACGTACGGATTGGTGGGTATTCCCTCCCCCTTCCCTTCATCATCACACCGGTGGAGTCGCGCCGGGTGTCGATAGCAGAAGGGAGTGGTGTAGGGGACGCTGTCCAAAAGAAGACCGTCAGACATGAGAACTTCCTGAAGATGGCACAACATTTTCCGAAGGCGACCAAACATTACAACCACCTGACGATGATAAAACATCACCTGCAGAAACATCGCACCAGTTGCATGACAGCATCCTTTGTATTGTTTGGTTCATTACATGACACCAGAATACGAGTTCAGAGAGGCGATCCAACATTCTCTCCAATCGCCACCTGTTTATATTATAAATCACACAAAAACATGTTGAACAGAAATTCTTCGCAACAGCACCAAAGGAAGAGCTAGGAGTCGAGATGCAGTTTTCGCTTGCGCCAGCCAGGTCAGTGGCATCTTTCCTGGACTTGCACCTCCGTCCACAAATAGCGTACAACCCCTCACTATCCGCTGCTGTATCCAGGCAATCCGGCTTAGGTTGCAACCTTTATAAGAGAGGGCGTCGTAAAAGTAATACCTGGCCATTATTATTTAATGTGCTCCAAAAAGTCTTACATTTTGCAGGATGGTAAGCAGGCTTAAAAAACAGAAGCGTTAATGGGAGATTTACGGTGGTCGACCGGAACACCCGCTCCCTGGAAAAGCTGACGTAGTCGGAGCGCACCGCTTCTCCGCTAAGCTATAAATGAGGTCTTTCCACAAGGCAGATGGCCACCGCTAAAAGGCGGTAGTGCCCTCTGGGTCTTTGCATCATAGCACAGCCCATCATAAAAGGCTATCTGCTATATCACCGCTCAGACGAAAAACACATTACCATCACAAGTCTTTTTTAAGAAGAGAAAGCCGGCCGCGTTGGTCTCGCGGTTCTAGGCGCGCAGTCCGGAACCGTGCGACTGCTACGGTCGCAGGTTCGAATCCTGCCTCGGGCATGGATGTGTGTGATGTCCTTAGGTTAGTTAGGTTTAAGTAGTTCTAAGTTCTAGGGGACTGATGACCACAGCAGTTGAGTCCCATAGTGCTCAGAGCCATAAGAAGAGAAAACTATTTGCTAATAAAAATGTTCTATTTCCCATATAATATGACGCATATATTCAAAGATTCAATTTCTCCTAAAAGTTTGGGAAGATTGCTGTGCTGACTTATGAACACTCATTCAGCTGAAAATGGAACACTATCACCTGTTAAAAAGTGAAACATTACGCCATAACACGATACCATTACGTTCAGTTACCACGAAGAATTTCTCAGTGCTTTATACGAAACCTTTACTACCTTTTACGATATCATTCATTACGCAAGTTACTACGCAGAACAGTGGTTAACATCCAAGGTCCTATTTTTCATAAAACTGGATAATTGGCCCTCTTAGACACCGTACTACCAGCTCATCAGCTCACGCTTGTTTCAGCAAAGGTCTTGAAACTATCTTAACTCAACGAATCAGTCTACATCTACGAACACATTCAATATTCCACAGAAGACCAGTACCAATGCTGTGCCGACTTGAAGACCAGTACCTATGCTGTGCCGAATTTCACACATTATCAACTATATAAGCGAAAATCCGCCTCTTTTATTTTCATATCAACCAAAAAACATTTAGTTGGGTATGGCATGCAGGTGTGCTCTTCAAACTACAGACGAATGGACCCTGAACTGGAAAAATTTGGAAATTTGTTTTAAGGACTTTGGAACCAAACTGCTGAGGTGATCGGTCACTAACCTTACTCACTACTTAATCTGACTTAAACTAACTTACGCTAAGGACAACACACACCCATGCCCGAGGGCCGAGGGAGCACTCGAACCTCCAACGAGGGAGGGGGAGGGGGAGCCGCGCGAACCGTGGCAAGACGCCTGAGACCACATGCACGGCCACCCCCGCGGCCGACCCTGAATTAAGTATGTCATCTAGAACCGTCCTTCCTCCATCACACTCATACATACGATATCAAATTTACCCTACTTCCTTTTATAATCTGTATACTGCAGATTATTCCGAACCCTAACCTTCCTACCTGCCTCCTTAAACATCGTGAAAGCACTGTGTACCTAACAACCCATCAGATCCTCCAAGCTATCCTTTCAGTCCCTCAACATCACTTGAATCTCCTGGCCGAGTGGTTTGGTAAATGGAAACTGCAAATATATACACACTTAAAGCACGCAAGCATCTTTGACAGCATCATTCCGTGATTCTGTTGGCCTGATTTCCACCTAGCCATCTGCAGCCAATCCATTCTTACCGCTAAGCGTTTTGATACACCGCCAAATATCTTTGATAAATATTTTATAAAAGTTAGGACCAAGCATCAACTTATGTAAGGTATAATAAAAGTAGTCAATACTTCTGCATTTGAATATCCACCCTCATCCACATTCTGATCTAAGTCGTCCATTTCATACATTTTCTTTTTCTGGAGCACCTAAAACTCCAGAACATGACCACCAAAACATAGTCCCAGCACCTAAGATCTTATCGACCCTCATACGTCCTGCGCGCTACGACCATGTTACATCTTCCACGTACTTTCATATTTTGTCCATCTTCTCCTACCAAAACTTCAGGTAAATTCCAACCTCTGGTGATGAAATTAGTCCAGCATATACCATTCCTATCCGTTACAACCTACACATAACGCACCAAAGATTTGGACTCCTAAAACGATCTTGTTTGACAATGTTCCTTAGCGCACTAAACGTTCCCACCCCACGTCATATGGTGGTAAATAGTGCACCCAGAAGCTTGTCGAAAATTCTCGATTTGGTGTTCCAGAAGTTACGGGGTATGGAGGCATAGGGTTGCAAGGGTGCACTGACCTCAAGATCGTTGAACACGGTACACTAACCAGTCAACATAATTGTGATACGGAATTCCTTCACCGTCGCATCTCTGCAGGTGTTGATGCGGCTCTGACTTCAATTTCATGAATGAAAATGCGCTACCGCTTCGAACAGCGTGGGTGGATGAGCTTTTCGAAAGAGAGTATATACAGCGAATGGACCAAACTGTCCGTTCCACTTACTGAAATCCCATCGAGCACATGTGGAATGCATTGGGGAGACGAACTGCAGAGCGTCCACATGAACCAACGGCCTCCAAGAAGTTCTCAGTCACTCTGGCGAGAGAATGAAACGACCTACCATAAGAAATCCTTACCACCTTGCCGCCAGGATGGCAGCAAGTTGTAGACCATGTGTCGCTGGCCGTGGTGATCATATACTCTACTAAAAACCATGTTCCGCCTTCTGTTATGTCCAGCGAACCACGATAAATCGTGATGAATTCATTGTAAATATTGTCTTTGAATAAAGCATCGTTTCTGTTCGACTCGTTGGTTATTTCGTTCACGTCCCTTCTGTATTACACTGCAGCAGATCTTTTTGTGTGTGTTTCACGTTTATTTGATCTGTGTTACCTGGCAGTGATGCATCACGCAAAAGCTACTTCCGTCCTAAATTTTGTTGCACACCAGTGTACTCGTTAAAGAAGTAAACCAGCTGTGCAGTACTGTTACCGGTATCTGCAGGTGACGAGCAGTGTTGCATCTTTGCAAACACTTATTGCTAATATATTGCCAGTATACTGCTGTTTCCTTATTTTAGAAATGTCCGCCCCTGGTAGCTGAGTAGTCAGCGCGACAGGATGTCAATCCTAAGGGCCCGGGTTCGATTCCCGGCCGGGTTGGAGATGTTCTCCACTCACGGACTGGGTGTTGTGTTGTCCTAATCATCATCATCTTTTCATCCCCGTCGCCGAAGTGGCGTCAAATCCAAAGAGTTGCATGTGGCGAACGGTCTACCCGCTGGGAGGCCCTAGTCACACTACATTATTATTTTAGAAATTCTGTTTGGCTGCTACAATTTTCACATATACCTGCCGAACCAAAATTAATCATTCACGCAACACATCAGCTAATACCGTGTAACTCTGTCTCCAGACTTGATAGTTGCCTCTATTCGGCGAGGAAGCGATTCCTCAAGTTTCTTCAGGTATTACACATCCATCTAAGACACTCAGTGATGAATACAGTCCAGAGCGCTTCGATGCCACAGTTATGTTGACTGCTACGTTTCACCCCATGGCCATCGCTGTCCCAGATGAAGGGCAGACCTTCGGGTGATTCAATATGTCAGTCGAGACGCGATAGGATGTCCGAGAGTTCGTCAAACCAGGAACGTACGCTATCTGATCAAAAGCGATCGGAAGCCTCTGTGTAATGCGGAATTGGTTGCTAGATGTCACGAGAGGCGAGCCCGGTAGAATACAAGAAGTAGTGTGGTGATGTGAGTTGAGAAGCCGTAACTGCACAATGGGTCGGTTAGGAGACTCCAGTGACTTCGAACGTGTAGTTATTGCATGTTATCTGAGTAACAAATCCACAAGGCACATTTCAGCTCCTCTGAAGCTGCCCACAGCGACTGTTGCTGATGTGACTCTGCAGCGGAAACGCGAATGAACAATCACAGCTACACTCAGTGCGGGCAGGTTTAATATACTGATGGACTGTGCGAGGTAACGGGCGAATCGTGGCGCCCTGGAAATATACAGGGTGTTACAAAAAGGTACGGCCAAACTTTCAGGAAACATTCCTCACACACAAAGAAAGAAAATATGTTATGTGGACATGTGTCCGGAAACGCTTACTTTCCATGTTAGAGCTCATTTTATTACTTCTCTTCAAATCACATTAATAATGGAATGGAAACACACAGCAACAGAACGTACCAGCGTGACTTCAAACACTTTGTTACAGGAAATGTTCAAAATGTCCTCTATAAGCGAGGATACATGCATCCACCCTCCGTCGCATGCGTATTGTATCACAGCCGTCCACAATACGAGCACGAAGAGTCTCTACATTTGGTACCGGGGTTGCGTAGACAAGAGCTTTCAAATGCCCCCATAAATGAAAATCAAGAGGGTTAAGGTCAGGAGAGCGTGGAGGCCATGGAATTGGTCCGCCTCTACCAATCCATCGGTCACCGAATCTGTTGTTGAGAAGCGTACGAACACTTCGACTGAAATGTGCAGGAGCTCCATCGTGCATGAACCACATGTGTCGTACTTGTAAAGGCACATGTTCTAGCAGCACGGGTAGAGTATCCCGTATGAAATCATGATAACGTGCTCCATTGAGCGTAGGTGGACGACACTCAAATGAGCTCTAACATGAAAATTAAGCGTTTCCGGACACATGTCCACATAACATCTTTTCTTTCTTTGTGTGTGATGAATGTTTCCTGAAAATTTGGCCGTACCTTTTTGTAACACCCTGTATGTCCGGAGTTGGGGCGGCCGCACAGGACGCTCGTCAAAGCCGGGGCCCGGCAGCAAACACGTGGTCCCGAACGTTAGCCGGGCAAGAGGGGTAGCCCCAGCGCATGGTCTAGCCGCTTGGCTGGGAATTCCGCTGTGACGAGGACGGTGCTTTGTGGTGATGAAGGAGATGTCTATGCCGGGGAGTGCCAAAGATGGCGGACTTTGTGAAACCTTAATGGCAGACATTTCACAGTTCGTATGGAAATTAATACACTACTGGCCATTAAAATTGCTACACCAAGAAGAAATGCAGATAATAAACGGGTGTTCATTGGAGAAATATATCATACTAGAACTGACATGTTATTACATTTTCACGCAATTTGGGTGCATAGATCCTGCGAAATCAGTACCCGGAAAAAACCACCTCTGGCCGTAATAACGGCCTTGGTACGCCTGGGCATTGAGTCAAACAGAGCTTGGGTGGCGTGTACAGGTACAGTTGCCCAAGCAGTTTCAACACGATACCACAGTTCAACAAGAGTAGTGACTGGCGTATTGTGACGACCCAGTTGCTCGGCCACCGTTGACCAGACGTTTTCCATTGGTGAGAGATCTGGAGAATGTGCTGGCCAGGACAGCAGTCGAACGTTTCCTGTATCCAGGAAGGCCCGTAGAGGACCTGCAACACGCGGTCGTGCATTATCCTGCTGAAATGTAGGGTTTCACAGGGATCGAATAAAGGGTAGAGCCACAAGTCGTAACACATCTGAAATGTAACGTCCACTGGTCAAAGTGCCGTCAATGAGAACAAGAGGTGACCGAGACGTGTAACCATACCATCACGCCTGGTGATACGCCAGTATGGCGATGACGAATACACGCTTCCAATGTGAGTTCACCGCGATGTCGCCAAACACGAATGCGACCATCATGATGCTGTAAACAGAACCTGGATTCATCCGAGTAAATGACGTTTTTCCATTCGTGCACCCAGGTTCGTCGTTGAGTACACCATCGCAGGCGCTGCTGTCTGTGATGCAGCGTCAAGGGTAACCGCAGCCATGAATCTCGAACTGATACCCTTTGCTGCTGCAAACGTCGTCTAATAGTTTGTGGAGATGGTTGTTGTCTTGCAAACGTCCCCATCTGTTGACTCAGGGATCGAGACGTGGCTGCACGATTTGTTACAGCCATGCGGATAAGATGCCTCTCATCTCGAGTGCTAGTGATGCGAGGCCGTTGGGATCCAGCACGACGTTCCGTATTACCCTCCTGAACCCACCGATTCCATATTCTGCTAACAGTCATTGGATCTCGACCAACGCGAGCAGCAATGTCGCGATACGATAAACCGCAATCGCGATATACTACAATCCGACCTTTATTAAAGCCGGATTCGTGATGGTACGCTTTTCTCCTCCTTACACGAGGCATCACAACAACGTTTCACCAGGCAACGCCGGTCAACTGCTGTTTGTGTATGAGAAATCGGTTGGACACTTTCCTCATGTCAGCAAGTTGTAGGTGTCGCCACCGGCGCCAACCTTGTGTGAATGGTCTGAAAAGCTATAATCATTTGCATATCACAGCATCTTCTTCCTGTTGGTTAATTTTCTCGTCTGTAGCACGTCATCTTCGTGGTGTAGCAATTTTAATGGCCAGTAGTTTAGTAGCCATATGAATCATGATACCTCAAAAACAAATAGTTATGTTACCATTATCTGCACGACGATTCTGATGGTGTAATCACATTTCCAGTATCTGTAGTAGTTTAAAGTTTAGTATCTGACGATATATGTACAAGTAACACCCAGCAACGAATTTCCAAAATCTAAACGGTTCAACCGATTTCGTCGATCTACGCCCCTTTAGAAAGCTATTAGCGTAAACCTAAATTGGTATAAATTACAGGCATGTAACTTGAATAGTATATGAGTTATTGGAGGTCAAAGTGACCGATTACAATCGATCGAGCCAGGTCATAAGTACTCCACAGTTACAAGAAAAAGCGGTAGCAGCGTGCTGATAAATACATTTATTCATCCGTGTCTTTGTTTATATCCGATATATACTATTCATGAAGAAATTGGTTACGTATTTACTGTGTTTTAGAAAGCACAGAGACACTACGCTACTGGGCTACCTTTTGTTCTGTTCCTTTGATATATGTTTATTTAATTTATTTATGTATCTAATAATGTGTGTTAGAGCGTGTTTATGGTCCAGCCGTAGCAATATTTATTTAATTTCAAGTTATTTGAATGTAAATCCAGTATTTAGAAAGTGTTTCATTATGTCCGTGAATGTGCGTTCGCTTGAAGATATGGCGGGAGCGCTCTAGCCAATCACAGCGCTCCTGAGTAGGGAGACTGGATGGAAGCGAGTTCGTACAGGAGTTTGGGGGAGGACGGCACACGACACTGGAGTGAGTGCTGGATGCCAGCGGTACACCGCGACGGACGCACAATAGGCGGAAAGACTTGGACAGTGGTGCAGTTTGCGCGTGGTCGCGGAGGATATAAATATTTCGCAGTGCCGACCTGTGCTATTGTGTGATTTCCGTGACTTCTGCAACGAAGATGTAGTGTGCGTTTAAAAGTGAATATCTCACGAGCTATGTTGTCTTTCATAACTAATTATGTGCAGTAGGAATCTATTGCTGGACCATCGACACCAATAAGTGTTTTCAGAAATTTACGGCCTTCTCAAAAGGACTTCTGCTATCGTACTTACCATATAGCCGTTACAATAGTGCCTGCAGCTTTTGTTTAGTTGCAATCTTTCAAGTATAAATTTCTAGGCGCTACAGTCTGGAACCGCGCGACCGCTACGGTCGCAGGTTCGAATCCTGCCTCGGGCATGTATGTTTGTGACGTCACTAGGTTAGTTAGGTTCAAGTAGTTCTAAGTTCTAGGGGACTGATGGCCTCAGAAGTTAAGTCCCATAGTGCTCAGAGCCATTTTGCAATACCAGAGTCGCGACCTGAACGAAATAGAATACCTACGGAATGAGTTAGAACGGCGACTTCGCTCACGATCTCTAGATTCGGCTCTTCAGGTAGAATGGGCTGGCATTTCTCCAAAGACACTTCACTGAAAATGTCTCCAGCAAAGTTCAAGCCGCCGTAAAGGCGAAGGATGGTCTCACTACTTCTTAATATCCACTAATAGGCGTCCGGATACTTTTTATCGGATACTTGATGTGTGCAGCCCTTTGAACGTGGTTGTAGTCATCTTGGAAGACATCAATGTCGACAGCATAATCGTGACGAATTTGTAGAAGAAATGGCAACCACTAATTACGGAGAATGTTGTTATAAAGACCCTGGTTCATGTTCACGGTAACTTGGAAGTACAGATGCAAGTCATAATACGAAAAACACCTCTTAAACGTCACACCAACACCACAAACCGTAACTAAATGTTTCACATACTGCCGATTAAACAGCTCATTGGGGCCATCTGTGAACTCACTGCGTTGCATTATTTAAGAAGAAGCAAAATCGCAACTCATCGGAGCTTGCAACAACTTTCCGGTGACCTAAAATCCAGTTTCTCTGTTGTTTGGTCCACTGAAGTCGTCCAGCTTTACGTGTCGCTGTGACTAATGGTCTGTTCCGAGGTAGTGGACTCCATACGTCCATAGCATACATTTGCCTCCCTAATGTTCACTCGGAAACTAGTTACGAGAAGATTTCATTCACTAACAGGAGAAGGGCCTAATTCCTGTAGTATCTGAGAGCGACAACACAGCGAAGACATGAAAATCATCTTCTATTCCTGTGGATTAAGACATTTTACAAGCACAGTTGTTACGCCACATAACAGGGTTGCAAGCGGTAAACAATTCATTTTATGTACGTTGTACACTGATATACGAACAAATTGAGAAATTTCATTCACATTGTGGTCGTGGGCAGATCCAGACATGACAGCTCCTTCCTGCCGTTCTACCATCTCTTAATGTCGACCCACCTTAGTCCGCTGACTCCATTCAAACAAGTGGCACATACTTATCAGTCCACTGCTGTGACTTACGTCAGCGGTTGAGGGCCACACAATCGCACCGTAGACGTTATGCGCAGCTAAACCGCTCTAAACCGACCAGTGTACATTTTTAAGCGGTTTGGTGTGCTTATACTGTGATATCTTGTCACTTGGCTTCTCGCGAAAAGTACCAGTAGCTAACCACACACCGCATCAAGACACTGTGCAATAACATGCCTCGGTGCACGGCTGTTCCAGTCACACATGCGAGCTCGGAGAAAGTGAACAGCATAAGTCCTCCCTGGGGCTCCAGTGGCGGTGCCCACCCCCCTCCGCCCCCTATCCACTCCTCCTCAAGACGCCGGCTATTACCGCCCCAATAATTGTGCCCTCGGGGAGGAGCGCAGCGCCGTCGCCATATTTCACCGGCGGCTGCTGCCCCACACCCACGCGTGTTACGAAGCTCGTTAAAACGCCCTGCCGGGTCCTAGGCCTGCAACTTCGCCGGCTTTGGTTTGGTGGGGGCGACACTTTTACACAGCACTGCTGTTGACATCTGCCTGCTTTTATGCGAGACTTTCGACAAGCGCTATGTCCTACGCCTCAAGGATTTAGTAGAATCATGAAAGTCTGACGATTTTTCTTCTTTTCTCACCATGCTGTAAACGTCCTAGCTTTGAATAAAATTTTCTCTTGGCTGCTTTGTGTTTTTAATGCAACATTTAGTGCTACAACAACAGAAAGCCACAATCAAATCAGCAACAGTCATAATTTACATATCATTTATATAACCAGTATGGTAGTAGAAACAAATTTAACGTAGCTTTACAAGGCAATAAAAGTGGAGTTAAGGCTGTGGTATAACCCCGTAAATGAGCTGTTTATCTGACAGCAGCTGGCGTACAGCCTCTTATGGTCGTGTCACTAAGAGGGGGACGCTAGCGAGCTCAGCGCCCTGGCCGCCTTTTACCCCGGGAAGAGATCTCCAGTACTCACTTGATACCGCAGCAGCCTGAGGTGTCCTGGCTCCGAGCTGTAGAGACTGGAAAGGGGAAAATCCACTCGCCTATCCAGCATTGGACCCGTGATCTCCAGAGCCGGAGCCTAGTCCTCTACCCACCAGAATTCCACGGTCACTTTGCAAGGTAACAATCCTTAAGAATTGAAATGAAATTTATTTTCCATCGGTACCTTGATAAAAACATACTAAAAACTGAAATAATGTTCCACATTAATATTTATTTTATATTTCAATGTGAACCTGCTTTCCGCTTCCTAGCTCATCTAGCACAACTTCAGACTGGACAGACAGTCCACACAACATCAACGAGAGCGTCTAGCTCTTTAAAGACTGTTATTTTCGAAGATGTGACATTTGGAGGGTATGCATCTATAGGAAAAACACAAAACTGCAATGCTTGAATTTGACATCGGTACTAAAACAAGAAATGTTATCTAATGATGTGCACAATTTTTTAAATTCTAAGGATGTGAGTATAAACACCATAACCCAATGTTTGACTGGCTTGAGACAGGGTCTAACATAATGGTGTGAATGCGTTCAGTTGAAAACACATGATAGAAGAAGCAAAAAAAATGTGTGTGTGAAATCTTATGGGACTTAACTGCTAAGGTCATCAGTCCCTAAGCCTACACACTACTTAACCTAAATTATCCTAAGGACGAACACACACAACCATGCCCGAGGGAGGACTCGAACCTAGTACATGACTGCAGCGCCCCAGACCGCTCAGCTAATCCCGCGCGGCTAGTAGAAGCAAAAACGTTCAGTAAACATAGGCCCTCAAAAGGCGTACCTGAAAAGCTATGAGCACTTTTTCATCTCTGTTACTGTGAAACAAGTGTCTTTTACTGTAAGCTTTTTGTTTTCCATATTTTGAGAGGAGATAGTATAAACCAAAACAAGAAAGAAAGTGTAGTAAAATATGAGCTCTACAATACACACTTTAAGTGCTATGCGCGTTTTTTTTATAAGGAGAAATATGATTCACAGTAGCGAAGATGAGCTCATAGCTCTTAAGTTACGCATTTTAGAGTCCATGTTTGCTAGAAAATTATTTCTTCTTCGGTAGAAGAGATAGTTATCACAGTAGCAAAGATCAACAAGTGCTTATAGCTCTAATATGAAATGACCTACTGCCCCTCCGCAAGGTCCACTGATGAAAAATCGCGATCAAATAAATTAGGGAACTTAATGACACGAACAGGGTCATTTTCCGTTAGTGACCAAGTGTTCTACCAAACAAGCTACTCAAACATGACTGATGACTTGTCCTCACAACTTCACTTCCGCCAGTACTTCATCTCCTGTCTTCTGAACTTAATAGAAGTTCTCCTGCCTAACTTGCTGGACTAGCACTGCTGGTTGAAAGAATATTGATGAGATATGGCGTGGCCGCCACAGCCTGGGGGATGCTTTCCAGAATGAATTTTCACTCTGCAACGCAGTGTACGTTGGCCTGGTCCGGCACACAGTTTTAATCTGCCATCAAGTTTCGTATCAGCACACAATCTGCTGCAGAGTCAAGATTCAGTCTGGAAATCATCCCCGAGACTGTGGCTAAGCCACATCTCCGCAATATCCTTTCTTCCAGATGTGCTGTTCCAGCGAGTTAGGCAGGAGAACTTCTGTGAAATTTCGAAGGTAGGAGAGGAGGTATTGCCGGAAGTGAAGCTGCGAGGACGAGTCGTGAGTTGTGCCTGGGTAGCTCAGTTGGGGCCGCCACTGTAGCTCATCGTGTTTGGTCAGAGGGTCTGCTGCATTCTGTAATAAAAAAAAAAACTGAGTTAATGGCTCAACGATGAACTGGAACAAGTGTCATAGGACGTCCGCCCCGAACAAATACAACGATAATTACGAAAAAAATGAGATAAAAAAACGAAAAAAGTTGGTAAAGCACTTGGCAGAGAAAGATAAAGGTCCTGGGTTCGAGTCCTAGACCTGCACAAATTTTTAATCTAGCAGGAAGTTTGAGATTAGCGAACTTCATTACGACTATCAGCACCAACGAATCCTATTAAGTATTTACGTACAGCGTTTTATTATATTCGGAGATTATACACTTCTGGTAATTAAAAGTGAAATACCATGAAGTTGTCAAGCAACCAATGGTTTATTGGTTTGAGGTGTACTTGGATACGCAAATGATTAGTTTTCCAGATCAGCTGCATGCAGTTGGTAGAAGCAACGTCATCTAAATTCTGCTTATAGCGAAAGATTACGCAACGGGTTTTCCATTCAGAAATAGCATTTAAACTGCAGTTTCTTCGTGCGAAGGTCGTTTTACGCCTAGTGCAAGAAGATGAAACACCACCAACAGGTGCCATTGATTGTTTTGTGTGATTGACGCTTATCCTCTTGCAACCTGTCTCCCGCTGTATTGATTTGATTCGAAACTGAAACAGTTTTCTTTGCAGCTATGAGACATTGGTAAGTGGTGGCTAACAGAGAAACGCGACTCATACCAAACTTGTCAGTGTTGCCTAAAATGGAAATGTCTCTGTTTTCTTTACGAATGTTGAAGCTCTTTAACTTTTAAGTGAAAATGGCTGCTTTGAATGGGTACAACCTAACACCATCTACTTCGTTTATTAAGTTCGTAACAAACACAATTCCTAGCACTGGTTACAGCCAACCATGCTCATATTAGCAATTGACTCTCTGTTGCTCTACCATTTGACAGAAAACTTGCGTAGTCACATTTCATTATCATCCGCAAACTCTTCATCCTTTTTTGTGTGACTCGATACCTTACGAACGTTCCAAGTAACACATAACCAGCGAGTACCTTTGCCTCGCATAAAGAATCTGGTTAGATTAGTTGCATTTATCTATTGGTTGCCAGTAAGTACTGTAACCATAAAAGTGTTTACACATTTGCTGTAGTTCACAGTCAAATTGTGACAAAGCTGGGAGCCACAGGAAAATGAATGAAGTACAAAGATGGAAGCACATTTTTTGTGATTTATGTGAGTCTCAACTTTATCTTCCATACTGATAGAAGCTGAAGAAATGAATTAAAACTTGTGGGATGACTGGGACTTGAACCCGAGTCTCCTCCTTTCTGAGCATATGTGCTAAGGGGAGGGCATTGGACGAGGGTAATTCGTGCATCTGTCTTCGATGTAACGCTACAGCTGTGTAACTGTTAACTCATCTGCCTAGTAAGCCGGAGATATGGGTTCAAGTCCTGGCTGTTGCACAAATTTTGAATCACTTCTTCAGTTTCTGTTATCGGCGTAGCAAGAATTAGCATTTGAAGTTCTCAAAGGAAGTAATCAGAAGCAGCTAATAATAATGTAAGTAAGTTCATGTCTAATGTCTTTGTAAAATTTGTCTAGACATGAATAAGACAACAAACACTACTACTACTACTACTCCCTCTGCTACTACTGAGTCCTCGATAAGACATAGGCAGTGGTATTATAGATATCTGGAGGAGATGTCTCAAGGTCTCTCAGATATCGAGGAACAAGCTGACAGAATCAAAAATCCCGTGGCAGTACGGCAAGAAGAGATGACGAATTCAGTAGAATCTACGACTTCGGAGTGATGTAACCAGAGAACAATCGCCGTGGCAAAGGGAAAACAATGCTGCAGTGCTGCTGGCGACGATCTTCCTCTGGTAACTGCTTCAGGAAAGCTGACTCCTCCTGCTCTGCGAACTACTATATTCTCATTTTCGCAGTTCTCCTGGTGGCCGACTTGCATCACTTGTGGCTTGATGCAATAGTTAACCGCTTCTTGTAACGTAGCCGCTTAGTTCGACGACGTACATGGTGTATTTCATTGATCTGTATTCGTCCATCGATGTTAAACATATAAGAGAAAACAATATGAATGGAGCTTGTAAAAATGTTTATATAATGTTGCAGTTAGGAACATTTCCCTCAGACCTTTTCTGCTTCCTCTCTGCAATGAAGAAGATATTCTTAAATATTGTCGCCAACAGTAATAAAGTTTATTTAATCAAGCAAATGAACAAGCAGTCTTTAAAAGCGGATGGAATGCAGTAGGTCCTTTGCAGGTCTAGAATGACATCAGATAATGGAGCAATGAGCATGACTTACCATTTTGTCTGAGGTTATTAAATTTTGAGAAAGTTTTGGCATCAGTGTAAATTAATATTACACTAACTGACCCATAGGTACGACGTATTGATTCGAAATACTTTGTTGTTGTTGTTGTTGTCTTCAGTCCAGAGACTGGTTTGATGCAGCTCTCCATGATACTCTACCCTCTGCAAGCTTCTTCATCTCCGAATAACTACTGCAACCTGCTTAGTGTATTCATCTCTTGGTCTATTTCTACGATTTTTACCCTCCATGATTTCCTCCAATACAAAACTGGTGATTCCTTGATGCCTCAGAACGTGCCCTACTATCCGGTCCCATCTTCTAGTCAAGTTGTGCTACAATTTCCTCATCTCCCCAATTCTAGTCAGTACCTCCTCATTAGTTACGTGATCTACGCATCTAACTTTCAGTATTCTTCTGTAGCACCAAGTTTCAAAACCTGCTATTCTCTTCTTGTCTAAACTATTTACCGCCCATGTTTCACTTCCATCCACGGCTATACTACATACAAATACTTTCAGAAAAGACATCCTGACACTTAAATCTATACTCGATGTTAACAAATTTCTCATCTTCAGAAATGCTACCGTTGTAATAGCCAGTCTACTTTTTATATCCTCTCTACTTCGAACATCAGCAGTTATTTTTCTCCCCAAATACCAAAACTCACCTACTACTTTAAGTGTCTCATTTCCTAAACTAATTCCCTCAGCATCACCCGACTTCATTCGACTATATTCCATTATCCTCGTTTGGCTTTTGTTGATGTTCATCTTATATCCTCCTTACAAGACACTGTCCATTCCGTTCAACTGCTCTTCCAGGTCCTGTTGCTGTCTCTGACAGGATTACAATGTCATCAGCAAACCTCAAAGTTTTTATTTCTTCTCAATTAACTTTAATTCCTACTCCAAATTTTTCTTTTGTTTCCTTTACTGCTTGCTCAATATACAAATTGAATAACATCGGGGATAGGCTACAACACTGTCTCACTCCCTTCTCAACCACTGCCTCCCTTTCATGACCCTCTACTCATGTAGCTGCCATCTGGTTTCTGTACAAATTGTAAACAGCCTTTTGCTTCCTGTATTTCACCCCTGCCACCTTCAGAATTTTAAAGAGAGTATTCGAGCCAACATTATCAAAAGCTTTCTCCAAGTCAACATTAATGCGTGATGCAGTTTTCACCGAAATTACAGATATTACCCGATTAAAGTTGCTAGTATGATGAAAAACCAATTATATGTTGAAAACATTGTGAAATGGAAGTAATTCGGCAAGTAACAAAAAAAATTTAATTTTCAAGACAGACAAAATTGTTAATAAATCAAAAATCTCAGTTCATTTGCAAATATCATGCCTTCCATGATGGTAGAAGATAGTGCACGATTGATTAGGTGCAGCTGAATCGTCCACACGTTTACTAATTTCAAAAATGTACAGAATTTTACTGACCACAAAATCCTGTAACTGAGCAATTTACTATATTCTGCAAATAGCTGATATACATAATACAGCTTGAGAGTATTTTTGTTCTGTCGTTGCAGCTACAAAAATGCGTGATTTTTCACCAGACGCGTTTCGTTTTATGTAAGTAAATCATTATCAGAGGTTTGTCATGAAGTTATTTACATTTTAATTTGATTTTAGATGGAAAAACAGTTCGTTAAGAATAGGTTGATTTAATTAGATTACTGTGTGTGTGTAGTTCTATTTAATTATGTGTCTGTGTATTTATGTACAATTATGATTCTGTGTATTTATGTACTGTGTAAGAGTAGAGAAGGAATATCGATGGAGGGATTTTCTTTCTTTTTTTCTTTCTTTCGTATGTACTGTGTAAGAGTAGAGAACGAATATCGATGGAGGGGGTTTTCTTTCTTTTTTCCTTTCTTTCTTTAAGGGGGGGGGGGGGGGACCATCATGAGTGCACATCAGCATATAGCAGCGTGATGAACTGGATGAACTGTGAGTTAGAGAAGAAGGTGAGGAGCGAGAAGTGAAATGAAACTATGAGTGGGGTGGCGGGGGGGACGGAGAGGGTTGTGGGAGATGGGAGAGGGTGAAGGATGGAGAAGGGTCTTTTCTTTTTCATGTAATTTCATTAATTATTCTATATAGAGCCCGATTTCCAATATTTATCTGCTCATTGAACAACTGTTATTTTGTGTTAATGTTTTTTGTATGTGGAAATTTTCTTGGAAAACGAGGAGGTGTCTGTCTTTGCTGATTTTTATGATATTCATATCGTTTTCTACATTGCCTGGTTTCCCCCTCAGCTAAACAGAGTTACACACTTACAATAACCTAATTAAAAAAATGTGTAGGTCAAAGACATAGCTGTGGAAAGGTTATGTTGGCAACACTACAAAACACAAACAACAACACATACTAGAAGTACAAAAACAAACAAAATACAGTGTTGTCAATAAAAGTGTGTTGTGAAAAACATAAAAAATGCATAGTGCTGCAGAGCATCTAAAAATTAGACCAAAATTAACAGTGTCTAAAACAGAAAAATAGCGATGTGCTAGCAGACGGCATTTCCCGACGTAGGCGAGAAATCAGCCGAAAAATCACCGTAAGTACAAATCAAACTATTCTTAACGAACTGTTTTTCAATCTGAAAGCAAATCAGACCATTGATGATGCTTTACCATAATAAAGCGAAACGCGTCTGGTGAAAAAAATCACGCATTTTTGTATTTGCAACGACAGAACAAAAATACCCTCAAGAATTTTAAAGCAACTACGGACACAATGGCCACACAAATGAAGAATATAATACAACACTTAAATTTGTAGAAACCATAATATTTCCGAACACTGCACAGAACACAACCACATGTCTCACAACAAAAGCAGTAGACAATGCTGGAAACTGCTTCTAGCGGTGTCTAGACGGCATTCCTTCATGTCATTCTAAAATCGTTCAGCAGACTGAAATACCGACTAACATCATGGTTTCTTTGGTACAATATCCATCAAGTATAACGCTCTCCCCTACCAAAATAACGCAAACGAATACATTGGACAGCAAGCAGTATGAAATAACAATGAAGTAATAGAACCAATACTTGAGATTTTGTCTTTAGGTCAGCATAGGACGAGTGTACAGAATTCATTTTCAAGACTGAGGTTCCGATGTGCCTGAAAAGGAAAGTTCACCAAATATGTATTATCAGTTCTCCCTTATATCAGTGAAACTTAAATATTCGTCTACGAGCTTCTTTGTTCAAATGAGTACAGTTGTCACCCTCGACCACTGTACCGCAACATTTTTTACCTCCTTACGTATGGTCGTTATCCTTACTGGATTGCCGGTGTTACTATGGAAAACACGAGTGATGTCTTCTGCTGATTTCATGCAGCTTCTGTTACATGACCCTCCGCGATACTCGACAGTCTCCTATCTCTCAGTAGATTCTCCCTGGTCTGGGTTTACATGTGGTTGTACCCTAGGGTTTCCACTTCCCATTCACGCCACGAACAGTCGACGTGGGCAACCTTTGAAGGGTTGAAATGTCCCCGATGCATGCTTTGCTCAGGTGTCATCCAGTGACTAGCCCACGTTCGAAGTAACTCAGCTCTCTTGACCGAACCATTCTGCTCTTACTGCTTCTCTGCTGACAACACTGTACACCCCACGTCCTTCTTTTGCGACGGATCCGGCTGTCGTGACGACCGCATTACGCAGAGACGTCCAGTTACTTCTGATCAGCTAGTACATGTACTACATCAGTTAACATAATCTGACGTACTTCGTGAGATATACATTACAGACACATCTAGCAGACCATCACTATAAAATGAGTCACAACAGTAGTTTGCTTAAGGATGGGTCCACAGCCATCACATAACTGGTGAACATGATACTCTTCGCTTGTGTCAAAATATACTTATAAATATAACCGCTATTTCAAAACTTCAAATGAGTTCAGTTGTATAAATTGCCTGTCGTTCTGGATGATAAGCACCTAGCGCATGTACGAAGAAATATTGAGTCTGCTATGCACTTCTTCCGAATGGAGAGTAGACATTTGTGTTGCACATTCATGGCAGACGTCGCATATATGCATCATGATTCTTCTATATTTAAGCACCTTTAAAGCGAACCGCTTGTTGTAAGACCAACAATTTGATTCCATAATGGAACACGGACATTAACGAAGCTCAGTTCATTTTAAATCCTACAATAAAATGTGGATGTAGCGAAGAGATCGGTATGGATGGAGAAGACGGAGGATTACGTGCACTCTATTGACTAACTGCTGGGCTATAAAGCTGATCAACGCCTCTCTTATCGAATTACAAAATTCGGCACAGCTCAGACGCTACCAGATGAAAACTCCTTAGTCAGGATAGCGGCGCACACGTTCGCATTCTAAGGAGTGAGCGCTCCTGAAAACTTTTTTTCCAGAATTCGTGAATAACTTTGCCTTAATTCTGAATTTCATCGAGGGAAGACAGAATCGGTCCCCGGAGTATAACTCTCCGGAATGTTCACTATTTTTCACCGGAGGGTTGCTGATCAGACTTGCAAATACCCTATCACTCCATCGCACGGAGCAGAAAATCAGGTGAATACCTGATAAAATATGTATTGTTTACTAAGGAGCTCGTTTCCTCTTTGATAGTTGCTGTTTACCTATGCGTTCCGAATATCGATCGGACAAATGTCTTCCACAGTAAATGGAGTAGCGCGTTCCTCTCGTGATTCCCTTCCTCGGAAACAACGTCATTACTTCCAAGCGTAGTTAGCATAGAATCTCGAGGGAATTGGTAAGATTTCAATTATTCGACAAATGTGTATGGATGAATTTATAAATAACGTTAGAAGTGCTGTGATGCTGCTTTGCGCACTGTATCGTCATATTTTTAATGAACGAAGCATAAAAAATATGGAAAACAGGTGATAAAGTACGAAGTACGCTGATGAGCCAAAACATTACGATCAGCTGCTTGATAACTTGTTTGCCCGCCTTTGGACGAAATACATAACTGATTCTGTGTATCAGGGATTCGAAAGTTTGTTGGTAGGTTTCTGGAGGTGTGTAGCATTAGATGTGTAAGCAAAGGTCTGTAATTCGGGTAAATAATCGGTCTCTGATTTGCGTACACGAAGATGACGCCCGATAGCGACCCAGATGGGTTGCATAGGATTTACATTAAGCGAATTTGATTGTCGAGACATCAACCTGAGTTCACTGCTGTGATCCTCTAACCGCTGTAGCACAGGTTTGGCTCCAAGACACGGACAGTTATACCGCCCTTGTAAGACATCATGCATGAAGGGATGCAGGTGGTTCGCAGTTCTCAGCGAGTCTTCGATTGCTATCACAGGTCCCATGCAAGCGCAGCAGAATGTCTACCGTAGCATAATATTGCTACCACCAGCCAGCGTCCGTGGCGTGCAGCACGTTTCGGACCGCTGTTCACCTCGATGACAGCGTTTGTGGAGACGACCGCAGTGTAGCAAAAACGTGATTCACCCGAAGAGCCGACACATTTCCATTTATCTACAGTCGAATTCTAGTGGTCTCGTGCCCACTGTAATCGTAATGACGATGTTGGCGAGTCAATATTTGAACACATAAGAGTGGTCCGGTGCGGAGCTCCATGTTCAACAATGTACGATGAATGGTGGGTTTACCAGCACTGTGCTCTTCCGACAGAGATCCCACTGATCATCATGTATCTTACTTTACAGAGCAGAAAAGCCTCCGAACCCCACGTACTGTGAAGAGATATGCACGTTCGACCATTTAGCGCCTAGTGGCAGTTTCACCGTTCTTCCATCTCTTTCCTTAGATGTTCACGATAGTAGTTCGTGAACATTCGACAAACTTCGCCGGTTTTGAGTTCACATGCTCTGCGTAATAATAATCTGCCCTTTTTCAATGTCGCTTACCTCAATGGAATTGCCCATTTGCAGCCCATATCTTCGCTAGGGTGATACCCCGTCCGTGTCTGCTCCGTTTACATACTTACTGCGTCCTCGCATTCCGGAGGACGACGGTTCAATCCAGAGTCCGGCCATCCTGATTTAGGTTTTCCGTGATTTCCCTAAATCGCTCAAGGCAAATGCCGGGATGGTTCCTTTGAAATGGCACGGCCGACTTCCCTCCCCGTCCTTCCCTAATCCAATGACACCGATGACCTCGCTGTCTGGTCTCCTGCCCCTAACAACCCAACTAAACCCAACTTACTGCGTCCCGTGCCCGCTACGCCACCAGGCGGCATCCAGCGTCGCCGTGAGCAGTGTTCATAATATTTTGGCTAATCCGTGTATAGTTAGTTAATGGAGTCTGGGGAGATACATGTGCAAAAAAACAGTCACCAGACGCGCACTGATCAATTAAGGCATTGAGCGCTTAACGTTCCCACATGTAGCTGCAGAAGTTGCTTTATCTAATTGAATGAAGGGTCTTATTTAATGACAATGATGTCAGTGGACATTGAGTTCTATCCTCCTGATTTTCTCAGCAAAAATGTTACCGTTTGTATGTCTCATTTATTACCCTCATAAAACCTCTTTACACAGTATTTCGGATTCGGTGCTGGTGGTAGTTATCCCATGTTATTAAGAGTTGACAACGGCTATACAACGTTTACATTTACTGCAATTTGATTTTCGCCAGCAGGAAAGATTTTGCGGGGCGTTTCGTCTGATCTCCTGTGTATGAAATACCTGTTTGAGTAACATGGTATTCGACCAGTAACTGCTTGTGCAGCGTGAATGAAAAACGTGTGCGCTAACGTCTCTTCGTTATACAAACCAAAAAAGGCCCACCGAATACGGTTGACTTACGACTACCGTTTTTGTTTTGGAAGGCCGAGGAAAGTGTTTTTTTTTTTTTTTTTTTTTTCAGAAAGGGCAATAAATATAAATTCTGAAGGCTCTTAGTCAAATGGCATATTTTGAATATCGGCCTTAAACTCGAATTTAGCTCCAAACGATTTCCAGCTCTTCATGCTTATTGAATGACAGTTCGGTCCTGATGAAGATCGTCAAGGTCTTGTCACTGGAGGGTGGAAATTTTTGCAAAGAAAATATATCTACCAGTTAAACATCATAATAAATGAATGATTTTGAATAGCAAAAAATCTTTATGACGCTGCATACTTAGGATTGTATTAATCAATATTCTTGAATGTTTCCAATGTTTTAATGAGAGTCTAAAGGAAGTTGCTTTCTGGATACTTCTTACGTGAAAAAGAAGGTAAGGAATGTACCCCGATTTCCAGATGAAAGGAGAAGTATTGAAAATGCTACCATAGCTGGCTACCAACAGACGTAATTCCACAGCGAGTGAAGAATGTTAAAAACCCAGTTTGGCGAGGTTTCTATATCGTTCTACGAAATTGGAATGGGTACTTTCGCTATTATTACAGAGCAGTAAACGACACAGAACATACCACTAAAGTTAATGCTCTCTAGATATCGAAGGCCGACCGGAAAGATGAGTGCATAAGGTCATGCTTAAACCGCTTCATGTGTGACGCTGCAGTCATTCATTAATCTCTGGAAAAATGTAACTATGATTCCTGTGAATACCACAACATGTGCGAAATAAAGCGCATCTCTATGAAACGAAGATACCGATTCACCAGCAGTGTTAGAGAGAGTGTAGTTTTGTTTTTGTGGGAGTTTCTTACACACGAACGTTGTAAGCTACACAACGATATTGTTGTTCCAACGATATTGCACGGCTGTCGTGATGAACGTGAGATTAACGGTGACTTCATGACAATCATCTTCACTTCCACCTCCCTCACTTTTACAGCTTCTGCTCCTGTACTAAATCATTGTGAAAATTGGTTAGGGCATTCGACAGTGTCCCTCTTATACTTCGCAACCTGAACTGTGGGATTTTCATTCGTTTCCACCTGTGTAGACATTATCGGGCAGACAAAAAAAATGAAATAATCCTCTCCTGATGGCTATACACCCCGACACCAGAATTCCGTGAATAGAACAATTAATATAATGTAACGTTTATTGGATCTGAATAAATTTTTATCACGAACGTACAAAAAACAGTTAGGTAATTACGGTTGTCTAGATCAATATTATACGTTTATAGCATATTTGATTACAATTTTGTTTATGTAGATTATGTATATGCACTGTATTTCTAAATGGTTTGATATTTACTCCTCTCTCTTTTAAGAAAACCTTTTGTGATTTATGTAAGCTACATGTCATTTTGTACGCATTATTTCCTTCCTGTTTGTCTTATTTTGTAGAGCACGTGAAATCATTTACACTATACAGAAACAGATTTGAATGAAAAATATTTTGAGAGATTGTCAGAATATATTTTTATTTTTTATCCGTTTCAACTTTAAAAGGAGTATGTCTAGCGCTTTTCGCCCTGCGTAAGATGGCTTTAATTTGAATTTCACTCTGTTGTCTCTGGGCCCACGGAAGGAGTCCCGTTTCTCACGGATGTAAATGTTTGATAGTGTTAGTATCTTAAGTGCTTTAAGTACTGGACTCGCATTCGAGAGGACGACGGTTCAAACAGGCGTCCACCCATCCCGATTTAGGTTTCCATGATTTCCCTAAATCGCTTCAGGCAAATGCCGGGATGGTTCCTTCGAAACGGCACGGCCGACTTTCTTCCCCATTATTCCCTAATCCGATGGGGCTGATGACCTCGCAGTTTGGTGCCCTCGCCCGAATCAACCAACCAACTTTCAGTGCAAACATTCTGTCTGAGGAACATCCGCAACTGAGCATTGTACCAGAGGGACCGATGACCATGGCAGTCTGGTCCCTTTCATCCCCCCCCCAAACCAACCAACCAACCATTGTACCAGAGGTTGAAAATACCGCTACAGTTGCAAGGTTCTTTACTCTAGAACACGACCGGTTTCAGGCTCTTCTATGTCCATCACCAGGTGTTATTACTTCGTGGTGGTGGTGGTTAGTGTTTAACGTCCCGTCGACAACGAGGTCACTAGAGACGGAGCGCAAGCTCGGGTTAGGGAAGGATTGGGAAGGAAATCGGCCGTGCCCTTTCAAAGGAACCATCCCGGCATTTGCCTGAAACGATTTAGGGAAATCACGGAAAACCTAAATCAGGATGGCTGGAGACGGGATTGAACCGTCGTCCTCCCGAATGCGAGTCCAGTGTGCTAACCACTGCGCCACCTCGCTCGGTATTACTTCGTGCTGTGAATCCGAGTACAGCGGCGGACGAATACAGGACACGGTGTATTAAGTGCGAGCGCAGAGCGGTGGACGTATAAGAAGAGCCCGTAACCGGTCGTGCTCTAAATAAAACAACCTTAAAAGTGTAGCGGTATTTTCAACCTCTGACAACTTTAAGTGCTTTAAATGCTGTCTCTCTACTCAAGTTTGAGACTGGTACCAAGATCTATCAAAAAATTATCATCCAAAAACAGCGACTGCTCACCGGGCATTGGGGAAGTGCGTGTTAGGAATCACTACGACAGAGAGCAAAGCCAACAAACGTATCACAGAACATACTGGAATAGGACACTTAATATCATCACAACGCATGAAATGGAGGAGGGAGCGACATGTAATATGTCTAAGGCTGTTACAAGGAAGAAGGAATTAGTTCAAAAATGGTTCAAATGGCTCTGAGCACTATGGGACTCAACTGCTGAGGTCATCAGCCCCTAGAACTTAGAACTAGTTAAACCTAACTAACCTAAGGACATCACAAACATCCATGCCCGAGGCAGGATTCGAACCTGCGACCGTAGCGGTCTTGCGGTTCCAGACTGCAGCGCCTTTAACCGCACGGCCACTTCGGCCGGCGGAATTAGCTCCCTGGACGCCAAGATATAAGGAAAAACTGTGACGAAGCTCTAATGGGAGTGAACATAAGAAAACATAGAGATCGACGTGTGTGTTGGAATGGAAGTGGTTAATGAAGCACTATCACAGTTTCACTAACAACAGGATACATACCCATAAATTTACTATGTATTCCAATTAGAATCAATTGACAACTCCATTTTTTGTCAAAAATGATTTATAATTTGAGGAAATAAATAAAATGTGAATTTATGTAAGGAATATGCGTGTAACATAAATGTAATATGAGTAACATCAATTTTATAATTTTTCCTAATACTGAATTATTTTTCACGTATATAACTTATTCAGAACCTTTGCTACCTAGTACAATTAAATCTGAAGTCCTATCATTACGATCTTCGGTTTACACTTTTATTTACCTTAAGAAAAGAGTGCCAAAAAGTGACTCTATTATTGAACTTGTATTGTTTTTTCATTATGTGTGAGTATTCTCTTTGTCCTTGCAGATGGCGAGAGAATGTGCACCCTGTTCCCCACGGAGCAATATTTCATATTCATAGACGCACTGTGCCAAGACCTAGAAGAAGACGTTATGGACATCGTCAAGAAGATAAGTTAATGTAATTAGCCACCAATATTCATATTCAAATAAAGTGTTGAAGGAAGCTCAGCCCAGTATTGGTTGCTAGCTTTGGTGATGAAGTAACTTGACTGCTTTTGAACTGTTGTATGTTTCCTACAGAACATTTTGTTTAAAAAACGATTTTGCATTATCTGATGAACCGTCCATATAGTACGAGTAAATCAAGCGCAGTCACAAACACTGTCACTCGTTATTACATTCAAACTAAACGAACCATGATTAGCGCAAGAATAACATTCGTTACCAAGAACACAGAAAAGATGATTTCCTTATTAGTACCTTAAAATACTACATTATTCAAGTCATAAGGACTCGAATACTCCCTCATAATTCTGACGACTATAGTTACTCGACATTTCTTTAGAAAAACAACTCACAGATCAATGTCATGAGTCTGGTGGACTGTGGTTTGAGAATAAGTGGTTACAACCCTAAACAGAGAATAATTACACAGGCAAGGAATTAATATATGTACTAGACGAAATTACGGCGTTTTCTTTCAAAACAGGACTTAACGATTCAGAAAAAAAGCCGTTCAAATTAAATGTGGAATCACTACCGATCCTTGTGTTTCGATTTACCAGAATGACGATTCATCTCTTGCAGGAAGAGCACAACTATAAACTGCCTCGTAAACTATGCGACGTACTTTTACTGTTTTAGAACGAGTCTTCGTACTTTGTTACGCTCACTGGATTGACAGGAATAGCAGCGCTCGTAAAAAATGAAGCAGGACCATAGACTGTTGCAGGGGCGTAACATGCGCACTGTTAGTCGCTGCGTCTCTAAACGGTCTGGTAAAACGCTATAAATCCGCAGAAGCGTAGCTTGATCAACGTGGAGAACAAAGACGCACAAGAGATATTCGGAGCCAGTACGATACTGCCGAGAGCAATTACTTTTAACGACGGCGAATCCTGTACCATGTTTATGGAACAAGGCGAGCAGGTGGTACAACAACGGACTGCTATCCATCGGTTGTAATTTGCTTCCCACTACCCTTATTTTCTGAGTATTAATTGAAACAGGTTTATGTCTGCGGCGATCGGACACGGATAATGTTTGGTTAATAAGAGAAGACACTTTGTGCGAAACTTGACCTTGTAAACTAAAACGAAAATGAGTGGATTACACAGGCCACCGATGGAAAACTTTTTTGTTGAAATTACCTTATTCTTATGTTTCTTAGGGTGAGAAATCCAAATATGATACTTAAATAACTGTATCTCCCACCATTTCTTCACATTTTACAGTTAAATTTATTAAATCAAGCGATTTTTAAAGTATTTAAGAGCTTTTATATAGTTAAAATCATCTATAGATTAGGTGTACTGAGCGTATATGACGTTGGTAGCACTGGTGAAAGACATTTTCTAACAAAAAAAGATAGATTCTATTTTTGTGTTACCAGATGGTGTTTTGTTTACTGTCAACCAAACCTCACTTTCCCGTTTCCTGTGCATGTGATCAGTACAATTTTTAATCGAGGTTGTAAAAACTCTGCTCACAGTTTTTGTTATATTTGTGATGAATTTGTGACTAAAAAGCACCAAAGAAACATTAGAGACTTTGTGAAAAAGGTTTATCTATCATACTTTGGATCTAAACTTGGTGATCAAATAAATCTTGGGCGCCACATAAGGTATGTTATGTGTGTGTTGAAGATCCGAGAAAATGGTCCAAACAGGAGAAAAAACCTTTAGATTTGCTGATTCTATGACATGGAGGTACCCAAGAAACCATCCCGATGATTGCTACTTTTGCAGTGTTGATATTAGTAGTCATAATTCGAAAAACAACAAGGCAATAAGCTACCCTGACCCTCCGTCCGCCATCCGAGCAGTAGGGCATGGTGTAGATATGCCGGTTCCTGCACCACCAGATGATTTAAATTCTGTTCCAACAGAAGTATTTTAATGTAGAATCTGATTTAGATGAACAAGATGATGATGAAGTCCACTGTTATACAGAAAGTCCAGAGCCCAAATTGTTTACTCAGACTGAACTTAACGATTTGGTTAGGGATCTGGGCTTAACGAAAGAAAAAGCTGAATTGCTTGGCGCTAGATTAAGAGAAAAGAACTTATTGGCAGTTGGAACCAGCAGATACATGTACAGAAAGAGAGAACGGCAATTTTCCAAGTTTTTTCAACAAGTCTGATAAATGAGTTTGGTACTGAATACAGAAAGGAAGACTGGAGGCTGTTTATTGATTCATCCTAAATTAGTTCAAAGACTCTTTTACTACAAAATGGTAACATGTATGCATCTATATCTGTTGAACATTCTGTAGTCCATACATATGAAACAAAAGCTATGAAAGCCTAGAAATAATGATAAATAAAATAGGCTATTCTGCTCATGGTTGGATGATATGTGGCGACCTAAAAGTAACTTGCATGTTCCTTGGTCAGCAAGATCTCTTTACCAAATTTCCATGTTTCTTGTGTGAATGGGACAGTAGAGCCAGGGATCAACAATGGTACAGAAAGAACTGGCATGTGAGGGAGTCTTTAAAAGCCAGTGAGAAGAACATTCTACGCAAAAACCTTGTAGATCCAAAAAACATAGTCCTACCACCTCTACATATAAAGTTAGGCCTAATGAAACAGTTTGTAAGGGCTTTGCCAAAGATGGACCATGTTTTAAGTATCTCTGCCAAAAGTTGCCACACCTTTCAGAAGCTAAACTAAAAGAATGTGTCTTTGTCGGACCTTACATTAGAATATTGATGTTTGATGTTAACACTCAATCCACAATGACCTTAAATGAGAAAGAAGCATGGGTATCATTCAAGCAAGTCGTTACAAAGTTCTTAGGACATGAAAAAGTCCCATAATATGTTTCTACACTCCTGGAAATTGAAATAAGAACACCGTGAATTCATTGTCCCAGGAAGGGGAAACTTTATTGACACATTCCTGGGGTCAGATACATCACATGATCACACTGACAGAACCACAGGCACATAGACACAGGCAACAGAGCATGCACAATGTCGGCACTAGTGCAGTGTATATCCACCTTTCGCAGCAATGCAGGCTGCTATTCTCCCACGGAGACGATCGTAGAGATGCTGGATGTAGTCCTGTGGAACGGCTTGCCATGCCATTTCCACCTGGCGCCTCAGTTGGACCAGCGTTCGTGCTGGACGTGCAGACCGCGTGAGACGACGCTTCATCCAGTCCCAAACATACTCAATGGGGGACAGATCCGGAGATCTTGCTGGCCAGGGTAGTTGACTTACACCTTCTAGAGCACGTTGGGTGGCACGGGATACATGCGGACGTGCATTGTCCTGTTGGAACAGCAAGTTCCCTTGCCGGTCTAGGAATGGTAGAACGATGGGTTCGATGACGGTTTGGATGTACCGTGCACTATTAAGTGTCCCCTCGACGATCACCAGTGGTGTACGGCCAGTGTAGGAGATCGCTCCCCACACCATGATGCCGGGTGTTGGCCCTGTGTGCCTCGGTCGTATGCAGTCCTGATTGTGGCGCTCATCTGCACGGCGCCAAACACGCATACGACCATCATTGGCACCAAGGCAGAAGCGACTCTCATCGCTGAAGACGACACGTCTCCATTCGTCCCCCCATTCACTCCTGTCGCGACACCACTGGAGGCGGGCTGCGCGATGTTGGGGCGTGAGCGGAAAACGGCCTAACGGTGTGCGGGACCGTAGCCCAGCTTCATGGAGACGGTTGCGAATGGTCCTCGCCGATACCCCAGGAGCAACAGTGTCCCTAATTTGCTGGGAAGTGGCGGTGCGGTCCCCTACGGCACTGCGTAGGATCCTACGGTCTTGGCGTGCATCCGTGCGTCGCTGCGGTCCGGTCCCAGGTCGACGGGCACGTGCACCTTCCGCCGACCACTGGCGACAACATCGATGTACTGTGGAGACCTCACGCCCCACGTGTTGAGCAATTCGGCGGTACGTCCACCCGGCCTCCCGCATGCCCACTATACGCCCTCGCTCAAAGTCCGTCAACTGCACATACGGTTCACGTCCACGCTGTCGCGGCATGCTACCAGTGTTAAAGACTGCGATGGAGCTCCGTATGCCACGGCAAACTGGCTGACACTGACGGCGGCGGTGCACAAATGCTGCGCAGCTAGCGCCATTCGACGGCCAACACCGCGGTTCCTGGTGTGTCCGCTGTGCCGTGCGTGTGATCATTGCTTGTACAGCCCTCTCACAGTGTCAGGAGCAAGTATGGTGGGTCTGACACACCGGTGTCAATGTGTTCTTTTTTCCATTTCCAGGAGTGTATTATAGCTACAATGTTAAAGAAGTTTAAAATTTTAGCATATTTAATGAGCCTGAAATTTCCCTTTTTGAACAGTCACCTTTATTACTTCCCAGACAATGTGGGAAATGTTAGTTAGGAGCAAGGAGAGCGTTTTCACCAGAACATGAAAGTGGTTTAAAAAACGCTACCAAGGCCGCTGGAACACCAACATGGTGGGGGACTACTGTTGGTAACTTCACCGAGAAGTTCAGCAAGCGACTCATCGTAGAAAAAGCTACACAAGAAGCTTCAAAGAAAAAAGAGAAAGAAAATACAAACCAATTCCTGCTGACAAGTGAAACCTCTATTAACACATATCATTGTTTTAAGCAGCTTACTGTAAATACAAACCATGCTTATGTTGTAAAAAAGCGTTTCATTAATTTCCCCGTTCACCGCATACCATAGGATTTTTACACTATATAATAAAAATCACATTGTTCGAAAACTATGGGTGATACAAAACAACTAAGGCTAGATTGGGATTCAGCTCATAAAAATCTCTTAAGATCAGCTATCAAAGTAAAAAAAGTTTTTCAAAGAAATCGCTGGGACCACTATTAATGCTGTCAGGTAGTGTGAGACTCTGAAAAAACTCAAACGGGCAATTCAGAAACGGAGAAGAGGAATGTTGAGTAAGGACGTACACATTCTCCACGACAACGCTCGCCCAAGTTGTTCTCCTGCAACAGTTTCAGTTTAACACCCACCCTATAGTCCTGACTTGGCGCCCAGTTCCCTAGGTCAAAAGAATATTTGGCCGGAAAGCGATTCAACTACGACGCCGAGGTGAAAGAAGAGGTTCATAACTTTCTGAACGGCATGGCGGTGAGCTGGTATAACATGGGCATACAAAAATTGCCACAGCATCTACAAAAATGCATCGACAGAAATGCTGATTATGTCGAAAAACAGCTAAATTTTCAAGCTGTAGAGATAAATAGGTCTATGTACTTACAAAAAATAGGAGACCTTACTTTTGGGATTACTCTCGTAAGTGGTCTTCTTTCGCGGGGTTGATTTGTTTGAAAAACACAAATAGCAAGCATTTGCTTTCACTGTCTAACTGATGAGAAATTGCCCTACATACGTTACTAATTCTCTCATATATGTTTTTCTCTTTTCGGCCGACTGACTAACAGATGGCATCTTACATACATCCTGCGATGACCCACACATTTTGAAGATCATAAGGGAACCACACTACTGCCATACTTTAAACTAAACACTATAAGTGTAAGGAAACAACACAGAGTAAGGAACTCAACCGATCATATTTGCATCCGCAACCCAACTGATCTAACAGGGGTACTGCCAACAGTTGAAGTAACCGTTGGACTTGCCCTGTTCTTTCCGTGAGAAGACCGACTTAAAACGTTCTTTCCGTTACCATTAAAAGTAAAACTCTTTGTACCTCGGAGCATTGCTACATTTTTTTAAAGTCGTTTTACCTGCCTTGTGGTACCGACGAGTGGCCATCAGAATTTTCTGTACATTCATTTTCTAACCAAATGGACTTACCCGTTTTCTTCCGTGGGTCTTCATTTATGTTCGAAATTTCTTTTAGTTTTGCAACTTTGATTGTACAATACAATATGATTAGCTGTTTCTATGTCCAGTTAGAACCGACGTTTAGCGAGACCCAGAAGCAAGGACGTGGATGTAATAGATTTTTGCTCCCATAGGGACACTTGATATCGGTGAGACCCCTTGCCTCTCACCAGTAGAGAACTTATTTAATCATGAGTGATAGTGGTTCTGTATTCCGCGGATAGCAGCGTAGCAGGGGGGGAGGGGGGGGGGGGGGTGTTACGGCAGTTAGGTCGACACACACCAGCGAGAAATCAGTAATCCTGATGGAGGGGTTCAAGGACGGCCACTGAAATCGAGCATTCCGAAGGTTTGGAGATTCACAAAATTAACAATTTAGGGAACACAGAACCACGTTACTTTACACAGAGCTTATTTGCCAGAAATGTCGTTGTGCAGCCATGTTATTTATACCGTACTATCAAATTTGCAACATCAAAGTAAATTTCGAATGTGAATATAATCCGTCTGAACACAAAGTTTTACATTTACATCGTAAATGTAAATGTAGTATCAGATACATCGGTTTTTCATTAGAAAGCCAGGCGCACTTCGTATTTATCAATAGCAGCGCCAACTACCGTGCATGAGAAACAACGGTTTGATTAAACCCTACGTACTTTCTGGCGTAGATTCCAAATATGCGCGTTCCGATTTTGAAGTACTAAGGTGACTCTCCACGCCGTAGGGGTGGTTAGCGGGTGGCTAGAAGTAACACAGCCAGATGTCCCCTTTTTGCTTATATTAGCTTTTCTTCTAGCACATTTCTTTCGTACTGTGTGTCATTTTAGTTACATTTAGTTGTCTCGACTTAAAACAAACGCACTGTATTTATGTGAGGAGATATACTGTATCAGATGCTGATGTACGGGATGATCTTATGATGGAGAACGCGGAAACGTGCAAGGTGTGCAATACAGAAAATAAAAGAATTAAGGTCTAGAATGTACATATTAGTAAAACGTGCCGAAATTGCTGGCTCCTAAACAGGTTTGCAATAGGTTAACTCACGATCTCTCTGCTGCCTCTACAAAAACAGGAATAACTGAGCCATCCGGAATTGGTAAACTAGTAAACATGATAATGTATGTGTTAAAAAAAATGGTGCAACTCTTTGTACGGGTAGCGCGCAGAAATTCTAAACTTTTATCGTGATGCGAACCCCAACACAGTCCTTTGGTCGTAAACGTTCGACGACGTTAGTGGGTCAGTTCATACGAAGGCGACTAAAATCCCTAATACAATAGCTTATCATTTCCTTTTCTATCCACTGTGCCTATAGGTTTGCGTTCTGTCTACAGTGACCTTGCTGCCGACAGACCGCCGATCCCGACGAAAATAAATAAATAAACAGAGAACTTGTTGATTGGTGTACACTGTGGATATGTTAATAATGTAGGAGCAATTTCCAAGTGGACCGCAGTTTGATCAGCATTTTAATTATGGCCGTCAGGAGGCACAAAACGAATGTTTGTTTACAGAGCGATGTGGAAGCGGCCGCGCGGCATGCACACACCTGCATTAATTGCACACCTGTAACTAAAAAGAAACAAACACGCCGGAGGGCAATTACACCATGCAGTCGTGCGTTACGTCATCTGCATAACAATCTGCAAACGGTAATCAATAAACAGGTCTCAAAACGAGACCAGCATTCGATACCTGTAGCTGGCAAGGAATACTAGGTTTACTCGTATTACGAGGTAAGTGACAGAGAGGCATTTGTACCTTGACTCAAAAATGTCTAATCGTCAAACATAACGCTGAAAGACACAATCGCGTTCCAGAACGTTTGGGGAATGGATCTGTTTCTGACATTTTGTGAGAATTAGCTACCAACCCTGTTGGTGAAGTTTCGCTCATCGAAAGATTTACGCTTAGAACGAAACCGGTTCTGACGTAATAATACAGTTACTGCAGTCACCATAGACGCCTGCTGTAGCGGCAACACCGCAAACAGACTAGCAATGCTGGTTGCCGGCTCCGCCGCGAAGTCTGGCCGACGCAGAAGCGTTTTATCAGCAAGTACCAGTTGACATTAAGCTTACCATAGCAAGAACTACCCATCGAGGTAGCAAAGTGATGTCCTATCTGGGCCGTGCATTGCAAGAGCAAGGCCCACATTATGGGCGAATTTGCGTTTTCGTTGCTGAATTGAGAGTTGCCATCGTAACCAGCAAAGCACGGGGATCAAGTTAAGGGTTCTGCAAACGTAATTACAACTATCACAAGTCTATTAAAACGCGCAATAAGCACAAGCTGCATTGTATTGAAAATCACGTATTATGAATCATTTTTCCGTGGCAGTGTTCTCCAAAAACGACTCCGGTGTGGCGCTCGGGCCAGTAACCTCAGACAGTGGGCGCCTCTCAAAACAACGCTGACTGGACAGCCGATAGGTATTCAGGCAGCGAGTGGGAGTGACGGCGATTGGGTGGTTCACAAGAAAATTGTTATTATTGGACGGGCCCTGGCGCAGAGCGTCAAGTCCGTCTGATATCTACAGAAATTAATGACTCTTGTTTTGGCTTCGAAGGGAAGCAGTCTTTGCTCCAGTACGTGCGAAGAAGTGATAGCGAAGTTTTGTGTTTCGTCCGGCAGCCGGGACATTAATTCTGCACATACGCGGTCGTGTTCAGTTGTCACACTCCTGAAAGAAGACGCTGATCCAAATCTCGACATCACGAGAAGGCCTCCTGTTGTGGTTTCGAAGTTGCAGAGAAAACCACAGGGTCAATATCCCCTGGTCTGGCCGTATTCAAATCGCTCTAGCCGAGACAGGTACCGGAGGGCTAGTTGTGGGCCATGTATGTAGTGCAGTGCGTTTCAAAGTGTAATTTTCTCCTCTATTTTAATAACCTTCATGTTGATAAGTAAATCAACCAGAATTTCGTGCCCTCTGTCAGGTATGGAAAAGGTGCCAATCCGCAGTGAAAACCGAAAAAAATGTAGTACTTTTGTGTTAGTCGTCATTTTTATCTACGCAGACTGCCATAACTAAGTAGGAGACATCAACTAAGTAATGCATACTGAGATGTTAATATAAAAACATGGCAGTAATAAAAATTTGTTTTGTTCTGCAGAGTATTGCTGGCTTTGTTAAAAATTACCCGCCACTTCCCTCAGCCCTGACATTCTTTTGGTGGATTATTTTTGAGTTTTTATTGGTGTGATTCTAAATTGATTCTTATTATACGTGCGATGTGCGTTCTCAATTGGAATGATTCTTCAAGAGGGACAATGGCTTAAAAGTCAGATATTGCGTAAAGGAGTCGTGTCAGAGGGATTCTTGGTAGAATTCCGAGTTAGCATAACGCACGATCTGCATACCGCCGTACCTCTCCCAGGGTGGCGTAATGAAGTTCTAGGCTCGCATTCAGGAGGACTTCCGCATAGGTCACCACCTAGCTGCCCTTATGCAGTTTCTCTGTGGTTTCCCCACACCACTATGACGTCCCATGGCCCAGATTACGAGAACTGTAAATTATTAAACATTTTTCCACGTTATTAAGCAATTATATTTGTCATACGTAAGAGAAACTCTACTGAAAGTCATGGAATAATGCGATTATATAGGAAACTATTTTCTGTAACATAAGTATTAATACTATCTTTGTTCTTTTTGGTATAGGCGTGGAACAAAAAGCGCCAAACTTTCTCTTGCTTTGTCTTGTTCTGATAGGACGCCATTGTGCGCAATCTGCATAATAAGTCGCGTACACGTTTCATTATTTGAGGAATGAGCTCCAATATATATCTAAAGTATTGCTGTTGTTAATTTTAACTGTAACCTGAGCTACATATCGCATTTGCTTGCCCCAACTTTTTGAAAAGAATTTCAGACGCCGTGCGTGCAGCAAGATGAACATCGCTGGACGGCAACAATTGGCTGCCATTAAGAGGCAATTTCAAATTATCGTAATCATTATTCCCTTCTTTCTACAGGCGACGCTGGAGACCGGCGATATTATTTTCCTCATTTATGATCTATAGGAATCCGATATTTTGAAAGTACTTACCGATTTATTCGGACGATTTATGTTACGTGCAACAGGGCACAGACTTGGCCTGTACTAAGACGAAATTAAATCACACCTAGGTCCTACGTACTGAAAATGGTGAAGTACTTTTTTGTGTGTGTATATATCCCTTAATGATTAACTGGTTTTGGGCACGGATTGGTCTAAGTAACTTCAGTAATTATGTAGAAACCCACGCTACTTTTTTGTGTCAGTAAAATCGAAGAAGGATCCTGGCATTCACATATCTTTGCAGTCAGATGAAAATAAAATAAAATAAAGTAATAAAAAACCGCATTCACATTCCATTCAACGACACACACACTTACAGAAATTGCTGGGATGGTTCCTTCGTAAAGGAAACAGGTGATCGCCTTCATTGTCATATTCTTTGTGCGCCATCCCTACCGCACTCGCCTAAAGCTAAAAAGCGTCAAACGCTTCACTCTGTCAACGATGGATAGCAAACACATGTAAAAAGAATAAAACACCAGTAACATAATGAGATTTACGTAACCCATATTTTTGGTGCGTAATCGTGCACCGTTGAATTTGCAGTGGCAGACATACTGCAAAATCCCGTGCGTGCTTAAGAAGTTTACCCTGAGCTAGGAAGTTGATCAAGAGCTGGACACACCATTAAGACCCAAGACGAAATTATTGTACAGAAAGAAATGACTAACACAAGGAACTCACGGGCCTAAAGGGAAACTACACTAGTAGTAAGTTAATATTAATGGAAGGTGTTAACTGCAACAAGTTTTAAAGGAGCACATAAATTTATTCAATTGAAAACAAACACTAAATGCACCTAAATATAAAAGAACTTCAACGGATAAAATAAATATGCCTTAGGTGAATTATACCAAGTAAACCTGGTGCTTTACAGCTTAGCTTGAAGGTAAGTGAGAATGTGCCCTTTAGACTAAAATAACATTCTAAAACCACTCACGAGCTTTTATTCCAACAAGTCTCACGCCTGTTGGCCTGAGAGTTTAATTGAGCATCTGAGTTTCTCTTACGCTTCATCAGAACATTTACTATCTGAAAACGTAGGTTACGATGAAGGAACAGATTTCCTTCTGAAGCAGTCGGTTATATGTATCCATATTCAATTTTCACTCTGCAACGGAGTGCACACTGATTTGTAACTTTCTGCCAGATTAATACTGTGTACCGAAGTGGGACTCGAACTCGGGACCTGTCTTTTTCACGGGCAAGTACTTTACTGACTGAACTGTTGAAGCTCACGTCATTATTTCCGCCAGTACCTCATGTCCTACCTTCCAAACTTCACCTAAGTTCTCCTGCACGCTTTGCGGGGTACAAGAATATTGCAGATACATGGCTTAGCCTCAGCCTGGGGGGACTGTTTTCATAATGAATTTCTTCTGCGTAGTAGAGTGGGGGTTGAGCTGAAACTTTCCGGGAGATTAAAACTAGTTCCTGGACCGGGACTCAAACAGGGGCCTTTACCGTACCTGAAAAGGTTGCAGGATACTTCTGTGTTTTAATCTTCCAAGAAGATTCGCTTGGATGCAGATCGAGTTCTTGCAGTGTTTCTTAAATCGATAAGAACAGCACAATTGTGTCGTAGCACGCAGACTATTACATTTTTTCGTCAGCAGACCGTAGTAAAGTAGGACGGACATTGGTACTAAGAATCGTGTACACTGTACTCTACAGTGGCTTGAGGGGTACACGCGCAGATGTAGGTGCAGAAAACAGACTGGGCTGCCCGTAGCGCCCTTCGATCACAGCCATCATCCACCCACGCAGCCGCCTCCCTGCAGTGCCGACATTATTGAATACACGCGGGGTAGGCAGGCGAACGTAGGCCCCAGATCCAGGCTGGCGCTCCCGGTCCCCGGAATCAGATTTCCTCGTTGTCAGCCTCTCCTCACCTGGCTAATCAATATGGGCTTATCCTCCTCCACAGCCCATCATTCAACCCGCCCTGTAGCCAGCAACCACTACCGCGGCAAGAGCGACGGCGAAGGGGCAAAAAAGTCTGCTGTGTTATGAGCAGGTAGGCAGTGGGCGATGGAAGGAGAGAGAAGAAGGGATTTCCCCCAGCAGGCAGGTGGACAAGCGACGGCAGGAGTGAGAAAGAGAGAGAGAGAGAGAGAGAGAGAGAGAGGAGGGGGGGCGGGGTAGTCCCCCTGCAGGCAGGCAGGTAGGCAACGAAGAGGGAAGGGATTCCCTGGGGACCCTGTGCGAGACTTGGACGGCTTCCGCCTCTTGTCGCTGAAATAATACGAGCAGCCCTTCACCTGCCTAGCCGGCCGCACGCGTCCCGAATTAACTTATTTCGCTGCGTGAAAAGGGTGATCCGCCCTGGGCAGAATTTGATTACTGTCGCGTAATGGATTTTCTTTCGAACAGCGCCTTCGGTCCCACGTGACCCACAGATTTAAAAGGCCCTCCTCTTCCTCCCATCTCCGCTCAACTCTCCCACCTTTTTTCCGGACAATGTGACGCTAATACGGCTGCAGCTAGGTCGCCGAGGGACAGTGTGACCGTTAGTACGGGCGGCAGTTCTGGTGGAAATTGCCCTGATTTTCTTCTCCGTCCGCTACCTCCGTTGCTTTGGGGAGTCATTTTGATTGTGGCGTGATGAAGCAAGTGAAATCAGTTCAATATAACCTGCAACACTGAATCATAGGAGGAGACTACCGTGTCCAGAAAAAAGTTAATGAAACCTGTAGCATTCATATCACTTCGCTGGCCGTTATTTGTGATATCGTTCATAATGCATTCGTACGCTCGTGTAGTGTTGCAAAGGTGTAGAGTAGGCATGTTCCCACTCCACAAATGCAAATGGTCATGCCGTATGGACCGGGAGAGCGCGGAAGAGAAGCAAGTAGGCTATGTTGTCCTTCAGCGACGACAGATCACAGGGAATCCCGTATCCGATTTGGCACCTAGATTTATAGCATCTAGTAAAACCCCTGCTCTATGGCTGGCAACAGAAGTACGTCAAATGATGAACAATAGGGATTCTACTCACAGACGTTTCAAGGTAAATCTGAAACTCCAACGTTACGAAGAATACAGAAAGCTATGAACCTGAGTAAAGCAACGCGTTCGCAGTGCCAAAATCAGGCAAGCTCTTTCCTTTGTATGCAGCAATACGACACCCTCTACCCTGTGGAAGAATCTCCGTAGCTTTGGTGTCGGAAAGGCAGAATCAGGAACTGATTTTCAGGTCGCAGCCAATGAACTGAACGAATTTTTCTCCGCACCAATAACTCCCATGCGACAAGGAACTATCGCTCACGAGAATCTCCTAACTTTCCAGCCACGACACTTTGCTCTTCAAACATGTAACAACAAGCGGAACAGAAAAATCAATAAAGAGAACTTCCTCTGAAGCGATATGGAAAGACGGTATTAGCATAACCGCGATCAGTAAAGTAGCCGAAGTGTAATACGTGTTGTAACAGACATATTTAATTCTTCTGTCGTGAATGGACTATATCCCACTATGTGGAACAGAAGAAAAGTCCGACCTATTCCTGAGATCGAAAACACGCAATCGCCTTGTGACGTTGACCAATCAGCAAACTTCCTATTGCTTCCAGAGCCGTGGAACATATTACTTATTGTTCACGACCGAATTACTGAACACTTGGGAGCATTCATCTAGTTTGAGAAATATCAGTCCGGTTTACGTAACCACCATAGAACGAAAACTACACTAATCAAGGTATCTGAGGATTTGAAATATACTGTGGACAATCGTGAGAGCACAATACTGACTCTTCTAGATTTCAATAAAGCTTTTGATACCATCAGTTTTGATATACAGGGTGTTACAAAAAGGTACGGCCAAATTTTCAGGGAACATTCCTCACATACAAATAAAGAAAAGATGTTATGTGGACAAGTGTCCGGAAACGCTTAATTTCCATGTTAGAGCTCATTTTAGTTTCGTCAGTATGAACTGTACTTCCTCGATTCACCACCACTAGGCCCAATTGAAGGAAGGTAATGTTGACTTCGGTGCTTGTGTTGACATGCGACTCATTGCTCTACAGTACTAGCATCAAGCACATCAGTACGTAGCATCAACAGGTTAGTGTTCATCACGAACGTGGTTTTGCAGTCAGTGCAATGTTTACAAATGCGGAGTTGGCAGCTGCCCATTTGATGTATGGATTAGCACGGGGCAATAGCCGTGGCGCGGTAAGTTTGTATCGAGACAGATTTCCAGAACGAAGGTGTCCCGACAGGAAGACGTTCGAAGCAATTGATCGGCGTCTTTGGGAGCACGGAACATTCCAGCCTATGACTCGCGACTGGGGAAGACCTAGAACGACGAGGACACCTGCAATGGACGAGGCAATTCTTCGCGCAGTTGACGATAGCCCTAACTTCAGCGTCAGAGAAGTTGCTGCCGTCCAAGGTAACGTTGACCACGTCACTGTATGGAGAGTGCTACGGGAGAACCAGTTGTTTCCGTACCATGTACAGCGTGTGCAGGCACTATCAGCAGCTGATTGGCCTCCACGGGTACACTTCTGCGAATGATTCATCCAACAATGTGTCAATCCTCATTTCAGTGCAAATGTTCTCTTTATGGATGAGGCTTCATTCCAACGTGATCAAATCGTAAATTTTCACAATCAACATGTGTGGGCTGACGAGAATCCGCACGCAATTGTGCAATCACGTCATCAACACAGATTTTCTGTGAACGTTTGGGCAGGCGTTGTTGGTGATGTCTTGATTGGGCCCCATGTTCTTCCACCTACGCTCAATGGAGCACGTTATCGTGATTTCATACGGGATACTCTACCTGTGCTGCTAGAACATGTGCCTTTACAAGTACGACACAACATGTGGTTCATGCATGATGGAGCTCCTGCACATTTCAGTCGAAGTGTTCGTACGCTTCTCAACAACAGATTCGGTGACCGATGGATTGGTAGAGGCGGACCAATTCCATGGCCTCCACGCTATCCTGACCTCAACCCTCTTGACTTTCATTTATGGGGGCATTTGAAAGCTCTTGTCTACGCAACCCCGGTACCAAATGTAGAGACTCTTCGTGCTCGTATTGTGGACGGCTGTGATACAATACGCCGTTCTCCAGGGCTGCATCAGCGCATCAGGGATTCCATGCGACGGAGGGTGGATGCATGTATCCTCGCTAACGGAGGACATTTTGAACATTTCCTGTAACAAAATGTTTGAAGTCACGCTGGTACGTTCTGTTGCTGTGTGTTTCCATTCCACGATTAATGTGATTTGAAGAGAAGTAATAAAATGAGCTCTAACATGGAAAGTAAGCGTTTCCGGACACATGTCCACATAACATATTTTCTTTCTTTGTGTGTGAGGAATGTTTCCTGAAAGTTTGGCCGTACCTTTTTGTAACTCCCTGTGTTGCTCAGGAATATGCAATAGCTAAATTCCATAGATAGTGCCCGGAAGTGATTTGAAAGCTGCTTGAAAAACCAACAGCCGGCCTGGGTGGCCGAGAGGTTCTAGGCGCTACAGTCTGGAATCCCGGGACCTCTACGGTCGCAGGTTCGAATCCTGCCTCGGGCATGGATGTGTGTGATGTCCTTAGGTAGTTACGTTTAAGTAGTTCTCAGTTCTAGGGGACTGATGACCTTAGAAGTTAAGTCCCATAGTGCTCAGAGCCATTTTTTTGAAAAACCAACAGCAAAGTGCTGTCTGTGGAAATGGCCAAACCTCTTGGAAACATGTTCTTTTATGAGCACCACAAGGTTCAGCCGTAGGCTCACACTTGTTTTCCTTGTATGTCAACTGTGTTTCATAGTGTCTGCCTTTCTGTAAATGCCAGTTCAATGCCGACCACCTCCAGAACTACCTAAGTGCCACAGTTAAAGGCGTTAATACTGCTACTGCCCAGGTGAATGATCTGTCTTCAGTGGCAATATGGGGGGAAAACCTACGTCTTAAACTAAATGCAAGTAATCTCTGTGTACCATCAGAAATTAATATGCTCAGAATACCGCGATCAGTTGCCTCCCATTCAACATGATGGCATCCCAATACCGACTCAGAAAGCATCAAATAAGCTGCTTGTAATTCTGGATGAGCTTTGATTTGAGGAAATATTTTAACACTGGTAGATGTGGCTACCAATGCAGGCAACCCATTCCTTGTAATAACTTTGGCACTATGTATAAAGAATCTTAGCCTGGTGGCGCAGTGGTAATATACCAGAGTAAAAATCCAAAGACCTCAGGGCCGATTCTAAGGATTTTAATCTGTCACCTAGCACTTCTTTCACCGCTGGCAACGTTTGTGTGCGTGAAAAAGTGCGAGTTACACAGCTGTTTGGAATCCACGTAAAACTTTGGGTACCACCGTAACTTGCTTGGTAAGTCGGTTCAAAAGTCAGAGGAAGGCAAAGGCACAGCTTTCTCAGTAGGACCACACCTAGTAAAGCACTGTGGAGTTCAAAAGAATGTTACTATTGATGACAGCTCTATTTTTCATAAAGAAGAAAAAGAAAACAAAATGCTGATCAGGGAATGGTTGAAACTGAGAGAGAAATATACTCCTGAAAGCCTGCTAAAGGAAATAAGCCAAATGATCACATCAAGTCTTTCCGAATGGACAATATAATTTTTAGGAAGTTGTTTACCACACGTATAGTAATTAATGTTTCAACGCCAGGCCAGTGGCGCAATTCCGTCATATGGCGGGAGATGGGAACACGTATCAATGCACCCAGGAACATTGTCGAAACCGATCGTTTTGATGATCCAGTTTTAAGGCGTGGAGAGGCATAATATTGCAAGGGGTACTGACCTCCAAATCTACGGCATAACCGCCGATCAACGTTATTGTGATATTGTACTGCTTTCAAATGTGCGCATTTTTCTGATGTGCTTTCGGCCTTGACTTCCTTTTTATGAATCACAATGTGCGACCACATTTTTAACAGTGCAGGAGGAAGTGGAGGAGAAGGAGCTCTTGGAAACAGAGGATATTCGACGAATGTACTCGCTTCCCATCCCCCTGGATCATGTATGTGACGCGATGGGAAGATATATTGCAGCACATCAACGTACACCAACGACCATCCAGCAGCCAGCACGAGCGCCGCTGGAGGACTGGAACGCCATACCATAAGAACTCCTTATCAGTCTTATGGTCACCATGGGAGCACGTTCCAGAACATCCACTACTGAGCGTGCTTATCACACACCCTACAAACAACAACATGATGCCTTATGCTTATGTCCGGGGGACGATCATGAATTGCGATGACTTCAGTATAAGAGGAAGGAACACTGGGTTTAATGTCCCGTCCAAATCGAGGTTATTACAGACCGAGCACAAGCTCGGATTGTGTCAGGGATGGGGAAGGAAATTTGACGTGCCCTTACAGAGGAACCATACTGGCATTTGCCTCGAGTGGTTTAGGGAAAACCTAAATCTGGATGGCCAGACCCGGGTTTTAACCATCGTCACCCGAATACGAGACCAGTGTGCTTAACCACTGCGCTACTTTGGTCGGTAAACTTCAGTATAATAAATATCTGTGAACGAAAGTATCATTTCTCATCGTCTCACTACGTGTTTCTGTCAGTTACTATACTGTAGCAGTTCTTTCTCTGTATGCCTCAGGTTTCATCGAGCTGTGTTATTTGACAGAGACAGTTCATGTGAAAGTTACTTTCGTCCTCAAGTTTTGCATACTAATGCATAGGCAGCATGCGCCATCCGGTAGGTCACAGCTCTCGTGCGATTTCCTGTAAATAGATACGTCTGGTAACAAAATATCACATAAGAAACATACTCATTGCTAACTGTAAGTAACAAAGGGACGAAAAACATCAGAAAGCCAAAACAATCCATTAGAAATCATAGTGCTCTTCTTAAGATGACTATTCATTTCACCGGTTTCGATTCCCGGCAGGGTCACGGATTTTCACCTGCCTTGAGATGGTGTTTGTGTTGTCCTCATCATTTCGTCGTCATCATTCATGAAAGTGGCGAGTTTGGACTGAGTAAAGGTTGGGAATTTGTTCGGGTGCAGATAACTGCGCAGTTGAGCGCCCCACAAAGCAAACACCATCATCATAGTCATTGCAGAAAGTCATATACCGTTGTGCATAGTCAAACGGACAATAAATTAAAATAATTTATTTTCTAACAGTAGCCATTTAATGAAGCCGTAATACAGATCCTCAACGTATGTATCTTGAACGACACTATGCCTACCATCACATGACACAGGTCAAAACAATGTTCCCTTTTGCCTATTTCAGAAATCTACTGCTTAACCAAACCGGTACTCTCCTTGTTGCGTAGATGAACATATTGGGAGGGGGCAGTTTATATTTAAAGGCTAGTTCCTGGCTTTCGTTTTCGTAGCACCTTTGGAGTGTTTCGATATGTGTCGATTTAAGAGTATATTAAGCGGTAATTCAGCATACTCACGCCAGTGGAGATTATCAATAATGATGTAGATCGAAGTTATCATGGATGATATATTTTTCTTTTTCTGCAAAACTTTCCTTTGCGTTTCAGAACGTAATGAGTTTAAAAACGCAACACAGAACGCGGATTTAGTAAGAATTTTGTAAATAGCGACTGGAAACGTTATGTGACGTGTGTCACTTGATTAAACAACGGCACAATCTGTAATAACCTTAATAAGCGTCATACAAATAATTATAGCGTTACTATACTTACATTTCACATGCTATTCCCTAGTCCGATGTAAGAGAGAGCCTTCATACCCCAATTAGGTCATGCAAATTATAAAATAAAAACAATAAATAAAAGAAATAACTGAACAAATTAATATACTCAGAACCGAACGACCATACAATGATCTGTTTTTACTGAATCATAAGTACAAGTGTTAAGCATTTAAGGCCTCTTCGGCACATCTTTGAGATTTTCATACAGTCTCATAGATAGTGACTCTTCCAATATTTGACATACGATATCATTCCTTATGCACACTAACAGGCTCTTCCGAAAATTGTGTAATCTTGCTTAAAACAATGATCATCCTTGAGACGAATATCAGATATTGTTATACACATGTCCATCTGAAGGTGTGGCTGTTTGTGCCACGAAACGGGTAGTGATCTACAAATCAAGGACTGTATACAGCTGAAGCAGTTAATTAACATACAAGATGATTACTCATAGCTGTGGTTGCCCTACCTACAGCTTTATCTACACCATTCGGAAAATATTAGTGTGTTTATGAAACTAAAGGAACTTCCGATCATTCCTATCCCGTATTCGTATATCTCACGTTCTTCAAAATCCGTCAGAAGAAACTGAACATACCAACATGATAAATTTTATTAGATTTGTACGCTACAATACTTGTGACTTGCTGAAATAATATGGGTATACTGCACAATGGGAGGAAAACAGAAAAGCTAAAAATTCGAGTGATTATCCGAGCGACAGATATGGATACATAAAAGTTAACAGAGAACAACGAAAAAAAAAGTATTGTATCAATTACCTGTAACGCGCTCAGTCCAAGAAGCCATATGAACCGAGTAGTGCCATATATATATATATATATATATATATATATAACATCCATACGATATTTTTAGTTTAACTTGTTTGAACATCTTCAAACTGAAATGACGAAGTGAATGTGTTACTTTTTTATGTAATCAAATGTATCTTTTGTCCTGTCATACAAAATAATAGCTTATGAATGCTGACATAATGCATCGAAATTGAAATAAGTTAAAAAGATTCATGAAGCATACTTTAATAACCGATTCTAATGAAGCGTTTGTCTATACGATACGATACAGGTATCTGATGGGACAATGTGAACTTTTAATATTTACGGTCCCTGTATTTAAATTGGAGTATCATCACTCTCACTATACGAATGATAACGAATGTGTTAATGATTGCACTCAGACGAAAAAATTGTTCGTTTCTTCCTAACCATAAATTCGTTAGAGACTTGTCATTTGACATGGAAACATTGGAAGCATAGTGGTTAATTTGAACTATGAATGTTTAATTTCGCTCAGTAGGATTTTTGTATGTGTTATCCATGATATGGGATTCAATATGTGAATTTTTAAACTGCGACAATAAAAATTCAAGAAAAATATTGAAATTCGAAAAGTTAATATGCAAATAATCTCGGTTGCTGCCACAGGTACACATTGTCCCATTACACTGGCCTGACAAACATTCCTCATTGGCGGGAGAGGAGGGGTGATTTCATATGCATTCAAAGAACCAGCGTCGAATTAAATTCCTTTGGCGAAATCAGAGTGCACCCAATAAAAACAATATGCACTCCGTTTTTTTGTGTTGCAGTAATGAAATCAGAGCTTTTTTGTTTCATCTCTCGTCAGTTTAATAAAAAGTACCGCCAGTTCCAGAACCACGATGAAGCCATTATAATCGCTCACAAAAGGCGGCTCCTTTGATGTATTTCAGAGACAATAGCGGTCCGTGCTGATAACTGCGACAATGCGAAGCACAGCAGCCGTACTCACTGCGGGCGACACCACACACGCCGGGCTCCAAACGGCTTACCTGTAACAGAAAACACGCTGTGACCACCACAGTTAGCACGCTGAAAATTAGTTTCGGACGTTGCAGCAAGTATAGCGGGCGAGTTGAGATTACAACGATGTCATCAGTCGTTGTTATACAAGCTGTTCCATACGACTGTGTTATTCACTTACTGAGAGGAGAAGAAGGAATTAAAATGGCGTGGTAATTACCTACAATGGCAGTTTATGTACATTCGCTATCTCAGGAGAATGTGAAATTAAGGGGAGGTTTTCTATCTTTTCGTTCAAAAAAATCGATTTTTTAAAATTGCATTTTTGGATCCATAAAAGGGTTTAGCATTCACCCCCGATTTGTTTTTTTCCGAATACGGAACGGAAATGTTTGTTATTCGCAGTTGAACAAAAAAATGCACCTGCCTGAAATCGGCCTTTTTCACTCACCAGTTTTCTTCTTTCGGAGGACGAGTTATTGTACTGGTACTTGAGAGGAAACACACAAAATTCAAATGAAAGTTTGAACGCGTGTGTTTGCAAGTTAGCCCACCAGGCATTTGCATTCTGGTGCGAAGACTGTGGAGATTGCGACTTTCCTGGGAGTGAGCAGCTTTAACGAAGAGTATTCAGCACTTCTGAAGGCAATGACAACTATGGACCTCATCCGGGACTCTACTCGACACATTCGCCAAGCATTCGGAAGACCACCGGATTCAAGTGGCCGAAAACCGCTTGTCACCGGCCCTAAGAGCGGCTCTGGAGCAGCGCAGGATGGCCCAGATAGAGCAGAACGCCCTCTGTGAGGAAGAGGAAGGACTGGTTTATGGACCCAGAATAGCAGAGTGAACGTAAGTTGCATAATAGTGCATTTATATGTAGTCAAAACTTTAAACGCGTTTTTCTCGAAATGACTTTTCTTTATCAAGCGGTATGGTAACTCGAAATCTACTGAACCGATTGGCATGATTCTTTGTTTCCGATGAATCTAACTAAATTGTCTAGGAGTTATACCACTCTTATTCCGATCCATCAACTATAAATATTTTTACTTGGCAGACGAATTCGAAAAATCGATGAAAAAAACCCTATTTTTTCAAACGGCCGCCATTTTGTTTCCTATGGTCCAAATAACTTAACCGAGGTACAACTCCTAAAGAATATTATATACTTCGCTAACGTCAACTCAATTTTGATTTCAGACGAGCCGGCTGACGTGTGATACACCGCGCGTGGAGGTCTAAACCGAACTTTTGTTTCGTTCCGACGGCACTTCCTCCTTTGCTCTTCTACATTTCCGGTCGAAAAAGTTCCAGTTTGTAGAGGAAATGTCAATAAACATTTTAACAAAGTTTGACTGATATCTATAACACATCCCGACAAAAAAATTCTCAAAGAACATGCTTTTTTCGGGCGTAAGATAGTAAACCTCCCCTTAATGTGGAATTTATACACCCTCTGTTAATCGAACGCGGAGTGAAGTCGCGATACAGGAGGGATAGGGTGGATGAGGTTTTAGGAGAGGGAATCGGGTGAAGGGAAACACAGAGTATTGTTGCATGGAAGGCCTTCCCACCTCCATCTGTTGACAGTAAACTGTAGTATTCCAAATTCTCAGGTGCTTATATGAATCTAAAGTCGCATGTAACGGATCTTCGCAGACGACTGGGCTATGCAACTTTTGCGTTACGCACAATGGCAGTTTTTGGAGGTAGAAGTAACAGAAGTTGACTCACTTTTCCTTTATCGATTCATTAATGTCGTATGGTCTATACTATGAAGTAGCTCGTTAGCTCGTCACTGAAGAGAAAACTGTACATCACACAGAAGCGTGTACTAAGGATAACATGTAATGTCCATTCCAGAATCCTTTGCAAGCAGTTCATAAAATTTTTCAAAAGAAAATATTATCCGTTGTGGGCTCTACAGTTTTCAGTCGACATAAAGTGTCTGTTGAAGGCTGTGCAATTTTTAGTTTATACAAACGAAATATTCTACAGTCCATAGAGGACTGTGTTTTCTTTTGGAATGTATATAGTGCGTCGCACATGTGGCTTTAGACTGTTTGAACTTTAATATCTAAGGAGATATTCATGATAAACGCACCGAACTGTGATTGTATGATTCTCTGATTTGTTTTTCTTTTGTTTATTTTCAATTACTAGTAGCTACACGGAAATAACAAGATGGCTAGAAACTTGCCTTTGGAGCAAGGAAAGTGTATTTTAAAGTATTATTGGAAATATGAAAACATGGAAGAAGGGAAGAGACGATGACAAGCAGAGTCTGATGCTGCACCACCGTAACCTGTAACAATAACGAAATTAGGCATTTGAGAGGGAAGAAAATGTGCCTGATCTGAAGAACAGACGGTGTGGCAGACAGTAATTAGGAGAGGACGAAAGAGGGATGGACGCAGTGGTACGAGCTATAAGATTCCCAAAGAAATAATACGGTAAGCTGTACATCAATCATGTATAAGCAAATCACGTGTTTACCGCATTTTAAAGTAAGCAAAGTGGAAACACTGTTTTACCAGGTAGCTTAATGCGATGCATGAGGACGATCCGATAGGCGCCTCGAATTGTGAGAATGGATTTCTGATACTGAACTGTTGGCTGATGTTAGTCTTCTGTTCGACTAGGCGACGTTTAAATTGAATAGTACCGTCGGTCGCCATAACAGTGTGTACGGGGCAAGACATGGTGCACATGTTACGGATGAAGGAGCTCTTTGTTAATCGTCCTGCGTTATCAGTGTGATGCGATATGTCTGCCAGAGGACTTGTAGTAAAATACTTGTTTTGAAGGAATGGCGATAGGTGTAAAGTTCCTTACAGTGTTGTAGGAACGAATTGTTCCAGCTGATAATCAAACGTAACGAGATGATATGTTTTTCTTTTTTATTTTAAAAATGCGATCCACCGTGACGTTACCAACTTGACGTGCGGCAATCCCTGAATGAAACACTTGCTGAGAAGTGAAGTGGATATTCTGATGAGGAAGAGCTCAGCTACCGTCAAGATCTTCTGATGCAATGCCGTTAGACTGCTTTCTTCGGGGAACTCTGAAGGACATAATCTACGCTGTAACGCCGCATACACTGGATGACATGAGGGAGGCGAGTATGTCTGAATGTAAAATAAAAAAAGAAGTAAACAAAAATAAAAAGGTCCAGGCCAATGGCAACCACAGCACATGTATGTCGATCTGTTCCGTAGAGTTGGAGATGTTGCCAGTGAAAGAAATTTTGAACATCATCAGTAATGTCGTGACCATAAATAAAATGGTTCAAATAGCTCTGAGCACTATGGGACTTAACATCTTAGGTCATCAGTCCCATAGACTTAGAACTACTTAAACCTAACTAACCTAAGGACATCACACACATCCATACCCGAGGCAGGATCCGAACCTGCGACGGTAGCAGTCCCGCGGTTCCGGACTCAAGCGCCTAGAACTGCACGGCCATCGCGGCCGGCCTCGTGAACATACATGTGACTTAAAAATTCATAGTTTTTGTTATTGTTGTTCCAGTTATTGAAGTTCAAACAGTGCAAACCCCTTTGTTGAACACCCTGTAGATACCGTGAATGTGAATCTGTGTACAAATAAGATTACCAGTTCACAAAATATTATGCGCAGTGATAAAAGATTCACAGTACGTTTTGCTCCCTTTTGAAATTTACTATTAACAACGAATCACAGTTAGAAAAGAAAAGTAATGTGTGTGTGTGTGTGTGTGTGTGTGTGTGTGTGTGTGTGTGAGTGTGTGTGCGTGTTTGCTTGATACAGAGGTGTACATTGATTGTAGTTAAGTACAAACAAAAGTTGACAAAAATTGAGGAAAAATTGTAAATTCTGTGCACATTGCATTTTTTAATGAAAAAGTACAGGATACAGTAACTACAATTCTGACATAATCCACGTATTGCAGGGATCATAATTATTACCCACAGAAAGTTAAATCAGTAAGTGGCTCGAATAGCATATCCAGACACTCCGGGATGATAATGGCATTGAAACAGAAGATGACACGCGTAAAGCTGAAATACTAAACACCTATTTCCAAAGCTGTTTCACAGAGGAAGACCGCACTGCAGTTCCTTCTCTAAACCCTCGCACAAACGAAAAAATGGCTGACATCGAAATAAGTGTCCAAGGAATAGAAAAGCAACTGGAATCACTCAACAGAGGAAAATCCATTGGACCTGACGGGATGCCAATTCGATTCTACACAGAGTGCGCGAAAGAACTTGCCCCCCCCCCCCCTTCTAACAGCAGTGTACCGCAAGTCTCTAGAGGAACGGAAGGTTCCAAATGATTGGAAAAGAGCACAGGTAGTCCCAGTCTTCAAGAAGGGTCGTCGAGCAGATGCGCAAAACTATAGACCTATATCTCTGACGTCGATCTGTTGTAGAATTTTAGAACATGTTTTTTGCTCGCGTATCATGTCGTTTCAGGAAACCCAGAATCTACTCTGTAGGAATCAACATGGATTCCGGAAACAGCAATCGTGTGAGACACAACTCGCTTTATTTGTTCATGAGACCCAGAAAATATTAGATACAGGCTCCCAGGTAGATGCTATTTTCCTTGACTTCCGGAAGGCGTTCGATACAATTCCGCACTGTCGCCTGATAAACAAAGTAAGAGCCTACAGAATATCAGACCAGCTGTGTGGCTGGACTGAAGAGTTTCTAGCAAACAGAACACAGCATGTTGTTCTCAATGGAGAGACGACTACAGACGTTAAAGTAACCTCTGCCGTACCACAGGGGAGTGTTATGGGACCATTGCTTTTCACAATATATATAAATGACCTAGTAGACAGTGTCGGAAGTTCCATGCGGCTTATCGCGGATGATGCTGTAGTATACAGAGAAGTTGCAGCATTAGAAAATTGTAGCGAAATGCAGGAAGATCTGCAGCGGATAGGCACTTGGTGCAGGGAGTGGCAACTGACCCTTAACATAGACAAATGTAATGTGTTGAGAATACATAGAAAGAAGGATCCTTTGTTGTATGATTATATGATAGCGGAACAAACACTGGTAGCAGTTACTTCTGTAAAATATATGGGAGTATGCGTGTGGATACATCCGTACATGTATTGGTTATGACCTGTAGATTAAAACTGAAGAAACTGCAAAAAGGTGGGAACTTAAGGAGATGGGACCTGGATAAACTGAAAGAACCAGAGGTTGTACAGAGTTTCAGGGAGAGCATAAGGGAACAATTGACAGGAATGGGGGAAAGAAATACAGTAGAAGAAGAATGGGTAGCTTTGAGGGATAAAGTAGTGAAGGCAGCAGAGGATCAAGTAGGTAAAAAGACGAGGGCTAGTAGAAATCCTTGGGTAACAGAAGAAATATAGAATTTAATTGATGAAAGGAGAAAATATAAAAATGCAGTAAATGAAGCAGGCAAAAAGGAATACAAACGTCTCAAAAATGAGGTTGATAGGAAGTGCACAGTGCCTAAGCGGGGATGGCTAAAGAACAAATGTAAGGATGTAGAGGCTTATCTCACTAGTGGTAAGATAGATACTGCCTACAGGAAAATTAAAGAGACCTTTGGAGATAAGAGAAGCACTTGTATGAACATCAAGAGCTCAGATGGAAACCCAGTTCTAAGCAAAGAAGGGAAAGCAGGAAGGTGGAAGGAGTATATAGAGGGTTTATACAAGGGCGATGTACTTGAGGACAATATTATGGAAATGGAAGAGGATGTAGATGAAGATGAAATGGGAGATGGGAGATATGATACTGCGTGAAGAGTTTGACAGAGCACTGAAAGACCTGAGTCGTAACAAGGCCCCGGGAGTAGACAACATTCCATTGGAGCTACTGACGGCCTTGGGAGAGCCAGTCCTGACAAAACTCTACCATCTGGTGAGCAAGATGTATGAAACAGGCGAAATACCCTCAGACTTCAAGAAGAATATAATAATTCCAATCCAAAAGAAAGCAGGTGATGACAGATGTGAAAATTACCGAACAATCAATTTAATAAGCCACAGCTGCAAAGCATTAACACGAATTCTTTACAGACGAATGGAAAAACTTGTGGAAGCCGACCTCGTGGAAGATCAGTTTGGATTCCGTAGAAATACTGGAACACGTGTGGCAATACTGACCTTACGACTTATCTTAGAAGAAAGATTAAGGAAAGGCAAACCTACGTTTCTAGCATTTGTAGACTTAGACAAAGCTTTTGACAATATTGACTGGAATACTCTCTTTCAAATTCTAAAGGTGGCAGGGGTAAAATACAGGGAGCGAAAGGCTATTTATAATTTGTACAGAAACCAGATGGCAGTTATAAGAGTCGAAGGACATGAAAGGGAAGCAGTGGTTGGGAAGGGAGTAAGACAGGGTTGTAGCCTCTCCCCGATGTTATTCAATCTGTATATTGAGCAAGCAGTAAAGGAAACAAAAGAAAAATTTGGAGTAGGTATTAAAATCCATGGAGAAGAAATAAAAACTTTGAGGTTCGCCGATGACATTGTAATTCTGTCAGAGACAGCAAAGGACTTGGAAGAGCAGTTGAACGGAATGGATGGTGTCTTGAAGGGAGGATATAAGATGAACATCAACAAAAGCAAAACGAGGATAATGGAATGTAGTCGAATTAAGTCGGGTGATGCTGAGGGTATTAGATTAGGAAATGAGGCACTTAAAATAGTAAAGGAGTTTTGCTATTTGGGGAGCAAAATAACTGATGATGGTCGAAGTAGAGAGGATATAAAATGTAGACTGGCAATGGCAAGGAAAGTGTTTCTGAAGAAGAGAAATTTGTTAACATCGAGTATAGATTTAAGTGTCAGGAAGTAATTTCTGAAAGTATTTGTATGGAGTGTAGCCATGTATGGAAGTGAAACATGGACGGTAAATAGTTTGGACAAGAAGAGAATAGAAGCTTTCGAAATGTGGTGCTACAGAAGAGAAGATCCAAAGAAGAGCGGCGTGTTTCGTCACAGGGTTATTTGGTAAGCGTAATAGCGTTACGGAGATTTTTAGCAAACTCAAGTGGCAGACTCTGCAAGAGAGGCGCTCTGCATCGCGTTGTAGCTTGCTCGCCAGGTTTCGAGAGGGTGCGTTTCTGGATGAAGTATCGAATATATTGCTTCCGCCTACTTATACCTCCCAAGGAGATCACGAATGTAAAATTAGAGAGATTCGAGCGCGCACGGTGGCTTTCCGGCAGTCGATCTTCCCGCGAACCATACGCGACTGGAACAGGAAAGGGAGGTAATGACAGTGGCACGTAAAGTGCCTTCCGCCACACACCGTTGGGTGGCTTGCGGAGTATAAATGTAGATGTAGATGTAGAACTCGCAAACGACCAAACAACGTTAAATTAAAAGAGAGAAAATAAAATATTATTTTGCGATACTTTTCCATACCAGTTTTTCTTCTTTTTTTTAGATTAAATTATTAGTTTAATTGCCTGCACTGTTTTTGGCCGATAGGAGCAAACCAGACAGTCGCTATATTGAATTTGCGAAGCATAAGTATTATATGTGATGATTTTTGGCATTTAAACTCGGGTCCTACAAAAATATACCGATGTGCAGCAGTAGTCCATTAGGAATCCTTCCAAAACGTGTTGTTCTTGGTACAATTTGATGCACAGAAAAGTCAGGGCACGTGATACCGTTAGATGAGCGGTTTACCATGTTCTTCGTACAAGTATTTTCAAAATATGGAATTTATGTTCTGCGGTATACAGCGTAGTTCAGAAGACAACTAAGTGAAATAGGACGATAGTTAACTCACTCACCCCTGTGCAAGGTATTTCGTTTGAAAAAAGTTACAACAACGATAAAGAAACAAAATATCGTATGGCATTGTGAGCTGAGACGTCCAGAGTCAGTTGATTCAGCCGCCAGTTTGGAAGATCAGTACCTAGGAGGGTGCTGTCGGTGCTGGAAGAGCGTACCGAGGAGAGAGTGTGTGAGGGGTGGGGCGGGTGCTGGTGATCTGTACGAGGTACTAGTTCCGTGGGTCTGAGATGTCTTGCTATGATCTGTGGTACAACCTGTAAGAATATGTTTGTTTCATCGTTACATTCCTGACAATTACAGGAGTAGCAGGGTAACTAGTGAGCTTACGGACTGAACGCGACCTTTCTGCAGGAATACGCACATTTTTCCCCTAAAATAGGAGGTAAACACAGAAGGGGAGAATGTTGTGCCTGTGTACAATATTCACACTTTCGACTCTAGGCAGCCACGTAATATAAATTTAATATGTCTCCTTATTCAGTTTCTAAATGATGACGTTAATTATTTATGTGCTGCAGTGTTTTTCTAAAAAGACTAAAAAAATTTCTTTTCAAACTTAAGGATTTTTCAAATGTGAAAACACGTTACGAAGAACAACACAATCATGCGTGAATATTCGACTGAAATTTGAAAGTGCTGCAACGAGAAAGTCTTGTTAATACTGTATTTAATCATCTATCTGTTACATTATCACTCCACTACATACCAAAGTCACTAAGTGAAATCAAATAAAGCAAGAGTATTATCAAAAACCAGACCTATGTTTCAAATAGAAGTCACTGAGAATGGAAAACAATTTCCAGTTTCATGATAGCTAAAATTATTAATACGTTAAAAAAGTTGAGTTCCTTTGCAAGTGTCACATTTTCCATGGTAATAGACATTCTGTTTTAAGGTATCAGATTGTGCAGAAAAAGTGCTGCTGAGCTGTTAACATGTTATGTAAATAGTTGTAAAAATATGTACCCCTTGTTCAGTATGAAAACTGAAATTGAGCAGCTGTATGTATTATACAGCACTTAGATATGTAGTAAGCAAAATATTTACAAATGTTGCAAAGAACTCAACCTCATGTTTAACAACAATAGAAGTTGTAGAAAACGACGTAAACTTTGTATGGCGCTCTCTAGTATGCATTCCTTCACGTGAGTGTAAAATCAGTCGCTATACTAAAGTACTGACCAAAAAAACATGCTATGTTTCTAGGTACTGAATCATCTATATACAAATGAGACAGTGATATCATTGAAGTTATGTTATGTTATGTTCCGCTATGCTATGTTAACAGGGGACCTGAAAAAGACGGAGAGGTTCCGTCCCCGCAGCATCCTCAGTGGTCCGCAACCCCACGACGACTACCGTAGTCCACTTCACCCCTCCGCCGCCCCACACGGAACCCAGGGTTATTGTGCGGTTCGGCCCCAGGTGGACCCCCCAAGGAACATCACACACCAGAAGAGTGTAGCCCCTATGTTTGCGTGGTAGAGTAATGGTGGTATAAGGGTACGTGGAGAACTTGTTTGCGCAATCGCCGACATAGTGTAACTGAGGCGGAATAAGGGCAACCAGCCCGCCTTCGCCGAGGCAGATGGAAAACTGCCTAAAAACCATCCACAGACTGGCCGGCTCACTGGACCTCGACACACACCCGCCGGGCGGATTCGTGCCGGGGACCAGGCGCTCCTTCCCGCCCGGAAAGCCGTGCGTTAGACTGCACGGCCAACAGGTCGGGCTCATTGATGTTAGTGTGATATATATTTTTTGTACAGAGGCCATAAAGAAAACGACGCACAACCAAGAGACTTTGCAAATGGGACGGAAATCGGTAGATGTGATGTACATTTACAAACAAACAAATGATTTCGATTTCAGTAAAATTTGATGATTTACTCAAGAGAAACACCTTCACAAATTGAGCAAGTCAATAAAGCGTTGGTCCACCCGCCAGGGTAGCCGAGAGCGCTAACGCGCTGCTTCCTGGACTCGGGTAGGCGCGCCGGACCTGGATCGAATCCGCCCGGCGGATTAACGACGAAGGGCCAGTGTGCTGGACAGCCTGTATGTGGTTTTTAGGCGGTTTTCTACATCCCCCTGGGTGAATACCGGACTGGTCCCCACGTTCCGCCTCAGTTACACGACTCGCAAACATTTGCAACACATTCGCACTATTCCATGGCTTACATTAGACACAGACATCTGGGTACACTGATTCCTCCCAGGGGGGTACGGGGTGGCGGCAGGAAGGACATCCGGCTACCCGTTAAGCTTAACATGCCACATCCGAATAACCAAGGCCACCCCTGCGTAACTGCGGGACAAGGCTCAGACAAAGAAAGGAGATGAAGAAAGAATAAAGCGTTGGTCGACCGCTGACTCTTACAAAAGCAGTAATTCGGTTTGGCGTTGATAGACAGGCTTGTTGAATATTCTCCTGACGGATATCGTGCCAGTCTGTCCAATTCGCACTTCATATTGTCAAAATGCCGAGGTGATTGGAGGATCCTGCTCATAATGCTCCAAACGCTGGGGAAGGATCGGCGACCTTGTTGGCCAAGGTAGCGCTTGGAAAGCACGAAGACAAGAAATAGAGACTCTCTCCATGTGCTGGCGGGTATTATCGTGCTGAAATATAAGCCCTGTTTGGCTTGCCACGAAGGGAAACGAAACAGGGCGTAGAATATCTTCGACATACCGATGTCCTGCAAGGGAGCCGCGAGTGACAACCATAGGGATCCTGCTATGAAAAGAAATGGTCCACAGATCATCACTCCTGGTTGTCGGGCCGTATGGAGGGTCACAGTCAGGTTGGTACCCCACCGCTGTCTGGGGCGTCTCATTCGATAGAGTAGAACTGCCTTCAGAGATAAGTTCCGCTTCGAGCTGAGCCCCGATGACCAGCGAAGACATGTCTGGAGACGCCCCAGACAGCGGCGGAATACCAACCTGACTGTGACCCTCCATACGGCCAGACAGGTGTGATGGTCTAGAATGCCATTTTATTTCATAGCAGGATTCCTTTGGCTGTCATCTCCGGCACCGATATAGCACAGCGGGACGTCGATGATATTCAATGCACCGTTTGTTGGCCCTCATGGTTATCCATCCTACACTCACATTGCATGGTGGTAACGCTCGCCCTCGCACGGCAGGAGTTTCTACTGCTTGTCCTCCTGCTCTCCAAATGCTACCTTAGCCAGCAAGTTCACCAGCTCTCTCCTCGACTGATAACATTTGGAATATTATGAGCAAGGCCTTTAAACTACCTTAGAAATTTGACAATTTAACGTGCCAGTTACATGGAATTTTACACGATATCTGTCGGGAGGACTATCCAAAAACTCTCTTAATCAAAACCAAACCGAAAAACTGCTTGCATAAGGGCCAGAGGTGAACAAAGGCGTCATTGACTCGCTCAGTTATGAAGCTGTTTCTTTCGAATAAATGCCGGCCACTGTGGCCGAGCGGTTCTAGGCGCTTCAGACCGGAACCGCGCTGCTGCTACGGTCGCAGGTTCGAATCCTGCCTCGGGCATGTATGTGTGTGATGTCTTTAGGTTAGTTATCTTTAAGTAGTTCTAAGTATAGGGGACTGATGACCTCATATGTTAAGTCCCATAGCGCTTAGAACCATTTGAAACATTTTTCCTTGAATAAATTATTCTTTTTTTCTGAAATTTTAATCACTTTTTTGTCTCTACATGTACATTACATCTACCGATTTCCGTCCCATTCGGGCAATTCTTTCGTAGTGATTTTTTTTCCTAGAGGATATTTTGTATTATACTGAGATTCAGATTGTAAAATACAGAAAATGAGTCTTCTATTAGCAAAAATTTATGCTCGCAAAAAAATTGAGGTTGTGCATGGAGCAAGTATCTGGCTGAGGGTCTCCTGGGTTCAAAAAAGTGTTTTTCGCAAAACGTGTAAGTATATTAAATTATGTTATCCTTCACGATCAGGTACTCCAATCGGTCGTATTTTTTTATAACGAAGACAAGACTGCTATGTTTGTTAAATCACGTAACTGTGATAGCACATACTTGAAGTCGGCTCTCTTTACAGAAACGTTTTACACTTTTCAGTTATGTGACGCAAATGGGTAAGTACTCGCTTCAGATCATACTGAAGAGAGAGAAATTTCTTATGTCTATTCCGAAACTTTCTACTGTAATTTATTTGCTTATATTGTGTACGTATTTCAAATAGTGTAATTGGAGCAACTTTTGTTATTATTGTTCCACGTTACAGTGCCATTATATTGCGTCTGACGCGACGCGAGAGTTCACCATCATGTGATAAAGCTATAGTGCGTGACCCGACTCGTGTGAGTATTTTCTACCGCAAGACACAGCCTACAGGAGAGCGAGCAAAATTTTTGTTATTCAAGTTGAACTACCAGGAACACGAAAGTTATACCTGTAGAGGAGATTGCCGACGAGACGCTGATGTTCAACGTGAACCTGAGAAGGTCTATGTTGGAGTCCATCGACATGTTTCAATAAGATATCGGTACACGTTTCGAAAACATAGAACCCAAATCGTTGTGTAGTTTTAGCGACAGGCAGTTCGATTAAACCAACAGAAAAAGAACTTACCATTCCTTTAGAAAGTTTATTTGACAGCATCCGTGACAAACCCTACGCCTAAGAAGATTTCTACAGACTGACAAAGTTCCAAAAAGAGAGTCTTGCTTCGGCATCTTTAAGAGTCTTACAGTTCGTGGCTGTATCTTAATTTTCATAATCCGTTCCCAATCCCATTAAGCCGTTGCGATTTCTTCTAACTTTGACTGTTTTGTTAGAGTCAAGTCACTGTAGGTTTTTAAAACCTTAGGTCCGCTATGAGTCAAATACTCTCTCTTTTTTGGCAATTTTATCAGTCGAAAGTAAAGTGTAGCTGAAGGTATCGATTCTCATGTAACTATTTCAAAATTTGAAGCAGAAAATGTTAGAACAAAGAGATTCTAAACCAGATGTTAAAATCAATTATCAGTAAAAATATTTTTCGTTACCTTAACTGCTTCATTAATAGTCAATAAAACTGTGGTATTTATAAAAATGTGTCCCCCTTATTAGTTTCTACCCATAAACCCTATTTACAAAGTACTAAACATTATATTTTACTCACTTAGCCACTTGTACAAAAAACTGCTTCCCTAAAAGAAGTTATTTGATTGTTTTGTGTGTACGGTACCGGGGCTGGTGGTGGTACAAAGGGCCCATTGTCCTCTTTATCACAAGGTTGCTGGTAAGATAAGACTTCGAGGAATCCTTCTACTCCCGGAATGAAGCGGAATCATACATCTTTCGGTGCAATCAGATACTCTGTGACGTACTGCCACATCTGGGGCGAAAGTACGACCTTGTTGTTGTTGTTGTTGTGGTCTTCAGTCCTGAGACTGGTTTGATGCAGCTCTCCATGCTACTCTATCCTGTGCAAGCTGCTTCATGCTTCATCTCCCAGTAACTACTGCAATCTAAATCCTTCTGAATCTGCTTACTGTATTCATCTCTTGGTCTCCCTCTACGATTTTTACCCTCCACGCTGCCCTCCAATACTAAACTGGTGATCCCTTGATGCCTCAGAACATGTCCTACCAACCGATCCCTTCTACTAGTCAAGTTGTGCCACAAATTTCTCTTCTCCCCAATCCTGTTCAATACCTCCTCATTAGTTATGTGATCTACCCATCTAATCTTCAGCATTCTTCTGTAGCACCACATTTCAAAAGCTTCTATTCTCTTCTTGTCCAAACTATTTATCGTCCATGTTTCACTTCCATACATGGCTACACTCCATACAAATACTTTCAGAAACGCCTTCCTGACATTTAAATCTATACTCGATGTTAACAAATTTCTCTTCTTCAGAAACGCTTTCCTTGCCATTGCCAGTCTACATTTTATATCCTTTCTACTTCGACCATTATCAGTTATTTTGCTCCCCAAATAGCAAAAATCCTTTACTACTTTAAGTGTATCATTTCCTAATCTAATTCCCTCAGCATCACCCGACTTTATTCGATTACAGTCCATTATCCTTGTTTTACTTTTGTTGATGTTCATCTTATATCCTCCTTTCAAGACACTATTCATTCCGTTCAACTGCTCTTCCAAGTCCTTTGCTGTCTCTGACAGAATCACAATGTCATCGGCAAACCTCAAAGTTTTTATTTCTTCTCCATGGATTTTAATACCTACTCCGAATTTTTCTTTTGTTTCCTTCACTGCTTGCTCAATATACGGATTAAACAACATCGGGGACAGGCTACAACCCTGTCTCACTCCCTTCCCAATCACTGCTTCCCTTTCATGTCCTTCGACTCTTATAACTGCCATCTGGTTTCTGTACAAGTTGTAAATGGCCTTTCGCTCCCTGTATTTTACCCCTGCCACCTTTAGAATTTGAAAGAGAGTATTCCAGTCAACATTGTCAAATGCTTTCTCTAAGTCTACAAATGCTAGGAACGCAGGTTTGCCTTTCCTTAATCTTTCTTCTAAGATAAGTCGTAAGGTCAGTATTGCCAGACGTGTTCCAGTATTTCTACGGAATCCAAACTGATCTTCCACGAGGTCGGCTTCTACAAGTTTTTCCATTCGTCTGTAAAGAATTCGTGTTAGTACTCTGCAGCTGTGGCTTATTAAACTGATTGTTCGGTAATTGTCACATCTGTCAACACCTGCTTTCTTTGGGATTGGAATTATTATATTCTTCTTGAAGTCTGAGGGTATTTCGCCTGTCACATACATCTTGCTTACCAGATGGTAGAGTTTTTCAGGACAGGCCCTCCCAAGGCTGTCAGTAGTTCTAATGGAATGTTTTCTACTCCCGGGGCCTTGTTTCGACTCAGGTCTCTCAGTGCTCTGTCAAACTCTTCACGCAGTATCATATCTCCCATTTCATCTTCATCTACATCCTCTTCCATTTCCATAATATTGTCCTCAACTACATCGCCCTTGTATAAACCCTCTATATACTCCTTCCACCTTTCTGTCTTTCCTTCTTTGCTTAGAACTTGGTTTCCATCTGAGCTCTTAATATTCATACAAGTGGTTCTCTTTTCTCCAAAGGTCTCTTTAATTTTCCTGTAGGCAGTATCTATTTTACCCCTGGTGAGACAAGTCTCTACATCCTTACGTTTGTCCTCTAGCCATCCCTGCTTAGCCATTTTGCACTTCCTGTCGATCTCATTTGTGAGACGTTTGTATTCCTTTTTGCCTTCTTCATTTACTTTTTATATTTTCTCCTTTCATCAATTAAATTCAATATTTCTTCTGTTACCCAAGGATTTCTACCAGAATTCGTCTTTTTACTTACTTGATCGTCTGCTGCCTTCACTACTTCATCCTTCAGAGCTACCCATTCTTCTTCTAGTGTATTTCTTTCCCCCATGCCTGTCAATTGTTCCCTTATGCTCTCCTTGAAATTCTGTACAACCTCTGGTTCTTTCAGTTTATCCAGGTCCCATCTCCTTAAGTTCCCACCTTTTTGCAGTTTCTTCAATTTTAATCTACAGTTGATAACCAATAGATTGTGGTCAGAGACCACATCTGCCCCTGGAAACGTCTTACAATTTAAATCCTGGTTCCTAAATCTCTGTCTTATCATTATATAATCTATCTGAAACCTGTCAGTACCTCCAGGCTTCTTCCATGTATACAACCTTCTTTTATGATTCTTGAACCAAGTGTTAGCCATCATTAAGTTGTGCTCTGTGCAAAATTCTCCCAGACGGCTTCCTCTTTCATTTCTTCCCCCCAATCCATATTCCCCTACTACGTTTCCTTCTCTTCCTTTTCCTACTACCGAATTCACCCATGACTATTAAATTTTCGTCTCCCTTCACTATCTGAATAATTTCTTTTATTTCATCATACATTTCTTCAATTTCTTCGTCATCTGCAGAGCTAGTTGGCATATAAACTTGTACTACTGTGGTAACCGTGGGCTTCGTGTATATCTTGGCCACAATAATGCGTTCACTATGCTGTTTGTAGCAGCTTACCCGCACTCCTAATTTTTTATTCATTATTAAACCTACTCCTGCATTCCCCCGTTTTGATTTTGTATTTATAACCCTGTATTCGCCTGACCAAAAGTCTTGTTCCTCCTGCCACCGAACTTCACTAATTCCCACTATATCTAACTTTAACCGATCCATTTCCCTTTTTAAATTTTCTAACCTACCTGCCCGATTAAGGGATGTGACATTCCACGCTCCGATCCGTAGAACGCCAGTTTTCTTTCTCCTGATAACGACGTCCTCCTGAGTAGTCCCCGCCCGGAGATCCGAATGGGGGACTATTTTACCTCCGGAATATTTTACCCAAGAGGACGCCATCATCATTTAACCATACAGTAAAGCTGCATGCCCTCGGGAAAAATTACGGCTGGTATTTCCCCTTGCTTTCAGCCGATCGCAGTACCAGCACATCAAGGCCGTTTTGGTTAATGTTACAAGGCCAGATCAGTCAATCATCCAGACTGTTGCCCCTGCAACTACTGAAAAGGCTGCTGCCCCTCTTCAGGAACCACACGTTTGTCTGGCCTCTCAACAGATACTCCTCCGTTGTGGTTGCACCTACGGTACGGCTATCTGTATCGCTGAGGCACGCAAGGCTCCCCACCAACGGCAAGGTCCATGGTTCATGGGGGGGGGGGGGGAGGGAGGAGTACGACCCTAAATAGATTGAAAGCCTGCCCTTCACCCAGCCCGTGGTGAGGTCACAGCTGTGGCACTAAACTGAGAGAAAATCACTCCCATCTCTCCATTGACCAATAATGATCTGGCCCCTTCAGCCCCTCTCCCCCTTTTATAACTACAGGCCCGTCGTTCTAGGTCTGCTCAAGATAGTGAAAGGAAAATCAGCAGCAGAGCTATCCTACTTAAAAAATGATGGTAAATACTACTGTAATTACTAATGAAAGACACTTGTAGCACTACAGTGTGTGACTATAGGACAGCTGAAATACTATAATAAAATGAGACCACGACAAATTATACAAAATGGTGGCATATTTCACGAAGTTAGGCACACTAACATTACAGTGTTGCAGCATTATTATAAAATAATGACGTCACAATGTATTGCAACCGCTTCCGCCTGACACTGACAATTTCTACAATTTTACCGAATTTCCTCCAACACTCACGCCTCCATTCTAAGATATAAATGTTTGACTGAAATAGCTCAGTCCAGTATTTAAATAAAATACACCATTAAATTACTACAGCTAGTACAATGTGATATTGTAACAACACCGAATGAAGAAAGTTTCACAAACAAAAAAAAATCACAAATAAAAAAAATAAAAAAGTATCAAGTCATGTCACTTCATTGTTAGTGAGTGATGTCTGTATTACGCTTTAAACAATTTACCCCACCATATGATAGGAGTGGTAGAGGAAATGCTAGTGATTTGAAAATGCAAGGATGAGTCCTAAGTGTGACCATCCCATTGTTCACGTGTCACTATGCAGATAACGAGCCGAGTTCTACATCTGGCCAGTGATCCACGGAGCTGCGCTTGTCTGCCTAGTCCACGGAGCAGATACTCCGCCAGCTGGCCATCCTTGCTCTGCACACTTCCACTCTGGAAAGCGTCATCGCCGTTCTGCTGGCAAACCGCAACCTACTGCGGAGTGCAGGACCCATCTGCCATGCCTCATGCCGTGTCCGTGACGTCATTGAGTCAACACTTGGCAGGCTGGTACACCACTCAATCGCCCGAGCAGTTGCCAAACGATAAAGCACACTGTAAGTATAAACAGTCCCCGTATCACTGGGTAGGATTAGTCTCTAGTGTACGGGAAGTCCTCGAGTACATCGCCCTTGTATAGACCCTCTATGTACTCCTTCGAACTTCGTGCTTTCCCTTCTTTGCTTAGAACTGTGTTTCCATCTGAGCTCTCGGTATTCATACAAGTGGTCTTGAAAGGAGGAGAAAATATGAACGTCAACAAAAGCAAAACGAGTTTAATGGTATGTAGTCGAACGAATTGAATGGGATGATGCTGAGGGAATTAGACTAGGAAATGAGACACTTAAAGTAGTAAATCAGTTTTTCTATTTGGGGAGCAAAATAACTGATGATGGTCGAAGTAGAGAGAATATAAAATGTAGACTGGCAATGGCAAGGAAAGCGTTTCTGAAGAAGAGAATTTGTTTTTGTAATAACAGATAGCTCTAAATATAGAAAAATGTAAGCTATGCAGATGAGGGAAAGAGAACCACTTGTATGAATACCGAGAGCTCAGATGGAAACACAGTTCTAAGCAAAGAAGGGAAAGCACGAAGTTCGAAGGAGTACATAGAGGGTCTATACAAGGGCGATGTACTCGAGGACAATAATATGGAAATGGAAGAGGATATAGATGAAGATAAAGTAGGAAATATGATACTGCGTGAAGAGTTTGACACAGTACTGAAAAAAAAATCTCCGGGAGTGGACAACATTCCATTAGAACTACTGATAGCCTTGGGAGAGCCAGCCCTGACAAAACTCTACCATCTGGTAAGCAAGAAGTATGTGACAGGCGAAATACCCTCAGACTTCAAGAAGAATATAATAATTCCAATCCCAAAGAAAGTAGGTGTTGACAGATGTGAAAATTAGCGAACTATCATTTTAATAAGTCACGGATGCAAAATACTAAAGCGAATTCTTTAGAGACGAATCAAAAAACTGGTATAAGCCGACCTCGTGGAAGATCAGTTTGGATTCCGTAGAAGTGTTGGAACACGTGAGGCAACGACTTATCTTAGAAGATAGATTAAAGAAAGGCAAACCTACGTTTCTAGCACTTGTAGACTTAGAGAAAGCTTTTGACAATGTTGACTGGAATACTCTCTTTCAAGTTCTGAAGGTGGCAGGGGTAAAATACAGAGAGCGAAAGGCTATTTACAACTTGTACAGAAACCAGATAGTAGTTATAAGAGTCGAGGGCAACGAAAGGTAAGCAGTGGTTGGGCAGGGAGTGAGACAGGTTTGTAGCCTATCCCCGATGTTATTCAATCCGTATATTGAGCAAGCAGTAAGGGAAACAAAAGAAAAGTTCGGAGTAGGTATTAAAATCCATGGAGAGGAAAATAAAACTTTGAGATTTGCCGATGACATTGTAATTCTGTCAGAGACAGCAAAGTACCTGGAAGAGCAGTTGAACGGAATGGACAGTGTCTTGAAAGGAGGAGAGAATATGAACGTCAACAAAAGCAAAACGAGTTTAATGGTATGTAGTCGAACGAATTGAATAGGATGATGCTGAGGGAATTAGACTAGGAAATGAGACACTTAAAGTAGTAAATCAGTTTTTCTATTTGGGGAGCAAAATAACTGATGATGGTCGAAGTAGAGAGAATATAAAATGTAGACTGGCAATGGCAAGGAAAGCGTTTCTGAAGAAGAGAAATTTGTTAACATCGAGTATAGATTTAAATGTCAGGAAGGCGTTTCTGAAAGTATTTGTATGAAGTGTAGCCATGCATGGAAGTGAAACGTGGACGATAAATAGTTTAGATAAGAAGAGAATAGAAGTATTCGAAATGTGGTGCTACAGAAGAATGCTGATGATTGGATGGGTAGATTACATAACTAATGAGAAGATATTGAATAGAATTGGGGAGAAGTGAAATTTGTGTCACAACTTGACTAGCGGAACGGATTGGTTAGTAGGACATGTTCTGAGGCATCAAGGGATCACCAATTTAGTATTGGAGGGCAGCGTGGAGGGTAAAAATCGTAGAGGGAAACCAAGAGATGAATACACTAAGCAGAATAAGAAGTTTGTAGGTTGCAGTAGATGGGGGATGAATAATCTTGCACAAGATAGAGTAGCATGGAGAGCTGCATCAAACCAGTCTCAGGACTGAAGACCACAACAACAACAACAACAACAACATGCAGATGAGTGGGAAAACAATCCTGTAATGTTCGAATACAACATTAGTAGCGGGCCGTTTGACTTATTCACGTCGATTAAATATCTAAGCATAGCGCTGCAAAACAATGTGAAATGGAATGAGCATGTAAGGACCGTTGTAGGGAAGGCGAATGGTCGAGTTCCGTTTATTGGGAGAATTTTAGGTAAGTGTGGTTCAAATGGCTCTGAGCACTATGGGACTTAACATCTGTGGTCATCAGTCCCCTAGAACTTAGTACTAATTAAACCTAACTAACCTAAGGACATCACACACATCCATGCCCGAGGCAGGATTCGAACCTGCGACCGTAGCGGTCACGCGGTTCCAGACTGAAGCGCCTAGAACCGCACGGCCACACCGGCCGGCAGGTAAGTGTGGTTCATGTGTTAGGGCGACCGCACGTATAGCACTAGTGTGACCCACTGTTGAGTACTGTTTGAGTGCTTGTGGTCTGCACCAGGTCAGATTAAAGGAAGACATCGAATCAGTTCGGAGTCGGGCTGCTAGATTTCTTACCAGTAGATTCGAAAAACAAGCAAGTATTACGAAGATGTTTAAGAATTCCCTACAGGGAAGGCGGTGTTATTTTGCGGAGAGCACTACTGAGAAAATTTAGATAACCAGCTTTTGACTGCATATCGATTCCACTGCCGCCAACGTATATTTCGCGTAAGGACCATGAAGATAACATTACGGAGATTAGGGCTCGTACGGAGGCGTACAGATAGTCGTTTCTCTCTCGTTCTGTTTTCGAGCGGAACAGAAAGAGAAACGACCATCCGGGCTTTGTAATAGAAATGGAATCATGGGATGATGTTGTGGTGGCCCTCAGCTACGTACCCTCCGACTCAGAGTTGCAATAATAAAAGTTTTGGCTGTTTTTGTTGTCTAGAGGCTGGGATACGTAATTGCCACATTAGACGCCAAATACTGCTGAGTCTACAGTATACGCGAAGAATACACACATTAATCGAATAGTCGAAGGTTTCTATTACTCGGAAATTGTGAATTCTTAATGTAACGTATAAATTTATTAATGAAAGATTGCAATTAAATAAAATTTGCAGGTACTATCTTAACGACTTTAAATAATGCGTACGATAGTAGAAGTACTTTTGAGAATGTGGTATATTTATGGAAAACACTTGTTGTGTCTGTGGTCCAGTAATTAAATAAGATTGATTGGCGACTCCATGTTGTCTTGTGCACTACGACCAGATAACAGGTATACTTGAAAAAAGAGACAGCATTGGTCGTATATTTTTTACTGTTGCCAAATCGATTTTCTGTCTCTGAGTGACCATCTTCAGTGCTATATTGTATAACTTAAATTGGGATGCACTGTTGTCACTAAGCTTACGGCAATCACATAGAGTCTATGTGATTGCCGTAAGCTTAGTGACAACAGTGCATCCCAATTTAAGCTATACAATATAGCACTGAAGATGGTCACTCAGAGACAGAAAATCGATTTTGCAATAGTAAAAAATATACGACCAATGCTGTCTCTTTTTTCAATTAAATAAGATATAAGTTGAATAACAGGGAAACAATAGATTCCTACTTAACGTAATTAGTTATGAACAACAACATAACTCGCGAGATATTCACTTCTGAACGCACACTACGTCTTCACTGCAGAAACCACGGAAATCACACAAGAGCACAGGTCGGCACTCCGAAACATTTCTATCCTCCACAACCACGCGCAAACTGCTCCACTGTCCAAGTCTTTCCGCCGACTGTCCGTCCGTCGCGCCGTCACGTCCTGAACTTCCCGTGTCCTGTGCCGTCCTCCCCCTCGAGCCACACTCTTCCCAACTCCCTCGTGTCCTCTCCGGAAACGATGCTGCTCCACAACCTCCATACGTCTCTCTTAGTAACGAGCGCTGTGATTGGCTAGAGCCCTCCCTCCAAGTCTCCAGGCCAACGTACACTCACAAACATATTGAAACACATTCGAAACACTGGATTTACATTTAAATAACTTGAAATTAAATAAATATTCCTACGGCTGGACCATAAACACGCTCTAACACACATTCTTAAATATATAAACAAAGCAAATAAACATATATCAAAGGAATAGAAACAAAAGATGGGCCAGTAGCCTAATGCCTCTGTGCTTTCTAAAAGACAGTAAATAATAGACCAATTTCTTCATGATTACCATATAATAGATATAAACAAAGACATAAATGAATAAATATTTTTATAAGCATGCTGCTACCGTTTATTCGTGTAGCTGTGGAATACTTATGGCCTGATGCGATCGATAATAATTGGCGACTTTGACCTCCAATAACTCATGTACTACGGAAGTTACATGCCTGTAATTTATACCAATTTAGGTGTACACTAATACCTTTCTAAAGACACGCCTATCGATAAAATCGGACATTCGTTGCGTGGTGTTACTTGTATAATTTACTGTCAGATACTAAACTTTAGACTAATAAAGATATTGAAAACTGATTACACCATCAGAATCGTCGTACAAATAATGATAGTACATGTTTCTTTTTGAGGTATCATGATTCATCTGGCTATTATTAATTTCTATATGAACTGCGAAATGTCTGCCATTATGGTTTCACGAAGTCCGCCATCTTTGGCACTACCGGCATACAAATCTCCTTCATCGACACAAAGCACAGTCCTCGTCACAGCGTCAACATGCATCTCCCAGCCATGCGCTTGGGCTGGACCCCTCTTGCTTCGGTCAACGTCCGGCACCCCATGGTCGGCCTGCCGGGCGGCCCGCACCCGCTAAGCGGCCCGTGCGGCCACTTCAATTCCGAACTTAGAATATTTTCAGGGCTCCACAATTCGCCCGTTACCTCACAAACAGCAGTGGTACATGCACCATACCGTGGCTTGTTGGGTATATATCTGAAAATAAATACCAAGCCTTGCACCACCATTATTAATGTATAATACCGCTGTAAGACTGTCCTCACTAGACTTGTAAAGACACGTGTGACATCACCAAGTGTACACTTTAAAGAATTAATGCCACCATAGGACAGGAACGATAGAGGAAGTGGGCAATTACCTGAAAAGATGAGAGAGATAATAGTGTAATAGACCCAGTGCTCTCACACCACTCCACAGGAAACAGCCCAGAGCCGAGTGTAATGGGAACGGAATGACAGAGAAATGTACTTTTTTACAAACAAACTAAGAAATGTGCATGTTGCAGTCCCGCCGTCTTCTCGCGACCGACTGGAAAACTTGCTCAAGAAAGATTGACATCCCCGCCTACACCACAACCTTCGACTGAGTTGTCTCCACCAGACACAACTCACCCACATCCTCCACGTGCCGGCAGCACCAGTGGCGGCGTTTCACGGAAGCATGGAACGCGGTAAGACAGACAAGTCGCCACCAGCATCAGCGGAGGAGGAGGAGAAAGCAATCCGTAAACACAAAAGAAATTTATTACACAATTCTCTAATTCTCGAGGATACTTCCAGAAAATGAAACGTTATTAACATAGGAGTTATAAGAACGTAGGCTTCCGCGGGCGGTGTCATAGTGATTAAAATTCTTCTGGGTATTATGCCGCGTCATTGCTAAAAACTAACAACAATAATAAACTACAACCGACGTTTCGGCCGAATTGCAACGGCGTTCCTCAGGGGCTTTGCAATTCGGCCGAAACGTCGCTTTTAGTTTATTATTGTTGTTAGTTTTTAGCAGTGATACGGCATAATACCCAAAAGAATTTTAGTCAACATAGGAGTTAGCTTATACTACTGGGCTAGCAAAGCCCTCTCATTCAGTAATGTACTAAAAAATCGAAATCGTTTCCCAAGTGTATCAGGCTGCCGGAAAAATAATACTATTGTATTTTAGGTATTACACGACTGCTAGCGTTTCCAACATCTTGTCACCAATAGTAAAATGGAATTGCAACACATACCGTTACGTGTTTGTATCATCAGAACACTAAGAACTCTATCATTTGGGAAGAGACAACACGAACCAACCAGTCACGTAAACTCATTCCATCAATAGTGTCAATATGTGTACTACATTTAGGAGTCATTACCAGAAGTAGCGTCATTATTACATTTACATCTGCAATGACAATTTCGCAATTCATAAGTAAGTGCCTGGCACAGGCTTCATCGAACCACCATCAGAATGCATCTCTTTCGTTCAGCTCTCGAAAAACATGAAGGAAAAAGGAAAACTTTTTAAGAGAAAAACACGAGTGACAAGACGTGAACATGTGTTTAGGGTTTGCGACTGTCTGTATGATTCACGGTTCAGTCTGAAGTTGTCCAGACTATGCAATCCTTGAACTGGTTTCCTACCTCTCAGCAGCTGCTGCGCCTGGTCGAACTGGGGATGGGGTCGCCTTGGGGCGTGCTTCACAACGTGTCCAGAGCTTTCGACACGGTGTTGCACGGTGGCCTCTTGTACAAACTCTCTGTGCGTGGGGTACTGACGTCACACGAGGTCCTTCTTCGGTTATACTTTGCTAGGACGATTTCCATGTGAGGATGGACGACGGATCATCCGCCGAGCAGCAGATACGTGCAGACGTCGCGTCTGTAGAGTTGGTTCTGTGCACCGATGATACAGCGCCGTTGATCTACAGCACGAATCTCAAGATCAGGTGCGACTCACTCACTGGATTCATGGTCGACGAAGTGGCGCTCGAGATTCAACGCTTCCGAGAGTCAGGCAGTAATATTCACCCGAAGGATGCTGTCACCAGATCTGCCGCCCACCAACATTCTGGAAGTCCCCATCCCATGGACGAAGACCGCGTAACATCTTAGGACGACCCTCGATAAGAGGCTCACATGGGCGTCGCATACACGTGACGTCAGAAGCAGAGCAGTGGGCGCCTTCGACCCCTGTGTCCACTGCTTAACCCTCCTGCGCCACAGTATTACGCTCTACGCGACTCTGGTCAGACCAGTGTTAGAGTACACGACCGTGGTGCGGAGAAAAGCCGCCGACACTCATATCATAGTTCTGCAAAGGGTTCAGAATAGGGCTCTTAAGCTCGCTCTTCACCTACCTAGGCTATGTTCGTCTGATGCACGAAGAGACAGGCATCGTGCTGCTGCGGGGCAGATTCTGCAGACTGCTCGCTCTTTCTACAAAAAGGTTGGGCAATCCTATAATCGGTTCATCCTGGACTGGACCACCAACAACACAGCAGGCCGATAACACGTTGGCCGCGGTTTTTTAGGTTAGATGGCCTTGGGCAAGTACAGAAAGGGCAACAGCCTCAACGGGTGCGGGGCAAAGTCAGGACATGCGGGGACCAAGCAGCAATCGGTATTGTAATTGTCAACTGTCGAAGCTGCGTTGGTAAAGTACCGGAACTTCAAGCGCTGATAGAAAGCACCGAAGCTGAAATCGTTATAGGTACAGAAAGCTGGCTTAAGCCAGAGATAAATTCTGCCGAAATTTTTACAAAGGTACAGACGGTGTTTAGAAAGGATAGATTGCATGCAACCGGTGGTGGAATGTTCGTCGCTGTTAGTAGTAGTTTATCCTGTAGTGAAGTAGAAGTGGATAGTTCCTGTGAATTATTATGGGTGGAGGTTACACTAAACAACCGAACTAGGTTAATAATTGGCTCCTTTTACCGACCTCCCGACTCAGCAGCATTAGTGGCAGAACAACTGAGAGAAAATTTGGAATACATTTCACATAAAATTTCCCAGCATGTTATAGTCTTAGGTGGAGATTTCAATTTACCAGATATAGACTGGGACACTCAGATGTTTAGGACGGGTGGTAGGGACAGAGCATCGAGTGACATTATACTGAGTGCACTATCCGAAAATTACCTCGAGCAATTAAACAGAGAACCGACTCGTGGAGATAACATCTTGGACCTACTGATAACAAACAGACCCGAACTTTTCGACTCTGTATGTACAGAACAGGGAATCAGTGATCATAAGGCCGTTGCAGCATCCCTGAATATGGAAGTTAATAGGAATATAAAAAAAGGGAGGAAGGTTTATCTGTTTAGCAAGAGTAATAGAAGGCAGATTTCAGACTACCTAACAGATCAAAACGAAAATTTCTGTTCCGACACTGACAATGTTGAGTGTTTATGGAAAAAGTTCAAGGCAATCGTAAAATGCGTTTTAGACAGGTACGTGCCGAGTAAAACTGTGAGGGACGGGAAAAACCCACCGTGGTACAACAACAATGTTAGGAAACTACTGCGAAAGCAAAGAGAGCTCCACTCCAAGTTTAAACGCAGCCAAAACCTCTCAGACAAACAGAAGCTAAACGATGTCAAAGTTAGCGTAAGGAGGGCTATGCGTGAAGCGTTCATTGAATTCGAAAGTAAAATTCTATGTACCAACTTGACAGAAAATCCTAGGAAGTTCTGGTCTTACGTTAAATCAGTAAGTGGCTCGAAACAGCATATCCAGACACTACGGGATGATGATGGCATTGAAACAGAGGATGACACGCGTAAAGCTGAAATACTAAACACCTTTTTCCAAAGCTGTTTCACAGAGGAAGACCGCACTGCAGTTCCTTCTCTAAATCCTCGCACAAACGAAAAAAATGGCTGACATCGAAATAAGTGTCCAAGGAATAGAAAAGCAACTGGAATCACTCAATAGAGGAAAGTCCACTGGACCTGACGGGATACCAATTCGATTCTACACAGAGTACGCGAAAGAACTTGCCCCCCTTCTAACAGCCGTGTACCGCAAGTCTCTAGAGGAACGGAGAGTTCCAAATGATTGGAAAAGAGCACAGATAGTCCCAGTCTTCAAGAAGGGTCGTCGAGCAGATGCGCAAAACTATAGACCTATATCTCTTACGTCGATCTCTTGTAGAATTTTAGAACATGTTTTTTGCTCGCGTATCATGTCATTTCTGGAAACCCAGAATCTACTATGTAGGAATCAACATGGATTCCGGAAACAGCGATCGTGTGAGACCCAACTCGCTTTATTTGTTCATGAGACCCAGAAAATATTAGATACAGGCCCCCAGGTAGATGCTATTTTTCTTGACTTCCGGAAGGCGTTCGATACAGTTCCGCACTGTCGCCTGATAAACAAAGTAAGAGCCTACGGAATATCAGACCAGCTGTGTGGCTGGATTGAAGAGTTTTTAGCAAACAGAACACAGCATGTTGTTATCAATGGAGAGACGTCTACAGACGTTAAAGTAACCTCTGGCGTGCCACAGGGGAGTGTTATGGAACCATTGCTTTTCACAATATATATAAATGACTTAGTATATAGTGTCGGAAGTTCCATGCGGCTTTTCGCGGATGATGCTGTAGTATACAGAGAAGTTGCAGCATTAGAAAATTGTAGCGAAATGCAGGAAGATCTGCAGCGGATAGGCACTTGGTGCAGGGAGTGGCAACTGACCCTTAACATAGACAAATATAATGTATTGCGAATACATAGAAAGAAGGATCCTTTATTGTATGATTATATGATAGCGGAACAAACACTGGTAGCAGTTACTTCTGTAAAATATCTGGGAGTATGCGTGCGGAACGATTTGAAGTGGAATGATAATATAAAATTAATTGTTGGTAAGGCGGGTACCAGGTTGAGATTCATTGGGAGAGTCCTTAGAAAATGTAGTCCATCAACAAAGGAGGTGGCTTACAAAACACTCGTTCGACCTATACTTGAGTATTGCTCATCAGTGTGGGATCCGTACCAGATCGGTCTGACGGAGGAGATAGAGAAGATCCAAAGAAGAGCGGCGCGTTTCGTCACAGGGTTATTTGGTAACCGTGAAAGCGTTACGGAGATGTTTAATAAACTCAAGTGGCAGACTCTGCAAGAGAGGCGCTCTGCATCGCGGTGTAGATTGCTCGCCAGGTTTCGAGAGGGTGCGTTTCTGGATGAGGTATCGAATATATTGCTTCCCCCTACTTATACCTCCCGAGGAGATCACTAATGTAAAATTAGAGGGATTAGAGCGCGCACGGAGGCTTTCAAACAGTCGTTCTTCCCGCGAACCATACGCGACTGGAACAGGAAAGGGAGGTAATGACAGTGGCACGTAAAGTGCCCTCCGCCACACACCGTTGGGTGGCTTGCGGAGTATCAATGTAGATGTACTGCAAGGATAACTTTCACTGCTGCAGCCTCAGGACAAGCAAGAGATTCCAGCCATATGAGCGACAAGGGTGACCAGAAGGACCTGAGGAACCAGAAAAGTATAAAGATAACATCGTCTTCTCTACGAATGCACTGGATACACCCATGTAGCATCGAAATCGTTTATTAATGCGTTAACTTGTGGTCATAGTTTTGACTAAAACATAGTTTATCTTTTCTCCTTCTATCCATTTAGGTCTATGTACTGTGATATAGTCGTCAATGGCGTTTCATTTTCATAAGTGATTCACCTCATGCATATACGTGTGGTGTTATCTATTTCTAATATATCTATTACACTGAATATTTACAAATCCACAACTCAGTGCGAAATTAGGTTGTGTATCTGTCTGTTTACATTAGCGAGTACAACCGTACTTTTTGTACATATTTTCTTATGCAGCCAAAATTATTTTACTTAAAGTAGAGATGAAGGCAGAGCTGAACGTTTGCAGAAAAGTCGACAGGATCGATTGCGGACCTCTGGTACAGAGCCAAGCGGAGGGTCTGAATCAGAGGCTCGGACGGTTCTGCGTCCGTGTAGGTTGCAGATTCCACGACTTGCGCCATAGGGTGGCTGGGTTTCTGATTGCGCTGAATAAGTCAGGAGTCCACTATACGCAGGAGGCGGCTACACGGGTAGCTGTGTGGCGTATACTGGGCGGCATTTTTGGTTAGAGGGTCTCGGGAAAACACAAAACGGGCTTCCGTCAGAAAGGGTGCAGGACGAACACAGGAAGGACGTAGATACAGCAACCATCAGTATAACAGTTGTAAGTTGTCGCAGCTGTGTTGGGAAAGTAACAGAGCTCCAAGCGCTAATAGAAAGCATTAATGCTCAAATAGTTATAGGCACTGAAAACTGGCTAAAGCCGAAATTTTTGGGAAGAACGTAACGGTGTTCCGAAAGGATAGGTTAAATACAGTTGGCGGTGGCTTGTTTGTTGCTGTTACAAGTAGTTTATCTTCGCCAGGTACTGTACCTATAGACGTTGAACAACACCACTCTTCCACCACCGACGTGACACCTCCTTCGGACTCGACAGCAACTCCATTGGATGCACACCATACATGCACCTTTACGTGGTCTAACGGTGTAGAAGAGAAAACATCCATCGTTGAGACGGCAGCGAATGCTGCTGCAGCAACCCACGACTGCTAATCAACAGGGTTACTGGATGGGGATGTGAAGCCTGTTGGGACAACGTTTCTGTGCGCTGCTGCTCTTCGTGTCTCCATGAGCCTCTCAGTTGCCCCAATTCCGCGACAAAACTTACAGGATTGGCTCCATCAATGTCAACACCACAGGCACCCCTCATAAACAACGAGTGCTCCACGAAATGTTGAGGGCGTCGGACCTCGAAGTTGCCCTTCTGCAAGTAGTTCGTCAGGCGGCGTTTCCTTATGTCTATGGCTATGTTTCTTGCCTCACGCCATGTGCTGACAGTGGCAGTAGGACGGCTGTCCTTTCAGAGGCATTGAGGTAGACGACATGGGTTGCCTACCGTCAGCTAGGGGTCTTTCAGTGAATTTTCAAACGGTTCAAATGGCTCTAAGCACTATGAGAGTTAACATCTGAGGTTACCAGTCCCCCAGTCTTAAAACATCTTAAACCTAACTAACCTAAGGACAGCACACACAGCCACGCCCGAGGCAGGATTCGAACCTGCGACAGTAGCAGCAACACGGTTCCGCACTGAATCGCCTAGAACCGCTCGGCCACAGCGGCTGGCACTGTGAATTTTCATGGTGTCCGAATGATGAGTGTTTACGCTCCATCGGGCAGGGCCAAACGACGCGAATGGTCGCGATTCTATTCAGAAGAGATCGCTCCTTTGTTTGCGGGCCGCTATGATCATATTATTGATAGAGGAGACTTCAGTTGTGTGTTATCCAAGAAATACCAAAATCCCCATTTTACCACATGCTGGGAACTCAAGCTGCTCGTGCATGAACTGTACCTCACCGATACTTGGGACCGGGTGCGTGGTGATCGACATGGATATTCGTATGTCATGACTGTGTCTACGTTTCCCAAGGAATCGTAAGTGCCTCGCTTGACGCTGAGTTAATGCTCACCGCCTTCTCAGACCGTATCGCCTACATTTGCACTATTTCACTCCAGAGGCAGAAATTGTCGCGCGCTCGAGGCCTGTGGAAGCTGAATGTCACCCATCTCGAGTGTCCGGAATGCATGTAAGTCGTAGAATCGACGTGGAACGACTGTGAGAGGCGTCGTCCAGCGCATCCTTCAACACTCCGGTGCCTGCTTTACGTCATTCGATGATGAATTATGGTCGCGACAAAATGCTATGCAATGATATACCATGGAATACTATTTCACAATTTGTAACACCCCTTCCAACACTTATCTGGATTTGGCCTGTGTTCACCCCAGCTCATTGACTAACAGATCAACAGAGAGTGCAAAACTGCCGCAATATCGGATAACGCAAAGAAAGTAATAAGGCCCTGTGACTCCTGATTGAACTGCGATGGCAGTGTTGACATTAATTGATTCAGGATTGATCCCTTTTAATTAATAAGGGGAACACATTGATGTTATATTCAGCTATTGAACACCAGATACAAATGTTGAACATAAAATTGATTAAGAAAATGACTTGAGATTTCAACTACTTGATGGAAAACAGATACAGTCGATTAGCACAAATTTATTTTAACTCACGACCTTCAATCATCACATTACATGACTCTCCTAACGGGTAGTGGGAATAACTTGCGTTTACGTAGAGTAAAGCGCGATAGATCAAAATTAATTCCTATCGACTGACCGAGGCGTAATGCGAAGTGCGAGAAGAATTCTACAATACGCGGCCCATGAAACCCTCGTATAAACTTTGCCGACGTGATCCAACAAATTAATCAGTGGCCTAACTCAAGCTGGAACGGGAGCAGTATCACCGAATTCAGCGTGGCGGGGCGTCGTCGTTGTGCGGACGTCGGCCGGCTTCGTGGTGCTGCAAGGCTGCGCTCGTCTATTCACTCCTGTCTATCGTACTCAGTTCATAGCTGAACGAAAACTTTCTATCTCCAAGCTCTAACGTTCCATTTGCTAAGTCCTAAACTGCAGAGATGCTCACTCTCTCTCAGGCAAGCTGAGTAACGAGCGCCACCTCCGCACTCTAGGCAAGCTAGGAACGGAAAACCTCTACAGAGACTTTTGCAAGTCCGCTCTTTGCCTCTGTTTCCCCTCCATCAAAATCACTTACGCCAATTGCAGCGCAAGTTGCGTTAATTAAGCGTTGCTTCCCGGCGCCTACCAATGCCTGCTCTGGGTCCTCCCAGGCCACCCATCAAGGTTAGCATCTGCATAAAACACCAATTTTTCCGAAATTCTGACACCCAGGAGAGTACTTCAAATTCCTTGGTCCTATGTTCCAATCGGAGGCCGGCGTATTTCAAGCTGTCGCTCTTCACCTGATTTACTTCAGACTCTGCGGACCGTGAACTCAGTGTGAAGTTGCTATATTCATGCACACGCATAATTCAGCCTCTGTTGACCGCTCCACCATAGCTTTGCGTGGCTTTCTCGCATGTTTCACTGAAAACAGGACGGCGGATATTTATCAACAGGCGTACAAATTCTCCGTCTGCTTCCTGGTTCACCAGCATGGGGTCAACCACCCCCTCACTGTCATTCATCTTAAGGCAGCTGGAGGCCATGCCCTGTTACCGCTTTCTCAGAGTTTGAGCCGCCCCAAGCTGCCTATTGTCGCTTCCCTTCGCCGCTCCCCAGCCGCGCGCCGCCACCCGGCCATGGTCACTCTGAATACTTGCCTGGGATAAACTAGCCTCCAGTAAATTGACGCGTTTCCACAAAGTTTTCACGTCGCGTGAATTACTTTTAAACCATCACCCAACATTAATTATTCCAATACGCCCATACTATACCCTCTACGCCGGCCGGAGTGGCCGAGCGGTTAAAGGCGCTACAGTCTGGAACCGCACGACCGCTATGGTCGCAGGTTCGAATCCTGCCTCGGGCATGGATGTGTGTGATATCCTTAGGTTAGTTAGGTTTAAGTAGTTCTAAGTTCTAGGGGACTTATGACCACAGCAGTTGAGTCCCATAGTGCTCAGAGCCATTTGAACCATATACCCTCTACAAGATGCATTGTGCCTTGTCAGTAATTTTTGTTCAGCCCTACTGTTCGCTCAACGTGAATTCGGTGATCTTTAATGACTTTATGTAAGGGGCATAGTTCTTGCCATCTCACAAATTCTCCGCAAACTCTGAGGCCATGCCCCCTCTGTTCAACGACAGGTTGAAATTCAACGGATTAAGGCGAGGATAATGTCTCTTATGCGTCATCGCCTTGAAGGCACAATAGTATGTGCAAGATGTCACGATTGTGTACTAGGGGAACCCCCATCCACGCATCACATTATCCGAGGGAAGCAGCGGTGTCAGAGAAAGATGGTCAGTGCCCTCAACATGCTAGATGGTCGCCGATTGACGTCCCACACTCATATCACAGTCGTCTTTGTGGATCACTAGCAATATTTCTATGCAGCAGAGGACCAGAACATCGCGATAACGACTGATGTCCTCCGTTTGTTGTCAGGAACTCTTGACAATGATGATACGGAGATTCTTACAGGAATGATTATGGTTAATGACGTCAGTGATGCTCTTCATAAGGTTGCGGCGGACAAAACCCCAGGTCCCACTGGCAGTCTGCTGGAGTTCTACTGCACATTACACGACATGATGGCTTCCCACTGAACTGCGATGTATGAAGATCTGGTAACCCTGTCGTTCCTCTCCCACCAGATTGGGCCTTGGGGCTGGCGTATCCTATTCCCCAAGCCGTCGGGAGGACGGGGAGTCGGTCATTATCGGCTGTTGTCCATGTTAAATTGTGACTTCAAGATTTTTGTCTGGATTCTTACAGTTCGCCTTCGGAGCGTCATACCTCAAGTCATCTCTAAGGATCAAGCGTGCTTTGGTGGTGACAGTAACATTCAGACGGCGCTCTGCGATTACCGTGACATCACAGCTCTGGCTACGACCTGCTGTAGTCGTGGTGTCTTAATGAGAGTGGACTTCCCCAACGCCTTTGATCAAACGGATTGCGTAAACACTGTCTTGCGACTCCTCCGAGGTGCCATGTCGTGAGGGCTGGTCATTGGCTGTGTGGCGGGACCTATTACTATCATGCGTTCGGTCTGCCAAGGATGTCCGCTGTCGATGTTCCTTTTCGCCATCGCCCTTGAGCCACTGTTACGCGGTTTGAGGAGCCAATTGACAAGGATAAAATGAGGGAGCGTTCTTTCATCAGCCATGCGTATTCAAATGACGTGGTCTTCTTAGTTCTATCGGAGGATGAAGTGTGAGAGGCACTGGACTGGATCAGCCAATACTGGACTGCTGTGGGAAGCCAACTGAACCTCACGAAATCTAGTGCTATGTTCGTTGGTAGAAGCCTTCAGGCACGGAGTGTGGCCCCATTACTATTAGTGAACAAGCTTAAATGTTTGGGGATCACCTCACGCGCGATATACAGCGCACGATCTCATTTAACTATGAACGCCTGCTTCAAGCTATCCGCACGTTCGTGGCAAGCTCCTGAAAGAATTGGTTATGTTACAACGTGTGGATTTTGTTAACACACATCTGGCCTCCAGCTACCCCTTTAGCACAAATTTTACCATTGCCAAAGGAAATGTCACGCAGACTGCAGGCAGCGTTCGGCTATTTTGTAAATGCGGGACGTATCTTTAAAGACCGCTACGACGCCCGACACTTCCTCCTCGAGACGGCGGCCTCAGTCTTATCAACTTTCAAGCGAGAGCAGCTGCCCTTTGTGTAAGTACGGTTGTCAAATCATGGACCTGCCGCAGAACCAGATTATCGAGAAACCTGACTGATGAACTGGCCCCACCCTTCCGAGTGGCACCCATTGCAGTAGCACGTATTTCTTGCTATCATACGTCAGGATCTTTTTCATCGAATACAATTATGTCCTTACCGATGTGTCTAGTACCGACAACCCTACGGCACATGATATTTACTGCCTAATGATGAGAAATCATACTCGGAATGTCGTGAAAAGCCGATGTACTACGATCGCATGGCCTGTGGTTTGTCGGTCTGTGCAGCAAGTCCTCCTTGATACGAACGCTCTTGCGACCTGATATCTGGCTATTAATGGAAAATACTTGACACAACTTCGTCCACTTGCCATAAACATGACAGATTCGCCGGTATGCTCTCGTTGTCACATGCCTGATACGGACGAACATTGACTGATGTGTGGATCTTCTGCAGAGGTGTGGCAACTGATTCAGAAAATGCTTGCCTTCCTTCTACGTACGGCTCCCCATGCCATTACACCGAAGCTACTTCTGTTCCCAGGTGAGACTTATTTGCCAAGTACGAAAACTAACGCGGTGAACTGGATAAAAGGCCTTTCGATCTCTTATTTGTTCCATGAAGGCGGTAAGTGTGTTCTTGATTTTTGGACTTTCCTGCAACATCGCTTTACTTTTCTCATGCACCATCCGCGATACCGTGAACACTATGCAAACTTTTAGGATAGTGCCTTCTTCGATATTCGCCGCTATAGGGATGTCCTGGGAATGAGGTGATTTCAGCGTGATTGTGTAATAACAGACTAAGTCCAATGTATCGGGAAAATGGAATATTTTTCCCGAAGATGAGCCCGGAACATGCCTGAGTGGATACTGAGTGCGTCCACCCACAAATTGCTAAGGCGCGGGTACCAATTTATTTGTTCTGCCAGGAAGGTGTTTGCCGGCCGCGGTGGTCTAGCGGTATTAGGCGCTCAGTCCGGAACCGCGCGACTGGTACGGTCGCAGGTTCGAATCCTGCCTCGGGCATGGATGTGTGTGATGTCTTAGGTTAGTTAGGTTTAAGTAGTTCTAAGTTCTAGGGGACTGATGACCACAGATGTTAAGTCCCATAGTGCTCAGAGCCATTTGAACCATTTTTTGAACCAGGAAGGTGTTTATTAATTCCCTTTATATTTTGTTTGTTATTGATGCTAATTGCACGTAATTATTTTTCGGCTGGAGGGCGTCCTATGTGGTCTAAACAAATAAAAGAAAACGAAAAAAAGAGGTTATGATATGCACCGTGAAAAAAAGTGATGTTATAGAAGTATACTTATTTACATTTCCACGAAAATAAAAGTATTTTCAGCCTGTTGTGGTCATTTCTAAGATTTTAATCTGAGCTAATTTAAAGCTTCACTCTTGGACAGGCAAACAGGCTCGCAGACGGATCTGTGTTTCATGAGATGGCGTCTGTATAGCACACCCATTTTTTCTCGGTAAAGTGTTTGATTTAGAACTTTGTGCTCTTAGTTCGTTAATTAGTACATTTACGTGGACATTTAATTATCGGCAGTTAACCACAATTGCGGGAACTTTCATTAAGGACAACTAATCGTTCGCGCTCTGCAGCGCCGTTGGCCAGACGTCCGATGAAATTGCGTTCTGTGCTCTCCTGTATTAGCTAATGCGAGTTAATTTTAGGAAGCCACAATTTCTCACCGACATTTCAATCGATGGGATGTTTTGTTCCGCGCTAAACCATCTGCATCTTCATTTGTTTTAGCGCGTGATGGATGGAGTAATGAATAATTAACGAACAATTTAATTTCTGGTAATGGCCAGCGGTCGTGCCGTGGTGATTTGCCGCACAGGGAAGGATGAGAGGAGGATGGGGGACGGAATAGCGAGCGAGGGAAAGAGGGGGTAGTTCATCCACTCTGTGCCGCTGTGCTTTCCACCACTGAGGGCAAACATTGGATTGTAATGGAAAACGAAGGAAGAATATCTATGCTGAAATATCTTGCACGGGGTACCGATATAGGGGCGGGCAACGATTCGTAGCACCGTCTTGCTGTCGAGGTAGGGATCGAGCAGGTGACATGAACACTGGACATGAAAATGATTAGCCCGTAACAGTCGTATGTTATCTGCTGAAAGGGTGACTTGTTGCTTCGAACTTCGTACTGAACTAGTAAACTTTATATACCAAGATGCATAGCTCGAGCAGTCTCCAAGATCATCTGACCTACACCCTATGAATTTTTCTGCATGGAGTTCACTTAAAGGTGAAATGTACAGTGCTCTCGTTGTCAAGGTTGAAGAACAGGAGCGGCGTGTTTGTGAGTCTTGTTAAAATTTGTTAAATGATCGGTGTACGTTTGGGAGAATTTGTAATTCACTACGAAGATGTTTGTAGTATTGCATCCAAATGCGAAGACGAAATGTAGATCACTTCTACTAACTGATGTGAGTATTCAGCAAACTGTAACACGTAACATGCTGCAGTAGGTTTATTTTTCTTGGTAATGTAAGCACTGTGTGAAATTTGATCCCAGTTATATGAGAGTATACACCTCCAATACATTTGTACCAGTGAAGTCAGTCGGTTCATGCTGCAAAAAGCTATGAGCAAAAATGCGATTTTTCAGGCTGCCGTATCTCGGGTTCTATTGATCATACAGATAAGAGGTCAAGTGTTGTGGATATGCCGTGACCTAGCGACCATTTGCGTACCTATCGCAAGAACGGGCATTCTGCAGATATCCCACAGTATAGGGTCAACAGTTAAATATTGCACATTTCCTCCAGCACAGGCAAATTGCAGAAATCGGTTCATTCTTTGGCATTAGGTGTGGTCCAGAATGGAACTTCTGCGGCTTATAAAACCACCATTTGTTCAGGGGCGGTCCCTGAGTAACCGCCGAAAAACCATGACTGTAGGGTACCAAAACTAGCAGTTGTGGGAACGGTCATTTTTATGATTTATATTCATGTCAAATCGTCAAAATGATTGCCATGCGTTCTTAAGACAACGCTTTTCGTAAATTTAAAAACGTTTTTTGATATCATTATTCGTTACAGATATCCGGAGGTTCAAAGTTACCGTACTTATACACGTAAAACATGGATATAATACCAAGTCTTAGAGGTAAAGGTAGTTTTGAATAAGGTAGTGAACACACTGAAAAGGGTCTGGGATAAACGCAAGGGTTCTGAAGCAACAAAACAATATTTTGGCCGCCATTACTCCACCAATAAAACTTATTGACACGCTGTTTGTGCACAACGGGCCCTTCACTCCTACACGTGCTGTCTTGACCTGGAAATTATTCGATGGTACCATCTGGCTGGGTAAGCATCTTACAAACAATTATTTTCTCATGGAAATTCGATGTATTTGCAAATAAAACACCGCATTTTTTTTACACTGTAGGCGAAGCCTATAAACGGCGTCTTATGTAAAATAGCGTAAAATGAACTTGAGTTGTGTGGGAGACAGTTTAATGTGAATATTATATTACGCGTAGTTATTTGTGGCTTTTGTGTGTCAAAGAATGTAAATATGTCCAAGTATACAAATAAACTGTCAAAATTCACCTGACCTACAAAACTGGCTTTCTATAAGCAGGTTAAAGAAGGGTACCACTTCAAAAATGCTCTACTGAAGCACAGAAAAGTTGAATTTGCTATTCTTTGAAAGACTCTGACAGACAAATGGGGCACCAGCAGTCTCGATCTTCAATACCACCTTCCTCACCAAATAATTTGGCTTGAGAACAAATTTGGGTTTTTCTTTGCTAAGAGAGAGTATCAGAGAAACAGTCACGTTGGCAGAGAGAGGAGACAGTTCCAGTGGGAGAGAAAGAGAGAGCAGACAGTGATGGTGGGATAGAGAAAGTGGCAGTGAAGTACAAAGAGAGAGAGATAGATGAAGACAATAGTAGTAACAGGTAAAGGGAGAGGAGATAGCGATATTGAAATACAGTGGCAGTAGAAGAGAAGTAGAAATGGACTGAGATAATAGCAGGGGGAATGAAAGAGAGAGCAGACAGTGGAAATGAATAGGAGAGTTTTGGGGATCAGGACGACAACCCCGATCTCCTCGCCCTCCCCCCCAAACACACACACACACAAAACCGGCCAAGTTCAACACGAAAAAATTTACCCATTTTCCCCCATCCCTTGTACCCTAGTGTTTAAGTTTTCCAGTCTAAGAGTCAAAATACCCAACAAATGACGTGTATGGACAGAAGACAGTGGTAGTTGGAAAGAAGGAGAGTAAAATCTCAATGAGAAAGGAAGCGATAGTGGGAATCGGAGAGAAAAAGAATGGGGCAAAGATAATGGCACTGGGATAGGAAGAATGAAAATGACAGGAGGAAACAGTGGTAAGGAAGAGTGAGAGAAATGGCTGAAGACAGTGGCAGTGGGCTAATGAGAGGAAAAAGAGGCAGCGCGAGAGAAGAATATATAGATAGTGGCAGTGACAGGGTGATGCTGAGTTTGAAGGCTTCAGTACAGAGAGAGAATGGATAAAAGGATTTAGAAACGTCCAGTGTTAAAAGAGCGCGGATATGCTAGCATACCAAAGTTTATGCTGAGGAATGCAGGATGAGGACCGAGGCACCTGATTCCCCACTTTTCTGTCACCGTCTTTTAAAAGGACCATTTTCGCCTTTTTTGGGTTCTGACAGGAGCATTTCTGAGCTGCAATGTATCAATGTATGCGACTAACACAAAACCAGGAAGTCAATTACAGTTCCAGGGTGCTATCTAACGACCTTAAGACGAAACAAAAATTTCTTTTCCAATATTTCAAATCATTATCGACCGAATTTAAAAATTTTAAATTCAGTCTTAATCTACTCATTAAGATATATAATATTACGTTAAAGGCTAGCAAAGCACGACAAGTATTATAGTAACAAACTGTGTGTTTTTCTTAAGGCAGGTAACTGATGGCGTGCACATATTCGCACTGAACTCTCACAGTGTCTTAGAATCAGAGCATTTAGCGACTTTGGAGGACGACGGTTCAATCCCGCGTCCGGCCATCCTGATTTAGGTTTCCCGTGATTTCCCTAAATCGCTCCAGGCAAATGCCAGGATGCTTCCTTTGAAAGCGCACGGCCGACTTCCTTCGCCGTCCTTCCCTAATCCAATGAGACCGATGACCTCGCTGTTTGGCCTCTTCCCCCAAACAACCCCAACCCCCCAACTTAGCAACTTCCAAAGAACTTTCCACATTTCAAACCGAAACGAACTTTTTTCTTGACCCCTTCCCCCCCCCCCCCCCCTCCCATCTGAAATGATGAAAATAGAGAAATTTATAATTTACTAGATTTTCGCTGTTAATGTAGTATAACTTCAGCACCAGAAATGAAGTTTTAATTTATTGTTTCTTGATTATCATTTTACCACAGATAGTTCAGGAGGAGATATGTCATCATAGGCGTAAAGGTGTGTGAAAAAAATAGTTTCTGCTAAAAACGGCGAGCAGTACATATTCAGCGTGAGGCGTGACGTTTTATTACTTGTTTATTACTAACTCTATTCTCAAAAAAATTTCAGATTGTATCCATATACATCACTGAATGTACCTGCAAAATTACGTCAACGTACGACATAAAATTTTGACCGATGCCACGCGGTGTAGCCGCGTTGTTTGGGACGCCTTGTCACGCATTGCGCGGCCCCTCCCGCCGGAGGTTCGAGTCCCCTCGTGTATGGGTGTGTGTTGTTCTTTTAGCGTAAGCTACTTTAAGTTAGTTTAAGTAGCGTGTACGTCTAGGAACCGATTACCTCAGCAGTTTGGTCCTTTGGGAATACATACACATTTGAGCATTTGAACACAGAGATGCGTGAGAAGCCTGCCTTTGCTTAAAATGGAGCGCAAATCACATTGACTACATTCACCCAGTGTTCTATAATGAGAGCTCCCTGCCGCCGTTGGATAAGCAGCTGCAGCAGCAAGTCGTATACTCCTAGCTCACTCATTTGTTACATAGTTTAATTCTTAATTTCTTTGCGTGTTTTTGGTACTTGCATTGTTTAATTCATAAATTTCGGGCGTATTATAGTATTGGAGAGTTGTAGCATCTCGTTTTAGTACCTGAATAGTGTAAATTCGCGTAGTCGTTTGTCTTCTGTTTTTGTTTTGAACGGCCAGTGTCGGTTGGTCATAGTCAGTGTGCTCCCTGCCGCCGTTGGATAAGCAGCTACAGCAGCAAGTCGTATACTCCTAGCTCACTCATTTGTTACATAGTTTAATTCTTAATTTCTTTGTGTGTTTTTGGTACTTGCATTGTTTAATTCAAAAATTTCGGGCGTATTATAGTATTTGAGAGTTATAGCATCGTGTTTTAGTACCTGAATAGTGTAAAATCGCTTGGTCTCCTTCCGCCGCCGAGCAGTGTGTCAGTAGTGCGCAAGTAGCAGCATTACTGCATTTACTAGGAAACCTTGTATTTTAAGAACCGTTTAAATTTTGTGTCGATTTGTTTGCGCTCTCTGTAGATTAGTTCAGACGTTCTTTGCACAACAGTTTTTAGCATGGATAGGGACTGCAACTGCTGTGTTCGGATGCAGGCTGAGTTGGTATCCCTTCGCTCCCAGCTTCAGGCAGTGTTGGCTTCGGTCACACAGCTTGAAGCTGTTGCCAATGGGCATCACTGTGGGGGTCCGGATGTGGGTTTGTCGGGGACGGCCAGCTCGTCCCACACATCCCGCGATCGGACTACGACTGTGGTTGCCCTGGATACTGCCCGCATTGAGGCTGATCCCTCACCTGTGGTAGAGTGGCAGGTCATCTCAAGGTGTGGCAGGGGGCGAAAGATATTCCGGAGGGCTGAACGGAAGGCTTCTCCAGTTTGTCTGACGAACCGGTTTCAGGCTCTGTCTCAGGCTGATACTGATCTTCGGCCTGACATGGCTGCTTGTCCTGTTCCAGAGGTTGCCCCTCAGTCTGCAAGATCCGGGCGGTTGCAGAGGGTGGGCTTACTGGTAGTTGGGAGCTCCAACGTCAGGCGTGTAATGGAGTCCCTTAGGGATATGGCAGCAAGAGAGGGGAAGAAAACCAATGTGCACTCCGTGTGCATACCGGGGGGAGTCATTCCAGTTTTGGAAAGGGTCCTTCCGGATGCCATGAAGGGTACAGGGTGCACCCATCTGCAGGTGGTCGCTCATGTCGGCACCTATGATGTGTGTCGCTATGGATCGGAGGAAATCCTCTCTGGCTTCCGGCGGCTATCTGATTTAGTGAAGACTGCCAGTCTCGCTTGCGGGAAGAAAGCAGAGCTCACCATCTGCAGCATCGTCGACAGGACTGACTGCGGACCTTTGGTACAGAGCCGAGTGGAGGGTCTGAATCAGAGGCTGAGACGGTTCTGCGACCGTGTGGGGTGCAGATTCCTCGACTTGCGCCATAGGGTGGTGGGGTTTCGGGTTCCGCTGGATAGGTCAGGAGTCCACTACAAGCAACAAGCGGCTACACGGATAGCAGGGGTTGTGTGGCGTGGGCTGGGCGGTTTTTTTAGGTAAGATGTACTTGGGAAAGTACAGAAAGGGCAACAGCCTCAACGGGTGCGGGGCAAAGTCAGGACATGCGGGGACCAAGCAGCAATCGGTATTGTAATTGTAACCTGTCGAAGCTGCGTTGGTAAAGTACCGGAACTTCAAGCGCTGATAGAAAGCACCAAAGCTGAAATCGTTATAGATAGAGAAAGCTGGCTGAAGCCAGAGATAAATTCTGCCGAAATTTTTACAAAGATACAGACGGTGTTTAGAAAGGATAGATTGCATGCAACCGGTGGTGGAGTGTTCGTCGCTGTTAGTAGTAGTTTATCCTGTAGTGAAGTAGAAGTGGATAGTTCCTGTGAATTATTATGGGTGGAGGTTACACTCAAAAACCGAGCTAGGTTAATAATTGGCTCCTTTTACCGACCTCCCGACTCAGCACCATTAGTGGCAGAACAACTGAGAGAGAATTTGGAATATATTTCACATAAATTTTCTCAGCATGTTATAGTCTTAGGTGGAGATTTCAATTTACCAGATATAGACTTGGACACTCAGATGTTTAGGACGGGTGGTAGGGACAGAGCATCGAGTGACATTATACTGAGCGCACTATCTGAAAATTAACTCGAACAATTAAACAGAGAACCGACTCGTGGATATAACTTCTTGGACCTGCTGATGACAAACAGACACGAACTTTTCGACTCTGTAAGTGCAGAACAGGGAATCAGTGATCATAAGGCCGTTGCAGCATCCCTGAATATGGAAGTTAATAGGAATATTAAAAAAAGGGAGGAAGGTTTATCTCTTCAGCAAGAGTAATAGAAGGCAGATTTCAGACTACCTAACAGATCAAAGCGAAAATTTCTGTTCCGACACTGACAATGTTGAGTGTTTATGGAAAAAGTTCAAGGCAATCGTAAAATGCGTTTTAGAGAGGTACGTGCCGAGTAAAACTGTGAGGAACGGGACAAACCCACCGTGGTACAACAACAAAGTTAGGAAACTACTGCGAAAGCAGAGAGCTTCACTCCAAGTTTAAACGCAGCCAAAACCTCTCAGACAAACAGAAGCTAAACGATGTCAAAGTTAGCGTAAGGAGGGCTATGCGTGAAGCGTTCAGTGAATTCGAAAGTAATATTCTATGTACCAACTTGACAGAAAATCCTAGGAAGTTCTGGTCTTACGTTAAATCAGTAAGTGGCTCGAAACAGCATATCCAGACACTCCGGGATGATGATGGCATTGAAACAGAGGATGACACGCGTAAAGCTGAAATACTAAACACCTTTTTCCAAAGCTGTTTCACAGAGGAAGACCGCACTGCAGTTCCTTCTCTAAATTCTCGCACAAACGAAAAAATGGCTGACATTGAAATAAGTGTCCAAGGAATAGAAAAGCAACTGGAATCACTCAACAGAGGAAAGTCCACTGGACCTGACGGGATACCAATTCGATTCTACACAGAGTACGCGAAAGAACTTGCCCCCCCTTCTAACAGCCGCGTACCGCAAGTCTCTAGAGGAACGGAAGGTTCCAAATGATTGGAAAAGAGCACAGGTAGTCCCAGTCTTCAAGAAGGGTCGTCGAGCAGATGCGCAAAACTATAGACCTATATCTCTGACGTCGATCTGTTGTAGAATTTTAGAACACGTTTTTTGCTCGAGTATCATGTCGTTTTTGGAAACCCAGAATCTACTATGTAGGAATCAACATGGATTCCGGAAACAGCGATCGTGTGAGACCCAACTTGCTTTATTTGTTCATGAGACCCAGAGAATATTAGATACAGGCTCCCAGGTAGATGCTATTTTTCTTGACTTCCGGAAGGCGTTCGATACAGTTCCGCACTGTCGCCTGATAAACAAAGTAAGAGCCTACGGAATATCATACCAGCTGTGTGGCTGGATTGAAGAGTTTTTAGCAAACAGAACACAGCATGTTGTTATCAATGGAGAGACGTCTACAGACGTTAAAGTAGCCTCTGGCGTGCCACAGGGGAGTGTTATGGGACCATTGATTTTCACAATATATATAAATGACCTAGTAGATAGTGTCGGAAGTTCCATACGGCTTTTCGCGGATGATGCTGTAGTATACAGAGAAGTTGCAGCATTAGAAAATTGCAGCGAAATGCAGGAAGATCTGCAGCGGATAGGCACTTGGTGCAGGGAGTGGTAACTGACCCTTAACATAGACAAATGTAATGTATTGCGAATACATAGAAACAAGGATTCTTTATTGTATGATTATATAATAGCGGAACAAACACTGGTAGTAGTTACTTCTGTAAAATATCTGGGAGTATGCGTGCGGAACGATTCGAAGTGGAATGGTCATATAAAATTAATTGTTGGTAAGGCGGATACCAGGTTGAGATTCATTGGGAGAGTCCTTAGAAAATGTAGTGCATCAACAAAGGAGGTGGCTTACAAAACACTCGTTCAACCTATACTTGAGTATTGCTCATCAGTGTGGGATCCGTACCAGATCGGGTTGACGGAGGAGATAGAGAAGATCCAAAGAAGAGCGGCGCGTTTCGTCACAGGGTTATTTGGTAACCGCGATAGCGTTACGGAGATGTTTAACAAACTCAAATGGCAGACTCTGCAAGAGAGGTGCTCTGCATCGCGATGTAGCTTGCTCGCCAGGTTTCGAGAGGGTGCGTTTCTGGATGAAGTATCGAATATATTGCTTCCCCCTACTTATACCTCCCGAGGAGATCACGAAAGTAAAATTAGAGAGATTAGAGCGGGCACGGAGGCTTTCAGACAGTCGTTCTTCCCACGAACCATACGCGACTGGAACAGGAAAGGGAGGTAATGAGAGTGGCACGTAAAGTGCCCTCCACCACACACCGTTGGGTGGCTTGCGGAGAATAAATGTAGATGTAGATGTAGGAACTTCCAACAAACTTTAAGCATAATTCCAAACCTTCTCTTAACTTTAACATGATGAAGGTCAAATATTTTACACGTGAACACATGTGTAAAGTAACCAGATATTTGATGTTGTTTTATGAATGGGAGCACGATTATTTAAAGGATCAGGGGTTTATTATATCACACTGAAGTCAATCGTGTCTCGTATACTCAGGGGTTTATTATATCACACTGAAGTCAATCGTGTCTCGTATACGTTTCGTATGCGTACCCATGTTCGTTCAGAAACATCTGTTTCCATTTTGTTATAGTTTTCAAATGTTCAAATGTGTGTGTGAAATCTTATAGGACTTAACTGCTAAGGTCATCAGTCCCTAAACTAACACACTACTTAACCTAAAGTATCCTGAGGACAAACACATACACCCATGCCCGAGGGAGGACTTGAACCTCCGCCGGGACCAGCCGCACAGTCCATGCCTGCAGCGCCCAAGACCGCTCGGCTAATCCCGCGCGGCGTTATAGTTTTCACTATTAATTATGACGTATATAATATATACCACGTAAATAGCGCAGAGAAGAACACTTGCTGCATTTAAGAATATTTGTTCAACAGATAAAAGGTAAATAAACGTTGCACAAATCATAACGGATTAGATCCGCTAGAGTAGTCCAGAATGGGCCGACGTCAGTTTCATTACGAGTTGCTGAGTATGGTGCTAGAGGCTGACCTGGGTGAGGAAATCATGCAACGAAAACTTGTGTTGGGCTGTCTGGACTGCGCCGCAACTGCAAACATTAGACGGTGTTGCACAGATGTCTTTTAGATTTGATTTGTGGCTTGTTGTTCCTGTCACAATCCTATAAACGATTTCCAAAATTAACGTTTAGCATGGTTCAACCAAGGCCATTTTGAAGTCGGCATAATCTCCATTCTAGGCTGTATTTTGAGTTCGATGCCGTCGGGTGCTCTGGAGAAGCTACATTTTCAAGTCAGTCTTCAATTCTGTGCAGGTTATTTTTTCTGCTGCTGACGTCCATTTTTGTTTTGGTGCAGAGACACGAGGCTGGGATACAGGAAACACTCCCTTAGTCCATTAGTGTTCTTCTCATTGTGAACTGGAACCCTCTGGATCCATATCTGTTAACAGTCACAGTCAGGAGAGGTGGTTATATAATGAGCAAAGTTACTAAAATTATATACGGGACAAAGGAGATTTCGTTTGAATCAGAAGTAATTGGACCGTACCGCGTGTCTGTGTTAATCGTAGTTGTGCGCTACTGTCGCAATGTCAAACATGCTGCTACAGCGGGAAAAGTACAGCGCAGAATTCTGTTACGCAGCTGTGAAGCCTTCAGCAGCATATCTGCACACGTGTTAACTATATTAATGGGCGTATGAACTCTGGGTCGACGAACTGGGAAAAGACTTGCCGTCTATTTGATTACGAAAAAAACTATACAAATAACACAAGACATTCTTGCTGAACTAGAAACAAATTTGTTTACAACAACAAAATTAATATTTATAGAACTGCAGTAGAATGAATTCCTCAGACTGAGGAGGAAAAAGTTTCATTTTCTTCCTAATCAGAACGGAACGTTTCAGTTTGTACATTTTGAGTAAGCAGGAGACCCGTACACTACCTTTCCGGACATGATGTCCTATCTAACATATCTTAACAGAATTTGTAGGATGGCGACGGGCAGATGTGTATCTTGTGAAATCGGAAGATATCACGTCATGTTTGAATAATTCGAGAAATAGCAAATACTGTTACGCTGGATTTAAGAGGCTACAATGTTTACATCACACACGGAGGTGACAAAAATCATGGGATACCTCATAATATCGTACCGGACCTCCTTTTTGCCGGTGTAGGGCAGCAACTCGGTGTGGCTTAGACTCAACAATTCGTTGGAATTCCCCTGCAGAAATAATGAACCCTGGTACCTCTACAGCCATTCATAATTAGGAATACGTTGCCGGTGTAGAATTTTGTGCACGAGCAGACCTCTCGATTATGCCCCATAAATGTTCGATAAGATTCATGTCGGGCAATCTGGGTGGCCAAATGATTCATTCGACCTACCCAGAATGTTCTACAAACCAATCGCGAACAATTCTGGCCCGGTGTTGTTCGAGAACGTGAAAGCCATGAATGGCTGAAAATGATCTCCAAGCAGCTTAACATAACCACAGCAATCAGTGATCGGTTCAGCTCGACCAGGGGACTCAATATTCCATGTAAATACAGCCCACATCATTGTGAGGTCACCAGTAGCTTGCACAGCACCATGATGGCACCTTGAGTCCACAGCTTCAAGGAGTCTGCGCCACACTCATATTCTACGATCAGCGCCTAACAACCGTAATCGGGACTCCTCGGAACAGGCTACGATACGCCAGTAGTCTAGGGTCCAAACGATATGGTCACGAGTCCAGGATACGCGCTGCAGGCGATGTCGTGCTGTTAGCAAAGGCACTCGCATCCATCGTCTGCTGTCATAGCCCACTAACGCTAAATTTCGCCGCAGTGTCCTAACACGCACTTTCGTCGTACGTCACAAACTGATTTCTACGGAAATTTCAGACAGTGTTTGTTGTCTGTTAGCACCGACAATTTCACGCAAACGCTGCTGCTCTCGGTGGTTAAGCGAAGGCCGTCGGCCACTGCATTGTCCGTGGTGAGAGATAACGATAGAAATATAGTATCCTCGGCACGCTCTTGACACTATCAATCTCGGAATACTGAATTCCCTAACGATTTCCGAAATGGAATGTTCCATGAGTCTAGCTGAAACTAGCATTCCGTGTTGAAAGTCTATTAATTCCCGTCGGACTCCTTTTCACGTGTAGCACCTGAGTATAAATGACAGCTGAGACAATGCATTGCCCTTTATACTTCGTGTACGCGATACTACCGCCAGCTGTATATGTGCATATCGCTATCCCATGACTTTTGTCACCTCAGTGTAATTAGAGTAATAGAAGACTTGTTCTTTCCTCTAGACTATGCTATGTCTCATAAAGAAAGATGTAACTAAAGGCAATAGACGTCACAGTCAAGACTAGACGAACCCACGGTTCAAATGATTCAAATGGCTCTAAGCACTATGGGACTTAACATCTGAGGTCATCAGTCCACTAGACGTAGAACTACTTAAACCTAACTAACCTAAGGACATCGCACACATCCATGCCCAAGGCAGGATTCGAGCCTGCGACCGCAGCAGCAGCGCGGTTCCGGACTTAAGCTCCTGGAACCGCTCGGCCACAGCGGACGACGACGAACCCATGGATCGAGAAAGATGATTGATTGGCCAAATCACAGAAGTCTTTTTCTGCCACAGTAGAGGAACACCTGACTGAGAATAGAAAAAGTTGCCTTAGGATAACGACATGTACAGTACTGTATAAGTAACCATTTAAATGTTAGAGTGGTAGTAGCAGAAACAGGAGGAGCTACTGTAAGCGTAGGTAAATATTCAGAATAGAAATAAACATGTACGATTAGAGTCATTATAGTTTACAAAAATGTAATCTGCTATGTAACGGTCAATTTTTGTACACAGAAAGCGGACACGTAAGAATAAATAAGTAAATATTAATTACTATTACAAGCACAGCTTTCTTGCGATTACCGGATTCGGTTTATTCAACAAAGCACCTTCAGGTTCTAGACAAATTCAATCGTTGTTCCATCCAGTAAGAGTATCCTGTAACACACTACTTTAACACAGCATACACCACGACTTGCTTATTCAATAGGCCAACTGTGGTCGCAGTGCATGATTTAGTGATCGTTAATTAAATAAGCGGAATCTGGTAATTGCCAAAACAGATTTTTACTTATGATCTGGTAAAATAATCATTATTCTGTAGAAAGAAAGCATGCGTACACAATTTGAGCAGTCGAGTAAGCACGAGTATTTTCTCTTTGCACTAGTAAATTTCTAGCAATGTGTAACCAGTTCAGGTTAACTAAAGATGGCGACGAATTTAGTATTAACGTTTCACTTACATACAAAATGTCTCTGGTGGGCAGGTCTGTGCGTACCTCTAATGAATTTCTGCTTCTCAGTATCCCCGTCTTCAGTGATGCTATGGTGAAAATAGTATGTTTAAATGCAAATGACAACAATTGTTGCCCAGCGTCGTGAAACTGAAGACAAATTGTAAGGACATCACACACATCCATGCCCGAGGCAGGATTCGAACCTGCGACCGTAGTGGTAGCGCGGTTTCAGACTGAAGCGCCTAGAAGCGCTCGGCCACACCGGCCGGCGTGATCGAAGGCATCTTGTCTAGTTGGATAACACGTAGCGTTCAGTGTCACAGCAGATTTATTTCTAAAAGACCTGAATTAAATGGAACAATCGTCAACAAAACACATCGATTATGCTCTTCCTCAGATTCATAAAGTGAAGTGTTCTGATAGACAGCTGGAAAAAAAATTCTGACTTTAAAAATGGGTAACGCGATCTGAATGTGATTGATGCGAATGTCAGTGATTGTGAACTGTGCCCTGGAACAATACGCTAAAATCCAGCAGCGACTGCTGCAGCTGTGCGTGCGCGGTGTAGTAAGAGAAATTCAGTCTAAATATTTCAAATGCCGGTTCTGTTAGATGCTCACCAAGAGCATATAGAAATATCGGAATGTGGTAGAATGAAATTTTCACTCTACAGCGGAGTGTGCGCTGATATGAAACTTCCTGGCAGATTAAAACTGTGTGCCGGACCGAGACTCGAACTCGGGACCTATGCCTTCCGCGGGAAGAGCACTTGCCAGCGAAAGGCAAAGGTCCCGAGCTCGAGTCTCGGTCCGGCACACAGTTTTAATCCGCCAGGAAGTTTGATATCAGCGCACACTCCGCTTTAGAGTGAAAATTTCATTCTAGAAACATCCCCCAGGCTGTGGCTAAGCCATGTCTCCGCAATATCCTTTCTTCCAGGAGTGCTAGTTCTGCATGGTTCGCAGGAGAGCTTCTGTGAAGTTTGGAAGGTAGGAGACGAGGTACTGGCGGAATTAAAGCTGTGAGGACGGGCCGTGAGTCGTGCTTGGGTAGCTCTGTTGGTAGAGCACTTGTCCGCGAAAGGCAAAGGTCCCGAGTTTGAGTCTCGGTCCGACACACAGTTTTAATCTGCCAGGAAGTTTAATCGAAATGTGGTGCTCAGTACACCTCGCCAATGGATCGAATGGTAGACCTCCATGTGCTCGTTTCATTATCGATACAACTTCGCGCCCACAACCCGAGTCCAAAACCAGGTCTCATCTCCAAGACCGAATCGACTACTCCCCGCCGTTGTTCCACACATTACGTCCACGTTTGCCACAAGCTCTGTATATAATTCGCACCAAAAACTAAATAACCAATTGAAAGCTGTTAAAAAAGTCCTGTGGCAATTGCTTATCACTTCGTGTACCATTCAGGCCCCCTCCATCAGACGGGATACTTCCTTTTCCAATCCTAATACGTTTCGAGGCATCAAACAGGCATCCGCTGTTACGTTTTCTCACATCACGATCCGCGACCTAAAACAATGTTTCGCGAGCGTAGCTGATACGAATGTTACAGAAAGCTTCCCAGAAAAAAAAAATCGCGAGGATCACTGCCGAAACGGCAGAATGCACTTCACCTCAGCCATTCCTTCGCAACGGGGCGAAAGCAGTTGAAAAACATTTTGCTCAGGTCACGCTCCAGGCTTTCCGTCTCCTATGGACAGTAGGTCCCCGTGGCTTAGGCCGAGTTCTTGGCAACAGCTTCTGCTGTTAAAAAGTGACGAATTGCGCCTTTGTTCGTCACTCTATACCTGCGACTTGCTGTATACCACGGTCAACCACCTCTAATAGTCTCATTGACCACAGAGCCTGTAACTGTCTGTTAGATTGACGAAATGACGCGGGGGAAGTCTTTTTAACATAATCGGTAACCTGTGTCCGAAAGGGCCCCATCTGAAATCTATAGCCAAATGGAGCCCAGAAGGCGACTGTCCGGGATTTATAGCCTCAGAAGAAAGATTGTGAAGTACAGAAGTTTTGACCGGAGGTATGAGAAGACTCTGTGGTACTTAGGTTGGTTTTCCTGCATTAGAGTCAGGATAGCAATTTCCACGAAAAAAAAAAACTTCCGTGTTGGAGTATCTGCATCTCCAGTTCAAACTAAAAGGCTCTGTTCTTTATCAATTTACGCTATCTTTTAATTATCTTAATCTATTCGTTTGGCTAGTATTACAATTAATTCAAATGCATCTCCGATGGTCCTGTACCCAGGAAACGCATCGTTCGTCCAGAAATTATTATTTTAATAGTAATATGAATATTAAATTCCCTGATTTGTTAAATATTCTCACCACGCCCCTTGATAGCGTTCATTGGATCGTAATTTTCACCCCTGTACGAATCTGTGATTGGAAATATTATTAATGAGTAATTAAGTATTATTTCTTTGTAACGGACTGACTGACACAGCCAGTGTGGTCTCTGCAGGAAAGTCTCACGTTTACACAGTAGCTAAGAGGATATGTTTTTCCTGTAAGCCGGCCGGGGTGGCCGATCGGTTCTAGGCGCTACAGTGTGGAACCGTGTGACCGCTACGGTCGCAGGTTCGAATCCTGCCTCGGGCATGGATGTGTGTGATGTTCTTAGGTTAGTTAGGTTTGAGTAGTTCTAAGTTCTAGGGGACTGTTGACCTCAGAAGTTAAGTCCCATAGCGCTCAGAGCCATTTGAACCATTTTTTTTTTTGTTCCTGTAAGGCGTAATTTTTTTCTGTCAATAAAGAACACAGTTTTTCAGAACAGTATTTCCTTATTAAATAGTAGCCTGTTGACACTCATTTTGCCTTAAAGCATATGTACAACCTACACATCTTTTGTTAACCACGGCACTGGGCTAAAAGCAACTACTTACCAAAATTCTACCATTACACGAATTAGACTATGCACTATCATTGTCAACTAAGGGCTTCCTCTTACACTCTACCAAGGTGGAATCCGAACCTGATGCCACAGCAAAAGATGAAAAGGATGAATGTGAGTGAGAAATGATGGAATTTGAGTTCGGTGACAGACAAGTGCAGATTCTGCGTTTGCACTAGCATGGTCGTTGCTCAGTGACATCCGCTACAGTAGCAACTACAGAAGGCTATATGACAGTGATGTACAGCACCACATCTGGTTATCATGGAAAGGTGTCTTATAGGTAACTAGTTTGGAAAGAAGAAGTGGAACCCTGTAAATTTTAAAACTTTCATCCGTTCGTGAGGCGATTTCAGAGGGCACAGTCTGTTGTGTACTGACTGAGAGTCGAGGGTTTTCATCGGGCGCAACACTTTCAAATTTCTACACGCAATCAATGCAGTGACTGCTCACAGGATAGGGGAGAGAATACATAATCGGCACAGCTGCTGACGCATTTCGACCATAATTTTACATTTTATTAGGTGACAGAAGTGTTCTTGATATAAACACATCCCGCACTCGAAATTGACTCATAATTTGTCTAATATTCCTCTAATCCAGCAATACAGAGACTGATTCATAGATTGGAGACAATAGTATCTGTGTAGTAGATTGCTTCCAAAATGCTGCTGCTCTAGAGGTCCTGACAAACGAGTCACATGGTGATGGCCATGGGGTGGCTACGGGAAATAAATACACAGCCCGTTGGCTAGATCGGCAGTTGGTATCCCACCATTTAACTCTATGTTTCGCAAATATCCTAATACAAGTGTTACCTCGCTTTTCCAGTTCAGATGAGGGAGAATACTTAACTTATTTAGTTAGCCTTGCAGTGAGAGAAAATATAGTATTAGGATTGAGCAATGTCGAAGGAAGAGATGAAGAAATGGTGGAGAGACATAGTGCAGAAATGGCGTAAGCAGATTACCGGCCAGCGAGCTTTGAGTCTCAGAATATTCGACGGCATGAATTTGCTCGGCAGTAATTCCACCACAATCAAGATGCGGGGACCGGCGTTTTCAAAAGGTCAAGCATATTGAGACAGTCTGGTTGGCGCCAAACACCCCTAACCACGACACAGGGGATGCGCCCGCCTGTTCTTAACGGTCTCTGGCGATTTCAAGTGGCAGATTCAGCCTCTGCCAGGCTCTCCAACTTTTACTTGCCAACCTCTACATAAACCATAAAACATCAGTCTCGAAAATCAAACAACCCCCAAAAGTCAAGCTCATCACTGGACAGAATGTTCCAGTTTGTACCATAGCTAGAGAAGCGTAGAGACGAGGCCCAAAAGGGCCAGTTCGTGACAGGGAAGGCTGGGAGAACTCGGAAACGATTACCGTCGGTAACGTGAGAGGTGGAACGAAGTGGACCACGCAGGGCGGAACTGAAGTTTTATTAGTCTCCTACACGTTGTGTGCCATTAGTTCACAGGTTTAGCAAAATAACCAGTATTTAAGATGGATTATACTGAGTCTCGTTCAATTCGATAATATGGGCCGATGAAATAAAGTTCATTTAAAAATATTAAGTGCTTAGGATAGTTTATTACATCAGCCTAACTAATATTTTTAAAGTAGCGACCTCCAGACAAAGACTGATGGCGACACATTGCTCTTGCCATCTCAAATGCCATTGTTTTTCACACCGCAGAAGCCAGACATAGTAGGTACAGCAAATCTGAGGGACGGGAAGTGAAGTGACAAACCTCGAATCGCCGCGAAGGAACTCATAAGGAATTCGCATGTATTTCATAATCCAACTAATCAATCAAATATCCTGCATTAGATACTGATTTTGGAATTTCCTATATTGCTGTTAAAGACGGTTCTTTTGGTGCTGATTCGAGTTCAAGTAACCAGTACCATTCACTCGCCACTGCTTTATGTGCCACTGATTGAAGAGTCGATCGTGGTTCGCGGGAGCTCCTTGCCTTGCTTGTCTCAGGCTACGACACAAATAATTAGTTGTAACTCGTTGTGTGAAAAAATCGCAACACAATTGGCAACAAGAGAGTTTGAATTCAATAATTATGCAGCCAGCAGTCACGAGAGAACGTCGTTGCTTTGAGCAGTGGTAAATTAATCATTTCTCATTAGTAAGTTGATAGGCGTTTTATGAACGAAATATATTTCTGTAGGATACGATGAGATATTTTCTGCGGCAAATATATTTCCCCTGCAGTACCACACTCACTCAAACCATCAATAGTAGCCAAAAGTAACGAACACCTTTAATAGCTTTCACAAAAGACGCATCGCATCCATATGCGTATGTTTCCACTTAGTAGGTGCTGATTCATCTCGTACTATTAAAGAATCCTAATCATTTTTTTGATAATTGACAGAAATATGTGGGACTTGAAATGGATGCATTTCTGGTGAAATGGTCACCGTCGTTATTATACTACCTGGAAAACTGTCCCAACACCAAGAAATAATAAATGTAGAGTAAAGAAATTACGGGAATAAATTTGTCTAGGTATCATGTTTAAGGATTAACATTGCAAGATCTAAGCTCAATGCAAGCGCAAGGGAAGCCATTGCAAATGTGAAATGGTGGCACATCAATAACCAGTGTAGCCTCCAGAAAGTTGAATGCAAGCACGTACAAGTGAATGCATTGTGTCATACACGTGCCGGATGTCTGTTTGTGGAACAGCATGTGAGTGACTGTTATCTTGTTGGAAAACACATCCTGGAATGCTGTTCATGAACTGATGCACAACAGGTCGAATCACCAGCCTGACGCATAAATCTGCAGTCAGGATGCGTTGGATAACCACGAGAGTGCTCCTGCTGTCATACGAAATCTTACCCAGATCATAATTCCAAATGTACTTGTATGTCTAGTGTGTCTTCTGGGTTGCAGACACGTCGGCCGATGTGGCCGTGCGGTTCTAGTCGCTTCAGTCTGGAACCGCGTGACCGCTACGGTCGCAGGTTCGAATCCTGCCTCGGGCATGGATGTGTGTGATGTCCTTAGGTTAGTTAGGTTTAGGTAGTTCTAAGTTCTAGGGGACTAATGACCTCAGATGTTAAGTCCCATAGTGCTCAGAGCCATTTGAACCAATTTGGGTTGCAGATAGGTTGGTTTCAGGCGCTCGTCTAACTTCCTCCTAACCAATGCACTGCCGTCTTTGGCACAAAGGCAGAGAGAAAACACAATAGACCTCCACTCCACCCTCTAATGAGTTCTCACTCGATACCACTGAACTTGCAAACAGCGGTGGTTTAGGGTTACTCGAGTGCGCACTACAGGGCGTTTGGTTCTGAGCTGTCCTTGAAGAAATAGATTTTTTACAGTTCTTTGTGTCATTGTGGTGTCAACTGCTGCTCGAATTGCTGCTGCAGACATTGGTCTTCCCTCTTGGTAGGGCCATATGGCTGTCCGGAGCCTGGAATTCTTGCGACAGTAATTTCCTGTGGCCACCGCTGCCAGCAACGATGTACACTGCCTTTATCCTTGCAGGGATTTTTGCAATATCGGGGAAGAAGCACCCAACTCCTCGTAGCCCAGTACACGACCTCCTTCAGTATCAATGAGCAGTTGATAATGGTGTCGTCGTTGTCTTAAAGGTAACTCACTTCTTCCAATCTCAAACGTATTTAACGCTAACGACCGTTACACGTATTTAAGGCAACCCCGATTTGCATCCTCATAGTGGCACTACTAGCGCGTGTCTGATACGACGGGGGGAAATCTGAATAGATGTGACCATATAGAGTAGAAACACGCCTACCAACTTTCGTTTATCGCACACAACTCTTTCCTTTTGTTGGGACTTATGTCCATCAGTGTATTATAATCTTAAGATTAATGCCGTTCATTTTCCATATGTAGGTCCAAACTTTATATTGGGTCCTCCAGAAGATACGGGGCACAGCCTACATCGAAGAGCGACGACCCGCCTATGATTGAGACGCAACTTAGTTAAGGTTAGATTCCTAGATAGGGTGCACACAGTCAAGGACTACATCACGCATTTGCGTTACGTCACACAAGTAGTTCCCAAGGGGACGTCCATCTCCCAAACATGGATATAAGCGCATGACACAAGGCTCCCGTCAGCAGTCAGTCAAGCAGTACCACCAGATAGTATCTCACGACAGTATCAGGACTGTCTCAGGACTCATCTGCAGTTGCTATCAAGAAGAGCATAACCGAACCTTATAAAAATAACGAGGGGCGTTCAACAAGTAACGTAACACATTTTTTTCTTGGCCAATTTGTGGATGAAAAAAATGTGGGCTTTTTTGTGGGACGTCATGGAATATTCTTGCTTGCGAATGTTTATAGGCACTTGCAGAATGTCAACGGAGACCTTGCAGTGAACAAAACCACGGTGAGCCGTCTGGCGAGGCGTCTGTCACCAGAGCAACAAGGTCGAAAAAACCCGTCCGATGTCCCGCGTGCCGACCGGAAGCACACAGCTGCGATTCCTGTAATGCTGGAACGTGCGGACACTCTCATTCGAGGTGATCGACGAATCACAAACGTCTTGCTGCTCAACTGGAAGTCTCTGTTGATAATGCTGATATACTCGCTCACCATTTGTTGTACTCAAAAGCGTGTGCCTGCTTGGTTTCTAGCCGCCTAGCAGAAGACCATAAAGAGCCTCTGTTTTTCGCAATGAAGGCCGCTCCCCGCAGCAAGAAGTATGTGGATAATGGGGAAGTTATGGATGCAACAAGACGTTGGCTCCGAACTGGAACAAGAGAGAGGCACCATGCGGGCGTATAGGCCCTCCCAGTAAGGTAGCGCAATGCCGTTGCGTTGAACGGGGATTATGTTGAAAAACAGAGTTCTGTAGACAAAACTGTGGAGAATAGTTTAGTGCATAGGAATCCTAAATAAAACCAACCTGTTTTCAGAAAAAACTGTTGCGTTACTTGCCGAACGCCTCTCTTATATTAGTTATCTTTCATTGCATACAAGACTTTACCAATGTTTAAAGATGTATCAGTGAAAGCGCACATTCACCTATGTTTCTATTCACATTCTTCATATTCCACTCAATTACTGGAAAACTGTTATTAATAAATCATTGCAAATTGTTTTGCCACCTTTTTTGCCTTAGGTGCTGCCAAACGTTATTTGGTCCTGTGATAAAGCTGCGTAGCTGCTGTGTGGAGGCAACCCACATAATTACAGCAATTGCCTTCATTTACAGTATATGTTTACGGCTAAATGAATATGGCGAATTCAACCATTTTTCTAGTTCCCTGTATCGCAATATCATCGTCAAAGGAGGCACGCTCATTTAGCTATTGGCTATAATTGTTTTCTCAATGGAAGTGAAACAATAAACCCTTAACGCACAGAAATACGGAGAGAATTTCAAAAGTTGTTTCTTTTCCGTCCTATTCTTAAATGTGGAACCTAACTACCAACAAGCGGCGCAAGATTCTGCTAATATAATCTAAGTTAATGCCGATGGAACTAAGATTGATTTGCAGTTCTCTTCACTAAAAAAGTAGAATCTTATGCCTAATGCGCACTAGGGAAGTACTGGTAAATTTTAGTTACTGACGAGAAGTTTCTCTGGAATATTATGACGTCTTTGAGTGAAGCGTTTTTATTTGCAAAGTATTCGATGGTGGTTGTTTAATTTTGTGTTCCATGTTTCAAATACTGCAACTGTCTCGATTCAGCCACCATTATGTAACAAAAGGCTACGATTGTAATATTCACTTCGTTATACCGTAACATTAGCCCTTCGTCCCGTTGTTGATAACTCAAAATCCACAAACACACTTTTGCCTTACGCAGGAGAACGAGAGATCATTTACAAAGTATTGGGAGGCGTAACTGTTGAAGATAAAAGTTTGGTCCTTTCTGAAAGCTGTAATTTTTTCATAAAACAGTGAACATAAAAAAGAAAGCCCGATCGAGCATCCAAGTCAGATACTCTTCAAATCAGGTTTCTAAAGTCAAAATCAGGATGCGCACGTCATCGCTACAGATGATGTGCCTTCTGAGTAGCTTGTACGAAACAGGAATGAAAGAAGTTGTCTTCATAGAGCCACAGTATTATTCATTTTCGTAATTACCAAGTTTAGCGGTACTAATTCCGATAACACCGGATGTAATCAGTGACTGTAAATTTAATTATGGAAGGTAAATTAATGATAGCGGTTCGCATGAATACGTAATTTCCACTTAACGGGGTGTTACGAGGATGATAACTCTATATGCATGTGACAGTGCCGATTTGCAATAATGCAATTGCTAATCCTTCCCCAAATAACATGAAATAAAATACAGTTTCGAAATTACGCTCTGATTTAAATTTGGCGATAACCGATCATTGGAATGGAAAAAAAATTTAAGGCATGCAAGTAATATTTCCTTTACAAATTCCATTCACGACAGGAACTGATAAAATCTACTGATAAATGACACCACTGTTCCTGTCAAAGCACATGATCAGTAAACAAGATAACGTTATTCACGACGGTTGCGTTCCAGACGAACGATATGGCGGATGAAAGAGGAAGATGGTAGGTCAGAGTAGAATAGAGAAATGGAAAAACTCATGCAGAAAACAAGTCCTAGAAAGAGAAAGAAATACAGACTTCTTTCACAGTTTTGATGCTTGCTTTCTATACAATGAATCCAAAGTCTACGGTGGATACTTACGCAGTAACTGCTTCTCATTCGGTTTGTTATCACAACAATTAGACGGCGTTAAGCTGTCAAGGAGACACCAGACAGTGATCTCTATATTCAAATTCTCTGATCACAACAATGTAGACCAAAATATATTTTTTTTTGGATAATGTATTTTAGTCAGTATGGGGAACCTTCAGATCTGGTTACTTAAAGACTAGTGGCTGCTACCATTGCGCGACGTCAACACAACACGACCTTCGTCGATATTTCAGCTAACCCGATCTGTAGATGGCCTACACTGGCTGAAACGAATCACCGAAAATAAACATATTGTCACCTAGGTTGTGTAACTGAGGTTGTTATGTGTGTTCATATTTGCAAACAAAACGCTGCGATTCTCTCTTATAATCTGTATGCTTTCGTTGCAATACGGTATGGCGCTGACTGGACGCAACGCCTTGATGTAGCACTTATACAACAATGGATTTGTTGTGTTCACCTCCGTGACCTTGTGGATGTCTAAGCATGGTGGCTAACGGAATTGCATAGTCTTTGCTCGGGATCTGCTAGTAACAAAAATGGTTCAAATGGCTCTGAGCACTATGGGACTTAACTTCTGAGGTCATTAGTCCCCTAGAACTTAAAACTACTTAAACCTAACTAACCTAAGGACATCACAAACATCCATGCCCGAGGCAGGATTCGAACCTGCGACCGTAGCGGTCACTCGGTTCCAGATCGTAGCGCCTAGAACCGCTCGGCCACCCCGGCCGGCTAGTAATAAGGCAAGGTTGGTCTCTGATTGTTGAATCAGTTCTCATCTGATGCTCTGAACTTCCCATTTTCGATCCGAAAGTAAATTTCATATGTTTCATGTTGTTAATTTAAACGAGATAAAAACCTTATCTGTGTTTAGCGTTTGAATCCAAATACACCTGGATATGATAATTATGTTATTCAGAAAGCTCGATCTTCTTTACGAAATATTAGTAGAATACATCTTTCACGTATTCCTGCTGTAGCTTTTGGAAGAAACTGGAACTAGTATAACGTTTACAAATACTAACGAAAGCTTTTGCGAACTTCAAATGTCGGACTTCGACTTTTCACACCATTACTTTGGTGTGGGATTGTGTCAGTTGTCAGTTGCAAATGTCGGACTTCGGCTTTTCACACCATTACTTTGGTGTGGGATTGTGTCAGTTGTTGTAGGATTACGTAAATTTTAAAGTTATTTTGGTTGTTTTTTTAATTGTTATTCTCGTATATAAACACAATAATTATATCCAAATAAAAACAAAACAACCGGCATAACTTTGCAATTTACTGTAAAACAGCAAAAACTGAAATATCACACTTCATATAACTCACATTCAGAGAACCAAGCAACAATCAAATTCATGCTTTCTAGAATCGAGGCAGTACCACTCAGCACAGCAGACTATCAGAAAGATCCTGTTATCTTCTCACAAATAGCAAAAAGCAATGAATGCAACAGTAATGTAGTCACGAAATTAATGAAAAAATTAATCAACATAAACTGTCAATGAATGCAATATACGCATAGCCACAAACAACAACACCAAAAACTCACACAATCAAGTACACGTGGTGACAGAACAACAACGACAAAAGAATACATTAAAACAAGCAACGAGATTCAAAAAGGGACTCAATGATACATAAAATAACAAACATTTTAAAAATACAAGTTATAAACATAACATTCAAAACAGACAATTCAGTCCAAACGCAAATTTAAAGCACAGAAAAGGCACAAGACATCTACCAGAAAGCTGGAATATACCAAGTACTATGCAACACACGTGCTGGAAGGTATGGCACATGAAAACAGAATAACTAATAGAAGACACCTTATAACTTTACAAAAAAATTATCACATATACAAAACAAAGTGAGAAAAGAAGCTACTAATAATGAGCAGGTGAACATGACTATTTACGCTAACCCTTTGACTGCTTTGGACGTGTAACGTGCGCCGCTGCTATTGTGGGGTGGCTCTCTGGACGCGTTTACCCACACCTCTGATACTTCCATCAGGTGCTCTACACGTGTATATGCGACCCCCCGCCCCCTTCACCCCTTGTCTCTGCCTTTGGTCTCACGACATTTTATCACGGCCAGCCGTTTGCATCCGCGTGTGCTGCGGCGGCGTTAAGGAGCGAAGCACATAGCAGTCGGGTACAGTCGCCGCATAGATGCAGTTCTGGCCGTAATGCTCAGCAGCCTTCCATGTTCCATATCCTGTGTGCTTTTGCTGCTATGATCTCACTTGTGTTGCTATTTTCATCTTCGTTTTGATTGAGGAAATGCCATTCAGTTGTGGTTGTACAAAGGAAGATATCATGAAGATATTGACAGAGAGCTGCATAAAAAGATAAAAGAAACTGACGTAGAGGTCAGAGTCCTCCTGATAAAAACCATTACTATATTGCTACACGGTTGATAGAGGGACCAGTTGGCAAGCTGATATCATTACTTGTGGTTATAATTCTTTCTGAAGGTTATAAATAAAGAAAGGATCTACAAGGAACGTGAACTTATTGAACAATTAGTTACTTGTAACATAACAAGAAACAGATTTCGACTGAAGCCGAGTACCCCACAAAGATAATAGTAAAAATTAATTTGCACAATGTCACAATTAAGTTCAGTCCTGCGCTAATTTACAGTGATATGTTTAACTACACTGAACAGTCAAGGGACTGTCTTAATAGATGGTATTGCATAGCTTGGTGGATGATTTGCTAATGAGTCCGCAGCTCGCGGTCTAATGGCTAGCGTTGCTCAGAATCGCGGGTTCGGCCGGGATCTGCCTGTTTTTGTTGGCCTCATCATTTCATCATCATTCGGGTATGTGGCGAAACTGGACAACGCAAAGATTTGGAGTCTGGGCGGATGCTGCTAACCACACAGTTGAAGGCCCGCAAACTAAATGTCATTATCATTTGATAATGAGGTTTGGCTCGAAACTAGTCATCCATAAGGAAAATTGACGCTGCAGCTTCGACGGTTTTTTGTAGTTTATTGCATAATTTGGCATGAAATATTCTTTTTTGATGAGATATTAAAACGCTGTGTAAATAGTACATCTTTCCATCGAAAAATATTGTTGTTATGTCTATATCACCACTGAAAAAAAATGTCGAGTACTAATCGTGTGGCATTATATGCACCTCTTTGAGTGATATAACTTGCACAAAAACTACTTTCGATATCTTGAAACGTTCATGAAACACGATGTGTGTTACGACCACATGATTCAAGTTGCACATGGACAGATCACTGGGCGCAATACATGCAACGCTCCCGCAGGTATAAAATCCAGGAACCTGCGAACGGTGATATATATCACCGTGTTCTCAGCTTTAAATGTTGGTCGTATTTGAGACTCTGGTATCAGCATCCTAAAACGAACCATACGAAATGTCTACACGGTGTGTTCTTCCCTCTGAAAATATCTTAAAATTTCTTTGATCGTTTCAACTGGGTGGAGCACCATAAGTAAGGCGAATAGCGAAAAGAAACTCAGTCCTTCATCGAGCAGAGATATCACATTGTATGATTTTAAAAAAATGGATTATTTTTCGCCAAAAAGTTCTCGTAAAATGGGATGATAAGTATTCCATTAGCAACCTGCATTCCCACTAAAATGCGTTGCTGACAGTTCCTGAGCGGAATCAACAAATGTAGAGCGAAAAAGCTATTACTGAGATTGCCAACGACTGTCAATGTAATGAGTGACATCATCGACAGATTCATCCTTTCCTTTAATTATTACAGTTATGAATATATGTAGCACAGGAGGTTTGTGGATGAGTAACTATGAAAGGACGCTCAGTTGCTGAGATAAGCCCAAAGTGACACTTTGCTTTCGTCATGGGTTTCTAACATCCTACTATAATTCATAGGCGTGAAACAACATTGGCGTACTTGTGTGTTTGTTATGCGCTGATTCTTTTCTAGAGGAGTTTTATAGTGCAAAACCTGTTACAGAAACTGTACTTATTTTATGTTGGGGGACGGCGAAACTTAACTTAGGGCGGCAGACAAAATCGTCAAGCCCAGTCCTCCTGCTCTAAGAATAGGAGAAGTTGAGAGTGTAAAATTCTTGGTATTACAATTTGATAATAAATTCAGTTGGGAGCAACATACTAACGAACTGCTAAAGCGCCTAAACAAGTCTGTGTCTGCAATGCGAATGATGCCAGACATAGGAGATATAAATATAAAAAAACTGGCATATTTTGCTTATTTTCACTCCATTATGTCATGCGATATCATCTTTTGTGGTAACTCCACAAACAGAGAAATTTTTTTTAGAGTACATAAGCGTATAATAAAAGTAATGACTAGTGTAAATCCAAGAACATCATGTCGAAACCTATTCAAAGAATTGGGCATATTAACCACAGCTTCTCAGTATATTTATTCCTTAATGAAGTTTGTTGTAAATAATACATCTCTTTTTCCAAGTAACTGCTTAGTACACAGTATCAATACTAGGAATAAGAACAATGTACACAGTATCAATACTAGGAATAAGAACAATGTACATAAAGATTTAATATCACTTTTTCTTGCCCAGAAATGAGTCCAATATTCAGCAACGCATATTTTCAATAAGTTACCAGCAACCATTAACAGTTTAGTTTCAGACAAGGCACAATTTAAACATAATTTAAAAGAATTTTTGGTGGCCAACTCCTTCTATTCCATCCATGACTTTCTCAACAAATGCAGTAGACCATTTTAATGAAAATTATTATACTTTAATTTTTGACAATACTTGGTTGTAATAGCCAAGAAACTAGCAAATGTCTGAATGACGGATTAAATGAAAGCAGATGTAAGTATTAAACCTGTAAATATTAGAAATTTAAATTTAATTCATGTACATAATTTTACTGTTTATTGACTGAGGATCATTAAAATTGATGAAACTCAAGTTTTTCTAATTACACTTTTGTAATGTGTTTATCTGACATGTTCAACACCCAGGAGGATTCCCTCTTTTATGGGTCTATGAAATGAATAATTAATCTAATCTAATCTAATCTATCCAGCACAAGAGAGCAGGGCGGTTCAGAAGAAACAGGGCGCGGGTAGCGGCCGGAACTCCGTCTCCCAGCGCTGGCCCCAGTATAAAGCGACAAAAAAGCCGTGCTCTTCACGGAATAGCCGGCCGCGGTGGTCTCGCGGTTCTAGGCGCGGAGTCCGGAACCGTGCGACTGCTACGGTCGCAGGTTCGAATCCTGCCTCGGGCATGGATGTGTGTGATGTCCTTAGGTTAATTAGGTTTAAGCAGTTCTAAGTTCTAGGGGACTGATGACCACCGCAGTCGAGTCCCATAGTGCTCAGAACCATTTTTTCTTCACGGAATACAGAAAGCACATATGTAGCAGTCAAAATGCTAATTGTTCATATCATAGACAAACATCCTAATAGATGATCGCAAATACCACATGTATTTACATAACTGAAAAAATATTAAAGACACACACACACACACACACACACACACACACTCACACACACACACACACACACAAAATGTGCACAAAAAAACAGGTGAAACCAGAAACAAGGAAATTTGATGCCACGAAGCTAACGACGCTCTAGCTACAGAAAATGGCAGTTAAAGTGCAATGTTACGAAAGCACATCGACCAACGAAAAACTGGAGGCTTCCACCCGGTTTTCCACATTGAAAAATGCTGATTATTTTACAAGCAATGAATTAGGCTGTGATCCGTAGGTACTTCTCTACTTTATTACAAAAAAACTTACTTGAACTGTTTTAAATATATACTGAAGAGCCAAAGAAACTGGTACACCTGCCTAATATCGTGTAGGGTCACCGTGAGCAGGCAGAAGTGTCGCAACACGACGTGGCATGGACTCGACTAACATCTGTCGTAGTGCTGGAGGGAATTGACAAGATGACTCCTCCAGGGCAGTCCATAAATCTGTTGGAGCGCGTGGGGGTGGAGATCTCTTCTGAACAGCACGTTGGAAGGCGTCCAAGATATGCTCAATAATGTTCATGTCTCGGGAGTTTGGGGGCCAGCGGTAGTGTTTAAACTGAGAAGAGTGTTCCTGCAGTCACTCTGTAGCAATTCTGGATGTGTGGGATGTCGCACTCTCATGCTGGAATTGCCCAAGTTCGTCGGAATGCACAATGGCCATGAATGGATTCAGTTGATCGGACAGGGTGTTTACGTTTTTGTCACTTGGCAGAGTCGTATCTAGACGTATCAGGGGTCCCATATCACTCCAACTACACACGCCCCACGCCATTACAGAGCCTCCGCCAGCTTGAACAGTCCCCTATTGACATGCAGGGTCCATGGATTCATGAGGTGGTCTCCGCACCCTTACACCTCCATTTGTTCGGTACAATTTGAAACGAGACTCGCCCGACCAGGCAACATGTTTCCAGTCATCAGCAGTCCACCGAAAGCCCATATGGATGATATTTCGTTGAATGGTTCGCAAGCAGACACTTGACGATAGCCCAGCATTGAAGCCTGCAGCAGTTTGCAAAAGGGTTGCACTTCTCTCACGCTGAACGATTCTCTTCAGTCGTCGTTGGTTCAGTTCTTGCAGGATCTTTTCGCGGCAACAGCGATGTCGGAGATCTGATGTTTTACCAGATTCATGATATTCACAGTACACTCGTGAAATGGTCGTACAGGAAAATCCCCACTTGATCGCTACCTCGGAGATGCTGTGTCCCATCGCTTGTCGCCGACTAAAGCACTACGTTCAAACCCACTTAAAACTTTGTAACTTGCCATTGTAGCAGCAGTAGCCGATCTAACAACTGCGCCAGACGCTTGTCCCATTTATTTTAACCACCCTAAATAACTGTTTATGCAGATGCAAGTTACAAAGTGTTTCAAGCAAATGCTCCTTATCAGTCAGGGGGACATCAATCAGCATAGTTGCCTTCGTTGTGGCTTTGTTTCTTACAAAGATACGAGCAGCGGTATGACATTTTGAAATGGCACCCTGTATTTTTTATTCCTTAATTCATTTCCTCTCCTAAAGACCAATTAAAAAATGTATCACAGTGTACCATTCACTGAAACACAACGTTATTAATTACATAACACAACATTGATGTTGACGAACCCAGCGCTTTGTGCAGGTACTCGGGTTAATGGAACACATGCACATGCTGACGTTGACACAGGAAAAATGTAAACATGAGTAGAATGCACACCCGTCATTCCGTCAACCATCGTCAGCTGAAGAGTTGTGTGAGCAGAATGTACACCAACGAAGAGAAGGTAGAAATGCTAGTCATCTATGGTGAATGTAAGTTAGCAGAAAAATAATTGAAATACTGTTTTCTTATGTACTGATACATTTAGTACAATAGTTTAGTCCTTAAATACTGTTGAGTAGAGTACGCATACAGTAAAGGCTGTCCTTCCTACAAAATGCATAGACATAAGGTTTCTGTTATTGTTGTTGTTGAACGTAGGCGAAATGCTACGCAGGCGGCGTAACTGTACAGAGAGCGATACCCTGACAAGAACCCATCTTCCCGACGGATGTTTTATCGTCTCGTTGCGACGCTTCAGGAAACGGGACGTTTCAACCCACGACAACGCAATCGTCGTAGCACTCACACAGACGAAGCTGCCGAAGTTACTGTTCCCGGTTCCGTTGCTACGAATCCACACGTGAGCACATGACAGCTTGAACACGAGGCTGGCGTTCATAAAACCAGTGTACACCGTATTCTTACACGTCATCCTTACCATGCCCACCTACATCAAGAATTACATGGGAATGATTTCCAGAATCAGTGGGCACAGCAGCAAATCCTCGCCAACCAGAACTTCTTCTCCAATGTTCTATTTACCGATGAATGTTCCTTCTCAAACAAAGGACAGGTAAATACAAGGAACATGTATTATTGGTCCAGCGACAACCTACCATGGCTTAGACTGGTGGAACATCAGTCTCAATGGAGAGTTAACGTGTGGTGTGGGATGCTTGGCACTACAATTATTGGCCCTTATTTAATCAATGGTAGTATAAACGGCACAGCGTATGCCGACTTCCTCAGACGAATTCTTCCTCCTCTTCTGTATGAAGTGCCGCTAAGAACCAGAATACTTATGTGGTATCAACACTGTGGATGTTCAGCACATAATGCCTTGCGTGCACGTCGTGTTCTGAACCGAAGGTAACCCGCCAGATCGATTGGTTGAGTCACTTGTAGTTCTAGGTCTCCTGATTTAAATCCTCTGCACTTTTTTCTTTGTGAATGCGTTAAAGACGTTGTCTATCGCGAAATTCCAACCACTTCAGAGGACATGCAGGAACGTATCGTGCTTGCTTGTAATTCTCTTCAGCAGGCAACACTGGAAGCAGTAAATAATTCTTTCAGTCAACGAGTGCACCAGTGTATCGGTGTCCAGGGTCACCACTTTGAGCACCTTTGAATGTTCTGCTCCTGGGCAATGGTACAGTAGAGTCAAAGTCAATTTTGTGTTATGTTTTTACTTGGTTTTCATTTGTTTTCTGACAACTCCAACAAGTGGACGAGTTTGTAATCTCAGGCTCAAAGTCAGTGTTGTGTTATGTAATTAATAACGTTGTGTTTCCGTGAATGGTACACTGTGATACAATTTTGAATAGGTCTTTAGGAGAGGAAATGAATTACCGAATAAAAAATACAGGGTGCCATTTAAAAAAGTCACACCGCTGTTCATATCTTTGTAAAAAAACAAAGCTACAACGAAGGCAATCATGATGATTGAAGTCCCCCTGATGGCTAAAGAACATTTGTTTGAAACATTTTGTAATCTGCATCTGGACAAACAGTTATTTAGGGTGATCAAGATAAATGGGACACCCTGTATAGGCGTTGCCGACCGCAGCTCCGTATTTTGCCTGTTTACATATATCTGTGTTTGAATACACGGGCCTATACCAGTTTGTTTGGTGCTGCAGTGTGTTACCTATATGTGACCACGAAAAAGGCGTGTCACATTCCAATAAATCCAGTTAAGATGCCTTGTTAAAAGGCTGCAAAAATGAAATGAAATTGAGAAAGGTAATGCGTACCATGGGAAAGGCGTGTTTCTTTTAAAATATTACAATCGGCATTGATGCAGAACAATCGCTGACGGACAACGCGTAACGCGTCAAGAGGCGCCCGCATGACACTAAAAAGTCTGCTCAAGGGTGCGCAACGCAAGTGGTACCCTGAAGTAAGACACATGGTCAGTATACAGGAGTCAGAATTGTAGTGCTGCAAAAAGAGTAGACACAGATCGTTCCAAAAGGACTATACCAAGACAAGATCGCAGCATTTTTCTGAAGTAATCGCCACTGACGTTAATGAACACACAAATTTATTCGACACAGTGACAGTACAAATGAAATGGCTTCCATCCTGTTCCTGCAGAGTCAATATTCAATAGAGCCCAAACAAGACAGGTCAATCAGAATGTCCAAGGATCCAGAGACAAACTTTCATATCTAACAAAGACCTCCGTCGTAGTAATCCTGTACGTTCCAAGCTCACAATCGATGGCAGGACTGGTCGATCTGTTCAGGCGATGGTACTTACTGCTTGATGATCCGAAGGGCTCTTGTAGGACCAAAGTCAGTATCTGTACAGCGTATCGCAGGAGGAATCGCCAGCATTCAGGGATATGATAGGAACGCTACTGGAAGGAAAAAATGTCTACGAAACTCACTGTAGCCAACAACTTATGATTCGAATGATCGTTCCTGTCATATTGGTGAATAGTGAGCATTCTGCTGGGACCCTCGTATAGGCACCCACATAAGGTGAAAAAGAACACTTCGGATCATCAAACAGCTAACGACATACCCTAAGCTGATCGAGGAATCTTGCCATCAGTTGCGGGCTTGGATATGCACCAGATTATTACATCGGAGGTCAGCGCTAATGAATACGAAAATTTGTCTTTGAGTCCACTGACATTCTGGTTAACCTAATGGAGCATTGTTGTACTGATACTGTGTTAAATAAATCAATGTAAGCATCAACGTTAGTATCGAATACTTCAGAGTAATTCTAGAAAATTCTTTTGACGAAGCGCTACTGTGTTGTCATGAGGCCACCTATTCACCACTCATTCTGCAGATTCACCACTCATTCTGGAGCCATCTTTCGGAATGATGCTCCTCTGTCACTCACGTCAGCTGTGTTTCAATAACGTTCAGTACACCCACTAGTCACCATATACTCACAAAATTCTTAATCTGTAGACAATATTATTTCCTGCACTGAAAATGCTGAAAATAAGCTCGGATATGGGTGACGTTTACATCAGCCTCTCCCATAGATTTGGATATACTGGAGTATCAGTTTGGTAGCGCTCGGTCATGCTGTTCATGGTGTAAAACTTTCCATTTCCGGCACTGTGGTGACGTCAGTGTTATTAATCAAGAGAAGCAAATGTTTCTGGGAGGGTTGTAATGAGGCAAATACTGAAACGATCGTGCTTACTGCTGCCCCACAATCGTTCCAGATTTTCCATACGGTCCTACGAGGTATGCACCAGTACGTTATCGCTGCACTTGCCTCTGGTTTGAACGGCTGTCATCGGCGCAACAAATGAAGCTCCGGTTCTCCGGCTACATTCAATTACTGCTGCTCCGCCGTACTGTCGCGGGCACTCTTCCGCTCAAAAATATATCGTCGGATATTGGCATATGTATCTTTAATGCGGCGCAGAGCGTCTGGCAGATACCTGCCCCGGGGCGGCGCAGCCGAGCGTAGCACCTGGCGGCGGAGACCGCAGCCATTTCCTCACCCCAACCCCACTTCCCCCACCACTCCGCCGGCCTGCATTATTCACAGGCGCTAATTATGCTGTTATAAGCCTGGCTTACGGCCGTAATGGACGCGCCGCGTTGCCTCGGCCGGGATGCGAACTCTGGCCACACTACTACCGCAACGCCTCCCAACCGGATTGCTGACTTGTGAATAACTTTGACAGCGCTCATCTGTTTCCGGACTATACATTCAGTATCTAATCACGTTATGAATCATAGTTTCCAACAAGCTCAAGTTTGCGAGCGGCCAGGATGTTGTGGAAGGGGCAAGGATGGTGAGGCAATGTGGCAAAACGGGGGAAGGGCGAGGGGACAAAATCACACACACGGCTACATACTCGAGCACGGGAAACGGAACATTTAACGGAAGTGTACATCACACGTTCTGCCTATTGTCCCCTCGACGCCTTTGTTTTATTTGTCCCAACAACCAACTACACCAAAAAATAATGTAGAGTAATGGAATACCTTCGTGTCGCTGACCTATTTAAGTGATTAACATTCCAAGATCACAGGTTAATTTAAAAGCTTGATAAACCATTGGAAATGTGAAATTATGGTACTATAACTGCCAGAATGTTGAGTGCAAGCAGCCTATAGTGCGTTTATTCCGTTGTACAAGTGCCGTATATCAATATGTGGAATGGAGTTCCATACCTGTTGCACTTGGTCCATCAACGCAAGGACGGTTAATACTGATCGTGAACGACGTTCGGATAGTGTCCCATTTGTGGTCCATTAGAGACGGATCTGCTAATCGAGCAGGCCAAGGCAACACGTCGACATTCTGTAGAACATGTTGGGTTTGGACAGCTTTATATAGGCGAGCGTTATCCTCTTGGGAAATACCCCCTGGAAAGCTGTTCATGAATGGCAGTACAACAGGTCGAATCACCAGACTGACAGCCGGCCACGGTGGCCATGCGGTTCTAGGCGCTCCAGTCCGGAGCCGCGCTGCTGCTACGGTCGCAGGTTCGAATCCTGCCTCGGGCATGGATGTGTGTGATGTCCTTAGGTTAGCTAGGTTTAAGTAGTTCTAAGTTCTAGGGGACTGATGACCACAGCAGTTGAGTCCCATAGTGCTCAGAGCCATTTTTGAACCAGACTGACATTCAAAGGTGCAGTCAGGGTGGGCGGGATGACCACGAGAGTGCTTCTGCTTTCATGCGAAATCACAGCCCAGATCATAACTCAAAGTGCAGCTCCAATGCGTTTAGCACGCAGGCAGGTTCGTTGCAAACTCTGAAACTGGCTCCCTACCAATCAACTCACAACCATTATTGGCACCGAAGCAGAACCAGCTTTCGTCAGGAAACACAACAGACCTCGACAATGCCCACCAATGAGCTCTCGCTTGACATCCCTGAACTCGCACATTATGTACTGTGGTTACAATTCCAGCCAAGTCCTTCTGCAATATCGCAGAAGGATCATTCAGATTCTCGTAGCCCTACTGCACTACCTCGTTCAAACTCAGAGAGGTATGATAATGGCGCCTTTGTCGCCTTACATGCATTCTTGACTAACATCAACTTACAACGCCTATTCTCAAAGAGACAGTCGCTCACGACCGTTACAGCGTGTATTTAAAGTAATCTTTATTTGCATCCTCATAGTGGCGCTACTAGTTCCACCCTGAAGGGACTGTTGAGAAATTTGAATAGACATCATCTTTCAGCTGTAGATCCACGCCAACCAACTATAGTTTACGACGCGAAAACCCTTCTTGATGCGGCGATTTCTTTACCGTCAGTGTATAAATGAGAGTCTGTAAATGTTTATTCCTTAACTACTAACGTACGATTTTACAATATTTCTTTTTACCTTTTCAGTTGTTTATCGAACTCAGCTAGTCACTATATGTATTTTCAAACATATGACAGCGAAAGAACACACAAAAATGTTAATTATCAAGGAGAATATACACAAGTCACTTTCCGAAATAGTGGAATTCCCTACTTTTTTCAAAAACGTAGAAATAAAAGTCTTCATTATTAATCTTAAATACGCCAGTCTTTCATAAACAATTACGAATCACAAATAGAAACAAAATTGCTGGAAAATTTCTAGTATAAATTCATATTTTTGGTATTGCCTTCCAAACACGTTAGTGGCTAAATGTGGACGTTGTTTAGGTACTGGATCCTGGTGTCTGTGATATTCACAATATTTAACTCATTCTTCGCCTGTTTTCTTGGAAGGTACATTCGAAATCTATATGCACCGTAAATGGCTCAAGCATTTGATTGACGAACATAGAGAATAACACCGCTCAAGTTCCCAATAAATCTGTTAAAAACGTTTGACACTGCGGCAAACGCATCTTCTTTGTTCCTTTCTTCCATGTCATGTGGGTTCATATAATACTTTGAAAATTATTACGTTCGGTTTTCTTCCACTGCGAAAAGATTATCTACGGATTCGTGACAGATCTGAAGATTGCTGTGATTGAAAGGAAGTTTACAAAAGCTTTTTGTTTAAGAACGTTAATATCATGTATAAAGGCTCTATTCTTTTGCGAGTACTTTCATGTCAGCGAGTTCACTTTTCGACCATCATAGATCTCATCTAAAATTTATTGAGTGAAAAGAATACCCCATATGTGTTAAACACGTGGATTCCTGCCCAAGGCATTACCTCTAACACTTTTTACATTAAAATCATTTTCACCTGCTTTATTTTTCTAAGAACCACTTATTTACACATTGTTTTAAAAGATAATTAGACTATACAGCTGAAGGCCTAGTTAAAGAAAAATTGAAATGCTTTCTGGGCTGGAGGCCCAAAACCACACCAAAAACAAGAACAGCTGAAGGCCTAGCTTAGAAATCAAAAGCAATTTAAAATAGAAGGTAAAATTTAAGAAAAAGTAATTGAAAACATTTTGCATCTGAAGGCCTAAACTAAACGTCTGAAGGCCAACTACAATGAAATCATATTAATAAACAACTTTTTCTAACCAAGAAATTTCTTTTTAAACTTACAACAGAATGGCCGAAAGCCTAATTCAAGAAATATTAACTTATTGCACGGCTGAAGGCCACAAACAAATTTGAAACAGTGGCTGAAGGCCTGAACAACAAGTCAGACAAACAGTTTAAAATAAACCCATTCCTTCTTATAAAAAATTTTCCTTTAAAGAATACACATGGCTGAAGGCCTTGTTAAAAGGGGTTCACGTAAATCCTCAGTTGAAGGCCACACATAACACATTGAACAACTAAGGGCCTTAGGGCCTGGATTACAACCAATTTCAGATAGAACAAGTTTTAAGGAAATTTTTTAAAATAAAATCAATCCTCAAAATTTTAATTTAACACGGCTGAAGGCCTTTACATAAAATTTAAAAACAACTGAATTAATACACAGCCGAAGGCCTCGCACAATAGTTCAAACTAAAATGAAAATCACAATCTAAAACAAACAGAACAAGTGTGTCCCAAGGGTCGGCCTGAGAAATTAGCTCAAATGTAATGTGAGGTGAGACACGCAGCGAAGAGCTGAAGTTAAATAATCAGATGGGAAGCCAAACTAGGGACAGCCCAAGGACTGACCAACAATTTAACCAATTCCCTTCTGTCCCACCAACGGCACAACGATGAAAAAAATCGGCGAGGACGAGGATACGAACAGCACTATGTCTTCAGAAATTGGCTTCTAAAAACAGCCAAGGGAACAATAACCACTCTAAGTAGAATATGAACCAAACAACTTAAGGTTGTCGAAGTACACGCCATGCCTGACAGCATCAACACGTCGAGGACAGGCACACTGCCGGAAAACTACGCTGACGATCAGGGCAGGTAACTGGGGCACTAACGGCATCAGGGTAGAAAATACCGCTGGTGCACTTCACTGGTAAGTAACAGTCAATTTAATAATTAATCTCAATATAGGAAGACGGCTGCAAGATTTTGCCGACTCCAACACATCATACGTCGCTCGTAGCCCGAACGGCCCAGGGAGCAACAACCCACAAATGAATGAAGAGATGTCACAATAGTTGAGGTTTCATAAAAGGTTAACTGATCACTCAACTTCAGCGTCCAGCTTCGGTGGGCAACGAACTTTATCGTTCTAGCAGCTAGTGCCTCACGATCCGAGAGCACGGGCATGCCGCCAGCGGTCCTGGCCTGGCCGCGCGCCGTGGAGACTTCCTCGCTGCTCCGTCCCAACCGACTGACTCAATCCAGCACGCAGACAGCATTAAAATAACTGCTCTGTTAACCACACAAGCTACACACGGTTCCACGAAACACTTCCACAAACAACTCGAACAATACTAAAACCAGTCACTGTGGAACAACTAAGAGGAATCACAAGTCGACACACTCAGAGAACCCTGAAGTGGTCGGCGTCCAAAAACACGTCGTCCAATGAGACGACCGACCGAACGACCGACCAAGGTCGTGCCCACTGAAGCCGTGTGTGCCGGCAATGGTCGGGCGAGGCATGGCTGTCCGGACATCATTGCTGCTCTGTCCCCATTGAACTCCTGACACACAACGAGCCAGAAATACTTGCGGTCGCTCCAAAGATAGTACGACAGTGTTCTTATCGACAAGCGCCGCTGCTGCCACTTAAGAGCAGGCAAGCCAGAAACTTAGTGACGCCAGTAAGTCGAATAAGAAACGAGATGGGAGTACCATCAAGATAATATGTCAAGCAATAACGGCACTAACACGAGCCACGTACGTCTCAAACAGCAGGTACGCATAAAACGTCATCTGAAATTGTGCTGAACGCTTTCTCTGAAAATTATTTCAAGCAGTTATTTCATGAGCCCACGCGAATAGTAAACGGTTGTGAAAGCACACTTGACCTTTGACCTCTCAGCAACAAATAATTCTGCGTTAATAACGAGCATCAAAACGGATACAGGGATTAAGGATCACAGGGTTGTCATAGCGAAACCCCGAAATCCTACAAAAATAAACGAAAAATGTACATACTCGAAAAAGCAGATAAAAATTCACTTGACGCCTCCCTGACAGACAATCTTCACTCATTCCAAATTAACAATATGAGTGTAGACGAGATGTGGTTTGAATCGAAGGTAGAGTATCGGCAGCAATTGAGAGATTCATACCAAATAAATTGAGAAACGACGAAGCTGATCCTCCTTGGTATACAAAACGGGTCAGAACACTGTTGCAGAGACAACGAAAAAAACATGCCAACTTAAAACACGCAAAATCTCGAAGACTGGCGATCTTTTACAGAAGCTCGAAATTTAGTGCGGACCTAAATGCGAGATGCTTTTAATTGTTTTCACAATGATACTTTGTCTCGAGACCCGGCAGAAAATCCAGAGAGATTCTCTGAAATATGTTAGCGGCAATACACAATCAATGCCTTCTCTGGGCGATAGCAATATCGAAGACTGCTGCCAAAGCACAGTTACTAAATACAGTCTTCCGAAATGCCGTCACAAAAGAAGACGAAGTAATATCCCAGAATTCGAATCAAGAACAGCTGCCAACATGAGTAACGTAGAAGTACTTTTCCTCGAAGTAGCAAAGCAACTTAAATCATTTAATAAAAGCAAGTCTTCTGGTGTAGACTGTATACCAATTAGGTCCTTTCAGAGCACGCTGATGGAATAGCTCCATATTTAACAATCACATACAACCGTTCTTTTGTTGAAAGATCCGTACCCAACATTCTGCTGCATTAATAAACCTTTCAAGACAGAAATTGGAAATAGGAGCCGTGGAAAAACGAACCACCTACTGTTCAGAATACATAGTCTTATTTCCTGGCGTGCCGGAAAGCGGTGTAGATGCTGAGATCGGGGTGTACGGCCCACAGCCCAGACTAGAAGGAGAAAACGCTCTAAGGAAGCTTGCCACAGTATTCCTGCGAAAATATCTGCTATCAGGGCGTGCGCAGAGCCGCGTCTGTGTACGTCCTACATCGTTTAGACAGCCAAGCAGCTCTGATATCTGTATCGGACTCAGCAACGAAATCAAAGGTTGCTGCAGATTGCCATGCAGCCCTTGTGAGGCTAAAGGAAAGAAACGGTGTAAACCTGCTGTGAATCCCTGTCCATCCAGGTGTTAGTGGCAACGAACAAGCCGATAGGGTGACTAGAACAGGCGACGACTCTACTGGATGGACGAGAATCCGTCCTAATCGTAGGCGATGTAACGGTCAAAACTACGTGGTTGGATAAGGAGGCAGCATGTAGAATGTTCGACTACATCGAGAACAAAAAAAAAAAAAGTGAGCTAACAATGTCGGAGCCATAGTTCAAGAGAAATTCCGTAATTCTGGACTTGAACAATAGACAGATTGAACTCATGGTAAAACTAATGAATGGGCACGGGGACTTCAGGAAACACATACGATGCGTACAGCAAAAGAAGCCCCTTGTGCAGACTGTCTTGTAGGGGCATGAAGTTGAGCTACATTTACGCTTCCAGTGCGAAGCGTTGGAGTTCAAACGACACAGAACATTTGGGTCATTAATTCGTGAAGAAATTATGTCTAATAAAGAACTAGTGAAAGATATCTTATAACTCTTTAAGGATACCGGTTGGCTTTAGTACAAACACAGGGACAGAAAGTGCACAATATACTCAGTTTCGATGCTGTCACCAGTGGGCTAATATCACTATTGTTCTGTCTCCCCGCGCAAATCAATCAATTCATTAACCCGTCTACGTACAAACATGAATTGCTACTACGATACTCACCTGTAACCCAATTTTAACGGTCACAGTCAGACGCCACCTCATAAAACTGGAGAAACAGATCCTTATCCGCTTATGGCACAGCCACTCAGAACATTTTATCAACATTCTGGATGAAGTTCAGCACGTAGCCAAAGAAGCGCCGGTTTGAAAGACGGCGGCAGGATAATTTTATTATATTATCCACGCTCTGACAGCTCATTAATAATAAACCAACTTTAAGAAACATTTTATTAAGAGCAGAGTCTACATAATTTGTAAATGTCACTTAAAATGATGTATTGCTGTTTTCGAGATTAATGAGCTCTTCAGAGGGACTTATTTGCATACATCCTCGGTGCAGGTTCAAGATCTCGATAACGTACGATACATAAGCATTCACGGTACCAATATCTTTATTTGCTATCGATGTTCTAGAGTACATTTACAATCTATTATTATCTACATTCAAAAAAGGAGGAGCATAAAGGAGAAACGCAGTATTACTTCAAGAATAATATAAGATACACAAAGGGATCCTTAGCTGTAGCATCAAAAGTGTTCCTATTATCAGTTTTCAATAGATTTTAATTTATTACATTAATTCTCTTGGTTGCCTATTCTTTGTCGTGGTGCATCTTCATTAAGCTGTTATCTTGCTTCAGTATCTAGGTTAACAAACATGGGTAGTTATTTTGTATCGTTTAATTCAGCTATGGATTACGTTAGTTTTTGGTTCCCTCATTGAAATGTAAGATACGTTCTTTGGGAAATTTCCTTTGTTTCTTTCGGCAACATCTAATACGTCTTTATTACGTGTCTTTGAATCTGCGTTGTTGTTCAAACAACATGGTTTATTTATACTATTGTCTATTCAGTGTCCTTTAAGAAACTTCAAAAACTTTAATAAACTGAATCATACACCATAATTTCTAGTCTTAGCCATATGCAGTTGGCGCATTGGCATTAAGTATCGTATCCCTTTACGCTACAGCCATAGGAACAAGAACGGGTACATGTTACGTTGAAAGGATTTAAACAAAATAAAAATCTTTGTAAGACCATTAGTAAAATATTAAAAGATATGTTGACTGGCGTACATACGTGCGGTAAGTGGGCTTTGCGTGTAATAACATAAAGAAAAAGGAACTGTATAGGAATCATTCAATAAAGAACAAAGCAGTGCTTGAATCTGAAGCTATAAATTGTGACTCAATTTTTGAATATCACCAGGCAACTGACGTCCCGTACTCAGTGAATTTTCACCAACTGTAACCAACAAAATTCAAGCAAGCAAAAAAATATGTTTTGATTACTCATAAGGTTTCTAAATAACGCTTAATATCTTTTACAGGAGGCTTTTATTCGGTGCCAACACTCAAAATTCGTTTCCTAGTTTCAGAATATGAACATCATTTGTTGCTTGTACCTAACACTAGTATTTTAGAGTTCCTCTACGTTATCGCTAATGAATTATTAGTGCGTTTATTTCCCTCACATAATTTTTTCCTTCGTCTGCCGGTACTTTAGAGGACCGTTTCTCAAAGTAACTGTGCATTCATAATTTGTGGCACCTTCGATTCAGCCAATGGGTTTTCAATTAAAGCGTATGCCATCCTCTTAGTATAAAACGTAGAGCACCCATGTCTCGTTGTTGGGCACCATAACTGAAATTTCGTTAAGGAATTTGATCTAAAAATGGCGTCGTCCGAGTGGCTCTTTGTGCACCAAAAATGTTGTCAATTCACATTTGATCTGCGAATAACAGTACCCCCATTGTGCGACAAATAGTACTGATTTCAAATTTACTTACGAAATTAAGGGGACATTGTATGTCCTATGCCGCCAATGTTAAATTATCGAATTTCGTGACCCATTATCTTGGAAACTTTTTAAGACACCAACTTACAATTTTCCATGATTATTGAATGTACCTTTCTAGATACACTAAACTAGAATTATTACTATAATTATATTGTGGGGCATGCTATCTTTTTTTTCAGACACTCAATTTTTTGAGAAAATTTTGTAAATAAAAACAAAAAAATTCATGATATTTTAATTAATCTAGTACCACATGTGTTGAATCTCACATTTGGCATTCTGTGAAAATTTCACATCTCTACCATCAGTACTTTTGTAGAAAACTGGTAATTTATTGCAAAAAAAGTAGGTAAGAGAAACTGAGGTTTAAAACATTTTTTATTGTAAATTGTTATACAGACCTACATTTCTGCGTCTTTTACGCACTAGAATTGCCCTGGCCGATAGTCTGTGTCTTCTTCAGAGTCACAACAGCCCAGTGCTTGCCTCCTCCTTTTCTTTCTTGCTTCTTTTGTCATTTGCTGAGCAGCTAACTCTGCTTCACGTACACGAAGCTCATAGAGTTCCCGCAGTCCTGTAGCTGTGTTCTGCTCAAATCGTACCCCTAACTTCTTCAAAACCTTAAGTCTTTCATAGTTCACACCATTAAAAGTTATTAGAGCATCACACAATGCTAACTTTAGAGTCATAAGGCTAACAAATACATTTTTAGGCACACAGCACCACACAACATTATTGAAGGACTTATTCATATTCTGGGTTTTTCCATATAAACACTTATTTAGTAGCTCAGGATTTGTCACATCTCTGTAAACAGGTTTCAAGATGTTCAAATGCGTGTGAATTCCTAAGGGACCAAACTGCTGAGGTCATCGGTCCCTAGACTTACACACTACTTAAACTAACTTATACTAGGAACAACACACGCACCCATGCCCGAGGGAGGACTTGAACCTCCGGCGGGAGGGGCGGCGCAATCCGTGACATGGCGCCTCTAACTGGGCGGCCACTCCGCACGGCTGTAAATAGGTTTGATGGCCTCCATTACTGCCAAAGGAAGAGAATGTTTATGTGTAAATTAATGCAGGGTGCCAGAAAATTCAGCTTGCCCATATTTACACCAAGTGTTTAGTGGAGGTGGACATGACATGGCTTTTCATCGGATGATATTCAATGAAAGAAAGTGCTCCACACAGCTCTTTTCATCTCATCTACTTTGTCACAGTTATCTCTAACGGCCTTCCCATAATTTTATTTACGTACAAAATGCAATAGAAGTTAACTTACTACAAAAATAGCCGATAATCACACAACTTTGAACGAAAACTAGTATGAGAAACAAAGGACTGATTTGTTTATCCGTAATGCCCAATTCTGAGATGTAGCAGCAAGCACAAAACAAAGCAATTCACAACCTGCTAGACTGTGTAGTTCCCAAGATATGACTGCTCAACTGTGACAGTATATGCGTAGCCGCGAAATTTGACAGTCACAAATCAACATTCAAAATATTGTTTGAAGCTCTCACAATTGTCTGATTTTAATGTATTACATTCCAAATTGTTCATAAAAGTCCAAAGTACATTATGGAGTAGAAAGCAGAAAATGTTAAATTCCAACGAATTTCACATCAATGTCCATATGCAGATCAGATTGCAATGAAAACATACTGACTAAAGGAGTAATGCATTGTAAAATTTACGTTTATTATTGGATCTACAATACAAATGTGTACTCATGGCCAATCTGACTAGACGCAGACAAGACCCAGGAACTGGTCAAGTAGCGGGAGGAGGGGATTATTTCGTCTCACCACTCGATGGAGTCAGTTTTGCATGAAGACGGGTGCAACTGAAGCAATGATGGTGCAACTTATGGATCACCTCTCGTCATGAGCGTGATTGTGGGCTGATAGCAGGCAGTCATCATCTTGGGTGTTCTGCGTCTTCATGACGACGCCATGGGTTGTTTGAATCACCATTCCTCCAGCACTAGCTAACCACCGTATTTAAAACGTTCGAGTATAGCGTGGGTGGCGGCCAATGCGATATTACTGCCTTGGAGTTCGGCGATTGTTATTTGCAGTGATTATCTAGCAGGATCAGTGTCTGCATAATATTTGGAAGCTGCACTCAAACTAGAAAATGCAGTTCAACTGAGGAATATTTAGTCATCAGTCCACTTAGGAGACAATGTGACATGGAATGGAAAATGTGAACGTCACAATCTGACGTCAGGCAGCAGAATGAATGCAGGAATCTGAAAAATGTCGGAGAAAGGAGACGGCAAATTTGGAGTTTCTTGTGCAAATGGGCACCAAAAATTTTTCATTCTCAGACACCTCTCGGTCTTCCTCTCACTTATCAGTCACTCACTGCCCATCTGATTGCATGTGTTCTTTCTCCTGTCGCTTTCTCTGCCTGATCACCCACTGCTGTCATCGCGGCTACTCCTGATTGGCAGTTTTGTTAATGTTAATGGTCTCTCCAACCTGGCCTCCAGGGGACTGAATTTCCCATTGTACCATCTGTGTCATTTACGGGCTCAGTTTGCAATCTCATCTCGTCTTCACACTAGACGAAAAACTTTTCTTTCTTGTAGTGGCTGGCGTGTAACAAGCGAAGTCCTGTATCGTTCTTATGCTGACATCGCAGCGTTATCTGCTCACTCTCCAGCTTACTGTATACTGTTACGAATTACGTCAAGTGTTTTTCTACATTCCTGAACTGTCAAGAAAACACACAACAAACGCGGTCGTTTGTAAACGAAATGTCTGTGCTTTGAACAAGTGTTCCCTGGAATTTGGTAATCGGTGACGTCCTTCTTGCTGACAGTATTTGAGCAAGGCAATCCTTTCAGAGCAAAGGCTTTTCGGAGAGTCTCACATGCAGGTGTGGCCGAAGCGGAGGCCTCTGGAACTCATCACCTGGCAGCGAAATATTAGAATACTACCAAGTATTATGAAAGCGATCCTAATTCGCCATCAGTATGTATGGATGGAGGCTTTTTGAAGACAGTGAAGGTGATTATAAAAGCTAGCCAATGTATCCCACCAAACCACCTCCAAAATTTAACTGTTCGGTTCAATTAAGGACACTGTAGTAGAAAAATACCTAAAACAATGTGAACGCGATCCAAATTCATCATAATAATGCAAGACGTCTCATAACATTATTGATTCAAACTAGGTGACCGGAAAATTGGTTTTGTCCGTCGTCCCCCCATCTGCTATAGAGCGCAGAACAATCAGCCTCTTATTTGCACCGTTCAGTTGAATGAAGAGCAATGTAGGAGGAACATTCTGTCCAAGAATGTGATAGAAATGGACCATCACAAAGAGAGATCTCACACACGTTTGGAGAGAAATCACCTGATCTGGAATTGGGTCGGTACACAGTCTTGCATGCACCACATAGTCCAGATCTGGTGCCTACCAACTGTTACTTGCCCAGAGCAATGAAATATAGCGTATGACGAAGTTACAGCACACGTAGTTGGAAACGAATATGGTACTGGAAACATTAAGTGGGTTATTGGTCTCTATCGTTAAGCCAAGATCTGGCAGTCTCCAGCTTCCCGAATGATTTTATTCAACGATCTTTCGAGAAATGATCTCAACGATGGTGTAAGAGGATCAATTTTAAGAGGAACTATGTTGAGCACCAAGTTTGTACAGAGGAAGAGCCACGTTAAATATTTTTGCAGTTTGAACGACCTACCTGAGTTTACAGAGAGGCTGTGTTAAAATTTTGTATTACTTTCGGTACAGCTCTCGTATTAAATGTTGTCTGGTTTGCTGAAATAACGCGGCGTCACCAGCGATCACCATTATAGGATTCCCTATAGCTCTGTTGAATTCGTCACTCTTTTTGTAAATAACGGACATATTGCGAACGCTCGACGTTGTCGCAATAGCGTGCTGCAGAAAGAAGTCCCTTTGTTCAACATAACTTAAATTTTTGTGTAATAAAAGTAATCTGACACTTTCGGCTACTGCATGAAGTTACTCGACATTATGTCTCTCTCTCCATATCTATCTTATTTGTTGTATTTCTTTTATTGGTCATCTTCGTGTGATTCAACTTTCCCTTGTTACTCTCCCTTTTAGAAATTATTCTCAGCACTACCGTCGTCCGTCTCTTATTTGTAGTGACGTAACATGTTTTATTCCTCAAAGTGTAAAACGACAGCACTGCTCAACTTTTATTTAGAAACTTTCGTAAAGACTTATTCTGGACCAACTAAAGTGTCACAGTCGATATACAAGCTGGAAATATGACGACATAGGTAAATAGCTCCATCCAGTTAATTAATTAAACAGCGATAAAGAAGCATCGATAATTTACGAAGTAGGCCTACTTTCCATCCGAGTCCATATTTGCAATCTATGACCAAATCTAAATTTGTGATAGTACTGTAAGTATTCGGAAATTAATATGCGGAGCGTCCATCTTCCGAATTTACGACGGCTTGAAGTGTGCTGCAGACTCTCTCATTAAGGTGTCTGAATATCTGTGGAGGAGAGGCAGCCGGAACTGGAGAAGGTGGTGATTTTGGATTCTGGGATGGAAACGAAGTCCACGCTACGTCCTAACGCATTCCAAAGTGTTCGATTGGGTTCAGGTCGAGTCTAAGGGTAGGCCCATCTATTTCAGGAATGCTATTGTCCGCAAAACACTGCCTGAAAGCTGCTGCTATATCACAGACTACATCGTCGTGCTTATACAACATTCAGTGACTCCGAACTATTTTTCTACTCTAAGCGGAACGCAGTGCTGTAAACTATGCTCATATCCTTCCGCATTTACCATTTACTTAAACTCACAGAGAGGGCCACACTGTAAACACAAAAAATACTCCCATACAGTAACACCAACTCACCTGTATTTCACTGTTGTCACTGCACATGATGGCAGGTAATGTTCTGCACCCACTGGTCAAAGCCAAAGCGTTACTTCGGATAACCATCGGGTGTAACATGACTCATCATTCTAAGTCACACGTTTCCAGTCTTCAACTGCCCGTTGGCGTCGCTGTTTGCATCAATTCATGCGTCTCTAACATCGACTACAAACGTGTGTCACTTATCTGCACCTGATCGATCACTGTACCCCATTCATTTAAACTCCCCATGTAAAGTCGTTATGTTAATTGGACTGCTGGTAACATTCTGGAGCTCACCAGTTATTCTTTCCGCTGATGTCATGCGATGTTCTACATCCACTCGCTGCAATGCTCGGTCAGTAAATGACGTCTGCCCGATCTTGCTTTACCTGGGGATGTCCCTTCACATTTACACCCGACAGTCACATTTCAACTGTCGATCTGAGCAGCTTTACAAGTACTGAAATGTCCCTGACGTTCTTACTTAGGAGATATCACATGGCTAGTACACGTTCGAAGCTGCTGGCCTATCCTGACCGACGCATTCTTCTGATAATGGTTCTCTACTGCCAATACAACACTCCTCGCCTTCTTTTATACTGGTGGATACTCCTCTCGAGGCATCTAGCGGTGAGCTCCACATTACACAGTGAGTCCGGATACTTTTTTCATGTACATCTACACTTCCACATATACTCCGCAAGCCACCGTACACTGCATGGCAGAGGTTGCCCTGTACCACAACTAGTAGTTTCCTTTCGTGTTCCATTCGCAGATAGAGCGAGGGAAAGACGACCGTCTACATGCCTCCGTATGAGTCCTTATTGGACGTATCTTGCCTCCGGGGTCCCTATGCGAAATGTATGTTAGCGGCAGAAGGATCGTTCTGCAGTCAACGGTTCTCTACACTTTCTCAGTAGAGTTCTTCGAAATGAATGTCTTCTCCCTACCAGGTATTCCCACTTGAGCTCCCAAAGCATATCGGTAACACATGCATGCTAATCAAACCTACAGGTAACGAATCTAGCTGCTCGCCTCTGAATTGCTTCGATGTCTTCTTTCAATCAGACTTGGTGCAGATCCTAAACATTCGAGCACCATTAAAGAAAAGTTCGCACTCGCGTCCTATATGCGGTCTCCTTTACCGATGAACCACACTTCCCTAAAATTCTTACAATACAACGAAGTCGACCATTGGCCTTTCCTACAACAACCCTCCCCTCCTTGTTCCATTTCATATGGCTTCGCAACGTTATTCCCAGATATTTAAACGACGTGACTGTGTCAAGCAGGACACTGCTGATGCTGTATCTGAACATGAAAGGGTTTTTCCCTGCTTATCCACATTAACTTACATTTGTCTACATTAAGAGTCAGCTGGCATTCATCACACCAACCACAAATTTTGTGTAGGTCATCTTGTATCAGCCTAGAGTAACTTATCTTCGGCACTTTCCTGTACACCACAGAATTGTCAGCCAACAACCATAGATTGCTGTCTACCCTGTCTGCCAGATCATTTATGTATACAGAAGAAAGTAAAGGTCCTATCACACATCCCTGGGGCACTCCTTATGTTACGCCGGTCTCCGATTAACACTCGCCTTTGAGGACTACATGCAGCCTCATGTCTGGGACCCGATTCTGTAAACGAGTACCTTCGTTAAAAGTCTGCAGTGGGGCACCGTGTCGAATGAATTTCGGAAATCTAGAAATATGGAATCTGTCTGTTGTCCTTCATCCATTGTTCGCAGTACAGGGTTATTACAAATGATTGAAGCGATTTCGCAGCTCTACAATAACTTTATTATTTGAGATATTTTCACAATGCTTTGCACACACATACAAAAACTCAAAAAGTTTTTAGGCATTCACAAATGTTCGATATGTGCCCCTTTAGTGTATCGGCAGACATCAAGCCGATAATCAAGTTCTTCCCACACTCGGTGCAGCATGTCCCCATCAATGAGTTCGAAAGCATCGTTGATGCGAGCTCGCAGTTCTGGCACGTTTCTTGGTAGAGGAGGTTTAAACACTGAATCTTTCACATAACCCCACAGAAAGAAATCGCATGGGGTTAAGTCGGGAGAGCATGGAGGCCATGACATGAATTGCTGATCATGATCTCCACCACGACCGATCCATCGGTTTTCCAATCTCCTGTTCAAAAAATGCCGAACATCATGATGGAAGTGCGGTGGAGCACCATCCTGTTGAAAGATGAAGTCGGCGCTGTCGGTCTCCAGTTGTGGCATGAGCCAATTTTCCAGCATGTCCAGATACACGTGCCCTGTAACGGTTTTTCCCAGAAGAAAAAGGGGCCGTAAACTTTAAACCGTGAGATTGCACAAAATACGTTAACTTTTGGTGAATTGCGAATTTGCTGCACGAAAGCGTGAGGATTCTCTACCGCTCAGATTCGCACATTGTGTCTGTTCACTTCACCATTAAGAAAAAATGTTGCTTTAGCACTGAACGCATCCTCTTCCATGAGCTGTTGCAACCGCGCCGAAAATTCAAAGCTTTTTACTTTGTCATCGGGTGTCAGGGCTTGTAGCAATTGTAAACGGTAAGGCTTCTGCTTTAGCCTTTTCCGTAAGATTTTCAAAACCGTCGGCTGTGATTCGTTTAGCTCCCTGCTTGCTTTATTCGTCGACTTCCGCGGGCTACGCGTGAAACTTGCCCGCACGCGTTCAACCGTTTCTTCGCTCACTGCAGGCCGACCCGTTGATTTCCCCTTACAGAGGCATCCAGAAGCTTTAAACTGCGCATACCATCGCCGAATGGAGTTAGCAGTTGGTGGATCTTTGTTGAACTTCGTCCTGAAGTGTCGTTGCACTGTTATGACTGACTGATGTGAGTGCATTTCAAGCACGACATACGCTTTCTCGGCTCCTGTCGCCATTTTGTCTCACTGCGCTCTCGAGCGCTCTGCCGGCAGAAACCTGAAGTGCGGCTTCAGCCGAAGAAAACTTTATGAGTTTTTCAACGTATCTGTAGTGTGTCGTGACCATATGTCAATGAATGGAGCTACAGTGAATTTATGAAATCGCTTCAATCATTTGTAATAGCCCTGTATATTTTGTGAGCAAAGAGCAGCCTGGGTTTCGCAAGAGAGACGCTTTCTAAAGCCGTGGCCACATAATAGTGTAAACGACCCATTTCAGTGCACAATGTAAGACAATTCACTCCCGATACAGCTTACATGCGTATACACCTACCACCAAGAAGCTTTATCGGAAGAATTACAATAGTTCAGATTTTAGCTGGCCGTGACCTGTCCTTGCGAAATTCAGAAACAAGTTAAGTGATTATCATAGCCGGAAGAATTCAATCATTCTCACGAGAAAGCGATAGTGGATTTCTCCTTGACTGTGAAAGTGATACCAATTCGTGACAGTGAATGGCGCGCGGACAGTGCAGTCCTGTGAAAGAATAACTTTCAGGATAGAGCCGATTTACCAGAACTGTGTTACAATAAGTGGCATAGTAGCATCTGATTCCTTTGCGTCAAACTTTTCTACTGCGCTGGAACATTTCACAATTTGTACGAACTAAAATGCCACATTGGAACAGCCGACACTGAAGCTTCATTAAACAAAGTTTCCTTGCACCTTTTTGAGCAGTGTTGAAAGGAAGTGAAACAGGGAAAGAAGAACGGAGCGCCACCGTTCTGGCTGCAAACCGGCCGATCGGGACCGACTGACTGCCGTGTCATCCTCAGCCAATGACGGTATGAAGCTGCCGCGGGACGAGTGCACCGCTCTCCCGGCCGTTGTAGGGTTTACACACCTTGGTGCCGCTGCTTTTCGTTCTGGTAGCTCCTCAACTGGCACCACGACGCTCAGTTGGCCCCTTTCCAGTCCTTCCGCGAAGAAAATATCTCTGACAATACCGGGAATCGAACCCGGCTGATCTCCATGCGAGGCAGTCACAATTACCGCTCACTCATCTACAATTATGTATGAAACGGGGAATAGACACCAAAATAATAGCAGCAACAGTAGACACACTTCCTTATATTCTTCCAATAGGGCTGCTTAGAAAGTATATCCATGAAAGTTATGTATTTAAGAATCTAAAGATGAGAGCTCATCTATTATGCCAGAATAGTAAATAAGATATAGTCCAAGCGAAATCTTTTAAATCAGTGACTGTGTAATGTCTTCAGCTAATTGGGTCAATAATAAGATCTGCCTAAAATCAAATATCGGGTCATTTTAGTAACAGACAGTTATTCCAGCCAAATAATGGGGTTTATGGAAAATATACTGTTGTGTATAATGGAACAAACTAAACTTGGAATTTCATTCTAGGTCGTGATCACACGTTGGATGTACGATCGGTCGTGTGAAACGGCTGACAAATTAAATGTTTCGTCTCCTATTGGCTGTTGAGAGCATAAATTTCCAAGGAAGCGCCACCTTTTCTGGCATGTGATTGGCCGGTTTGTGAGAGAAGAGACTTCAAAACGACTTCACACGAAGTGGTGGCGTCATTCTGATGACGGTGACGTACGGTGAAAAGCGACGTGTGTAGTACGGGAGTGCCTGTTAGCATATTACGCTAAGTATCGTTATTTCAAAGTTTTGATTACTAGTGGCACGCAGTCCACGTATATAGTTCTTGTGATAAATAGAAAGTATCACGGTATCCCTGAAAGCTATTTCAGTGCACGTTGTCAATAGCGAAGGCGCCAATGTGCAGCGATCCACAATGTGGTAAAGGTGATCTATTTCAGTGGACCCACCACCGCCTGACGTCTACACAAATACGCAATTACATTGCTCAAATTGAATATTGACTACTGACGAAGTATTAACTATGAACGTCATGATCCAGAAATATACTATGATATTACTACATTCATTTGCTTGTAATGAAATATTTGCTGAAACAGTCCATGTTTCTACCATGAGGGGCAGTATTTGCAGTCTGTGCCAACCATGTCACCTGTAAACCTTTGAGTACTTGCGCTGTGTGTCATTACGAGAGTTCTGATCGTTCAGGATGGTTGGCAATATTGACGTACTGTCAGAGGTTCCGTATAGTCACTGTAATGTGGCAGGAAATGAGACATGTGGACGCCGCAGTGACTGTCACTGTGAGTCAAAGTGATGCTTCTAGAGTGTGGAACAAGTTACTAGGACAGAATAAGTTGAGGCTCGTCACAGAAGTGGTCGCACAAGGAAAACAACAGGGGTGCAGGATCGGTATCTGCGTATAACAGCTAGCAAGTCCCCTCAACAAAATTCTGTATGTCTACAGTTCTCAACAGCTACAATAGTGCAAGTGTCAACAAGAACGATAGTAAAAAGGTTCCATGAGCAGGGATTACATGTCAGAAGACTTCTCAAGGCTCCTCCCCTAAATTACCTTCGGAGAGGGGCTCTTGTCGCAAGCACATGAAGCCACTGATTGTGGACTGGGTAGCAGTGGGACACAGCCGCCAATATCTATGCGGTTTAATCATATTTTGGGGTGGAATCATGTATGGCCGTAGGACACTACTTGTGTCAATAGAAGGATGAATGACTGAGGTGAAGTATCGGCACGACAGCCTTACACGCACTGTGGTCTGTTTAGTGAGCATAATGGTGTGGGATTCACGCTGATGGACGGCAATGCACTCTCCCATCGTAACAATCTCGTGTCCTAGTAGAACATACAAACAGTCGGATGGAGTGGTTTCCGTATTCTCCAGATACCAGCTGCACTGAAAATGCGTGGGGCATGCTATAACGAGCTGTTGGCAATCGTCCGGCCCAAACAGAGCCCTTACAGGGAATAAGACACGCCGACGTGTAGGTATAGGACAATATCCCACAAGCTTATTTGGACAACATGGTAAGGAGTATGCCTAACAAAATACAAAAGTACCTTGGGTTACGAGGAGGTCCAATTGGTACGTAAACAATAGTAGTAGTAGTAGTAGTAGTAGAGGGGTTTTTTGGGCGCACGACAGCAAGGTCTTCAGCGCCCTTTCAGTAACACAGGGAGACGGGTGTCAAGAAAAATCCCAGAACAGGAATATAAAACGGAACATAAAACACGGGGGAACAATCGTTGAAAAATATGTGATCGCCCACACCGAAGCGGGGGATGAAGCAGGGTGTCAGCAGTAAAACATGGACAACACAGGAAGAAAATGGTAGAGGTAGCTAAAACAATGTAGCAGATGGAAGTGGCTGGCTGACCGCGAGGAAAAAAGGGGAGGTGTCAGCCACTCTGCAATACACTAAAACCTCCAGCCTAAAAGTTTAGGCCAGAGTCCAGACACATCACAAAACTTAAAAACCCTAGACACACACGTCTCATCATTAGCTAAAACAGAAGGCAGATCCCCATCAACTTGTGCTTCCGCCCTTGCATCACGGTATAAAATGCAGTCTATTAAAATATGCTGGACAGAGATGTGCACACCACAAGCATCACAAAACGGAGGATCCTCCCGCCGTAACAAAAAGCTATGTGTGAGAGGACAGTGCCTGATCCGAAGACGTGTGAGGGGCACCTCTTCCCGCCTGAGCAACCGGCAGGAGGAACGTCACGGCCGAGTGGTTGACTTTATCAACCGCAGTTTATTGGCCGTCACCGCCAGCCATTCGTCTTCCCACAACGCCATGCACTTCCTGTGGAGTGCAGTGATGACTGACTGCAAGGGGATAGGACACTGGACCACATCCTGCTGTCTGCAGGCCTCCTTGGCAGCCCGATCGGCCTGTTCATTGCCCCATATTCCGACATGACCAGGCACCCAGCAGAAGGATACCTCTTTACCCCGCCGTTGGAGCAAGTACAGTTGGTCATGTATCAGCTGGACCATCTGCTCAGTCGGGTACAGGTTCTGCAGTGATTGTAAGGCACTAAGAGAATCGGAGCAGAGAAGAAATCGATCGCCCCGAACACGATTCATCTGCTCCAGTGCCTTCAGGATCGCGTGGAGCTCCGCTGCGAAAACGGTATATTCAGCAGGGAGGCGAATCCGAGTAACTTGATCAGGGAACACTACAGAACAGCCAAGGAAATTCTCCTGTTTGGAGCCATTAGTGTAAACGACAGTGAAACCGTGATGCACATCTAAAATGTTAAAAAACAGACACTGGAATTTAAAATCTGGTGTGCTATCTTTCTTAAAATTAGTCAAGTCTAAAATAAGTTTGGGTCTCCGGAGGAGCCAAGGTGGAGATCTGCTCCAACCGCGACGTAAAACACGAAGACCAGCCGTAGACATCGCAGCGAGGCAATCCTGTGCGCGATTCCCAAGGGCTGCGTCGCACGTTGCCGGTTATGAAAGAACCGTGCCAGAGGAGGCTGAGCAATGGTATGGTACGCAGGTGTGTATGGCGTGGGCAAAGTTTTATACGCCTGCCGTACTGTAAGTAGCCGTCGCCGCATATGAAGTGGCGGTTCACCAGCCTCTGTACAGAGGCTTGGTATGGGGCTAGTTCGGAATGCCCCAGTGGCCAACCGAAGCCCTTCATGGTGCACAACGTCCAACATCTTTAAGTAAGAAGGCCTCGCAGACCCATACACCGTGCACCCATAATCGAGCCGAGATCGCACAAACGCCCTGCAAAACTGGAGCAGACAAGTCCTGTCAGCTCCCCACGTACTGTGGCTAAGACATTTTAAAATACTTAAAGCCTGAAGCGACCGCCGTTTCAGGTCTTTAAGATGAGGTAACTACGTGAGCTTCGAGTCAAAAATGAGCCCCAGAAATCTCACCGTGTCTTTAAAAGTAAGAATAGAGTCCCTCATCCTCAACTCAGGAAAGGTTAAAATCGAACGAGAACGGTTAAAAAGAACACATACAGACTTCTCGGTGGAAAACTTAAAACCACTCGCCTGCGCCCAGTCATCCAAACGTCTAATAGTAAGTTGCAACTGACGCGTTGTCGTTGCAAGGCTTGAAGACGAGCAAAACAAAGAGAAATCATCCACAAACAAGGAACACTGGACAGGACTTTTCACTATGGACGTAATGCTATTAATAGCGATGGCAAAGAGAGTCACACTTAAAACGCTACCCTAAGGGACACCGTTCTCCTGCTCAAAGCGATCAGACAGGACGGCACCAATTCGGTATCTAAAATATCGTGGCGAGAGGAAAGACTGAATAAAAAGAGGAAGACAACCACGAAAACCCCATTCGTAAAGTTGCTCCAGGATGAGACGCCTCCAAGTGGTATCATAGGCCTTCTCGATGTCAAAAAATACACCTTGAAGGTGATGACGGCGTAGGAAAGCTTGTTGTATAGCCGCCTCCAGGAGGGCAAAGTTATCGAAGGTGGAACGAAACCTTCTGAACCCACACTGAAAGCGACTAAGGAGTTGCCGCGATTCTAACATCCAGACAAGGCGGCGGTTGACTATCCGCTCCAAGGTCTTCCCCACACAACTAGTGAGGGCAACACTACGGTAGCTACTCGGGCTCGTGCGGTCTTTCCCAGGTTTTAAAAAAGGAATTAAAACTGCCTCACGCCACGTGTCAGGAAAGTGACCCGACGCCCAAATGGCATTAAAGAGTGCGAGGAGGATTTCTCTGTTGCGCATTGTGAGGTGCCATAGCATACTGTAATGGATCCTGTCGTGACCAGGGGATGTGTCACGAGCTCCAGACAATGCAGAATCCAGCTCCCACATAGAAAATTGGCAGTTGTAAACTTCATGAGAGGTGGACTGGAAATCCAGACTACATCTCTCAGCAACGGCTCTATGGCGCTGGAAACCTGGATCCTGACTGGTTGTTGCAGTAACTGTGGCAAAATACTCTGCCATAGTCTGGGCAATGTCTCGCGGATCTGTGTGGAGAGTGCCGTTATTCATTACAGCAGCTATGGGGCACCTCCCTCCTCTGCCAGAAATTCTCCTGATGGTCTCCCACACAATGTAACTTTTGGTCGAACGATTAATGGTGTTCAGGAACTGTTGCCATGACCTCTTCTTGCTCTCACGAATAATGCGGCGACATCTTGCCCTCGCCACCCGAAAGGCTGCAAGATTCTCAGCAGTCGGCCGACACTTGAACCGACGCAGAGCCGCACGCCTGGTCCTGATTGCAGAGTGGCATTCGGCACTCCACCAAGGCACAGGTGGCCTCTTCCGGTAGCCTGTGGACTGTGGAATGGATGCTGCAGCGGCGTGGTGGACCGTTTTGGTAATATGATCCACCCACACCTCAACATGCGCACAGTGTTCGAATTGGACCAACTGGCTATAAAGTGTCCAGTCAGCTCCACTGAGCACCCATCGCGGTGGTCTCCTTTTGGGGCCCACGCCATCTGGCAGGTGAATCCACATTGGGAAATGATCACTGCCGTGCAAGTCAGCAACCACTTCCCAGTGAGCACTGGCGGCAAGAGCTGGAGAGCAAAGAGAGAGATCAATGGCAGGGAACGACCCAGTCGCTGTGCAGAAATGAGTACACTGTCCTCCATTGAGCAAGTAGACACAGGATGACAGGAGACGCCTCTCAATTGCTCTACCCCTGGGGCAGGTAATTGCAGAGCCCCAAAGCACATTGTGGGCATTAAAATCACCACAAATAATGAATGGCAGGGGGAGCTGTGTAAGAAGGTCGGTGAGGGCCACTTCATGAAGTGCATCATGTGGGAGCAAGTAAAGCGAACAAACAGTCAATGGATGACTCACGTGCGCGGACACCGCAACGGCCTGTAAAGCCGTCGTAAGTGAGAGAGGCGAGGAGTGGTAGTCCGTCCTGACGAAAATACCTACGCCGCCTCTAGCTCTCTCCACACGCAGGTCGTCCTTTTTGTGGAGTGTATAGCCTCGTATCTCAGGGGAGTATGATGGATGGAAATACGTCTCCTGGAGACATAGACACAGTGGTCTACCCTGAGAGAGTACACGAAGTTCCTCCACATGCGTCCTGAACCCTTGCAAGTTCCACTGAAGTATGGGAGCCATCTATGTTGGGGGTAGCCCCTTCATTCTGTCTCTCCGACGGGGCGGGGAGACCGCAGCAGGTGGAGGGGCAAGCGTGGGACGAGATGATTGCCCCACACACACATCGAATTCCATCAACTCCGGGGAAGAGTCAGATGAAGCCTCACGTAAAACAACATCCGCATGGTCAGATGGTTTACCACGGGATTTGACCCGCTGTTGCTGCTGTACAGGAGCTTTCTGTGGTTTGGTGGGCTTTGGGGGAGCTGATGTGGGAGTGGTAAGTGGCGCACTGGGCTTGGGAAAGCCTCAGCTGTTGGAGGCGCCAGGGGCTGGCCCAAGTCCGCCACTGTACCTTTGTCTGCCGTTCGAGCAGGGGCTACTGGCTCTGAAACACTGGCTGCGTTGCAAGTGCACTGACAGCTGCAGGTGTTAGAGCCAACACTCACCACCTCGGTCTGCGTTGAGGCATCGACTTTTGGAGTAGGCTTCTAACCATGGATGCAAAAGATGTAGCAAATGTGCCAGGTTGCATCGACTTATAGATCTTCTTGGCCTCACCATAGGGGATACGCTTGGTTGTTTTTATTTCCTGGACTTTGCGTTCCTCTAGAAATATTCGGCAGTCCCTACTCCAAACAGGGTGGTTCCCAAAGCAATTAATACATTTAGCCGGAGACGAGCAACCAACTCCTTCATGAGCAGCCTTACCACAGTTTCCACAAGTCACTTCGCCTTTACATCCCAAGGTGGTATGCCCAAAACGCTGGCATTTAAAACAGCGCATTGGGGGTCGGGAAATAAGGCCTCACACTAAGCGAAGGAAGCCAGGTTTAACATGTTATGGAAGTTTTGTGCTACTGAAGGTCAGAATAAAGGAGTCGGGTTTGACAAGATTGCCATCAACCCTCTTCATGATGTGTTGGACATCAACGATACCTTCCGGAGCCCACTCACGTTGCAGTTCTTCCTTGGGAATGTCAACTAGATCCTGGCATGTCACAACACCTTTGCTGTAGTTCAAGGTGCTGTGCAGTTCAGTGTCTATGGCATACTCTCCAAGGCATTTAGCAGATTGGAGGTTAGTTGCTTGCTAAGAAGTGGAAGTCTCCACTAGCAAGGTCCCATTACGTAAGCGCTTCACCGATTTTAAGGAGCCACAGATTCCCTCCAATCCCTTTGTATATAGAAGGGCGAAACCTTCTCGAAACTACCTCCCTTCCGTTTCACAATGAGAAACACATTCGGATTACCAGAATGCATTCTGTTACCAGAGACTGGACTTCTCAAAGAAGTGCCGGAGTCAGGGGGACTGACTGCATGCGCCCTCTTAAGAGACTGGGTGTGAGAACCTTCCAGCGGCCCACCCTTTCCGCTGGGAGGAAGAAAACAGGATTTCGAAGGATTCATCTCGGTCCCACAAGCAGCTAGGGAACTAGAAGTCCACCTAGACAGAGCCCCGCGTGCCTATTTAAGCCTTATACAACTGAGGTGCGGCAGGTTCCCCAGAGGTTGCCCGCTAACGACTGTTCCACCTCAACAGCCATGCATCTCATCAGCGCGCAGCACACCTTGAGATTGAGGGGGTTGTTTATAGAGGTTTATTCCATCCTCGCGATTCGGGCGGTCAAGCCAAGATCCCCACTCCCTGAGACACACAACATTCCACCGCCGCGCCGCACGGTGGTCGCTGAAACATGCCCAGAGCTTACGGTGACTGACAGAGGACTGGCGGCGCTTACCAGTCTCCAGCTCAGGAACCCCGGAGTCGCCAAGCCCGTACCCAGCAAATGAATGCCGAGCCCCTGGGGGCCGTAAACAATAGGTTACGTAAGATGACAGTGTGAGGTTGGGCATTTCATTTGGATTCCTGTTATCGATGTGCACATCAGAGAGAGACAGAGAGAGAGAGAGAGAGAGAGAGAGAGAGAGAGAGAAAGTTACGTTACTGTTAAACAGCCTTTCCCTCTGCGCTTTCTAATACATTCTTATTTGAAGTGCGGCATGTGATGGGTGTATTCAGTAGTGCTGTGTTTACTTGGGATTGTATCTGTAAGATAAAGATAGATTATTGTAGACAACGAAGAGGACGACTATGATGCGTATATTGGAATGCAAAAATAATATAAATTTTGAATAATGTGATTATTATTGAAGAGAAGAATCTTGAGGTAAGACTGCAGCACTACGCAGCTCCCTTGTCGGAATGATTATTGTCAGTTAATTAACTTGCTCAGAGCTGAGAGAACGATACCCCATTTCGTTGAGTCATACATTAAGATATCAGTTGATTAAGCTATTTGGTTTTTATAGAACTTCTCTGCCAACATTATACCCTTTTGAAATCATTTTTCACTTTCCTAAGCATAATAGTGTTCAGATGAATTTTATGTGGGAAGATCACGCGATGTGATATTCTGTCTTTTTGAACACATACTTCATTCTAAAATCGTTGTCTTGGATTAACATTTCATAAGGCTAGTTGCTCTCGCTATCCCACTATTTAAAGAAGGTTTATCATTACGTATTAACACATTGCACCATATGATATGCAACAGTTTTAATATTGTTGGGAAATTTTATTTGAAATAGAAATCTAGCTTAGCTGCTGCCTGCTTGCTCTTTGCCGTTGTGCTTTCGAGAAATCTGCAAAAATATTACCAAGACGCGAGGTAAGTGGAAATTTTAATTAGAGCTAGATAATCGTTTTACTTCAGTTGCGTCACTTAATATAAGGGCGAGTTACAGTTTAGTTCAAATTAGGTCCTCTTTAGTCAAAGGTTAGCTTACGAGTTTAAGATGGATATCAGTTTGTGGGTACATAGTTTCGGTAAGACCTAATTTTTTTTAAAGTGGGAGGTAATGTTGGGCTAAATTTCATACAGAAACACACAGTGGGTGCCTTACATACTATTCTACATAATTATCTCTGTTATTTGAGATCAAAAATGATCAATCACCGGATCGTATCAGTGACTTAATACCATTTTCAGCTTAAAAAAATTACGTCATAACGAAGTAGTAGGCGTAGTGTTAAACAACATCAAGAAGGCTGCAGAAAGAAGAAAGAAATCGCAGCTAGGACAAGTAAACATCAAAAGGCTCATCCTTTATCTTGTAAAAGCAAGCATATTAGTCACAAATTCTTTCTTGTCTCTAAGGGGCCTTATCATATTTGTAGAATTGTACACGACAGTTTCGTGGGGAGTGAAACTATTCGTACACACAAGAGAAAGGAAGTTCTTCATGTTTCGCATATCAAACCATATATAGAATAATTCGATTTACTAAAGTTGTAGCCAGATGATACAACTGTATGTCAGCTGCTCTGAAAATATTGCTAGCGTTACAGCGCACAGCAACAGTTAGGGATAAACAATGCTATTGTACCGCATGCCAGAGAGACACCCGTCGCGCAACAGGAAACCTTAAACAATTCTTGGGCGACTTTCATTGCGTAACTGATTTCATTCATCGCGCAACAAATCGAACGATATGTTGTCACCACGCGTACGCTAAACTAACAGCTACGAACTTTGAAATTTCATCTATAATCCGAATGAGAACAAATAATTTCTAATGAAATGGGCGATAAAAGTATTTTTTAAACCAATTCTGAGAACATATACAGATTATCAGCAATGTGTCGTTCATCTGAGAAATATTGTTAGCCAACGACACATTGCTGATAATATGTATGTGTTCTCAGAATACGTACACAGTGATGATAATACAAAGACAAATAACGTTTTCACAATTTCTGATTAGAAATACAAGCTGATAAGATGGTAACTACGTTGTCTGGAAAGAAGAATGATAGGTATTTTAATAAGAAGTTTTCAACATCTACTGTGAGGTAGTGAAGTTATGTTTACTGAAGTGAAATATTTACAATTATAGCTAAGGAATGTTGTTTGTGTGGAAATAAGTGGACAAGAACAGCAGGGAATTGTTGTTTGAAGTGCATGTTGAGACGAAGACAACGAATGTGATTAATGTTGTAAAAAGATAACAGGATTTATGTTGGTTAGTTACACGAGAAATTTATGGTGTGCACTGTAACAGAACGAGGCAAAGATTACGATGATTAATGTAGAGAAAGATTAAGCGGGTAATGGCTAGGGCATAGAAACACAGTTTCTTGTTATTGTCTACTATTATGCCATGTGGATGCATATCGTGTAGTAAGCGTAAAAGGCAAGTCTTTGAAAAGATTTAGATAACTGAAAATAATGAATGAAGATAATGTGACATGAGACAAGACGGTTATTTCCTTCATGTGGAGTTTATGATTATCTGGTGTAAATTATTCAACCTTTCTACGGAACACACAGTGACACTTTTTTGTCAGAACCACACAATATGTAACAGTTAGGCAAGTTTTATAGTAATTCGAGAAGTGTCCGTTTTGTCTCAATATGCGCACGAAGACTGTTTTACAAAGATTTGTCGCGACACTGATTGCTACTCTGTACTGTGACATGTTCATTAAGCATACAGTACCTCAGTGAACTTTTTATGACTTGTCTTTGAGATAATGTATATTTGCTTGTTTATATTGATGACTGACTTTTTTTCTGATTTATGTATAGCTACATACACGAAACTTTAACTTCTACTGAATTCCGTAGAACTAATCTACCTATTCTTTTAAAAGATAAACTTTACGTACAGATAAACCTTACACACTGCTAAACTTTACTTACACAAGATAAACTTAACATACAGATAAACTTTACATACGTGTATGATATGATGTCATAACAATACTGTCCATGAGTCTAGATGTTTAGAAAATTTTGGAAGTGAAAACGATATGGATAGTGAATATACTTACGATGAGGAAAAAAAGAAAGAAAAAAGGTAGTAAGGGAAAGCACATGCAGGAATTGTGTGGGATAATAATGACGATTTCTTTTAGCTTTATTGCTTTTGCCATTGCACGGGATCAGATTCTTTCATGCATATTTTTTTCTACTAAAATCTGTGACATTGGAAACTGTCTTTTCGAATTTATGTATGATGTAACATAATAACATGTGCTGCTTCAGCTTAAGAAATTTTGAGGTTGAATTTCTCTCTTACACTTACGTTATTTAGTGAGTTTCTTTATACTGAATATTCTATGTGTATGTTGTTACTATAAGATGCCGCGCCATTAGTATAATACGTTAAGTGAGCTCTCATAAGTCATGAACGATGTGTAAGAAGTCATGAAAGATGTGTAAGAAGTCATGAAAGATGTGTAAGAAGGAAACACAGAGAAAAAGGTAAGAAAAGAAGTTGTACAATTTGTATATGAACAAAGAAATGGGCAAACAGCTGAATCTGAGGTGGAATGATTGGGTAGGGTAAATATCAAATGAAATATTGTTAGGCAGGGCAAAGATGGCAAATGGTTAGCTAGAGAAATGCAGCTAAGTAATATGAATTTATAAGAATGTACCAAATATATTACAGAAAGAAGCAAAGGGACAAAGTAAACAGTTGTATTTGTTGGAAGTTTGGTGAAGTCATATGTAAAATGATTAAGAGGTGCACAGTCGATAGGATGAAATCTAACTAGATGCTATTTACTGACTATAGTAGGCATAATAAGAGACTGACGTTTGAGTGAGTGGATAAAGCATTCTTTGATGAGCACCTTTTTTCTAATTACATATTTGTATCCCCCTTATCTCTCTGTGTATGGTTGCAACGACTATCCACATGTGTTGATTTCTTGGGTTTGATCACTGTCCTTATGTGTCTCTTTTTACCTTCTTCCTAAATTTACGTGTATTTTACTGATTTTATGTATACGTATCTATTTGAATAGATTTATGTTTTTCTGTAGACCGTTCTGTGCACATATATTGACTGTTTCCTGTCATGCGTATTGCTGTACACTGTTTCACGTGGTTTACTTGTCTGATGTCTCTGTAATTCATTATAGTAAAACAGCGATGCCATTTTTTCTTACTTTCTTTACAGACATAGACCTCTATTCTTACCATTATACTACACGTGGAGTTCGTATGCACAGCAATGTAAAATCTTTTTACTCCTGTCTTAATATAGGTTACGTTATGGTAGATAACAAACTGTAACTGATGGACCACTCACCACAAATGACTGAAACTTGCCTGGGCAGAAGAAGTATGTCTACTGAGTATTCTCTTGCAAACGTTGGCGTAGTTCACCGAGAGAAACTGCAACTGACTTTTATAAGGAACTCTCCAATACTACATGATATCTTTGGAGTCATTAATGGTTATACGGTCTGCGTCAAGCAGATACTACTACGTATTTTACTGTATGTGCATGTGTGGGGTTGTCAGCTGAGAATGTGCTTAGTCTTACTGTGTCTGCTTCCACATAATTTAAAACAACCATGACATAATTGCAACAAGCTAGAGAAAGATTTTTCGTTTGTGACGGACATACTTCTATCTACTTTCATCGTGCAAATTACTACTGCCGTATGTGACTGTGTTTCAAGAATGTAGGCCCTGTTTGATACAGACACTCTAATCTACTTCCCATATGCTACAAAAGAAATGTATATCACCAATACTATTTACTAAAATACAAAATGTGGCATATAAATTATCAAAATAGCCCTGTGCAGAAGGTTCTCATAGCTATCATCCAACACGATAAGCTAACTGTGATGAGTTCTATTGATAACATTGCTTATATGTTCTTAAATGTTTAAGTATTTTTTAGTTGTAGTTCTTTAACTCATATTCTTGTAACGGTATTGTTATCTTTGTTTTGTATGCTCCTACTCCTAATGTTTAGAATTTTGTCCTCGTCCCATTCCTATCTGGAAAGACCCTCGCACAAGATTCTACTTGGGGAAGCTGGAGGATATGTAAGATGAGCACGTCAGTTTGATGTGCTCGTCAGAGAAAGAGAGCAAGTTATGTTATTGTTAAACAATCTATGGTCTTGTTGTGGCACAGTCTTTGCCTCTGCGTAGTCTGATACATTCTTAGCTGAATTGTGTTAGGTGGTGGACGTATTCAATAGCGCTGTGTTTCCTTGTGGTTTTATCTGCTGGATGAAGAAAAGTTTATTATAAGGGACAGAGAGGAAGAATATGATGCATGTATTGGAAAGCGAAAACAATATAAATTTTAAATGATGTTATTTAATTTGAAGAGAATAAGTCTGAGGTGAGACTCCAGCACTGTGCAGCTAGTTTGTCGGAATGATTATTGTCAGCTAATTAACTAGCTCAGGGCTGAGAAAAAGACCAAGCCAATTTCTTGAGCCATGGATTAAGATGTCAAGTGATTAAGCTATTTGGTTTATACAGACATTAACATTGTATCACTTTAAAATCATTGTTCAATTTGTTAAGTGTAGAAGTGTTCAGGCCAATGTTATGTGTGATGATACCATGACGTTTTACTCTGCCTATTTGAATACCTACTTAAATCTAAAATCGCTGTCTTGAAGTGTCATTTATTAGGAATAGTTAGTCTCCCTATCCCACAGGTTAAAGAAGGTTTATCGTTACGCATTGACACAGTGCACCATTTGGTAAGAAAGTTTAACATTACGCATTAACGCATTGCACCATTTGGTATGTAACAGTGGCAATACTGTTTGGAAATTATATTTAAAATAGAAGTCTAGCTTAGCTGCTGCCTGCATGATGTTTATTGTTGTGCTTTCGAAAAATCTACAACAATGTTGTCAAGACGCGGGGTAAGTGGAGGCTTCGATATGACCAGATAATTGTTTTACTTCATTTTCGCATTTAATATAAAGACAAATTGTATTTAGACGAGTTACAGTTCGGTTCAAATTAGGTTCTCTTTAATCAATCGTTAGCATACGAGTGTAAGATCGACAACTGTTTGTGGATACATAGCTTTGGTGATACGTAGACATTTTATAGAGTTGGAAGCAAAGTTTGGCTAAATTTCACACAGAAACACATAGGGTGGAGCTTACAACACTGAGAAGAAACTGCTGTGAAATCCTTTGTAGGGATGGTGTGTGTGTGTGTGTGTGTGTGTGTGTGTGTGTGTGTGTGTGTGTGTATGTCTTTATCAAGTGGAAACGTGTTTATTTTCTTTATTTTTGCTTTACAAACGTTACCCAACAAAGTAAAATCTTTTTTTTTTCTTATTATGTCTATAATGGCAATGAGACAGGGTGTAACATCTCCCTGATCCTATTCAATCTGTATACTGAGCAAGCAGTAAAGGAAACAAAAGAAAAATTTGGAGTAGGAGTTAAAATCCACGGAGAAGAAAAAAAAAAACTTTGTGGTTCGTCGATGACATTGTAATTATGTTAGAGACAGCAAATAATCTGGAAGAGCAGGTGAACGGAATGGACATGGTCTTGTAAAGAGGATATAAGATGAACATCAACCACAGCAAAACGAGAATAATGGAATGTAGTCGAATTAGATCGGGTGATGCTGCGGGAATTAGATTAGGAAATAAGACGCTTAAAGTGGTAAATGAGTATTGCTACTTGGGGAGCAAAATAACCGATGATGGTCGAAGTAGAGGATATAAAATGTAGACTGGCAATGGCAAGGAAAACATTTCTGAAGAAGAGAAATTTGTTAACATCGAGTATTGATTTAAGTGTTAGGAAGTCGTTTGAGAAAGTATTTGTATGGAGTGTAGTCGTGTATGGAAGTGAAACGTGGACGATAAATAGTTTAGACAAGAAGAGAATAGAAGCTTTCGAAATGTGGTGCTACAGAAGAATGCTGAAGATTAGATGGGTAGAACACATAACTAATGAGGAGGTATTGAATAGAATTGGGGAGAAGGGAAATTTGTGGCACAACTTGACTTGAAGAAGGGATCGGTTGGTAGGTCATATTCTGAGGCATCAAGAGATCACCAGTTTAGTATTGGAGGGCAGCGTGGAGGGTAAAAATCGCAGAGGGAGACCAAGAGATGAATACACTAAACATATTCAGAAAGATGTAGGTTGCAGTAGGTACTGGGTGATGGACAGGCTTGCACAGGATAGAGTAGCATGGAGAGCTGCATCAAACCAGTCTCAGGACTGAAGACCACTACAACAACAACAATGGCAATAAGTCAATATGCTACATTTTTTGACCACTCGCAAGGTGTGTGGAAGCGACATTCACGAGAAGTGCCAAAAAAGTACAAGTCCACCTCCATCACTCACGTGAAATGTGTAACTGTTACAACCAGACTGTATCATTACATTTTCAGCAGTAATTCTGTGTTGACAACCTCCCTGTCTGCGTAACGCCACCAGCAGGTACAAAGATGGTGACTTTCGGTAGCCTGTCCTATCGTCTCGCAATGTCAGAGATACAAAGCACACGCGCGCGAGTGTCATCTGCGCGGAAAGCCCACAGCCGTATTTTGATCTGGAGGGTTCCCGTCGTCGGGCACCGCTAATGAAATAAGCGGTAGGCGCGGGTGTCCGTGGCAGGTGGGCCGCCGCGCAGCCATTGTATCGCGTTCCACCAGGAATACTGGGCCAGCCATTACCCTAATGCATTTCCACGTAGCCGCCGCCGGTGGTGGCTGCGGTGCCGCGGTGGCGCCTTTGGATACGAGTGGATGGACTGAGGAAGGGGGAAGGGGTTGGGCGTGACGACAGAGAGAGGGTGGGTAATATAGAAGCCTGTGCCACAGCTGCTGCGAACTGAATGGTTTTTATTTCTTTCACAAAAATTCTGCCACCCGCGCCAGCGATTGCAATCGCATGCTGAAAGACGCCCCGCGCCCGCCAAAATCACTGTGCGTAGCCTCTCCACATTCGGCCGCTCGGTTTCACTACCGGTTCGTACGCTACCGAGGCAAGCCCCACCGAAACGAAACAAAAATATTTTTAACAACAAAAACACACGTAAAACTGTCTCTCTTATATCTCGTCAGTCTTCGACTGTAAATTCGTTGTGAAAGCTGTTAAAAAGCTATGCGTATAATTACGATTGTTCAGAGTGGTAGCTACGGTCGCTTTTTGCCCAGATTGTTTGGACGGATGTTATCCATTTGAGATTAAAAGCGGAGTGAAAGCCGAAGCGAGTGTTTGCAGTGGCGCTGCTTCATTCGCAATAAACACGAAGTGCCTCTCAGCTAGCCACCCGGTTAGTGAGCGCGCGCTGGTGCGTCCGCCGCTCTGGTACAGCAACGTGCATCGAGCGACCGTAAACACAGGGCATATATCGCCTACTGGGGCCAAGAGCGCCTGCCGTCCGTTTTAATATACCGTATGAGCCAGTGGGATGCAAGTCGCGACATGAACTCTTCTGACATTGTAACAAAAAAGCAGTAAAATGGTAGCCTATAAGAAATGACTGAACTATCAGAAACAGTGTCTATTACGTAACAGTTATCTTCAATAGAGTGTCGCAAATAACTGTAGAGCTGACTGCGAGAATTTCAAGATCTACAAAGACACTTACGCAAAGTATGCGCCTATCTGCTTTATGCAGAACAATTAAGTGATCTCACAGGGCACATGCAAAACACGCATTAGCAATCCAGCTTCAAAAAATGGCTCTGAGAACTATGGGACTTAACATCTGTGGCCACCAGTCCCCTTGAACTTAGAGCTACTTAAACCTAACTAACCTAAGGACATCACACACATCCATGCCCGAGGCAGGATTCGAACCTTCGACCGTAGCGGTCACGCGGTTCCTGACTGAAGCGCCTAGAACCGCACGGCCAGCTTCAAAACATTTATTTTGTGCTGTAAGCTTTGTATATATGAATGAGCAAGCCAACTGATAAAAAACCGCACTAATTCCGACCAAATCACCAATAACATCCATTACAATCACTATAACAAATAATTCACGAAAATAACACATGTACAGTACACACAGTGTACCCCGGATCCGTTAGGTCAGTGGCTATGAAAAATAAAAGTCACCGATTATTTTCACAAAATCACCCTATTTATTCAAAATAGGATTACCCTGAAATAAAAGACAGCTGAAATGGTTTTAAAAGTATTTTGAAACAGCGACTGTACTCCTTTTTGCAGCTTTATTTAATAATGTAGTATAATTTTCTTGAATGTCCTTAACTGTCTCATAAAGGTGTCCTTTCAGTGATAACTTCAATTTGGGGAACAATCAGAAGTTTGTTGGGGCCAAATCCGGCGAATATGGTGGATGATCTAGGACTGTGATAAGTTTGATGGCTGAAAACATGTGCACAGTCTTCGCTTCGTGGCGTGGGCGTCGACATGGTTTAGCGACCAGAAACCTGCGTCTCGGTATTCGGGTCGAATTCGACGAATTCTCGCCCGCAAATGCTGGAGGGCTCAGAAAACGTGATGTTGCCTTACCGCTTCTCTTTCATTTTCCGAGGAGTGTCAGACACGTACTGTTACATCCGCTGCTGGGATGCCTGCAGCAGCTGGTTTTTAAACTTCACGGATCGTAATGCCTCAGCTTGCCACGATATGTCGTTGCACATTGGAATTTCAGAGAAGCATTCCTAACGGAACTGGGACACACTGTGTGCGATTATTGCTCTTAGGTACGAGAACCTTCGACGCAGTACACCTTGTGGCCAGATATTCGACAGCGCATCCATCGTCAAAGGCATCACGCATTCTCTTTCAGTTGGGAAATACGTGAAAAGAGAAAAACACACTTTTTGTAGTCACATAACAAACACATGCCTTAACGAATGACAATTTCAAAAACGGCTTGTATATACATTAGCTCGGAGATTATTAGTTTTGAGTCTCACCCATCAGTTAGCGACAATACGAAATACAAAATGAGACATAGCCCTTGCCTTAGACCTGATTCAAACGGTTTCCGTACGGACGGGAGTCTGTTGGTGATGCACCATATTCAGATCGACCGTGAAAGAATATTGCTGTACGCAACACTGAGCAGGTGTGGAGAATTTGGAACAGAATCGGCGACTGTCACTTAGGTAGATGATCGAGAAGCTGGAGATTATAAGTGGTGTGGCGATTTGTTTAAAGCTCGGCCCTGTATTTGCTTCGGGAACTATTTTACTGTCCACCTTCCTATCTATTTGACAGTTGCTGGCTTCCAGTTGCATTTACTGCAGCAGGGGGATACACAAATTAGGGTTAAACTTTTAAAATGTAGTCCTCCTCATATAAATGAATTTTTGCTAGTCGTGTGCAGGCCCAGACTCACTCGTTTACTCTGTGTAATAAGAAGTCTACCCTAAGATCTTACCATATTGTTCAAAATAATTATGGTAGCACGTGTATTAACGTCCATTGTGTTAGATCTACACTACTGTTAAAGACTGCGATGGAGCTCCGTATGCCACGGCAAACTGGCTGACAATGACGGCGGCGGTGCACAAATGCTGCGCAGCTAGCGCCATTCGACGGCCAACACCACGGTTCCTGGTGTGTCCGCTGTGCCGTGCGTGTGATCAATGCTTGTACAGCCCTCTCGCAGTGTCCGGAGCAAGTATGGTGGGTCTGACACACCGGTGTCAATGTGTTCTTTTTTCCATTGCCAGGAGTGTATTATACTACAACTGACATGTGATTACATTTTCACGCAGTTAGGATGCATAGATCCTGAGAAATCAGTACCCAGAACAACCACCTCTGGCCGTTATAACGTCCTTGATACGCTTGGGCATTGAGTCAAACACAGCTTGATTGGAGTGTACAGGTACAGCTGCCCATGCAGCTTCAACACGATACCACAGTTCATCAAGAGTAGTGACTGGCGTATCGTGACGAGCCAGTTGCTCGGCCACCATTGACCAGACGTTTTAATTGGTGATAGATCTGGAGAATGTGCTGGCCACGGCAGCAGTCGAACATTTTCTGTATCCAGAAAGGCCCGTACACGACCTGCAACGTGCGGTCGTGCATTATCCTGCTGAAATGTTGGGTTTCGCAGGGATCGAAAGAAGGGTAGGTCCACGGGTCGTAACACATCTGACATGTAACGTCCACTGTTCAAAGTGCCGTCAATGCGAACAAGAGGTGACCGAGACGTGTAATCAATGGCACCCCATAACATCACGCCTGGTGATACGCCGGTATGGCGATGACGAATACACGCTTCCAATGTGCGTTCACCGCGATGTCGCCAAACACGGATGCGACAGAACCTGGCTTCATCCGAAAAAATGACGTTTTGCCATTCGTTCACCCAGGTTCGTCGCTGAGTACACCATCGCAGGCGCTCCTGTCTGTGATGCAGCGTCAAGGGTAACCGCAGCCATGGTCTCCGAGCAGATAGTCCATGCTGCTGGAATCGTCGTCGAACTGTTCGTGCAGATGGTTGTTGTCTTGCAAACGTCCCCATCTGTTGACTCAGGGATCGAGACGCGGCTTGCATGATCCGTTACAACCATGCGGATAAGATGCCTGTCATGTCGACTGCTAATGATACGAGGCCGTTGGGATCTAGCACGGCGTTCCCTATTACACTCCTGAACCTATCGATTACGTATTCTGCTAACAGTCATTAGATCTCAACCAACGCGAGCGGCAATGTCGCGATACGATAAACCGCAATCGCGATAGGCTACAATCCGACCTTTATCAAAGTCGAAAACGTGATGGTACGCATTTCTCCTCCTTACACGAGGCATCACAACAACGTTTCACCAGGCAACGCCGGTCAACTGCTGTTTGTATATGAGAAATCGGTTGGAAACTTTCCTCATGTCAGCACGTTGTAGGTGTCGTCACCGGCGCCAACCTTGTGTAAATACTCTGAAAAGCTAATCATTTGCATATCAGAGCTACTTCTTCCTGTCGGTTAAATTTCGCATCTGTAGCACGTCATCTTCGTGGCGTAGCAATTTTAATGGCCAGTAGTGTATTTTCATACAGGCCAGCTTACTGCATGGTTTGAGATATTCACTTTCATTGTAGACAACAAGTAAACTCATTCGCCATCTAATGGCTGTGTTTAGCATTACTGTGTCAGACGATACTTCAGCAAGGAGTGAGTACCTGTGCCCCAGTGTTTTCCAATGAAGTACACAGATGACAGCTGTCATTTGTGTACGTTGTATTGAACCATGCAGATGCAATGTGACATCTTAATGCAATGAAAGTTGCAAAGGCGATCTGTTTAGTCCATAATGGATGGGATTTCGGTTGTGTTATTACAGATACCAATGTCTCTCCATGTGTCATCCGCAGGTAGTGGACATCCAACAGGGAGATATGTCAGTACACAAGGCGAGTTGGAGAAGGTCGCTGATGCATTACAACCCTACGTGAAGACCGGTATCTCGCCATCCCTGCGTTGCGGCGTCGTATGGATACCGCCAGAGCACTGCAAGAAGATCTCAGAAGGCCCCCTGGAGCCACTATGTCCGATCAGACTCAATGAACAAATTACGAGAAAGGACCTTGCTACTCAGACATCCTGTTCGAGTACCCATCTCGACACGGCATCATCTTGCAGCTTACCTTCAGTTCAGACGTTTCGACGTTAACTGGCAACTTGGTCTCTGGCGAGACGTGTTATATACAAATCAGTCCAGATATTCAAAAAAAATGGTTCAAATGGCTCTGAGCACTATGGGACTTAACGTCTATGGTCATCAGTCCCCTAGAACTTAGAACTACTTAAACCTAACTAACCTAAGGACAGCACACAACACCCAGCCATCACGAGGCAGAGAAAATCCCTGACCCCGCCGGGAATCGAACCCGGGAACCCGGGCGTGGGAAGCGAGAACGCTACCGCACGACCACGAGATGCGGGCAGTCCAGATATCCCCTGGGTCAAGGTGACGGCCGTGTTATACGGAGCCACGGTGAAACGTCCCCTTAAAAAAATTGCACATGACTGTGCTTAAACTGACACACAATATTTTTGGCGCAACGCAATCTGACTTTCAAAAATCCCTACAAAAGAATGGCCCTGACTAACATTAACCTACACGTTTCACAAATCACTTATCTCACAAAAAATCTTCGTTACTCGATCTACTGCAATACAGCCAGCGCCACTAATGCCAGCTAAATAAAAGATTCAAACTACTGAAGGCACTAATTACTGATAGGCATAGTTAGCAACTGAAAGATTTTGATAGAGAACAAACAATGTATTTACCTTAATAGTGTTCAAAAGTCATAATATACACTCCTGGAAATGGAAAAAAGAACACATTGACACCGGTGTGTCAGACCCACCATACTTGCTCCGGACACTGCGAGAGGGCTGTACAAGCAATGATCACACGCACGGCACAGCGGACACACCAGGAACCGTGGTGTTGGCCGTCGAATGGCGCTAGCTGCGCAGCATTTGTGCACCGCCGCCGTCAGTGTCAGCCAGTTTGCCGTGGCATACGGAGCTCCATCGCAGTCTTTAACACTGGTAGCATGCCGCGACAGCGTGGACGTGAACCGTATGTGCAGTTGACGGACTTTGAGCGAGGGCGTATAGTGGGCATGCGGGAGGCCGGGTGGACGTACCGCCGAATTGCTCAACACGTGGGGCGTGAGGTCTCCACAGTACATCGATGTTGTCGCCAGTGGTCGGCGGAAGATGCACGTGCCCGTCGACCTGGGACCGGACCGCAGCGACGCACGGATGCACGCCAAGACCGTAGGATCCTACGCAGTGCCGTAGGGGACCGCACCGCCACTTCCCAGCAAATTAGGGACACTGTTGCTCCTGGGGTATCGGCGAGGACCATTCGCAACCGTCTCCATGAAGCTGGGCTACGGTCCCGCACACCGTTAGGCCGTCTTCCGCTCACGCCCCAACATCGTGCAGCCCGCCTCCAGTGGTGTCGCGACAGGCGTGAATGGACTGACGAATGGAGACGTGTCGTCTTCAGCGATGAGAGTCGCTTCTGCCTTGGTGCCAATGATGGTCGTATGTGTGTTTGGCGCCGTGCAGGTGAGCGCCACAATCAGGACTGCATACGACCGAGGCACACAGGGCCAACACCCGGCATCATGGTGTGGGGAGCGATCTCCTACAATGGCCGTACACCACTGGTGATCGTCGAGGGGACACTGAATAGTGCACGGTACATCCAAACCGTCATCGAACCCATCGTTCTACCATTCCTAGACCGGCAAGGGAACTTGCTGTTCCAACAGGACAATGCACGTTCGCATGTATCCCGTGCCACCCAACGTGCTCTAGAAGGTGTAAGTCAACTACCCTGGCCAGCAAGATCTCCGGATCTGTCCCCCATTGAGCATGTTTGGGACTGGATGAAGCGTCGTCTCACGGGGTTTGCACGTCCAGCACGAACGCTGGTCCAACTGAGGCGCCAGGTGGAAATGGCATGGCAAGCCGTTCCACAGGACTACATCCAGCATCTCTACGATCGTCTCCATGGGAGAATAGCAGCCTGCATTGCTGCGAAAGGTGGATATACACTGTACTAGTGCCGACATTGTGCATGCTCTGTTGCCTGTGTCTATGTGCCTGTGGTTCTGTCAGTGTGATCACGTGATGTATCTGACCCCAGGAATGTGTCAATAAAGTTTCCCCTTCCTGGGACAATGAATTCACGGTGTTCTTATTTCAATTTCCAGGAGTGTATATAGCAGTTCATGACATCCATTCTTAAAAATGTACCGTTTCTGATGGACACACGTCGAGATCATCCACTCTCAAAAATCTGCCATCTCACTTCCCCATATCCACCACTGCTGGCGACTCACCTCCCACTGCGCAACGCTACGTGCTGTTAACATCCAGCTGCCCAACACTACAATAGCCAATAACAATGCAAACCAGCCACAGACTGCACACAGCACAGCCAGTGATTTTCATACAGAGCGCTACGTGGCGCTACCAATATAAAAACCTAAACAGCCTACTTACATAGTCCCCATGCCCCCCACAAAAAATTCTACAAATTGTTTTGCGCAGTGGCCAATACAGATTTGAAAAAAATTTTCATAATCATAATTACAATAACAAAGAAATCAAATGCACACGCTTATTGATACAATGTAGGTCAAAAGCTAAAATTTTCTCACAGTCCATAAAGACAGTCCTGATCATTCATCATAATAGTAATTACAGTTTTTTCACAAAGTCTCATTAGTAAAAGAAATTGCACACAGAAGTAGTGGATTTCCATGCAGTCTTGAAGAAGTAGTGTTGTCCTTCCAACGGAAAGACACGGCTCACTCCTGACGTGCAGACAGGTAATGGGCCACAACAGAGCAAACCCACAGCAGAGTCAGTCGAAGGTTTGAAGAATATTGGTAGGTAGGTCATCACAGAGCAGACCCACTGTAGTCCTCGTAGAGATTATGGCATTGGTGGGCCACCAGAGGTGCAGACCCACTGCAGTCCTTGTAGAAATAATGGTACTGGTGGGCCATCGAAGGTGCGGACCGACTTCTGTCCTTGTCGAGATTATGGTATTGGTGGGCCACCAGAGGTGCAGACCCACTGCAGTCCTTGTAGAAATAATGGTATTGGTGGGCCATCGAAGGTGCAGGCCCACTTCAGTCCTTGTAGAGAAGGCCAGCAGCCATCTTTTGCGACTGTGCAGGTGCACAATCACCATCGAAGAGTCTTGCAGACAAAATAATAAGTCCATAAACCACCACTTGTGCACTCACAAAGTTTTTGGAATTGTCCTTAGAACCAGCAATGCTGTTATCCAGTCCATTGCTGAATTATTAACACATGTGCAAACACTAAAAGTCCCAACTTCTCACATATTGTGCATTACTATGACGAACAGAAACATGTGCACTGAAATGATTGCTTACAAGTTACTTAATTTGCTGAACTGGTGTCCTTTATAATTTTATAACATGAGAATACAATTACAAAGATACAGAAACCATCATTAAAAACATAATAATACAGTTAGCATTTGTAGTAATACAGGCTTTACAAAAGAATAGAAATAAACATATACATCAGTGTTACAGGAATTATGACATATGTAAATATATAAAATAATGAGAATAGTTTTCGAAACATTAATTTCACATATGAGCATTGAAACAGAACAGAATAAATAATGTCTAAACATCTCTACAAAGTAAATAAGATATTATTAGAAAAATTCTACAACATAACTCTTATTAGCTAAACACATAAAGACAGGAAAAACGCAAATTCACATAGCATAATAACACAGAAGTACAGGACAGTTTGTTTTCAGTGTGACATTTGGTACTGCAGTCCAACCCAAAACTTCATTCTGTAGATCTTTCCTCTTATTTCAACATTTGTTTGCACCAAAAAAATCCTATCCAAGCATGCTTTCTGTATTCTGTTCACATCTTCTTTCAAAAATAGTTTTTCTCCACTGTACACTACTTTTTTGGCCAAACCATTTTCTTATAGCTTCTCAATGGATTTCTTCCAATTCATCACAGCTCGTTCTCTTATACAGCGTACCCCATCTTAAGCTAACTTAAATCTACTGAGCTCAGATGCTAAACTAAGGGACAACACAATGCAGCAGCACAAAACAATTAACACAAACAGCAATGACCAAAAAATGGAAATTGGCAAAGCAAGCAGCAGTATATATAAATTAGCAAAGCAATTGTAATATTACAACTAATATAAGGCAATGCGCAGCAAACAAGAAAAATAAATCAGTAGTAAAACTGGCTTAACACAAGGTAAAATTCAGTAGAACTATGCCTGGCAAACAGCAGCAGCAAATGCTATAACTTATACCTAAACATGACAAAGCTCAAGCAGAAAAAATATTACACTCAAATGGCCATGTCTAATACCTATGTCACATCTTAACACTAGAGTGATGCATCACGAAAACTTACTCTACCAAAAAAATTACCAAGTAGTTGAAAAGAAAATTATGTATGCAGTTACTGTTATCAACCCCTTCTTATTGTTCTTTCCATTCCAAGTGCTCCTTTTTCGAAGAATGTGGATCATAAAATTATTATTTAATAGATCTGTTGGCAGAAAGTGTTCACATTAGCAAATGCACTTAATTTTATTTTATAAAACCAATGCTGCAACACAGCTGGAAACCAGATATTAAACAAAATGAGCAATCTCTCAACTAGAAAGACAATAGATGTAAAATGTTTCTCATCATTTCATTAGGCATTTTAGTAAATCTCATTAATTAAGAGCTCCACAGTGTAATCATATGTTTTCAAGTTTGAACGTGTCGTATTTGTGATGCTTTCGTCAAAGAAATGTCAATAGCGAGGATAATGGCCCCTTTTTTTTTTTTTCTCCACCTAATGGCTTTCTTTGTCAGACGACTATCTCTCAGCTGAGCACCCAAAATGCATTACGTCAAGGTCACTTACCTTTCTTACCGAAATATTTACAACAGCAGTTTCTGCTACAGTGGCTGTCTCATATTAAAAAAATTTCACAGGTTGAGAATTTGCATTACAAATGTGTAGAAACAAAATCCTGTAAATATAACAGTGTCCAGAAAATTTTCGGCGGCATTGTGATACATTCACGCATGTACACACATTTCATAACTCTTAAAATAGGATTGTTGGTTTCCAACATCCTTTTGCACATATCAGAGTCCCTAACCACTATTCATTACTCCTTACCTTATTACACATATACATATTCGTCGACACTTCTTGAATATTTCATCATAATAAATACGTAGCATAATCAAATTTCTCATATAGCATCAGCTTATTGATCATAAACATACCTCAACAGCAAAATACACATGGTCGTCGTAATAATAATATCATAAAATCTCAGCCAAATCTCAAAAACGTCGTAGCTTTCGGCAATAATTTCAAAACCTAAAGAAAATTCTCTGCTCATTTCAATAGTGTCATCTACCTCAAACGTAGTTTAAAAATCATTATCCCATACCAAATACATCATTCAAAGCTCTCATAGTATCACAGTGGTTCCGAAAAAATACGAACAGTTCACAAAGTACAGACAAAATACAGTTTCGTAAGTGTGAAGTTATCCAACTGTGTAATTGTGTAAACATGTGTCACTGATGTAGTAAAAAGATGTTTGTTTCTCTCAGTTAAAAGATCAGATAGCTGTGTATGTGTTAGAGAAATATGGTACCGATGTGTAAAGTTGTATAAGCAAATACCATATTAGCTAGGGCTCCTTGTGCTTGCCAAACACATAGTACACAATGTAGGCATGTACCCCCTGAGGATTAATGTAATTATACCCTCAGGTGTTACAGATTACAGCAATGGAATGAAATGTTTCACGGAAAACTTTCTTTGTAATTCAAAAATCTTTAAAAATAAATGTTTTAAGTACAAAATTAATCACTCAAATGCGTGTCCTGTGGCGCTAAATTGTGCGTCTTGTTGTAAGATATTCTATGGAAGTGTCGTAGTTATCGTTCTCTGTAAGCAAAGTTCTGCTGAAGTCAATGCACTGACCTCATCATAAACTAAAGTGAAATGCTTTGCGTATAGATATCGTAGTTATTACGTACCTTACCGTGATCAAGAAAGCACTATAATGTAACGTATTGTTGTGCTACGAAAAAGGCTGTCTCATTGTAGCTATACCACAAAAGTTACTGCTAAAACATGTTTTACTTTCCAGAATAATACAGAATAACTGTGCAGATATAAAACAGATACACCGCAAAACCAACAATGTAAATTGTGTCACATGTTAGTAGCGTTGTGATATAATCGTGTAGCTATCAAAGAAACCAAATGGTAAGTCATCTTTAATCTCAACGAATGTACTTCAAATAAAGAGTATCTTTTCAAGTAAACCAAAATGTTGCATTAAAATCTTATTTGCAGTACATGTTGTAAGTATGTAAGCCTGATAGTCGTTACATACTCATGCAACTAACAAGCAAGAATGTACAAATAACAACACTGTGTCGTCTGTTCACTATAACAATGCATCCGTAATTTCTGTTTAAATAAGTTCTCTTGGTTCTTGACTGGATGTTTAACTTCAAACATTGTTGCATGGCAGCAGTTTCTGAAGTCTGACAAAGCATACTAGAAATATGAAGTGAAATGTTTAATGGCAAAGACAAAGCTAAAAAGCAGATTATCTTTCAATAAACGGTTTTACATGTGAAATGTGGCGTAAACCTTTACACTTCCTAGTATGCAGAGTTTCAACTTCAACACAATTATCATGTGGTATACGTCGCATTCTGTAAGGTCCATTGTAAACTAGAAAGAATTTGTGACTCAAGTGTTTCTTCTTATGCGACAATGAATGAGATTTAATGAGAACTTTCTGACCAATATATAATTTCTTTGCATTTGCTTTACCGTGTAGTTTTCTCGTTTTGTCTGCTGCAGATTTTATATTTTTAATAGCCAAATCAACTATGTCTTTGTGTCGAAGTTTACGTGTATTCGGGAAAGGTACAAGCTCTCTGATCCTGTTCGATGGTTCTTCATTCTTCAGTACAAGAGTAGGTGGTAAAGCAGTGGACTCATGAGGCATTTCATTCAGCACATTTTGAAATAAAAGTGTACATATCCGTCCCAATGCTGATGCTTTCTGTGACAATAAAGTCTCCAAAGCATTTTGATTTCTTTCATAATCCGTTCAGACAGGTTACAATGTGGTGAGTACAATGAAATAAAAACAGCTTTGATTTTATGATTCCGAAGCATGCGTGACCAAACAGCAGATCTGAATTGCGGTCAGTTATCTGAAATGACTTTAGCAAAGTGGCCAACTTCACGTAAGAAATTCTTAACAAAGGCGTTGGATACAGACCGTCCAGTGGCTTTACGTAACGGAGTGAAAGAAACAAATTTTGAAGTAAGTTCAACAGCAACTAGAACGTACGAAAATCCATTCGATGTTCTGACAAGGGGTCCCAAGAGATCAACAGCAGCAAATTATTTTAATTTAGAAGGAATGATAGGAAACAACGGAGTATGATGTGAGATAGTAGATGGTTTCGCCTTTTGACAAAGATTACAAATAGACAAGACGCTTCGAATTCTCTTTTCCATATTGTTAAAATAACAAGTCGTTCGAAGAATATGATAACATTTTCGTGGACCAAAATGTGCGTAGCTGAAATGAATGTACCAAATGAGCTTATTAACAAAATCTCCTGGAATGCAAAGTACCCATAGCTTGTCATCAACAGTGCAGCGTTTGAAGAGTATGTTGTTTCTAACCAGATAATAATGCCGAATCTGAGTGTGTGTCTTTTCATGCCATTTACTTTTGATGTCTTTCCAAATCGGATCTTTGTCTTGTTCATGAGCAACGTCCTTTAAAGATGTGGTGGTGAAGTTTTCAAAGGCGACTTTCTGAATGTAAAGAATACTGAAGTTTTTCTCGAGGTGCCTTCTGTGTTACTTTTCTCAAGCCCAGCCGGTGCGCGTGACAGTGCGTCCGCAACAATGTTCTCCTTGCCGGGAATATAGACTGTTGTGAAGTTGAATTCTTGAAGAAACAATGCCCAACGTTTTAACCTGTCATGATTTAAATTTGAAGACATAAGAAATTGTAATGCACGATGATCACTGTATACTTTTACGTGCTTACCAGAAAGAAAGAAACGGAAGTTGTTAAATGCCCAAACGATAGCTAAAGCTTCTAATTCAGTAACGGAATAATTTTTTTTTCAGATTTTGTTAGCACTCGGCTAGCAAAGCAATAGTTTTCTGAACAGTAGTGTCATTTTCTGTGGCTTCTTGAAATAAATGGGCACCAAGACCGACTTTAGAAGAATCCGTGCTAAGGCAGAAATCTTGTGACAGATCTGGATGAGCTAGTATTGGCGCGTTAAGTAGCGATTCTTTCAAAGAATTGAATTCCAACTGTGCTTCTTCGTCCCAGTTCCAAATAGTATTTTTTCCAGTGAGAGAACAAAGTTTTGGTGTAACTAGAATTTGCATATGTAGAAAACGACGGTAAAAATTTACGAGACCTAGAAAACTTCGGACTTGTTTTTTTGTGGATGGAACTGGAATGGCTCTGATTGGTTCTAACTTTTCAGGATCCGGCTGAATGCCTTCAGAAGAAATAATATGTCCCAAAAACTTCACCTTTGTCCTACCGAATTCAGATTTTTCCAAGTTAACTGTAATTCCAGATTCTGCAAAAATATGTAACACACTGTTGAGGATGCGATTATGTTGTTCCCATGAGGCTTCTGCTATCAGAATATCGTCCACATATAAGGTGATGTGACGTTTTAAGAACTCAAGTAATATGGAATTTAGCCCGCGAACGAATGCTGCGGAAGAAATGTTCAAACCAAAAGGAAGTTTCCGAAACTGATAACAAACGCCGAAACAAAGGAACGCTGTGTATTTTCTACATTCTGGATGATGTTCGATCTGATAAACGCTGGATCTGAGGTCAATAGAAGACAACACTTTTACACCATTAAAATTTTGAAGAAGTTCTTCCAACGTTTGCGGCCTATCTGTTTCAGGAATGATGATAGTATTGATTTGTCTCGAATGTAAGACAAGCCTGGTCGATCCATTTTTCTTCTCTTCTTCTTCTTCGGTTATCAACCCACAGGTTGGTTGGCAGCAGCACGCCATTCCGTTCTTTTGTCAACTTTCTTCTCAACAACATGTAATTGACTGTTGTATGAGCTTACTGCAGGCTCAATAATGCCCTTGTCAATCATAGATTATATTTCGGTTCTAACACGGTCCCTATAATGTGCCGGAATTACGTATGGTCTAACACAAAATTTAGTATGCTCACGAACACGAAATTTGTATTGAAATCCCTTGATTGTTCTTGTTTTGTGGGTAAAAACTGTGGAATGAGCTTGTAACATCTCAGAAAGGTCTTGCCTATCAGAGCCATTACAATTCTCAGTTGTTTGAATGTTATTCTGAATTAGCTCATTGGCATCAAATGCGCCGTCGATATCATCCCTGTCAGTACTTGCAGAGTGATTGTTAGTGACAAGTTCCGTCGAAAATTCCGAACTGTTGTCTAACAGGAGGTAAAGCCGATTAATTTCTTCGTCATGGTTTGAGAGCCAATCTTCAAATTTCAAAGCTATTGACTTACCTTCTTTGTCTAAACTTATTTCAGCATCGTGAAAGTTTAAGATTGCTTTGTATTCATTCAAAAAGTCTACTCCCAATATAATTTCCGTCGACAATAATGGAACAATAACAAAGTTCATAGAGAAGCTGTGGCTTTGACAAAAGAATTCTAAGTTGGTTTGTTGGCGTACATCTACACTTTTTCTAAAGATTGCACCTTGTAATTTAATCTTACATAACGGAAGTGTGTGGAAATCGTTCGATTTGTTGCATTTGCTAAAGGCTGTTTCACTAATTACTGAAATGGGACCGCCAGAGTCAAGTACTACCGTAAATTTTACGTCATTTACTGTAATGTGAATCACAGGATATGCAATGTTGTTACGTTTTACCTCGTGTTCCTGGAGTAAGATGTCCCTACTGTCTTCCATTTTTACGTAATTACTAGCTATGGTATCTGCGTCGTCAGTTTCATAAGTATGTTTTGTGGCTGTCAGCGGTATGAGTCATTGACTATTGTGTCTTTGTTGGCGCGCGTCGTTATTGGGATTAGGAGACCTAACTTCTACAAATTCACCTTGTCGAGAGGGCCCTGCCCTGTGTGAATCCCACCAGTTCTGATGCAATTCAGGTCTGTCGTTACGATCATATCGTCTGTCGTCATGTCGGTAGATTCCAATTTCTTTCTTGTCGGTCACATGGTGGAGAATTTCTCCCTGAATCATAACTGCGCACTGGACCGTTGCGTCTAAAGTTATTCTGTCTCCCTCGATAATGATTATTTTGGTTCCCACATTGTCTGTTTCTCTGAATGTCTCTGTGATAGGCACTACTGCGGAGAGGTGATCTTTCCCTGTAATTATTATTACTCAGCCAACGGTTGTCATACGGGTGGTGTCTGTTTTGGTCACGATCTGCGTTGTGAGAATAGCCTTGTCGTGTCCAGTTATCATTTCTTTCATCGCGGAATTGCGACGGATGTGACCTGTAATTGTTGTGTTCCTGTTTTTGCGTTCCGCAATTGTCAGTGTCACTTTCTAATTCTTGTAAGAGTCCCTGAAAAGCTTCAATGTCGTCTTTGCTACGTCCTGCCAAAATAATACGTCGTGAATGTTCAGGTAATTTGATTAAGCATATGTGGATGAGTTCTGAGGGGATGTATGGGTTTGACAGGTACTGATTCTTGTGCAACATGTCTTCCAAATATTTCACAAGACAGGAAAATTGAGATTGTTCGAAGTGTTTCATCATTATAATGCTATGTTTTACTCGGTCTTGTGTAGCTTGAGACCAATATCCTGAGAGGAAGGCATGATAATATTCTCCTTCACTGTGGCAATCGTGAATGACCGATCGCATTCTTACAGCTGGTTCATTCTCTAAATAGCCACACATAAATTCTAATCTGTGCTCTAATGACTAGTTGGGAGGAAAACACTGAGAGAATTGATGAAGCCACGCTTGTGGATGAATGTTGTTGCCGGAATTCTTAAATGTTTTGAATTTACATGTAGTAATGAACAGCTTATAGTCAAAATCATCATGTCAGCGAGTCGCATATCGGTCATTGTTACTTTGTTTCGGCGGTTCCATCTCAAAATTCGGTGTACCTTGCCAACTTCTTTCATAATTTCCGAAGTACCCCGTGTTATTATTTTGTGGCTGTTCCGTATTTCTATGTCCCTCTTCCCGTATTGGAGCGCGAGTGTCCTCTGAAATACGTAATTCTTGTATTACCTATGTCAGCTGATCTTGTACTTCCCGGATTTCTCTTTGGTGTTGCGTATTAATTTGATTCTGATTTTGTTTGAATTTCCTAATTTGTTCGCACTCTTCTGTGTCATTAAGGACTACTGGTTTTGTGTCATTCAGATTATCGTCTACCTTCGTAGATAAATTATTTATCTGATCCGAAAGTTCAATTACTTTCTCAGATAATGAACTAATTTCCTCCATGTGTCTTTCTGAACCAATTTTCAGAGTACCTACTGTGTCCTTTAAGTTTTCCTGATTTTTTTCAAGTTGCGTAATCGAATCGGTAGATGCAACTGAGTCAATTTTAGCTTGCAAGGCCTCATGATTTTTATGAACAATAGTCTGCAGTGCTTTTATGGCTGCTTCGTGATTCTGTAATGCATTTTCATGCCGCGAAAAAATAGGTTGAAAATGCTCACAAATTTGTGTTTTTACGTCATTACAGACATTTTGACATTTCGATACAATGTTATGTAACTCAGTAGTTAAATCTTTACGTGTCTAACTTCCGTAATTTTGTTTCATTGTGTCTAACTTTTGAAGCTTTTGCTGTGTTTGTCTCTGATTTTGTTCCATTTGTTGCATTAATTGCAATAATAACGTACTAGTGTCTGGAATCTGTTTCTCTATGCTTTTTGGCAGTGCATTTTCACCGGCAACATTCACATTTTGACAAGCAGAAAATGTGTCTTGACTCATTTGAGAAAACGGCGAGGACCCAAAACCTGAGTCTACAATATTTGCAATATTGTGTTCTGTCATTTCGGATCCCTGAGGCGAGCTGTTGCCGACAGATAGATCGATAATGCTCCCCTGTTCACTACTTGTTTCACTGTCTACACCATTATTTGCCGCCCGCTCCATTTCCCTATGCACAATTACCGAATTACTACTTTGAATGTCTGTTAATTCATCACACAGTGGTGCTGATAAGCTACGCTCGAAGTCACTATTATTTCTCAGTTTACTGTGGAGCCTAGTGTTACACGCCATTATTGTCACAATATTTCACACGATAACACAGAAATGCACAATTTGAAGTGCAAAAATAAGAGAACACATTAACATAGCATTGAAAATAATATCTAGTTAATTGCAAGCGCAGCTGCGAAATACTTGGTGCAAATCCACATGCATGCCACAACTGTTTTACTGTACAACAATGAAAGACTGCAACTACAAACGAGATTCTCTCTACAATTACGCGCTAGCAATAAACAAAAGCTACAATAATTACACAAACTACAAAAAAAAAAAAAAAAAAATCTGAAGATTCCAGTGAGGTATCCTCGGCTAAGGGTCGACATACGTAACGTCCCCTTAGAAAAATTATAAATGAATTACTGTGCTTATAAACCTCTTACATTATTTGATTTTCAAACAGCTGAGCAAAACTGAACGTAGTCAGACATTACTCTCTTTACTTATTCTGATCAACACTAAACTGACACACAATATTTTTGGCGCAACGCAATCTGACTTTCAAAAATCCCTACAAAGGAATGGCCCTGACTAACATTAACCTATACGTTTCACAAATCAATTATCTCACAAAAAATCTTCGTTATTCGAACTACTGCAATACAGCCAACGCCACTACTTCCAGCTAAATAAAGGATTCAAACTACTGAAGGCACTAACTACTGATAGGCACATTTAGCAACTGAAAGATTTTGATAGAGAACAAACAATGTATTTACCTTAACAGTGTTCAAAAGTTATAATATATATAGCAGTTCATGACATCCATTCTTACAAATGTACTGTTTCTGATGGACACACGTCGAGATCATCCACTCTCAAAAATCTGCCATCTCACTTCCCCATATCCACCACTGCTGGCGGCTCACCTCGCACTGCGCAACGCTACGTGCTGTTAACATCCAGCTGCCCAACACTACAATAGCCAATAACAATGCAAACGAGCCACAGACTGCACACAGCACAGCCAGTGATTTTCATACAGAGCGCTACGTGGCGTTACCAATATAAAAACCTAAACAGCCTACTTACAACGGTACCTGCCAAATGTTATCCAGGGAATCGACTTATTTCTAAGGCTCTGTAATGTTGTGGGGAAGCTTCAATGTTGACAGCCATACGGAACTTGTCGTTGTCCACGGTCATCTTACCGCCAAGGGGTGCATATCCTATTGCACTATGTTGTGGCTGTTGCATCCGGTGGTGGTCGTGAATTCTTTTTAATACCAGGACCCATGCGATACGTCAGAAGGGATATCTTGCGAAGCCTGGACATCGAAGTAATGGAATGGATAGTTGGTTACGTCTTCCTGTTTACATATATTGAAGTCCCTGATCGTGCCCTGATCGTCCCCTTCGCACCCTATCACTATGTATAAAATCGGTACTTGAATCCCATCATGCATATGTGGGACAGGCTTGGCAGATGTGTTCGTGGTCGTCTAGTTCCATCACAGACCTTCCAAGAACTCTCACGGTCTTTCATTAAAAATGGGAGCGGATACCAAAGGGTGATCTCCGTAGACTTATACGGAGCATGCCACGTAGTTCTCAGGCAGTGATAAAAGTTCACGGAAGGCATACGCGGTATTGAAGCTCTCAAAGTCCAACGAAAAGTCCCCCTATGTCGGGATGAATGATTTTTGCTTCCTTGTTTTCTACACTGTCGGACATTCCAGTTCTCTTTATGTCAACGATCAAGGATGTACTGTTGTTTTGCTGTGTGCTTCATTTGTGAAAGATAAAGGTGTAATTTGGTAATGTACTCCGTCCTCAAGTATCGCTCACGGAGTATGGCAGACGCCCAAAAGTAATGTTCCCACAGCTCTTATGATCAATGTATTTTAACCAAATGTGAAGAAAAATTCACAGAAGTCAAGGAATAATTCACTTTCGCAGAACAAATTAAGAATAATTTGTGAACTAGTCATTGATCCAATTGTCATGTATAAGTTCATTAAAACGCTCAGGAAATCCTAACGCAATAGATCACGCAGCCCGTCGAATCACATGAGTACTATTTTAAATACTAAATCATTTCCAAAAGCAATCAATAATAACAAATTTGTATTTTATATAAGCTGTACAAATGCACCATAAAATCCATGACTACCTTGGAAACCATTAATAATCAACAATCAGTTAAAGAAAAGCTCGCTGCTGTTCCATCAATACAGGAGTAAAGACTTAACAGAACTGTCTTTTTCCTTTTTGGTGTTTTACACTGATTTTCAGCGGTGGCCATCGATAATCTTTCTTTCTGACGGCAGCAGCATCCTCGACCGGCCATCGGGTATCCGCCACCAGTGGCCAGGTATTCAGTCTCCTGATAATGGCTAACATCGTTGCCCAGACCAATCGGTAACACATTTAATAATGTTAAAACAAGGAAATTCTGGTTCTTGGAGCACGTCTGTATACTCGACTGCCAGTCTTCCACTTACATGATTCAACCAATCACTTCACTAGAATGTCAAATGAAGCGTAATAACATGTTGGCAGAACAGGGGGCACAGTTTTAGTCTGCGGAGTAACTACATCCGACTTGTGCGAAATAAAATGACTGAGGAGGAGGCCAAGTGCGTGGAATTTCATTAAGACTGCCATCATGGTCGCGATATGTAGTTGCTTCATCATGGTTACCCGGAAATGCAGAGACAGAGAGCTTCAATGGAACAGATCGATTCCAGAAGAAATAATAGATGACAATTGACAGCTGCTGCATGAAAGTTGGCAGACTATAAATTATTGTCAATGGAGACAACCTAGAAAGTAAAAAATAAGCCTCAGTGCTATCCAAAGGAATGAACCAGAAGCAAAATTGTTGGAGAAAGAGAACAGTCTGATCAATGTATCTACATCATCTTTCCTCTTCTTGTTCCGTTCGGTATTGGTGCGCGGAAAGAACATTTCTCGGTTACCCTTTGTACACGTATTAGCTCGAATTTCTGTAAATTTAGCTTCGTGGTCGTTATACGAAATGCGCATTGGACGAAATAATATGTTTCGTCGTCCATTTTGTAGCATGGGGGTCTTGAAATTATGCGCCAAGGATACCGTAGGAACTTCCCATCACCGATTTGATTAATACTAACAGGGTGTGTAGGACACGACCAGAGACTTCAACGTATGTAATTAGGAAGACGCAGCTTTCAAGCGTTTTAGAGAAAATCGAAATGGTTCGCAAAGCTGGTCGCTTACCAAGAAATAAAGAGAAAAACTGAATGTTTTCGAAAGAAACGTGATGAGAAAAATCTGAGGACCTGTTTTGGAGGATGACATAAGGAAAACTCGAAAGAACAATGAAATTTATGGGTTAATGAAGCAACCCACTATCGTTCAGAAATTAGGAAGTAGGAGACTGCAATGGGCTGGGCATGTAGCGAGAATGGAAACCAACAGAACTGCTAAGAAGGCATTTGAGGGCACTCTCAAAGCAACAAGTCCATTGGGCCAACCTTGTACACGGTGGAAAGATGACAGAGAAGGTAATCGCAGAATTAGGAATCCCCGCAGCGTGGATAAAGACAGCGAGAAATACCAGAAGATGGAACCAGATCGTTGATACAGCCCGTGGTCTACGGGGCCTGTGATCGCTGAAAAGAAGGACAAAAAGGCGTGCTTGTAAACATTATAGGGTTGCTAGTATTCAAGGAGTCGGCTGACAAGCGAGTAAGCCTTTAGTTTCATTAGGGTGAGGTCTCGGGATCGAATTTTGCAGACAGAGAATTTTTTGTGAGCTATCAATATCCGGTGATATGCTTCGATATGCGTGGTATGCCGCGTAGTTGTTTGACGACAGAGGACCGTTTAAGAATGTGAGCCAAGCGTGTTTTGAAAAGGACACATTGAAAAAACCACGCACACGCGAAAGGTTGACTTTCATTACATGTAGTGTATATCGCAATAATTATTGTTTTCCACATTTATACGATCAGTTTCATCTTGATCCGTGCACTGGTCCACAGACTAAGCATTACACATTTCACAAATGTAGATAGAATAGATACAATACTATGACTACGTTGACGGGTTTGAAAGTTATGGTGCACTTTTTTCACTTCCAATCTCCTTGAGAAAAGAGCTTTTTATCTTTTTTGGGGTAAAGATTTAGAAAATAATAAGTGAATGATTAAATACTGATAATTTGCACAGTCATAAATATGTTGTTAGAATTACCTTCAAGAAAAAAAAAAAAAAAACCACCGACAGCGAGAATCGATCGAGATACCTTGCGCTTACGAAGTTAAGTGCTTGCTCGCTCGGTTGCGGTCTCCTTGAGTATTAACCGTACTACAAAGTGTATAAGTACGCCAACAATTTTGAAACCCGATTTTCTCGGAAATGGTACACAGTTACGTCTTCCTGAAACATTCTGGCAGATTAAAACTGTGTGCTGGACCGAGACTCGAACTCGGGACCTTTGCCTTTCGCTTGCAAGTGCTCTACCGACCTTTTTATATCTCATTTTGTTCGTTATAGTTCGTTGTGATTGTTCTGGGTGGGTGTCCCTTGGCCGGCCTGGGTGGCCGAGCGGTTCTAGGCGCTACAGTCTGGAACCGCCGACCGCTACGGTCGCAGGTTCGAATCCTGCCTCGGGCATGGATGTGTGTGATGTCCTTAGGTTAGTTAGGTTTAAGTACTTGTAAGTTCTAGGGGACTGATGACCTCAGAAGTTAAGTTCCATAGTGCTCAGAGCCATTTTTTATGGATGTGCCTTGACGCTTGTTCAAGTTCATTGTTGATCCATTGACTCAGTTTTTTATTACAGTGCTCAGCTAACCCTCTCATCGAACACGCTGTGATACCGTGCCGACGGCAAAGTTCCCGAGTTCGAGTCTCGGTCCGGCACACAGTTTTAATCTGCCAGGAAGTTTCATATCAGCGAAGACTCCGCAGCAGAATGAAAATTTCATTCTGGTTACGTCTTCCTGTTTACATGTATTGAAGTCCCTGATCGTGCCCTACGCACCCTATTACTACGAATGAAATCGGTAATGGGAAGTTAGTACGGTCCCCTTGTGAGACCCACAACCTTTTTCTTGTGGAGTCTCCCACAGTAATTTCTTGGCAATATGTGTGGCACTCCCGCGCAACAACAACTAAGTAACAGATGTCAGCACTGGGGAAATAATAATAGAGGGAGCACTTACTGTGACACAATAAGGAGGAAAGCAAAACACTGTAATACATTTAAGAATCGTTATGGGTTGTACATTAAATGAATTATCGAAACAGATAGCTGCAACGGGAAACTTAATGAAATACTGGTTTATGGCCCTTAACCATATTTCAGCAATTTTAGGTTCATATTCAGATTAAGCATAGAGATAGGTACGTAATCATTCTTGAAATATCATGCTGCAAACTGAAGGCTGCTTCTCTGTGACAGAGGGAACTGTACACAAAATCTGCAATGCACCATGATACGTTGCACTCACACTAAAAGCTATGGCAGAAGTTGCTATAGTTTGCTGTGACAACATAAGTAGCGAGACCGCTAAAATCTCCGACAACTTCCATTAGCGTTGTAGCTGTTATTAAAAACACCATGAGTCGTGAGAAACTGACAAGAATCCAAGTGTACAGCTATATAATAGTACAAAGATCTTTACGTAAAGATGTAATACTTTCGCTCGGAAAAACTTCTGTTATTGTTACGTACAGAAAATAAAAGACGTCGGGACAAATACATATAACTAGGAATGCTTCATCATTGATGTTAAATTATTGCTTATGGTAAACATAAACCACCTGCATTGTGACATTTACATATATTTTATGAACATTAAATTTACTCACCAGAAATATACACAAACAGATCCTACGAAATTTCTGTAAAATGTTGACTGGATACTTACAGATTCATTCTATCTACGCGCAGACAAATTGTTACCTGCTGTGACCACAGTGATTTTCGAAATCACGACTCCATACAGTTAGAAACCGAATCATTAAAAATGAAATGTAAACGTACCAGTTTCATAGAATGAGAAAAATTCCTCATTGCTAAGAAAATAAACCCCAACAATTTATGGACCCTTTCAGAAGAAATTGTAGGATTTTGTGGTTTCAATATCTTTACTTCTAAAAAGTTCCCCTCATATCTAGCGTTATTTGCGGTATACAACAGCCATATGAATCCACTCAAATAATAATCTGGGAAGGGGTAACGTGCTTAGATGACATCTGACACAACTCACTTCGGTAATTCAGTCGTACTGGCAATTTGTATATTTGGCATATCTGTAAAGCTATTTCTTATCATCATTTAGAAATGACAACAAAAGTAATCACAAGTACACTCAAACGCGAAGTCCACTTTCAACAAACATAATTTCAAAATACACTCCTGGAAATGGAAAAAAGAACACATTGACACCGGTGTGTCAGGCCCACCATACTTGCTCCGGACGCTGCGAGAGGGCTGTACAAGCAATGATCACACGCACGGCACAGCGGACACACCAGGAACCGCGGTGTTGGCCGTCGAATGGCGCTAGCTGCGCAGCATTTGTGCACCGCCGCCGTCAGTGTCAGCCAGTTTGCCGTGGCATACGGAGCTCCATCGCAGTCTTTAACACTGGTAGCATGCCGCGACAGCGTGGACGTGAACCGTATGTGCAGTTGACGGACTTTGAGCGAGGGCGTATAGTGGGCATGCGGGAGGCCGGGTGGACGTCCCGCCGAATTGCTCAACACGTGGGGCGTGAGGTCTCCACAGTACATCGATGTTGTCGCCAGTGGTCGGCGGAAGGTGCACGTGCCCGTCAACCTGGGACCGGACCGCAGCGACGCACGGATGCACGCCAAGACCGTAGGATCCTACGCAGTGCCGTAGGGGACCGCACCGCCACTTCCCAGCAAATTAGGGACACTGTTGCTCCTGGGGTATCGGCGAGGACCATTCGCAACCGTCTCCATGAAGCTGGGCTACGGTCCCGCACACCGTTAGGCCGTCTTCCGCTCACGCCCCAACATCGTGCAGCCCGCCTCCAGTGGTGTCGCGACAGGCGTGAATGGAGGGACGAATGGAGACGTGTCGTCTTCAGCGATGAGAGTCGCTTCTGCCTTGGTGCCAATGATGGTCGTATGCGTGTTTGGCGCCGTGCAGGTGAGCGCCACAATCAGGACTGCATACGACCGAGGCACACAGGGCCAACACCCGGCATCATGGTGTGGGGAGCGATCTCCTACACTGGCCGTACACCACTGGTGATCGTCGAGGGGACACTGAATAGTGCACGGTACATCCAAACCGTCATCGAACCCATCGTTCTACCATTCCTAGACCGGCAAGGGAACTTGCTGTTCCAACAGGACAATGCACGTCCGCATGTATCCCGTGCCACCCAACGTGCTCTAGAAGGTGTAAGTCAACTACCCTGGCCAGCAAGATCTCCGGATCCGTCCCCCATTGAGCATGTTTGGGACTGGATGAAGCGTCGTCTCACGCGGTCTGCACGTCCAGCACGAACGCTGGTCCAACTGAGGCGCCAGGTGGAAATGGCATGGCAAGCCGTTCCACAGGACTACATCCAGCATCTCTACGATCGTCTCCATGGGAGAATAGCAGCCTGCATTGCTGCGAAAGGTGGATATACACTGTACTAGTGCCGACATTGTGCATGCTCTGTTGCCTGTGTCTATGTGCCTGTGGTTCTGTCAGTGTGATCATGTGATGTATCTGACCCCAGGAATGTGTCAATAAAGTTACCCCTTCCTGGGACAATGAATTCACGGTGTTCTTATTTCAATTTCCAGGAGTGTATGTTAATTTAATCCGGTAACGATTCATCTTCTGTTATTTCATTTTGTCTGTACAGTGAAAACAGGAAATATTTTAATTAATTTACATTCCGGCTTTTTGATATATATTTATGACATGAAGTTCATTAAATAATGTATCCCTATTTTTTCTTCCCTGTGTTGGTTTTCTTAGGGAACAGATAAAAATACCTTTGTAAATTACATTTCTAAACTGGATTAAAAGCTGAAAATCAGGGAAAGCGGCTACTGAGTTCCACTATGCAATTAATTTGTTTTATAAACGCGTCATTCTAATTTTATTCATTTTAAAAGCCACCTTTCTGAGAAACAAAGCACTGCTTATATAACTTGATAAAAATTGCTCAGGGGCAGTCGGTTAGGTGGATGAACGACAAATTTCGTGTTACATCAGTTATCAGGCAGATTTCCGGTTTATTAGTATGTTGGCAGTTCTGTAGATCTCTGAGAAACCATCTTGGTGTATAGCAGCAAATCTTTTCCAACGTGTGATGCATGTATATATAAGAATTGTGGTACTGACTTTGGTTTCTTTACTTACTTAATTAGATTATGTAGCAAACACAATTTTTAAGGAGTTAAAATTATAGTCATAGACTATTTCCTCCTGAAATCAATTTTTCACGATAGTATCATTTTATGGGGGTCCCACAGACAAAACACAAAAGAAAACGATCATTAGAATAATAACTAAAAGCAGGAGCAGAATTGTCTGTAAAGATCTCATATAGAGCTGTTGATTCTAACTGCAACATGCGAGTACATTTGCCAATCTTTTATGTGTGTACATTAAGAAGAACATCAACAATTATTTCACATACAGCAACATTCATGATAGTGGTAAAAGAGTGAGAGTAAACTCACATTTACCAAGAGTAAATATACAAAAAGTAGCATTTTCAAACAATAAAATACAGTTTTACAATAAGTTACCCAAGGAAGTTAAGGAACCAAAATACAATTCTTAACAATTTTAATTGAAGTATCTCTGTTGAATAAGTGATGCTGTAGAGCCAAGGCTTTTACATACGTATAGGCAATGGCAAAAAATTACCATTTCTTAGTAATAAACAAATGTCATTCTACTGTACACTGTCACAGTTTAATGATTCTTAGCGTAAAATTCTATTTACAGGATCTTTGATCAGAAATTTGGATCTTTATCCTTTTTCCGTAAGCAAAAAGCTGTAACAACCTTTTCTGAGTAGCCATGGGAACAACACGAGACAGGGTCGGGGATTTTCTCTGCCTCGCGATGACTGGGTGTTGTGTGATGTCCTTAGGTTAGTTAGTTTTAAGCAGTTCTAATTTCTAGGGGACTGATGACCATAGATGTTAAGTCCCATAGTGCTCAGAGCCATTTGAACCATTTTTTGAAGAACACGAGAACATCAGTAAGAATGGCGGAAGTATCATCCAAGTATTGATGTGAGCCGTGTGTGTGTGTGTGTGTGTGTGTGTGTGTGTGTGTGTGTCTACGCACGTGCACTGCTGTGTAATTGCAGTCCAGTGTAGTGGATTGAAGTGTAGGTGTGGTGTGCGTACTGTAAGACCTTCGGTACACACACCATCAGATTATTTGACTTGTCGCTCTAACGAAGTAGGCGAGTGTCAGCAATATGTCTCGTGGTCTTATTGTGGCGTGTTTATCTTCTGCCGTTAGGTCAGACGATAGAAATGCCACTTGCACGCTTAGAGTATTAGATTGACGGTGACCAACTTTAAACAGAACTTGATTAATTTTCACACACATTTATTAAAATAATAAAAATCGTAGACCTTACTTAACTTGATTCTGGATACTATTTACAGTTGATAATTAGAAGTTCCTTTGGTCTTGGTACGTTAATCTTATTCTCACATGTCTCTGATACTTGACAAAGTGTATATACATTTCTCTTCATGGCTATGTACATGAATACGATAATCTTATTAGGCGCAGACTGAAACTTGACTGCAGACTAATGCAGACAAGTGCAGACAAATGCAGACTGACTAATCGGAGGTCTGTACACTCGTTATAATACCTCGCGCGTTCAGGTATCACTGCACGAGTGTGATCCGCGAGGAGAAAAGGTTCTACGTTAGCAGAAATCTCATTGGCTGCGTTACATATTAATACGCGGATCGGCGGAAGCAGAATTTGGTCCGTCTTTGTGGCAGCGCCATCTCGTAGAGCGGAGACGGACGAGCGCTGCGCCTGCGCTGTTGTGCTTAGCGGGACGCGCTCTGTTGGGAAAGTTGGGTACGCACGCGCTGACTACGTGGAACCATGTACACAACAGTAGGTTTGTGTGCAGTGTTGGTGGTGAAAAGTGATTTAAGAGAAATGAATAACGTAAAATTTCATTTTGATAAGATAATATTACTGTTTGGTTAAATATATTTTGTTTTTAAAATGTTTCCTTTTTCTATTAAGATGATATGGCTGATACCATTTTGTAAATGGTCTATACGTGAATAAACAACTGAGTAAATCTTTTTTCACATGAACATATATGCTCTTTTGACATTCTGCACTCCTGTTTTGGCTTGTACAAAGAATCTTTTGGAAGCGGCTGAGAACGCGAAAGCATCTACCGTGAAATGAGAGATGTTCTTGTAAGACCTTATGGAGGTAGGTGCTACACATGAAGAAGTCACTTCCTTCAGGGTGACAATCTCCATTACAGTCAGACAGTTAGCTATTAGTCGACGAGCTAGTGCAGGGCCCATTGGGTTTTAGAACATAAATCCCTGTTGTGCAAAAACCCAAGGCGATAGGAAGTGAATGAGTTCTTTCTTCAACATTGCTTGATAATTGCGAGCAGTAGACAACATACCTACATCTATAGTTACGTTGCTACGATGTTTGTACTAATGTTATCGGCCTTTGCCACTCAAACAGGGTGTCCCGGTACTATACCCACCACTATTGCCAGAATTCGATCATCAGAGAAAAATCTGATATATTTACGTTGCACTTGCAACCCCTAGAGACTGTTGAATAGGCATTCAGAAGAATGTATTGGAACATTTCCCAGTGGAGTTTAATATGAGAAACATTAGACGGAAGGTAGTCGACTGATCACTTGGCCTACGACTGTACTGTGGGGATAATGAAAGCCAGCAGAAGTAGTTTTGTGACAGGCGAATGAAGTAAGTCAAGATGGGGGAGATATTGAAAAGGTATTGCTTCGTTTCAGTACCGTTCTCTGGTGTGTTTCCTAGGTGCAATTTGGTGATACTTAAGAGAAGCCCAGAGTAAAATACAATGTAACACTTAAGATCATAATTAGTAATATTATTATTGAACGTGGTGCTACTTTCGCTGTGTATGTCTCGGTATTCCACGAGATGTTCAGAATGGCAGTTCGCACATGATGGTAAAACACTTGCTGAAACGAAGTGTTTTGAATGAAGGAGACTCATAAATTCCGTATCGCTCTGCTACAGACACGGAACAATCAGTGTGCACTATACTTTCTTGCAAGTTAAGAGCATATTTATAAGAAAGTAGAAGTTCCTTCTTTGCAAACTAAGTCACCTTTTCTGACACAAAAATATTCTTATCATTTGGACAATAAAAACTATAATTTTTGTCCAAAATTTATCATTTTGTAGAGTAAAATTTTCCTATTTTCCAAGAAAATAATTCATTTCCAAACTACATTTCATTCCGTTTGCAAACTCCTGAACCCTCGTCTTTCTATAACCGAATTTCATCCTCTGAAAATTCAGATTCTTATACTTTGGCAATTTAGGACTTCCAGTTTTGTAAGCTATTGGTTCTTCAACGTAGACGAAGTAGTCCTACTTGTTAAAAACCAAAAACGTTTTTGAAGATTTTTTCCATAATGGATTGTTGAATACCATGACTAACATATACTATGGAGGAAGGGTTTGCAACACCCAGCTGCTACTTAAGTTTTCCAGTTTGTTTTGTTACAGTTCAGTGTGTCTTCTGCGTTCCTTGTATCTTTCTTCGATTGTCGGCATAGTCTAACCAATGTAAGCTTTACCGCATTCACATGAAACATAATAAATCAAAGTCTAATGCATTTGGTTCAGTCAGCAAAGGATGTTTCTGCTAAAAGGACTTCAAGATCTTTTTTGACTTCGTTGCTGTTGCCCTTATCTTCAGTCCAAATGTTGGTTTGATGAAACTGTCCACTGTGGTCCATGTCCTGGGAGCCAGTTAATCTCCCGATAATCACTGCAACCCACATCCAAGTGAAGCTGCTTACTGTAGCCATGACTTGGTCGCCCTATGCAATTCTTTCACTCCATCCTTTCCTCCATTACCAAGCTGACTATCTCCTAATGCCTCAGGATGTGTTCTGTTAACCGACCCTTTATTTTTGTCAAATAGTACAATAAATTTCTTTTCTTCCCACTCGGAGTAAGTACCTCTTCGTTTGTTATATGTTTAATCTTCGGCATTCTTCTGTAAGAATAAATTTCAGAAATTTCTATTCTTGTCTGTACTGTTCATCGCTCACGTTTCGCTTGCATACACGGTTAAGTTTCACAAATGCACTCTCAAGTACTTCCAAACACTTCAGTGGTGGTGGTTAGTGTTTAACGTCCCGTCGACAACGAGGTCATTAGAGACGGAGCGCAAGCTCGGGTTACGGAAGGATGGGGAAGGAAATCGGCCGTGCCCTTTCAAAGGAACCATCCCGGCATTTGCCTGAAACGGTTTAGGGAAATCACGGAAAACCTAAATCAGGATGGCTGAAGACGGGATTGAACCGTCGTCCTCCCGAATGCGAGTCCAGTGTGCTAACCACTGCGCCACCTCGCTCGGTCCAAACTCTTCAGTATAATTTATACTAACGACCCGCTACGGTTTAGAACGGATAGCATTAAGTACATACTGTGAGACTACTTGTTTACAAGACACTGCGATGTACAGAAATTTTCCTCGCTTTTAAGTCTATTAGTCACAACCGTATCAAAATCTCAACAGTAGGTCCTGACATTAGTCTTGATAAACTGACAGAAAAATGCGGCGGGGCCTTTAATTTACACGCCGCAGTCGCAGGAATGTGACCAGTCGGCCGAGTGGCCGAGCGGTTCTAGGCGCTACAGTCTGGAGTTGCGCAACCGCTCCGGTCGCAGGTTCGAATCCTGCCTTGGGCATGGATGTGTGTGATATCCTTAGGTTAGTTAGGTATAGGTAGTTGTAAGTTCTAGGGGACTGATGACCTCAGAAGCTAAGTCCCATAGCACTCAGAGCCATTTTTTTTAATGTGACCACTGCCTATGTTCGATGCAAGCTTGCAACAATCGCTCACAGACGGCAGCTGTCAGCACTACCAGGGGAGAACATAGGCCGTGTGTCAGTAGGACGCGGAAAACAATGCAGTCATTGTTGTAGTGTGGAAACGGAACAAATTATCTGGCGACCAAAAGTTCGTGATCATTGGCGTTCGGGCCAAGGGTGGAAGCATTGCCAAAACGTTTAAATTTGTAAACTGTTCGCGTGCTGTCATGGTTAAAGTATATCGTACGCGGCTGTCCGAAACCAGCGCCGAGACAACTGTTGTGAAGCGCGGGCGGCAGGTGACAGGGGTAAGTGACGGCTGCGGAGAAGTGTACAGGCGAATAGATGTGTAAATGTAGAACAACTGACCACCCAGATGAACCAAGCGTCTACCAACAGTATCTCCTCAACTACCGTCCAGCGAACATCGCTGCGTATGGGCCTCCGCAGCAGGGTCCTTTTCCATTCACCCATGCTGTCTGCTGTTAATCGGCGACGTAGCCTGAAATTTGCACGCCAGTACTGGAAGTGGAGGTCCATTGAGTGGCGACATGTGGCCTTTTCAGATGAATTAACTTTTATCTCCATCGGACAGTTGGCCATTGGTGTGTACAACGTGGAACGTCGGAAAGCAAACATCCTCCAACAATCGTCGGAAAGGGGCGGGCAGGAGGGCATAACCTGCTTGATCTAGCAATTCTGGAAGGCACAGTGGATTAATGCAGGTATTCACATATCCTTGGTGATCATGTCCACCCCTACATGAAACTGGTTTTTCCTTGGCACAATGGCATCTACCAGGAAGACAATGCAATGTGCCACACAGCTCGCAGAGTACGTGCATGATTCTAAGAACACCACGATGAGTTTATCGTACACTCCAAGCCACGAAACTCCCCTGATTAAAACCCAAGGCAGAATTTGCAGGATCACCTGGATCGGGCTGTTGTCACCATGGATCCTCAGCCGGTAAATCGAGAGCAGCTGGTCTCGGTACTGGAATCGACCTGACTCCACGTCTCTGTCGGCATCTTCCGGAACCTCGCACACACTGCGGTCGGCGCTGCGAAAGGTGGTTTACAAAATAGATCCAGTAATTTAATGAAGGTGAAAGCCCTTTCTAGCAACAAAAGAAAGAGAGGGAGGGCAGAACAACAAATCTACAGAGTCACCAAACGGTTTCATAATGAACGCCCGAAACAGGTACAGGTCTAGCGGTGACGTAAGCAGAAAGTGTACCCTTCACTGGACAGTTAGTACGTGCTCAACGTGACAGTTATTGTTACTGCAAGAAATTATTTCGAGTGTAGTACTCTATTTTTACTGTTATATTTTAGTAAAACGAATATTTTAATTTGACACCACACAGCCGAACCGATGCTATAACCGTGGTGCCATGTATTTATGTGTATGGTTTTAAAACCGTTAATGATGTGAACGAGGATGAGAGAAAGATAAGTGAGTAAGAGCGTGACGCAGATTTGGTCTCGTGTTGGGGAAGTTTTGTTCGATGACCGTTTCCTGGCACGGGAATTGTGAGGGAAGCCGTTAAGTTAAAAGTCGGCAGAAAAAAGGAGATAATATCAAACATTAACCTCGTGATAAAACGACCTTACTGCGAAACGTGAGACAAAAGTTGTGCTGAATCCACATACCACGAGAGCACTGTCTCGTCAGCACACAATGTTGCACTACACGTGCTCACTAACCAGAATAACAAGAAAGTCCCACTGGCTGTAGAAAAATTCTGGTCGACCCTTGAGAAAGAGGTGCCCATAGTACCCAGAGACGATGTCAAACTCATCCTGGGTGACCCACTGGCTGCAGAAAAATTCTGCTCAACCCTCGAGAAAGAGGTCCCAAACTCCTCCTGGGCGATCCAATAGCTGGAGAAAAATTCTGGTCTACCCTCAAGAAAGAGGTGCCCAAAGTACCCACAGATGAAATCGCACTCCTCCTGGGTGACCCACTTGCTACAGGAAAATTCTGGTCGACCCTCGAGAAAGTGGTGCCCGAAGTACCCAGAGACGAGTTCAAACTCCTGGGCGATCCAATAGCTGGAGAAAAATTCTGGTCTACCCTCAAGAAAGAGGTGCCCAAAGTACCCACAGATGAAATCGCACTCCTCCTGGGTGACCCACTTGCTACAGGAAAATTCTGGTCGACCCTCGAGAAAGAGGTGCCCGAAGTACCCAGAGACGAGTTCAAACTCCTGGGCGATCCAATAGCCGGAGAAAAATTCTGGTCTACCCTCAAGAAAGAGGTGCCCAAAGTACCCACAGATGAAATCGCACTCCTCCTGGGTGACCCACTTGCTACAGGAAAATTCTGGTCGACCCTCGAGAAAGAGGTGCCCGAAGTACCCAGAGACGAGTTCAAACTCCTGGGCGATCCAATAGCTGGAGAAAAATTCTGGTCTACCCTCAAGAAAGAGGTGCCCAAAGTACCCACAGATGAAATCACACTCCTCCTGGGTGACCCACTTGCTGCAGGAAAATTCTGGTCGACCCTCGAGAAAGAGGTGCCCGAAGTACCCAGAGACGAGTTCAAACTCCTGGGCGATCCAATAGCTGGAGAAAAATTCTGGTCTACCCTCATTAAAGAGGTGCCCAAAGTACCCACAGATGAAATCGCACTCCTCCTGGGTGACCCACTTGCTACAGGAAAATTCTGGTCGACCCTCGAGAAAGAGGTGCCCGAAGTACCCAGAGACGAGTTCAAACTCCTGGGCGATCCAATAGCTGGAGAAAAATTCTGGTCTACCCTCAAGAAAGAGGTGCCCAAAGTACCCACAGATAAAATCGCACTCCTCCTGGGTGACCCACTTGCTACAGGAAAATTCTGGTCGACCCTCGAGAAAGAGGTGCCCGAAGTACCCAGAGACGAGTTCAAACTCCTGGGCGATCCAATAGCTGGAGAAAAATTCTGGTCTACCCTCAAGAAAGAGGTGCCCAAAGTACCCACAGATGAAATCGAACTCCTCCTGGGCGACCCACTTGCTACAGGAAAATTCTGGTCGACCCTCGAGAAAGAGGTGCCCAAAGTACCCACAGATGAAATCGCACTCCTCCTGGGTGACCCACTTGCTACAGGAAAATTCTGGTCGACCCTCGAGAAAGAGGTGCCCGAAGTACCCAGAGACGAGTTCAAACTCCTGGGCGATCCAATAGCTGGAGAAAAATTCTGGTCTACCCTCAAGAAAGAGGTGCCCAAAGTACCCACAGATGAAATCGCACTCCTCCTGGGTGACCCACTTGCTACAGGAAAATTCTGGTCGACCCTCGAGAAAGAGGTGCCCGAAGTACCCAGAGACGAGTTCAAACTCCTGGGCAATCCAATAGCTGGAGAAAAATTCTGGTCTACCCTCAAGAAAGAGGTGCCCAAAGTACCCACAGATGAAATCACACTCCTCCTGGGTGACCCACTTGCTACAGGAAAATTCTGGTCGACCCTCGAGAAAGAGGTGCCCAAAGTACCCAGAGACGAGTTCAAACTCCTGGGTGATCCAATAGCTGGAGAAAAATTCTGGTCTACCCTCAAGAAAGAGGTGCCCAAAGTACCCACAGATGAAATCGCACTCCTCCTGGATGACCCACTTGCTACAGGAAAATTCTGGTCGACCCTCGAGAAAGAGGTGCCCAAAGTACCCAGAGACGAGTTCAAACTCCTGGGCGATCCAATAGCTGGAGAAAAATTCTGGTCTACCCTCAAGAAGGAGGTGCCCAAAGTACCCACAGATGAAATCGCACTCCTCCTGGGTGACCCACTTGCTACAGGAAAATTCTGGTCGACCCTCGAGAAAGAGGTGCCCGAAGTACCCAGAGACGAGTTCAAACTCCTGGGCGTTCCAATAGCTGGAGAAAAATTCTGGTCTACCCTCAAGAAAGAGGTGCCCAAAGTACCCACAGATAAAATCGCACTCCTCCTGGGTGACCCACTTGCTACAGGAAAATTCTGGTCGACCCTCGAGAAAGAGGTGCCCGAAGTACCCAGAGACGAGTTCAAACTCCTGGGCGATCCAATAGCTGGAGAAAAATTCTGGTCTACCCTCAAGAAAGAGGTGCCCAAAGTACCCACAGATGAAATCGAACTCCTCCTGGGCGACCCACTTGCTACAGGAAAATTCTGGTCGACCCTCGAGAAAGAGGTGCCCAAAGTACCCACAGATGAAATCGCACTCCTCCTGGGTGACCCACTTGCTACAGGAAAATTCTGGTCGACCCTCGAGAAAGAGGTGCCCGACGTACCCAGAGACGAGTTCAAACTCCTGGGCGATCCAATAGCTGGAGAAAAATTCTGGTCTACCCTCAAGAAAGAGGTGCCCAAAGTACCCACAGATGAAATCGCACTCCTCCTGGGTGACCCACTTGCTACAGGAAAATTCTGGTCGACCCTCGAGAAAGAGGTGCCAGAAGTACCCAGAGACGAGTTCAAACTCCTGGGCGATCCAATAGCTGGAGAAAAATTCTGGTCTACCCTCAAGAAAGAGGTGCCCAAAGTACCCACAGATGAAATCGCACTCCTCCTGGGTGACCCACTTGCTACAGGAAAATTCTGGTCGACCCTCGAGAAAGAGGTGCCCGAAGTACCCAGAGACGAGTTCAAACTCCTGGGCGATCCAATAGCTGGAGAAAAATTCTGGTCTACCCTCAAGAAAGAGGTGCCCAAAGTACCCACAGATGAAATCGCACTCCTCCTGGGTGACCCACTTGCTACAGGAAAATTCTGGTCGACCCTCGAGAAAGAGGTGCCCGAAGTACCCAGAGATGAAGTCAAACTCCTCCTGGGACACTGTAATGCACAGATCGGCAGAGAAAAACGAAACAGCAGGACAGTCGTTAATTATCCAGAGCATAATTTATTAACAAAAATGGGACACGGCTCATAGAATTCTGGCGACATAACCTCACGTTCATGTTGACATGCCTCAGAAAAGATCACAGAAAATAGAAAACCTGGCGCCTACCAGTCCAACAGTTAGGTGAATTCCAAATCGACCATGTGGCAGTCTCGTACCCAGTACAAAAAGAGATCCGCAATGTGCAGGTACGCAGGGGTTCCAACATCGAATCGGATTGTTACCTCACACGTATCAAACTCAAATTCACCCCAAAGAGAACTTTCAGTAAGAAAATCCCCTTACCAAAATTTGACACAAAGAAGATCGCAGAATCGGAGTGAAAGAAGCCTGGGAAAAAGAACTGGTCTAACGCCCTTGGTGGAACACGGAGTGCGAGAATGCACTCATCACTAAGAAAGTTCCGTACCAGAAACACAATAGCAAAAAAATCCTCAGAAACATTACAGGCTTTCAACGAAACACGAAAGACAACGGCAAAAATTATCAGACAGGCTAAGAGAAATTTCATGAATGAACAGCTGGACTCCATAGAGGAGTAACTACAACGCAAGAGATTTCTACAGGACGTTTGCAGGGCAAATCGAAAGATACACGCCACCGAACCTCTGCTTCAGGAAAAAGAGACGGAAAATTGGCATTGACGAATAAGGATAACTGCAAGGTGCTGGCAAGTATTTCTGAGAACTTCTGAATTTGTACGGAACCCACAGATAGATTCCTAGAGGAAAAACCGACAGAGAAGCACACAGACACACAGGCCCCCGACACAAGAGGGGATCCACAGACACATCCTCAAACTCAAAAACAACAGAACATCTGGTGAAGACGGTATAGTGGCGGAACTACTGAAAAACCTCGGACCAAACACACTTAGAGAACTCACACAAATTATCACAGACATCTGGAAATCAGAAAAGCTGCCAAATGACTAGAAATGCGCACTGATTCATCCATTACATAAAAAAGGCGACCACACAGACGTAAACAATTACAGGGGTGTTTCTCTGCTACAAGTCACATACAAGATACTTTCAGTATGCCTACTCAAAGGGACACAGGACCAGCTGGAACACAAGATCAGAGAGTACCAGGCGGGCTTCCGATCTGATCGCTCCTGAGAGAACAAATGTTCAATTTCAAGACTACGCTGAGAAACAAAGCCCTGGAAATACGCCTGTTATATGCTCTTTCGTTGACTTTAAAAAGGCGTATGCCTCCGCTGACCGCCAGTCATTGTTCGACATCCTACATGAACAAGGTTTGGATAGCAAGACACTGCGACTGATCAAAGAGACACTGACAAACACACAAAAAGCGAAATCTCTGAACCTTTTGAGATCAGGACAGGCGTGCTTCAAGGGGATGGTCTCTTACCACTCGTGTTCAATCTATTATTGGACAAAGTAATTAAGGAATGGGAGAAAGAGCTGAAATTACAAGGACACTGGAAGCCAGAGCGACAAGGACGACCCACGGATGAACTGGAAGTTGGCTGTTTAGCCTTAGCGGATGACCTGGCACTAGTTGCAGACAACGGAACCACACCAATCAGGAAGGTAGACGTTTTAAATGCCTAGGGGAAGTGATCGAACCGACAGGAAAGGAGGAATTCACGCATAACACTAGGTTACTGAATATTAAGAGAGCCTTATACAAAACACGGGGTATCTACAACAAAAAATGTTTGTCCACCGCCATCAACAGTCGTCACTACAATACTGTTATCAAATCTGAGGTGCTACACGCCTGCGAGACTCTGACGCTACACACCAAGGGCGGCCTAGACAAGACAAGATCCTCACAAAGAACAGAAAAACTATCAGGACCAAAACTAACAGACGAAGGATACAGCATTCACTCCAGAGACACCGCAGCGGACATCAGAAAAAGGCGAATAAAATTTGACGGCCACATCAGCAGACTCTCACAGACCAGACTCACCAACAGAATGCTCAGATACTTGCAGAGGCTCAACACCACTACACCTTGGATTGTACAAGTCAAAATTGATCTTTAAACAGAACAGGTGGATTCAGCGGACATCAAAGACAAAATCGTGTATAGACACACGCAAATGGCAAGGAATGTCAGGGAAGACAGCACCTAAAGTCCAAAGTTTAAAGTGGACCAAAGAAAAGGAGAGGGGCTTTAGCGAACGAATGAAAGAGTAGTGGAAGAAGGGGGAAGAACAAGTAGTCATAAACGCTTCGCGCGGTCTGATAAGGCCTGTAACGTATGTAATTATAGTAGTAATTGTTACGAGGGGCGTTCAATAAATAATGCAACGAATTTTTTCACGTCAGTTTCGGTTGAAAAAATTTGAAATTCGCTGTGGGACATAGTGGAATATTCCTGCTTCAACTCCTATAGTTTCATGAAGTTCCGATAGGTGACGGTGTATACGTAGCCTTCAAAATGCCGTCTGTAACGGAGGAGCATTCCAAGCAGAGAGCTTTCACTGAGTTTCTTTTGGTGGAAAACCAGAGCATCACAGATGTTCATAGGCTCTTGCAGAATGTCTGCGGAGACCTGGCAGTGATTAAAAGCACGGTAAGTCGTTGGGAGAGGAATCTGTCATCATCGCAACGAGGCCGAGCAAACCTATCTGATCCCCGGCGTGCAGGCCGGACGCACGCAGCTGTGACTCCTGCAGTGTTGGAACGTGCGGACACTCTCATTTGAGAGGATCAACGGATTACAACCACACCTCTCGCTGCTCAAGTCGACGTCTCTGTTGGTAGTGCTGACACACTCGTCCAGCAGTTGGGGCACTCGAAGTTGTGTGCCAGCTAGATTGCTCGTCACCTAACAGAACACCACTAACAACAACGAAGGAACATCTCTAAGCAATTGCCCGCTCATTACGAGGCTGATCGTAAAAATTTTTTGTCGAACATCGTCACAGGCGCTGAGACATGGGTTCACCAAAAATGGTTCAAATGGCTCTGAGCACTATGGGACTTAGCTTCTGAGGTCATCAGTCCCCTAGAACATAGAACTACTTAAACCTAACTAACCTAAGAACATCACACACATCCATGCCCGAGGCAGGATTGGAACCTGCGACCGTAGCGGTCGCGCGGTTCAAGACTGTAGTGCCTAGAACCGCTCGGCCATGGGTGCATCACTTCGAACCAAAAAAACACGGCACTCCATGAATTGGTACCACACCACCTCTCCTCCGAAGAGAGAGTTCAACGTCGCACCCCAAGCCGATAAAATCTTGACGACGGTCTTCTGGGCCTCTGAAGAGGCTGTTCTTTTCCATGTCCTCCCTCTTTGGGCAACGATCAACCCTGAAGTGTATTGTGCTACCAACAGGAAACTGAAGAAACAATTTCTTCCCCATGACAACGCAAAATGTCTCACATGCCCGCGCACCCGAGAGGAGTTCACAAAACTTCATTGGATTGTCCCTTATCATCTTCCCCACATCCCGCATCTCCCATCAACTGACTTCCATCTGTTTCGGGAAATGAAGAATGCAGTCAGCTGGAAGCATTACGTTGATGAAGGGAAGTTTATGGATTCAGCAAGACATTGGCTCCGACGTCGACAAGTGGAGTCGTATAAGGCAGGCAGCCGTACGTGCCCTTCCGTGGCAACAGCACTGAACGAAGACTATGTGGAAAAATAGGGTTTTGTAGCCAAAGCATATGGAATAATATGTTGTATTAGAATTCTGAATAAAGCCGACTTGCAATAAGAAAACAATGTGATGCATTACTTATTGCACGCCGCTCGTACTATTATTATTGTAGTCGCATAGGCAACCAACTAGATGTCTTGGGAAATGACAAAGATCTATTTGGAAGAAAGAATATTTGTAATGTGCCAACGTGTGCATACAAGAGCAGTATCACACTTTTTTGTTTAGCAGATATGTCATTCACTGGCTTTTGAAACTGGTGCGCTTATTCAATTCTGTAACACACTGAAGCGCCAAAGAAACTGGTATAGGCATGCGTATTCATATACACACAAGTGTGAACAGGCAGACGGCGGTGCTGCGGTCGGCAACGCCTATATAAGACAATAAGGGTCTGGTGCAGTTGTTAGATCGATTACTGCTGTTACAATGGCAAGTTATCAAGATTCGAGCTAGTTTGTACGTGGTGTTACGGTCGCCGCACGAGCGATGGGCACAGCATCTACCAGATAGCTATGAAGTGTGGATTTTCCTGTACGACCACTTCACGAGTGTACTGTGAATATCAAGAATCCGGTAAAACATCAAATCTCCGACATCTCTGCGTAGATACTGCAACAATGGGACCAACTACGACTGAAGAGAATCATTCAACGTGACAGAAATGCAGTCCTTCCGCAAATTTCTGCAGATTTCGATGATTGACCTTCAACAAGTATTAGTGTGCGAACCAGTTATTGAAATATCATCGATATGGGCTTTTGGAGCCCCATGCCGACTAGTGTACCCTTGATGACTGCACGACTCAAAGCCCGTCTGGATCCGTCAATACCGACATTGGACTATTGATGACTGGAAACATGTTGCCTGGTCGGACGAGTCTCGTTACATATTGTATCGAGCAGATTGACGTGTACGATTACCATACAACTTGATGAATCCATAGACCCTTCATGTCAGCAGGGGACTTTTGAAGTTGGTGGAGGCCGTGTAATGGTGTGGGGCGTGTGCAGTTGGAGTGATATGGGCCCCTGATACGTCTAGATAAGACTATGACAGGTGACATACGTAAGCATTCACCTGCAGCCATTCATGTCCACTTTCCATTCCGACAGACATGGGCAATTCCTGCAGACAATGCGACACTCCACACGTCCACAATTGCTACAGAGTGGCTCTAGGAATACTCTTCTGAGTTTAAAGACTCTTCAGACTCTAAACACTTCCACTGGCCACCAAACTCCCCAGACATGAACATTTTTGAGCATATCTGGGATGCCTTAAAATTGCTGGTCAGAAGCGTTCTTCACCCCCTCGTACGGATTGTAAGTAGGCTGTTTAAGTTTTTATATTGGTAACGCCACGTAGCGCTCTGTATGAAAATCACTGGCTGTGCTGTGTGCAGTCTGTGGCTGGTTTGCATTGTTGCCTGCCATTGTAGTGTTGGGCAGCTGGATGTTAATAGCGCATAGCGTTGCGCAGTTGGAGGCGAGCCGCCAGCAGTGGTGGATGTGGGGAAGTGAGATGGCAGATTTTTGACAATGGATAATCTGTAGGTGTGTCCATCAGAAACAGTCTGTCACGCTGACCACTCAGCTATCGGGGCGGACCCATGAAAATGTGTATTACGCTGTTGAGGTATATTTATGATCAACAAGCTGATGCTATATGAGGAATTTGATTATGCTACGTATTTATTATGATGAAATATTGAAGAAGTGTCGACGAATATTTATATGTGTAATAAGGTAAGGAGTAATGAATAGTGGTTAGGGACTCTGACTTGTGAAAAAGGATGTTGGAAACCAAGAATCATACTTTAAGAGTTATGAAATGTGTGTAAATGCGTGAATGTACCACAATGCCAATGAAAATTTTTTGGACACTGTTATATTTACAGGATTTTGTTTCTACACATTTGTAATGCAAATTCTCAACCTGTGAAATTTTTTTATATGAGACAGCCACTGTAGCAGAAACTGCTGTCGTAAATATTTCGGTAACAAAGGTAAGTGACCTTGACGTAATGCGTTTTGGGTGCTCAGCTGAGAGATAGTCGTCTGACAAAAGAAAGCCATTAGGTGGAGAAAAAAAAGAAGGCATTATCCTCGCTATTGACAGTTCTTTGTAGAAAGCATCGTAAATACGACACCCTCAAACTTGAAAACATGATTACAAAAAAAGTTCAAATGGCTCGGAGCACTATGGGACTCAACATCTTAGGTCATAAGTCCCCTAGAACTTAGAACTACTTAAACCTAACTAACCTAAGGACATCACACACACCCATGCCCGAGGCAGGATTCGAACCTGCGACCGTAGCAGCCTCGCGGTTCCGGACTGCAGCGCCAGAACCGCACGGCCACCGCGGCCGGCAAACATGATTACACTGTAGAGTTCTTAATTTATGATATGTACTGAAATGAAATGATGAGAAACATTTCACGTCTATTGTCTTGCTGGTTGGAAGATTGTTTACTGCATTATGAAAAGCCTTATGGCTAGTGAATGACGTTTCACGCCTTGCTTTGCCTATTTTGTTTCATATCTAGTTTCTAGCTGCACTGCAGCATTGGTTAAAATAAAATTTAATAGATGTACTAATATAGTTATTTTATGCCTGCAGATCCAGTAAAAAAATAATTTTATGATCTACTTCCAAGGAAACGAGGGAACATAAATAAACATTTCCCTTCACAGGAATTGCATAAATAATTTTTTTACAATTTGGTAACTTGTCTGCTAAAGTAAGCTCTCGTGATACATCACTCTAGTGTTAAGATGTGACATATGTATTAAACATGGCCATTTTTACTGTAATATTTTTTTCTGCTTGAGCTTTGTCATGTTTAGATATAAGTTATTGCATTTTCTGCTGCTGTTTGCCAGGCATAGTGCTACTGAATTTGACTTTGTATTATTCTGTTAAGCCAGTTTTACTAATGATCGATTTTTATTGTTTGCTGCACATTGCCTTGTATTAGTTGTAATATGGCATTTGCTTTGCTAATTTATGCTGCTTGCTTTGCCAATTTGCATTTTTTATCATTGCTGTTTGTTTTAATTGTTTTGTGCTGGTGCATTGCCTCGTCCCATGGTTTAGCATCTGAGCTCAGTAGATTTAAGTTAGCCTAAGATGGGTAGGCTATATAAGAGAACGAGTTGTGATGAATTGGAAGAAATGCATTGAGAAGCTATAAGAAAATGGTTTGGCCAAGAAGTATTTTGAAAGAGGATATGAACAAAAAAGTAGGGTTTAGGGGCAACAGGTTTAGGTAGGATTTTCTTGGAAATAAATGATGAGGTAAGATAATGGAAAATAAATAATGAGGTAAGAAATATGTGAACATATAAATACAGAAAGCATGCTTGGAGAGGATATTTTTGGTGGAAACAAATGTTGAAATAAGACGAAAGATCTATGGAATGAAGTTTTGGGTTGGACTGCAGTACCAAATGTTACCCTGAAAACGAACCCTGTCTTTCCTTTTGTATCATTCTGCTATGTGTTTATGTATCCTTGTGTATTTGTCTTTTTCCTGTCGTTATGTGTTTAGCTAGTAAGGTTTATGTTGTAGAATTTTTCAATTACTATGTTATTTTCTTTGTAAAGATGTTTATATATTATTTATTCTGTTCTGTTTTAATGCTCATGTGCGAAATTAATGTTTCGAAAACTATTCTCATTATTTTATATATTCACTTATGTCATAATTCCTGTAACACTGATGTATCTGTTTATTTCTATTCTTTTGTAAAGCCTGTACTACTACAAATTCATCTGTATTGTTATGTCGTTTAATAATGTATTTTGTACCTTTATTATTGTATTCTCATGTTATAAAATTGTAATTGACACCAGTTCATCAAATTTCTGATGGTCATAGTATATGCAAAACATGTGAGAAGTTGGGACGGTTAGTGTTTGGGCGTGTGTTAATAATTCAGCAAGGGACTGATTAACAGCATTGCTGGTTCTAAGGACAATTCCAGAAACTTTGTGAGTGCACAAGTGGTGGTTTATGGACTTGCTATATTGTCCGCAAGACTCTTCGATGGTGATTGTGCACCTGCATAGTCGCAGCACATGGCTGCTGGCCATCTCTACAAGGACTACAGTGGGTCTACACCTTTGATGATCCATCAATACCATTATTTCTACAAGGACTGCAGTGGGTCTGCACCTTTGGTGGCCCACCAATACCATACTCTCTACCAAGAGTATAGTGGGTCTGCTCTGTGATGACCTACCTACCAATATTCTTCAAAACTTCGACTGACTCTGCTGTGGGTTTACCCTGTTGTGGCCCATTACCTGCCTGCATGTCAAGAGTCAGCACTGTCTTTCCGTTAGAAGGACGACAGTACTTCTTCAAGACTGCATGGGAATCCACTACTTCCGTGTGCATTCTCTTTTACTGCTCAGACTTTGAGAAAAACACTCTATTTTACTGTGATGAACGATCAGTACTGTCTTTATAGACTGTGAGAAAATTTTGTTTTTTGACCAACATTGTATCAGTAAGTGTGTGCATTTGATTTCTTTGTTATTGCAATTGTGAAAAAATTTTAACAAATATGTATTGGCCAGTGCCCAAAACAATTTGTAAAATTTTTGTGGGGAGCATGGGGGCTATGTAAGTAGGCTGTTTGGGTTTCTATATTGGTAACGCCACGTAGCGCTCTGTATGAAAATCACTGGCTGTGCTGTGTGCAGTCTGTGGCTGGGTTGCATTGTTGTCTGCCATTGTAGTGTTTGGCAGCTGGATGTTAATAGCGTGTAGCGTTGCGCAGTTGGAGGCGAGCCGCCAGCAGTGGTGGATGTGGGGAAGTGAGATGGCCGATTTTTGAGAATGGATAATCTGGAGGTGTGTCCATCAGAAACAGTACATTTGTAAGAATGGATGTCATGAACTGCTATATATATTATGACTATTAAGGTAAATACATTGTTTGTTCTCTATTAAGATCTTTCATTTGCTAACTATGCCTATCAGTAGTTAGTGCCTTCCGTAGTTTGAATCTTTTATTTAGCTGGCAGTAGTGGCGCTTGCTGTATTGCAGTAGTTCGAGTAACCAAGATTTTTGTGAGGTAAGTGATTTTTGAAAGGTATAGGTTAATGATAGTCAGGGCCATTCTTTTGTAGGGATTACTGAAAGTCAGATTGCGTTGCGCTAAAAAATATTGTGTGTCAGTTTAAGCACAGTCTTGTATAATTTTTCTAATGGGACGTTTCAGGATGTAGGGGCAGCCCTGCAGGATTCATGGTGTCAGTTCCCCCCTGCACAACTTCAGACATAAGTCGAGTCCATACCACGTCGTGATGCGGCACTTCTGCGTTCCCGCGGGGGCCCTAAATGATATTTGACAGGAGTATCAATTTCCTTAGCTCTTCAGTGCACAACAGGGAAGTCATTCCGGAGCTATCTCTCTGTTCGTCAGAAAGAGTTTGAAAAGGCGCCTGAACGATGCTGTGGGTAGGAAGGCAATTTGATCTGATGGGAACGAGTGTTTCTGTTTTGATTTTCAGCGCTTGTCTTTGCATTCATTGAATAGCTGCGCTTAAAATGGTGATATAGGGACAACAGAAGTCGAAGATTACAAATATACTGAACGCAGGTGTTCTTTCATACCCATTTCCAGGTGTTATGAGGTTTCTTGATAAACATCTTGTAGGCTGAAATCGCTGTTATCAATAATTGAAGTATAAGCGTTTGTAGAACATTCTTTTCGAAGTCAAACGCGAAGAGTGGTTTATAGTTTGGTATTGCATAGAGATATGCTAAAGCCACATTGCACATTGCAGATATGTGCTCAGCCCAGCTTAAGCTCTTCATGAAGAATACATCTACGAATGCTCTGTTGACTAACGTGAGCCGGCCGAAGTGGCCGTGCGGTTAAAGGCGCTGCAGTCTGGAACCGCAAGACCGCTACGGTCGCAGGTTCGAATCCTGCCTCGGGCATGGATGTTTGTGATGTCCTTAGGTTAGTTAGGTTTAACTAGTTCTAAGTTCTAGGGGACTAATGACCTCAGCAGTTGAGTCCCATAGTGCTCAGAGCCATTTGAACCATTTGACTAACGTGAGCCGTTACTCTCTCTGACAATTATGAAGCCTGATCGATTTACTTCAACAAGTCATACAGGTGCAGTTATTCTAAGTAACCAATGAGCTATTGGCTATTAATTAATCTCAATCGGAGACCGTTAGAGAGGTGGTAAAGCGGTGTGTTAATTGGCGATCGGGAATTCCTGCCATAATGTGTCCATAAAGTTTGCTGATACTCTAGCTGTTCATATGGCCTTCGGATTTTCCACATTAGGTCTTGATAAAAACTGGAATTCAGTAAAAATATGTTGGTTGTTTATATATATTTGTCACCGGTCGACAAAAAAGTATCGGTGGTAGACACCACGGACACCGTATGTTTAGTGGCTCTATAGGACGGCAAAAACACACTCTTCAAGTAAGAGAACGCTTGGCTCAGCAGGATTCTGCTCAATTCTTCTTCTCGTTTTGGTGTACTACCAAGGGACTTTCACTCTGTTAGCAGTGCTCGGCTACAGGTCATAGACTCGAAAATATTTCCTCCAAGTATCTGTGTTTCTTCTCCTTAGGTCTTCAACTATAAGGTTGGGCAGCAGCAGATCGCCATAGAATTCTGTCTTTGGTCTTCCTCTTTAAAGCGCTTTAGAAGGTGCAACGGGTATCTCCTATGATCTGGTTCATGTATTCTATTGTCGATATGCCTCTTGTTTTTTCCCCTCTACTGTCCCTTCAATGATACTTTTAATGATACCATCATGCCGCAGCATATGGCCGAGTAGCACCACGTCTCGAGGGCTGTTAGTTTATGTTTTCCGCTTCTCCGAGTGTCCATGCTTCACTTCCTTACAGCAGCAGACTCCAAACAAATGTCTTTGATGGCTTTTCCTGAAATGTTTCTCTATGTCGCAGGATGTGAAAACGTTTCTTCTCTTGTTAAAAGCAGCTTTTGCGACGTGAATTCTGCTTATAATATCCTTCTCTGACTTTCTTTCTGATGTAATTTTACTCCCTAGTAGGGAAAGGATTCGACGGTTACAGTCGCTCGCTGTTAAATGAAAATTGGGCAACGGTGTTTCCTCTGCTTACAAGAAAGATTTTTGTTTTATCTTTATGAATTTTCATATTATGGGGTGTGCGGAGGGTGGCTTCCATCTGAGCCAGCATCGCTTCGAATTGTTCTGCATCTTCACTTACCACTGCGGTATCATCGGAAAATTTCAGCATGTTTGTGTTTTTCCATGAATTTTAATTCACCCCATGTCTCTTGGTTTATCCCTAATTTCATTTACTTCCTCCTAAATGTATCCATTGGACAAGACAGGAGAGAGTGACAAGCCCTGTCGTACACCATGCCTAAAAGAAACTACTTCTTGACGATATCCACATATTAACATAGCCACCTCTTCTCTATATCTACATCTACATCTACAGCTACATCTACAGCTACATATACACTCCGATAGCCAGCCAGCGGTGTGTGGCGGAGGGCACAACTCGGGCCAAAGTCATATTCCCCGCCTCTGTTCCACTCGTGGATCGCGCGAGGGAAAAACGACTGTCTGAACGCCTCAGTACGAGCTCTTATTTCCCTTATCTTGGAATGGTGATCATTGCGAGATTTGAAAGTTAATGGTAATAATATATTCAGTGAGCAGTCCCTTCCGTTTTGCGCGTCGTCTATTTGCAAGTGTGCCCCACTTCAAACTTTCTGTGAGATTTGTAACGCTCTCGCAATGGCTAAATGCACCAGTCACGAATATTGCCGCTCTTCTTTGGACCTTCTCCATCTCTTGAATCAGACCCAACTGGTAAGGGTCCCATATAGACGAAGAATACTCTAAGACTGGACAAACTAACGTATTGAAAGAAATTTCCTTTGTTGAAGGACTGCATCGCTTCAGGATTCTACAAATAAACCGCATTCTAGAGTTCGCCTTGCCCGTTACTTGTGTAATCTGATCATTCCATTTGAGATCATTTGGAATAGTCAGACCCAGCTACTTGAGGATGTTACCGCTTCCAAAGACTGGGCGTTTGTTCTCGTACATTAATGGGGGGATTTTCGCCTTGTTATACGCAGTAGGTTAACTTACTAATACTGAGAGATAACTGCCAGTGATTACACCACACATTTATTTTCTGCAAATCCTCATTGATTTGTTCACAACTTTCGTGTGATACTACTTCCCTGTAGACTACAGCATCATCGGCAAACAGTCTAATTCCACTGCCAGTACCTCCAATCAGATCGTTTATGTAAATCGTAAAAAGCAGCGGACCTATTACGCTGCCCTGCCAATCTCTCTTAGCAAAAGCTGTCGCCAGTCTGTCCTGTCGAATGCGTTTTGTAAGTCCATGAAGGTGCCATGACCCTTCTTTAGGCTTCTCTCAAGAATTAGTCGTAATCCGAGTATTGCTTCAATATCGTGCCCACACCTCTTCTGTCTGTGATACTGTGGCGTATTTCGTGTGGAATACAAATGAAATTGATACAGCTTATTATCAAGCGTCCCTGAATATATCCTATAATAATCTCTGAACTCCTAAATTCAAGTAACTGTTCTTTCTCGTCTATTTCTTTTCTTATGACTAATTTTTCGGATACAATGATCGAGTAATTTTCGTTGTATTAATATTATCTAACCAGCGAATAGCATATCTGTGAAAATGTTTATTTACTGGTATAGCTTACAGTGTTTATGAGTTCTAGTGAGGCTTACTATTTTCCCTCGTGCGGTGGACTCTTAACAGTGACATCACTGCACACAACACGACCTGCAATTGATTCACTGTACATGAAGGCAGAGTGCTGTTGTCAGACTGCACCGATGGGCTGCGCTGCCGGCAGCGTTCGAGTGCGCCCCGTCGATCGTATTTACTTTCCATCAGGCCGGCCGGTAATTAGGCGGCGCGGCATGTACTGGAGATGGACCACCACGTGCGCGGCCGGAGATTGTTTCTTCTGCTACAGTAGGCGCGCCCTCCCTGCTACCGACAACTGCCAGGGGCGGCCGGGTCCATATGTCTCCCTCCTCGCGAGCTCATTTCTTCCGGCGACTCTTTTTTCCGGTCCAGATAGGGGACGTTCGATTGCTCGGCAGAATTTCGCATTGGAACGGACCGACGAGCGCGCTTTGGCTCTACCAGGACAGAAACAGGCGATGGCGGGGAAGTCTGGTGCCACAATGTCGAGAAATAGTTCTTTGTGACGAATCTCCAGTGGTGATAGATCGAGTCACGAGGATCAACTTTTGTTGGAGACGGAATGTTAGCTGACTTTTCCTGGTAACGCTAGGCTTCGTTTAAGACTGGTTATACTCATGAAAAGCTGTGCGGCGTAGGCAGTCTGCGGCGTTCGAATGCAGTATGTGTTGCCCATCATTCAGTCACTTGCTCCTTATGAAAGGCAAAATCAAAGTTCCTGATTCGCTTCTAAAATATGTTTCCCTGTCTTGAGTCACTCACTCTTATGGTTTTCTCACTGAAAATAAATCTGTGAATTTGCTGGGGTAGCTAGTATGCTGTACACTTGAACCCACTCGTTTAATGAAGTCAAGTCGTCCCCAGTCCAGTGATCACTAAAAAATGCCTAGCGCCCTAGGAAGCATCAGCGACAATTTCGTCTTACACAACCGTTATTCCCTATTTTATTATTTCCCGTTCGATCTGCCAGATACATTTTACAAAGAACAGACAAGATTAATATAAATCACAATAAACGTTTGGAACTTACAATGTGGAAACAAATTACATCGCTTATTACATTACAATTAGGGAAACTACATTATTACATTAAATGGAACAAAAATCATATAAATTGAAAGCAGTTAATTACACAGCGACATTAAGATTATGGAGCCATTTCGTGGGATTGTCCGTTAACTTGTGGAGCGACATCACAGAGCCGTCTCTGAAACCATGAATGTTACAAACCAGAAGATGGTCCATTGTTTGTACCTCGTCACAGCCACAAAAATCACATAAACCGAAAACAATTAATTATACAGTAACATTCAGATTATGGAGCCATTTCGTGGCATTGTCCGTTAACTTGTGGAGCGACATCAGAGAGCCGTCTCTGAAACCATGAATGTTACAAACCAGAAGATGGTCCATTGTTTGTACCTCGTCACAGTCACAAAAATCACATAAACCGGAAACAATTAATTATACAGTAACATTCAGATTATGGAGCCATTTCGTGGCATTGTCCGTTAACTTGTGGAGCGACATCAGAGAGCCGTCTCTGAAACCATGAATGTTACAAACCAGAAGATGGTCCATTGTTTGTACCTCGTCACAGTCACAAAAATCACATAAACTGAAAACAATTAATTATACAGTAACATTCAGATTATGGAGCCATTTCGTGGCATTGTCCGTTAACTTGTGGAGCGACATCAGCGAGCCGTCTCTGATACCATGAATGTTACAAACCAGAAGATGATCCATTGTTTGTACCTCGCCACAGTCACAACACGTCTGTATAGCCCCATTTGGTTGTTTGCTGTCTGCATCGTCCAACTCCAGGGCGAAACCTGTTTAGGGCCGACCAATGTTCCCTGTTGAGATTGAAGCCTTCAACCCTTTTGGTTGGGTTGTGGATTAGGTGATGGTTTTCCACGACGCCTCTTCTCAGACCCTGCCATGCATTCTTCCATTCAGTATCGAGGTCCTCTGTGCCCAATGTTCTGTTCCGGACGATAGGTTTCCTGGATTTGAGCCTCGTGGGTCCTCCCATGTCGGCATGTATGGGTAGCCTTGGGATTGCTTCAATTTTTTCTACTATGTCCTGGGTCGCTTTCTCCCTACGTATGGAAGCAGGAGAGATGTTTGCCAGCACCGGAAGCCACTGAAATGGCTCTGAGCACTATGGGACTTAACATCTGTGGTCATCAGTCCCCTAGAACTTAGAACTACTTAAACCTAACTAACCTAAGGACATCACACACATCCATGCCCGAGGCGGGATTCGAACCTGCGGCCGTAGCAGTTGCGCGGCTCCGGACTGAGCGCCTAGAACCGCGAGACCACCGCGTCCGGCGGAAGCCACTCAACCAGGTTTGGCCTGAGAGCGACTGTGACGGTTCTCAGAGTGTCATTTAGTTGTACATCCACTTTTTTGGCGTGCTTCTGATCCAGACTGGGGCACAGTATTCTGCAGCGCTCTACACCAGTGCCAGTCCAGCAGTTCGTAGAGTGGCAGCATCACAACGCCAAGTGGTACCTGCCAGTCTATTGAGCAGGTTATTTCTCGTCTTTAGCTTTTGGGCAGTATCAGTTACGAGTTGTTGGGAAATTCTCGTGGGTGACAGCTTTACCATTTATAACCAGACGCAGTTCCCTTCTCGTTTCCTTGTTGTTTAGATGCATGACTGTGCTTACTGTTTTTGTCACATTGATTTTTATATGCCATGTGTCACAGTATTTTTTCAGTGTAGCTAGATCTTCATTTAGTGTTGATTCCAGGTTTTCAAACGAAATATTTTGCGCTGTAATAGCCAAATCATCTGCTTAGGCAAATTTACGTGAGTGCAGATCAGGCAAATCTGCTCTATAGATGTTGAAGAGCCAGGGAGCTAAGACTGACCCTTGCGGAAGACCATTTTTTAGGGTATGGCACTTGCTGGTTTCATCATTTAATTTGATCCTGAACTTCCTTTCGCTCAGCATGTTGTTCATGAGCTTCGACGATATTTTGCATTTGACTATCTTTGCCAGTTTTAACATGAGACCATTTAGCCGTACAGTGTCGTACGCTGATGTCAGGTCGATGAGGATTATTCCGATTTTCTTCTTTTCCTGAAAGCCTCGTTCAATGTGTGTGGTAAGTGCCAGGACCTGGTCGCAGCAGCTTCTTCTTTGCCTAAATCCTGCTTGCTCGACTGGTAGTTGTTCCTCCAGTACTGGTTTAAGTCTTTCCAACAGTATCCTTTCAAACGGTTTATAGGTTATGCACAGTAATGAGATTATTCCCTATGACGTAATCTATCAGCCCTAGATCGTTTATATGTACACTCCTGGTAAAAAAAAAAAAAAAAAAAAAAAAAAAAAAGAAAGACGCACCTCGAAGGAATGGGTCAGAAATGAGTAGATGTGACGTATATGTACAGACAAACAAATGATTACGACTTCAGAAAAATTTAACGATTGTTTCACGAGAAGGAGGTTCACAACCTCAGCAACTCAGAAATGCGATTGTAGACATATGGTCCTTACGCAAGCAGTTACTCGGTTTTGCATTGATCTACAGAGTTGTTGGATGTCCTCCCTGGGGAACATGGTAACAAGTTCTGTCGAACTGGTGCGTTAGATCATCAAGATCCCGAGCTGGTTGACAGACTCTGCCCACAATTCTAAAACGTTCTCGATTGGGGAGAGATTCGGCGACTTTGTTGGCGTGCATACGGTTTAGAAAGCACGAAGACGAGCAGTAGAAACCTTAGCCATGTGCGAGCGGGCATTATCTTGCTGAAATGTAAGCCCAAGATGCCTTGCAGTGAAGGGGAATAAAACGACGCACAGACTATCGTCAACATACCGCTAGGCTGTAAGGGTGCCGCGGATGACAACCATTGGGAACCAGCTATGAAAATAAACAGCACCCTAGAACGTCGCTCCTGGTTACCGTGGCGTGTGGTGGACGACTGTCAGGGAGGTATCCAATCTGTGGTCATCGGCACTCAGTTCGAAGCGAAACTCATCACAGAAGACAATTCTACTCCAAAGAATGAGATTCCAAGTTGAAGATGTAACTGGAAATGCTCCGGTTACCTGTGGCATACCAGTCTCACTGTCGTCCGACATGCGGCTCCACAACCAGGAATGACGGTCTGGGGTGCCATTTCTTTTCAAAGCAGCACCCAACTGATCGTCATCTGAAGCGGCCTTATGGCACAGCGGTACGTCGACGATATTCTGTGCCCCGTTTTGTTGCCTTTGGTGATAGGACAACCTGTCTGGCCTCACACGGCGAGTGTTTCTACTGCTTGTCTTCGTGCTTGCCAAACCCTATCTTGGCCATGAAGATCGCCTGATCTCTGCCCATCTGAGATCGTTTGGAACAGTCTGGGCTGGGCCCTCCAACCAGCCCGGGATTTAAGGCACCAATTGGACAGAATTGTGCACTATATTCTTCAGTGGGACATGCAAAACTCCATCAATCAATACCAAGCCGAATAACAACTTGGGTAAGGGCTGCCGGCCGGTGTGGCCCCGCGGTTCTAGGCGCTACATTCTAGAACCGCGCGACCGCTACGGTCGCAGGTTCGAATCCTGCCTCTGGCATGGATGTGTGTGATGTCCTTAGATAAGTTAGGTTTAAATAGTTATAAGTTCTAGGGGACTGAGGACCTCAGAAGTTAAGTCTCATAGTGCTCAGAGCTATTTGAACCTTTTTTTTTTTTTTTTTGCGTAAGTGTTAGAGGTGGACCAACGCGTTCATTACTTGCTCAGTTTGTGGGGCTCTTTTTCTTCAATAAATTATCCAATTTCTCTGAAATTGTAATCACCTTTTTGTATGTATACGTATAACACACTTAACAATTTCCGTCCCATTTTGAAATCCCTTCATGGTGCGTCTTTTGTGTTTTTTTGTTTCCGGTTTCTGTTCTTTTGTTTTGAGACTATGTAAAATTAACTGTCCGGAGTGATCGTAAGTGGTATGACCACATAAAAATTATAGGTTCAGTCTAATTAATGTGACTATCGGCTATGTTCGACGAAAACGTGCAATAACCACTCACAGACGGCAGGTGGCAGAATTAGCAATGGAGGGTAAGTAAGTCGTGCCGGAGCCATGTGGAAAACAGGGCAGTCGCTGTCGTATGCAGAAACTGTGGCATCTACCAGAGATGGAATGCAAAGTGTCACTTGCGGTGTACGTGTGTGGTTCGAAGAGCACCAGGCTGAGTTTACCGTACTCTCCTGGGCACTTCGATCGGTCCCTTCGCGCCATAGATGTTCAGCAGAGAAGCATATCGCAGCTGTCACAACACTGGAGTCGGCGTGGCTCCACATCCTCGTCGGTACCTTCCACGACCTCAGTGACTCTCTTCCTGCACGCCTCGCAGTGGTATGCGTTGCAGAAGATGGTTATTGAGGCTTGTGACAGGTGACCACATTAACGTGACTGGACCGTGTTTATTTTGTGCTTTTTGTTCCAGTTTGTTCAAATGGCTCTGAACACTATGGGACTTAACTTCTGCGGTCATCAGTCCGCTAGAGCTTAGAATTACTTAAACCTTGCGGTCATCAGTCCGCTAGAGCTTAGAACTACTTAAACCTAACTAAGCTAACGACATCACACACATCCGTGCCCGAGGCAGGATTCGAACCTGTGACCGTAGCGGCAGCGCGGTTCTGGACTGAAGCGCCTAGAACCGCCCGGCCACCGCGGGCGGCTCCAATTTGTTACAGCTTTGTATTAGTCGCCAAGGGATCAATGAATAAGAAATTGCATTTTTGTTGTAAGCAGAGATACTTAAGATTGTGATGTGGTCCATGCTTTAAAATGGATCATATGTACGAGGGTTGAATGAAAAGTAATGCTTCCACCTTCGATAAATGGGTTTGAATGGGAAAACAGGGTGTTTATAAACGAATATTTGGGTTTTAACGCCTTATAACATTTATTATATTAAACTAACAGCTATAAATGATATGTCAAATGACAGAGCAACTCAAACAGTTTTACCAAGAACCTTATAAATGTTCATTGTGAGCACCATTTGTTACACGGCACACATCAAGTCTATAGCCGAGTTCTTCCCAAACGTTTTACAAGTGTGTCTTCAGTGATTGTAGCATCAGCTGCTTCAATCCGGTTTCTGAATCCACGGAGGTCTACTGGTAGCGGAGGCACGTACACACGATCGTTGATGAAGCCCCAGAGGGAAAAATCGCATGGCGTTAGGTCGGGTGAACGTGGAGGCCATGCAAAGCAAGCCCTGTCTTTGGGCCCCTTGCGGCCTATCCAGCGCTTGGTTACAGTGTCTAGCGGATTGTGGCGGAAACATTGCGCGCTGTGAATACGCACTGGTGCCAAACACAGCTGTTTTAGTTGATCTTTCATTTGACATATCATTTATAACTGTAATTTTAATGTAATAAATATTATAATGCGTTAAAACCCCGATATTCATTTATAAACACCCTGTGTTTTAATGAATCAAACGCAGAAATAATCCTTACAAGGGAACCTCCCCATCGCACCCCCCTCAGATTTAGTTGTATGTTGGCACAGTGGATAGGCCTTGAAAAAATGAACACAGATTAATCGAGAAAACAGGAAGAAGTTGTGTGGAACTATGAAAAAAATAACCAAAATATATAAATTGAGTAGTCCATGCGCAAGATAGGCAAAATCAAGGATAGTGTGACTACACGAGCGCCGTGGTCCCGTTGTTAGCGTAAGCATCTGCGGAACGAGGGGTCCTTGGTTCAAGTCTTCCCTTGAGTAAAAATTTTATTTTCGCAAAGTTATGATCTGTCCGTTCGTTCATTGACGTCTCTGTTCACTGTAATAAGTTTAGTGTCTGTGGTTTGCGACCGCACCGCAAAACCGTACGATTAGTAGACGACAGGACGTGCCTCTCCAATGGGAACCGAAAACATTTGATCGCAAGGTCATATGTCAACCGATTCCTCCACAGGAATACGACACTGGCGACGGCATGTGCGTCACATGACAACAATATGTTGTCGACCCACCTAACTTGTACACTTGGCGAATAGGTAAAAAGATTCTTCTACCTTGCCAGATTTAGGTTTTCTTGTGGATGTGATAATCACTCCCAAAAAAGTGATGAAAACATAAGACTTTGTCACACAAACTGAAAATAAAAAATTAAAATTTTCACTCCAGGGAAGACTTAAACCCAGGACCTTTCATTCCGCAGCTGCGCACGCTAACCCTGAGACCACGACGTTCCTTCATTCTCTTTCCTTTATGTTGCTTATCTTACACATGGACTGTTCAGTTTGTATATTTTGCTTATTTTTTTCGAAGTTCCATCAACTTCTTCCTGTTTTCTAGATTGATCTGTGTTCAGTTTTTCAAGGCCTATTCACTGTGCCAACTTATAACTAAATCTGAGGGGGTTGCGGTGGGGAGGTTCCCTTGTTAGAACTTGATCTTTAATGACTAATATTCACTTTTCCACATAATCACCAGCCAATTGGATTACATTTCTGCCAATAATGAACAAGTTTTCTGAAACCATCACGGATGAAGTCGGCACTCTGTTTCCGCAACCACAGTCTCCCGATTCTCTCAACGTCTTCATCAGAAGCATAATGATGTCCCTGCAGATCGTCTTTCATTACAGGGGACAGATGGAAGTCAGACAGTGCTAAATCTGGACTGTATGGAGGATGCCGTACGGGGTGAGATTCAGTTTCTGAAGTTCCGCTGTGGTGGCACGTGAAGTGTGTGGTTTCGCATTGTCATGCTGCAAGAAAACATTTCCCTTTTCCTTTCGGACCCTTGTTAGCCGTTGTTTCAGAGTTCGTAGCGTTGTGATGCCACGTTCTGAATTTACTGTTGTTGCACGATCAAGGAAAACAACGTTGATAACACTATCTGCGTCCCAGAACACTGTTACCATGATTTTTCCAGCTGAGAGCTGCGTCTCGAATTTCTTTTTCTGTGGCGAGTCTTTGTGTCGATATTCCATAGACTGAAGTTTCGTCTCCGGGTCGTAATGGTGTACCCACGCTTCGTCTATTGTCACAGTTGAATGGAGGAAGGCGTCACTTCCATTCTCGTAATGCTAGACGAGTTCCTGGCAAATTTCAAGTCTGTGTGCTTTCATTTCATGAGTCAGCATCCGGGGTACCCATCGTGCACAGATCTTCCGATAGCCAAGCAACGCAATACTGTGACCCACGCGTTCTTGTGAAATGCTGATTGTGCTTGCAGTTTCTTTCCGAGTGATACGACTATCATACTGAATCAATCTGTCAACATTTTGCTTGTGAAACTCGGTGGTTGCTGTCAAAGGACGTCCAACTCTTTGTTTGTCATGCAGGTCAGATATTCCCCTCTATACATCTTTATACTTACTCGCCCAACGGCCCACAGTACCTACATCAACACAATTACCACAAATTGCCTTCAATCTCTGATGAATCTCCTTTGGAATGAGACCTTCTGCTGTTAAGAATTCAGTGACTGCACGTTGCTTAAATTGCAATGACAGACCGCCTGCGCAGGGTTCCATACTTAACACTGTAACAACACAAGCGTTCAATGCTAAGGCTTCCCACCAACTGGAGTTGTAGAGAAGAGGCTACGGAAGAAGCCAGTTTTTGCCGCATAATAATGCTGCCAACTGTTGAAGAGTTACGACAAAAAAAAGAAATGGTTCAAATGGCTTCGAACACTATGGAACTTAACTTCTGATGTCATCAGTCCCCTAGAACTTAGAACTACTTAAACCTAAGTAACCTAAGGACATCACACACATCCATGCCCAAGGCAGGATTCAAACCTGCGACCGTAGCGGTCGCGCGTTTCCAGACTGTAGCGCCTAGAACCGCTCGGCCACTCCGGCCGGCGAAGAGTTACGAAGGTGGAGGCATTACTTTTCAGTCAACCCTCGTAAAAGAACTATTAAAATGTGTGCCTTTACTTCGTTGTAAGTCGTACTGATGTCGGTAAACTTAAACACAGGCTAAGCAGCGATGAGGGTTTATCAAACAATGGGGTGGCGCTGGCCAGGTGGACGGACAGAGTGCAAAATGGGAGTGTGTCTCGGACGCTACTTACCCAAATTATCATACTACTTCCTTACTACCGATACACAGTACATAGTAGAACGGACAGCAGGCCATCTAATTGTGTAATTGTGTGGAGCCTCTTAGATCCGGTATGGTGTTGTGTAAGGCCCTCCTGGAGCCACCAATTTCAAACTCACATTACAGGTGTGTGATTTAGATCGACACGAAAAGCAACATCGCATAAATACACACCAGGGCTTCGATAGGACAGTAACATGTCACTGTCGAATTCCGACGCGTTCTGGGAGATGTACACTTCATTCCCATTTTATGTCTTTTTGCATTCCGCCTACTCAATGTTGCAATTTTAATGGCTAGTAACATATTTTGAATAGGTTAACGTTGTTGGGTCCGGATGATTTTTTTTTTCTGAAAGAATAATTTGTGCACCAAATACCAACAGCAGTATAAGACACTGTCTCAAGCCTTGTGCCACCTCTGCAGTTACGTTGCTTTGAGAAGTAAGCTCTACTTCCCCTCCGCAGCAAAGGTCGCGGCTTCCACCTTTATCGTGCCGTCACGGCGGCCAAATCTCCGTACTGAAAAAAGCAAACATCTGCTGTTATTCTCCTGCTGCCTGCCATTCAAAGCGCGTCAGAAAGCCGTGTGTGCGTTAGCTCGTTGTCTATTCCTCCCGAGGGCCTCTCCGCCTTTGTGCTCCGGCGTTGTTAGTTCGAATCCTCCGTGGGGGCCGAAGTGCGCCGGGAAACGGAATATTTTAAAACCGCTGTTAACAGGCCCGGCTCGCCGACTGGGAACAAATGCAGGCAAAACGAAGTCGCTGAATACGTATACCTGAGCGTCCGGCAGTCATATTTAAAGCCAGCGACACGCCGGAAGGGTGGGCGCGCTCTGTTACAGCCGATGTATTAGTGATGAGACGGCTGGTACCGGGCTATTGTTGCGGCTCGCTAAACTGTGCACATTAAAGATGCAGCCGGTCGTCGAATCGACCGTAGGGCGTACAGGCGAAAAAATGGAAGGTAAATGAGGCTCCTCTCTGTGAGTTCCTCAGGAAGGACTTTCTTTAGTGCTTTTATATCTGGCATCAGCATGCTCACTCAGATAATGCTTGGCAGATTCTGTGTGTGCTACTCTATTTGCGCACTCCAAGAAGACTCTTGGTGAAGTGGCTGGTGCGAGTACCTGAATCGACAGAAATCGATATTCCTTGACATGGGCTGAAGCTTTACTGAAACTGTCACTCTTGGCTAGGAGGCGACTCAGTGTTTAGGGCAGGTGATACCTCAATTTATAACGTGATTAGCGAACTCGGCAATGCTTCGCAACTTCTAAATGCTTCGCAATTTCTAAATATGCGTGGGAACTGGATATAGGACCTAGTCTCCCTCTCTCTCTGTACATCTCCTCCTTCCCACTCTCTTTGTCTATCTCACTCATTTTATTTTCATTTTGGTTTGTTTGCCACACAAGAGATAGCCTCATTGAAGATGGGAGCCAGAATATTATTTAGTATACCTTGTAGTGCAGCACGAAAGAGGCAGATAACATACATTCAATAATTTTTTTTTTCTCAAAGGCTCCTTCTTCGTATAATTGCCTACAATGATCAGCCACAACATTACGACTACCAATTTACTGTCGTTATAAAACCGTCCAGGCGATAGCAGCGTCACCTGACGAAGAATGACTGCTAGTCAGACACACGCACGGTGCATGTAGTGTTGTTGAGCGTGCTGTCCGTCAGCAGAATGGGGAAGGCGCACGGCCTATCTCAGTATGACCGAGGGCAGATTGTGATGACCCGGAGACTCGGCACGAGCATTTCGGAAGTGCTACTACACGTCGCGTGCTCCAGCAGTGCTGTGGTCAGTGTCTTCAACACGTTCTAAACCAAGCTGAAACCACGTCCAGACGACGTGGGGTTGGGCGGCCACCCTCATTCGTAGGCTGGGCAGAGTGCTAAAACTGGACAGGCGGCGAACTGTGGCAGAACCATCGTCAGACTTCAGTGCTGGGCAGAATACAAGAATGTCTGACCACACAGTGCAGCGAACACTCCTAGCTGTGGGCCTCCGCAGCTGACGACTCATGTCTGTGCCTATGTAAACACTACAAAATCGGCAACTACGACTGAAATGGGAAGGTGGCCATCGGCACTGGACGTTGGCGCCGTGGCAGTGTGTTGCATAGTCTGATGAATCCCGATACCTTCTTCACTGTGCCGATAGGGGGACGCAGATCCTTCGTCTTCCAGGGGAACACCTCTTTGACACCTATATTGCGGAATCTAGACAATGTGGCGGCGGCTCCATTATGCGCTAGGGAACAGTCACGAGGACATTCATGGGTCCAATGGAGCTCATGCAAGACCACGTGGCGGCCAAAGAGTATCGTACACTGACTGCGGACTACCTACACTCCTTCATGACGATCATGTTTCCAGACGGCAGTGGTACTTTTAGCAAGACAACGTCTCACGTCACAAGGTCAGCAGTATGTTGGAGTGGCTTGAGGAACACAGTGACGAGTTCCATTTGATGTGCTGGCCCCCAGCTCGGTAGATCGGAACTCTATCAAAAATGGCTCTGAGCACTATGGGACTTAACAGCTATGGTCATCAGTCCCCTAGAACTCAGAATTACTTAAACCTAACTAACCTAAGGACATCACACAACACCCAGTCATCACGAGGCAGAGAAAATCCCTCACCCCGCCGGGAATCGAACCCAGGAACCCGGGCGCGGGAAGCGAGAACGCTACCGCACGACCACGAGCTGCGGACTCCGGAACTCGATCGAACACTTCTGGGATGTGATTGACCGTGACGTCAGAGTTCACCACCCCTGTCCCTTGGATTAACGGCAATTAGGTGACTTGTGTAGGCAGGGGTGGCGCAAGCTCCCTTAAGCGACCTACCAGGTCCTCATTGCTTCCATGCCACGACATGCACTCTTTGGTATCCGTGAAAAAGGTGGCTGTACCAAATATTAGATACAAAATTTTTGCAAAACACAGCCCTCAGTCGCTTAATTTGTGACCTTCCGAAGAAGGTGTCCCTTATGGCACCGAAACCTAGGTCATAAATTAATTGTGTTCGCGACTGAGGGCTGCGTATTTCAAAAATTTTGTGTTATACAACAGTCGCTGATTGACAGCCATGTTAAAAGCTTTAAAATATTAGATAGTTGGTAATAATGTTCCGTCTGATCAGTGTATACTGGTGGACGCCCTTGTTTGGCGGCAGGTTGTCGATTAATTTACTACAATTCCTGCGTAAAGTATTCCACAAGTTATTGAAGACTCATCGGTACGAGGTATCTCAGGAACGCGTTAGTTTTATTTAAAGATTCAAGCAACGAAAGTACGCGATTGGCTTCCGTCGTTTGCCGTCTAACAATTGGTCGCCAACCTCTCCTGTTTGAAGCCTGAAAAAAGATCTAGAAACACAGTGAATAGTATTTGCATGATTAGGATCCTCAGGGATGATAGAACTGGAATAGTTCGCAGGGCTGACGTGAAACATTAAGAATAATGATTCACTATTTCAGCATACAGAGTGAAACTTACATGATCCATACAAAAACCACCAGAAGAGTGTGTACGCTTGAAATAGTAACAAATCGCTAGCAAGCTGAAAACAGAAGAAGTGTGGGTCTTCTTATTTTTCTTGCGATATGAATACTCAGGAGGACGCCGTTACCAAGAGAAACAAATCTGCCGGCCGAAGTGGCCGTGCGGTTAAAGGCGCTGCAGTCTGGAACCGCAAGACCGCTACGGTCGCAGGTTCGAATCCTGCCTCGGGCATGGATGTTTGTGATGTCCTTAGGTTAGTTAGGTTTAACTAGTTCTAAGTTCTAGGGGACTACTGACCTCAGCAGTTGAGTCCCATAGTGCTCAGAGCCATTTGAACCATTTTAGAAACAAATCTGGCGTTCTGCGGATTGGAGCGTGGAATGTCAGATCCTTTAATCGGGAAAGTAGGTTAGAAAATTTAAAAATAGGAATGGATAGGTTAAAGTTAGATATAATGCGAATTAGTGAAATTCGTTGTCAGGATGAACAAGACTTTTGGTTAGGTGAATACAGGGCTCCAAGTACGAGTACAAAGTCACATAGGGATAATGCAGGAGAGGGTTTGTAAGTAGGCTGTTTAGGTTCTTATTTTGATAACGCCACGTAGCGCTCTGAAAATCACTGGCTGTGCTGTGTGCAGTCTGTGGCTGGTTTGCATTGTTTTTGGCCATTGTAGTGCTGGGCAGCTGGATGATAGCGCGTAGCGTTGCGCAGTTGGAGGTGAGCCACCAGCAGTGGTGGATGTGGGGAGAGAAATGGCGGAGTTTTGAAATTTGTAAGAATGGATGTCATGAACTGCTATATATATATTATGACTATTAAGGTAAATACATTGTTTGTTCTCTATTAAAATCTTTCACTTGCTAACTATGCCTATCAGTAGTTAGTGCCTTCCGTAGTTTGAATATTTTATTTGGCTGGCAGTAGTGGCGCTCGCTGTATTGCAGTAGTTCGAGTAACCAAGATTTTTGTGAGGTAAGTGATTTGTGAAACGTATAGATTAATGTTAGTCAGGGCCATTCTTTTGTTGGGATTTTTGAAAGTCAGATTGCGTTGCGCTAAAAAAATATTGTGTGTCAGTTTAAGCACAGTCATGTATAATTTTTCTAAGGGGATGTTTCAGGTTTAATTACAAATAAAAAAATAGGGAGAAGGTTTAATATAAAAATAATAGGAACGCGGATCAGCTACTATGAACGGGATAGTGAATACATTATTGTAGCCGAGATAGAGAAGAAACACACACCCACACAGTAGTACAAGTGTATATGACAACTAGTTCCGTAGATGAGGAGACTTAGAAAATGCGCGATGCAATAAAAGGAATTATTCACATAGTTAAGGGAGACCAAAATTTGTAAAGGTTTTTTTATTAAATTTCCGCTACCAGTCACAAGCTTTGTTGAGTAGCGTATGACTTATTTATTTAGCGACATGTTTAGAGGGAATAAAATGGTTCAAATGGTTCTGAGCACTATGCGGCTTAACATCTGAGGTCATCTGTTCCCTAGAACTTAGAACTACTTAAACCTAACAAACCTAAGGACAACACACATCCATCCCCGAGGCAGGATTCAAACCTGCGACCATAGCGGTCGCGCGGTTCAAGACTGAAGCGTCTAGAACCGCTCGGCCTCAACGACCGGCTTTCGAGGGAATACCTAGTCTCCAGGCTAAATGGCATTACAAAAAAAAATTACAATAAGGTCATACTGATGTTACATAGTCTTTTCGTAAATGCTGTGGTTATCTTTGTTCTTCTGGCGTGTCAGTCTCGTTGTGATGAGCTGACGTGTTTCTATTTTCGTGGCTCTCTTGGCTTTCTTGGTCACTGTTCACTGATTTCCACTGACGTAACAGTAACTTGGAAGCACAATCACAAAAACAAATCTGTAGTGCAGTGGACGAGATGGCGGTCGAAATGTAATTGGTTTCGATTTGACTATCGAGTTGTCGATCGATGTAGTGTCAGATGCTTACATGTCTTCTGCACGTCCTTTTAGCGTATTACAGATGAAGGTTGACGAAATACATTACAAATTGAGCACCTTTTACAATATTATTGAACATTTCATGACATGAACTATTTATTTTACATATATATAACCTATTTCTGGGGCTAGAGTCAAACGACTGTGTTATTTATCTTTTATTCTACGAGTACTGTAGTGAAATTGGAAAAGAAATGTGAATTTTTGAAGTCCGTCATTTCATTCAGGATCTCGTTATTCCCCATCTGGCTATGGATGAATATTTCCATTTCTTCCAAGATGTCCATTTTCCGACTCTTTTATAAATTATGTAGTACTTTGAGATCGTTGTCTATTGTAACACTGTATCCTGTTTCATTTATATGTTTCGCTATAGCTGATATATTCGGTTTGCCAAGTCTGAAACCGTCAATGTGTTCTTTAAAGCGGGTTCTAACATTTCTTCCCGTTTGGCCAATGTAATATTTGTTGCAATGACTGCATGTAATTTTATAAATTCCTGCCTTATTAAGTTTCTCTGTGGGATGCGAGATGTCATGAAGCAGTTCCTTTTTTAAGTTGTTGTTGGCGGCAAAGGTGATCCTGATGTGCGTTTTTTTAAATAGCTTGGCTTTTTTGTCTGATATGACACCTAAATATGGTAACGTTAAGTACTTGGGTTTTTGGATGTTGTGTGAGGAAGTTGTGTCACATTATTTGTTGTTATTTTTAGTTCAAATGGTTCAAATAGCTCTGAGCACTATGGGACTTAACTTCTCAGGTCATCAGTCCCCTAGAACTTAGAACTACTTAAACCTAACTAACCTAAGGACATCACACACATCCATCCCCGAGGCAGGATTCGAACCTGCGACCGTAGCGGTCGCCTGGTTCCAGAACCGCTCGGCCACTTCGGCCGGCTATTTTTAGTTGTGCGTTGTAATAGTGTGTGTATTTCATGTTCGTGATAGCCATTATTATGTGCAATGTATTTGGTAGTGTTCGTTTCTGTGTCATAGTTGACAGCATTAAGTGGGAATTTCTGTGCTCTATTCAGGAAGGATCTGAATGCAGCTTGTTTATGTGAGTAGGGATGTGTGGAACATTTATTAATGACTGTGTGTGTGTATGTTGGTTTTCTGTATACAATGATATTTAGGGTTTGGTCAGTGTTACTTATTGTAACGTCTAGAAAATTAATTTTGTTATCTTTCTCATGTTCTACGGTGAACTGGATGTTGTTGTGTAAATTATTGAATCTGTTTAATAGTGTTTCTATTTCTTCATCAGTTCCATTGTATACAATGAATGTGTCATCAACATATCTGAAGTAGTGTACTATTTTCTGTGTTATTATGTCTTTGTTGTTGAGAAGTTTATTTTCAAGGTGTTTAATGAAAATTTCTGCAATGATTCCACTTAGAGGACTTCCTATTGCTAGGCCTACATCTTGTTTGTACATTTTACCACTAAATGTGAAACAATTGTGTGAAAGAAGAAGCTTTAGCAATTCCATTAAGTCAACTACTTCAGCTCTGAACATAGTCCGACCTTTTAATAATTTATTTTTTATTATATCTGTGTCTTATTTGGTAGGTATGCTGCTATATAAGTTTACTATGTCAAAGGAGATGAGCTTTGCATTGGATGGGACATGAAGATCTTTAATACTTTGAATTGCTTGATAGCTATTTTTCACTGAGAAAGAGGTTTTAAATTTAAAATGTTTTTGTACAATTGAATTCAGCTTATATATAACTTTGTAGCCTGGATGATTTATAGCATCGACAATTGGTATAATATGGATATTAAGTTTATGGATCTTAGGATGGGCTCTTATCTTCGGGGCTGTTGGGTTCATAACTGTTAATCTCTGTGTTTCTTTCCAGAGATTCGACACGCAGTAGACTGCTCCATTCGCACCATCAATAGTATAGGCTCTGCTAACGGTATACTACGCCTACCACATCGCCGGCAACAGGTTCTACACAACGCTGGTGACTACTTTGAAAGACAGTAACAGGTGCAAACATGTAACTCTTTTGTATAGGTTGTGAATAAATAGTTGCCACTACTTAAGTTTCAACCTACGTACATAGCCGATCTGGCAGATGCTTGCTAATGATACTGTGGTGAACTGGAAGGTGTCGTTGAAAGGCTGTGGGAGGAGACAAGGTGACTTGGAGAAAATATATATTTAACGTGCTGAACAATAACTTGTACCAAATGTAGAAAAATGTTAACGCAGATGAGTAGGAAAAATAATCCATAAAGTTCGAATACAGCATTAGTAGTCTACTGCTTGACATTCACGTCGGTTAAATATTTATGCATGACGCTGCAAAGTGATATGAAATGGGACGAGCATGTAAGAATGGTAGTACGGAAGGGGCGTGGTCGACTTCGGTTTATAGCTGGAATTTTAGGAAAGTGTGTTTTACCACAAAGCAGACCGCGTTTGGAATTTTAGTGCGACCCATTCTTGAGTACCGCTCGAGTGTTTGAGAGGGTTTGGTTGATTTGGTGGATGAGACCAAACAGCGAGGTCATACATCTCATCGGGTTAGGGTAGGATGGGGAAAGAAGTCAGCCGTGTCCTTTCGAAGGAACCATCCCGGCATTTGCCTAAAGCGATTTAGGGAAATCATGGATAACCTAAATCAAGATGGCCGGACGCGGAACTGAACCGTCGTCCTCCTGAATACGAGTCCACGGTGCTAACCACTGCGCCACCTCGCTCGGTTAACAGTGTTTCAGATCCCCACGAAGTCGGATTAAAGAAAGACCTCGAAGCAATTCCGAGAGGGTTGCCACACTTGCTACTGGAATGTTCGATCAACATGCGAGTATTACGGAGATGCTTCATGAATTCAAATGGGAATTCCTGGACGGAAGACAACATTCTTTTCGCGGAACACTTCTGAGAAAATTTAGGGAATCTGAATTTGGAGCTGACTACAGAACGATCCTACTCTTAGTAACGTATATTGCACGCAAGGATCACATAGGTAAGAGAAATTAGGGCTCGTACGGAGACATTTAGACAGTCGTTTTTCTCTTGTACTACTTGCGAATAGAACAGGAAAGGAATTGGCTAGTGGTCAGGGCCGGCTCGAAATAATTTGATCACTAAATCGACCTACAATTTGGCGCTTTCTTCCTTCCTCCTTTCCCTCTTACACTTTCTGCCGTGTCAGTTTTCGCTACTAGCTGTGACTCGCTCTGTATTAAAATCTGGCACTTGCGTGCCTGTGGCGCCTCAAACGGCCGCTGCCAACTGTGATACGTCCTGTACAGAAAGATTACAGTTCAGACGCCTCTGGCGCCCCTCTCAGCTTGGCGCCCTACACGGCATCTCGTGTCGCTTGGGTTTAAAACGTCTTTTCTGTTGGGGTACAGGGGACACGCCTCCACGCACCATAATGTGGCTTGCGGAGTATGTATGTAGTGGTAGAGATAGATGTGAGTGGTGAAATAAATCGTTATTCACAGTCAGTGTGAGTACAGGGAGTTCTGCGCTCATAGCCAGCACACTGCGCCTGGTACACGCGGCGCTCAGGGACTACAGCACAGCTACGACACCTGAGGATTGGCTTATAACAGTCCGAAACCGGTAGTGTGAAAATACAGATATTTACAACTGGAGCGGTATTTTCAACCTCTGCTAAAATGCTCAGTTGCGGATGTTCTTCCAACAGAAATGTTTGTGGATTAGAAGCAGGTTTATGTTATGTAACTATGTATCTGCAATTATGAAGTGTGTATTCTGTGTTATTTAAACTCCTTGGTATGTGGCAAGAAAATTAGAGTTTGTAATGTATATGTGACAAAAGCAAAAGGACATGTAAAAATTATAAATTATTATAATATGAGCATGTGCATAAAAAGAAAATGTTTATCGAAAGCTGGTTCATGCTTGGGGCACTTGTATTTGTAACATGTAAAGGCTGTAGGGAAGTCCCTCCGCAACAATAGTGGCATGGCGCGATGTAAAGGGTGGTTTTGGCTGTCGAACTGAGCGACCCCTTTGTGTGAACAGTACGCAGTAGGTGGCTAGCCGTAGCACGGTACACTGCGACGGTGCTAAGAGAGGCAATTGGAAGCTGCTTTATAAAGTATTTGCCCGGAAGTGGATCTGGCTATTATTTGGTATTCTCGGCATAAAGGAATGGCTCTACTACGTTGAAAACCCGACGCCAAGAAGAGATTTTATAGAGCATTCGAACATCAACAGCCGTGAGTAGAGTTACCCGCCATGTCACTTGCCACCAATTTCGCCACTGCTTCACAAACTTCATACATTCAGTAATGTATAGACCATTTAATTTGTGTGTTGTTTTAAAAATAATTACAATAACATAAATCAGTGTGTGAAACCATATTTTCTATCCTGATCACGAACCTACGTGCTATTAACACCGAGTATCCTGAATGAAATGAACAGTTCTTGCATTCAAATGTTTAAAAGTAATTTTTTGTCTAATGTAAAAGGAGAAGTAAAAGTTAAAGCTAAAACCACAAAAGTGCAGTTGGATAGGTTTTTGCTGAAGTATCCTTAGTTTATTACAAAATATAGTTTTGTAGGATTACAGTGCAAGATTGTGTAAATATTATTGTCTAGAATACCTGCTTCACAGGTGACAAAAAGACAAATAAGTTACACTCATTTTCAAAAATAGTGTGGTTTTGATTTCTATCATAAACGGTTCCGCTTTTGAAGTCCAGTGTTGTATTTTATTGTCTTGCAAAGTAATTAGGCTTCTTCTACTGTAACAATCAAAGAGCGTTGAGTAGTGAAACTATGCTAGTTTATGGGTGCCCATCATACTCTCTACCTATTAGGAAAAAATTGAACTATTATTGTTGCTAAGGAAAACTAATATATGTAGAGGAGTTTAAACAGTGTATTTATGATATTATTAATCTTGATTTGTGTTTTTTTTTTTTTTCATGCCAGTCAAGATAAAATCCCCTCATGTCCAAATTTAGTTCTGCACTTCGTGCAGTAACATTTCAGTATTTGATTAAGTAATGCTCTTGAGTGTAGCTGTCGCTAGTATGAGCTTGGTACAAAATTACTTCCCGTAATTTACTGGTGTCTGCGTTATTGGTAACTGCTGCTACACACAGTTCAGACTGCACTGTGTCAGTTTGTATCTTGTCTGCTCTTCAAAGGGAAATCTCAACAATCATTTCTTCAATAACCAATATTAGATTTTCTTAAACATACATTTCCAAATTAATGTGTCTAATTGGGCTGGTGACCGTTCATTTTTTTTCATTCACTTATAATTTTACCACTTTCATTAACTCCCAGGATTTAAGTCCGTTCCGTTTTTCTTTTTACCAAATTCAAAATTATAGTCCGATACCTTTGTCCATTAGACACACGCGCGGTCAATTTTCGAAATTCTCTCATTAGCGTGTTTCACGTTAGAGTGATATGCGTCGGTGTTATAGGACCAGTCTCAGTTAATGCTATAGGCACACTGGTCTCGTGCCGTGTAAAGTCCAGCTTTCTGTTGTAACACGACAGCTGGTTGTTAAGGGAAGAGAGACTTTATTCGAGCACAAAGACGCAATCGCGGTCGCACAGCCGGTGGCTAAGATCGGGTCATATTTGTGTTGACAGCTGAAATCAGCTTGATAGGAGCACGCGGAGGGCAAGTTTCACACTATGCTCCACAGACGGGGACTTCCACCGACCTCTAAAGTGACCACGTGACCGGGTAAACTCTTTCGTCGGACAGCACAATGGCTGCTATCGCCGCTTTTCGCGACCAGTGCAAAATTAAAGCTTACCCGAAAATTAAGAAATATAGGCCTATACGTGTCACTGAAAATCCGGTAGGCTCATTTGAAGTATAGATGATGGACGATTACGTGAGTGAAGACGCGAATTCAATATCCGTATTAGTTTATAATTTATTGTATGAGAAGTTAAATGTTATAAATAATTCTTGGAATGTAAAAGTGACTATCTCGGCAGCACATTATACGACTGCAACAAACGAAGTGTCTACGGATACATCTCGTAGAACTGTATCGGGCTGTGGTAGTAGACCTATTGAAATCATTCACATATTTAAATGAGAGGACGAAAAGTGGATTTCTCGCAATTAAAAACAGGTTTCCTTACTAAATAAATAGAGAAACATTAGAAGTAGCGATATTACTGTGACTTCAGATTGTAGGAAATTATTGAATGTATAATTTAAACTGTTCGTTAATATTTACACTTGTAAATCCGTAAACGGAGAAAAAAATTTAAATTGTTGTTTATAAATAAACTGTGGCAAGCAAAAGGAAACTGATAACAGTACAATATTTCTCGCAAAATTTCCGTGTGATTTGAGGTATCATTTGTGTATAAAAGGTTAAAATTAAGAATTTCAGCAAAGTAGTTTAATTGACTTGATTGGTGCTTGACCAGGGTTTTCCGGGTGAACAGCGGCAATTTGGAGGGTCTAGGTTCGGACGCCGTTGGAGGCGGACAGGCTGTGTTAGTCTGTGTTAAGAGAAAGTTTTATCTGATTAGCGGTGAAATAGCTGCTAGCTTGAGAGTGTGAATTATTCAGAGTTCCTACTTTTGCACATATATATTTTTCGACATCTGATGAACTAATCACTCTTCGGGTTGCGTGTGATGCAAGCCGCACTTATAAGGTTTCAGTGTGTAGCCATTGTGGAATTTATAGTTCGATATACTGTGGAACTTTAACTGTTTCCTAAAGACAACTAACGCAATTAATCGTGATTTATTTAAAAGCCTGCAAGATCTTAAGAAACGCGGTACACTGTGACTGTGACTTTCGATTTTTGTGAGTTTCATTTTGGACATAAGCTCGAATTTGTGAAACTTTAAAAAATATGTGAGTGCGTATGTGGTTTTTGCATAGAAAATTGTGCTTGAATTTATATTAAATTCTTTTGTGGAACATTGAGTACATTGCGACGAATCTAAGTTGGCGCCCCATAGTCGACACGTTGCCAAACTTGTAAGTTTAACCACATTTACGGGGGTGTTTGTGCAATAACACATTGGGGCTCCGAGCTGATATAGAACTTGTGAAGGGGTTACAACTTTGATTTTAGGCGGGCTGATGAGAGAGACTGTATTTTATTTCGTCATTCACGCTACATGCACTACATTTACGGGGGTGTTTGTGCAATAACACATTGGGGCTCCGAGCTGATATAGAACTTGTGAAGGGGTTACAACTTTGATTTTAGGCGGGCTGATGAGAGAGACTGTATTTTATTTCGTCATTCACACTACATGCACGCTCCCATAAAACCTGTACGGTCCCACTATGCACATCTGGGAAACCACTGACATCGTGCTTCCGCAGTTTCATTCCTTTCTGCCTAGTTTCCAATATACCGAGTGATCAAAACGTCAGTATAAATTTGAAAACTTAATAAACCACGGAATAATGTAGATAGAGAGGTAAAAATTGACACACATGGTTGGAGTGACATGGGATTTTATTACAACCGAAAAGAAACAAAGTTCACAAAATGTCCGACAGATGGCGCTGGACAGAAAAACGTCAGTGACTGCGAATGACAATCGTGTATAAAAGGAACTGTAATCAGAGAGGAGAATCAGATGCGCCAGCAGTCGCAGCATGTTCACGTTACCTGGAAAGGCGCTTTTAGTGAAGCTGTATTATCAGAATGGGGAATGTGCTAGTTCAGCGTTACGATCCTATCGCCATAGGAAGGGGACTCGAACGGGTAAAGGTCTGTTGACAAATGCAGCTGTGGCGAGAATGATTTCGAAGTTCAAAGCCATGGGTTGTTTAGAGGATAGACCCCGTAGTGGCCGACCGAGCACAAGGCGTAATGCTGCTGAGACAGTTCAGGGAGAAATAGAAACTTTAGCGGGTTCGTCTATGCACGGGGAAGTCAGCGCTCATGCAGTCGCACGTCGCACCGGCATTCCATACACTACTGTTTGGTTGGCACTGAGGCGTACCCTCCGATGCTATCCGTACAAAATCCATCGGCACCAAGAACTGTTATCTGGCGATTTAGTGAAGCGGAGGGCATTTGCGGTGTGGGCGTTTCAAGAGATGGCAGAAGATGACGATTGGTTGAGTAGCGTGTTGTGGACTGACGATGCTCATTTCACGCTCTGAGGGTCTGTCAACGCCCACAACTGCAAAATTTGGGCTACCGAAAATCTTAGAACTGTCGTGGAAACTCCATTGCACGACGAGAAAGTCACGGTATGGGTTGGATTTACCACATCTACCGTTATCGGGTCTTTTTTCTTCGAGGATATGCGTGATTCTGGTTTTGTAACTACTACCATGACGGGTGAGAGGTACACCGATATGTTACAGAATCACATCATCCCTAGCCTGGCTGATAAACAGCTGCTGGAACGTACGATGTTTATGCAGGATGGCGCTCCACCCCATATTGCTAGACCCGTGAAGGATCTCTTGCGCGCGTCGTTTGGAGATCATCGTGTGCTTAGCCACCACTTTCGTCAGGCTTGGCCTCCCAGACCTCAGTCCGTGCGATTATTGGCTTTGGGGTTACCTGAAGTCGCAAGTGTATCGTGATCGACAGACATCTCTAGGGATGCTGAAAGAGAACATCCGACGCCAATGCGTCACCATAACTCCGGACATGCTTTACAGTGCTGTTCACAACATTGTTCCTCGACTACAGTTAATGTTGAGGAATGATGGTGGACATATTGAGAATTTCCTGTAAAGAACATCATCTTTGCTTTGTCTTACTTTGTTATGCTAATTATTGCTATTCTGATCAGATGAAGCGCCATCTGTCGGACATTTTTTGAACGTTTGTATTTTTTGGTTCTAATAAAACCCCATGTCATTCCAAGCATGTGTGGCAATTTGTGCCTCTCTATCTACACTATTCCGTGATTTATTCAGTTTTCAAATTTATACTGTCTTTTTGATCACCCGGTATATGAATTAACCTTCTGTACCTCTTCCTTGAGTTTTGCAGATCAGGGTATTTTTTGGAGGTCACAATAGGAACGATACCATGTACAATTACGTAAGAAAATTATAGTAACTAATAATGATGAGCTCATTGATATTGGCAGTGACTATGGGAATCTTTCATCATACGCTCTGTTGGCTCAGGAGTGTGAATTTCTTCACTGAACTAGTCGTCCAGCAAGTATTAGTCGAGAGTAAACCGCGTCGGATAGAAGCGGAGCACATTCGCCACGGTTTTGTTAAGTGGACAGTAAAAACACGAGAAGGAAAAATTTCGCTGTTAGCAGCTGTGAGACTTTTTAGTGACATGCTCAGGAGAACAGAAAAGAGCATTTAATGCTTGCACGAACTCGGTATGTGTGAAATAGGTAATTTAATTTCAGAGTCGGAAGGACGCTATCCGCACACGCGGAAGGTGCACGAAACAGTGGAAGAAGACTGTGTCTGGAATGACGAGGACTCTCGACAAAACTGCTCAACATCTACTGTGTGGAGGGTCGGCTGGCGAGTCTCCCTTACAACGCCTGGAGGAGGCGCACAGTACGCGCTTCGCGTAGCGCAGCCCACCTGCTGTCTATAAACGCCACGCCGTGCTGCGCCGCGTCGCGCTGGTCAACAGCACGGAAACAATTGAATACGTCACGACCCTCTCGGCATCGTCGGGGCGTCCAGCGCTGCTGCTGTCTACGTACACAGCCACACGTGTGTTGCCTCTATCGTCGTGCGTCACTGCGCGGAAGCGTGTGCGTGCTTGTGTGTGTGTGTACACACGTGCGCTTGCTTGGCAGTGCGCGAACTGAATTTGCATACATAAATACGTAGCATTGCTGTGAGGACGGGCACCTGGTAGCCACAGCGGTGGTAAAGCGCGTGGGGCGAACGCGGCCTTCGTGTGATAGTGCTAGGGAAACTGCCTTTGGCGTGGCGAGAGTTAACGACTACTCTGCATGGAAGGCTTCGCAGACTCCATATCACCGTCGACAAACGCATGTTTCATTGGCAGTTTCGATGTGGAACTAGGAAAAAAATTATCTCCACCACTTCCATAACGTCACTATAACGGCAGTCGGTATCGTCGACTGAGGAAAGGCTGACTGAGATGTGGCATTCTTAAGTGTTCCATGTCTACTGCGCCCAATTCTTCGGTAGACAGACTGATTATCATTGGATATTGTAGTTGCACAGCACATGCTATAACTGCACGTAAAACGGCTATAGAAACTCTGCGTTTGATTGACAAACCACACATAATTCGTATGTAACGAAAGAAGATAGGCCGCGCGGGATTAGCCGAGCGGTCTAGGGCGCTGCAGTCATGGAATGTGCGACTGGTCCCGGCGGAGGTTCGAGTCCTCCCTCGGGCATGGGTGTGTGTGTGTTTGTCCTTAGGATAATTTAGGTTAAGTAGTGTGTAAGTTTATGGACTGATGACCTTAGCAGTTAAGTCTCCTAGGATATCACACACATTTGAACTTTTTTTTTTTTAAATAAGATAAATAAATGAATGATTTAACACGATAGCCGGCCGGAGTGGTTCAAATGGCTCTGAGCACTATGCGACTTAACTTCTGAGGTCATCAGTCGCCTAGAACTTAGAACTAATTAAACCTAACTAACCTAAGGACATCACACACATCCGTGCCCGAGGCAGGATTCGAACCTGCGACCATAGCGGTCACGCGGTTCCAGACTGAAGCGCCTAGAACCGCACGGCCACACCGGACGGCGCCGGCCGGTGTGGCCGAGCGGTTCTAGGCGCTACAGTCTGGAAGCGCGCGACCGCTACGATCGCAGGTTCGAATCCTGCCTGGGGCATGGATGTGTGTGATGTCCTTAGGTTGGTTAGGTTTAAGTAGTTCTAAGCTCTAGGGGACTGATGACCTCAGAAGTTAAGTCCTATAGTGCTCAGAGCCATTTAACACGGTACAAGCAAGGGGAACTACATAACATCAAAACTTGTAAGTGACGCGCTAATTAACGTGATATACAGGGTGTCCCACGAGGAATGGTCGCTATTCAGGTATATGACAGGAACGATCATTCGAAACAAGAAAGACTAGCAAACACAGGCTCTACAATACACACCTTAAAAGCTAAGAACACTTGTTCAACTGAAGAGACGAGCTTCATAGTGGTTATGACAAACAAATGCTTATAGCGCCTAAGGTATACAGGCTACAGCACATGTTTACTGGCTTTCTCTTGGTCCATTCTAACCACCTCTCAAAATATGGGAAGCAAAGAACTTGGAGTGTAAGAGATTTGTTTCGCAGTACCGTAGATGAGTAACTGCTCATAGCTCGGTTCTAAGCGCTTCAGTCTGGAACCGCGCGACCGCTGCGGTCGGAGGTTCCAATCCTGCCTCGGGCATGGATGTGTGTGATGTCCTTAGGTTGGTGAGGCTTAAGTAGTTCAAAGTTCTAGGAGACTGATGACCTCAGATGTTAAGTCCCATAGTGCTCAGAACCAATTTTGCTCATAGCTCTTAAGGTATGCACTTTAAGGTTTGGGTTGGGTTGTTTTGGGGAGGAGACCAGACAGCGAGTCATCGGTCGCATCGGATTAGGGAAGGAAGTCGGCCGTGCCCTTTCAAAGGAACCATACCGGCATTTGCCTAGAGCGATTTAGGGAAATCACGGAAAACCTAAATCAAGATGGCCGGACGCGGGATTGAACCGTCGTCCTCCCGAATGCGAGTCCAGGCACTTTAAGGCCCATATTTACTAGAATGTCATGGGCAGCCTGTGTCACGATTCCCAGTCGGAAACGGACAATAAAAAAAATCGTTAGCGTTTTCTTATTTGCAGGGGACAAGTTGTAGAACATATGATAGGTTTAAAGCTACTAGCATGCGCAACTAATAACGTTATTTTATGTACGTAAGCAAATTTTATTTATATATTTCCCAATTTAACAGAAAACTAAAATATTTAAACATATCGCAAATAAACAACATATAATGCCGCAGTTCAGTCACGTGTTTAACTTTATACTGTGTACAAAATAATGTAAAATATTTGACATCTAATAATTGATTTCTTTTTGCGAATTCAAATACTTTTGAGAAGTAAGTAGATACAGTTTACACGAGAGGTTAATACGTAACAATACTTTTTTTTTGGTCATCAGTCTACTGACTGGTTTGATGCGGCCCGCCACGAATTCCTTTCCTGTGCTAACCTCTTCATCTCAGAGTAGCACTTGCAACCTACGTCCTCAATTATTTGCTTGACGTATTCCAATCTCTGTCTTCCTCTACAGTTTTTGCCCTCTACAGCTCCCTGTAGTACCATGGAAGTCATTCCCTCATGTCTTAACAGATGTCCTATCACCCTGTCCCTTCTCACTATCAGTGTTTTCCACATATCCCTTTCCTCTCCGATTCTGCGTAGAACCTCCTCATTCCTTATCTTATCAGTCCGCCTAATTTTCAACATTCGTCTATAGCACCACATCTCAAATGCTTCGATTCTCTTCTGTTCAGGTTTTCCCACAGTCCATGTTTCACTACCATACAATGCTGTACTCCAGACGTACATCCTCAGAAATTTCTTCCTCAAATTAAGGCCGGTATTTAATATTAGTAGACTTCTCTTGGCCAGAAATGCCTTTTTTGCCATAGCGAGTCTGCTTTTGATGTCCTCCTTGCTCCGTCCGTCATTGGTTATTCTACTGCCTAGGTAGCAGAATTCCTTAACTTCATTGACTTCGTGACCATCAATCCTGATGTTAAGTTTCTCGCTGTTCTCATTTCCACTACTTCTCATTACCTTCGTCTTTCTCCGATTTACTCTCAAACCATACTGTGTACTCATTAGACTGTTCATTCCGTTCAGCAGATCATTTAATTATTCTTCACTTTCACTCAGGACAGCAATGTCATCAACGAATCGTATCATTGATATCCCTTCACCTTGTATTTTAATTCCACTCCTGAACCATTCTTTTATTTCCATCATTGCTTCCTCGATGTACAGATTGAAGAGTAGGGGCGAAAGGCTACAGCCTTGTCTTACACCCTTCTTAATACGAGCACTTCGTTCTTGATGGTCCACTCTCATTATTCCCTCTTGATTGTTGTACATATTGTATATGATCCGTCTCTCACTATAGCTTATCCCAACTTTTTTCAGAATCTCGAACAGCTTGCACCATTTTATATTGTCGAACGCTTTTTCCAGGTCGACAAATCCTATGAAAGTGTCTTGGTTTTTCTTTAGCCTTGCTTCCATTATTAGCCGTAACGTCAGAATTGCCTCTCTCGTCCCTTTACTTTTCCTAAAGCCAAACTGATCGTCACCTAGCGTATTCTCAATTTTCTTTTCCATTCTTCTGTATATTATTCTTGTAAGCAGCTTCGATGCATGATCTGTTAAGCTGATTGTGCGATAATTCTCGCACTTGTCAGCTCTTGCCGTCTTCGGAATTGTGTGGATGATGCTTTTCCGAAAGTCAGATGGTATATCGCCAGACTCATATATCCTACACACCAACGTGAATAGTCGTTTTGTTGCCACTTCCCCCAATGATTTTAGAAATTCTGATGGAATGTTATCCATCCCTTCTGCCTTATTTTACCGTAAGTCCTCCAAAGCTCTTTTAAATTACGATTGTAATACTGGATCCCCTATCTCTTCTAAATCGACTCCTGTTTCTTCTTCTATCACATCAGACAAATCTTCACCCTCATAGAGGCTTTCAATGTATTCTTTCCACCTATCTGCTCTCTCCTCTGCATTTAACAGTGGAATTCCCGTTGCACTCTTAATGTTACCACCGTTGCTTTTAATGTCACCAAACGTTGTTTTGACTTTCCTGTATGCTGAGTCTGTCCTTCCGACAATCATATCTTTTTCGATGTCTTCACATTTTTCCTGCAGCCATTTCGTCTTAGCTTCCCTGCACTTCCTATTTATTTCATTCCTCAGCGACTTGTATTTCTGTATTCCTGATTTTCCCGGAACATGTTTGTACTTCCTCCTTTCATCAATCAACTGAAGTATTTCTTCTGTTACCCATGGTTTCTTCGCAGCTACCTTCTTTGTACCTATGTTTTCCTTCCCAACTTCTGTGATGGCCCTTTTTAGAGATGTCCATTCCTCTTCAACTGTACTGCCTACTGCGCTATTCCTTATCGCTGTATCTATAGCGTTAGAGAACTTCAAACGAATCTCGTCATTCCTTAGTACTTCCGTATCCCACTTCTTTGCGTATTGATTCTTCCTGACTAATGTCTTGAACTTCAGCCTACTCTTCATCACTACTATATTGTGATCTGAGTCTATATCTGCTCCTGGGCACGCCTTACAGTCCAGTATCTGATTTCGAAATCTCTGTCTGACCATGATGTAATCTAATTAAAAACTTCCCGTATCTCCCGGCCTTTTCCAAGTATACCTCCTCCTCTTGTGATTCTTGAACAGGGTATTCGCTATTACTAGCTGAAACTTGTTACAGAACTCAACTAGTCACTCTCCTCTTTCATTCCTTGTCCCAAGCCCATATTCTCCTGTAACCTTTTCTTCTACTCCTTCCCCTACAACTGCATTCCAGTCCCCCATGACTATTAGATTTTCGTCCCCCTTTACATACTGCATTACTCTTTCAATATCCTCATACACCTTCTCTATCTGTTCATCTTCAGCTTGCGACGTCGGCATGTATACCCGAACTATCGTTGTCGGTGTTGGTCTGCTGTCGATTCTGATTAGAACAACCCGGTCACTGAACTGTTCACAGTAACACACCCTCTGCCTTACCTTCCTATTCATAACGAATCCTACACCTGTTATACCATTTTCTGCTGCTGTTGATATTACCCGATACTCATCTGACCAGAAATCCTTGTCTTCCTTCCACTTCACTTCACTGACCCCTACTATATCTAAATTGAGCCTTTGCATTTCCCTTTTCAGATTTTCTAGTTTCCCTACCACGTTCAAGCTTCTGACATTCCACGCCCCGACTCGTAGAACGTTATCCTTTCGTTGATTATTCAATCTTTTTCTCATGGTAACCTCCCCCTTGGCAGTCCCCTCCCGGAGATCCGAATGGGGGACTATTCCGGAATCTTTTGCCAATGGAGAGATCATCATGACACTTCTTCAATTAGAGGCCACATGTCCTGTGGATACACGTTACGTGACTTTAATGCAGTGGTTTCCATTGCCTTCTGCATCCTCATGTCGTTGATCATTGCTGATTCTTCCGCCTTTAGGGGCAATTTCCCACCCCTAGGACAAGAGAGTGCCCTGAACCTCTATCCGCTCCTCCGCCCTCTTTGACAAGGCCGTTGGCAGAATGAGGCTGACTTCTTATGCCGGAAGTCTTCGGCCGCCAATGCTGATTATTTATCAAAATTTACGCAGTGGCGGGGATCGAACCCGGGACCGAAGACGTTTTGATTATGAATCAAATACGCTACCCCTAGACCACGGGTACACACTAACAAGGGAACCTCCCCATCGCACCCCCCTCAGATTTAGTTATAAGTTGGCACAGTGGATAGGCCTTGAAAAACTGAACACAGATCAATTGAGAAAACAGGAAGAAGTTGTGTGGAACAGTGAAAAAATAAGCAAAATATACAAACTGAGTAGTTCATGGCAAGATAGGCAACATTAAGGACAAGAGAAAGGCAAGAGCGTCGTGTTCTCGTGGTAACGTGAGCAGCTGCGGAACGAAAGGTCCTTGGTTCAAATCTTCCATCGAATGAAAAGTTTAATTTTTTATTTTCAGTTTATGTGACAAACTCTTATGTTTTCATCACTTTTTTGGGAGTGATTATCACATCCACAAGAAAACATAAATCGGGCAAGGTAGAAGAATCTTTTTACCCATTCGCCAAGTGTACAAGTTAGGTGGGTCGACATCTTATTCCTGTCATGTGACGCACATGCCGTCACCAGTGTCGTATAGAATATATCAGATGTGTTTTCCTGTGGAGGAATCGGTTGACCTATGACCTTGCGATCAAATGTTTTCTGTTCCCATTGGAGAGGCACGTCCTTTCGTCTACTAATCGCACGGTTTTGCGATGCGGTCGCAAAACACAGACACTAAACTTATTACAGTGAACAGAGATGTCAATGAACGAACGGACAGATAATAACTATGCAAAAATAAAGAAAGTAAAATTATCAGTCGAGGGAAGACTTGAACCAAAGACCTCTCGTTCTGCAGCTGCTCACGCTACCACGGGACCACGGCGCTCCTATTCTCATATGGTCCACCATGTTGCTTATATAGCCCATGGACTACTCAGTTTGTATATTTTGTTTATTTTTTCACAGTTCCACACAACTTCTTCCTGTCTTCTCAATTGATCTGTGTTCAGTTTATCAAGGCCTATCCACTGTGCCAACTTATAACTAAATCTGAGGGGGGTGCGATGGGGAGGTTCCCTTGTAAGCAGAAATAAACAAATTACCCTGCTGGAAATAGCATACAAAGTCCTGAATCATTTCTGAATAAAAACAAAACTATAAAACGGTGTCTTACATAAGGCGGAATTCCTCTCCACATTTTCTTAGCAAGCGCAAATGTAAGAAACGCTTCAGCATGCAAAAGAGGAACAAGAATGATTTACAGGACCTGCCGAGATAGATGGGTCATACATCCGAGCCTCTCTCGTAATTAGGCACATATAAAATTAATTATGGAAACTGCTCTAAGTTTATATTGGGCAACCGGGAAGGAAGGTCATCACTTGGTTTAAAGAGCATATGATGATAACTGGCAGTAACACCTCCAATTCTGCTGCGCATTTAACAGGCTCCAGTCACAAAGTACTTAGTGCTCCTGAATCGTTGAAAAATTTGCACAATGTAGAACAATAGACTTGATGGAAGAGATCATTCAGAGAGAGTTGTAAATAGCCAACTGTACTTGCGAAATAGAACGTTTCTGCACAATTTAGCGCTTGTTCTGTGACGCATTGCGGAGCTGTAGGGCAGTCGTCGCTTTGGTGACAGACGTAGGTGACTGCAATAGGAGTGTATATACCCATATAATAACAAATTGTGGTCGTTTTATTTTTATTTTATTATATTACTTTGATAGTTAAATTCAATGCATTTTAGTTTACTCAACCAGTAAATTATGCAAAATGGCCTCTTATGTTCACAGGAAGGAAAACACCCGCTTGCATCATCATCTTCGTATGTCTGTTACACTTAAGCAAAAGATATTTGTAATAATTCCTTAGTCCGATGCTCACAAGAAAAGTGTGTGATCTTAATGTATATGTTGAGTGCGATGGTACATGAAATGGAAGCAATTTTAAAAACTTTGTGTCGTACGCTAACACTAGTGGTGCTAGCGACATTACCTGTATTGCAGCTATGGCACCTTCACTGATTAATACAATGACACCATGGACACTGTATACACAGGTGCAGAGAATTGTGTGGTGTACTGTGAAATCGATGAATTTAGGAAAAGTAGCTTTTTATGAATCTCAGTTGATTTTAAGATCTGACTTGCTAGTACGTTTAACTTTTAAATAACTGCTAATACACTTGTTGCTCCAGTTTAATTGGGTACGTGAGAGGGGTCTAAGACCGAAATTGTGCTCTAAGCATAAACTTGAGTGTTTCGTCTCAACGAGACCTTTAATCTGGTGTGCTCGATTCTTAAATAGCTATCACCACTAAAAAAATTTAAGCAGCGGCAGTACAGGCCTAATAGGGCTCATAATGATGGTAGGAGATATAATAATAATTTATGAGAAAGGCAGGATAAATTTGGTAAAATATCTATGATCATAGGAAAAGCTACTGGACGAATCATAGGAATAGAGCTGGGATAAGCGACTCAATAATAATGCAGACGAAAGGAAGCGACCAGACATCCTCAAGGAAACTGAGATGGAACAAGAAACAAAGTGATGAACATGGTTAAGAATAGGAATTACAGAAGAAACAGTGATATCGGAAGCAGTATTAGAGAATTTCTTATGGATTCAGTGTTAAGCGGTGATATGTAGGATGGCTGGAGTACATTTATTCGACGTAGACATGGTAAGACAAGGGAGGCAATAGTGGACAATCTGGTCAGAATAAAAACAGTTTAACGGTTGAAGGGCTTAGCGATTAATGAAAGTGTTATCCTTAATTCAGAGGGCGTAGAAGGTTAAAGTTTTGTTGATCGTAAAGTGATCTGTGGTGCAGTGGGGAGTTGGTGATGTGGAACTGACCAGTACTTAGTTATGGTCACTATCTGAAGTAGTGTCAAGTGAGGGTCTTGAAACAGCTTCTATACCTAGTTCGATTATGTCCAATGAGGATGTTGGCAACAGAAATGAAAGGGATATAGTGGATGTCATGGAAGCTAGTTTAAGTTATATGAATGAGATGTTCTTGTGGCAGAAAGGGATGTAGATTCTAATGTAGTGATACTGATGGACTTGCAGATGTGGTGGCAACGTGGTTTGAGTTGAAGTTAATACGCATATGTGGCAGATTGCAATAGTATTATCGTAATGGGTGCTGCCGAAGCGTTTTTAAAAGTTTGGATGAGAAAAATTTCTCTGTCTTATTGATTTGTGGGGAGAGGAGACTGATCAGATACTTTATGATCGAATCACTGTACAGGAAAATTGACCCACCGTTATTGAGTTCACTCTGCCAACACTGTGATGTTTATTTTTACAGGTAGTTTAACATTTTCACGAAAAAAATCAAAATGGTCCCAACTCGCTACAGACCAATAACTAAATCCCTCTGTGGGAAAATTTCATAACAATGCATGAATCAGTTTAGTGCACCTGCTTTCACAGAAGTGATTAAATGTGGATAGTTCACATCAAAGGTGATTGAAGAGAGAACAGTAATTTTGAATCGAAACGAAATTTAATTAGCAGTATCACTTCGGAAAAATCCATATACCTGCAAAGCAGTAGCTTCCATTAAATGTGCACAGAACTCTAGTAACTTATGGTTTGGCTGCTTGTACATCAAATATCATCCAGAATTCTATCGTAGCATAGCAAGGAATGCAATATATAGCGAGCAAGACAATTCTCTAATCTATTCACTAAAAAACATAATACATATTTGAAGGAACTTTTCTGTAATGATTGAATTATTCCCTAAATTACTACGGTGAGAATTATTTTTGAGTAATTTAGCATGAGATATAATATTTGATGTTATTCTGTATGATGAAACTCGAATAAAAGTAAAAGAACATGGACAGGATTTGAAACCTACTGCCAGCATTTTGGGCATGAACATCAGACGCTTGCTACGCTAACTTGGTCCAAACAGGAGTTACATTATAGGTATATCTGTAATGTATAGAACTTCGACACTGATTTTCTCAGAAACTAGAAGCTGTCACATGAAGAAAGGCGGGTACTTGCGATAGCTCCCTCTACAACTTAGCTAAGACTCATCAAAATGCATGATAAGAAGGTCTCGCCATCAGATAGCAAAACCCAAAACCTTACAGTCGGATATTGGATCTCAGTTTATTTCAATCCTGTAGGAATGGTTTGTCGTATGACGAGACCGTTTGTATACCACCCAGGTAGCAACGCAGTTGTGCGACATACGCAAGAACTGTGTAGCTTGTGAACGACCTATTGCACCGACAAAGAGATGATGTGGGCACTATGTGGGAGTGTCTGAAGACATGAGAAATAGTGTTAAAACAGTGGAACAGAACTTACTCCAAGCAAAATATCTACGAAAGAGATTGCTGAGAAAGGAGAGATTTTTCTGAGGAGAAGAATGTTTGCAAAGAGATAAGCGGCAGCGATAAACGAATAGATAACTAAGAAAGCTTCGGAGGGGAACCGCCCTTATGATTCTGGATGTAAATCTATTCAGTCTACAGTTTGTGACTTGATTTTAGTTAAAACAAAAGGGTGACCAAGTGTGACCAATGATGGGCTTAAGAAGCTCCATGAGCCATGCTACATGTATCCACATCCATATGTATGTTGTTTGGAATATCCTAAACGTCATAAATCGTTTGGCCTTAGGTATAAGGCTGAACTGCAACTTTACAAACAATAGGCCATTCATCTTGGGGTTGAAGCTCTTTTATCCGTGTTTGCTTTAGCAATACATATGTTTTTGGATAGGGTCACACACACACACACACACACACACACACATATATATATATATATATATATATATATATATATATATATATATATATATATGATTCAAATGGCTCTGAGCACTATGGGACTTCAGAGGTCATCAGTCCCCTAGAACTTACACCCACTTAAACCGAACTAACCTAAGGACAAAACATAGTTTAATATTCTTTCCTTTTATGATTTGTTTGTTTCCGCCATTTACATATATTTATTAACATATTTAGGTTAGAAAATATGTTGCAGAATGTTATTTAAGTGATGATTTGAAAATATGCTAATTTCTGCTATCAATATCTCTCTTGCTTTATTTGAATTCCCAGACAGCATCCAGTACACTTCAATACTGCACCACAAAATTAAACACAGTACAACATAATGCAGATTTAGAAAGAGTACAACAACAGGATCGTCTTGATAAGATATTAAGAATTGTGCTGTCAAGAGTAAGTCATGATACTGGTCGTGACTGTTACTATTAAGCACAAGTCTCACTCACTCAGCTCCATCTCCAATCGATGCTGACATGATAGCACCATGCGACATTGATGCGGAATCTCATCTGGGCTCCGCCTGATGGGCTGCTGAAAATGGCCAGCGTAGAAATAGTACCTGCGGCTCCGAAAGCAGGGTATCCATAGGCTGCAAGTTTTATGAGGGAAGTGGATGTACTCACTGTGTAGCCAGGTATAACAAGACGAAAATTTAGGAGAAAATATTCACAGAATGGTTATGTAATTAGTGCATTTCATGTTTTTCAAGCAATTTCAGTAGAGTTGGTTAATGTTACTTAGAAATAAGTGCAGTATCATGTACAGTTAGAGACGAGTCGACTTAGAGATTGCAATGTATGGGACTCTCCATCAGATTCCAAAAATTCGGCGGTTTCCTATATCAAAAAACAACTTCACAACTAATGATGAGATGAGTCGGCTGTGGTACCGCAACCTACGGTACACTAAATCAGATTCGAAATTATCGACGTTAACCCATATCAAAAAGCACAATCGCAATTAATGATGATGAGGATGATGATGATATTTGGTTTGTGGGGCGCTCAACTGCGTGATTATTAGCGCCCGTACAAATTCCCAATCTTTCCACAGTCCAGTCACGCAATTTTTCGCGAATGATGATGAAATTATGAGAACACAAACACCCAGTCCTCGGGAAGAGAAAATCCCCGCCCTAACCAGGAATCGAAACCAGGACGCCGTGACCCAGTGGCAGCAACGCTAGCCACTAGACGACGAGTTTCAGACTATCACAATTAAGATCACATTGAGTAGCAGTTAGAAGTAGCCCGATCCCCAATAATACCTACCACTTATTAACTGCTGATTTACCTTCCATAAACATGTGATAATATAATAAACTATTGTAAGTGACGCAACTTTGTATCAGCGTTTATGCTTCGTAGCATGATTTCTATACTAAATAGACTATAAGATGCATGTTTTGTTTAGTCACACAAAGAGTACAAACACAAGACAAGGTATGGGATGAAACAACAAGTAATCTGATATGTGCAACGCGTATGTAAACTGAGAAACTTTATAGGTTAAACATGTCACTGGAATGACACTGAGAAACGATCGAATCTACTACTCTACCATACCAAAAAAGGTGAAATACCTAGAAAGTGACAAGCAAATGGAATATAATTCCTTGAGTTGAGGAGGTAAGTGATGTTATGTCAGTGATTACAGAATCGACTCAAATTTACAGAAAACTGGATTGTATGAGCCAATTTATTGGTATGACATTGCATATTCTCGTACTGGATGGATGCACTGATTAGGGTGGGAAGTGTGCCATAAAGCAATTGTATGCTCTCCTGAGCCAAGATGACCTACAGCTGTTGTAAGAATTCCTTGGTATGCTGGATGCAGGAGGGCTTTCAAGCTGGCACCACACGTCCTATCGAGGGCAGATATGTGGATCTTAATAGCCATCAGAGCACCTCACCATCACGCAGACAGTTCGTAGAGATGCGTGCAATGTGTGGACAAGCATTGTCCTGTTAAAAAACGGTGCGACGATACTGTTGTATAAGAGGTAACACATGAGGATGCAGTATGTTTGTGATGAACTAATGTGCTGTTAGTATTCCCTCAGTAACTGCCAGCTGTGACCTAAAGTAAAACCGGATTTCTCCCCACGCTACGGTGCCACAAGTAACACAGCTGTGCCTCTCCAGAACATTGGAGGAATGGGACGTTTCCTGTGGTCGCCACATTATGCTCCATCGAAGGTCGTCTGGCGTGGTAGAGAACCACAATTCACTGCTAAATACAATGCGATGCCTTTCATGAGCAGTCTGTGTTTCTCAGTCGTGGTGCTTCTCCATGCACGACCATTTGTAATGTGGTGTTAAACGAAGCTTATGCATGGGACGTAATTCCTTAGTCCGGTTGCTCCTAGTCTTTGACAAATGGTGTGGGAGAACACAAAATATTGCAAGGAGTCTGTTACTTGTTCTTGGACTGGCAGGTGCAGATGTGAAGGAGTTGCGATGTGCTTGACGTACATTACGGTGATTCAGTTCCTTTGGTGGTGAGAGGTGGTCAACCAGAACCCTCATGATGAGAATAAATACCGTCACCTTCCCATGCAGTCCGTCATCGGTCCACTGTCGTGTGGGATACGTGAATGTTGTGTGATGAGATGAGCCAACCAAATGGAGACCCAGAACGAGGCGCCTATTAAACTCTGTACAGTGCTGGTAACACTGCCTCAGACGAATATGCTCGTCTTCGTGCCCTTCGCAGTTATCACTTAGTATCTGACCATGTTCGCGTCCCTTACTTACCCTATCACGCCTGGTAAGGAGATTAAACAGACCAACACTAACGACTCTGGCATTAGCCCTAGCTGTCACAGAAAGTTGAAGTTCTAATCAGTTAGTTACCCGTTTACGGCGTGTATGAGTGCGAAGTTGCACTGACATCTGACCGATAACTTCTGAGTGCTTCACTTCTTCTGTCAGGCGATGTATGAATAATGGAGAGGGACGCATATGCAGGCGATCGTTTGCTGGCCTGTATTGCGTATGGTCATGTTAGTGAGTGCCAGATGACGAGTGGGGCAACGGCCACGTGTTGGGGGCTTAGAGAAATTCTCACAATTGCTAGGGTGTGGGACTTTGAAACATATTTTAGTGAAGCCGGACTTTGAATTATTTCCAAAAGTCGTCAAGTCTAAACTGATGCTTGCTCATGTGGACATCGATTTTTTGTAGATAGATGTCGACTCTGAAAGGCTTCCGATGAAGTTCAGATACCGAATACTTATATATGAAGCGAGAATATTCCAACAAATGCCACAATTGTGCGTTGATCAGTAGCCACTTACGCGTGACGCAACCTGCTCTGCAGCACTGTGTTGAGGGGCAAATAAATGCAATGTATCTGATTAACTGTTTCATTGAAATCTTTTCTCAATATAAAAAAAAACATCGCTGTCCAAAATGTGAGAACTTTTTTAGATTTCAGGCAGCATGAAAATATAAGAGCACATTTCCTTTCAGGGCCCCCTAGACACCAATATCTTTCAGACTCATATTTTTTATGACATACTGTAAGGTGTCTGGCAAATCCAACACCTTCCATGAAAACCCTGACATGATAAGCAAATCCAGTAGTATGTCACATAGCTCCGAATAAATCGTGAAATTAAATTAACCAAAGTAATACGAGCAACGAGTGAGCAAATGGAAAACCACAGACTAACACATGAATGCCTAAATGCATGTCATACCTTCCCACCGTGAGACAGACGCAGTTCCGAGGGGAGAAACGAGAACAGAAGCCGAGAGCAGAACCGTGTTAAGCTGGAAGGCCCTACGATAAGGGACAGATGGACACCCACGTTGCCAGCTAACCGCTAGGACACCACCCACAAGTTTTAGCGTGAGACTTTTTCGCGTCTCTGTTACGTTGCAAACTTTGAAGACATTGCCCCACCACGAAAAGTATAACGTTTCTCATTGGATTAAAAGAATTTTTGTAGGCGGAGCTTAAGGTTAATATCGAGACCCTGATTGGTCAGATGAAAACACAGGCAGATAGTTTTTTTTAAACCAACTTCGGTAAATTGTAGTAAGGAGAAGTTAGGGGAGAGTTGCTTCCGAGAGGGCGAGCTGGACGGAGCTGCGCCGGCCGCCGCCCCCTGACGAACACCGACAAGGTAATGAACGCACGCGATGCCGCATTTTTGAGCGCATAAGGCTTCACTCAGAACTGCAGAAGTCTCATCTGTTACATCCCCTCTTTGCGTAATACTAGTGTCGATCGTCAATTAAAGCTCATGGTGTTCACATTTGCCACTTGAAGTAAAAATCTGAAACTCGATGATTTTCCTGTTGTATAGTTATTGAGATCAACCACTGTAATTTACAACAAGTTAAATATGTAATTAAAGATAATTGAGGGTCACTGTAGACCATTTTGATAGTTTTCTCTTTTGTGAAACTTAATTTAAACCTAGATTATAGATGTGATATGGCATATGTCATCCTTCGATCCATTGTAGAACTTGGAAACCCACTCAGGGAATATTCGTTCACATTTTTGTTGAACGCAGTTGGTTTTTATCATCCTGTATTAAAACATTTCCTTTTATCAATAGTGCAATTTATAAACGATGTTTTGTGAGTAGAATAAAATTTCCAATGGCAAACTTAACTGCTTTTTGACGTTATTTTACCAGATAACTAAAAATGGGAAAGCCTTGAACCCCTTCCACTAAATTTAGTTAGTATTAAGATTCCTTTACAGGGAGTGCAGTGGAGCTGACGCTGAAATCATTAAGTATTTGGTTATATCATCGCTAGTGTCACTGAACTCTTCTGAATTCTACATATCATGTGTGGTCTGACGTCTCCTTACCAGCAACAGGTCCCAGGTTCAAACTAGTCAATTCCCTAAAAAACACGCTCAGAGCGTCGTTGCGCGGAAGTGGTAGGGAGACACGATATAGAACAAACAGACACCACACAGAATGTTTAGAATACCAAGAGCGGATACTGTTGCTACGAGGGTCACTCCAAAAGAAATGCCCACTATTTTTTGTCTTAAATCCATCTTTTATTCTACATGTTTGAAAGTTTTACAGTGTGTAGATAAATCCTTTAGGAACAATATTTTCATTTCTACATATAATTTCCATCCCTCTCAACTGCCTTACGCCATCTTGGAACCAGCGCCTGTATACCCGCACGGTAAATTCTGGACCAGGCTGTTGGAGCCACTGTTTGGCAGCGTGTACAAGGGAGTCATCATCTTCAAACCTTGTTCCACGAAGAGAGTCTTTCAGTTTCCCAAAGAGATGATAGTCACATGGAGCCAGTTCAGGACTGTAAGCGAGTGTTTAGCTGCATACCGTTTTTCTTGTTTCTTTGTGAGCCACTGTCAACATCCTGGGAACACACCTGGCACAAACCATTTTTAACGCCAACACTTTCAGTATTCTGCAAACACTTCCTTCCCCTATCCCAACGTAGCGGGACAATTCATTCACTGTGGTGCGTCTGTCACCAGTCACCAATTCGTTAACTCACTGCACACTGTCTATTGGCGTGCCCCCTTTCATCACGTAACCTGCTTGCCCACCGACTAACTGTGCTGCGATCGACAGCAGCATCTCCATACACCTTTTTCATTCTCTTGTGGGTGCTTCCCATTGTCCCGTTTTTACAGCACAGGAATTCTATGACAGCACGTTGCTTCTGACGAACTGTAGCATCCATCTTGAAGACATGCTGTGACGGCACCACTCACGGGAACAGGTTGAACTAAGTTTGAAAACAAGCGGGAAGGATGTATCTACACACTGTAAAACTTTCACACATGCGGAATGAAAACTGTATTTTTACAAAAATAGTGTGCATTTCTTCTGGAGTGACCCTTGTAGATATAGAAGGGTACAATAGCACTTTAATCACATAGTCATCGTTTAACAACACTGTAGACGAAAAAAGTTTCGTCTATATATTACAAAAAAAAGAATAATTAAATATTGTGAATTTTTGTTGGGATAAAAAGCAGTTCTATGTGTCCTGGAAATGTTTTTAATCAAGTGGATTACCATCACATTTCTGCTTATAATTCCAGAAAGGTAAATAGGTACCAGAGTATCTTAAATGTGCTTGCAGTTGAGAGAAATAAATATGGAGAGGATGCTGCAGAAAACAGATGTAACAAAATTGCTTTATCAGTTCTCGTTCTGGAAATTTTCACGTTATGAGAAGTACGTCGCTACGTTAGTCCAGTGGCTATTAATTTAAACTTTGTGAGGGTCACTGCTGATAAAACGTAAATAGCAAAATAGCTGGAGATTGCTGTAGCCACAAAATCACTATCTCACACAAATGCTTGGAATAACATTTCTTTTGCTGGATTGTGAACATCAACTGGATATTTCGATAACAGACAAATGGCTCTGAGCACTATGGGACTTAACATCTATGGTCAACAGTCCCCTAGAACTTAGAACTACTTAAACCTAACTAACCTAAGGACAGCACATAACACCCAGCCATCACGAGGCAGAGAAAATCCCTGACCACGCCGGGAATCGAACCCGGGAACCCGGGCGTGGGAGGCGAGAACGCTACCGCACGACCACGAGATGCGGGCTCGATAACAGACAAGTGAAGTGGCATAACTTAAACACTTCTACACTCGTATGTGACTTTTAGTGGAAACAACAAACAATGAGTTCGTCTTCACAGAGCCTTGGTCTGTATACAACGCTCAATGTGATTCTGGAAGTTTGTTGTAACAAATGAAACAAAAAGTAGAAAAAGTAAAAAAACTCCTGTTAAAATAGTGTTAGCGTCGACGTTCAACTGATTCAGAAGTATGAACGTTTATTGTTACAGCTGAAAGGTTACACAAAAAACACACAACGTTGAAGAAAGGGAGCTTTAAGACGTCACGACCCCGCCGCTACAGCAACACTTAACATCATAGTGCTGACACGACCTTCTGAAATTCCATACTGATACCAATCGGAATTCTGTCATCAAGACGAATTTCGGATGGTCAAACTTATCTGCTTGTAGGAACGAGCCCTCTGATGCTGAAGGATCACAGAATAGTGACGTAGGCAGGAAAATAGTAACAGTTCACGACAATTAATTCGAAATTATCTGACGTATTAAGTAGCTAGTTCTTAGCAAACAAAGCTTTTCAGCATATTGATATGTAAAAGGATATTAAACAAACAAAACTATGAACGGCAAAACAGCCAACCTAAATTTTTGACACTGCAGACAATAGCTATCTTCCATCATGAATCTACAATGCGCCAACTCTGTTAAGCCTGAGCTTAATCTCAAACAGATGTAAACTATATCTTCCATAAAGGCATCTCACACCTTAATAATGGAGTTACTAAATAGTGTAATAATCGAGAGTAAAGTAAGTCACTGAGCCGTGGTAAAAATCGCTGTTTTGAAGAGCGCGCCGCAGCGCGTAGTGTAAAGCAGTCGCCTTCTGTTCCTGGCGTGGCGCCGCTGTGGCAGTCGCAGTTTTGGTGTCTCCCTCTGGTGGGAAAGGGGAAAGGTAGGCTGTTCACGTGCATTTAAGGGGCGCTTTGAGCTCGGCAGTGCGTCAGTCTGTCAGTCTCGGCGAGTCTGGTCAGTTGGCCAGCCGGGTCAGTGTGGGGCAGTCAGTGTCTGTCTGGTGTCCGGAGTGCTAGTACGCGTTAGGCCGCCAGTCTGCTCGAGTTGCTTGGGCAACGGTCATCGGTTGTTGGACGGTCGCCCACTGACACGCAACATGACTGGTCCGCCTTGAGCGTCGGCGTATGTGAGGTGCCCACGTGAGTCCAGTGGATTGCGCCGTATAGAGAGCAACAGGAGTCAAACCACGCCATCGGGCTGGCCGGGGCGAGCTGCGACGCCGTGAGACGGGATATCGGTGCGCCATCCTGCGTCCGTTGAAGCGGCTGGCAGCGGACGGTCCGGGACAGCTTTGGGGGTGCTGCGCCAGGTCTTCGCCAGAAATCGCAGTTTATTAGAAGTTAAATGATTCGTGTTATGTTGTATCATTTACTTGTTAAAGTTTACTTGTTTTCTTGGTGAGGTCACCAGCCGCTTTGTTTTGGGGTCGTCCCACCATTCTTCTCCGTTTGCCCACCCGCGGGAAGGTGGTTATTTGTGAATTGGGTGGTCCGTTTTCCCTCGTGGAGTAGGGGCGGGTTAGAGCGATCTGCAGTTCGGGTCGTTCAGTAATCCGCCTGTCAATCTGCCATATATTAATAGCTTCCTCTGTCATGTTTGTCGGATTCGGTGTTAACGAATTTGTTGCTTAAGGTGTAAAGGCCGAATTCCTGAAATATGTTTTTATCTTGCCTATCATCTTGCGAGATGGTATATGTGTAATGTGGAGCATGTCGGTACATTTTATGTGAAACTGCATGTCATCGATTTTATTTAAATGGTCATTTTAGTACATAAAGCTGCCACCCTTCCACCGTAAGAGTTCTTTCAAAAACAAGTTGCACTTTAGTGGCAAATAATTTTTAATGTGAGTGTTTGTACCATTTCCATCCCTCTTACGAGGTGCATAGTTTATGTGTCTGTGTGAGTTGTTAAAATTTTTAGTTTAAAGTAATCTGGTGTGTTGCAGATTTGCACCAGTGTAGTCTTTCAGAGGTAGTTGTGAGCGGTCGTGACTACGGCCGTGTTAAAAGGGAGCGACAAGGTTCTCAGCCCGAAAGCTCATGCTATAACAAAAATTGTTATTTCGGCCTTTTAATAAATTGTAACTTGATATTTACAGGGTGCTTTCTGATTGTAATTTTAAATCTGTTTCAAAACAAAAAAAGGGGCTTTTAGTAATAAAATTTCCATTTATTAAAAAAAATATTTTTTAATTTGTTTCATCAGTTACCATTTGGCAACTACTTCCACGCTCACTTAGTGTGATTAAATGTGTTAATGTTCTTGACAAATAGATAGTAAATAGACTAAATTCTTAAGAAAAGGTTTTGAAAGTAAATTCACGGTTCAGTCACATCGTACATAATACTTAAAAAACAAGGAAGAGAACTATCACCATTCAGGTAAAAATTACTGATGCTCGTGACTCATTGATTAAGGCAGAATATGTATTCGAGATGTGAGAAATTCTAAAACCTTACTAGCTACCCTGATCTATGTTTTCCACAGTTTCCATAAATCACACGAGGTACATACTGGGTTGGTTCCCTCAAAAAAGCACCGTGATTGCCTCCCCCATGCTTGTCCTCATATTTAATGGTCTTAAGATCGACAGAAAGTGAATCTTTAGCTTCGTCTCCCTCTTTTTTGTTGTAACTCAGTACTAGTTGGTGCGTCAAGAAGCTTTGAACTATACCACCTGAGGAAGAATTTACATTGTTTATTTACCAGTAAATGTAGCAGTTACATCTGTCGGAAAAAAGTTGGCTAAGAATGAGCCACAAAGAAACTTCAGTAAGCGAACACCTGAATAACCATTATACTGTGATGGCAGGACAATGGGACTATCATAGCTCAGGATCTATTATACTAAATAACGTTTTGGGTATCGGTGTTCCTGACATATCCTGTGAGAAAACGAGTTATTGATTCACTACATTTTTCGCTATTTCTGGAAATCTGAATGAAGTCTTGTGTTCCTAAACTTAACTCTCTAAAAAATAAGTACAGAAATCAAACTTTGTGTTTTTTATCACGTCGCTAAGGCCCTGCAAAGTATGTTTACCATTTTCGTGGAAATGTTATATTCTAATGAACATATAATAATTAAAAAAAAAGATAATATCTGTAAATGACGTAGATATTGTAACGAATCAATGTAAGACTTGTTTTCAAGTTCCTGGTAGTAGTTTAACTAACAAGTTTCCAAGGAATGCGTATTACATTTCTCTCATTTCCGCAAAATCCAGAGGAGAGAGGAGATAACAGTTCAACGAAACTTCCAGGCGGAATTAGTTGCGGCAACTTCACACACGGGCAAGGAATTCATTTCCGTGAAACGTACTCCGTAGAAGTTTCGAAGAAACAGACTATTATGACACCGTTTGTTTCTGTTTGCGAAAAACTCGTGACTATGAATTCAGTATTAGTAGGTAATATGAACATAGGTCAGATACTACGAAACATAAGAAGGCAGTGGACCTGGTTTACACATCTCTAGCAACTGCCCTACAACAGCACCAAATACACTACTGGCCATTAAAATTGCTACACCAAGAAGAAATGCAGATGATAAACGGGTATTTATTGGACAAATATATTATACTAGAACTGACATGTGATTACATTATCACGCAATTTCGGTGCATAGATCCTGAGAAATCAGTACCCAGAACAACTACCTCGGGCCGTAATAACGGCCTTGATACGCCTGGGCATTGAGTCAAATAGAGCTTGGATGACGTGTACAGGTACAGCTGCCCATACAGCTTCAACATGATATCACAGTTCATCAAGAGTAGTGACTGGCGTATTGTGACGAGCCAGTTGCTCGGTCACCATTGACCAGACGTTTTCAATTGGTGAGAGATCTGGAGAATGTGCTGGCCAGGGCAGCAGTCGAGCATTTTCTGTATACAGAAAGGCCCGTACAGGACCTGCAACATGCGGTCGTGTATTTTCCTGCTGAAATGTAGGGTTTCGCAGGGATCGAATGAAGGGTAGAGCCAGGAGTCTTAACACATTTGAAATGTAACGTCCACTGTTCAAAGTGTAGTCAATACGCACAAGAGGTGACCGAGACGTGTAACCAATGGCAGCCCATACCATCACGCCGGGTGATACGTCAGTATGGCGATGACGAATACACGCTTGCAATGTGCGTTCACCGCGATGTCGCCAAACACGGATGCGACCATCATGATGCTGTAAACAGAACCTGGATTCATCCGAAAAAAATGACGTTTTACCATCCGTGCACGCAGGATCGTCGTTGAGACACCATCGATGGTGCTCCTGTCTGTGATGCAGCGTCAAGAGTAACCGCAGCCATGGTCTCCGAGCTGATAGTCCATGCTGCTGCAAACGTCTTCGAACTGTTCGTGCAGATGGTTGTTGTCTTGGAAACGTCCCCATCTGTTGACTCAAGGATCGAGACGTAGCTGCACGATCCGTTACAGCCATGCGGATAAGATGCCTGTCATCTCGACTGCTAGTGATACGAGGCCGTTGGTATCCAGCACGGCTTTCCGTATTACGCTTCTGAAACCACCGATTCCATATTCTGCTAACATTCATCGGATCTCGACCAACGCGAGCAGCAATGTCGCGATAGGATAAACCGCAATCGCGATAGGCTACAATCCGACCTTTATGTAAGTGGGAAACGTGACGGTACGCATTTCTCCTCCTTACACGAGGCATCACAACAACGTTTCACCAAGCAACGCCGGTGAACTGCTGTTTGTGTATGAGAAATCGGTTGGAAACTTTCCTCATGTCAGCATGTTGTAGGTGTCGCCACCGGCGCCAACCTTGTGTGAATGCTCTGAAATGCTAATCATTTGTATATCACAGCATCTTCTTCCTGGCGGTTAAGTTTCGCGTTTGTAGCACGTCATCTTCGTGGTGTAGCAATTTTAAAGTCCAGTAGTGTACACTGTCATGAGTTCGGTAATAACTACGTTAGGATCTGTAGTCCCAACAGCCAATGAATGTTGTTGAGTTTCTCAAAACAGTAAACAACGTAGGGCTGCAAGGATATGTTTTCTAGGCGAATGCAAATAAAGATCATTCAAAACGCGATCGGCTACTAATGGAACTATAGTGAATGGTGATTTCATTTCTACTACACGCGAACTCTGCTATTCAAGTCTACAAGTCGAGGGACTCAGATTCAGCTGAATTGAAAATGGACCTTTAACGCTACGTATGATTCACTGACTTTACATTGCAATGCACAACGCGTAGTTTACACATCTACACGAATATACGAGCTTACAAGGCATGACATTTTAGACTTACTATCTACTGAAAACGCGTTTATCTTGACAATTATTAGCCCGTCTCCACAGCCGTGGTCACTAACGCCCTTCAGCCAGTATCCAGTGGAGATGCCAAAAGGCTGGTTGGAGTCACTCTGGAGGCGGCACTAGCTGGATGGTGCTAGTTGAACCCCCGACAGCATCAGATCTGGCAGCAGCCCGTAGACTAGCAGCTAGTGGCGGTGGTGGCCCGACTTGAATGAGGTTGAGGACGCGCGTCGGGTCGTCGGCTGCCGCGGAATATGTCTGGGTGCCGGCAGCAGTGGAAGACAATACACTGCCATATTTGAGCGGCGAATATCTGTCGTAGACCTGCCCAGCTTTGTTGTGACTTGGTCCCCACGTTTAGTCATATAGGGCGGTGCAATTAGGCCAAGCCCTGAGTTAATCCCGCTCGCCATTGCGTAAAATACGGTCTTGCAGCATGTCGCCTCAGAAATATTCCCGCCTTAGCAGCGAAACTGCACAGGCATCTCTGGCCCACGTGGCTACAGGTTGCGAAAACTATTCGGGCGGGTATTGATGCAACAAATGCACTTATTGAGTTGATGCATAAGTCCGTAGCGTTTTGTATACACCTAACAGACTTCATTCATCAATAATATCTTCTCCTTCACTGTTTATGGCAGTCTGCCAACGCTGTGGCAGCTTTTAGATTCAGTGACTATAGAAATTACACGGTTTTGAAGCGAAGAACTCTTCGAGTCATGTTCGGAGCGTATTTTCATCCGGAAAGGAAGAGCTTTGAAATTTGTTCGACAGAGAGCAGAAAAGTTGAAAATCCGTGGGCGCAAGATCAGATGAATATGGTGGATGCGGAATGACTTTCCAACACAAATCCTGTGTGGTACTTTTGTCATTCCAGTATAATGCTGTCAGACACTATCGTTGAATAGCGTCACTTCACGCAGTCTTCCTGGTCTTTGCAATTTGACTGCCATCTGGAAGACTTCTCGGTTGTTGACAGTAAATACCAGCAGTGATGGTTACACCTCGGGGGAAGCGATTCGTAGCCATTGTCCCACCACATGAAAAACGTTATCCTTTGTGGATGCAGGCACGCCCTTGTACGGGGAGTTGCTGCTTTTTTTGAGCTCAGCTATTCTTTCTTTTCCTTATTTTAGCATAAAGACACAATTTATCGGTACCTGTAATGGTACAGAACATGAATGTTCGATGTTGTTCACGAGCCAATTGTTGACGAACAATCAAAGATGCACATATGGCTACTAGCTGATATTTGTGGTTTAGGCTTAGAGCGTACGGTACACGTGCACTCGATTTTTGAACCTTTCCCATTGCATGTAAATGTCGGAAGATGGTGGATTGATATCAGTTCATCCCATCTGCCAGTAATCGAGTGCACTAACGTGGATCATTGTGGATTAACACGTTTAGACGATCTTTAACAAACCCCGAAAGTCTTCCTGAACGTGGAGAGTCACTGATGTTAGAACTATCACCCTTGAAACGGGAAAACCGTTTTCTTGCCGTGCTCTGACTAGTGGCATTATCCTCATACACGGCGCAAACATTTCTCGCTGCCTCCGCTGCTGTCGCCCTTCTATTGAACTTGAAAAGAAGAATAGGTCGGAAATTTTCAGATTTCTCCACTTAGCGCTCAATTTTCTGGCGTCTACAGCTCCACTCACTATCTCCAAACAACAAAATGAAGGTATGTAAACTCAAATATCAACAGCAAGTGCAAATAAAAACTGAAAATGCATAAATAAAAAAATGGAAACCGGAACATCAACATACCAAACAAAAACGCTACGAACTTATGAACCGAACCTAATATTTAGGTCACTACTTCTTATAGCCATTAGTAGGCATCCAATGAAGTTTGACAATAGTAAGCAAATATCCCATCCACACAAAACTAGTGCTTGGACTAAATAACGATATTTCCAACAGCAATATTTGTCAGACAGTAAAGAGTAGACTACGTTGTTAGGTTGTGTGCCTCTCTTCTGGATGTAACACACCCCTTCTCCTCGCCCCAAAGGTTTATGAACGGGGTATGTTGTTCTATAGCTGTAGTAGGGGGGAAGGCATGTCAGAAAATGTAAATAAATCATCCACACCGTATTGTCGCAATGAAATACAGTAGTTAACGCCTCCAAGTCAGCAATCCAGTGAACTCATTTCCAAAGTTGGCTGTGTAGTGCCATTCCGGGGAATTCGTGTCGAGGACTTCAATGATTTGCCCATATTGAGCGCCAGTTATGTGACGTAGAAAACTTGGAGTAACCCTCTATCCACTGACACGTGTTTTTTTTTTTTTTACTTTATTGTTATTTTAAAACCTGTACAACAGGCAGGCTGTCAGCAGCACACTATGCTGCTCTTCAGCCATAGAAGACACAAGCAGCAAAAACAGTGAGAAGACACATAAGGCACAGAGCGGTGGGCAATAAAACAGGAGACACATAGAGACAATCACGGAGCCGTTCACACTCGTCGATAATCCACACTGCTAGCTGATGAGACGACGCACAACCACTGAAGATGATGATGGCACTGGTGAACGATGGAGGGGACGGTGAACACTAAACACTAAACACACAAAAGACTGATGGCGGCGACCTCCGGCGCGCGAATGTCCACGTAACGTGTGCGAGTCCGGGGACCTGCCAAGAGGGGTAGAAGGGCTGACACGTGTCTGTTTTCTGTACGTCTTATAGTTTCCACCCAGTGGTGTTCTGAGACCCCGGAATTTGTTATGAATTACCCCTTGTTGTTTAGTGTCTCGACTAAATTCTTCTTTAGCGATCTGTTTCTCTGTCATGAAAATTGCGTCGCATACTTTTGAAAGGTAAAGGCAGTAATTCGGATCGCGTGTCTGGATCGCTGCTCGTTTCACGACGGTAAGACAAAGTACATCCTCTTTGTTTCTTTGTTTGGACGCTGCTGACACTCGGCGTCTGGTGGAAGCATCCGACCGCCGCAAGAGGCGCTGCGAGCGGCGTGGCGGGCCAACTCAGATGCCGTTTGGGCGCGCAGTCGAGTGCCATTGACTCAACAAGCGCATTACGCCGCGGCCAGGGTTCTTTCCGGAGGGACGTCAATGGACGGCGGCCAAAGTGCGCGGCCGCAGCCATTCATACCTGCAGAAAGGGCCCTTGTCCAGCGCGAATCGCCGTCCCCTAACCCACCACCGCACACCACGTCCACGCATTTCGTCTAATTAACCTCCGACTCAATTTGCTCCACGTGCTAGTGTTCTCTTCGGTGGAGTTCCCGCTGAGATCTCTCTCTCTCTCTCTCTCTCTCTCTCTCTCTGCCTTCTACCGCGACCCTACTTCCGTTCAATTAATTAATGTATTTCGCCACTGGCCCATTTGTTCCTTCCCTGGGGGAGCAGTGCCTGCGTAGTAGGGCAGGAGATGGTTTGCGGCAGCAATGAACCTGCGATGTAATAACGTGAAATGCTGTGCTTCTTCCCAGTGTTGTAAACATGACGCTAATCCATTGTATTAGTGCCGCAAATCACAGTACTGTTTGTGAGTGCTATTTGCAGTAGCCAACAATACAGAGTCATTCAGTTACCCATACCGAAATTGTCTGACGCAGCCCAACAAACTTGTAAGGTCGATATTCCCCTGATGGCTTATTGTATGGTGCTAACGTAAACAATGAAATGACGGAGTACGTACCCTGATCTATTTGTAATACAACCATCGTAGACATCAGCCAAAGAATCAACGAAAAGTGTTATCAACAGTTTTAACCCTGCGTCGTTCAAAATTTTTTGGAGTGTTATGACGGTGTTAATATGTAAGCACAGGCCGACGTTTGCCACATTTAAATAGGAAAACGACGTTGTTGTTGATATTGTGACCTGCGCTCGCTGCAGTGGTATATGGCCTAAATGTCTCTGCTGTCAGTCGTCCTATTCTCCCCAGAGAGATGCGTTGAAATCTCCTTATTGTGGCGAAGCAAGGAAAATGATCTAATTCTGTATCAGGAACAGTATGCAGACAGGCGACACCCGACTGCACATACATTCTGCAGCGCTGAAAGACGCGTAAGGAAAACAGTTGTGATCCAAAAATACCACCTGTCCCAGAGAGGACCCTGTGATCTGGTGTAAACGAAGAGGCCGTCCTCGATACAGCTCGTACTAATCCATACATGAGTACAAGGGCAATTGCACAACAACTGAACACCAGCCAGTTTCCATATGGCGAATACTGCATTCACATAAAGATCGCCTAGACCATCTCCTGTTACACCAAGCGTTCCACTAGCAGGATTTCGAAGCTCGAATGAATTTCTGTCAGTGGCTGTTGGTAAATCTGGAAAATGATACAGCATATCTATCGTACATCTCGGATGAATCGCGATGCCACAACAAGGGAACTGTAAATCGCCACAACATGCACTTGTGGAGGACTGAAAATACTCACTGGCTGTTACAAGCAGCCTATCAAGTTGTAAGGTAGCTATAATTTCGCGCCTTACAAGCACTCATCCACATACTTTGCCGTGATCTACCACCACATTAGGTATTATTTGATAGGTAGTATATCGTATATATGGATATTTAAAGGAGACTGACATTGTCACGTACGCCTTGTAAATAATTGTTAACGCTTATTGCATGAAAGGTGACGGAGTGTCTTTATTATCACACTAGTAGAGGTTGCAACGACAGTGGAAATGAAACGGCAGACGGAACGCAAGTCCTGAGTGGAAGGCCCACACAGGTGTGTTGGTCCTGCTTAAACATAGGAAATAGAAAGACGGACGTCGTAGCACCTAAGCACTGGAGCACGATAGAGTCGTGACCGGCAGACATTGTAGCCGAACCGGAAGGATTATACTTCGGAAACTACGAAAATCTTGGACGCAGGTGAGAGGAACGAAGAAGCGGCACCTCAGAAACCACACAGGCTAGGTTATTTCCAAGGATTTTTACTCAGACGCGTACCATTGTACGAGTATAGGTTTTTCCTCGCAAAATTTCCACGCTGGACGACAAAAGACTAAAATATGGTTGGTCGGCATTCGGAACAATCTGTAGAGAGGGAGAATATTCCGTGGTTTCCGGAATATGATTCTTTTTCGGAATTACGATGGCGGGGAACCGAGCCTTGCTGGGAAGCCAGCGGTGGAGAGACGAGGTCTCCCGTTGTGAGCGCCCGCGTGTGACGATCGTTCGAATACAGCTCTGTTGAGACAGACGGACTTGCTGTCTTTGCTCTCAGGTGAGTTTATAGTTAGAACAGTTAGGAACTGTACCGTTGCGAACTTATACGATTCTGGACTTCGCCTCCGGGCTGGAAGTCGTCGTTGAGTACGCAGCGTTCAGTGACTGAGAGCACTTCTTCTGCCTATGCTTACGTTGAGACGTTATTAAAACTCCGTCCTTGTGGCTGGGAGTTCGCGTTTCTCGTCTGTAGAACAGAGAGAGGAGAAGACGGTATTAGAGTGTATCAGTCAGAGAACCGCCTTCTGCGGTCCTAGTGTTTGAAAGAGTTTTATTTTGTGGCTGGAGTTCTTCCATCGATTCAGACGTGTACGAGAACCAGCACACCGACGCACCAGACGCAGTACGTACCGTTATATCTCAAATTTCTTCGGATTATTAGGGCTATAAAGCTTAACAGCTGTGACCACCTTAGTTTATTTTCAGTGAGGTTCCACGGCACTATAGACCACCTTTGAAAGTAGTGTCTTCTAGTGTCTGGTACGTAGATAATGTCAGTCATTTCGCGTTGTTTATGTTAGATCACGTGGCCATAAAAGGGGGTAGAGTTGGGCAATTGGTTAATAATTTTACTTAGGAAATATAGTCTTTTGTCCAAAAGAATGTTTCTATTTTAATATGCAATAAACGTATAATAAGAAACAACGTTTATCATTTAGTAGTATTAGTTGCCTTCATCATTCATTTATGTTTAGATTGTAATTTATGGAATTAAGAGATCCTAAGATCTGAATCAGCGGGGAGTCAGACACGGCCAAATCAGCATTTTAGCGTTTATTATTTTCCGTTGCACACATTCATTTTACAGCCGTCTGGAGTAGCATCTTGGAAAGTATAACGGGGAGCGAATATTTGGTGTGGAATCATGGATGAACGCCTTTTTGGAAAGTACTTCTGTGAGAGTTATTTGACGGGCACAATATACCTGCATTTCAATGTCTGGATCTTCCACTGATTTTGGAGCATGCGACCTTGCTAGATCGTTTAACGGTGTGGTTTCAAGAGGCTGGAGCTCAGCCACATTCGAATTCACCCATTCGTAACCATCTGAACTAGGAAATTCTAGGAAAATGGATAGAAAGAGGAGGACGTGCTACTGTGGACGCCAGATCACCGGATTTAACACCGATAGACTTCTTCCTATGGGGGCATTTCTAACAACTAGATTAAACTAAGCCCCTGTGGCAACACATCACTGAATTCTGAAGACCAATAACACCGGGACATCTATTCAGCAGTAGGCCGAAACGTACATACACCAAAACAGTCATCATTTCGCTCATTTGCTGGCACGATAAAACTTGTCAAATTGGTTGACAACGAAATAGACATTAGAGGCAAAGTGCAGTCTGCGAGATCCTAACTGGTAGTTTCATCTGACATATTGGCCCATATTTCCTTTAGGAAATGTAACGACTTAATAAATATGACTGTAATATGTCAGGAAGACAACAGTGGCTGTTGGTGACAGAGGCAAAGGAGATGGTGAAATCAAGCATCGACTCAGTCTACTCAAGTAACGCCAAGAGCGTCGAAGGTAACGTACCAGTTCGTCGGCAGTACACCATTGGTAACAACACATTTCCTCGCTCAGCGAAACACTTAGTTTTTAAATCGTAGGAATTAAGCAAGTTTAGCTGTTCAACGAATTTATGCCGAAGCCCCTCTCTCCGTTAGGATACAGGATTACATCAGGACATTAGTGTACCGCCGGTCGTCTCCCTTAGCAAGCAAACATTGGTCATAAAAATTTCTTTCATTATCAGGGTTAAAACTTGTTACCTCCTGGGACAACTGCCCTGTTATGGCTATCAGACTATTGGAGTCCGAAAGCGACAGTGGCTATACACGGGAGTAAAAGTGAGGACTGCGAAGAACTGCTGTTTGTAGTCATTGTAGTTATATGTAACTTTGGTGGCCGATGTCACTGAAGGTAAAATACTCTTCGTTGTTAGGCCGCGTCGTGTTCCTCTTCAAATTCTTCTACAAGGTCGACGTTTCCATCACTCAGATGGTATCTTCTTCAGGATCGCCAGGTTTTGGCTATTAGCTGAGTGTTCCTGAAGAAGATCCCAGCAGATGGGTCGAAACGATGACTGTACAGCAAAAAAATGAAGACGAACATCTCACGGTCAAAAAACGTAGGAGGTTTTACGTTGAATGCAGGCATAGCTTCACTACCATCTTGTAGCTCAGACCACTACTAAAACCAATTAACTTTCCTATGATTGCTGCAAAGAGCGTGAACTTAAATTTTACTCGCTTCGTTTGCGGGACGTCAATGAAAAGTAAGGTACATATCGAAGATTCTACCAAAGAAACGATACAGGGAATTTTCCAACGTAAAGATTTATAGCCCATTCGCCCCATGCCCCCGTCCCGACAAAAATCACTTTTACCTAAATGCTCCCAGTAGTATGTACCCTACCGAGACATATACATACAGATTTTGAATATCGCGGACGTCTTATTTTATAGTCGGTTATTCGCAAAAGATAAATATCTCGGCCTGGTACTTGACCTAAAGTAGCAAGAAAGGCTCCTTTCAGCGAACATCTCGCTGCAGAGCGAAAGAGTTCTCTACTTGGTTCAAATGGCTCTGGGCACTATGGGACTCAACAGCCGAAGTCATCAGTCCCCTAGAACTTAGAACTACTTAAACCTAACTAACCTAAGGACATCACACACATACATGCGCGAGGCAGGATTCGAACCTGCGACCGTAACGGTCGCGCGGTTCCAGACTGTAGCGCCTAGAACTGCTCGGCCTCACCGGCCGGCAGTTATCTACTATCTTATGTTTTGGAGGATCTCTCTTTTTCCTCAGCTGCCGACTAATTTTTACGAACATGTCCGGGACGAACTGTGTGGTGTGCAGCAAAATGCAGCTACGAAGTTTGGTTGAGTTGAGTCGTCCTCATCATCCAGCTGGAAGCACGACTGTCGCTTAAACTATTTCAGTATATGTTTACAAGAACATGGATATCATTCAGCAAAACAGAGTCTGTTCATTACGTTAGAGTTTCATTTAACTGGCTGGCTTGTAGTAGTACCTGAACGTAATACTTCAGGTGTTATTTCGAAGTGAAAGAAACTGGAAAACCTGCACACAATAGCCGACAGAAACAATTAGTAGTTGTAAGTGTGCATGTTACAGTCCGTGAGGCATTCTTACAAATAGATTTGTCATCTAGAATAAAACTAATGAACGACTGGTGCCGAAAGAGAAATGAAGCTTAAGGCTGGGCGTCGCTTTACAAAATAAAGATGATTGCAACCCTCAGAGTACTCCGAATTACTCATACGAGAGTAAATATAATCATGTATTTGAATGATAGATCTGTGTTTTTAAAGCATTAAAAATATGAGGTTCGGAAAAATACGTACTTTGTTTACTTCAGAAGATTCAGGTCCTTAAAAAATCGCGACTTTGTTTGGAAGAAAGCTTTCAATCCTACTAGGAAGGCAACCACTGAAGCCATCCGATCAACTTCCTGAATTCGTTTCTTTTTCTCTCAGACGTTTCTGCCACTTGGGAATCACATTTAAATGCTTCTATGTTAGTAGCGTCTGCAATGGACAAAGGCGCCTGCCGGCATACTATAACGAAGTTCATGTGTGGCCAGAGGAAGTGGTATAGAATCGCTCATGTTCTCTGTATATACAACCCATTTATCGGAATTTCTTTGATAATATCCATTTTGTTAGGAACAAGCATAGCCAGTGAAGAATTGTGAGAGAGACTGACCCTACCTGGGAAACTGTTTAAATGTTCACAGGAAATTAGTGGTCCTATTAAAGATCCTTCTACTTTATTCTGTACAGTCCTGTATCAAGATCGATATCATGGGAATATCTATTTGTAAGAAATCTGTAGTTACATAATAAAGTAATGAGTACCTGAATACTGCAAAACCTGATAAATACCCATTATGTTTTTTAGTCTCTTCATGGCGCCTCTTCTTCGTATCAAACTTTTATCATATCTTACGTTTTCTAGATGAATTAACACGAATGTGGTAAACAAGACAAAGAACCAGTGTTTCAAAGAAAATGATTTTTTAAGGAATTTCCTTTCCGGCTGTCTATAAGGCAACATTTTCCAGCGTTGTAGTGTTCGGGTGCTTATAACATTTCTTCCCCAAAACACCATTATGTTGTTCTAACCACTGTACTTCTACCAGATGTAAGGGCTGTTCGCTGTATCTCGTAGAAACGAGAAGAAAGACAAGAGAATGTAATGTTAGGGAATATTCACTGTTTCAAATAAATGTTCACATTTTGGTTTATGAGATCTGCAGACCTCCAACTCAAGCAGCTCATGGTTCTTTCTGGCCATTACTTTACATCTTCCCTATACGCCAACATTCCTATTAATCCGGAACTGAGGCCAGCAACATGGATTCTAGACTTCTCAATGCAGCCAGTAACTATTCACAGGAGATTTGCGAAGTTACTCGAGAAAATCAGATACCACAAGCAAATAGCGATTAAAATTTTTCCGTCAGCTGTTTAGAACAGAGAACAATACGCTCACAAAGAAAATTCTAAACTTGGCGTTAATAACGAAAAACCACACCAACTGGTTACGGGAAGTTGATGAAGACTTAAAATAGACTTGCATTCGTGACGAAATCATTCAAGACAAAGAGAAGTTCAGAACCGTAATTCACAAAACGAAAATTCGTTGCGAAGCCTACCCAACCAAATTTATAATGGAGAAAAGATCGTAAGAAAGAAACAGAATAAACGACTGAACAGATATTCAAAAGAACAAACGGTAAAAAGTACTAAACATATACAAATGCGCTCTATATCTGGATAAAATAATTTAACAAAAAATGTTCCCAATATGAGACACACAACATTTCCGTTCCTACATTTGACTATGAATTCAGCTTCCTAAAAATCGCCTCACTTGTCCTAGAGAAATAACATATTAAAATCATGTGAGTTATTTCACACATGCATATCTATTTCGTATATAACGTTACAACAGTTTCCTCACACACGTCGCTAACAAGCATTTGCCTCGCGCTGTGAATGGTTGATGCAAAAAAATCCACAGTTAATTGATACATGAACGGCGAAAGGTCACAGGTTTAATCTAACTGAAGTGCAAATTGGTCGTTTTAAATGGGCAACGCTAATGGCAGTCCTCGAGTGGCCTGGAACAATGTTCCCCTATCGCCGTCGCAATTTTTACGTTCCTCGCATATTAAAAAATATTCTACATGTAGCTATTGCGCTGAATAACAAACAATTATTGAATTATGCCGCCAGGTAGAATCAGGTACCATTAATAAATTCACTCGTCCCGTGCCCGCTCATGTTTAACCGGACAATATATTATAATACACGAAATGGCTGACTTTTATTTGTTTCAGACAAAGACGCAATTCCGATATTTTGCGTGCGTTGTCGAGGGCGGGACGGGGGAGCAGGGATGGGGAGTGGAGAGTTGTTAAAATTCCGGTACACATTTTGCTTCAAAGGACGCATTCAAGTGGTCGATGGAAACATGGAACCATTTCGATTACAAGTAAAACATGTCAAGGGAACGACAAGCAGGAAACAAAAATATGAATACAGCAATGCGCGTGTTTCGAGTTGTCACGATATCAAAAGGGAACTGATGTAATTATTTAATTACTTTTCGTATGACATTATCACTGAAATACATTTGTCCTCATGACAATACTATCAAATTAACGTATCCTCTGTTTATAATCACTAGGGACTTTTTTAAAAAAAATTGTTGTCGGTTGCAAGCTCAGAGCCGCATTAATGTTATTGCCAGGACTTCATGTTAGTAACCAGAGTGATATCCGATCACAACATACCTAACAGCAACATGAGCTTGAAGAGATCCAGCCGGATGTAAGACACAGTATTCGGTTTCTGGAGGACATTTCCCGTTCAGTGATTCACATTTATACACATAAAACTACAGCTGTACTTCATAAATGGCAGACTTGCCGCATTCCTCTAGCACCCCCTAAAGTCACCAATGGAAAATTCAAGAACTGGACTTTTGAAGGGGGCACAGCCTATTTCTTTCCTTATCTTTATCCAATATGAGCTTGCCTTTCGTGTCCAATGAACAGAATGACCGCTTTCATGTCAGCCAGCATGGAGTCAGAAAACATCGATCATGTTAAACGCAACTCGTGATTTGCTCACATGACACACTGAAAGCCATACATCAAGGTAGTCAGGCACTAGCAGTATTCTTTGAACCCTAAAAGCATTTGACTCACTGCCTCGTCTAAGCTCATTGTCGAAAGAATGATCCTATAGGGCATCAAGCGAAATTTGTGACTGTATTGAGAATACCTTGCTAGGGAGTATGCACCATGTGGTCCTGGATCTAGAGTGATGACAGATGTGGAAGTAACTTCAGGTGTGCCCAAGGTAAATGTGTTGCTAGCCTTGCTGTTCATCTTTATATTTATGATCTTGCACGCAATGCTAATATTTACCTCAAACATTTCGCGGATGATGCAGTAATATGTGATTAAGCATTCTCTGAAAGAAACTGTAGAAATATTTTGTCAGATCTTATTAGATTTCCAGATGGTGAAAAGATTGACAACTTTCTTTAAATGTTCAGAAAATTTGAACTGTGCACTTTATGAGACCCGAAAACGTGTGTCCAATGACTACAGTATCTACGAGTCACAACTGGAATCGGTCAACTCATTCAAATATCTAGGTGTAACAGTTAGCACGAATATGAAATGGAAATATCACATAGATTCAGTCACTGATACAGCACATAGCAGAATGTGAGAGAAATGCGATCAGTCCACAAAGGAGATTGCCTACAAAAACTCTTGTGCGACCCATCCTAGAACATTCTGAAGTGTGTGGACCCATTCTAAACAGGAGCAACACGGGATGTTGAACATATACAGAGACAGTCATGATGAATTTTCACAGATTTTTTTGACCTATGGGAGTGCGTCAGGGACATGCTGAAGATGCTGAAGACAGACTCAAACTATCCCTTGGAAGGCTACTTACAAAGGTAAAGGAACCGGACTTAGGTGACGAATCGTGATATATACCATAAACTCCTACTTGTCGTGCTTGCGGGGATCGTGAGGACAAGATAAGACTAATCACAGCGCCCACAGCGGAATTTATAAATCATTCTTCGTGCGTTCTACACATGGTGCCAACAACTCAATTCCTAGTTTCAAAACACTGTAGGAACGGAAACACTGCTCAGAATGACGTCAAATTTGAATTCAGCGAAAACAAATAGTAGATCTACATCTACATTTATACTCCGCAAGCCACCCAACGGTGTGTGGCGGAGGGCACTTTTCGTGCCACTGTCATTACCTCCCTTTCCTGTTCCAGTCGCGTATGGTTCGCGGGAAGAACGACTGTCTGAAAGCCTCCGTGCAAGCTCTAATCTCTCTAATTTTACATTCGTGATCTCCTCGAGAGGTATAAGTAGGGGGAAGCAAAATATTCGATACCTTATCCAGAAACGCACCCTCTCGAAACCTGGACAGCAAGCTACACCGCGATGCAGAGCGCCTCTCTTGCAGAGTCTGCCACCTGAGTTTGTTAAACATCTCCGTAACGCTATCACGGTTACCAAATAACCCTGTGACGAAACGCGCCGCTCTTCTTTGGATCTTCTCTATCTCCTCCGTCAACCCGATCTGGTACGGATCCCACACTGATGAACCATACTCAAGTATAGGTCGAACGAGTGTTTTGTAAGCCACTTCCTTTGTTGATGGACTACATTTTCTAAGGACCCTCCTAATGAATCTCAACCTGGTACCCGCCTTACCAACAATTAATTTTATATGATCATTCCACTTCAAATAGTTCCGCATGCATACTCCCAGATATTTTACGGAAGTAACTGCTACCAGTGTTTGTTCCGCTATCATATAATCATACAGTAAAGGATCCTTCTTTCTATGTATTCGCAATACATTACATTTGTCTATGTTAAGGGTCAGTTGCCACTCCCTGCACCAAGTGCCTATCCGCTGCAGATCTTCCTGCATAATGCTGTAAATGCGGTCGGTTACAAATGACAGATGAATCGCAATACGATGGGGATGGTTTGAATTACAATTTAGACCATCACTTCTGTTCAACGTGTATAACCACATAAGTTCCGCAATCAAGAGTTGTAACACTGTTACTTAGGTAAGTTCATCCACAAACGACAAGATCATACAACATCGCAGAGGAAAATCGTTTTATAATTTCTTGACTCCTGAAACAGCATCAAAAGCAAAATTCCATGAGATTTTAATTGTCCTGTGGCCAAAAACAGCATAAAAATGCAAAAGGTTGTACTGAATAATTCAGACAATGTCGTAAAGGTAGAAAATTTTAGTGACCAGAAAAAAATCCCCTAGGGAATCCCATAGGGTCCAATTTCGGGCTCACTTGTATTCCTTATGTCTCTGAATGACCTTCCGCTTAACAGTCAACAAGCAAAATTGGTACGTTTTGTTGACGATACTAGTGTTATAAAAAATCTCATTAGAGAGAAATCAACAACATAGCTGGAAATACTATTTTCCCAAAAAAATTATTAAGTGCTTCTCTGAAAATGGGCTCTCCGCAATATTTGAGAGCATTACTTTCCGTCATGTACAACAAATAGAGTCATACCAACAATTGGTGTAGCACATGAGAAGGAGTCAGTAAATTGAGCATAATACTCCTAATTTTTGAGTTTACATATTGATGAAAACTTGAACTGGATGAAGCGTTTTACTGAGCCTCTCGAACAACTAATTTCAGCTACTTTTGCCCTTAGTGTAACTGCCAATCTTGTTAACAAAGCACGGCCCCTCCCGCCGGAGATTCGAGTCCTCCCTCGGGCATGGGTGTGTGTGCTGTTCATAGCATAAGTTAGTTTAAGTAGTGTGTAAGTCTAGGGACCAATGACCTCAGCAGTTTGGTCCCTTAGAAATTCACACACATATTGGAAACAAACGTATAAACCTCCTGACATATTTTCGATATTTCAACTCATTACTGTCATACGGAATAATTTCCTGACGTAACTCATCACTTGGAAAGGAAGCGTTGATTACATCAAAGCGAGGAGTTAGAACAGTATGTCATGTTCAGCAATGGAAGTCACGTAAGTATCTTTTCAAGGAGATACAAATTTTAACTGCACCGACACAATACATACATTCAATAATGAAATTCGTCGTAAATAAGCCAACATAGTTTGAGAAGAATAGTGATATCCATACCTTCAACACTAGAGGGAAAAATGATCGTTGTTACCCTTTGCCAAAGTGTCAGTGGCTCACAAAGGGCTCCAATATGCAGGGAAAAAATGTTTAATCAATTCCCCAAAAACTCACATCATCTGCCGGGTAGCAAGCCAAATTTACAATCTATTTAAAATCGTTTATCATTTCTCTTGGCCAAGTCTTTCTATTGCACTGACTATTTTTTTTTTTGCTTAAAAACTGGTAGCCAGTAAAGAAAAAAATTACGTGTAGTGGTAAAAGTGCGAATAAAATAGTAATAATGTGTTCATTAATTTTAGCACTAATCCTGTAGGGACTGATGACCTAGCAGTTTGGTTCCTTTCCCCCCCTCTTTAAACCAACCAACCAAAAAATTATGTATGCATTTCCTGTAAACTCATTAGTTCCACATCATTTCGATAAAGAACCATTTAAACGATTTATGTAAGCGATAAATAATTAAGTAACTAACTAATAAGCTCTGTATCTGTGACTGTAGAGGACAGTCCATTTACTGAAGACAGCAACAGTTAAATTCCAACGAAGATGGTGAATGTGATATTTCCCAAAAATCTTTCCACTTGTCTTTCGCCATAAGAATTCAATAGGATTACATTTTAATGATTATCGGTGCACTTTTACAGACCTCTGTCAGAGAAAAATTGTCACTAGGTTTTCTGCTTGTTTTTGTAAAATGGGTCTTTCCTCCTTACGTTACAAATCTGTCATTTCGCCTTCTCTAGTTGCTAAATCACTTACTTTGTATTCAGCTGCTTTCACAGTAACACTTGCATCATTAAGAAATAAAAGAAGAATGGAATTAGTAACGAAAATAGTATAGTAAAAGCCAAATACAGTGTTGATATCGGGGGACGTGCTTTACCCTCGCATTACAGTGTAGCCGTAGTACATCGAGTGTGACCTGTGGAACGAAAAACTACGTATGCAAAGTTTGGAAGATCTATATTATACTGTATTGTATTATACACACACCAAAAAAAGTTTTACATCAGCTGAGTTCCGAGAGTTCCGGAACCTGTACAGAAAATTGGAACAGAGATCAACATAAACATCATTCCGTCCTCTTTATTGCTCATGAAAACCGCACATTGCATGTTGTACCACTATACAGTGAGACCTTCAGAGATGGTGGTCCAGAGTGCTTCACACACCGGTACCTGTATTACCCAGTAGCACGTCCTCTTCCATTGATGCAAGCCTTCAGAGATGGTGCTACAGAGTGCTTACACACCGGTACCTGTAATACCCAGTAGCACGTCCTCTTCCATTGCTGCAAGCTTGTATTCGTCTTGGCATACTATTCACAAGTTCATCAAGGCACTGTTGGCCCAGATTGTCCCAATCCTCAACGACGATTCGGCGTAGATCACGCAGAGTGGTTGGTGGGTCATGTCGTCCATCAGGAGCCCTTTTCAATCTGTCCCAGACATGTTCGATAGGGTTCATGTCTGGAGAACATGCTGGCCACTCTAGTCGAGCGATGTCGTTATCCTGTAGGATGTCATTCACAAGATGTACACGATGGCGGCGCGAATTGTCATGCATGAAGACGAATACCTCGCCAATATGCTGCCGATAAGGATGCACTATCGGTCGGTGGATCGCATTCATATATGGTACAGCCGCTACGGCGCCATCCATGACCACCAGCGGCGTACGTCGGCCCCACTTAATCACACCCCAAAACATCAGGAACCTCCCCCTTGCTGCACTCGCTGGACAGTGTGTCTAAGACGTTCAGCCCGACTGGGTTGCGCCGGCCGGGTTGGCCGAGCGGTTCTAGGCGCTACAGTCTGGAACCGCGTGACCGCTAAGGTCGCAGGTTCGAATCCTGCCTCGGGCATGTATGCGTGTGATGTCCTTAGGTTAGTTAGGTTTAAGTAGTTCTAAGTTCTAGGGGACTGATGACCTCGACCTCAGAAGTTAAGTCCCCTAGTGCTCAGAGCCTTTTTCCCTTTTTTTTTTTTTTTTGACTGTGTTGCCTCCAGACACGTCTCTGACGATTGTCTGGTTGAAGGTACATGCGACACTCATCGGTGAAGAGATCGTGATGCCTATCCTGAGGGGTCCATTTGGCAAGTTGTTTGGCCCATCTGTACCGCGCTACATGGAACCATGGAATCGTTGTTGCTATGGACGTAGGGAGTGAAGTTGTGCATTATGCAGCATATTGCACACAGTCTGAGTCGTAACACGACGTCCTGTGGCTGCACGAAAAGCGTTATTCAACATAGTGGCGTTGATGTCAGGGTTCCCCCGAGCTATATCCGTAGGTAGCGGTCATCCACTAGAGTAGTAACCCTTGAGCGGCCAGGGCGAGGCACCTCATCGACAGTTCCTGTCTATATGTCCCCCATGTCCGAACAACATCGCTTTGGTTCACTCCGAGACGCCTGGACACTTCCCTTGTTGAGAGCCCTTCCTGGCACAAACTAACAATGCGGACGAGATCGAACAGTGGTATTGACCGTCTAAGCATGGTTGAACAACAGACAACACGAGCCGTGTACCTCCTTCCTGGTGGAGTGACTGGAAATGATCGGCTGTTGGACCCCCTTCGTCTAATAGGCGCTGCTGATGCATGGTTGTTTGTATCTTTGGGCGGGTTTAGTGACATCTGTGAACAGTCGAAGGGACTGTGTCTGTGATACAATATTCATAGTCAACGTCTGTCCTGGGGAGTTCTGGGAACCGGGATGATGCAAAACTTTTCCTGATGTGTGTATATAGCAAAGATTAAAATTTAAAGAAGACCGGATGAACAGTCTGTCAAGTAAGATCATGGTTGGGTTAATCAATAGAAGAATGATGTTGACCACAAAGTAAAACAAATACATACGTCATATATGAATAACATAAAATGCAATTACAATTAATAATACTTCAGATCACCTGCCGCGTCGAAAATTGCTTTTCATCTCCGAGGCATGCTTGAAACCACGTGGAAAGCTTGCGTCGAATCTGCGTTGACAGCTGTTTCAAAGAGATTGTTAAGAATGGGTTCTCGAAAAAAGGTTAATCATCTTTTTTTTTTTTGCATTTGGAGTCACTTTAGCGACTGAGCCTCGTTCTTCCAACGTTTACACGTTTTTAACCAAACAATAGCATTTTACGCACTTCTGTACAAATGATTGTTCAAATAGCTCTGAGCACTATGGGACTTAACATCTGAGGTCATCAGTCCCCTAGAACTTAGAACTATGTAAACCTAACTAACCTAAGGACATCACACACATCCATGCCCGAGGCAGGATTGGAACCTGCGACCGTAGCGGTCGCGCGGTTCCAGATTGTAGCGCCTAGAACCGCTCGGCTACTCCTGCCAGCGTGTACAAATGACTCTGATTTCCTCATACATTTAGGCTTCGGGGAATGGCTCATTTTCGAACTTTTGGCGTGGCTACAGAGAAACACAGCCTCGAATCGCGACGCGTAAGCAGCGCTTACTTCTCTTAGCGCGTATCTGAGTTAATAAATCAGAGTGAACTAATGCGTTATAGATACTGCATGAAGGACAAAGGTTCCCTCTATTGGGCTGTGATAGAACTAAGGGGATATTTCCTAACATCTGGATGTAATGCCGCCAACGTTCTTGCTTAACGGACTGAACCATATTTAACACTTACCAAATACAGTAATGAGCCTGTCTTCAATTAAACGGCTATCGCTACGGTCGCAGGTTCGAATCCTACGTCGGGCGTGGATGTGTGTGATGTCCTTAGGTTAGTTAGGTTTAAGTAGTTCTAAGTTCTAGGCGACTGATGACCTCAGAAGTTAAGTCGCATAGTGCTCAGAGCCATTTTTGAAACGGCTATCAAACAGTAACGCTGCGATAGCTCCAAGTGAAATACTCTACTGCAACACTATTTATAATACTGTCTGAACTCCACTACAGGTTCTTTTTTTCTCCCCTTTAAAGAAGTCAGATAGCATTCGGCGTGGGCATGGGTGGTTGGGGGGTGGGGGACCATTTCACACATTCTATTTTGTGTGTGTCGTTTCATGTTCATCAGCTGCCGCAACTTAATACTGTTCGGTTCAGTTTTGCTCTTCATCCATGTAATTACATCTCTTCCGTTACCCAATACTTCAGCTTAATTCGCATTATCCATTATCTCACGAGTAGTTGTTGTGGTCTTTAGTCCGAAGACTAGTTTGATGCAGCTCTCCACGCTATTCTGTACAAGCCTCTTCATCTCTGCATATCTGCAGCAGCCCACATACATTTGAACCTGCTTGCTGGTAGCGTTTTGGAACTGACGACTGATTCCTTCCGCTGATTTCACGCGAATTTTTAGAACCACCCTCGATGAGGTCTGGCTGGTCTCGTTTCGATGTGGTTTTTCTTTCTCGTTTCTTCTTCACAGCCACATCACGAACAGCAGACCTGGGCAGCTCTAGAAAGGTTACAGTGTGCATGACGGATTTGTCACTCAGATGAAATCCAATTAGTAGTCCACGTTATAAGTGACTGAGCTCTTCTAACAGACAACAAATTCTGCAGTTACTACTTTTCTATTATCACCATAACCCCCCCCCCCCCCCCACACCTCCTTTTATTCTGTCTGATCCGCCTCTCTCTGTATCTCTTCGTCACTTCCACATTACACACAGATGTCCGGGTAGTTTTGATCAGCTAGAATACTCATGACCGTTCCTTTGATATTCCGACAGAGCGTTTCGCCTGTTGTGGAAGCGACTGCTAGCGATGTGCTATCATCGACCATGCAGTATTTGGTAATTACATCATTTATGTGACTGGATACCTTCCGTGTCACATTCGTCAGTTATTCTGAGGCAATAATGTTGAGAGCGTTACTTTTATGTTACTTTTGTCAGTTTCTGCACGTATGGGTGTTCTTAATGCTTGTATGTTTCATTTCGTAAAATTATAAATATTTACCTAGACAAGTATACGAAAACTACACACGACAATAGTTGTTAAACAAGCGCACAGATTCGATCTTTGTGTGTCGTGTCACTGTACTGTCAGGAGCAGATAGATTTCAACTGAAACACTTCAGCAAAACAATGGACACCTTAATGAGGATGCATGGACCCGTATTTGAGCATCTATCCCACCGAATACGATCCTACGATCTAAACTCATATGTCACATCGCTCCAAATCATAAAAAATCACAATTTTTTTATTAGCTTGCTTGAATGTAAATATAACTGAGATTATTATGCCAAATTTTTCTATTAAATTCGAACTACAAATGGTATAAAAATCAAAACCGTAAGCAGTTTAATGCGACATGCTTTGCTATATTTTGCGTGTGAACCTGCAAAATATAGCCTTAAAAAGCTGTGATTTTTTATATACAACACAGCAGTGTTGTATATAAGGCTGTGGAGCCTCTTTGTGGTTCAAGAAGTGTTACAGAAGACTGTGGAGCTTTGTAAACATGTTTTGTGCTGTTTAGTGGAATTTGAGTGAAGTTGTATTTATTGTGTCATTCTTTGTTCAAGGTTGAATATATTGATCTTTTTTAGAATTCTCAGGCATGGTAAAGTATTTAAAAATATAGTAAGTCTCATTGTTCCAACATAAAGGAAACAAATTATGTTGTTCTTAGGGTCGGACCTAAAGATGCAAACATTTCCTTGTCTCCAAGTGCGTCGAAAATAAAATTTGCGACAGGTATTTTGTAAAAAGAAACAAATCATGACAGAAATACAGGTTTCAGAATAGTGACACTTAGGAAAGCCTGCAAATCCTCTTTTTGTGGAGGAAGTTTAAGTTTGATGGATGATGGAAAGAGAGAAGATTTGATTTGCTCATTGCACATTTTATGTCAAAACTGTGATGCTGACACGCCATTCAAGACATCGATGGCCAGTAACAGAATCTATGAAGCCAATATGTGATTTGCTTACGGACCAAGATATATAGGGATTGAAAGAGATGGTGGAAACCTTATATGCGGTATTATGAACATGCCTGTTCCTCCCCTAAAATTATCTGCAATGAACACCACTCTCCTCAATGAAGTTGCAGAAGTAAGTGAAGAGAGCATGAAAATGGCAGTCCAGAGGGTAATTCAAGAAAATTGTGATTCAACTTATATCACAGATATAGCAGTTTCCTGCGACAGTTACTGTATGAAGAGGGGGGATACTTCAGTGCATGGAGATTCAAGCATCATTAGGGAAGACACTGGAAAAGTAGTAGACTTACAGGGGGGTGCCTGAATACAGGGTATACATAAAGTCCGGTAACACTTTCAATTATTTATTGCACAAGAACTAAACATTGTACAGATGTCATACATACTGCATTTTGAAAAGAAACTCTGAAAGTTTATTTTTACAAACATTCGATATGTGAACCATGAGTGACCCGGCAGACGTCAATACGGTAATCGAATTCTCGCCATATCCATCCCAGCATGGTATCGTCGACTGTAGCAGTCGCTTCCCGTATTCTGTCCCGGAGCTCTGCTACAGCACGTGGTAGAGGCGGTACATACACCAGATCTTTAATGTGTCCCCACAGAGAAAAGACACACGGAGTGAAATCTGGGTATCGGGGAAGCCATTTCATGAAACAGCTGTCCATACTGGAGCAACGCCGATCCATCGATGTGGCAGCTCCGTGTTTGCGACTAGCGCTGACTATTGGCAAACTACGCAAAGTACCAAACTACGCTGTGGCGGTATACATAAAAAAAGAACTTTCAGGGTTTCTCTTCAAAATGACATATGTATGATATCTGTACAATGTTTGGTTCTTGTGCAATAAATAATTGAAAGTGTTCCCAGACTGTATGAACACCTTTTATTGTTCTGCATGTTCCTTCCACAAAAAATATAATGGTGCAGGTAAAGAGACAGAATGGCAAGAAGGTCACAAAGCTGTTTGTAGCAGGAATCGTGTAGGCTCCAGTGGTGGGATGGAAACTGCTGGTATAAATTTCACGTTCCAAAGGTCTTTGCGAAAGTGTGGCGTAAGATAGACCCAGTATTTCGGAGATAGAGTCTGTAGTGATTTCAAGAATGTAGTTGGAAGTTAGCCCTATAGAAAAGACGGCACTATTGAAAAACTGGAATGCTTTCGCCATATTCAGCAGAGAATGGGGGGACGATTCAGATCACTTGTTGCAGACAATAAATGCAAGAGGATGGGAAGCCACCAGGAGATAAAAACTGACTAACGAGGAAGAGAAGTGACAGCCTGCAAGTCTATTATGGAGCTGCAATTAGGAATAACCTCACAGATTTGGATAGTATGAGGAATGCAGTATGGGCCATTTGGTTTCATTACTTGGCGGCAGACATTACACTTCAGCATGACAGATTTCTGCAAAGCAAGGAAAGTGGGGAAGCTTACAGCCATAAAAATAACTTTCCTGGTGAGGTTGCAATGACCATTAAATCAACTTCTCGAGCACTGACTTCACCAGGACTGCTAGAGAAATGTCTGAATAGCAAAATGCAGTACCCAAATAAAAGTTTCAATAGTCTTATTTGGAAGAGATGTCCAGAGACTGAGTTTGTTTCCTATTTGGTAGTGAAGATTTCTGCTTAGGAAGCTGCAGCAGTGTTCAATGACGGGAATGTGGCAAGAATTCACATCCTTAGCAAGTTGGGCTTTACACCTGGAGTCTTCACTGAGCAGATACTGCAGATCATCGATGAGAAACGAATCGCGAAGGCTGATACATCAGAAAGTAATGTAGAAAAAGTTGCTAGGCAAAAAAGTAGAGGAGGTAAAAGATCTGCAGAGGACAATGACGAAGAACTGGAATTTGGGAATGGGCAGTTTTTGCTAAGGTATGATTAAAAATTTTTAAAAATTTTATCCTAACATTTTTCTGCAACTTAAGGTTTTCTCCTTCAGAAACACACGTATCAGAAACAATTCTAAGGATATCTATGAAATTTGGCTTACCTGTTCTTTTACATGGAAGCAATACTTAAGTCGAATAAAATATTAATCTGGGTATTATACATCAGTTTTATGGTTGATAATATTTGGAAAATTTGTCCCTAAAATGTTCACAGTATCACAGAAAATAATAGAAAAAATTTACAGAAAGGTTATTGCACTTAATTGTACATTTATTAGTGCATATTACTGTACCACAGAAAAAATTTGCCAAATTTGCCTGGAAATAAAGAAAACGTGTACCTTAAGATAGTAACGTAACAAAAAATTAAAAATTCTATCACAGCATTTAAATTTTATTAATAATTCTGTAAAAGTTATTTGAATCATATTGAATCACTATATATAAGTGTGCAAAATTTCAGTGAGGTTGAACAAAAAATGGCAGATATATGGATTCGCAAAGATATCAGTGCAAGACCGCCACCATCTCGCCTTAAGCTGTATCATCTCTCGTTGGAAATAATTCTGATCCACCTAAAGAACTGCCTGCATATTGAGCGAGCTCACAAACCTTTACTAACGGTAGGACGCTGTTCTGAAGGATTCAGGGAATGTGTGTGACGGATTAATAAAAAGACCCGTCAGGTACGGAACATAAACTACGTTCAATTTATCGGTCCCGCTTCATTTCCAGAGAACTGCCATCATGAAAGTTATTCATTTCTTTAATGACCATGTTCCACTACCATACCCACAGCCCTATATGTAAAATAAATCATATTACAAACAGTAAACTCGCAAAAGTCATGGGGCTGTTTACCAGGAATGAACACGCACCCAGTTACTTGCACACACGGCGATTCTCTCTCAAGCATCCACTATACGGTTGTTGTTTTTGTGGTCTTCAGTCCTGAGACTGGTTTGATGCAGCTCTCCATGCCACTCTATCCTGTGCAAGCTTTTTCATCTCCCAGTACCTACTGCAACCTACATCCTTCTGAATCTGCTTAGTGTATTCATCTCTTGGTCTCCCTCTAGGATTTTTACCCTCCACGCTGCCCTCCAATACTAAATTGGTGATCCCTTGATGCCTCAGAACATCTCCTACCAACCGATCCCTTCTTCTGGTCAAGTTGTGCCACAAACTTCTCTTCTCCCCAAACCTATTCAATACTTCCTCATTAGTTATGTGATCTACGCATCTGATCTTCAGCATTCTTCTGTAGCACCACATTTCGAAAGCTTAGATTCTCTTCTTGTCCAAACTATTTATCGTCCATGTTTCACTTCCATACATGGCTACACTCCATACGAATACTTTCAGAAATGACTTCCTGACACTTAAATCAATACTGGATGTTAACAAATTTCTCTTCTTCAGAAACGCTTTCCTTGCCATTGCCAGCCTACATTTTATATCCTCTCTACTTCGACCATCATCAGTTATTTTGCTCCCCAAATAGCAAAACTCCTTTACTACTTTAAGTGCCTCATTTCCTAATCTAATTCCCTCAGCATCACCAGCCTTAATTAGACTACATTCCATTATCCTTGTTTTGCTTTTGTTGATGTTCATCTTATATCCTCCTTTCAAGACACTGTCCATTCCATTCAACTGCTCTTCCAAGTCCTTTGCTGTCTCTGACAGAATTACAATGTCATCGGAGAACCTCAAAGTTTTTATTTCTTCTCCATGAATTTTAATACCTACTTCGAATTTTTCTATTGTTTCCTTTACTGCTTGCTCAATATACAGATTGAACAACATCGGGGAGAGGCTACAACCCTGTCTTACTCGCTTCCCAACCACTGCTTCCCTTTCATGTCCCTCGACTCTTATAACTGCCATCTGGTTTCTGTACAAATTGTAAATAGCCTTTCGCTCCCTGTATTTTACCCCTGCCACCTTCAGAATTTGAAAGACAGTATTCCAGTCAACATTATCAAAAGCTTTCTCTAAGTCTACAATTGCTAGAAACGTAGGTTTGCCTTTCCTTAACCTTTCTTCTAAGATAAGTCGTAAGGTCAGTATTGCCTCACGTGTTCCAGTGTTTCTACGGAATCCAAACTGATCTACCCCGAGATTGGCTACTACTAGTTTTTCCATTCGTCTGTAAAGAATTCGTGTTAGTATTTTGCAGCTGTGACTTATTAAACTGATAGTTCGGTAATTTTCACATCTATCAACACCTGCTTTCTTTGGGATTGGAATTATTATATTCTTCTTGAAGTCTGAGGGTATTTCGCCTGTTTCATACATCTTGCTCACCAGATGGTAGAGTTTTGTCAGGACTGGCTCTCCCACGGCCGTCAGTAGCTCCAATGGAATATTGTCTACTCCGGGGGCCTTGTTTCGACTCAGGTCTGTCAGTGCTCTGTCAAACTCTTCACGCAGTATCATATCTCCCATTTCATCTTCATCTACATCCTCTTCCATTTCCATAATATTGTCCTCAAGTACATCGCCCTTGTATAGACCCTCTATATACTCCTTCCACCTTTCTGCTTTCCCTTCTTTGCTTAGAACTGGATTTCCATCTGAGCTCTTGATATTCATACAAGTCGTTCTCTTATCTCCAAAGGTCTCTTTAATTTTCCTGTAGGCAGTATCTATCTTACCCCTGGTGAGACAAGCCTCTACATCCTTACGTTTGTCCTCTAGCCATCCCTGCTTAGCCATTTTGCACTTCCTGTCGATCTCATTTTTGAGACGTTTGTATTCCTTTTTGCCTGTTTCACTTACTGCATTTTTATATTTTCTCCTTTCATCAATTAAATTCAATATTTCTTCTGTTACCCAAGGATTTCTACTAGCCCTCATCTTTTTACCTGCTTGATCCTCTGCTGCCTTCACTACTTCATCCCTCAAAGCTACCCATTCTTCTTCTACTGTATTTATTTCCCCCATTCCTGTCAATTGCTCCATTATGCTCTCCCTGAATCTCTGTACAACCTCTGGTTCTTTCAGTTTAACCAGGTCCCATCTCCTTAAATTCCCACCTTTTTGCAGTTTCTTCAGTTTTAATCTACAGGTCATAACCAATGGATTGTCGTCAGAGTCCACATCTGCCCCTGGAAATGTCTTACAATTTAAAACCTGGTTCCTCAATCTCTGTCTTACCATTATATAATCTATCTGATACCTTTTAGTATCTCCAGGGTTCTTCCATGTATACAACCTTCTTTCATGATTCTTAAACCAAGTGTTAGTTATGATTATGTTGTGCTCTGTGCAAAATTCTACCAGGCGACCTCCTCTTTCATTTCTTAGCCCCAATCCATATTCACCTACTATGTTTCCTTCTCTCCCTTTTCCTACTCTCGAATTCCAGTCACCCATGACTATTAAATTTTCGCCTCCCTTCACAATCTGAATAATTTCTTTTATTTCATCATACATTTCTTCAATTTCTTCGTCATCTGCAGAGCTAGTTGGCATATAAACTTGTACTACTGTAGTAGGTGTGGGCTTCGTATCTATCTTGGCCACAATAATGCGTTCACTATGCTGTTTGTAGTAGCTTACCCGCATTCCTATTTTCCTATTCATTATTAAACCTACTCCTGCATTACCCCTATTTGATTTTGTGTTTATAACCCTGTAGTCACCTGACCAGAAGTCTTGTTCCTCCTGCCACCGAACTTCACTAATTCCCACTATATCTAACTTCAACCTATCCATTTCCATTTTTAAATTTTCTAACCTACCTGCCCGATTAAGGGATCTGACATTCCACGCTCCGATCCGTAGAACGCCAGTTTTCTTTCTCCCACTATACGGTCTGAACAAAAATTCGAGCACTCGGACTTTGCAGTGCAATTCATCACGTACTGGCAACACAAAAATGTATTTCACAAAATTTCGTCTTGCGCATATTTCCGGCAGTAAATGGACGTCAAAGAGTGGCAATCTGGCAACACTGTAATTACATGTACTGTAACAACCTCTGTCAGCATGACTTCGTAGTTCTGTGCAGTTGGTGCAGATGACAGCGTTTAGGGTTAGCATGCAGGAGATCGAGGGGTCGACGCGTATTTGTTTTTAATTGCTAAACGTAGTCTGCGCCGTACCGTATCTCACGTGTTAATCGTCATGCTGCGGTTATAGTGGGTCTTGTACAAAACATTTGTACTTACGCACTACGAACACAGAAATGGAAGTACAATCGTTTCCAATTAGTCAGCTTTTAAAGAAGCCTTTTGCACATCGTGAACGGGAATTGTTTCGCACCACTGCGCCTACTAGATTCCAGTCCCTTTTCCTGTGTACCATCCTCGTCCCCCCCCCCCCCCCCCCCCGCGATGGACCCACCGATCAGTAACAACTATTATTCTTGACACGTTCAGGTCCATTCCATTTTGTTAGGGCTTTACATCATCAGCAGGGCTAGCTATGTGCTTTGCAAATAATTTACAAACTCAGTTACCATTTGTACGGATGACCACCATGGAACCACTAATTATGCCTTTGAACATTGACTCTGATACGAGCAAGCTATTTAATAAGCATCTCCATGCGTTACTATTATTATTGTTATTTCTTTCCTTTCTCAGACGTTATGTCTGGTTAAAAATGGAAAGTGACGCGGACCAACTGTACGGTATACGTTACATTGCATTTAGGAACTTTCGGGTAATTGAACATGTATCAATAACAGATTTCTGTAGTTGTATATATACGTTTGGATGTAGCTCTATTGCGTTGATGTACTGGTGGATATTGTGTGGTACGACTCCTGTAGTTGATAGTATAATTGGTATAATGTCAACTTTATCCTGATGCCACATGTTCTTGGCCTTCTCAGCCAGCTGGATGTATTTTTCAATTTTTACTCCTGTTTTCTTCTGTATATTTGTTGTATTAGGTATGGATATTTCGATTAGTTATGTTAATTTCTTCTTTTTATTGATGAGTGTGATGTCAGGTTTGTTATGTGGTGTTGTTTTATCTGTTATAATGGTTCTGTTCCAGTATAATTTGTATTCATCATTCTCCAGTACGTTTTGTGGCGCATACTTGTAAGTGGGAACGTGTTGTTTTATTAGTTTATGTGTATGGCAAGTTGATGATGTATTATTTTTGCTACGTTGCCATGTCTTCTGGGGTGTTCTGTATTTGCTAGTATTGTACATCCGCTTGTGTTGTGATCTATTGTTTCTATTTGTTGTTTGCAAAGTCTGCATTTATCTGTAGTGGTATTGGGATCTTTAATAATATGCTTCCTGTAATATCTGGTATTTATTGTTTGGTCCTGTATTGCAATCATGAATCCTTCCGTCTCACTGTATATATTGCCTTTTCTTAGCCATATGTTGGATGCGTCTTGATCGATGTGTGGCTGTGTTAGATGATACGGGTGCTTGCCATGTAGTGTTTTCTTTTTCCAATTTAATTTCTTCGTGTCTGTTGATGTTATGTGATCTAAAGGGTTGTAGAAGTGGTTATGAAATGGCAATGGTGTAGCCGATGTATTTATATGAGTGATTGCTTTGTGTATTTTGCTAGTTTCTGTTCGTTCTATAAAGAATTTTCTTAAATTGTCTACCTGTCCATAATGTAGGGTTTTTATGTCGATAAATCCCCTTCCTCCTTCCTTTCTGCTTAATGTGAATCTTTCTGTTGCTGAATGTATGTGATGTATTCTATATTTGTGGCATTGTGATCGTGTAAGCGTATTGAGTGCTTCTAGGTCTGTGTTACTCCATTTCACTACACCAAATGAGTAGGTCAATATTGGTATAGTGTAAGAATTTATAGCTTTTGTCTTGTTTCTTGCTGTCAATTCTGTTTTCAGTATTTTTGTTAGTCTTTGTCTATACTTTTCTTTTATTCTTCTTCTTATTATTATTATTTCTTTCTTGTCTGAGACGTTATGTCTGGTTAAAAATGGAAGGTGACGCGGACCTTGATCAAGCGTGACTTCCTTTTAACTGTACGGTGTATGTTACATTGCATTTAGGAACTTTCGGGTAATTGAACAAGTATCAATAATTACAGATTTCTGTAGTTGTATATATAAGTTTGGATGTAGCTGTATTGCATTATTATTATTATTATTATTATTATTATTTTCTATGGAAATGTGGGAAATCACATCCGTTAACGTTAGGGAAAGAGCGTCATTTGAAAACAAACATTTCACATTTAGCACTGTCAGGATGAACCACGCAGAACTAAAGTTGTACGAGAGATGACGTGCGTTAGGTGGAGCAACTTGCTGCGAGCAGTGACGTGTTTATACTGTATGCGCTGTTCACCAGACAGCGACTATTTGCTAGTGGAGTAACACTCACGAGACAGGCTCCATTGTACATTCGTGTACATATCGTATTTTCTTCTTGTGTTATTCTAAAACAGTGTGGCAGACGTGTGGATGCACAAACGCTGAATATTGGGAAACAGGTTCTCTCCTTCAACCATCGCCTTATAGAGGTCGTCCACGGACTCATCGTACTCCGGCTGCTGAGGAAGCTATTCTGTCGATCGTACACCATGATCCGCTGCGAAGTACACGCAGTATAGCAAGGCAACTGCGTGTCTTGCAACGAACGGTCGTTGAGGTACTGCACGAGCATGGTTTGCGTCCCTATGATTATTCTTTAACGCAACACCGGCACCTTGCTGACCGCCATCAGCGGAGGCGTTTCTGTGAATGGTACCAACAACAACAGGAAGCCAACGACGATTTCCTAAACGCTACAGGGTGAGTCTAGCTATTGGCACTAAGAACAACTCCTAAAGTATAATAAGAGCTGAAAAGTTAGTGGGTCAAAGGTTGCATGGGACAACGGTGGCCACAACATGACATTGGTTTTTTGTTGCTAGGTGGGGTCGCTTCAGTGATATGAAGGTTACCTTTTTTTTTTTTTTTTTGATGGGATGCTATAGTCTGGTACTCATTTGCTGTCAGCGGCTATCGAGACGAATCCAATGATGTGTAGCAGAAGGTCTTTGAAGGTCAACGAAGGTCAAAAAGGTGGCATGAACGTCCATTTAAAGAAGGTCTTCGAAGTGACGACCATTGGTATCAAAGCAGTGCTGCAATCTTCTTATTATGGAATGAGTTATATTCCGTATCACATCGGCACTAATTGAAGCACAAGTTCTGACAGTTCTCCCTCGTATATCTTCAGGTGTACTTGGAACGTCTTTATAAACAATGTCTTTTACCAATTCCCACAAGAAAAAAGAACAGAGGCGTTAAGTCTGGCGAACGAGCCGGCCACGACAAATTTCCTCTACATCCAATCCAACGATTTGGGTATTGTCTCTGCAACTCCCTTCTAGCCATCAGCGAAAAATGTGCCGGACACCCGTCGTGTTGATACCACATTCTGTTCCTCGTTCCTAAAGGTATTTCTCCCAATAACAGACCTAATGTTTCTTGCAGGAATGTGGTGTACTTCCTACAATTAAGATTCCCTTCGATAAAATAGGGGCCTATAATTCTGTCCTCCAGAATCCCACACCATACATTCACAGACCACGGTTTTTAATATGCAACTTGTAGCAGCCACCATGCATTTTCGGTTGCCCACTAATGCATGTTAAGGAAAATAACATTTCCATGGTTCGTGAATGTAGCCACGTCAGTAAAGAAAATCAAATTAATAAGCGTGTCATCCCTCTGAATCTGAAGTTGAGCCCATCAGCAGAATTCAATGCGACGCATACAATCCGTACCAGTAAATTCTGATATGGTAAGGATGATATTTATGGCGATGCAGAACACGAACAACACTATTCTGGCTCATGCTGAATTCCCTTGGGATTTGACACGAACTAACACAAGGATCTCGAACCACGGTGGCAGAAGTACCAATTTACATTTCCTCGTTAGTAACTTTCCTTTGTCGGATATGTTTCCGATGCGTTAAAGATCCAGTTGTTCTCAGTTTATCATACATATATTTAAATGTACGACGTGTAGGGTGAGTACGTTGAGGATATCTTTCAGCAAATAAGTCTCTAGCTCTCACTGAGTTTCGTTGGCATTCTCCGTAAATGAGAAGCTTATCGTCTTGTTCTTCGAAAGAATACAGCATTCACATTCGCTTGATTCGACGATAATAGTCTTACCGTTCCTTTTAGTGTTGTATTGCGAAACTGTCGAATGGTGTTTACATGTCAATGGCGCGTTACATGGATACACAATATTCAGCCAATATTTACTATTGACACGATATACGAGGGAGAATTGTCAAAGCATGTGCTTCGGTGTAAGTGCCGAAGTGATAAGGAATAACACTCAGTCCATGATGAGAAGATTGCACCACTTCACTGATACCGATCGTCATCAGCCCACATCTCGTGGTCGTGCGGCAGCGTTCTCGCTTCCCACGCCCGGGTTCCCGGGTTCGATTCCCGGCGGGGTCAGGGATTTTCTCTGCCTCGTGATGGCTGGGTGTTGTGTGCTGTCCTTAGGTTAGTTAGGTTTAAGTAGTTCTAAGTTCTAGGGGACTGATGACCATAGATGTTAAGTCCCATAGTGCTCAGAGCCATTTGAACCATTCTTTGATGGTCATCACCTCGAACAGCTTTTGTAAATGGACGTTCATGCCACCTTCTTGACCTTCGTTGACTTTCAAAGACCTTACTGTTACACATCATTGGATTATCTCGATAGTCGCTATCAGAAAATGAGTACCAAACTATAGCATCCCATATAAAAAACCAAAGTTGACCTTCACATCTCCGACGCGACCCCACTTAGCAACAAAAAACCAACGTCATATTATGGCCCCGTTGTCCCGTACAACATTTGTCCCACAGAATTTTCAGCTACTATCGTGCTTTCGGAGTTATTCTAGGTGGCAATGTTAGTGACTCGCCCAGTATAATATGGTCGGGTGAAGCAACGTTCACTCGAGAGGGTGTCTTCCATATGCACAATGCCCAACATTGGTGTGATGTTAACCTGCAAGTCAACCGCGACCATGGATATCAAGTTCGCTTTGTCATCATCGTCTGCGCCGGAATGTTGGGAGGCTGGAGTTAGGGTCCCAACCTGTTGCAAGACTTATTGACTCTACGAAGATATCATGTATTCCTCTCAAACTATTTGCCTGAAGCAATGGAAGATGTTCCACCTATGTTCGGAAGAGGTTATGGTTCACTATGATGGTGGACCTACACACTTCGAAATGAATGTGCGACGGCGCTTAGACAGACATTTCCAGGGAAGTGCCTCGAAAGGGCAGATGTATGGCCACTGTGCTCGCCTGACCTAAATCCCCTGGATTTCTTCTTCAGGAGACACTTGGAGGAGTACGTGTATTCTACTACGCCGAAACATGAGGAACAAATGACAGTGCGTGTTCATGCTTCTCTTGTATTGGTGGATACAGCAACGTTGCGAAGAGTCCAGAGCTGTATGACCCACCAGTTGCGCAGTGTTTGGACGTTCTGTTGGGTCGCTTTGAGCATCTGATCTGAGGACAACGTATTGTTTTGTAAACGTCATTCAGTCATCAATATGAAAATTATTATTGTCACTGGTTGTTAACGTGCTACATCTGAGCGGACGTACTGCATGTAGTACAAATGACTAATAGATGTTGAGTTATTTAATTGTGCAACATCATCTTTAATTTCTCGAAACTGATACTGTTTTTGTAGTTACTCTGTCGTATGACAGGTCAGTTGTTTCAACTCTCTATTTCTGATTTGTTCGACAACGTTACAAAACATTGTACGGTGTAAATGTCGGTTATGTGTGGCTTAGGAAACAGTGTGTACTACAGTATGAAATGGTAGAATGAAATTAGGAAATAAAAAAAGTAAGCCTCGAACGAGAAACGAACCCTCGGCCTCTTGGATGCTAACCCGAAACACTATCCTCTACACCAACTACACAGCACAACACGCACATCCTGAAAGAGAAGTTACCGAATTTATGATTATAGGGTTGCCAGATTGCCAATCTGTACCGCCCAATTACTGCCGGAAATATGTGCAGGACGAAATTTTGTGGCAAACGTTTTTGTACTGCTAATATGTGAGGAATCACGCTGAGAAGTCCGAGTGCGCGAAGTTTTCTTCAACCAGTAGAATACTTGCAGCTCGCGGATGTAGCCAAACCACGTCCTTTGTCCAGTCCAGAAACAAATAGAACTGTATCCTTCAAGTTGCACAACAGTACAGGATTTAGAAAACTTATCGAAATCAAAAATATGTTACATTATGTAAGAAAATGACATAGGAATGAGACATGTGAGACATAAATATTTCTCAAAAAGCCCAATTCAGTTATTTCATGTTACCTTCATCGGAAACACCACCGCTTCTGAGAATAGTTGAAATTTTAGCTGGTCAAAGGACAAAGTATTTCTGTGGATATAGTTAGAACTACGTGCTTCTGGACTTTCAGGTATCTCGCTGCGCTTTACAACAGAAGGGCCGCAGTCCCTTTGCCAGCCTATACATCCCGCTCACTGTGAACGGCAGCTCGGAGAGCTGCCGCACGGCCCGCTGGTATTTCTGCCGCACCACAGTGCAGTCCAGCTGGCGACGAAGCTATTTAGCTTCCACCACAGCCCTGGACCTAATTAAATGTTGGTGCTGTGTGGAATACTGTGGATATTTCTCTAGCAGTTCTCCACTTGTTTGATTCGTAGAAATACCGTGTTTGTGAATACTCTGTCTGTCTATATAGCATGAACGCAAAGCCAGCAACTAAATTTAGAAAGCCTATTATCCAACATTTTCTGAATAGTTTGACGTAATAAATCCGTTGCCTCCGGTGGTTTGTTACAGAGTAAAAGAATTTTGTTTCATTTAATACAAGCATTTACTTTTGTATCAGCAGTGCACTGAAATTATCTGCACCGGTGCATAGGAGGGCGTTCAACATGTAATGCAATACATATTTTGTTCCGAAAGCTGGTCGGTTTTATTCAGGATTCCAATATACCATATTATTGAAACTTCCTGACCGATTAAAACTGTATGCCGTACCGAGACTCGAACTCGAAACCTTTGCCTTTCACGGGCAAGTGCTCTACCATCTGAGCTACCCAAGCACGACTCACGCCCCGTCCTCACAGCTTTACTTCTGCTAGTAACTCGTCTCCTACCTTCCAAACTTTACAGGAGCTCTCCTAGTAGAGCACTTGCCCGCGAAATGCAAAGGTCCCGCGTTCGAGTCTCGGTCCGCCACACAGTTTTAATCTGTCAGGAAGTTTCATAAGAGCGCACATTCCGCTGCAGAGTGAAAATCTCATTCTGGTACCATATTATTTCCCACACTTTTGGCTACAAAGCCGTATTTTTTATCGTAATCGCCGTTCAATACGACGATCTTACGCCATCTTACCAGGAGGGTCTGTATGCACTAATGGTACCACTCTACGGGACGACGTGGGAGCTAACGTCTTGCTGCATCAATAACATCCCCATCATCCACGTAGTGCTTCCCGTGGAGTGCATCCTTCGTTGGGCCAAACATATGGAAGTCGAAAGGTGCAAGATCCGGGCTGTAGGTGGGTGAGGAAGAGCAGTCCTATGAAGTTTTGTGAGCTCCTCTCGGGTGCTCACACATGCGTTGTTTCATCGCCTGTGACGATGTTCCACAAAAAGTTATCATGATCAGGCTCGTAACGCTCAAGCAATTTCCGACCGATGGTGCTTCGTTGTTCTTTACGGTTTCCGGTTAGGTGGTGAGGAACCCAGCAGGGACACGCACTGAGTACCCCAATTGGTGCACGAGTGTGTAAGCACTACCAACAGAGAATCCGGTTGCGCAGCGAGGTGTCTGGTTGTCACCCCTCGATCACCTCGAATGAGAGTGTCTGCACGTTCCAAGACTGCACGAGTCACAGCTGTGTGCAGCCAGCCGATACGCAGGACACTGGACAGACTTGCACGGCCTTGTGGCAATGATAACAGACTTATCGCCCAACGACTCACCGTGCTTTTGTTCACTTCCATGTCTCCGTAGACATTCTGCCGGTACCTATGAATATCTGCGATGCACTGGCTTTCCGCCAAAAGATACTCAATGACAGCTTGGAACGCACCTCCGTTACAGACGCTATTTTGCCGGCCGGAGTGGCCGAGCTGTTCTAGGTGCTACAGTCCGGCACCACGCGACCGCTGCGGTCGCAGTTTCGAATCCTGCTTCAAGCATGGATATGTGTGATGTCCTTAGGTTAGTTAGGTTTAAGTAGTTCTTAGTTCTAGGAGACAGATGACCTCAGCAGTTAAGTCTCATAGCGCTCAGAGCCATTTGGACCATTTGAACAGACGCTATTTTGAAGGCTACGTAGAGCATCGCTACCTGTCGGAGCTTCATGAAACCATAGGGGCTGAAGTATCAACATTCCACAATTTCCCACAGCACATTCCGCATTTTCCAACTTACATCAGGTGAGAAAAGAAGATGTATTCATTACTTACTTACTGAACGCCTCTCGTCAACATCCACAGCGTCTGCTGTATGTCTTGTTTGGAAAGAAACTCACTACATTCACTCAGCGTACTCGCTGTTGAAGATAATTATGCCCACTTTACTCTGTACCTTGAAGCCTGCATTCAAAGCTGCTCAGAAATGTGTCGGGTTTCATTTTCCGGCAGTATTAGTTGCACGTTAACAGAGACACACCAGAGTAGTCAAGTTTACTAATTAAGGGGTGGCCGATACGCAACTCGTATATGGGTTCACTGCATGAAAAGAAAGAGTGGCAGAACTACGGGATCATGAGCTGTTCCTGCAGAGACGGCAACCACATCAAAATATCCATGCATGTGTACACCGGCGCCTACGAGAATCCGGATTGATTCTAACTACGTTAGAGCAGGAGACACAGGCTATGCTATGTATGGTGTGGAAGAGAATGTGTTACACGCTTATTGGTGATAATAGTACCAACAGTAGTCGCCAGGTTGCGTGATCTCTGAACATAGCTCAAACAACTGTTTTTACACTCTTACGTAAACGAAACTTGCACCCTTGTCTTCCACAGAAGCTGGAGTCATTGCATTCATTGCAGCCAACAGTCTCCCATGTCTTTCCATGGCTGCTACAACGTTCTTCTTTCTTTCTTTTCCGCAGCGTTTATCCCGACTAGTATGGAATCTACTTTTTCAGAATTTGTCAACATTTGTTTTGTTATTTACCTCTGTAACCGGATGCACTTTCTCACGCCACAGTGGTCATGGTAACCTTAGGGAGGGAAGTCGTATGCGCATCCGACGGTGAATCGTTCAAACTGTGTTGTGCGTGATATCGTATTTTAAGTGTGTGCGTACGGTGTTTACTGAAGCGGAATATGGGGACCAGCGCAGCCTATGCCTAAACGAGAGTGGTAAACCCCTGAAAACCACACACAGGCTGGCTGGTGTACCTTCCCACGGTCGTTAATCCTCCGCGTGGATTAGATCCGCGTCTGCTTCACCTCCCACTCTCGCAAGTTAACGTATTTGCGTTAAGCCGTATGAGCCAGTCTGATGATTCCTACAACAACGTGCAATAAACCACCTTTCCTTTGTTTTGTCGTGTTTGCACACAATGCTATGTTTACAAGAGACTGCATGGTCAACGCCGGCCGCGGTGGTCTAGCGGTTCTAGGCGCTCAGTCCGGAACCGCGCGACTGCTACGGTCGCAGGTTCGAATCCTGCCTCGGGCATGGATGTGTGTGATGTCCTTAGGTTAGTTAGGTTTAAGTAGTTCTAAGTTCTAGGGGACTGATGACCACAGCTGTTAAGTCCCATAGTGCTCAGAGCCATTTGAACCATTTTTTTGCATGGTCAACAGCAGGAATAGCCGCCATTTATAGGATTCCGAAAACCGACACGAACTATTGCGTCGACACTATCGCCACAAAGCCACTATAAATTTACAGGCAACACTGACCAAAAAAAAAAAAAAAAAAAAAAAAAAAATAGCAGAACCAAAAAACCATTATATAGAGTAAAGAACTTTCGGGAGCTTTCGGGCATATATTTGTGTAGATAACATTGGTAGATCACAGGTTAATGTGAACGTTGTATACGCTATTGCAGCTGTGAAATGCTAGTACATTAATAACTGGTGTGCCGCCAGAATGTTGAATGCAACCGTGCAAATTTGCATGCATTGTGATGCACAGCCGGCCGTGGTGGTCGTGCGGTTCTAGGCGCTCCAGTCCGGAGCCGCGCTGCTGCTACGGTCGCAGGTTCGAATCCTGCCTCGGGCATGGGTGTGTGTGATGTCCTTAGGTTAGTTAGGTTTAAGTAGTTCCAAGTTCTAGGGGACTGATGACCACAGCAGTTGTGTCCCATAGTGCTCAGAGCCATTTGAACCATTTTGTGATGCACAGATGGTGGATGTTGGTTTGTGGGGAGAGTTCCATGCCTATTGCACTTGCTCTGTCGATGCAGGGACGATCAGTGCTGTTTGTGGTTGACGCTGGAGTTGTCGTCCGATGATGTCCCATACGTGCTCGATTAGAGACAGATCTGGTGATGGAGCAGGCCAAGGCAACATGTCGACACTCTGTAGAGCATGTTGGGTTGCAACAGCGGTATGTGGGCAGAAGTTATCCAGTTGAAAAACACATCTCGAGTGCTGTTCATCGACAGCAGAATAGCAGGTCGAATCACCAGAATGACGAACAAACTTTAGTCCGGGTGCGTTGGATACCCACAGGGTGCTCCTGCTTTCATACGAACTCTACCGCAGACTGTAACTACAGCTGTAGGTCCAGTGTGTGTAGCACCCAGACAGGTTGCTTGCAGGCGCTCAACTGTCCTCCTAGCCAACACCCCGCCATCGCTGCCACCGAGACAGAACCAGCTATCATCAAAAAGCGCAACAGACCTCCACGATGTCTTTCAATGAGCTCTCGCTTGACACCACCAAAGCGGCAAACGGTGGTAGTTTGGTGTGAGTAGAATGCGCGTAACTGGGTGTCCGGTTCGGAGATGTCCTTGAAGTAACCTATTTGTAACACTTCGTTGTGTCGCTGTGGTTCCAACGGCTGCTAAGATTGCTGCTTCGATGCAATACGGTGCACTAGAGCCGTACGCCGAATGTTACGGTCTTAGTTATCGGTAGTGCGACGTTGTCGTCCAGAACCCGGTCTTCTTGCGACCTTACATTCTCGTGACCAGTTGCTACATTTGTGCCAAGACTTACTGAAACATCACAGAAGAAACATTCAGTTTTTCATAGTCCTATTACACGACCTCGTTCATACTGAGAGAGGTGTTGATAATTGCGTCTTCGTCACTTTAAAGTCATTCTGGAGTAACAACAGACCAATCCCAAAGGTAACTAATGCTGACGAGCGTTACAGTGCGTATTTAAAGCAAACCTGATTATCATCGTCATAGAGGTTCTACTACTGCCACTGTTACGTGACTGACGTGAAATGTGTATAGACATCATCTTTAGAATGTAGGAACACACCTACCAACTTTCGTTTATGTCACACAACTCCTCCTTGGCGTTACGATTTTTGTTCCGTTAGTGTAATATTTGATTTGTCTTTAGGCGATTTCCTATAAACAAATCGGAGTTTCGTTTACAAAGTTACTACTACATGCCCTGCCACAGTACCTATAATATATGCCGCTAATAATTTGACAGCTTATGTAATTTCAACTTGACAGATAGCCGGCACTGTTTCACCTGGTGTTAGAAACGACACTGATGTACATTTTGGACAACGGATTTGGTAGCATTGGACCTTCTGGTTGACTAGCTCGGTTAGCAGACATGAAGCGTATGGATTTCTTCTTCTGGAGCATGTGCTGAGCCTAGTTAACGAGAGTTCGTTCGATCCTGAAATGGATATGATTCTATGACTGTTTCTGCCGTGGAAGTAATACTCCAAACAGTTGGGATTTTTGTCTGCCCGATGATGTTAGAGAAATGGCAATGGAAAATCGTTCATTGCGCGAAGTTCATCCTTCTTGGCACTGCCCGTGGTGCCAGCGGCCCAAAGACGTAAACAGTTCACGCCCAATTGAAGAAGGTGCTGTAGTTAGCACGTGGTGCATAACCATGGGAGCTGGCTGCCGAGGGACGAGGCCTACGAGTAAGAAAGCTTGTATATCACAGCACATGACACTGCAGGCTTAACAAGGGTCAGCAGACGTCTCCGTCGGAGAAGGAGTAACTATTTCAGACAATAATTGTTAAATGTGCTTTTAAATGTATGCAAGCACTCGATAGTACACGAAAAAGTTAAGGTCTTTAGAGGGTACTTTTCAATGACATTCATTTCCTGTGGACCCGGCACAGAGCCGAGTGTGCCCAAAGTATGATGGAGAAGCACTCTACTGTGATCTCAAAAGTACGTAATGAAGCCCGTATTTGCGGTGGGCCACAGGCGACGGATTGGTGACGTCAGCGCCAGGGACACCGCAAGACCGCTGACCAAGCAGGACAGGCACACCGATGGAGCCCGACATAGTCTCGCGCGAGGACAAACAAGGGCTGCGTGACCACACTGGTGAGTCCACACAGGAGAAGCAGCTCACAACAGCAGAGCCTTCCCAGACCACCAGCGGGCAGCTAGATGTTTGCCAACAATGGCGATAGCGAACGAGCGGCTGCACGTCCCTGGAAGGGAACCAGAGGTCTCGAGAGTGGAAAGCTGAAGCAAGCCATCCATCGAGGTGGTTCTCTGGATGGGAAGTGCTAAGTCCACGGTATCGGACTTGGCACCAGCAGCAATGCTGCAGCAAGCAGCATCATAGGATGACTGGTTGAGCCATGTAGACTCTTAGACTCATGGACTGACGTAGCTGCTTCCTCAAGACTGGTGGCTGGTAGACTGTGGTACCTTTAACTAAACATGAGAGTTACTTATAATGGCTTGCTGCATACTTGTTTAGCTATTTCATTAGTTCCAGTCCTGTAAGTCACAATAGGGCTGTTGCTTGGATGTGAAGTAACCGGACCACCGAGGCTGCAGTGGCTCTGCCTTCCTGCTACCATCAGTGATTTTTCAAGTTTGGTTCCGTCCTGGGATGTCACAACCACCTGGCATCGTAATGCTGTTCGTCTTGCACCAGTACCCCACAATGCAGTAATGTCTGTCACCTCTGGTCTGACCTGCTTACGCGTCCCGTGCATTAGCCGAGTCTGATAGCTTAATGTCTGCAATTCCAGGTTCCTCACGTAGTATCAGATCGTAAAAAGTGTGAGAAACTGATTCGTGTACGCCAAAGAAAGCTATTTTCGCAAGAATAATACCGAGACAGGCATCAAAACACTATAATTTCATTGTCTCTAAATATAAAAACGGTATCCCCACAAAATCCGAAACTGCTACAGATGCTAGAGTATTTTGATGAGTATAACAAATATGTATAAAATAATGACGAAGTTCGTTAATTGTGAGTCCAGTAGCTTGACTCTTGTAATGCTTTATCTTGACACTTTCAGAGAGATGCAAAACGCAATAGTAGTTCATTAGCACCTGTCCTGTGGTCAGTGTCACGTGTTTCACAAGAGTTTTATATAAGACATTCGACTGCAATCCAGACATAAACTTCACTTGAGGGAGCTTCATGATCACTTTACATCAGCACTCAAATCAATTAATTATTCGGTAAATCGGTGTAAGGGTTGCCTTAAGGCCTGTACAAGTCTGCTTGTTCCTGGGTCTCAGTGACGTTTCTTTAGAAAAAATTATGAGTATGATCTGTGGTATAAAGTCTATACTAACGAATTGAAATTCGTGGACTACTGACATTACAAGCACCTCATAGTCTACATATAAAGAGCGAATAATATCTGACTAAAATACAACGCTGAGAATGATAAAAGGAATTAAAATTGTAGTTGTAACGATAAAGAATAATCGTCATATTTCTAGGGTCGGTGTGTGACTGCAGAAGCAATGTAGACTCGCACTTAGAACTATAACGTGAAAAATTATTTTAATAGCTTTTGTAATATATCTCCTTTCTAAAATGGACTAAAAAGTATAAAATAATTTCTTCTAGAGCCATAAAGATTCTTAACCCCACACAGTCTTGGAAATTTGTGCTTGTAGTTTCTTAATAGCTATGAAAACACTTGGAGAATTTAAAACGAAATACGTGGGTCGCATGCAGTTGGTAATATTAAGGAAGTGAACTATTCATGTCTCATCCAAGAAGTACTGTATGCTCCCCACGGTTTTTGTTTAAAATTCTACACGCATTTTCATAACTATTAAAAATTCAAAAACACAGTTTTTTAGAACTATCTTTATGGGGTTAGAAGTATCTATGGCGTTATAAGAAATTGTTTTACGCTTTTCAGTTCGTCTTAAAATGAGTTACATTAGCGATCTAGTAGACTTAAGAGCATTCAAAAATGAGTAATAAACGACAAGTGCCAGCGCTGATACTTCGTAACTAAATGGAAAACCAATCTGGAGTAACAGTTTCGTAAATTACAGTACACGTACTAAAAAAATAACTGGTATATAACAGCTACTGCGGAAGATTACCATCCAAACAAACGCAAATGCACGAGTATACAACTGAATTTAATTAATCTCATCGACTTTTCTTCTATTTTTCCAGTATTAGCAGTTCATTTCTTCTACATAGATATACCACAAATTAATAAATCATGCCTGACTTATTTTGTCAGTGCCCAAAGCTGTAAGAGGCGGTGTAAAATAAAAGCAGCGCATAGGACAGTGCAATCAGCGTTGGGGAAAATGACTTAGAAAATTAAAATTGAGTAGAACAGAAAAATAACCGTCTTCAGTATGTCGCGTCTTGCAGTTCTCAAATACTGAAAGGAAAAGCATTTTTTAATGTTTAACAACAAAGTTACTATTCACTTACTGGCTGAATGGTTTGGGGCTTTGCCAATTTCACAAACTACCTGCTACAGAGGATAAAGTTTTTTATGAGCTGGTAACAAAGGTGTATCCTAAATAAGGTTCGTAAGTAGTAACCACATAAACCATTTTACGACTGATACCTTTAGTTTTGATATTAGTCACATCCACTCATAACAAATTTTGTTCTCCATAATAGGTGGCTTGTGAAACGCGAGTCAGCCAGCCAGTAAGTAAATAGCTGCTTTGCTGTTAAATATTTAAAAATGTCTTTTCTTCAACAGAAAAATAACGCACATCGTGCAATCCAATCTCTGAACTACACGTACAGTAGGTGTCTCCAGGAGAAACAAGTAGATGAATATTCAGAATATGATGAAACAGAGAGTAATAACCTACTCGAAAAAGTAAACTGAAATTCTTCCAGAAATAAGATAATTACAGTTCAGAATGCAGGCTGTCTCATGCGACTTCCACTACTCGAATCTTCTCGTCTATTAAAGCCAGTTAACAGTGTCATGCGGAAGAAAGGCTTGGACAAGTTTCGTACACGTCATCTTCAGCCGCAAAGATTCACTAAGGAGAACTGTGCTTCTTTGGTACGTTTTCCAGCTTTTGTAGATCATTTCTCTACCCCCGATTCCCCTCTAAGCAAAATATTAAAGAATGCATTTTCAGCCCTTCGTACCTCTGTTTCTCACTCACTTCCGCGTTTCAGCTGTTCCTTTAACATTACCACAAGTTGTTCACACATGCAATCGTGTGGTGTGCTGTGTATGTGTGCACGATGCAACCTCCCTTTGCTATCAGTGTGTTAGAACAGCTACATACAGACAGGTATAGAGTAAATGCAAGTGTATACCAATATAGTTACGGCAAACAATATTCCTTTTAATTACTTTTTTTCCACAATTGTCAGTTTCTGTCAATTACTTTTTCAGATCTTCACTCGCTCTACACAGTAAGATACAAGACTAACTAACAAATCATACGTGGCGAAATTTTTCAGGTCCACAAGGCTGTAGAAGACAGGTGTAAAACAGATCAGTGGCATATGAGTAGATTTAGGAATGCAGTCAGCATTGTCGGGAAAAAAGTTGAAAACTGAAACAAAGTGGATGAGAAAAATAAGAGCCTCGTTTTCTCCAGTCGCTGAACCACAAGCACTGTAGGAATATTAAGGAGTAACAAATGCAGAGAGAATGAAAAATGATGAAATCGAAGCATGGAATCTAGTTGAAAGTGTAAGCTAATGTTCACCCCGAAATAAGTCAAATATATGTGGGAATGTAAGCTTTCCCACATGAGCTCCACTGTTCGCATCTTCTAGTATAATAAAACCAATTACAGGCGATATCTAGAAGAACCTTTTCGACAAGTTTCTTACCCGTCATATTCAGAAAGGAAGATTTTATCAATTAAGCTCATGTTCATCTACATCTGTGTACATCGAAGCCACCATATGGTACATGGCGGGGGGATACCTTCAACCACTATTAGTCATTTTCTTTTCTGTTCCGCCGGCCGGAGTGGCCGAGCGGTTCTAGGCGCTTCGGTGTGGAGCCGCACGACCGCTACGGTCACAGGTTCGAATCCTGCCTAGGGAATGGATGTGTGTGATGTCCTTAGGCTAGTTAGGTTTAAGTAGTTCTAAGTTCTAGGGGACTGATGACCTCAGCAGTTAAGTCCCGTAGTGCTCAGAGCCGTTTGAACCATTTTTCTGTTCCATTCGCAAATAGAGCGAGGGGGAAATGTCTGTCTATGCGCCTGCGTACGAGCCCTAATTTCTTATATCTTCGTGATCTTTACATGAAATGTACTTTGGCTGCAATAGAATCGTTCTGCGGTCAGCACGAAATGCAAGTTCTTTAAGTTTTCTCAGTGGTATTCCTCGGAATGAGCGTCGTCTTCCGTCTAAGGATTCCAATTTGAATTCACGAAGCATGATGTTGACCGTACACACCGGTAACAAATCTACCTGCACGTCGCCAAACTAATTCGGTATCTTTCCTTAATACTACATGGTGAAAAACCCGAACACTCAATCAGTACTCAAGAAAGGGTCACACTAGTGCTCTATAAACAGCCTCCTTTCCATACGAACCACACTCCAAAAATTGTCCTAATAAACTGACGTTGACCAGTGGCCCTCCCTTCTACCGTCTTTAAGCTATCGGTCAATTTCACATAGCTTTCCAACGTTACGCCTGTATATTTAACCGACGTGACTACGTCAAGCAGCATACCATTAATGCTGCATTTGAAAAATGCGGGATTGTTTCTCCTGCTCAGAAGCATTGACTTACATTTCGCTACATTTAGACCAACTGTCACTCACAAAAAAAACTATAAACTTAGTATAAGTCATCTTCCATCCTCCTACAATCACTCATCTATAACATCTTACCGTACAACAGAGTCACCAGCCAAATTGCCGCAGTTTCCAGCTCACTCTGTCCGTCAGATAAATTGTGTGTACCGAAACTAAGAGCGGTCCTATCACACTTCCCTGTGGATTCTGACGATACCCTTGCCTCCGATGAACACTCGCCTTCGATGACAACGCGTTTAGTTCTATTACTTGAGAAGTCCTCGAGCCACTCACATATCTGGGTTTATTGCGTATGCTCATACCTCCGTATCAGTCTGTATAGAACTGATGTCTTGTAATATGAAATCTGCCTGTTGCCCTTCACCGAGCGAGGTGGCGCAGTGGTTAGCACACTGGACTCCCATTCGGGAGGACGACGGTTCAATCCCACGTCCGGCTATCCTGATTTAGGTTTTCCGTGATTTCCCTAAATCGTTCTAGGCAAATGCCAGGATGGTTCCTTTGAAATGGCACGGCCGACTTCCTTCCCCGTCCTTCCCTAATCCGATGAGACCAATGACCTAGCTGTTTGGTCTCTTCCCCCAAACAATCCAATCCAGTCCTGTTGCAATTCATCCATTGTTCGCAGGATATCATACGAGATAAGGACAAGCTTATTTTCACACGAGCGATGCTCTTTAACGACGTCCTGATTTGTGAGCAGAAACTTTTCCGTCGCAAGAAAAATTACTATATTCGAATTGTGAATATGTCCAAGAATTATGTGGGAAACCGATGTTCGTGTCTGTGTAGGGCCTTCTGGATTTAAATATATAAGCGGTTTTTGTACTGATAATCCCTCTCCAAGCCAAACGTGACAGGAATGAATTTTCCGCCACCTGTTTCCCCCTCACTTACGAGTTTCCGTAGTCACTCTGACATTACCACAGGGCCTTACGCGTATGCTGTCGCGTGACTGTACATGGAGACCCGGTGTTGCCTCCCTTTGATATCAGTTTATTCGTGACATCAGCGCCGTTACTGCGAACCAGTACCCGCTGCAGAATTTCCCCTTATTTAACACGCGGTAAATTTTTTTTCGGCCAGCAGCTGCAAGTGATTTTTAGCGAAAAGCCGGCCCCTCTCTGCGCTGGCGCACGTCACGGTGAAATGCCACTGACAGGCCGCACCTGGCTGATTCGGACAGCGCAGTGTATTAAAATTTACAACAAAATAATCGCCGGCGTTATTATGCGGCGCTCCAGTCCCAACAAAGTTAATTCAGTGTTAAATATTTATGGAGTAATTACGCGTGTACGGTAATTTTAGCTACGAGCCGTGGACGGGCTCTGCTTGCGCGGACCGCAGTCAGAAGCCAAACATGTAATCTCGCCACAGAGTCTACGCGGTTTGTTGGAATTATGTTATTTTATTCTGTTTTCTGTGGTGGGCTCTGTCTTTCGGTTGGCGCTCTGCAGTACCCTTTTGACCTCACGTATTTTGTTTTCCCATTTATTGCGCATTCTCAGCGTTAGTGATGCAATGCCTAGCAGTTTTGCTTCATGTTTTCAGTTTATTATGACTTTTTTTTTAACAGTGTCGTGTTTTTATAGTTCTTGACAGTCCGAATCCGTAGCTGGCGGTCAGATAGTCAGTCTGTCATGCCGGCGATCTAGGTTCAACTTGCGATTCCGCCATGGATTTTTTCCTTTGGGGAAGTACTGAAACGGCATGTTCTCAGATTAGTGCGGCCAACAGAGGTGCTACTTGACTGAGAGGCAGCAGTTCAAACATCCAGGAAACAGCCAACAGCCGGGTCAGCGCTGCCTAGACCCGGTACCATTCCGTGTCGCATCCTAGTAGTGCCATACGGCAGATAACGACGCAGTGGACGGCGGAATCGCTTCGTCCTCTAGGCTTGATCGCAGAGCATAGAAGCTGTCTGTATCACTAAAGAAGCGTTCCTTGACACCCGTAGGACGAACTTACTTTGTCACGTGATGCAGTACAGCCACGCTGAGCGACAAGCGATCGCAGAAAGTGCCTTAGGGGACAGCCGTGATGTCATGTACGAGAAGCTTATGGAATAGTTGTCAGCCCTGCAGGAGTCAGCGAAAAATTTGAGCAAAGTGCGGTGGTCCTACAAGGATCAGCTTTGAGCCAATAGCTATTCAATCTGCTCGTGAACTGCGCCGTAGAACACCTAGTAAAACCGATTCCATAGACATAGTTGTACCAGCAGCAACTCTACTAGGAATTTAAGAAAATCTTAATGCTTGGCTAACGGTACTACAAGGTAGAGGACTTAAAGAAGGAACAGGAAGGAGCGCACATCATCCGTCCAAAAAGTTCCAAGACTGATTTCATTCATAGCGTATTAGCGACGTCAGCGCAGTAACTACCCGGGCAGCTGCAACTAGCAACTGTAAACAACGTGTACACGTTCGATCAGTCAGTTGTGAGCAAAGAGAGTTAAGCAGAGGACGCGCGACCATAGTGTGTCACAAATAGCAACTGAGCAACAACTCTAATCAAGACATTCTCAAAACTGTTCCGAAGAAGTGAAAAGTGCATTCAAAGCTTGTCCCATATACTTTGTCATCTAGACAAAAGAACGCCGCAAGGGAACTTTTCGCAAACTGACTGAAATGGAAAACATGCTAAGTTCTTTTCTGAAAAAAAAGGCCATAAGGATGAGAAGACTTGGTGATATCACTACGAACTTACCACAGAACGACAAAGTACAGAATGGGTCTCTGATATTTCGCCAACAGCGAAGAACGTGTGAATGCGTCACATAAGTCGAACGAAATCCATAAGAAGGACTCTTTTGACTATTTCACATAGTTACGTGGTTGTATGGACGTCCTTGAACTATACTCAAATGTAGGAGAAGTGGTAGATAATGTAATCCAGCTCCGAAAATTTTTGGACTGATGGGTTATGTATTCAAACTTTTCAAGAAGGTCCACCAGTCATAAACCGAAATACATTCAGACAACGCCCAGTTAAAGTTCCTCGGACGGGAATAACGTCCACAGTTTCTAAGAATAGGCATATTAAAAAACTTATATAAACTGGGTTGTGGGAAAGGAGGGCACTAACAGGAGTTACTTGGAATGCTAAACTGTCTATCGAAGACAAAGGAAATACATACAAACTAGTGATACGACCAGCTCTAAATGTACGCGTCAGGATGTTGGGCGACTCGCTAATCAGAAAAACGGAAGCTCTAGGTAACAGAGACAGCCATGCCACGGTTCCTGTAGGAGGCAGAGCAAGGAGCAAGTGCATCGGACGCTCGTATAAGGTAGCAAACATAGTGGGAAAGCTTCAAGAGAATCAGCTACGCTGGTACGAGCATGTGATGTGCCTTTAACCCTGACATAAAGGAAATAACAAGTTGACCTGGCCGACCGCAAAGAAGGTGGAAAATGAGGTACGTAAGAAGAAGTCGAGAATACGAAATGAGTAACAGTTCTAATGGAGAAGGTGATGGAATGTGGAAGCAAAAGTGTGAAAGATAAGTAAGTCGAGGGTACGCAAATTACGGCAGGTGGGACACTGGGCTGAATGGAATCGGACTCAGATATCTATCCCAAAGAAACAGCAGCACAGAGTACGAAGTAAAAATCCCGCTGCAAATATTTTTAATTGAATGTATTGGCTTTTGGCAGCAAACGTTAATTATTACAGCTAAATTTTAAAGACATTGCTGTTTCGTACCTATATAAAAGACAAATTAAGTCTTTGACATGTCAGAGCTTTATAGCTGCTTTTTGTTGATAACGAACTATTAAACTGATAATGTTGAGGTTGTTCTCACTTATTAATGTCTCAACGTGTGTTTACAGGCTATGGAAGGCAAGAACGAGCATTTCCGACATATTATGCTGTTTTACTACCACAAGGGGAAAACCGCCTCACAATACCGGCAGATGATTTGTGGCGTATCCGGGGAAGATGCAGTAACAACTCGGGCATGTCAAACATCGTTTAATCGATTTCGAGCTGGGAATTTCGCCCTAACAAACAATCCTCGGATGGCCAACGGTGGTGGACGTGGAACGGCTTAACGACACGACATTCAACAATTCACGAATGACAAAGCGGATGTTGGCACTGAATCTTAATGTCGCTCGTGCTACTGTAGCCAGGAACTTTAAGAAAGTGTGGTTACGTTAATATTCGCGATGTATTTGTTCCTGATGAACTGTGTGAAGCGAATGTGATTCAATGCTTGTCCACCTGACACTAATTGTTCAGATGCAGTCAGAATGCTCTTTCCCTGGAACGGCCTGCAACTGGAGATGAGAAGCGGATCGTTTACAACAACGCTCGGAAGAGTCAATCGTAGCGCAAGACAGGGCAGCTACCACTATCGATTTCTAAACCACGGCTGCAACCGAGAAAGGTTGTGCTACGCATCTGGTGGAATCACAGAGGTGTCGAAATTCTTCTGAATGAGGCTGTCACTTCTGAGAAATACTGTTTGCAGTTGGATCGTCGCAAGACAGACATTGATGAGGAACGACTGGATTTGGTACGCGCTGTCGTCATTCATCACGACTACGCCAGACCACACGGTGACTCGTCAAGAGGTGCATTCTTCTCAATGGGATATGTTGCCCAAGCTGCCGTATTTGCCGGATATTGCTACTTTCGACTTTCATCTATTGAGTATCCTGCATAATATCCTGAATGACAAGCGCCTCACCTCCTTGGGGAACTGCAGACTGAACCTCGAAGAGTTCATGAACCTGAATACTACTGCATTTTGGAAGAGTGGCATTTATGAGCTCCCAAAAAATGGTTATATACTGTCGACAATAACAGTGTATACAGCAGGAAATAAATAGGTTATATACACAAACCGATTCTGCATATTTAGTTATACTGTACACTACTTCGTGTGTGAAGTGTGTAAAAAGACACACTGGCAACGACTCTGTCGTGACTGTGCTGCGGGGATGTGTGCTCCCAGGCGTTCTTTGTGTTTGCACTGTAACGAAAAGCGAACGAACTTACGAGAAAACCCAGTATTTGTTGTGTAATCACCATGTCATAGAATTTCTTAAAAATCATAATAATTGACGTCGTCTGTACTATTTATTACAACACCCACGATTGTAATGTCGCCGTTCGGTCGTTTTCAAGTGATTGCATGTGATGAAAACACAGCAGTTAACAATAACAATGAAATGATTGAGATTACTTGTTTTTTTTTCCACTTTTTGGTATTACAATGTTTCCAGCATCTGTAATCACTCGAAAATGACGTAAGGACGAAATTGCAACCGTGGATGCTGTAGAAAACAGCACAGTCGATAGCAAATATGATGTCGTTTAAATAATTTTATTGATACGAGGATATTCTGACAGCAGGAAAAAATACACAGAAGCTGACGTGCACAGCAAAGTTTTACGACTGCAGGAAACCCGCCTGTTTTGGCACATTAGGAAATATTCAGACAGGGGGGACGGTGTAGTTACCCTGGCCAGCACACGCCGCCGCTAATAGACATTGTGCGGCCATAGTTTGCGCTGGCGCGTGCCACCATAGAGCGGTGTTTGCGGTCCGCTCGCTGTTTGGCGTGGCTCAAGTTGAGGACCGCTCGGGGCGACGCGCTAATTGGAAGGCGGCGGCGGCGGCTGTGGCACGCAACAGCCCCCGGCGCGCCTTGTCGGAGCCACGACACGGCAGCCCCCGCGCGCGTGCCCTTGATCAGCCGGGCCCCATCCCGCGCCGCCTCTGCCCAACGTACACACAGTGCACCGCTCTAACCCCCCCCCCCCCCCCCCTGCCCGTTCCAGCTGAATCCCTCTCTCCTTTGTTTTTCCCCTCCCGAGCTGGCGCTTATCGTCAGTGTGAGAGATACATATAAATGGTACCTTACTGACTGCTCTGCCCTCTTCCATTTCTTCATACTGTACTTAAAAGAATAGAAAATGAGACCGCGGACATCAGTTTTCTGAATCAGTACGACGACAAATTACTGAGAGATACTGAGAACGTAACATTACACACACATTGCCCCCCTTCTAACAGCTGTGTACCGCAAGTCTCTAGAGGAACGGAAGGTTCCAAATGATTGGAAAAGAGCACAGGTAGTTCCAGTCTTCAAGAAGGGTCGTCGAGCAGATGCGCAAAACTATAGACCTATATCTCTGACGTCGATCTGTTGTAGAATTTTAGAACATGTTTTTTGCTCGCGTATCATGTCGTTTTGGAAACACAGAATCTACTCTGTAGGAATCAACATGGATTCCGGAAACAGCGATCGTGTGAGACCCAACTCGCTTTATTTGTTCATGAGACCCAGAGAATATTAGATACAGGCTCCCAGGTAGATGCTATTTTCCTTGACTTCCGGAAGGCGTTCGATACAGTTCCGCACTGTGGCCTCATAAACAAAGTAAGAGCCTACGGAATATCAGACCAGATGTGTGGTTGGATTGAAGAGTTTTTAGCAAACAGAACACAGCATGTTGTTATCAATGGAGAGACGTCTACAGACGTTAAAGTAACCTCTGGCGTGCCACAGGGGAGTGTTATGGGACCATTGCTTTTCACAATATATATAAATGACCTAGTAGATAGTGTCGGAAGTTCCAAGCGGTTTTTCGCGGATGATGCTGTAGTATACAGAGAAGTAGCAGCATAGAAAATTGTAACGAAATGCAGGAAGATCTGCAGCGGATGGGCACTTGATGCAGGGAGTGGCAACTGACCCTTAACATTGACAAATGTAATGTATTGCGAATACATAGAAAGAAGGATCCTTTATTGTATGATTATATGATAGCGGAACAAACACTGGTAGCAGTTACTTCTGTAAAATATCTCGGAGTATGCGTGCGGAACGATTTGAAGTGGAATAATCATATAAAATTAATTGTTGGTACGGCGGGTACCAGGTTGAGATTCATTGGGAGAGTCCTTAGAAAATGTAGTCCATCAACAAAGGAAGTGGCTTACAAAACACTCGTTCAACCTATACTTGGGTATTGCTCATCAGTGTGGGATCCGTACCAGATCGGGTTGACGGAGGAGATAGAGAAGATCCAAAGAAGTGCGGCACGTTTCGTCACAGGGTTATTTGGTAGGCGTGATAGCGTTACGGAGATGTTTAGCAAACACAAGTGGCAGACTCTGCAAGAGAGGCGCTCTGCATCGCGGTGTAGCTTGCTGTCCAGGTTTCGAGAGGGTGCGATTCTGGATGAGGTATCGAATATATTGCTTCCCCCTACTTATACCTCCCGATGAGATCACGAATGTAAGATTAGAGAGATTCGAGCGCGCACGGAGGCTTTCAGACAGTCGTTCTTCCCGCGAACCATACGCGACTGGAACAGAAAAGGGAGGTAATGACAGTGGCACGTAAAGTGCAATCCGCCACACACCGTTGGCTGGCTTGCGCAGTATAAATGTAAATGTAGATGTAGATGTTATCGACTATGAGAATCCTTTTGATAAAGTCGACAGATTAAATTACGAATACATCTGCGTCTAGCAAGTGTAATTCAACTTACGTGCATGTTCGTACACAACAAAATCAAAGTACAAGAGGGAAGGCCGTTAATGAGAAATATCTCTCAAGGAGCGAGACAGGGGTGTCGTTCCACATTATTCATCATACAGGGTGTTAACTAGTATGTGGGAAACCTCTAGGGAATGGATTGGGGCCTTAAAAAGAATCAAGAGGTTGATGTATACAGGGTGATTCAATAAGACAGCCGCGCGGAGTGTCCGCGCGGTTTGAGGCGCCATTTCACGGATTGCGTGGCCCCTCCCGCCGGAGGTTCGAGTCCTCCCTCGGGCATGGGTGTGTGTGTTGTTCTTAGCATAAGTTAGTTTAAGTAGTGTGTCACTCTAGGGACCGATGACCTCAGCAGTTTGGTCCCTTAGGAATTCACACACACACATTTGAAAAAGAAAGGATGGATTTCAATGGTCTATTACAGACAAAACTGTAAAAGACAGAAACATCTTGCGCATGTCACTGGATGGATAAAATTTCAACAGAGCTGCGATGTTTTTTGTTTGTAACAACATGGCGACTACAGCGCAAGAGAAATAATTTTGTGAATTGGAATTTGCACAAAGTCAGTCCATTGTTCAAGTATAACGTGCATTCAATTGACATGTTAGAAATTTTTTTTTCTGGTGGGGGTACATAAAAGATAGAAGCTTTGTCCTGCCTTTGAAGTTACTCTTCAAGATATGAGAAATATAATTGTTGAAGCTGTGGCTTCAGTACACAGGGACATTTTCATTAACATGTGGAATGAAATGGACTACAGTGTTTCTCGAGCAATGCATGGTGTTCATGTCGATTGTATGGTACACTGTTTGTGAGAACATAAAACTCTGAACCTTTCTGTATCAAGTGACATGCACAATATGTTTCAACTTTCATAATTTTTCTATAAAAATAACTGTAAGCTGTTCTTTCTTTTTGAATCATCCGGTACATTCGGTCCAGTTTTTTATTTTCTTAGTTACATGTTTGTAGCGTTTCTGTCCTTTTGTTTTCAAATTTCCAGCTTGATCCTATAGCTTTTTTTCAAATATTGTTTGTTTTGGGAAGTGTTAAATCAAAGCTTTTCTCTTTTTTCTTATTCGCTGTAGTACTAGTAAATAAACAAACGCTTATGGTACTGAAAACACAATGAGCAGTTGAAGCTTACTCTACAGTTCTTGTTGTAATAGTGTTTAGTGTTATGATGATTATGTAGGGCTGAGAGGGCTAAACAGCTAGCTAATCAGTGGGTTTAGTGTGTACTGAAAGTCCTTCCCTTAGCAGGAATCAAATCAGCTATTCCCGAGAAAGGCGCTACCGAACAAATGGTCTCAGCCGGAGAGCGACGTGTTCTGTCTGACTTCCAGACACGGCCATGTTCTTGCAGAACTAGTGTGTACTGTACATTTCTGTCTAAAATGTGTTTTAATCAGCACATGGCGGACATGCACCTGCTGTATGGATTCACAACTGCAATGCATCTGAAGCCAGACGCTTGTACGCTGAAAGATTTCCTAACAGACATTTACCGAACAACAATACTCCGAACGTCTTGTCGAGACTGGCTCTTTTCATAAAGGTCATTTTGTTGTGGAGGACCAGTGTTAGGAAACCTAATTTACAAGACTGAGTACTACGTTATAGTGAGGACAATAATGGCAACAGCACCTATTTCGTGACTTGGAACACGAGTCATATGACAGTTGGAATTTGTTATGAGAGAATCTCCTTCATTTCTACCGTCTTTAGAGAGTGTAAGATCTTATTGAAACAGATTTTAAATCCAGAAAAGCCTTTACTGCTTGGTTACCGCGGGTGGGTACTCAGCACCAACACTTTCTGTCTACCATACAGTTCACTGATGACGCAAAGTTTACGACGAATGGAGAGCAGAATTTTAGCAGCACTCATGTACGGATCGATGAGAATCATTTCACGGTTCTGGAAACAAAACACCAACAGTTTAACATTAACGTAAGGGCTAGCACAATTGGGCAGAGATTAATTGTACCTTTCCTTTTCCATGAAACACTGACTGGAGCAACACATAGTGAATATTTAATGGACCATTTAAAAATATTGCGGAAGGACGTTCTGCAACACATATATCGAAACATGTGGTTCCTATGCGATGGAGTGCCACGTCGTTTTGCTCTGCAAACAAGAACAGTTTTAAATTAGCGTTTCTCAAATAAATGCGCAAGTCGAGGGTAGCAACATATTGGCCTTATGAATCTCCTGACCTCAATTCATTGGATTTTTACTTCCAGAGTCATTTACAGGCATAGTGTACTGAGGACCTGTTGCAAATGTTGACATCACCAGCGTGTTCAAGAACGATATCAGCAGATATAGCAGACACCTGGAATATGTGAGCGAGTAAGACAATCCATGATGCAGTGTTTAGAGGCTTGTTTTGAGGCTAATGGAAGGCATTTTCAGCATTTTATCTGGCCATGGGAAGAGAACATTTGAAAAGAAAGATACCGTTGGAACCAAGCTGGACATTGGGGTGTATTTGTTCTCCTTTTGCTGCTGTTGTTTATTTTGTAATATTTGTGATGGGTCTTATACCAGCACTAGCGTGAAGTTGTGTCCCTGGCCGATATAACAGTGCAATATTTTGCCGACCCCAAAACATCACCATACGAAGGCAATATTACCGTTATCCTCTCTTCTCAGAGTACTTTTTTCTTTTTTGGTGATCCGGTTCCTTCCTTGCCACCTCCCTGTCGATCCTACTGTGGTTAAGGTCCCTGGAATGCTTCTGCAAGTTCTCTCTATTACGCCACTAAATAAATAGCCACATTTCTCACAGACAGGGGTATATTTTGCCCAACATCTTCACTATTACTTTTCACAACACAACTAACAATTGCTCGGTAATACCGCTCTCCTGAGTAGATTCAAACATTCATGCATACTGTAGAACCCGAGAGAAAAACCAGAAAATAAACTACTACTCTTCAATTGTTCATTACGCCCTTGTTGGTGCGTCGTTTACTCCATGGCTCTCGCATTCAGGCACTTGCTGCACCATGGCACAAATGACTCCCGGACGACCAGTGGTTGTAATACCATTTCTACTGGTCACCTTCTCGCCGGATCCACCACTGCTCCACATTCACTCCATACAAGAAAGGAAAATACCACAGTTTCGCTTTCCCACTACGTTTATGCTTACGCAATTTACTCACGAGCATCACTTGTCGACGGCTTTCCAATGGTGTGTTGGGATGTTTACAAATATCCCGAAACACTACAAACCCAAAACACTACAATATGTAGCCGGCCGTAGTGGCCGAGCGGTTCTAGGTGCTACAGGCTGGAACCACACGACCGCTACGGTAGAGGTTCGAGTCCTGCCTCGGGCATGGATATGTGTGATGTCCCTAGGTTAGTTAGGTTTAAGTAGTTCTAGGTTCTAGGAGACTGATGACCTCAGCAGTTAAGTCCCATAGTGCTCAGAGCCATTTGAATCACTTTGCACTACAATGTTTACAAAGAAGAAGACAGAAACTAAGTAAACAAGCAACAAGAAAGAAGTGTCTCTAGATAAGAAAATAAAAAAGAGCATATGTATATTTGACCTTCTTGCCTTCCTGTATCAATTCCCCAGAGTTTTCCAAAATATTGAAACGGTCTCCGGCAGCTCGTTACTGAATTATTGTATATCGTTCAGCTAGATGTCCCAATCAACCTTGTATCTATATTCCACTGAAAATAGTGTACAACAGTGCAAATGTCGACGGCATATGTTGTGTCTCTTGTTTATATTCGCTGACAGCACCTGCCGTGGACAATAGTAATTAACTGTTTAGCTCGTTACCCATATATTTGCATTTAATACTGCTCGGTCCTGTCTAGGATTTCGTCTTTTGGCAGCTTCAGTTGTGCATCAAAAGTGATACACAGAAGTGCTGTCGATAGCGTTACTGATGAAGGGTTGGGCGATGTGCTTCTCGTGTATGGGTTCAGGGAAAACAGTGGAAGAGTGGCGCAACGCCGCTACGCTGAGCTGTGTCCGCATTGGCAACAACCACGTCAGAGTACCTTCGCGGACGGATGTTGTTTTATTACTCTGTGTTTTGTGCGCTTTGGTTATTGCACGTTATGGGACTCTTCACTGTTGTGAAGTTATTTTCACAGAAACAAGGGTGACTGCAGTAACAAACGGGGTAAACCATAATTACGTTATTACTCTGCTACGTGTCGCTGGAGACAGTGGGTCTCTTATAGCGAAATACTAAAAAGGTATCCCTGAACAACCTTTTAAAGTTCAACGATTGAGTTCTCGTTCACCTTGTATACAGACGACGTCGCACGACATGGCAGAATAAAGTATTACACTATTACATGCTCAATAACCAAGCTAACGAGGCGTGTGTTTTTAAGTAAGTACTGTTTTGAAATTAAAAAAAGACGTGCTAAGACATCTCAATAATTATATCATTACATGAAAGCCTGTGCTTTAATCTGCGCATTGACGTCATTACAGTCTGATTCTTCCTTGTTAAATTACAGAGAATAATTAGGTAGAAAATGAATATGACAAGACAATATCTAAGGATAAAAGTAAGACATTGGCTTTCTATGGCAGGAAAAACGAAAGACGTGCGCTTGTTTCACACTTCTTTCATAGTTCATACAACTTTTAATCTTTGCAATGACATATTCTTGTTGCTCGTAATTTGTTACATCATAATCACACTGATACTTGAGGGAGTATGGGAGCAAGGTATTTTGTTCTATTTCTTCCTTAAATTCAGCAGTGTCTCTCCTTTCCCACCCAGACCGATTAGCTTGGAAGTATGGGAGAGTCGTGTGAATGTCTTCGAGAGGCCAAAGAAGTCCCTCTACTTATTCTCCCAAATGGTAGGACCAAGCTTTACAATTTTGCTTTTCACGTATTTTTGGTGCTGCAAAAAAGCATCCTGTCTCGTTTGGGCTGTCTGTTAAAACATCAAGTAGCTTTTGAGGCAATAGTGGAGCGGGCACCAACTCCCTCTCCTAAAAGGAAGTCGGCCTCGGCTCTGAACAAGGTCTGTCGGGTACCAGCTCTGAGGAAGAACCTACGAGGATCTACGAATCTAAATAAATGCTTTTACAGGTAACACCAAAGATTACTAGAAAACTTCGCGCAGTAGCAATATTTATCTAATATAGATGCTTATCGCACTGACTGATTTCTTCCATTATTTACTAGCCCTCTGGGGTGACTCTCATCCAGTACTAAGAACGATTTTGTTCCTTTACGTTTTTTGGTTCTTTGTATGAATCTTGTATTGTGATTATTTTTTTACTTCCCAAAATGCTGCTCTTTCCCCCCTTTTCCCCTTCCAGTTATCATTTTTCCCCTTCCCTAGCGGCGCTAAATGAATCAAGCATGCATTCCACACTGTTGTGTATACTCTTTGGATTTTTGTATTTGGTTTCGTCTATAGGTATTTCTACCTGTTTGTGTACAATTTTCAGTGTTCGTGTTGTCAAATTGTTCACTTATTTCTGTGCACGATGTTAACCCATTCAGCCTTGCCCTTTGTCTATGTACTAATGACTGCATCAGTAACTTCCTTAATTCTGCTCTCGACTTCCTCACTCCAGTTCTCAGTAACTATGTTTTGAGCAATCGGATTTTCCCATGATACAAGACTTTTAAATTTCACTTTTTTTTTTCATTCCGAAATTCAAACTCTAGGAATTTTCCTACACAATTAAGCGAAGTATTGTATTTGCACAGGAAGTCAGTACCTGAAATTACCTCCTTTACTAGTCCACTCACTACAAAACATTCTATCCCGAATATATTTTCTCCACATTTAAATTCTAAAAGTATTCTGTAGTTAGGTTTTTTAATGGTGACTCTCCTTCATGCAAGCCCTAATGGAAAGGACAGTTGCCTGTGACGCCATACTTTGTTTGACCGCTATTCTGTTTGGTTTGGGTACAGACAGGGATGCAATTCTTCGCACTTGCCGCTCAGTTTATACATCTAAGAACCAATAACCGAAACAAAGGGAAGTTCAGAGTGAAAGAATGTAAAGAAAGAAAGGTTTGCTTATGACGTTGCTATCCTCTTTAAATGTGAAGAATTACAGGATATGTTGGACGGAAGTCTAATCGACTGAGAGTAAACCGGAAAAGCACAAAGGTAATGAGATGTAGTAGAATGGGAACAGCAAGAATCTTAACGTCAGAATTGGTGATCATGAAGCAGGCAAAGACAAGGAATTCTACTACCTTGGATGAAAATTGCCCATGACTGACGAAGTAACGAGGACATAAAAAGCAGACTAGCATAGGAAAGGGGGACATTCCTGGAAAAGAGAATTCTAATGGTTTCATTCACAGGTCTTAAACCGAGAAAGAAGTCTTTGAGAATGTACGTTTGGAGTTCAGCATTGTATGATGGTAAATCATGGCCACTGGGAAAACCGGAACAAAATATAATCGACGCTACAGAAGAATGTTGAAAATTAGGTCGACTTATAAAATATTAAAAGTTTTGGCTGGTTTCGTTGTCTAGGGGCTGGGATACGTAGTTGCCGCATTACAAGCAAAATACTGCTGAGTCTACAGTATACAATATGAACACACACATGAAACGAATGGTCATAGGTTCCTATCACTCGGCAATCGCGAATGTAACATAGAAATTTATAATTTTTTTCGTGTAACTGTGCATTACTTACGGCCTGAAGCGATCGATAGTAATCAAACCACTTTGACCCCTAATAACTCATGTACCAAGTGCCTCGCTGCAATCGTGTTTGCCTCTGAAATCCGAGTTCCACCTTTTATTGTGACAAATCTGTCTACAACGAAAACCAAAAGTGGAAACCCCTCAACATACCAATTCCTCAAACCAACCAGGATCCTCGCTGCAGATTCCCTCCAGCGGAAAACGATACTTTACGATCAAAGTCACAAGGCAAACGACGGAATCACAGTAAGCTTAAATCGCCTCAAGTTCTATTTAATTGTCTTCGATAAATCCTTCCTATCTCTACACACCAATAATTGCGTGCACATACAATTACAATTGTAATACCCTTCAAATTGACCACCAAATTCTTTGCCACACTCTTATACAAAGCATAAATCAATACGCATTTTACATAAATCCACGAGGTCACAGACCTTCACGCACCCTCAGTGCCTAAACTTGCCCCTCTTGCACACGTACAGTGCCACAATTAACTAACAAATTACTAATGACTCCCCAAGTAAAAGCCGGCCGCGGTGGTCTCGCGGTTCTAGGCGCGCAGTCCGGAACCGCGTGACTGCTACGGTCGCAGGTTCGAATCCTGCCTCGGGCATGGATGTGTGTGATGTCTTTAGGTTAGTTAGATTTAAGTAGTTCTAAGTTCTAGGGGACTGATGACCACAGCTGTTAAGTCCCATAGTGCTCAGAGCCATTTGAACCATTTTGAACCCAAGTAAAACCTATAAAATTATCACCCCAAAATTATCACCACTAATTACAAATTAGAACAGCTTTTTATTTCTCCCCTTTGTCTATGTACTAATGACTGCATCAGTAACTTCCTTAATTCTGCTCTCGACTTCCTCACTCCAGTTCTCAGTAACTGTTTTGGGCAATCGGATTTTCCCATGATACAAGACTTTTAAATTTAACTTGCTTTTTTTCATTCCGAAATTCAAACTCTAGGCATTTTCCTACACAATTAAGCGAAGTATTGTATTTGCACAGGAAGTCAGTACCTGAAATTACCTCCTTTACTAGACCCCTCACTACAAAACATTCTATCCCGAATATATTTTCTCCACATTTAAATTCTAGAAGTATATTTTTGTCTTAATGGCTTACTCATACCACCAACTGCCGTTTTAACCTGAACGCCAGTGACTGGGAAGGTTACTAGTTTCCTACTTTTGATCATGTTCATAAAACTTTCCGACACCGCTGACACATTACTACCTGAATCTAGAAGTGCATCTATTATTTCGTTGCCAGCATTAATTTCAATAATTGTCTGCTGCACATTTACCATTTCCTTTCGTTCTAAATATTTCTCCTTTAATAAATAATTTTCTACGTCTCGTCCTGTTCTATCCATCCCTCAATCTCAGGTTCATCCCAAAATAATTCAGTAAATTTTTGTTTCACCCCAAATTCATTCCTTCCCTTTTCTAAACCCTTAGCAATCTTAAACTTCTCTCGTTTCCACATATGCAGCAGTAACGGTCATGACGTTCTACCGTACCAACGCCAATCAGTCACACTAAAATCACACTACTCCTTAATATACCAGTTCGTATGAACTTCATTATACAAACCATCCCCATCCGCACTATTTATTTCAGCCCTTTCTAAATTTTCTGTTAGTTCTTCCACACGTTTCGCTGATTCACTGCCCACAGTATGCACAAATTTAATGTTCTTCTCCTCCAAAACATCGACACTTGCAGCTTTAACAAAATTAGACATCAATTCACTTTTAAACACTTTATCTTCCTGAAATAATACATCGATGCATAAGCCATCATCACCATAAATATTCATCTCAGCAACCTTATCTACTGATACACCATTTAAATCACTACAAAAATTCACATCAGAAACCTTACTTTCCTCCGTCGACAAATTTACTTTACGTGAATCGTACACAACTTTATCCTCCATCGCTACGTTACACAAATTGCTACTACCTTGTCGTCCAATTTTGGGACTTCCAGACTTTTTACATTCCGCTGCGATCGGATTAAAATCAGCACACACTGCCATTTCTACACACCTTTCATCCAGATTAACCCTCGATCCTATTTTACATACATTCTCACTTTCACACTCTGACAAACGTTTTATATTCATACATTCATCAACAAGTTTCGTTTCGCCTTCATTAGTGACCAGAAACACGTAAATTCCTTCCTCCAAAGAATCAATACCACGAGCTTTTACATTATTACTTAAATTACCATTACTCTGTTCCTTTGAACAGAAATCATCTACTTCTGCAGATACATTTTTAACTTCAACTGCTGGTGAGACCAGTGCTAAGCCTCCTTTAGTAACATTGCTTTCCGTTGAAACAAAATCGCCCTCACTTGCAGCTGACGAGGCCAAAGCTACGCCGCCTTCACTAACATCGACGCTTTTCACTGACTCACAAATACTTGTTACTACAACACCTACCTTACTGCAATTACTACTATTTGCTAATACCTCTTCAGAACTCTCCACACAATTTGCTTTCACAAAATTCATCTCCTCTTTAACTTCTTTTTGAACCACTGAGCCTTTCCATTCATCACCATTTACACACTCATTCATTACACATTCATAACTTTCATCATTCCCCACAAATTTATTCCCATTACTTTTACTTAAATGTCTCAGAAATCTATACTTCCGCCGTTACTGCACGCTTTTATTGAAAGAGCCACCAGTATAGCCTTCATCTTTAGCATAGTCCATATTACATATTTGTTGCCTTTCTGCAAACCTATCAATATTTCTAACATTACCTCCAGTCCTTTTCATCGCCTGTTTAGATACCCATCCCCAGACCTGAGATGTGGCGAACATCAGTTTCCCGACTGGTTGCTACGCGACTGCGGTTCGCGCGAATTTCTCCCGTCAAATCTGCATTCTTTACTCGGCTCTCGTTCATGGAAGTTATCACTCCTGTTCGTTATCTGACCATTCCGCTCATTCCAGCTACTATCTCCCTGAGAATTCCTTTGATTTCTCTCATGATTATTATTTTGGTGGTGATTATTTGGATTCCCATTTTCATAACTATCACCCGGTTTGCTCTGAGGTTTGAACTTCAAAGCTCTCTCTAATTTTTCTACGAATTCTAGAAATTCGTCCACGGAACCACATGGACAAGATCCCATTGCAAATATTCGGGTAATCACCTTTCTAACGTGGTGATTTCCGTTAAAACCCCCAACGGATTTTTCACATGCATAAGTTTTCCAAGTTCGCGCTTGCAAAAATCTCTCATCGTCCCGTTACCGTACCTGTAACTCGGCCCGTTTAAGAATTTATTTTGGATCCGCGTCTCTTTTGCCTCGCTCCAAAATTTATTCAAAAAACACTTTTCGAACTCTTCGTATAATTCGCAGGAACTACATTTAACATTTGCCCAGGACTGTGGGTCTCCCTCCAAATGCCGTTTAACGTATTTTATTTTCGCTTCGCCCGACATGCCGTGAACAAAAGCGTCCCTACACGCGGCCAAGAAATTTACTGAGTGATATTTTTCGTCATCTGTGTAGCATTCGCTATTTGCCCAAGGGATATTTATAACCGTCGTGGCCTATTGGGAGGCTAACGAATTTAAATCACTTTTTATCTGTTGGATTTGTTATTTAAATTCATTTTCAATAGTGATACAGGACTTGCTCACTTCTTTCTCCCCCCTCACCTACACGATTGGCAATGTCAATAAACGCCAAATTTATATCTCTTTTATGAGAATCTTGCGCTTTTGTACAGTCGCTTACCTTGTCCCCAAGTTCCGTCTGTATGTTATCCATTTTTTCCCCAAGATCTTTTACCACTAATTCGATTTCATTTTACTATTTCAACTTTGTCTGTAATTTTCCCCAGATCCACTCGGATACATTTTAATTTATCATCAATTGCTTTTTCGAGGTTACTCATAATTTTTCAACTTCCTCTTTCACAGCGGAATCTATTTAAGTTCCCATTGTACTCATATCAGTCCGAATTGTATTCGTAACTGTTTGCAACGTGCCCATATCTGTTCGAATTGTGCTGATATTATTTGCCACTGTGTTCATATTATTTCTCAATCCCTGGATCATTTGCATTAGCTGAGACATCATATCTCCCCCACATTCATTCCCCTTTCCTGAATTACACTTTCGCCCTCTGATTTCGGACTAACCGGCTCACTTTCGTTTTCAGAATTACCCATACTAGGTGACTGTTTTATATTCGCGATATCTATAAGTGGAGTTTGAACTTCAGTGCTAAACACTATCTCACTATTTGCGCAGGCACTTATCTGATCTGAGATGGTTCCCTCTGCCATGGTGACGTTGTTGGTTGTAGTGGAAGTCGACATTGAATACTGCACTGGAGTACTCGAAGAAGCTACCGTGGTACTGCTGTTGAGCTGCGTCCGCCTCTGGAGAAGACGACTGATGTAACCATAGCTGCCGCCCGTTACCGCGTCTTCCAACCGTATCCGATACAGCTGTCAGTTAAACGTGCTAACTGCTACTGTTCCCTGCAGTCAACGTACGTATTTAGATTCTGAGCCCCCACGCAAATTGCCTTTAACGTGATGGATTGGGACCTCTATACAAAGCACGTGTTAGTTGTGAAAATTACTGTCTAATTTCACTATCTCCAGAAACCTATTTGCAGAAAAAACCGATCTCACACTGTGTTTTGTGAGAGGTTCACTCTAAGCAAAGGAATTACCTATTTGCAGGGCACAAATCTCGGACGAGTCCCCAATTACGGCCTTTCTAATATTATTAAAATGAAATGGTGTGATAGTGGCCCTCAACTGCGCACCCTCTGGCTCGGAGTTGAAATATTAAAAGTTTTGGCTGGTTTAGTTGTCTATGGGTTGGGATATGTAGTTGCCGCATTACAAGCCAAATAATGCTGAGTCTACAGCATACAATATGAATACACACGTGACTCGAATGGTCATAGGTTCCTATCACTCGGCAATTGCGGATGTAACGTAAAAATTTATAAAGGAAAGATTGCAATTAAATAAAATTTGCAGGTACTATCTTAACAACTTTAAGTAATGAGTACAATAGTAGAAGTACTTTTGAGAATGTGGTATATTTCTGGAAACACTTACTGGTGTCGATGGTCCAGCAATTAAATAAAATATAAGTTGAATACAGGGAAACAATAGATTCCTACTGCACGTAATTAGTTATCAACAACAACATAGATCGCGAGGTATTCACTTCTAAACGCACACTACGTCTTCACTGTGGAAGTCACGGAAATCTCACAAGTGCACAAGTCGGCAATACGAAGTATTTCTGTCTGCCGCGACCATGCGCAAACCGCTCCACACTCTCCAAGTGTCTGCCGCGACCGTGCGTCTGTCCCACCGTACTGTCCCGGACTCACCGTATCCTGTGCGACTGTCCCTCACGCCGCGCTGTTCCGAACTGCCTCTCGTGTCTTCTCCTGTACTCCACGCTCCTCCCCCACTTCCATACACTCTCTCCATTAATGAATGCTGTGATTGGCTAGAGTGCTCCTGCCATGTCTTCAAGCCAATATTAAAACACATTCGAAATACTGGATTTACATTTAAATAACCCGAAATTAAATAAATAAACACGCTCTAACACACATTATTAAATACATAAACAAATTAAACAAACCTATATCAAAGGAAAAGCGAGCAAAAGTAGGCCAGTGGCCTAAGCCCTTTGTGCTTTCTAAAACAAAGTAAATATTTGACCAATTTCTTCAGGAATAGTGTATATCGACTATAAACAAAGACATAGATGAATAAATATATTTATAAGCACGCTGCTATCGTTTTTTCGTGTAACTGTGGATTACTTACGGTCTGATGCGATCGATAGTTAGCAGCCACTTTGACCTCCAATAACTCATGCACTACTCAATTTACATGCCTGCAGTTCGTACCAATTTAGGTATACACTAACAGATTTCTAAAGATATGTCGATAGACGAAGTCGGATGAACCGTTTAAATTTTGGAAATTCGTTGCTGGGTGTTATTTGTCTAATTTACCGTCAGATACTAAACTTTAAAGTAATAAAGATATTAAAAATCTGATTACGCTATCAGAATAACTGTGCAAATAATGGTAATGTACATGTCTCTTTTGAGGTATCATGATTCATCTGGCTACTATTAGTTTCTATTACGAACTGTGAAGTGTCTGCCATGATGGTTTCTCAAAGTCCGCCATCTTTGGCACTCTCGGCAAACAAGTCTCTTTCACTGACGCAGTGTCACTATGGAATTCCCAGCCACGCGGCCGATGGACCACGCTCTGGGGCCACCCCTCAGGCTCAGCTAGCGCTCGGCACGGCGTGGCTGCTGCCGGGCCGCGGCCCGCCGGGAGGCCCACGAGCCGCCGTGCCAACTCCCAACTTGGAATATTTCCAGGGCACCACAACTCGCCCGTTACCTCACAAGTTACAGACAATCAAGTACAGGCAAACTCGTCAGTATCTAGAGAAACACCAATTAGTGCTTCGAAGATTAAAATAAAACGTTGTGGCACACAGCTTTCTCAAAACGAAAGTGATGTTAATGGTAGTTTAAGTTATACTCTGATAGATTTACAGATCCTAATAAAGTGTTAGGTGAATGTATGTGTTGTAAAACATGTGGAGGGCCAGTTAGTTTACATAAAGATATCAAATGGGCATAAAGATATCAAATGGACTAGCCAGGAAAATTATCATTAGTTGTGCCAGTTGTAAATATATTCATTCATTTTGGAATTCTGATAAGTGTAACGATAATGATTTTGAAGTAAATGTTAGGTGGTTTTATGGATTGACAGCTATTGGCAAAGAACACACTACAGCAGAAACAATGTGCGCCATGATGAATATGCCACGCCCAACTTGTAAAATCGGCAAGTATGCAGGATTTATTGGTACTGTTGTGGAATGTGTAGCGTGCAAGTCAATGAAGGGTGCTGCAAACGAAGCTGTTGAAATAGATGATGGTATGACTGACACACCACTAGCTTTTGATGGCACTTGGCAGAGTACGGCTATAGTTTTAAGAATTATTTTTTACAGTGACCAGTGTGGATAAATGCTTCAAATGGTTCTGAGCACTATGGGACTTAACATCTGTGGTCATCAGTCCCCTAGAACTTAGAACTACTTAAACCTAACTAACCTAAGGACATCACACACATCCATGCCCGAGGCAGGATTCGAACCTGCGACCGTAGCGGTCACGCGGTTCCAGACGGAACCGCACGGCCACACAGACCGGCCCAGTGTGGATACTGGGAAGGTAATAGATTTTCCGATTTCAATCAAACATTGTTATAAGTGTAAACCAGGGAATTAAGAAGGGTAATATCTGTGACAGAAATTATGAAGGAACAAGTGGTGGTATGGAGGCCTCTGCAGCTATTGAAATTTTTAATCGATCTGTGAACGAAAGGGGAGTGTGTTACACTAAATTCTTAGCTGATGGAGACTCAAAAGCATATAACAGTATAGTAGCCGCTCAGCCTTATGGTAAGAAGATTATCAGAAAACTGTAATTTGTTGGTCATGTCCAGAAGAGGATGTACACCAGGTTGAGGAATTTGAAAGAAAGTTTGAGAGACAAGAAACTTTCTGATGGTAAAACCATAAGAGGCAGGCTGAGAGACAAAATGATTGATGAACTACAGCAGGATTATGGGATGGCCACTAGAAATAATACTAAGGATTTGTTGAAAATGAAGCAGGTGGTATGGGTTACCTTCTTCCATAGACTGTCAACTGATGAAAAGCAAGTACACCACCTTTGCCTTCCTGGACCTGATTCATGGTGCAATTACCGCAATGACAGTACTTAAACAGTTCATACAACAATAAACATTCCATCCCAGCAGCAGTCGTGGATACTATAAAACATGTTTGCAGAGACCTGGAAAACCCTGAATTACTGAAGACATGGTCACTCTCAAAATCCCAGCGAGTCGTTCAATAATGTTACATGGACTGGCTTACTAAAAATTATTTCTGTTGGAATGAAGACACTACAGTGGGGGTCAGGGACGCCACTGTTGCTTTCAATGATGGCAACTTTGGTAGGGTGAAGCTTGTACAGCATATGGGAATTAATCCTGGCGCAAACTGCATCAGAGAATTTGAACAGATGGACAAGGTTCGCATTGATAAAACAGAGTATGCAGCACAGTTGGCCACTAAGGAGTCCAGAAAGAAGAAAAGAAGAATAAACTTGGGAAAAGATCAAGAGGATGATATAAAATATGGTGCAAGGTGCTACTGAGTGACTAAAAATTAAAAAAAATAAAGCGTATATTAGGTGAGTTACACTCTTTTGAAATTTTAGAAGCCGTTCCTGATATTTTATATTGTTTGTTGCTTTTCCCCTAAATCTCAGAAATCACTTCGAGTAGAGTATTCAAATTTTCAGGGAGTAATAACATACACATCTTGAGTCTACTGAACTAAGAGAAGAACATGAACTTATGTATAATCAAAATTATTTAGGAAACATACAAAAAAGTACACAAAATTTTAATTGTGTAATTAAAAACTGTATTTCCGAAAGCAGTGGCTGAAATGCAATTATTTTAGTTCAGTAGACTCAGAACATAAAGTTTAATGTTCTGTAAAAGTTTCACGTCAATGGCTGCCGTGGTTGCTGAAACACAGGGAAGCCAAGTCACTAAATTTAACATTGTCGGCATCGGGCGTTCCAACTCCCCTTAACAGGAACAAGTTAAAGACAAAATCATGAAACGAATCTGACTACCTAAAAACCTCAGTTAATATTACAAAGTTGCACTGATTGAATTACACCAAGTGAACCTGATGGTGTTCAGAGATACTCGGAGGTCTCGACAAGGTGCCCTTTAGATGCAACTGATGCCCAAAAAACGACTCACGAGCTTGCGTTTAAACGAACACAGTGACTGTAGGGATGACCGCTGGCCTGCGAAACACATGCATCTAGCAAAGTACTGCTGAACTTGAGAAAGGTAACAGCATGAGCTTACTAAATTTTGACCGCGGGTTGTCCAACAGATACGGTGCTGCTAGTAATGCCCACCATGAATTATCAGTATGAATTGCCAAGGGCACTGCTGTCACAACTGTTTCTCTGCTCCCCTTCTAGCAGTAATTTGTCGTAGATCGCTTGAGCAACGAAAGATACGTAACGACTGGAGAAAAAGCACAAGGTCATTCCCGTTTTTAAGAAAGGCTGTAAGACAGATGCACAAAATTATAGACCTATATCGTTGACGTCAATCTGTTGTAGAATTATGGAACATGTCTTATGCTCTAAAATTATGACGTTTTTGAAAAATGGACATCTCCTCCATAAAAATCAACATGGATTCCGCAAACAGAGATCGTGCGAAACTCAGCTGGCCCTGTTCCTCCATGATATTCACAGCGCAGTGGACAACGGCGCTCAGGCTGATGCCGGGTTCCTTGATTCCAGTAAGGCATTTGACACCGTCCCGCATTGTCGTTTACTGAAAAACATAGGACCTTACGGAGTATCGGAGCAGGCCTGCGATTGGATTCAAGCCTTTCTTGCAGACAGAACTCAACGCGTCGCTTTTGACGAACTAAATCGACAGATGTAACGGTAATATCCGGAGTATCACAGGGGAGTGTGATAGGACCGTTGCTGTTTACAATATACCTAAATGATCTACTAGAAAGCGTCGGATGCCCTTTAAGGGTATTCGCAGATGATGCAGTTGTCTGTGTACCAAAGCAACAGCGCCAGAAGACAGTAAGAATTTGCAGAACGTCCTGCAGAGAATTGATTAATGGTGCAGGCTCTGGCAATTGACCCTGAACGTAAATAAATGTAACATAATGCGCGTACACAGGACAAGGAATCCACTATTGTACAGCTACACTATTGATGACGAGCAGCTGGAGACAGCGTCTGCCGTAAAATATCTTGACGTAACTATCCAGAGGACTAGAATGACCATATAAAACAGAGTGTGGGAAAAGCAGACACAAGACTCAGATTCATCGGAAGATCCTTAAGGATATGTAAACTTACCCACGAAGGTAGTGGCATATAAGGCGCTTGTTCGTTCGATTCTTGAGTATTGTTCATCTATCTGAGATCCCTACCAAATAGGACTGATAGAGGAGATAGAGAAGGTCCAACGAAGAGTGGCGCGTTTCGTCACAGGACCATTTAGCTGGTGAGAGAGCGTTACGGAGATGCTAAACAAACTCCACTGGCAGACGTTACAAGAGAGGCGTTGTGCATTACAAAGAGATTTACTATTGAAATCTCGGGACAGCACTTTTCAGGAGGAGTCGGACAACATATTACTTCCCCCCACATATATCTTGCGTATTAACCACGAGGAGAAAATTCGAGAAATGTGAGCCAATACAGAGGCTTACCGGCAATAATTCTTAACAGTCACTATTCACGGGTGGAACAGGGTAGGAGGGATCTGATAGTGGTACCGAAAGTACCCTCCGCATCGCATCATTAGATGGCTTGCGAAGTATGATGTAGGTTAAGGTACCGGGTAAGTGACACGGCTCCGCCGGCAGGTGTGGCCGAGCGGTTCTAGGCACTTCAGTCTGGAACCGCGCGATCGCTACGGTCGCAGGTTCGAATCCTGCCTCGGGCATGGATGTGAGTGGTGTCCTTAGTTTAGTTAGGTTTAAGTAGTTCTAAGTTCTAGGGGACTGATGACCACAGATGTTAAGTCCCATTGTGCTCAGAGCCATTTGAACCATTTGACACGGCTCCATCGATGACAGCTCTGGACCTGGGGCGAACTCCTAGATCCGCATTCGTCTTCATCTCTGGGTGAACTGTTCCGTGCACACTCGCCTCCATCTCCAAACGATTATCATTCCTTCCCTCATAACAAGACATGACCGCCAAGTGCTGTATAAGAACACCCAAACCGCCATTGGCATGACTGCTTCTTCCAGAAAAATCCGACCAAGAAAAATGCATCATGTTAAAACCCCAATGACTTTTCCAACCACGCCTCTTTCCCAAAAAAACCTTCTCCCTATGTTCTGTCTTCCTGACGTCATAAGCACTTTTACCGGTCATGCATTTTGACACAAAGCAACTAGCCACACATCGGAGGTCGACTGGAAGTAAAAAATCTGCAGTCGAGGCTAGGCTCTTATTTTGTGGCATGCTGTGTTTATCCATGAAATTGAGAGATCGTTACCTGCTGAAGGCACTCTTCAGAACATGGCCGTGCGCCAGTTTCCCATTGATAAAATTTCCTCCCCTCAGAACTGCAAGGCTAGAGACAAATTATAAATGAACAGTAGCACGGGTTTCCTCGGACTCGTCTCGCGATGCAACTTTCACACTCAATACATTAGCTGTCCTGTAAGAATTTCAGAGTCCCTGCTGGTTGTGCCCGTCTGCTTTTTCGTTATATCACACACTTTCCTTGCCTGTCCCAGATCCATCGTGTGCCCTGTCCCAAGTACTCTCAGCAAGCAAAGAAGAAGAAGATGATCTACACTGTGTTAAACGTAGTTGAGATATTGTAAAGACATTGCTTTCCCCGAAAATCGATAATATTGTTTTTTCTTTTGTGCATTACCTTGTCATAGCACGTATGTATCATTTATTTCAACTATTCTTTACCTGTTAATACGTCACATTGTTTCTCCATTCATTTAGCTACTGTTTTATATTTTATATTGTACGAATATATGTTTTGTAAGTCTTTGGTTAGGCTAGGAGAAGTACTGTGTCAGAGAGAGATCGAACGACTGTCGATAGAAAGCGTGCGAGTTGTTGTGGTACGTGGCCGGTTCGCGGGTGGAAAAATGTGGCAAAGTTCGGCGTGAAAGACGGTGATACACGGGGGAACAATTAATTACAGAGCGTCCGCTGTGTTAATAGGAGATCGTGCATTAGTAAGTGAACAGTAAAACCTGAAAAGTATATCGAGTGTTTGCGGTGACGGTTTTACAAACTGTGTGAGCTTGTGACAATTAGCCATGAATCAGACGCCATTGTCATGTGGAGACACTAACCGTTAGAATTGCGAGAAAGTGGAACAAACCAAAATGTTAAGTAAAAGAACAGTGCTGTGATTTGGTCAAGAAACAATTATTATATCGTCCAAACTGTCTTTTAAGGACGACGACGTGAATTGAACTGATGTTTAACGGACTGTTATAGTGATAAACACATGTGACTGTTTTCCTGTGGCAACACGGTGAAAGAACTGTGCGAAGTGTTGGCATTAACCAGATATATATCGTTAATACTAAAGACATTGCGTAATTCCGATCTACCCGCACCGCGTCATTCATAAACTTTTAATAATAAAACGTCGCGTGCGTAACGATAACGCACACACTGGAACTATTATTATCGCGCCAGTGTTGCCAGCTGATTGGACTACAACGGAGACGTGGACAACCGCCGTATCTGCAATATTGATGAAACAGGAGGATCCATCATTAGCCTCACACCACGAACCAGGATTTACTTCACGCATCGCCCGCGTGGACCACCGCTGACGTCATCACACAGCCTGCAGCAACAGTTAAGACATTAAAAGGAAATTATTACGCTCTCTCTCATTTCAAAATTAAAGGCAATTGTAGTTAAATTAACTATTTTAAAATTACTGTCACAATATCTCAATTTTGTTTAGTTACAACAAATATTCTTTCTATTATTTCGCCTTGTTGACAGTATTGAAAACCCGCCAAATTAAAGTTAAATTGATAGTTTTCTTTCAAAATACTTGTCAGACATTTTGCTGCTCATTATAATTTTATTTTAATGTTTATTTGTAATTTCTTTTAGAGGGAGTACATATATTATTTTTGGTGTAGTAAAATTAGCTACCATAAAATTACGTGTATAACCAGCTGATGCTGTCCGCCATTACTGCTTGAAAACTGCACCTATTTTCTCATTGACTGTCAGCTTCAAAACAAATTTACGTATTTCGTGGGCATCTAGCAGATGCGCGATGTCTATGTAGGCCCCTGCAATAATTTGTTTTTACTTTTGCAGGTTTACTGGAATTATATTGACTTTAATTGTTCATTTGCCCTCGTTAAAGTGATTTATCGCATCTATAAAATAATTGTACGGAATTACCTAATTTATTTTTTTATTACGTAAACATTGGCATACCATATTTAGATTAAAATTGACGTCTTATTGGCCTCACATAAGATTCTGCACGTTCTGACAAAGACTATGCCATTTTTTTTCGTCCATAACTAACAGGGGTAATCAGATTCCTTGTATAGGTCATGTTTTATTATTTAAAAGGTTTTTTTAGAAGTAGGGAACCAGTTTCTTTACAATATGACGTTAGGTAGAGGTCAGTACTACAGTCATTGCAGTCCAGTTCGCTTTTATAATCCTTTATGGTAATATTCCGGCTTCTCATTCTCCTCCTAGTAGAGTGTAATTCTCATATCAAATTAAAAGGGATTTGCCAGATTGCCTACCGCTTTTGAAGCTTTCCCCATTCTCCGGAGCTGATCCGCGGCTGTGGTTACTGTGGTCAGCGTCTTTCAGACTCATTGACGTCATCGCTCCACCAGCCATACGACAGTGCATGCCTCTAGGCCACTTGTTGGCAATCACACCTCTCCGCAGGCCAAGTACCACTTACATGTAGCAGACTTTAGCTTCTCCAAGTATCACCACGATTGTTGTACTTGATAAACAATGCCGGCCGATGTGCCCGTGCGGTTCTAGGCGCTTCAGTCTGGAACCGCGTGACCGCTATGGTCGCAGGTTCGAATCCTGCCTCGGACATGGATGTGTGTGATGTCCGTAGGTTAGTTAGGTTTAAGTAGTTCTAAGTTCTAGGGGGACAGCCGGCCAGTGTGGCCGTGCGGTTCTAGGCGCTTCAGTCTGGAACCGCGAGACCGCTACGGTCGCAGGTTCGAGTCCTCCCTCGGGCATGGATGTGTGTGATGTCCTTAGGTTAGTTAGGTTTAAGTAGTTCTAAGTTCTAGGGGACTGATGACCACAGATGTCAAGTCCCATAGTGCTCAGAGCCATTTGAACCATCTAGGGGGATTGATGACCACAGATGTTAAGTCCCATAGTGCTCAGAGCCATTTGAACCATTTTTGATAAACAATAAATGAATGTTTTAATAAAGTTGTTTTGATGATGATACGTTGGACGACTTTAAGGTAGCCGCTCCACTGTACACAACGATGCACCCAGGTCAACCGTGCCCGCCCCTTCAGTTGCACCACTGAGGAGGGATGGTCCGAGCCACTCCAAAATCGGAGGATGTATAGAACAGTGGCTAAGAATGAAGAGATATGGCGTGTACGTAGGGCCAGCAGCATTTTCTTTTGTGCAGCTGGACATGTCAGTGTTAACCCACGCCAGGTCGTGGCGTCAAACCAAGTGGAAAGGTGCGTGTGTCGGTATGCCTCGTCAACGACAAGAGGCGTCGTACCAGTATTTGAGTGGCTTCTAGTGGGATGGAAGGAATGCTCCCTGGGAGACATCATGAAAAGCAAAAAGCACGCTACTGTGACGGGGATGTACGTGTGGAATCATTGGTTAGAATAATGTGGTACATAGTAGTATGCCATTACTGGACCACACAATGTGACCAAAGCGTGATATTAGCCACATCTTGTCGGTATGGTCGTAACTGACAGAACAAAAAAATGGTTGAACTGGCTCTGAGCACCATGGGATTTAACATCGGAGGTCATCAGTCCCCTACAACATAGAACTACTTAAACCTAACTAACCTAAGGACATCACACACATCCATGCCCGAGGCAGGATTCGAACCTGCGACCGTAGCAGTCGCGCGATTCCTGACAGTGCTGGCTCAACCTTAGCGTTCTCCAGTGGGTGTGGAGAAGACTGCATCGACAGTCCGACGGCGTCTGCTGAGTGCTGGACTGGTGACACGCACGCCACTGCGCAGCTTCCATTTACCAAAAACTACCAACATGTCAGACTGCAATGGGATTCTAGCTGTCAAAATGTAGTGGTTTTAGTGTTTTCATATGAGTCCCACTTCAGTTTATCTTACAGTGATGGCCAAATTTGTATTGGACCGTGGTGAATGCAGTAGAGCAGACTGCACTGTTGAACGCCATAGTGGACTATCGTCAAGCGTGATGGTTTGTGATGCTGTTTACTAACGTGCGATTTCAACTCATGCTTATTGAAGGCAATGTAAACAGCAATAGCTACATAAGGGAGATTTTAGAGTCCAAAGCGCTGCCCCTCTTTCATGCTGTTCCACATGATATATTTCGATAGGACATCGCACAGCAACACGTGGCGAGAAATGTGTGATTCTTCTTTGAAGAACTCGGAGGACCACTGCTTCCCTGGCCTGTATGTTCACTTGACCATGTCGATCATGTCGTTCGTCGTATAAAATATTCTCGGTATTCTTGCCGCGTCAGTTCTAGATAAAATCTCGAGCTTTCGACGATTACCTCCATCGTCATTGTCAGGAGCTGACTGTCTCTACTGCTGCTATGGTAGCCTCTATATAGCCCGAAGACGGCTTCTGATTGGTCGGATTCTGATTGGTCGGCGATTACGTGCTGCTGTCTCAGACGGTGTCACTGTGTGCGCCGGTGGCGCCACCGCTTCCGTTTAAACGTAAACCTTGGAAGGAACGTCTCTGCTGCTTCTCTGCATCAAGCGCTCGTTTCCACGCACAGCTCAGATGATATCCGCTATCGCGGTTAAAGTTCTTTTGGCTCATTCTGATTTCAACAGCCTCCTTAATAACAGAATCCCAGTACGTGGAGGCATGGGACAGAATTTTAGTTTCATCGAACAATATTTTGTGTTTGTTCGTGAGGCTGTGCTCCGCAATTGCCGATTTCTCAAGCTCTCTATTTTTAATGTGGCGTTGGTGTTCTGCACAGCGGTCGGAAACGGTACGAATAGTCTGACCTATATAATTGCTTCCACACTCACAGGGTATATTATAAACACCGGGGACCCTGAGGTCGAGATTGTCCTTAACAGGGCGCATCATCTCCTTAATTTTCTTAGGAGGACGAAAAATCGGTCTAATACCACGTCTACGCAGGACTCTTCCTATTTTGCTGGAAATTGCGCCACAAAAAGGAAGAACCGCAATCGGTGTTTCATCCTGTGAGGTTGCAGCATTATCACGTTTCCTTCTTTTGGAGAACGCTGCCTTTATATCGCGTGCACTATAGCCGTTCTTTCGGAACACGTTCTTTAGGTGATTAATCTCGAACCTTAAGTGGTCCTCGTCAGAAACAGTTTTGGCTCTATGTCCTCCCTCAATTCGACCTGATAGGGACCCCAAACGCTCGAGCAGTACTCAAGAATAGGTCGTATTGGTGTTTTATAAGCGGTCTCCTTCACAGATGAACCACATCTTCCCAAAATTCTACCAATGAACCGAAGACGATTATCCGCCTTCCCCACAACTGCCATTACATGCTTGTCCCACTTCATATCGCTCTGCAATGTTACGCCCAAATATTTAATTGACGTGACTGCGTCAAGCGCTACACTACTAATGGAGTATTCAAACATTACAGGATTCTTTTTCCTATTCATCTGCATTAATTTACATTTAGCCATATTTAGAGTTAGCTGCCATTCTTTACACCAATCACAAATCCTGTCCAAGTCATCTTCTATTCTCCTACAGTCACTCGACGACACCTACCTGTACACTACAGCATCATCAGCAAACAGCCGCACATTGCTATCCACCCTATCCAAAAGATCATTTATGTAGATAGAAAACAACAGCGGACCTACCACACTTCCCTGGGGCACTCCAGATGATACACTCACCTCCGATGAACAGTCACCATCGAGGACAACGTACTGGGTTCTATTACTTAAGAAGTCTTCAAGCCACTCACATACTTGGGAACCAATCCCATATGCTCGTACCTTAGTTAGGAGTCTGCAGTGGGGCACCGAGTCAAACGCTTTCCGCAAGTCAAGGAATATGGCATCCGTCTGATACCCTTCATCCATGGTTCGCAAGATACCACGTGAAAAAAGGAAGAGTTGCGTTTCGGAGGAGCGATGATTTCTAAAGCCGTGCTGATGGATGGACGGCAACTTCTCTGTCTCAAGGAAATTCATTGTATTCGAACTGAGAATATGTTCGAGAATCCTGCAACAAACCGATGTTAAGGATATGGATCTGTAATTTTGAGGATCTGTCCTTCTGAGCTTCTTATATACAGGCGTCACCTGCGCTTTTTTCCAGTCGCTCGGGACTTTACGTTGGGCAAGAGATTCGCGATAAATGCAAGCTAAGTAAGGAGCCAATGCAGTAGAGTACTCTCTGTAAAACCGAATTGGAATCCCATCAGGACCTGGCGATTTATTTATTTCTAACCCATTCAGCTGCTTCACAACGTCGATTCTTTGCGGGTGCACAAAGAAACTGTATGGCAAAGTGTCCTTCAACAGCATATCCACTCGCTCATGCTACGACGTCTAGAGACGCCGGCAGCTTCACAACGTACGAAATTCTGTAATTCTAATCAGTTGTGTATTGCCATGTCCCTGATGTGTGGAAATTTCCTTCTTGATGCTGCAATATTCACGAACGGTTGTGTGTAACACAAATATTTTAAAATTCGTATTGATTCATTATTTGAAGCAGTTATTCGGACACTTGGGACTATGTTACACGACCGGTAGCTTTGTCGGTTTGTAGCAATCGGTAGGCCCTGCCGCGCTGGCCGGCCTCCTTGGCAGAGGAAGCAGAATCGCTTTGTGCGGCAGATGCTCAGGCGGCTGCCGGCTGGCACAATGGCGGCGCACAGTGGCGCATTGTTCCCGGCTACCGCCGCGTGTTTGTCTTCCCGCAAGCCGCTGGCCACGGCCACTGCCCGGCGATACCTTGTTATGTTTGCCAGACTCTGCGCGCAGCTGCCCAAACACCGACTAATGAAACACGCTCCATCATCGGACCTGTTTGTGCGCGGAGCGACCGCTGCGGCCTTCCCGCCAACCACCCGGCCACCTGTCTGCTGTCAGCCGCTCGGGTTCACGAAAGCGGACCGAGTGGGGTGGGGCTCCGCTGCGAAATCCTGCCTCGTTACGTGTATCTTGTAACGTGAACGCTTTGAGAGGCATGCCGCGCATCGCTTGCCCCCCACACAGAAAGCGCCTACCATATAGGCCGCTGAAACAGAAGCACGGCTGGGCGGGCGCATTCAAGGCGCAGCGAGCCAGTGGCTACGGACTTTTCCAGTGGAACTGTGTGGCTGTCCACAATGACTGAAATGGCAAGCACAAATGGAAAAAGGCGTGGGAATGTGGGCGTTCTGGGGGGTCATGACGCACCCACCAGTGCATTTTTTATTATTAGTTTGGCCTAATAAAAAGCCACACGAAATAACTTACGTCTTCTTTCTTTCCTCCTTTCTTTATGTCTTTCTTTCTTCCCAATAGTTGTTCATTCTTTCCCTATCTTTTTCTCTTCTTTCTTCTGTCCTGAACGCGACTGTTTTTGCTTTGTTTCTCCTGTAAGACAATCAAACCTTTCACTTTTTCTCTGGATTTCTCTCTTGCTCCTATTTCTTCTATCGTTATTTCCATTACTCTCAGGTTGCTTTAACTTCTTTGATCCACGTCACTGATGTTTCTGGGTTTCTGTCAAAAAAATTAAGAATGCTTCTGTTATCCTTTTTTCCTAAAGTCTTTTTAGGTATCCATAGAATACGACCTTTTCCTTCATAAAATTCTTTATTACTTCCTAATATCCATTTTCATTTCTTAGCCCCAAAAACATTCCTGATATTTTTTCTTTCCCTATATTCTGTTCCATCTAATGGTTTAGGTATTTAGCCATTCTGGTTGAAATGGCTCTAAGCACTATGGGACTTAACATCTGAGGTCATCAGTCCCCTAGAACTACTTAAACCTAAGGACATCACCTAAGGACATCCATGCCCGAGGCAGGATTCGAACCTGCGACCGTAGCAGTTGCGCGGCTCCGGACTGAAGCGCCTAGAACCGCTCGGCCATCGCGGCCGGCCTAGGCATTCTGGCTTAATAACTGTGTTGTAGTGCTGGAGTTCGGCATTTGCAGGCATAAATTTCTTGTTATATAGATTTTTGTTAGTTCCAAAGTCATATCCATTTGTCTTGTTCTTACTAAGAGAGTTTCTTTGTCCAAAGCATTTGAGTGTGTTTCTTCACCTAAATACTTAAGTTTTGTAGTCAGTTTATATGTATTTAGGTGCCTCCTTCACGTACTCCGTTTTTTCAAAACATATACGTAGGCCTTGTTTTGAAGCTGTCTCTCGTAGGAGATTTGTCTGCAGTGTTGCGTCTTCTATAGATTCAAGTAAGATTGAAAGATCGTCTGCAAAAGGCAGACAATTGAAACTCCGATTATAGTCTTTCTCCCAATTGCGATTTTTTAAAATTCTCTCTTCAGATCTTTTCCTCCATTTCGTTATTACCTTTTCTAGTACACCGTTAAACAGCAGCGTAAACAATCGGACACTCCATCTCCTCTTTTTATCCCAGTTTTTATGTCGAAAACCTTGAAGGTATCACCTAAAAATTTAATTTTGGATTTTGTATTTGTCAGTGAGTAGACTGATTTGTTAAGATACTGAATAGCGCTTTCCTATCAGTCGTACCATATGCTTTTCTGAAGTCTACAAATGGTAAATAAATGCTGTCTGATCTCATTTTTCTAAACCTGAATATAAATTTCAGATAAATTTCTTTCACACAGGATCGTCCTTTCCTAAACCGTCATTAGTACTCTCCTTATTTCTGAACCAGCTGGCTTTACAGCCCGTTTTGTAACGCTTTTAAAAGAAGTTTGAAAGTCACTGGAAGGAGGTGAATTCCTCTAGAGTTGTTGGCATCAGTTTTATCTCCTTTTATGTGAACTGGGTGAAGTAATGGTGTTGTACAATCTTGTAGTGTACCTTATGTTTCCCAGACATTTTGGAGACTCCATATAGCTTATTGACTGCTATAGCACCTGCCATTTTTCACATTTCAGCAGTACCCATTCTTCCCCTTACCATTCGCCAATTTTTAATGATTTTTTTTGATCAGTTAGTTCTGAAAATAGATTGTAGTTTCTAGAATTTCTTTCCTTTTATGAAATATTTCTAGTTACTTATTCTCAGTAAATTACCTGTGAGCTCTGGAAATTGATAGGTACATAAAGATATGATTGCATGTACAAAAAATAAACCGAACTTCATTACCGTAAACGTAAAAAAGTTACAAAATTTTATTTCATTTATTTCTTTTGTAGATCATATTTTTATGTATCTGTCAGTTTCCAGAGTTTACAGGTAATTTACAGAGAACAAGTAACAAGTAAAAAACTACCTTGAGCAGTTAAACAGAGAACCGACTCGTGGCGATAACATATTATACCTTCAGGTGACAAACAGACCCGAACTATTTGAAACAGTTAACGCATAACAGGGAATCAGCGATCATAAAGCGGTTACTGCATCGATAATTTCAGCCTTAAATAGCAATATTAAGAAAGGTAGGAAGATTTTTCTGTTTAGCAAAAGTGCCAAAAAGCAGATTACGGAGTACCTGACGGCTCAACACAAAAGTTTTGTCTCATGTACAGATAGTGTTGAGGATCAGTGGACAAAGTTCAGAACCATCGTACAATATGCGTTAGATGCGTATGTGCCAAGCAAGATCGTAAGAGATGGAAAAGAGCCACCGTGGTACAACAACCGAGTTAGAAAATTGCTGCGGAAGGAAAGGGAAATTCACAGCAAACATAAACATAGCCAGAGCCTTGCAAACAAACAAAAATCACGCGAAGCGAAATGTAGTGAGAGGAGGGCTATGCGAGAGGCGTTCAATGAATTCGAAAGTAAAGTTCTATGTACTGACTTGGCAGGAAATCCTAAGAAATTTTGGTCTTATGTCAAAGCGGTAGGTGGATCAAAACAAAATGTCCAGACACTCTGTGACCAAAATGGTACTGAAACAGAGGATGACAGACTAAAGGCCGAAATACTAAATGTCTTTTTCCAAAGCTATTTCACAGAGGAAGACTGCGCTGAAGTTCCTTCTCTAGATTGTCGCACAGATGACAAAATGGTAGATATCGAAATAGACGACAGAGGGATAGAGAAACAATTAAAATCGCTCAAAAGAGGAAATGGCGCTGGACCTGATGGGATAGCAGCTCGATTTTACACAGAGTACGCGAAGGAACTTGCCCCCTTCTTGCAGCGGTGTACCGTAGGTCTCTAGAAGAGCGTAGCGTTCCAAAGGATTGGAAAAGGGCACAGGTCATCCCCGTTTTCAAGAAGGGACGTCGAACAGATGTGCAGAACTATAGACCTATATCTCTAACGTCGATCAGTTGTAGAATTTTGGAACACGTATTATGTTCGAGTATAATGACTTTTCTGAAGACTGGAAATCTACTCTGTAGGAATCAGCAAGGGTTTCGAAAAAGACGGTCGTGTGAAACCCAGCTCGCGCTATTCGTCCACGAGACTCAGAGGGCCATAGACACGGGTTCCCAGGTAGATGCCGTGTTTCTTGACTTCCGCAAGGCGTTCGATACAGTTCCCCATAGTCGTTTAATGAACAAAGTAAGAGCATATGGACTATCAGACCAATTGTGTGATTGGATTGAACTGTTCCTAGATAACAGAACGCAGCATGTCATTCTCAATGGAGAGAAGTCTTCCGAAGTAAGAGTGATTTCAGGTGTGCCGCAGGGGAGTGTTGTAGTACCGTTGCTATTCACAATATACATAAATGACCTTGTGGATGACATCGGAAGTTCACTGAGGCTTTTTGCGGATGATGCTGTGGTATATCGAGAGGTTGTAACAGTGGAAAATTGTACTGAAATGCAGGAGGATCTGCAGCGAATTGACGCATGGTGCAGGGAATGGCAATTGAATCTCAATGTAGACAAGTGTAATGTGCTGCGAATACATAGAAAGATAGATCCCTTATCATTTAGCTACAAAATAGCAGGTCAGCAACTGGAAGCAGTTAATTCCATAAATTATCTGGTAGTACGCATTAGCAGTGATTTAAAATGAAATGATCATATAAAGTTGATCGTTGGTAAAGCAGATGCCAGGCTGAGATTCATTGGAGGAATCCTAAGGAAATGCAATCCGAAAACAAACAAAGTAGGTTACAGTACACTTGTTCGCCCACTGCTTGAATACTGCTCAGGAGTGTGGGATCCGTACCAGATAGGGTTAATAGAAGAGATTGAGAAGATCCAACGGAGAGCAGTGCGCTTCGTTACAGGATCATTTAGTAATCGCGAAAGCGTTACGGAGATGATTGATAAACTGCAGTGGAAGACTCTGCAGGATAGACGCTCAGTAGCTTGGTACGGGCTTTTGTTAAAGTTTCGAGAACATACCTTCACCGAAGAGTCAAGCAGTATACTGCTCCCTCCTACGTATACCTCGCGAAGAGACCATGAGGATAAAATCAGAGAGATTAGAGCCCACACAGAGGCATACCGACAATCCTTCTTTCCACGAACAATACGAGACTGGAATTGAAGGGAGAACCGACAGAGGTACTCAAGGTACCCTCCGCCACACGCCGTCGGGTGGCTTGCGGAGTATGGATGTAGATGTAGATGCAGGACAGGGAAAGAAATTCTAGAAATTGCAAGCTGTAGAGGAGATGCAGACAATAACGGTCCCTTCATGTGATAGTAAAAAGTTCGCTCTTTAGTGCTGTGGTTGGTTCTGCCATCTACGGAACAGCAGTAGGAAGTAACGAAACTCTGTCAACCTACTGTCTGTTAGTTCCGATTACAATCAAGATATTTGTATAGGTTTCATCTATTTTCTTATAAGTCTAGCTGTGTGAGTTAACCAAGTTAAGTGTTAATACTCTTATTACTAAATCGTAGAATGGTTATGATTTAAAACTTGGCTGTGCATAACACATCATTGTGACATTTTGATGTGTAATCTGAACAGCAATGTTTCTACTAATTGCAAGAGATGTGTAACTTATAGGTGAGGATTATGGCGTTAAACATGACCAGATAGCCTCCGCAACTGACATTCCCCCACGTGATAATGATTCTGAATTTATTCTCATTTAGATGGGAAGGAATACTAAAAGAATTTTGAATAAAGCCACAAAAACACGAGAGCAGCTGTAAGATGCTATTAAAGTTCTCAGCGATGGAGAATCTATAGCGTCAATGGCAAAACAAAAAGGAAAGCATCTCAGCACCCTTCAAGAGAGAATAAGGTTCAAATGATTCTAAGCACTATGGGACTTAACATCTGAGGTCATCAGTCCCCTAGACATAGAACTACTTAAACGTAACTAACCTAGGAAAAGCACACGCATCCACGCCCGAGGCAGGATTCGAACCTGCGACCGTAGCAGCAGTGCGGTTCAAGACTGAAGCGCCTGCGACCGCTCGGTCACAACGGCTGGCAAGAGAGAATAAGGGAAAGGAGGAGTCCATAAAATGGGTCGCAAATCTGTGTTTACTGTTCAGCAGGAGAACGAGATTTCCGAATATATTACGGAGTTGGCAAACACGTTCTATGGGATTGGTCCTCTGAATCTTGGAAAAGCTTCCTATGAAATTTTAGAAAGAAACAAAATAGTTAACAATTTAAACCTGGTTTCGTGTATCTCTGGTAAAGATTAGTTACGGAGTTTTATGAAGAGGAAGTCCATCATTTCTCTAAGCAAGGCAGAATCAGTTCACATGAACTGAATTCACGACTTCGGTAAAGAAGATGTGTCCACGTTCTATGATTCTCTGGTAACACAGACAAAAGCCAGGATGCAGTATCCGCCGGAGAAGAAAGCCATTTGCAGAAATATCACCAATCCAGGAACTGGCAACGCCCTGAAGAAAATACAAAGACCGAAACGGCAGCATTCACTAATGCTAACCAAACCCTCCAACGAAGACAATTATTGAAACTCTTGGAGGTGGTGAGGTAGAGAAAGGGAAATCGAACGCCTTTCAGAAGTGAAAACCAATCCTTCGGAAGGAAACTGTAGATCCCAGGAGGAACTCAGCTGCTGTGTTTGATGAGACTACGTCTGCGAATGACACTGGCAATCTGTGCGGTGACAATTCGGATGACGTTGAAACTGACGGGAAAAAGTGACTCGTTTGTGAAGACTACGGAAAGGATGGCGAAATATGGTGCAGATGTACAGTTTGTAGTTTGTGGGCACACTCAGACTGTTAGAGTGGGATGAACCACATTACTGTAAGCGTGATTTTTGTGTAGACACAACTGCAAACTAAGTGGGAAACATTCAATTATTCAAATTTCGCCAAGGCATTGTTTTTGTGGATTTCTTATTCCTTATTTTCGACAATATGAAACTTAAATATGATTGTGCATGCATTCTTCTTGATTTAAGAGTCGGTTTTCGTCATAATACTGTTATATTTGTGTTTTTCTATATTTGTGACCAGGTAGCAGTTATTACATAAACTTAACACAATAACGTTTTTTCTGACCGTTACTAACTCTGTATGTTGGTATTGCTAGTGAATGCACAATTTTCATGTGATTCAGATTGTACACGAGAGCCGATAAATAATACTGCAAAATAACTCTGTTCATAAATTTATACAGGGTGATTTTTGCCACCGTGTAAAAACTGAGTGTGCCCACAAACTACAAACTGTACATCTGTACCATATTTCTGCAAATCGCTTTCTTCTCCGGCAGATACTGCATCCTGGCTTTTGTCTGTGTTACCAGAGGGATTGGAACAAAATCGGTTTAACGAACTTATTCCATGCTAGAGGCCATTTATTGAGTCGTACTTCGTTATAGAGACAGCGGTCTAATACGCGCTGTACCAGGCAACCACAGTTACAATAGGCATGGTTTCATGGTTTCCTCCTAGAGGGTGGTACTGTTCCTCATACGTCATGCCCTAGCGTCGTCTTCTGCCATAGTAATTGATAATGTTGTGTCCGATTCACTTCTCTCGCTGATTCACCTTGTACTGGATGCGATACAGTGCTGTACACAACGGTTTCGTGTTCGAATCGAGGGCTTGCCGACATGTGTTTACTTACAGGAAGGGCAAATAGCAACGGGCGGTGGCCAGCAAGGTTGCATCAGGAGACCTACCCCCCTCTCCCCCCCCCCCCCCCCCCCCCCGCCCGCCGACATCCGACAACAACAACACAACAACAGCACAGCATGTCTGAGACATGGTAGTTTCACGAAGCAGGGAATCATGAAGGACGTACCCGAAATGTTCGGATACCAGACTTGGAGGAAAATATGATTAACACTGTGGAAAGTGACCGCCGTGTCAGTACCAGGCAGTTGGCCATCCAGTACAGGGTAAGCCAGTCGACCATGTGCATCATTTTCCATGACAATTCTTGCTACCCTCATCACAAACAGCGTGTGCAAGGCTTACTAGCGACAGAATTTCCACATCCGGAGCAGTTTCGTCTCTGGTTTGTTCACCAGGCAACCACGGTTCCAAGATTTGTGTCGTCCATCCTGTTGACGGATGTGGCCACCTTTACGCGGAGTGGAATCTTCAACTTTCCTAACAGTCATCTGTGGTATAGTATGCAGAACCCCCATGTTGTGGTGACAGTGAATCATCAGTATCAATAAAGAGGGAATGTGTCGGCCGGGATAATTGGTTATCGTATTCCACGTCGCCTAACAGGCCAGAACTGTCAGCGTTTTTTGCTGGTGATATTGCCTCCCCTGCTGGGAGACGTGTCATTGATAATTCCAAGGGTTATGTGGCTACTACGTGATGGTGCTCCAGCCCACTTCGCCGTTAACGTACGGACGCATCTCAACCGTGTTTTCCTTGGTCGATGGATCGGACGATGGGTTCCACTTGCATTCCTTGTTCGTTCACTGCGTCTCAAACCGTGCGATTTCTGGTTATGGGGCAACCTCACAACTATTTTGTCTGCAGAGCCCGTGCCAGATGTGGAGACACTGGAGCAGCGTATCTATGCTGCCTTTGACACTGTTCTGATGCAGCCTGGTCGATGTGAACGTGTAAGACAGAACATGCTACGGCGCATACACGCATGCGTTGAGGCACATGGAAACCATTGTCAACACCTAACTGTGGCTGCATGCACAGCATGTATGTGATTCAATAAATGCATGAAAACCATGCATTTCCGCACAGAAGTTAATTACACCTGTTTTGTTCCGTATTCTCTCATCGATCAGTTCCAAGAGTTTGTACATGATGGAAAAAATCACCCTGTATATTTTAACGAATATAAACATACCATTTAATGTAGACTGACGGAAGAAAATCGTAATACCAATAAGGAGATGTGCGACATAAACAAATGTTTATAGGCGCATTTATACATCTGAAAGAAGAAGTCTACTGAAATTTCACGTCAGTCGCATAAGGGTGGTGCTAGGAGCGCCAGTATATGGATGAAAATCAGGTTTGCTTTAAATACAAGCTGTAACCGTAATGAGCGTTAGCTACCTATAAAACTGGACGTAGTGACTTGATGTTAGTCAAGAATGCCTTTAAGGCTACAAAGACGCCGCTCTAAACAACTCGGTGAGTCTGCACAGGTCGTGTAATACAGCTATGAGAAGCAGGAAGCTCCTTCTGCGATACCTCACAAAGACTTGGTAGGTATGTAGCCACTGTACATGATTGCTAGTAGTGGTGGTCACGAGAATGTACGGTCGGAAGAAGACCGGGCTACGGACGGCCACGTGGCAATCCGAGAGGGAAGACCAATGCGTTCGGAAGATAGCTCTGGCTCATCGTAATGCATCTGCAGCAGCAATTTGAGGTGCAGTTGGCATCACAGAGGCACAACAACTTGTTGCACGTGGGTTAGTTCAGGGACAGCTCTGAACCCGACGCACAGTTGCGTACATTCCACTGACGCCAAACCACGGCAATTAGCAACTTCAGAGGTGTCATGCGAGAGCTCATTTGAGGACAAGGTGGAGGTGTGTCGTGTTTTCTGATGAAATCTGGTTCTGCCTCGGTGTCAGTGAAGGCCATGGGGTGTCCAGAATGAGGCCAGTCGAGGACCTGCAACCAACCTGTCTGCGTGCTAGACACGCTGCACCTTCATGTAAAGCTATGGTATGGGCTGCGTTTTAGGTGCACACTCACCGTTATCCGACTAGTCCTGAATGCAGACTTCCACGTCAGTCTGCTGATTCGACCTGTTGTGCTGCTGTTCATTAACAGCATTCCAGGGGGTGTTTTCCAGTAGGATAATGTTCGCCCAAAGACCGCTGTTGTAACCCAACGTCCTCTATAGAGTGTCGACGTGTTGCCTTGGCCAGCTTGATTCCCAGATCCGTCTCCAATCGAGCATGTATTGGGCATCATTAAACGGTAACCCCAGCTTCAACCACAAATAGCATTAACCATCCCTGTACTGACGGGCCAAGTGTAACAGGCATGGACCTCCATCCCACAAAGTGACAACCGGCACCTGTACAACAGAACGATTGTATGTTTGCATTAAACTTTCTGGCAGTTAGATCAATTATTAATGTACCAGCATTTCATTTTTGCAATGGCTTACGTTACGCTGACGTTAACGTGTGATGTCGCAATGCTAATCACTTAAAAAAGTTAGCAAGACAACTGTATTCCCGAAAATTCTTTATTCTGCAATAATTACTATTTGGTGTTGCAATTTCTTCCATCAGTACATAAGCACATAAATTTTTGATATTTTGATTTTGACTCCTCTTTAAAGAATCGCCGATTCTCCCACGTCGCCTACTTAACATTTTTCAGTTGCTTGCGTGAAAGGTGACAGGCGCGGTTGTACCTGACCAGTAACATATGACGCACATTCATAGGCTGATCCTACCTGCGGGCAACAACAAATCCGACACGGTCTAAGTACGCAACTACAACGGGTAAGGCATCGGAAACTGAATAAGGGAAGAAACATTCTCCACTCATGGTAAATGAAAGAATAGCAGAAATACTGACCTCCTTAACGCAGGCATAGACGCCTGAAGGAAACAGCTTTGTCCTCATCTACACGCTCGATAACGCACATCTGCAGTCCTCTGTTCATAATCTTAATACCTACAAGGAGACCAAAAGGCATACGGATTTTTATAATTTCCTTTATTAATAGTACGCGAAGTTCAAAAGTCAAATATTACACTCCTAAGGCATGTCAATGCAAATATAAAATTTTTTCGATAAGACCGAGTTTTGAGTATTTCGAGCGTTGATATCCTAACAGAGTCGATTTTTCAACGCGTCGTGTGGCTGTGTGATAGTGTGAGCGCTACTACGTGGATGGCCTTGGTTCGATTCGCGGCCGTCGCAAATTTTTAAACAGTGTTGAATAACCTATGAGCGTTTCCGTGAAATGTAAAATTCTAAACGACGAAAAAATAATTAGTGAAGTTGTTATTGAAATTGAAACGTTTTAATAAATCTTTTATGAAAGATGCATAATTAATAATGTATTTATGCAATGCAGATTGGAGCTATGTATTTTGTGATATATAGTTAGAAACAAGAAGATGGGCATTTTTTCATAAAAATGACACTTTGATATGTATTTAGTATAGGTTTGTTGAATTTAATGTTTAAATGACTCAAGTATTTGAACTGAACAAAGAAGAAAACGAAAAGGAAATAATAATGGCCGAAACGAGACTCGTTTCAGAAATTACCATTCTCGATCACTATTGAACTGAACAAAAAAGAAAACGAAAAGGAAATAATAATGGCCGAAACGAGACTCGTTTCAGAAATTACCATTCTCGATCACTATTGATTTTTGCCCTCTTTACGTAATTTATTCTTCGCAGAAAAGTTCGTTGAACATGCATTTTTACTTTAAAATTTGTGTCGGCCAGGAATTGTGCCCACACGTCACAGGCGAGCGTTCCTCCATTAGACCACGCTGCCCGCAGAAAAACTCATGTCCGTCTGTTTAGATGTGCAGTAGGTCCCGAAGCTCTGCTCGTGTACGGCAAATCCGTGGACATAAAAAAACCACTGAGGTGTGGGACACACAGGAAAGTGAAGATATTGAACGTATGGAACGACCTGTGTACTCCTCAGACCTCAACATTACAGGGCATTCTTGGGATACTTTCGGCAGATTTATTTCACGCCCTCCCCCAACCACGCAAGAATTTAAAACTGGAATCAGAGAGGAGTTAGAATATTCCCCAAGGAGTCTTCAACAGTTTGGTAGCCAGAATGAATAGCAGAGAGACCGATATCGACCTTTATGTTAGGAGTCTGATCAGTGTCAAACACAGGCGTCATTCGTATCTGTCATCATACTTTCCCGTCTGATGAAATTTGTACAGTTTTTCGGTATGGGTGCACACCTCTACCCCTATTACATATGTACTGTGTTTCATATCGTCCGTCATTGCCTCTGATTACTCCTGTGCAACAATTTATCAGTTTCTTAGCAGCTGTCATCCAGTGTAACTATGGAGTATGGCCCAAGGGTAACATATAAAGTCTTGTATTCGTTTTGGCTTGGAAGCAAACGGCCTTTGAATGGCATTTTCATGAGTTTCTTGCCACGCCTGGAACACTTGCTGTGACAGGTCACGAATATTGTCAGCTGCAATTTGAGTGATGGAAGAAAGGCTCTTAAAACGCCGCTTTCGGTGCTATAATTAGACTCATACTGTCTTCGCGATGCCTACAGTAACAGTACTAGATTCTTCACTTAGAATTGGCTCTTGGAGTTTCATAATTCCGATTTTACGGGCTAGATAGATGTGAAGCATCTGTCAATTTAGATCCCTTAGCATTTCCGTTAACTTCTTCCGAAAGTCAAACAAACCTGGGACCATTCGTGAATCAAAATGGTCCCAACACAATTTTATGGGGCGCACGTGACGTTACTTCCACCTCTGTCGATCATACTTCATACAAGACAGAATGATACGTCTTCTCTGCTAATAAATCTTCAGTCCAGTTATGAAATTTCCTGTGACATAGTAATTCTGTCAGAGAAGTCAAAGGACTTGCGAGAGATACTGAAAAGAACCGACAGTGGCTTAAAAAGAGGTTATAGGATGAACATTAACAAACGTAAAACAGGGGCCAAGAAATTATCGCGTCCGAGACGTGAGTGCTGCTTAGGATTAGGTGACAGCGATCGAGGAGGAGGGAACTAGTCGTCTGGCCTATGTGACAGAGAGTTAAAATTCTTTTATTACGAAAGGTGAGGCTTGGAATAAGTGCTGAAATAACAAATATTATGAGTGTTCTACAACTTCTGACTTTATTCAGAAAGCTCCTGATTTGCTTCCTCCAAAGGAATTATACCCACGAAAAAACCAAGTTTTTACACAAAGGCGCTGACTAACCAGCACCATACCGTCTACTTACAATGGAACTCTCAGTGCTAGCTGGGCACGCACCCACGACATGACACGCAGAAGTCCCTAGCTAAACGACCGGGATCCTATCAGCTAAGCTGCATCTGCTGCAGGTAACTCTGCTTAACACTGCCTGGCTGCCCCTGCTCATATTAGTACCAACAACCTATTCTGAGAGCTGTAGACCTCTCGGGGCGCAATGCTCCCGAGTTATTTTCAGTTTCCCCCTTCGTCGCTGCCAGTCTCTGACAAGACGTGTTGTCGAATGGCCCTCACCACCTCACAGGCTCTAATAGTGCACTGCTCTTCGGAGGCTCAGTGGAGAGAGGGAGGCGTCCGTCGTTGAGTCATGTGTTAGGCCTGCTACAGGCTCTTCATACCCTCGTTTTTACAGGTTACAGTATTATCGCTATGCACGATCCTCTCTACCCTGATGCCTCTGCTCCGGATTTTCCCTCGATGCATTTAGCAGCCTCTAATATTATATATAACGCCCTCCAAGGTCTGGTTGTTATGGCATACAGGCGACCCAATATCAATTTGATACATGAATCTGGTATCTGTACAGATACCATTGGTGATCTTGCAGCTCTCGAAGAATGAAACTGTATTGAAATTCAGACCTTTAGCTGCTTACAGGTGTTGTAAATATCAACGGGGCAGATGCACTCGCTTTGCTCGATCTCTTGCGGGAATCGGTAGATTGACTAGCCCGAGTAATGAGTATGGTGGGCAGGGCCACTACAAATGTAGTGTGTGGACAGTTTCATATCAGTGCACACTCCGCTGCAGAGCTTCGTGGAAACTGTGGGTCTCACGGGGAGTGTAACAGAGGTAAGTCCCTGCTGTCGCACTATCGTCTGTGTCCTCGGTGGCTCAGTCGGATAGAGCGTCTGCCATGCAAGCAGGAGGTCCCGAGTTCTAGTCCCGGTCGGGGCACACGCTTTCCCACTGTCGCCGTTGATATTTATCAACGCGTGTAAGCAGTTAAAGGTCTGCGGAGTGCGCTGATATGAAACTTCCTGGCATGTTAAAACTGTGTGCCTGACCGAGACTTTGCCTTTGCCTTTCGCGGGCAAGTGCTCTACCAACAGAGCTACCCAAGCATGACTCACACCCCGTCCTCACAGTCTTAATTCTGCCAGTGCCTCGTCTCCTACCTTCCTAACTTTACAGAAGTTGTCCTGCGAAGAGCTTCTGTAAAGTTTCGAAGGTAGGAGACGAGGTACTGGCAGAAGTAAGACTGTGAGGACGGGGCGTGATTCGTGCTTGGGTAGCTCCGATGGTATAGCACTTGCCCGCGAAAGGCAAAGGTCCCGAGTTCGAGTCTCGGTCCGGCACACAATTTTAATCTGGGAGGAGGTTCCAGTTAAAGGTCTGGATTTCATTATAATTCCATTCCAATATAAATTATCTCGTAATTTCCCTTTGTTATGTTTCGTACTAACAAGACTTGGGCGTTTCCCATGGGCGCTACAAAATGTACTCGATTTAAATCAGGCGATACTTACGGAATTAGATTAAGAAATGAAACACTGAAAGTAGTTGATGAGGTTTGCTACTTCTGCACCAAAACAACTGATGATGGTTGAAGTAGAGTATATGTTAAATTCAGACTGCCTGCAGTAAGGTAAGCATTTCTGTAAAAGAGGAATTTGTTAATATGGAATATAAATGCATTAGAAAGTATTTTCTGAAATTATTTATCTCCTGTGTAGGTATGTACCGAAGTGAAACGTCCAGACAAAACAAAAGTTGGACCATGAAGGAATGATCAGAATGGTACGGAAATCAGTAGTTGTGATATACACATAAACACAAACCAATTGTCACAATTTCGGAAGAATTAGACGATTTATCCTAGAGAGATAGCTTTACAAATAGGGCAACTCAGTAACTCGTTGATCCCCCTCTGCTTCTTAAACAAGCAGGTATTCGGCTTGGCATTTTATTGACAGAGATTTTGAGTGTCCTCCTGACGGATATCGTGCCAAATTCAGTCCAACTGGCGTATGGCATCGTCAGGATGCAAAGCTGGTTGGAAGCCCGTCCATGATGCTCTGAACTTTCTCAACTGGAGAGAGATCCGGCGACCTTGCTGGTCACGGTAGGGTTTGGCTCGCTATGAAGGGCAACAACACTGCGCGTGGAATATTTTCAACGTACCGCTGTGCTGTAAAGGTGCCGCGGATGACAACCAAAGGAGTCCTGCTGTGAAATGGAGTGCCAACCCAGACCACCACTCCTGGTTGTCGGGCTGTAAGGCGGGCGACAAACAGGTTGGTATCCCACTGCTGTTCGGGACGTCTCCAGACCTGTCTTCACTGGTCGTCGTGGCTAAGTTTGAAGCGGAACTCGTCACTGCAGACAAATCTACTACTGTCATTGACATTCCAGACTGAAGACGTGCGCCATTTATTTTGTTAGCAGGTCCCATTCGTTTGTCATCCGTGGCGCCGTTACAACACATCGGTACTTCGCTTGTTTGTGTCTTAGAATGTAGAAGCTGTTGTAGAGTGGTGTTAGGAAGGCTGCTGAATATTAGATAGGTGGATCGGAAAATTAACGAAGAGTTGGTAAACTGAAATAGAGGGAAAAGTAATTTACATCACGACTTGACAAGGAGAAGAATTAGGTTGATCTGAAGCTTCAAAAAGTTATCAGTTTGCCAATGATAGCAAGCGTGGGGGCAAAAATTCTAGAGGATTACCAAGAAATGAATACAATAAGCAGATCAAAATGGATGTAGTTTACAACATTTAACTAAAGCTGAAGAGCTTTGCACGTGATGAGTAGCACGGAGCGCTTGAAAATACTAGTTTTCGGACTGAAGACGCCATTAACAGCAAAAACAGTCTCATGTTACTGTACTTGCTTTGTTAAGTTTTGGTTTGATTTTTGATTCCAAGTCACTGCTTTTTGGTGGACAAGACATATTGCACTCACCTCATTGACTTGACCCGTGCCTTCCAGGTTGCCGTGTGATTAAAAGGCGAGTTTGGTTTCGCAAGGTCGAAGTTTTCGGAACACATGCTGATTGGCATAGAGGATGTCGTTCTGTTCGTGATGTGTCATTACGCTGGAGCTCAAAATGCGTTCTAAGATTCTACATCTGAAGGAGTCACTGAGACTGGACTGTAATTTTATAAATCACGCCTGCTACCCGGTCTCGTAAATATGGGTGAACTCGTCCATAACTCCTTAAAATATCTACGAAATCACGAAAACCTACATTCGGATGGCGGCGAGAGCATTTGAACACCCGCTTCCCGAAAATCAGGTCTCGTGAGCTAACCACCGTGCGATACATCCCCTAGGTCTTGCTGACAGATATAGCGTCTTATTTTTTTCCTAAATACACCATCATTGGCTGTGAACTGTTTACGGAACGGCAGAAATGAGGACTAATGGATTTCAACAACACTGCTAGTGCGCCGTTGAAGTTCACGGACTGTAAAATGCTAGTTGAAAGAAATACTCGGAAGTGCGAGGCCCGGCGGCCATCTGTGAACGCTGCTGGAAGATAATATGCAGGCAGGTTCAGGGCAACGGAGAGTGGAGGCAGAGCAGCACAGCCCGAACATTAAAGGATTACGCATCCATTATGTATGGTCCTCTTTTTCGTTCGTGGTCGCTCGGGGAGAATTAGAGCGTAAATTGTTAAATAACAAAATCGGCTAGCGTTTAATACCGTAAAATGTGAATATTACAGGACGAGCAGCTTTTTCAATATTTACAACGGGCATCCCTGTCGCAACGAATATGAACTCTGTATGACTAATGAACGTCACACGGGACAAGAACGCAGCATTTACTGCGTATCTGACGTCAGGTCGGTTGTTGCAAGACATTTAATTTTCCAAGGCTACAGCAGGTTTGGTGTGCCAATAGGAACTACAGTTTCTATCTTTAAAGGCAGCCACGTTCAAGATATAATGCCTTAAAACGTATATATTTCTTCTGCACATTTGTACATTGTTTTTTAATTATATTTAAGATCTGTTCATATAATTATTTTAAAGTGTCTTTTGTCAAATTTTGGTTTGCAGCATTGAAAATTATTCAGTATTATAATGGGCACTGTATTGAACGAAGTTACTTAAAATTTTAATTAGTACGAATTTTCATATACAGTGACTGAAATTAAGAATGGACAAATGAAGAATATGGCATACGAGGGTCCGCATAGTATCTCTTATAGTTTAGTGAACACTGATGAATTGTCTTTTTACAATGCGTAAATTGTTTTCATCTCACTCTACAGAGTCAAAGTATATCCAAAACTACAGAGAAAGTATTTCGTGCCTTCGTCTAATGATGATGGGAATGTGAAGTAGATGCGCAAGTTTTATTAGTTCAATAGCCCGGTTTCCTATAATGAGATTATCAACTGAGGCAATAGTTTATATGTTGCTACATCGCTGCAACGTGACTAGGTTTAGAGACTAGCTGTTAAATAGTAACCAAGTGCTCCAACATTTCTTTTAAGTATTTTTATTTTGTCCGTTTGCCTAATGCATTATAAAAAAAGAAGTATAGTGCATTTCAGACACAAAGAGGTTTGGTACCAAGACGAATCATACGAAGTTGTATCTTGAAGTTTCAATAATGAAACATCAGTTTTGCAGTGACTCCTGTGAAAGTTCTTGATGATTTAGTCTTGTGAAAAAATGACACTGCTGAAATTATTTGATGAATTAGCGTATAACGACTACGTTTTGTTTGATAACTTCTTGACCAATTCGTTCACTGTCAACTGCTTTCTGAGAATGAATGTCATATCCATTATTAGGACTTTCTTACATTTAAGAGGGACGTATATTGTCTGCTGCATTGTCTTATCCTGTAGGGCAGTTGTGAAACATCAGTACAGTGCTTGCCTGAAATCTGCGTTAGATTTTATAGTAACAACACAGAGAGTTGTGGAGATAGCTTTAACTACCAGAAGAGCGGTGAGCTGGAAGCTCCCCCTTCAGTGGCTTGTAGAAAAGAGAAGTCGCATCTTCTGACAAGAATACTAAAAGACACTTCCTTTAGCACTGCTGACCTACACTGCTGATATTCATCTATGGTAGCACATAAAACAAAGTCGCCATCATGAAGCTGTGATCGTATTTAAACTAGTTGGCATTTGCCAGATAGCTGACGGCCACTCTGATGTCACTTCTGCTGAACAAAGCATTAAACCAAACAGATTTTCAGTAAGCCGTTGCAGTAAGAGATACGTACAGCGTTTAGTCTCACGTGCCTTACTATATGCGATGAAAGTAGTCCAAAGAGGGAACTCCTAAACAACTTCACTAAATATTACCGTATATTGATAATTTTTACTTATGGACCGTCTGACAGCAACTGAATAAAACACAATTTTAGTGCCATACGCGTTTCGCCTTTATTTCCTCCAAGGCATCATCAGTGGCCTGGAATATGTACATATGTTAGCTATTTAATTTACGTTTTTGTCACTGTGCTTATAGGTTATAAACAGTTATGGTGATTGGTGTTTCTTATTAAGTAGTAATGTTTCGAATTGTACTTACAGATTTCGTGGACAATTTCTTACATATTACGTTCCATCAGCACAGGCTCGCTACTACATTTAATAAAGGAAATGATAACATAAAACAAAAAGAACTCTTCCCCACACCATCTGGACACACACACACACACACACACACACAGCACAAAAAAATTATATCACACCAAAACACACACACACACACACAAATGCATACATGAACAGATCACAGATACTTCAATAATTACGCTCGAAAGTTTGGCAATAACATTCGATCATTGGCAAAAACATTTGACAGTCGGCAACAGAAACCAAGACATTGCATTGAAACAAGCGTTCAGTTCATAGTGCTGTGGAATATGGAAAAAAAACCGCAAATTATTATTCATAACAAGAAGAACAACACCAAAAATGCAACAGGAGCGTAATATGTAAGAAAGTGTCCACGAAATCTGTAAGTACAGTTCAAAACATTACTACTTAGTAGGAAATACCAACCACCAGAACTGTTTATAACCTATAAGCACAGTGACAAATATGTAAATTAAATAGCTAACATATGTACATATTCCAGGCCACTGATGATGCCTTGCAGGAAATAAAGGCGAAACGCGTATGGCACTAAAATTGTGTTTTGTTCAGTTGCTGTCAGACGGTCCATAAGTAAAAATTATCAATACACCGTAATATTACACGCAACTGATGAATACAGGACTAAAAAAGTTGAAGATGTCAACTTCAGGAAACGTTGGAATCTGTGTGATTATACGTACTCAGCAACGTGAGCTCGTCTACATCAAGATGAAATAAAGTAAGATAAGGAAATTCCGCTGTATATTTAATTTTGCAGTACTCTGCTAAAGCCTTTGATGAGATGAACCCATTCAATGAAGTGTTTCCTACTCTTAGAAGAGATCACATTACTACGTCTTCTCCAGTAGCGCTACACATGAGCTCTCCCGCGGTCTGTGGATTTCACTGGCAAGAACGTATTGTTGTGTTACGCAACTAATGGGGGAAGCATGGTGGCTTGTTCCTTCGCAGTTGTAAACCCAATTAAGAGCTGCAGGGAACCAGTAATACATACCGTATCTTTACGCCGAGCGGAGTAGGCGCGCGGTTCGGGGCCTCATGCACGGATTGCGCGGCCCCTCCCGCCGGAGTCAAATTGACTGTTAGTTCTTTTCTGCCGACCTAACATGACAGCTGCCAAAAACCAACGACAGGTGAAGTTCTCCTCATATGTGACAGATTTTGTGAACATTACGCTTTGGAAAATGAAGATTGATGCGCTAAGGTGTACGAAACTTTTTATTACGAAGTTATCGATCCACGATTGTTGAATTGCCTTACTTTTCGCAAAATACCTTCCTGTGTAACGCTTAAAGTTGACCTGTAATGATGCATAGTGACGGTAGTAAGAACATAAGGCGTTTGTATAATAATACAATACGTGATGTTGAAAAAGTAGGGTATCCAGTTACCTTACCTTACCCTATTTTGGGGCTGATAAGGGTGTAGCAGCACATCTCGCCGACTGTACAACTCGACAGAGCGAACTACAGCCCCTGTACAAATTTTCGAAAGAGTTGTTATACGAACAAGTAAGCAAAGAGAAATTGACGAAGGAAAAATTAAGTGAGTCTACTACAGATGGTGCAAATGGCTCTGAGCACTATGGGACTTAACTACTGTGGTCATCAGTCCCCTAGAACTTAGAACTACTTAAACCTAACTAACCTAAGGACATCACACACATCCATGCCCGATGCAGGATTCGAACCTGCGACCGTAGCAGTCGCGCGATTCCGGACTGCGCGCCTAGAACCGTAGACCACCGCGGCCGGCAGTCTACTACACTGGAAACCTCTAACATGAAGAGAAACTGAGGGAGGAGGATGACAAATTTAGACTCTATTTCAAGAAGACTCGAAACGTCGTGAAATGTATGTATTTATTCACGCAAGGTGTATCGGGCGATTAATAAACTACAGTACATGTAATACTTGCAGCTGCGGATCTGTTTCATGGCAATAAATCGTCTTTGCCACAGGTGTGAGGTTGTAAGTTACTATTAAGCAGAAAAATACTTCTGTCTCGTTCTAATGTTGTTTTTTTTTTCTTTTATACTTTCTGACGTGTTCCACACCCACGAGAATCATCTCATTTTTTTCTCATACTTGACTGAATCTAGTTTAAACCAATCCAACGGAAACCTTAGGGACAAATACTGACGATTTGGTTTGGCTTCATGAAACCGGGGTAAGTGTGGGAGACAACATAAATAGAAAAGGTGTTACAAATATGATTTTTAGCACTTTTAAACAAACTATATAGGGCTACATCACATGTGAATTTCAGAAATGTGCTGTGCTGAGAGGCCGCGCGGTTTGAGGCGGCATGACACGGAGGTTCGAGTCCTCCCTCAGGAAAGGGTGTGTGTGTGTTGTTCTTAGCATAAGTTAGTTTAAGTAGGGTGTTAAGTCTGGGGACCGATGACGTCAGCAGTCTGGTCCCCTGGGAGTTCACACACAAATTCAGAACTGTTAGATGATTTTTGGTAGAAGATATGAACTCACATCCTCATAAAGGGTAGAAGTTAAGTTCCCGAGATGTGATGTGATAACATTGAAAATATTCCAAGACGAGAAAATTTCAGCCTCACCAGCAAATTTAACAAAACTCACGTCTTAATTAATATTAAGGACAGCTTTTTGACATGCTACGAGAACTATATCAGATGCGAATTCCAGACATTTTACGCGATTTTACTGGGCTATGGAGCCTCTAAAGTGATTTCCTATCGCTGCAAAAGCAAAGCGAAGTGGCGGGTGCCTGCAAACAGTGCTTGACGTGACAACTACATTCACATCTGCAAAACAATTTTAATGGCCATTTGTGTATAAGTCGCTCACTCCCACCCACTTCTACTTCACCATTCTCACTCACTGATTCAGCCAATTTAATTGTCATATCTCTTTGTGTGTCTCTAACTATTACTGTCTCCTGTCTCACAGCCGCAGTCTCTTTCCTTCTTTTCCACTACTACCCTCTGCTCTCACTGCCACTGTCTCCCTCTTGCTGTCTCTTACTGCTATTCTGTCATACGTTTCTTCCCACTATTGACATCTGTTCTCACTGTCACTGTCTTTCTCTTCCTCGTTTTCATTATCATACTCTCTGTCTCCCGTTATCACTGGCTCTCACTCATTTCCACTTTTTCCTTCTCTCTATTCCTCTCCGACTGGCACTGCCTCCTTCAATTTTCTCCTAGCATGGGTCTGTCAGTGTCAATTATGTTCCACTGCTGCTGTGTTCCTTTCTCTCACACTGTCATTGCTCTCCTTCATTCTTTCTATTCCACAACCACTGACTACCATCGTTTCATCTCTTTCCAACTGTCACTGTCTCCTTCTCGCAAAAAAAAAAAAAAAAAAAAAGCGAATATGTTCTCATGCCAAAAGTTTCGGGAAAATATTTAAACGTGCTAATAAAAGCAGAATGAGGCAGCTCGCACCCCAATTTTCAGTGAAAGTCTTTTAAACGGCAGAATATTGACTTTTTTTCTTTCTCCAATGGGAGCGTTTTGCCCCGATACCCTGCTTTTTCATGCCACAGCAGGGCATGTCACTCATATGAAAAGAACTTTAATGATCAGTAAAATTTTGGCGATTTGCTTGTATGAGACTCAAATAACGCAAAACTAATTTTACACCTTGGCCCGGATTCTACATGCACAAAAGTTTTACCTGTGCTTCAATACTACAACACTGGCTTCCGTGAACCCTTATTTTACACCATTTTCCTCCATGGTACGTGACTTCATAAATAATGTCTTTTGCCTCACACAGGATTTTATGTGCGTGTTTCGCGTGTACAAGTAGGGTAACTTTGAACATCTATGTCTCGGAGACGGATGAAGATGCAAGAAAACATTCAAGGTAGTTCGACATAGGGATCTTAGGAGCATATTGTAGAAATGAACCTTTTTCCCGTACATAGCCGCCTTGTAATCTGCGGCTCGGGTTTGGAGTCTCTTTGGGGAATCTCTTGATAACGGATGAAGACTTCTGAAAATGGGGAGATGGCACTTCTAGATAAATAGCTGGAAAATACATCGTTTAATTTTGAGAAATTTGTTGCTGTCATTTAGTATTTAGATTTCGCCACGTACTGAATTTTAAGTGCGTATTTGATATGTGTAATTAGGATAATACGATCTTGGAAAAACCGAAAGGTATTAAGAAAATTTTCAAGATTATGCGAGATCGGGATATAAGGAATATATGGTGAAAAATTCAGCCATCTGCTGTTCTTAGCCATCTTGGCATTCGCAGCCCTTTTTTGGTACAAAAGATGGCTGAAATAACTTTTTTGGGGTTTTGTAACGAAAAAACTAACAGTGTCTCCATAAATCCCTTTACCCTATCTTTTTGCCATCAACAGAAACCGAGATATGAGCACGGCAAGATTTCCGACGATTTGACATATAAGGTACGCGTGCTACTGCATGTGTACCGATGATATACGGTAGACAATTACAAATTAACGATGTTAACGTTCTGTTTGCACACGCAAACGCTCGAACGTCCAAACAAATGATTTTCGTATTCGAAAAGTCCTGTGGCTATTCTCGTAGCGTATTTGTGCATTACTGCTTTTCCTATTTCCACGCTTCTATAATTTTTGCACGTCCAGCAGCTTTGGGTATGGCGGCGCCTCTGACACGGCAGTATTGACAGTGTAGGTTCTGCTCTTGTTGGTGTTGGATCCTGTGCCGTTACTCTACGATGGGTAAGACTTTTTTTTTTCAACCGGTCAGAGCGAAGTCTGAACTTATACACAGCTTGGAGAGATTTTCCTACGTAGTCCTGTATGCATTTCCAGTATTTTAAATTGAGTATGTGATGTCACACATTTATCCAATAATAAAAATTTATCTTTGTATTGAAAATTCTTTCTGTTTGCATTCCCTTTCCAAGGTGCTGAGCCTAGTTAATAGACGTGAAAATATCCCTTGGTATAGACATATGTGCCTCAGTTTCTCCAGATATGCCCCATATGTCACTGAACAGTGTTCTTCTATCCAGAGAGCTCTCGATTTGTATTCGACATGTACCAGATCTACACTTGAAGCGTCAAATATTCCCTGTCCAGGTGAAAAATTATCCGCTTCCATAGGAACTATCTTACATCGGTTTATATTCTGGCAATTAGTTCATTTCTCAGTGGACGTATGTGTCATAAACACGTCATGAAGATGCGTTTTATACGACTTTTCAAATACTTATAAATTTGGTTATGCACATTCAGAGCGTGTGCTCCTACACAACTTCGAGAAGAAAACTGTTCCATCTCAAAAGGGGGAAAATGAAAGGTTACTGAATATTCTGATACTGTTTATGAGACTGCATCCTACGTAAAGATCAGTGTGTATAATAATGACAAAGGGTAATTTCCATCAACGTCCTTTAAAGTACACGAGGAAATAGGAAATTGGACAAAGCACCAAACACTACAGATTTGTCCTGACGCTCCTGAGATGACAACCACGACCCTAAGGCCCGTTGCACACTTACGCGGATGGTCCGCGCTCCGCGTTCCGCGTGCGGTTGGCGGACCCGCGTCATGGTTCACACAGTCGGGCGGATGCGCGCGGTTCTGTGCAGTCGAGTGAGCGCGGTCTTCCTTGCACTGTGCTGAATCTCATCTGTGGTGTAACACATCGTTCTGTTTGATCGGATGTATAGAGATGAGCTCGCTGCAAGTAAAAGTCATTTCAGCCTATATGATATACAAAAAGAGAAATTCCACGCGCGAGAGACTGTTTTGGGTGCATCCTATGGTGGAGCAAAGATGTACGAAAGGAGCGTTCGTCACATTGTATTCCGAATTGCGCAAAGACGAAGACAAATTTAATACATATTTTCGTATGTCTATTCGTTCCTTTGACGAGCTTGTCGGCAAAATACAAGACAACCTGACACTTGAAAGTCTCAGAAGGATACCATTACTCCGACAGAACGAGTAGCAGTAACCTTAAGGTAAGAATATGAATATGTATACGGATGACGATTATTTTAATAATATATTTAATCATTCAAAGCTTTGCTACAGCTATGTATTACATTCGTTTGGCAATAGACAATTTTACATTTGTATTGTATTACAACTGAATTCCAATAATTTTTATAACATCTCCCAAGATGATGATGATGTTGATTGGGGTGGAGAGGGATGGGGAGTCGCAACTTGTGTCTGTACGGACGGATCCTCGCGGTACTGCATTGATTGGTTAGGATGCTGTTGGGATATTGAAGGTGGGGCGTGGGTAAAAGAGGTCGGTGGATACTGGAAAGAGCTGATGGGAGCTGGGGAGTGTATGTTTAAATTAGCCTGATTTGTGTGCTTAATCGACATAAGCAGTTGAAGTACCTGAGTACGAAATAATAGCTTCTGGTCAACATTTAATGTCTTCACAGAGGGCAACAGCGAAACAAAGAATGCTCGGTCGTCGCCTTCCTCTTTTTACTTACCATCTTTTAATAATGTAAGTAAATTATCTTCAAATGTTGTGTTCTTGATAGGCCTCTTCCTCTTGAAGGATTGTTTTCCGGTGTTGACATTCAGTCGGACATCATCGGTTTGTTCTTCAGAGCGTTCGTCTCGACTGTTTTCACCGAGTGCATTGTTGTTACACAGATTATCTTGCACGACCGATACTGAGTCAAAGTTACTCTCTGTTGGTGCAACTCGGAGACGGTCAAGAAAGTGTAACTGCTCATGGTAGATGTATTTTGGTCTCTTAGTTGCTGCTGATCCGGACCTCATTTGCTTTATTCTAGTAAGGCTTTTAAAATAGGCATCCCGTGCAGTTTTCCATCTCGTCTGGACCTTATCAATTGAATCAACAAGGTCGATAAGTCTTTTATTACTGAGGACGCGTACATATATTATTTTAAGAAGGAATACATCTAAAGTTTCATGTCAGCGTAGCCGACGTAATACCTGTAATTAATTCTACTTTCCTCTGTGAATGTACATAAGTATCAAATATATGCTTTACACGTTACAGGTATCTTGGAAGCGGAAACACATTTACAGATCTGGATTACTCTGTTTTAATGGGTACATCAACAATTCGACAGATTACAAGGCAGGTGAGCGCCACTATTTGGACTACGTTAAGAGAAGAATGCATACCTGAACCCTCAACAGACAAATGGAACGAAGTTAGCCATGGTTTCCAAAATGTCGCTAATTTTCCTCATTGCATCGGAGCCCTGGATGGAAAACATATTCGTCTAGTAAAACCTATCAAAAGTGGATCACTTTTCTTCAATTACAAGAATTATTTCTCCATTATTCTTATGGCCATCGGTGACGCTAACTATTGTTTCACGTTCATTAATGTCGGAGGATACGGAAGGAACTGTGATTCAAATATTTTTAAAAACAGCGTCTTTTGGAGGAAAATGGGAAAAGAAACATTAGCGTTACCACCACCAAAGCCACTGCCAGGTACACACGACTCTCCAGCGCCATATGGTCTTGTGGCAGACGAAGGCTTCGCATTAACACAACATGTTTTAAGGCTGTATGCGCGAAAAAAATATGACTCACAAAAAGAAGATTTTCAATTACCGACTTACCCGAGCCCGAAGGTTTATTGAATGTACTTTCGGAATATTAAGCCACAAGTGGAGGGTTTTTCACCGGCCCCTGAATGTCAATCTTGATCTAGCAGTATCTATTGTCAAAACGTGCTGCATTTTGCATAATTTTGTTCGAGTAAGAGACGGATACAACTTTGAAGATACCCTGTATGTTACCGGCTTCGAAGATGTGGCAGAAACTACAGCTGTCAGTAAATCGGGTAATACTGTTCGAGATAAATTTGCGGAATATTTTGTCGATAGACGAGCTGTGCCCTGGCAGGAATCAAAAATTCACTGAACACAGGCCACTTATCTCAATGACAGACATTTGCAGTTGTGTACAGTTATTCTACATAATCAATGTTTGTATTGTGCATAAACTGAACTTGTGAATGTCTATAATTCTATAATTGCAAATCATTGTATTTTGTATAGAACTACAATAAAAACGCAAGGAAAATATGCGTCTACTTACCACACTTTTTCTGATCTGCCTCGTTCAGACCTTCAAAGCCGAGTATTATATATGCACAGACGTCTAGCCACATCTTCAATCGCATTTCACGGTTCTTGTAGTCCCCGTGCGATGGATCCCATTTGTGAGGCCTTCCTTCAACTTCGGCAATTAACATGTCGGTATCGATTTCACAAGACATTCTGGAAACTTCTTAAATCACACCCGTATTTACCACACTAGTCGAACGCTACGGCTGAAATGAGGTACTCTGCTTCTACTGCGCGCGCCGTATCCGCAGGACTGTGCACGCACCAGCTTGTTTCTGTGTATTCAACTGGCGCGGACGGTCCGCGGCGCGCAAGGGCTGCGCGGACGGCTCCGCCGCGTGCGGACCGTCCGCGTAACTGCGTGGGGCCCCTAAGGGAAGGTCAAATTGGGCGCGGACGTCGGTTGGAACACCAACGATCAGAGGGAACCAGTGGAGCCGCGCCTGGTGGCCTCGGACAGCGAACTAAACACTCGACGCGGCGCGGACCGATTACGAGGTACCCAGCAAGAAACAGAAGTGGAGACCAAGGGAAAAGCCAGGATACAGAGCACCAGACGCTGCAGATGACGACCACGACTGCAGAGAGCAGCCGAGCAGGGCGCGGACTGCAGACGGCAGTCGGAACAACAGCGACCAGCTTTTTTTTTTGTGTCTCTGTGTTGTTCACAGTACCACTGGCTTCGAAAAAAATGGCTCTGAGCACTATGGGACTTAAATTCTGAGGTCATCAGTCCCCTATAACTTAGAACTACTTAAACCTAACTAACCTAAGGACATCACACAACACCCAGTCATCACGAGGCAGAAAAAATCCCTGACCCCGCCGGGAATACCACTGGCTTATTTGCCAGTTTGACGTGTAGGATTGTCTTGTGCGTGTATGGTTTTTTCTGTTTTCGGTCTCTTTATTTCACTTTGAAGGGTGGGATCTGATTTTATTTCAACCCTGTGGTTCCCAATTCTCCTCTTTAGGTGTCGTCTTTTGCTTTTCTTATTTGATTTCCTGCCTGTTCTTTGCTAGTTGGTTTCTCGATTCCTTGTTCGTAGTTCTGCTGCCTACTGTTGGTCTTCTATTAGTAGTCTCGGCACCTTCTGTTTGTGCCAAGTTTGTAGATGTGTGGTTCCTACATTTCTCAGGTGTCTGATACTTTCTCTAAAGAGGTCGAGCTTTGTGTATGTCGTGGTGGCGTATTTCTTTGTGGTTTCCTGAATAGTGTCCATCTGTAAGGCTTCGTGTAACTCTGCTATTCGTGTCCATGGGGGTGCATCTAAGATCCATCTCAGGACTTTGTTTTGTATCACCTGTAGTTTCTTTACGTGGCTCGTAGTTGCGGTTCCCCACGATGTGCAGCCCTAGGTCATCACTGCTAAAACCGTAGTTTTATATAGTGTTATTTTCGTTACAATGGCCAGGTCATTGCTGATGAAGAAGGGAATTAATGCTCTAGCTATTGAGAGTAGTTTGTTTCGGTTTTCGTTGAAGTGAAGGCCGAAAGAAATTTGGCGTCTAGATGCACTGCTAAATACATAACTTCCTGTCTGCATGGCAACTCTTGTGCATTTACGGTTAATTGTTCTTCTACGACAGGGCGTTTTCTCGTGAAGTACTGTGCCGAGGTTTTTCTGACGTTCAGTGTCATTTTGGTATCTTTGCACCACGTTTCAACTAAATCCAGTTGCCTCTGTTCACGCCAAATGTTGGTTTCGTGCCACCTCCCGCTGCTGAAGGAGGCGGTATCGTCTGCGGACTGTGCGAGGTATAAGTGTGGTGCAAGTGTATGTCGTTCGCATATTATGTTAAACAGTGTTGGGGAGATGACAGATCCCGGGGGTATGACAGCCTGCATTACCATCTTTCATGACTTTTTCCCGTCCACTACTATTATGGAAGTACGCCACATCACGAAATTGTCAACCATCTGGATATATCTGATATTTCGGTTTGTTCTTTTAGTTTGTGGATCAGTTTTCCGTGCCATACCCTGTAGTATGCCTTCTCCCAATCGAATTTGAGAGATTCATGGTTTTTGCGATGTGCTCTGTCAGTCGCAGTACTTATAGCTTCGCTGACACCCTTCTTTAGAAGCCGAATTGCTCTGCTCTAATGGTGCGGTCTTCGTGGCGAGATCTTTCTATTCTCTGTAGTAAGATTCGCTCGTAGATTTAGCCCATCGTTTTGAGCAGGCTTATGGGTATTTTTTTTTTTTCGTTCCTTCCTCTTAAGGAGGAAGGCGGGCTGTTTGAGTGTCTTAGGGATTGAACACTATTCAGCCATGGGGTGTATCTACATCTACATTTACATCCATACTCCGCAAGCCACCTGACGGTGTGTGGCGGAGGGTACCTTGAGTACCTCTATCTGTTCTCCCTTCTATTCCAGTCTCATATTGTTCGTGGAAAGAAGGATTGTCGGTATGCTTATGTGTGGGCTCTAATCTCTCTGATTTTATCCTCGTGGTCACTTTGCGAGATATGCGTAGGAGGGAGCAATATACTGCTTGACTCTTCGGTGAAGGTATGTTCTCGAAACTTCAACAAAATCCCGTACCGAGCTACTGAGCGTCTCTCCTGCAGAGTCTTCCACTGGAGTTTATCTATCATGTCCGTAACGCTTTCGCGATTACTAAATAATCCTGTAACGAAGCGCGCTGCTCTCCGTTGGATCTTCTCTATCTCTTCTATCAACCCTATCTGGTACGGATCCCACACTCCTGAGCAGTATTCAAGCAGTGGGCGAACAAGTGCACTGTAACCTACTTTGTTTGTTTTCGGATTGCATTTCCTTAGGATTCCTCCAATGAATCTCAGCCTGGCACCTGCTTTACCAACAATCAACTTTATATGATCATTTCATTTTAAATCACTCCTAATGCGTACTCCCAGATAATTTATGGAATTAACTGCTTCCAGTTGCTGACCTGCTATTTTGTAGCTAAATGATAAGGGATCTATCTTTCTATGTATTCGCAGCACATTACACTTGTCTACATTGAGATTCAATTGCCATTCCTTGCACCATGCGTCAATTCGTTGCAGATCCTCCTGCATTTCAGTACAATTTTCCACTGTTACAACCTCTCGATATACCACAGAATCATCCGCAAAAAGCCTCAGTGAACTTCCGATGTCATCCACAAGGTCATTTATGTATATTGTGAATAGCAACGGTCCTACAACACTCCCCTGCGGCGCACCTAAAATCACTCTTACTTCGGAAGACTTCTCTCCATTGAGAATGACATGCTGCGTTCTGTTATCTAGGAACAGTTCAATCCAATCACACAATTGGTCTGATAGTCCATATGCTCTTACTTTGTTCATTAAACGACTATGGGGAACTGTATCGAACGCCTTGCGGAAGTCAAGAAACACGGCATCTACCTGGGAACCCGTGTCTATGGCCCTCTGAGTCTCGTGGACGAATAGCGCGAGCTGGATTTCACACGACCGTCTTTTTCGAAATCCATGCTGATTCCTACAGAGCAGATTTCTAGTCTCCAGAAAAGTCATTATACTCGAACATAATACGTGTTCCAAAATTCTACAACTGATCGACGTTCTGCACATCTGTTCGACGTCCCTTCCTGAAAACGGGGATGACCTGTGCCCTTTTCCAATCCTTTGGAACGCTACGCACTTCTGGAGACCTACGGTACACCGCTGCAAGAAGGGGGGCAAGGTCCGTCGCGTACTCTATGTAAAATCGAACTGCTATCCCATCAGGTCCAGCGGCCTTTCTTCTTTTGAGCGATTTTAATTGTTTCTCTATCCCCCTGTCGCTTATTTCGAAATCTACCATTTTGTCATCTGTGCGACAGTCTAGAGAAGGAACTACAGTGCAGTCTTCCTCTGTGAAATAGCTTTGGAAAAAGACATTGAGTATTTCGGCCTTTACTCTGTCATCCTCTGTTTCAGTACCATTTTGGTGACACACTGTCTGGACATTTTGTTTTGATCCACCTACCACTTTGACATAAGACCAAAATATCTTAGGATGTTCTGCCAAGTCAGTACGTAGAACTTTACTTTCGAATTCATTGAACGTCTCTCGCATAGCCCTCCTCACACTACACTTCGCTTCGCGTAATTTTTGTTTGTCTGCAAGGCTTTGGCTATGTTTATGTTTGCTGTGAAGTTCTCTTTGCTTCTACAGCAGTTTTCTAACTCGGTTGTTGTACTACGGTGGCTCTTTTCCATCTCTTACGATCTTGCTTGGCACATACTCATCTAACGCATATTGTACGATGGTTTTGAGCTTTGTCCACTGATCCTCAACGCTATCTGTACTTCAGACAAAACTTTTGTGTTGAGCCGTCAGGTACTCTGTAACCTGCTTTTTATCACTTTTGCTAAACAGAAAAATCTTCCTACCTGCCGGCCTGAGTGGCTGAGCGGTTCTAGACGCTACGGTCTGGAACCGCGCGTCCGCTACGGTCGCAGGTTCGAATCCAGCCTCGGGCATGGATGTGTGTGATGTCCTTAGGTTAGTTAGGTTTAATTAGTTCTAAGTTCTAGGGCACTCATGACCTCAGAATTTAAGTCCCATAGTGCTCAGAGCCATTTGAACCATTTTTCTTCCTACCTGTTTTAATGTTTCTATTTACGGCTGAAATCATCGATGCAGTAAGCGCTTTATGATCGCTGATTCCCTGTTCTGCGTTAACTGTTTCAAATAGTTCTGTTTGTAACCAGAAGGTCTAATATGTTATCGCCACGAGTCGGGGCCAGAGTTGCTGGCGTTGACACCTCTTGCTTCTCATAGCGCATCTCTGAGGAGGCGCTATGTTGCTTTGTTTTGACTTCTCAGTGCTTCGGCGTTGTTCCTACCAACTTGGGCTTCGTGGTGGGCCTATCTTCTATGGTAGCGATAGAACTGGCGTTAGCGTCGTTCTTCTACTTCTTGTCTCCTCCTTTCTAGGTCTCTTTGAACTTCGAGCTATTAAGCCCCTTTTCTTTGCCAGACCTCGAGCTAGTTGCGTTGATACGCGTCGTCTCGATCTTCCGCCTTCTGGGCTGTCTTCTTTAGCACATCAGTGTTGTCTAAGTTGTCCCGCCGGTAGACTAACTCCCGAATTTGTACCTCTTGGTCTTCTTGGTTTGCGGCGACAGCCGTCGTTTGTACGGCACGGTTTGTCACCATTCTCTTCTTTTTTGATGTGTTCTGCGCTTTCAACGAGCAGGCGTCCGTTTGGGATGCCGCATCGACGCCCGTTCATGACTCGTCGGTATACAAGGGAGCCGCGTCTGGCGGGCGCGGGCCGCGGAGGGAACACCCGAGGTGACGCGGACGGACTATGGAGCTCCCAGCACCTTACAGGCATAATTAGTGGACTAGATCCACCCAAGGACCATTCTCGGGCAGTACCTGAAGAAGACAGCGAATTACGCCGTCGAAATATCGTGCGAGAACGACGCGAACATCCGGTAGAAGTCCCGTTTTTCAAAATGTCAACAGATCTCTGGGAAAGCCTGAAGAACTACAAGACTGTACTCATTTATTTTTCATATTCTGTGGAACTAGGCGATCCAAAGCTATTTGTCCTTAGAACAAGTCGGTATCTACTTAAAGAATGCTGATTAGAAAATAATTGTACAAGTAATTAAAGAATTAACAAAGAAAATGGTGAGATAGCATATCAATAACACATTATATATAAAAGCTTTTGACTATGACGCACGCCCGTACAGAGTAGATGGACTGTGTCACAAGAAAACCTTTTATCTTTGTTATGAATACAGTTTCTTTTCAGTACTTCTTGAATCCTAATGTAAACGAAACCTGAAGGATAGTGCATATCATTCTGCACAACACTTCCGGATGTGTTACCTAAGTGTACATAATTTTTCTATCTAGTGTTCACTGATTTGATACTGGAGTTTCTCCTGAGTAAATAGTGACAATAAGAAATTCCCTAATGAGGTATATGTGAAGGGACGGCAGAGTCACTGTACAACGGCCTACACGAAGTTCGCGAACTGGTGTAGCTGATCAGTCTGACCACTCATTTGTGGGATAAGAATATTCCTGACGAGTGCATGGAGTCTTCGTCTGTTAGTTTCACAGGCAGTGGAGATCATTCTTATAGTTAAGACGGCAGCGTTCAAGGTCTGTACAGTAGCTTGAACGCAATACTTTCAAGCAAGTCTTCCATCCATTGTCGGTCCTAACAACTGTGTCATCTGTCATGTTCAGTGGTAGTCCAGTGGCATGCAGTGTGCCGCGAAAGTCACTGGACACTTGGTAGTGCTTCATAGAAAAGATTGAATTTATGTTTCATTACAAATAAAAACAATACTTACAATTATTTTTATGTTCAAACTGTTTACCTTCATTAACACATCTTTGAAATCTTTTTGGAACACTGTTACATACTCACGGATAGTGTGGAATCACAGTCCAAATCGTGAAATGCGTCGTGTATGTAGTCTTTCAGTTCAGCAATGGTCTGAGGCTTTTGAGAATAAACAGAATACTTGACGATACCCCTTAGGAAAAAAAAAAATCCATGGGCGTGATATCTGCTGAGCGTGGAGGCATGCCAATATTGCCCTTCGATCAATCACTTTTTTTTTGGAAAGTTTCATTCAAACAATCGCGGACGGCAGTGGAATAATGTGGTGGAGCAGCATCGCGTTTGAAGTAAATTCCTTGAAAGTTTTCAGAACATGTCGTAAGTCCTTGTACCACGTAATACTGAAGCATATACAGATAATCATCTCCCGTCACTGTTCCTTTAAAAAAACATGATCCAAGCATGCCAAATGATGATATTTCCCCCCCCCCCCCCCCCCCCCAAACACTCACACCAGGTTGATTTAGTGGTTGTTCTAACAAAAGGTTTTGATTGTCAGTATACCAGTAAGTGCAGTTATGTCTGTTAATTTGTTTGCTTAAGTTAAAATTGGCCTCTCCAGACCATACAATTTTATTGATAGGTTAGGATCATATTTCTGTTGGTCAAGCATCAATTCACAAAACTGAAGAGTCGATCTGGATCATCTTCAAGAAACCCGCACCATAACGTGGAATGTAAACTTTAAACTTCTGTTTGTGCAACATTCTTTTCACTGATACTCGTGATAAATCCAGCCCAGTTGCTAATCGTCTGTTTGATTTTCGCGGATTTTGGTTTACAGCTAAACGCATTCGCAAATCATTTTCCTCAGTTGTGATTTGATGGGCCACCAAATCTCTTGCATTCATAACAAATCCATGTTCTTCAAATGTACCCCGTATGTTGTACACTGTTTGCTTAGACGCTGGTTTCGATCTAAAGTGTCTTCCCCATTCATTAACAACGACACTAACACCTCTTTTTAACGCGAAAATCCCTTCTTCTTTCGTTAATATCGTGACAGTTCGAAAAATTACAGCTGTAAACACGTCTCACTGATCACGGTGTCAACAGTTCACTAGCTTGATTACTGTGATTGTTATGTTTACCATTGCATTGTACACGAGCATGACAAAGAGTAGTTATCACCATTTGGTAATAACAACTTAACTAATCAAAATTTCCTATTGTACTACGTCTTGCTGTTATTTTTGTTTCTTTTAGCCAAGTGTCCACTGACTTTTGCGCCGCCATCCTATATCTCAAGAAAAGCAACAAGTCCAGAACTGAATCCAATGATTCTCCACCCCCCCCCCCCCCGCCCCTAGTTTACATTACTCCCTTCAGATCAAACATATTCCCTCTCTATTGTCACTGAAGGACAATCCTGCTTCCTACTTTCCCGATAGCTCAACGTTTTCTCTGATCTCATAATGATCCAACTTGTATTGCATATTCCACACAATCAAACTCTGCTGTTGAATCAAAGGAAATACCAGCTGTCTTCAACCTATCGCTTAGATTTGATAGTGCCTCGCAAATAAAAGAATAAATATAATTTTCTGTGGCTGCTCCTTTCCTGAAGCTAAACTGATATTCTGACGGGAAATTAAGTGTACTGAGATGTGCCAGTACTTTCCTACACATCGCTTTCACATGCGTTTTGAGAACAATGGAGCAAAGAAACTAGCTGATACGTGTCAAAGTACTCTCTTCCGCTCTGTATATAAATTTATTTTACTTGTTATTATTGTCACGGAAAGTAGTACACCACTAGGCACACAGCATCTTCTGAACGCAGAATACTAGCGCTTCGCGAGCTCCTCAAAGCTAACACAGAAGGAAGGGGAACAACCCGGACGCCCTATGAGAGCGGCGAGCCCATCAAGAGTTCATCGTGCCTGCGGCTTATTTTCTGATAAGCTCAGGGATTTCAATCCACGTTTATATTATAAACAAAACTCTCGCAGAACTTGCTGGGGAAAAGGGAACAAACAAATTCTGCGAGAACGCAACTTGGTGGTGCAGGATGGGACGGGACTCGCAGCCACGCAGCATGAATGACTGCCGCCCGCCGGAAACTTATCACTTAAATCTGCTCCGTAAGGAGATTTAGTCTTTACAAGTTTCTGCATAATCCCCGCAGCAGAACGGGCTGTATTTGATACGGCTGCCTTCTGCCCGCCAACCGTCTCGTCTCGTCTCGTCCCCAGGCAGTCCGCTCTGATAACTTGGGCTCCGAGGCCGCAGGGAAGCCTTCGAGAGTCTCTCAGGAAAGTAAAATGATCTACTGCTAATTATTCTCTCATAGAGCACTTTACATTGACGCTATAGGCACTTGCTGGCTGAACTTCCCGTCGCCAAGTAACTACACTACGCCACCAACAATCTGACGATGCACTTTCTTTTTTATTTGAAGGTTAATCTTCTTTTCAAGCCACCTGTGGGGTTATGCGGATATTCTTCGTGGTCGGTATCATATTGTCCCTTACAGTATGAGCTCCTTTATCATCTTTGCGTCTCCGCTGCGTTCCCGCGTAATCCCATACCTTGTTATTACAGTTAAACTTGTCAAATGGTAACTCTGGAATACGACTAAAATAACTTAAATATCGAATAACAGAGAACCCTAGAAAAGACAGAAGTAAGTTCTGATGATCTTCGTGTCTATATCAGAGTAACGACTGAGCTGTCCTAATCATATATTATCAACTGGCGGCTCTTACAGGGGGGACGCTTATTTAACTATATCAAATAAAATCCTCATAGCTTCCGAACCGTTCGTGTTAGGACGTTAACATTGCACGGTTGGCCGCTGTGCATCATGGGAATTAGCATGTGAGTATGGTTTGGCTGAGCGACGAAGCCCACTTTCATTCGGTTGGGTTCGTCAATAAATAAAATTGGGGCATTTGGAGGACTGAGAATCCGCCTTTCACGATCGAAAAGTATCTTCACCCTCAACGGGTGACTACGTAGTATGCAATATTCAGTCACGGAATAATCGGCGCGATATTCCGTGATGGCACGGTGACTATCAAACGGTACATGCAGGTTTTGGAAGGTAATTTCTTCCTCATTATCCAAAACTCTGATTCCGACAAGATGTGGTTCATAAAAAAACGAAGCTTCACCCCATAGAAACAGTGGAATGTTTGATGTCCTGCAGAAGCACTTTGGAGACCGATTTCTGGCTCTGTGGTACCAAAAGGCCAATGGCATGGGCCTCGATTGGCCGCCATATTGTCCGGATCTGAACACATACGACCGCTTTTTGTGGGGCTATATTAAAGAAAAGATGTAGGTTAATAACCCCAAAACCATTTTTGAGTTGAAAGCAGCCATTTAGCAGGTCATCGACAGCATCGATGTTCCGACACTTCAGCGGGTCAAGCAGAATTTCGCTATTCGTCTGTGCCATATCATCACAAATGATGGCAGGCATATCGAACATGTTATAACCTAAATCCGAATGTCTGTAGTGACGGTTAAATGTCGAATAATGTGTGTGCACGCCGTTGCTTGTAACTAATTTACGCTTTTTTTAAATAGTTCAATAATTATCACCTTGTATAAGGTGTGATGACACAGGCACAGTATACATTCATCGACATTTAGTGTAAATAAATTTGTTACAACATACTGTCAAGAAAGAAAACATCTTAAAGTAACACAACAGGTAAATACATAAGTAACAAGTGTAAATACAGCTACACCTAGAGATTCATCCACGTGTGCTACAGTTCTTCTCTCGAACTTCTACTAGGCACCTAGGGCACTCCATTACTGTTTCATTTGGAAGCAAGAGTTTGGTCCCGTCTAGCGGCTTTTTGCTACTAGCGTCCGTCTCGGACTTCATTGCACGATTTTGAATTCAGGCAACCGGTATTCGGCAGATCCCACACCACTGGACCGCTCACCTTCCCTTGTTGCAAACACTGACTCATTATTTAATATTTGTAAAATATAACTTCCATTGTAAGAGAAGTCTTTTCGTATCTGAAAATTCTTATCACCCCTGGACGCTCACTGTTCTAATAATTCTTAATTGTTTTCCGGCGGCGTAGTATCTTCCCAGGGTTATCTCTGTTCATTTAGAATCTCTCTCCTCTCGACAATTGAGCTGGAGGGGGGGGGGGGGGGGGGGGAGGGGGGCGGTAGATAGAGTGATGCCCCTTCTGAAACGCCCCCCTCGAGGAAAAAGAAAGCTTCATCGTTGGTGGAACATGTTCGCGAAGGGTCAGCTGGTTTCGTCTGCTCAAAGAATAATCTGCGATGCCAGTTTCCTGACAAACTGTTGCTATGTCTCCTTGCTTGTTACTTTGCACAACTTCAAAAAAATGGTTCAAATGGCTCTGAGCACTATGGGACTTAACTTCTAAGGTCATCAGTCCTCTAGAACTTAGGACTTCTTAAACCTAACTAACCTAAGGACATCACACACATCCATGCCCGAGGCAGGATTCGAACCTGCGACCGGAGCGGTCGCGCGGTTCCAGACTGTAGGGCCTTTAACCGCTTGGCCACCCCGGCCGGCTCCTTGCACAACTGTACCCAACATCCTTTATAATCTTTTTCATGTATTCTAAAACTAAACAAAACAAAACTACTCCCGAAGAGGCCATGAAGACCCAACGGTACCGACCGGCCTCCCCGTCATCCTCAGACCATAGGCGTCACTGGATGCGGATACGGAGCGGCATGTGGTCAGCACACCGCTCTTCCGATCAGTTTCCGAGACCGGAGCCGCTACCTCTCAATCAAGTAGCTCCTCAATTTGCCTCACAAGGGCTTAGTCCACCCCGTTTGCCAAAAGCGCTCGGCAGACCGGATGGTCACCCATCCAACTGCTACATCAGCCCGAAAACGCTTAACATCGGTCATCTGATGGGAACCGGTGTTACCACTGCGCCAAGACCATTGGCTTTTCGTGTAGTCTGGTCTTTATAATTTCTGTTGACTTAACTAATTACACCTAGAAAAATAGTATAACAAGGATAACATATTTTCATGCCATTGTTTCCCTGATTTTGGACCTTATCCGCCATTACTATTTTCCCCCTCTGCCGTTGTTTTCCAGTGCCAAGTTAACTATTCCTAGACGCAGTACCATATGTTCCACTAAACTGGCCCACCTTTTACCAATGCCCTCCTATGGCAAGCTTTTCCGCCTACACCTTTTAGTATTCCTTGAATTCATACTTCATCTACCCCTTTAATTATTTTTTTTTAAACCAAATTCTCTTGTGGATATCTTGTGCTCCACCCTTCAGTCCTATACAATTGAGTGCTGCGGAAATATTCATTTAGGAACTTCTTCCTCACTTCCATAGAAATTACTGGTAAAGATGGAACTGGCACGTAAACTTGCATTTGCTTTTGGTATCGATGCTTTATGCCCTGAGCTACGCACTTGCCTGTATGCTCATAGTCTTATGCCATATGTACAAACTAGGAAGTGGTAAAATGTTTTGAATACAAATACACTGGATAATCTAATGAGGCGAGCTGCACTTTTAATGGTTGCTAATTATACTAATAAACACTTTGAATGCAACGTTAAACAATGTGTTGGCAGTTGTGTCTAATTCAATTCACCATCTTCATCCCGCGTTCTTGTGACCTCTTTTACAGACACGTCTTCGTATGTGATAGAATAAAAACATATCAGTTATCTACCTTCCCAGACACACGGGAACTGAAACAAGAAGGACTGGTTTTCAATGTGCCGAATTTGTCAGAATCGCCTGACTTTACAGCGAGTACTAATGAGTTTTATGTTTTGTTTAAAGTGTAATATGGTACGAAATTGAAACCAACACTGTGTTAAACTGTAGAATTGTCGATGATGTCTAGAACAGCGTGTCGAAACATGGAAAGAAGTATGTTTCACAAAAAGTACAAAAAATATTGCAGTTTGTTATCTTCTCGTGCTGACTAACGCAGTATTTAAGAAAAGAGTCTACTCACGTGGCAGGTACGCAAACAGTATCGAAGGCACTGCAAACTCACCTGTAACAGGAAAAGAAGAAGGAATATTAACATACTGTTACTACGAAGCAAAGGTGTTCATTATAACGAATAGATCTACTCCGCACCGTCACGAGCTAAAAACAATTAAAGCGTTTTTAAAGGACCAGGATGACTATTCTTTCCATTAATACAGCTGATACAGAGAAGTGAGACAAAAAAGTGGGAATAGGAAAAGATGCTTGTCAAGCGGGCTTGTTTCAGTCAGCTGCTCATTGGCAAGACTGATGAACTCCCTCAATAGTCTGTGACATTATGCCGATGGTATGATCCCAAAAAAGTTGGAAGATCGTCTGGCAACCACATTCGAAAACTCACTGATCAGCCCACTGTTCCCCATGATCTCCTTATATGTCACATTAGCTACTAAAGGTTTCTGTTTCAAACGGTTTTCTTGTCATTCCCTATCTCCTGTATTAGCTTGAACAGATAGTTTTCCAGCAACCTGTAGCACTCAAAGACTGATCACGGTAACAACAGCAAGTCTCAGTGCACATATTAAAACTCGTTTGTGACAGTTTTTTTCCGCAGCAGCCGACCAAATGTATAAACTACGCATTTAAACAAGATTTTCTCCGCTCGTGGATTGGGTGTTGTGTTGTCCTCATCATCATTTCAACCTCATCACCGACGCCCAAGTCGCCCAATGTGGCGTCGACTGAAACATGACTTGCACTTGGCGGCCGAACTTTCCCGGATAGGGGCCTCCCGGCCAACGATGCCAAACGCTCATTTCCATTTTTATTGTGTTTTAAAGTAAATCTAGGCTTTTTTTAAAAATACGTGTTCTGTTTCTTTATCATGTTCGCGGCAGAATACTTGACGCTTCCAAAGACTGGGACGTGCCGAGTGACTGGTTACCAGTTACGAATGCGTCCAGTGACATCACTCCTCGAAGGAACTTGCACTTGCTATCATTGGACGATACGAACATGATTAAAACTTAAACTATTTTCTGTAATGTAGAGAATGTATACATTTGATGTTGTTGGATGTAAGGAAGTTATGCGATGATTACTGAGATCTTGTTGAACTATAATTAGATTTATTTCCAGGTGAACAGGCGACTAAAAGGATGTTAATCGCAACTAGGAGATACTCGTTTATCTGTAGAACATTTAAATTTAGTTATTTTTACTTTTACCTTCTTCGAAGTTAGAGGAACACTTATAGAACTTTTTTCTGTAACTGCTATCTGATTTGGTGAATAATTTGGTCATAGTTCAAGTAAGGAAGTGATTTTATTTCTTGCGATTCTGTGGACTTTATACAGGGTGTCCCAGATGGAATGATAAGTATTCAGGTACATGGGAGCATCGATCATAAGATCTATGAGCACTTCTCCATCTTCGGTACTGAGAAACAAAGCACTTCTACTGCAAGCTCTTTGCCTTCCGCGTTTTGGGAGGAGGTACTGTGGACCAAAACAATAAAAAATTGTCCAGTACAATGGGCTCTAAAGCACATAACTTAACAGTTATCACTTTTTCAGTATAAGAGGTGTGTTTCACAGCGGCGCAGATTCCTCATACGTCTTAAGGAGCCCACTTTAGAGCCCATCTTTAACGATCATTTTTTCCTTGTTTGGTCCACACAACCTCCTCCCAAAACTTGGAAAGCGAAGAGCATGCTGTAGAAGACATTTGGTTCACAGTATCGAAGATGAAGAAGTGTCCATAACTCTTAAAGTATGTATTTTAGAGCTCCATAACTTTACTAGGCGTGTTAGAATGGTCGTTCCAGTCACAACCATGAACACTGATCATTTCTCCTACGATATTCTATATACACTCAGTGTCGATCAGAGGAAGATGTTGGGGCTAAATGACGGACGCATATGTAGAAGAAAGTAATCACTGTCGTTATCCATGTTATGTCTCTTATTAGCTTTTCTCTCTAATGTTAATAAACGTATCTGCAATAGCATTTCAAAAATTAACTTAGATGAGAGCTGGGATAGGAACACAGAGAGTATATATAGTAAAATTATCAATCTTCTTTGCCGACGGAAATGATTTTTACGTGGGTTACAAACACATTCAAGCAGCAATTACATAGTTAAATAATCGTAGCACTGCAAACGCTCATTTCGTGAGTGAGATCATGGTTTCAACACAACGGCGCAACATCATACTTCGACATTAACGTCTGTGAAAATATGAACAATCGGGATCCTTGTCGTTGGATTAGTCGGCTAGCCCGTGTCCCATCGTCAGTGCAATCGCCCGAGTTGTCTTACTCCAATGTATTTTTTTCCTATGAGGTTACAAGAAATCATCCTTGTATGAAATCACAAGAGAAACCGACAGAAACTGACTGCCAATTCCATTGCACAACAAATAACAGGGATATTTCAAGGAGTGTAGTAAAAGTTCATGCACAGCTGGAACACGTGTATTAAATCCAGCAATCATCAGATTTCAACTGCTGGAGGTACAAGTTGTTGCTGTAAATTGTAAGTGCTTTACATCAAAACGAAGCTATTTATTCATTTCAGACCAGTTGGTCTGTTGTTCAGTTTCTGAACTTGCAAAGCATTGGCTAGTGAATTAAACACAATAGATCAAATAAAGTTATTGCAGTTTCTGTATTAGACAGTGTGTGCATATTTTGATGCAAATGTGCTTCAGACGTTCATGCATTATCTTTCTTCTAAAGGGAGGCAACTGACGAGAAAGACATCGTCTCCTCCTATGCGGGAAATAAACAAATTACAAAGAATTTAGCAACTAGTCGCGGAACCATAATTTATTTATCTTGTTGCAAATCGATTGCGACTGATAGCAGTCATCATCGGTGCGTTTTTCTAACTGATACAGGCCATAAATGGAAGTACTTCTACTTGTGGCATGCATCAGTTACAAAAATGCACCGATGATGACTGATATAAGTCGCAATCGATTTGCAACAAGATAAATAAATTATGGTTCCGCGACTGGTTGCTACATTCTTTATAATTTTATATTCCACGGACGCTGCATAGAGAGGGAACCTAAGGGAGCCCAACATTCAAAAATACACAAATGGCGTGCGAGCGCTATGGGACGTAGACACTACGACATACGAAATTTTGGATCGGTCCGGGAGGCATGCACGGAAATACGAAGTGGTTAAGATAACTACACGAGAAAAGCTGGAAATCCTGGTTAGAATCTCGGTCCAGCACAAATTTTCATGTCTGTAATAAACCATAGCGCTGATTTAATATTATACCCAAAATTTGAGAATACATTTCACTGACTAAATGCAGTTGTAGAAATCATCATCTTAAAACAACTGGAACCATGTACTCTTGTCCGCAGCTCGTGGTCGTGCGGTAGCGTTCTCGCTTCCCACGCCCGGGTTCCCGGGTTCGATTCCCGGCGGGGTCAGGGATTTTCTCTGCCTCGTGATGACTGGGTGTTGTGTGATGTCCTTAGGTTAGTTAGGTTTAAGTAGTTCTAAGTTGTAGGGGACTGATGACCATAGATGTTAAGTCCCATAGTGCTCAGAGCCATTTGAGCCAGCCATGTATTCTGTTATGAGAAGTTGAAACGTTCGTTTCTTCAGTAGAAATCCTTGCACTTCCGCTCCATCCGTACTGTTGGCCGGACTCGCGGCTTTTGCAATGGTTTTACATCAGGTGTCTCCATCGTTTGGTGATCGCTGGCCGAGATGAGAGTTTAACCGTCGACTCCATTAGATGTACCACTAGTTGTGCGGAAACAACATGGACTACTTAAAAAAACGACATCTAGATTTGTCAAAATTATATAGTCACTGTGTACGGTAAGTATTGCTGCCAAGTGCTTTCCCACAGAAAACAGTTTCTCTCCACAGACGATGTCTTGCACAGCGTTATCGCATGTTGATGTCATCGCTTGTGGATTAGTCATCCTGCCATCTGAACAACATTGCCGAATTTCTTGTGATCCTGTCACTAGCTGAGTTTATTCTGTCGTGGCTCGTGGGTATAATGTTATTTTCTGCGTATGCTATAATCTTTTCTCAGATGAGCACTCTTGGGCTTTATCTCCTTCCACCTACATTCAATTTAGCGATCTGTGTCTCAGAATACTCTCCTTGGATATACACCGACGAGTCAAACCATTACGACTCCCTGCTTAATAGTGTGTTGGTCGACTTTTGAAACACACGACAGCAGCGATTCTGCCACCAGATGTCTGTACACAGGTCAAGTAATTTTCCTACCGATTTCCGCCGCAGCGACCATCCTCACAAGAAGACTACTAACAAAAGTAAAATATGTATTCAATGTAGGCCTAAGGTTACTAATTATTCCAGTAATTGTACATCAGATGGATAAGAAATTCATCTTCACTTTAGGTAAATTGAATGTCAGCAAAGTTATAATATGTTTACATAACGATACATAATACACCATGAGACTAAACAGCATAAAATTGACCCCACAGTAAGTCACAATAGAGTATGAAAGAAACAACGTGAGGGCAGGTCACTGTAAAACAGAGAACGTCAGTGAAGAAGGAAAGTTCAAATGTGTGTGAATTCCTAGGGACCAAACTGTTGATGTCATCGGTCCCTATACTTACACAGTACTTAAACTAACTTATGCTAAGACCAACACACACACCCACGCCCGAGGGTGGACTCGAACCTCCGACGGGAGGGGCCGCGCAATCTGTGACATGGTGCCTCAAACCGCGCGGACACTCCGCGCAGCAACACCATTGAAAACATGCATATATAAGAGTTTCAAAGAATACAGTTTCAAAGAACATTTTATCATATTCGATACAGGTTATACACTAAGACATAAACTGACAGTTACCTTGGTGGTTGAAACAAGATATACCTGTATCGTTTCCACCTCTCTGACTGTTGACAGTGTATGTCTTTTCAACGCGTTTTTATTAGGTCTCTTTCTCGTCTGCGCGGTAAAAATTTTGCAGTTGATTTCCAACTAACTTGCCGATGAGCTACAGACTTGAAACTTTGAACATAGCTCAGAACTGGATGTCAGTCCAATTTTAACATTCTTTCTTGTCTGTTGTGTGGCGGATGGTACATTGTTTACGATTATCATTTCCCGATGAGCTAGAAATCTGAAACAGAGCTCAGAACTATAAGAAAATTTCATATTAACACGCTTCCGTGTGTGGTGTGTTGGAGAGGGTACTTTGTGTAGCAGTAATATTACCCCCTTTTTCCGCTTCCACTTTTGAATGTTTCGTGGTAAGAACGGTTGATGGTAGGTCTCCATGTGAGCTCGATTTTCTCTAATTTTTAGCCTCGAGGTCTTTTCGTGAGATGATAGTAGGAGGAGGCAATTTATGGGTTGATTCAGCTGAAGAGACACTGAAATAATCCTGACATTTGTCTCTGTTGTAATCTCATCAGGACGATTGGAGTCGATAGAAAAATTTGAAACATACAAGACTAAGAAGCAGAATATAATTATCTAAATGCAAATCTTTTAAATATAACGCTTTTTTAAAACGAACAAAAAATACGAAATGATTTCTCTTAGGCCTATGCAGATATTTCTGAAAATCTGTGTTCGTGAATTTTCAATAACTGTTAATATACTTGTAGAACTTAAAGCAATAAACCTGAGGGGCATGTAAGAGATAACAGTAAGAACGTGAACCATTCACACATTAATTATGTATTGCACGTGGCTCAAGTTTTTCGTTTTAAATTCTGCTGATTCTGTCGTATCTATTAAAAATTCACAAGTATGTTTTTCAGGGCTGTCTGTATAGGGTAAGAGATACGTATGAGAAATTACGTTTTTACTTTTCAGAGCGTTTTTAAAACGTGTTGTAGTAAAAACAATTTTATTTAAATAGTTTATAATATATGTCGAACATAATGAATCCTACTATATAAAGATAAGTTGTTACCAAATATCCCGGCTTACTTCACGTTTTTACTCGATGTTCTAATAGACGTCTGGTCGGACATAGGTTACGCATTTATCAAAAAAGTTTTGGATCACTCCGAGTCCGAGAGTTCTGGAAGCTGTACAGAAAATTGGAATAGAGATCAACATAAATATCATTTCCGCCCTCTTTATTGCTCATGAAAACCACACATTGCATGTGGTACCACCATACAGCGTGACCTTCGGAGGTGGTGGTCCAGATTTCTGTACACACCGGTACCTCTAATACCCAATAGCACGTCCTCTTGCATTAATGCATGCCTGTATTCGACTTGGCATACTATCCACAAGTTCATCAAGGTACTGTTGGTTCAGATTGTCCCACTCTTCAATGCGATTCGGGTAGATCTCTCAGAGTGGTTAGTGGGTCACGTCGTGCACAAACAGCCCTTCTCAATCCATCCCAGGCATGATCGATAGGGTTCATGACTGGAGAACATGCTGGCCACTCTAGCCGAGCAATGTCCTTATCCTGAAGGAAGACATTCAGAAGATGTGCATGATGGGGCAGCGAATTGTCGCCCATGAAGATGAATACCTCATCAATATGCTGCCGATATGGTTGCACTATCGGCTGGAGGATGGAATTCACGTATCGTACAGCCGTAGCGGTGCCTTCCATGACCACCAGCGGTGTACGCCGGCCCCACATAATGCCACCCCAAAACAGCAGGTAACCTCCACCTTGCTGCAGTCGCTGGACGATGTGTCTAAGTTGCCTCCAAACACATCTCCGGCTTTTGTCTGGTTGAAGGCAAATGCGACACTCATCGGTCAAGAGAACGTGATGGCAATCCTGAGTGGTCAATTCGGCATGTTGTTGGGCCCATCTGTACCACGCTGCATGGTGTCGTAGGCCATGGACGTAAGGAGTGAAGTTGCACATCATGCAGCCTATTGCGCACAGTTTGAGTCGTAACACGACGTCATGTGGCTGCACGAAAAGCAATATTCAACATGGTAGCGTTGCTGGAAGGGTTTCTCTAAGCCATAATCCATAGGTAGCGGTGATCCACTGCAGTAGTAGCCCTTGAAAGGCCTGAGCGAGACATGTCATCGACAGTTCCTGTCTCTCTATATCCATCCCCTCCATGTCTGAACAACATCGCTGTGGTTCACTCCGAAACCGGCCTCTGTGGCCGAGTGGTTCTAGGCGCTTCAGTCCGGAACCGCGCTGCTGCTACAGTCGCAGGTGCGAATCCTGCCTCGGGCAAGGCTGTGTGTGATGTCCTTAGGTTAGTCAAGTTTAAGTAGTTCTAAGTCTCGGGGACTGATGACTTTCGATGTTAAGTACCATAGTGATTAGGGCCATTTGAATCATTTGGTTCACTCCGAGACGTCTGGACGCTTCCCTTGTTGAGAGCCCTTTCTGGCACAAAGAAAGAGTGCGGACGCGATCGAACTGCGGTATTGACCGTCTAGGTATGGTTGAACTACAGACAACACGAGCCGTGTACTTCCTTCCTGGTGGAATGACTGGAAATGATCGGCCGTCGGACCCCTCCGTCTAATACGCGCTGCTCATGCATGGTTGTTTACATTTTTAGGTCGGTATAGTGACATCTTTGAACAGTCAAAGGGACTGTGTCTGTGATACAATATCCACAGTCAATGTCTATCTTCAGGATTTCTGGGAACCGGGGTGTGTGTGTTGTTCTTATCATAAGTTAATTTAAGTACTGTTTAAGTCCAGGGACCGATGATCTTGACCTCAGCAGTTTGGTCCCACAGGAATTCAGGAGTGCGGGGTCACAATAACGTTCGCCAGTTAGGGTGCTATGTCCTAGATTTGGAGTTCACTGCCTCCCCAAACCATAAAACCCGAGCCCAAAAGAACCGTATTTGATAATGTTCCTAAGTGTATTATGTGATCGTACATCTCGCCGAATGAAGATACGTCTGGCATTACCAAACATGATCCTTTTGGTGGTCCAGCTGTCATGGTGTGGAGGCGTAATGTAGTTATCCTGCTGGAAGGTGCCTTTGTCGTCAACGAAGATATCAAGTATGAAAGGGTGCTAATAGTCCAGAATAATGTTCAGATAGCCCACACGTATCATGACGCCTTGTATAACTACCACTTGTTTCAAGGAAACCCATGTGAATGTCACCCATAGCATAATATTATCCCCAACGTCCTGCGTCAAAGCTTCGGTGCACATTTTCAGCAGTCGTTGATCTGACATAGTAGCGTATCCAGACATGAAGTCAGTGCGACTTATGAGGGACCCAGCATCATTACAAACGGTGGGACATGGTTCAAAATAGGGTGTGTGATCATCATGGACAACGTATTGCCGCGCGGAATTAGCCGAGAGGTCTAAGGCGCTGCAGCCATGGACTGTGCGGCTGCTCCCGGCGGAGGTTCGAGTCCTCCCTCGGGCATGGGTGTCTGTGTTTGTCCTTAGGACGATTTAGGTTAAGTAGTGTGTATGCTTACGGACTGATGACCTTAGCAGTTAAGTCCGATAAGATTTCACACACATCTGAACATTTTTTTCTAAACAACGTACTACAGTGCTGGCCGGAAGACTGTCAAGGAATTCTTGTGGTAGGGCATTAAATCCCTCCAACAGCGCAGTTAACAACTGCTAGATAGTCGTCAGCGCATGTGGACGTGCTGCAATACTATCCCCAACGCATCCCATACGGTATCGGTTGCAGGCTAGTCCATTCGCTGAATATCATCAGGTTCCCAGAGACATTAAATCGGCACAGTTCGATGAGGTCATGGTCACTGATAAAAATGAAGTCAATGCCAAATATACCTTGGGAAGACGTTCATTGGGGAAGGATTTCAGGGTCATAATAACGTTGACCGTATCCTAGATTTGGAGTTCACTGCCTCTCCAACCATAACACCCCCGCAACCAAAAGAACCATATTCGATAATTTTCTTAAGTGTATTATGTGATCGAAGATCTCGCCGAATGAAGATACCTCCGGCATTGCCAAACATGATCGTTTTGGTGGTCCAACTGTCATAGTGTGGAGGCATAATGTTGTATGGGCGTACTAACCTCCAAATCTATGAATACGGTACACTTGTCAGTCGATATTACAGTGACATCGAAATTATTGCCTATACGCGATATCTCAGGGGTGCTTTCGGCCCCGACATAATATCAATGGACGATTATGCGCGACCGCATCGAACGGCGCAGTTGGAGGAGCTCCTAGAACAAGAGGATATTCGGCGGATGGACCGGCGTGCCCGTTTCCCTAACGTAAATTCATATGGTACGTGTGGGATGCGTTGGGGAGACGTAATACAGCAAGTACACTACTGGCCACTAAAATTGCTACACCAAGAAGAAATGCAGATGATAAACGGGTATTCATCGGGCAAATATATTATACTAGAACTGACATGTGATTATATTTTCACGCAATTTGGGTGAATAGATCCTGAGAAATCAGTACCCAGAACAACCATATCTGGCCGTAATAAAGGCATGGTACGCCTGGGCATTGAGTCAAACAGAGCTCGATTGGCGTGTACAGGTACAGCTGTCCACGCAGCTTCAACACGATACCACAGTTCATCAAGATTAGTGACTGGCGTATTGTGACGAGCCAGTTGCTCGGCCACCATTGACCAAACTTTTTCAATTGGCGAGAGATCTGCAGAAGATGCTGGCCAGGGCATCAGTCGAACATTTTTTGTATCCAGAGAGGCCCGTACAGGATCTGAAACATGTGGTCGTGCATTATCCTGCTGAAATGTAGGGTTTCGCAGGGATCGAAAGAAGGGCAGAACCATGGGTCGTAACACATCTAAAATGTAACGTCCACGGTTCAAAGTGCCGTAAATGGGAACAAGAGGTGACCGAGACGTGTAACCAATGGCACTCCATACCATCACGCCTGGTGATACGCCAGTATGGCGATGACGAATACACGCTTCCAATGTGCATTCACCGCAATGTCGCCAAACACGGATGCGACCATCATGATGCTGTAAACAGAACCTGGATTCATCCGATAAATGACGTTTCGCCATTCGCGCATCCAGGTTCGTCGTTGAGTACACCATCGCAGGCGCTCCTGTCTGTGATGCAGCGTCAAGGGTAACCGCAGCCATGGTCTCCGAGCTGCTGTAAACGTCGTCGAGCTGTCCGTGCAGATGGTTGTTGTCTTGCAAACGTCCCCATCTGTTGACTCAGGGATCGAGACATGGCTTCACGATCCGTTACAGCCATGCGAATAAGAATACCTGTCATCTCGACTGCTAGTGATACGAGGCCGTTGGGATCCAGCACGGCGTTCCGTATTATCCGCCTGAACACACCGATTCCATATTCTGCTAACAGTCATTGGATCTCGACCAACGCGAGCAGCAACGTCGCGATACGATAAACGGCAAAGCGATAGGCTACAATCCGACCTTTATCAAAGTCGGAAACGTGATGGTACGCATTTCTCCTCGTTACACGATGCATCACATCAGCGTTTCGCCAGGCAACGCCGGTAAACAGCTGTTTGTATATGAGAGATCGGTTGGAAACTTTCCTCATGTCAGCACGTTGTAGGTGTCGTCACCGGCGCCAACCATGTGTGAATACTCTGAAAAGCTAATCATTTGCATATCACAGCATCTTCTCCCTGTCGGTTAAATTTCGCGTCTGTAGCACGTCATCTTCGTGGTGTAGCAATTTTAATGGCCAGTAGTGTACATATGAACCGCCCGGCCGGCTGGCCGCTCGGTGTAACGCGCTGATTCTCGAGTGGGAAGGCGTGCCGGTCTCCGGTACGAATCCACCCGGCGGATTAGTGTCGAAGTCCGCTTTGCTGGGCAGCCTGTGGATGGGTTTTAAATCGGTTTTCCATCTGCCTCGGCGAATGCGGACTGATTCCCCTTATTCCCCCTCAGTTGCTATATGTCGGCGATTGCTGCGCAACACTGTCTCCACGTACGTGTACACCATAATTACTCTACAACGCAAACATTGGCGTTACACTCGTCTGGTGTGAGACATGGTGGGGGTGAGGTGGGGGGGGGGGGCGGGTTGGGACGGTCCACTGGGGGCCGAACCGCACAATAACTCTGGGTTCCTTGTGGGGTGGCGGTGTGGTGGGTGTATAGCTGTGGCCTGTTGTGGGGTCGTGAACAACTGAGGGCTACGGTGGGACGAAGCCTCTCCGTCGTTTCTAGGTCCCCGGTTCAGTACACATAGACATACACACATATCACAATGGTGGAGGAATGGAATGGCCTGTCACAACAACTTCTTACGCAAGCTTGTGGCCAGCATGGAAGGACGTTGCAGAGCGTGCACTTCCAAAACATACTTATTTTGTCACTTTTTAATCGATCTTTCTGTTTGTCTGTCTTTTAAGGCCTTTTTCCCGTCGAACGAGTTTATGTATGAAGTTCAAATTTATGTCACATGCTGTGCTCCATGGTCCCTGGCCGGTGTAAAAACGGCAAGCTTCAAAGTCAGTGAAATCAAAAGATCCGCCGATTTCTGTTACATGTTTCGATACTCGCAAACTCACTCATAAAAATGTATAAGGTACCGCCGTTAGCGCAGAATCATGATATTTGGCAAGAAGAAAAGATTCACAGTGCAAATAAAGTAGAAAGAATCAGAAAATTGTTTTGTTGTAATTGTACAAGACGAAAATATCTTTTCTCATCTGAACGTACACTGCATTCATCATCCGTCAGAAGTATAACACATAACACAGAACATCACTGCATGCAGCTTAAAAAAGTTAGTTGTTTTAATAGTGTGGAAAATAAATAAAACGTATTATTAATTAATAAAATTATTAACAGCCGACCAATTGCAATGGATAAAGAAATTCTCTACCTAGGTTTCGACAAATATAAATTTGTCTTCTTCAGAAGGTAACAATTTTACATTAGTAAGGACTAATGCACCATCGCCGTTTTTACAACTGTCGGCATATATCCATGTGTCAAAAATAAAATATAGCCCTAGAATTAGGGTTGTGAGCTCTGCAAGATCCATGAGCTATTTTATATTAACGTGACAAACCATAATTCTAGGACTATATTTTATTTTTGACATATGGATCTATGCCGACAATTGTAAAAACGGCGATGGTACATTAGTCCTTACTAATGTAAAATTGTTACCTTCTGAAGAAGACAAATTTATATTTGTCGAAACCTAGGTTCAAATTGAAATGGTTCAAATGGCTCTGAGCACTATGAGACTTAACATCTGTGGTCATCAGTCCCCTAGAACTTATAACTACTTAAACCTAACTAACCTAAGGACATCACACAACACCCAGTCATCAGAAACCTAGGTAAAGAATTTCTTTATCCATTTCAACTGGTCGGATGTTTATAATTTTATTACGTGAGACCGTTGCTGTTGTGCAGCTATGTTTAAAAAAATGTTTATTAGTTCTTCTCTCTCTTCAAATATAAGCTGAAAAAAAAATGTTCGCTTATTTTAGTACATCCGGGCTAGTTTAAGGAATAACTGTAGAGACTTGGATATCGTCTTGGAGTTTGCAGGGCCAGTATCTTAACAATGTCAATATCGATAACAGGCATAAACCGTTGAGCTTCTCGACTCTCGGGATGGATGAGCCGTATGTATAAATAATTAAGTTTTCAAGGATCCCTCATTGCGCGTGTCCTACTCTCACTTGCCCGATATTTGTGTGATGTTATGGCATTTGTTCAGCCCAGAGAGTGTCCACGTAAAGAGCACAGATGGTCGCTGAGTGAAAGCCTTAGCTGGAGGTAAGACCAGCAGTCGCGGGCTGAGACGAGAGGGCTGTTGCGGCGGGCGCGGGCACGAGCGCTATAATCTGAGGCCCGCCGGCGGCGGCGCAGCAAGTGAAGCCATAAATAATGCGGCAAGGTGCAGGGAGCCGGGCCGGCAATCTCCGTGTCGCCGGTATAAATCTCCATTTAGCAAGTTGTCGCGGCGCGGGCCCGCGGGGCCACGGCGCCGTTATTGATGGGCGCCGCCGCCCCAGGGAACCACCGCCTCTCGCCCTCCCACTCTCCCGGCAGCCCACCTGGCGACCGCCTCTAGCCTCCTGCAGACACCACGCGCGGCACCTCTCTCGACCACAAAACCACTCAAGACACGTGCACATAATGGCAAACCTTCCTGCTCTTCGTATCTGTGACTATAGTTTGCACCGGGTTGATCTTTGACTCTTTTTTTTTTTTAGTTCTACTACGTCTGTGCTCCGTAAGTTATAACCTGATAAGTGGATGCAGCATTATTTTAACCGCCTTGTTGCGATACAATGTAATATACATGTGCGAGGTACGACTTCTAACGAATAAATCGGAATTGACGAATCGAGTGTATCGACAGAAATTCGTGCTTGAGTAGGTCACTAGAACACACGATAGAGGTCACGGGGTGAGTGCGCAGTGGCAGCCGTAATGCAGACGTCACAGCCGACCCTCCATCCGTTCAAAAGCCCCCATAAGTCCTAACGCTGCACTCAATACATTTCGAGTTGAATGCAAGGTTGTTTTCCCAATGTGAGTTCTAATCGGCGTGTTGAGGAGTTCAGAAGATACGTTTTGAAATGTTTTCAATGAAAAGTAATTGTTTGCCCAGCGATCGCGACGTGTATTAACCACTGCAGGCAACGAAAAGCTTGAGAAACAATTTTCGTTTACTTTCCAAGAAAAATGTGGCTAGAGAAAAATGGATAAATGTTTGTAAACGCCCCGTCCGTTATCAGATTAAGGAAAGGCAAACCTACGTTTCTTGCATTTTTAGACTTAGAGAAAGCTTTTGACAATGTTGACTGGAATACTCTCTTTCAAATTCTGAAGGTGGTAGGGGTAAAATACAGGGAGCGAAAGGATATTTACAATTTGTACAGAAACCAGATGGCAGTTATAACAGTCGAGGGGCGTGAAAGGGAAGCAGTGGTTGGGAAGGGAGTGAGACAAGGTTGTAGCCTATCCCCGATGCTATTCAATCTGTATATTGAGAAGCAGTAAAGGAAACAAAAGAAAAATTCGGAGTAGGTATTAAAATCCATGGAGAACAAATAAAAACTTTGAAGTTCGCCGATGACATTGTAATTCTGTCAGAGACAGCAAAGGACCTGGAGGAGCAGCTGAACGGAATGGATAGTGTATTGAAAGGAGGATATAAGATGCACATCAACAAAAACAAAACGAGGATAATGGAATGTAGTCGGGTGACGCTGACGGAATTAGATTAGGAAATGAGACACTTAAAGTTGTAAAGGAGTTTTGCTATTTGGGGAGCAAAAAACTGATGATGGTCGAGGTAGAGAGGATATAAAATGTAGACTGGCAATGGCAAGGAAAGCGCGTCGAAAGAAGAGAAATTTGTTAACATCGAGTATAGATTTAAGTGTCAGGAAGTCGTTTCTGAAAGTGTTTGTGTGGAGTTTAGCCATGTATGGAAGTGAAACGTGGACGATAAATAGTTTAGACAAAAAGAGAATAGAAGCTTTCGAAATGTGGTGCTACAGAAGAATTCTGAAGATTAGGTGGGTATATCACATAACTAACGAGGAGGTATCGAATAGAATTGGAGAGAAGAGAAATTTGTGGCACAACTTGACTAGAAGAAGGGATCGGTTGGTAGAGTACGTTCTGACGCATCAAGGGATCACCAATTTAGTACTGGAGGGCAGCGTGGAGGGTAAAAATCGTAGAGAGAGACTAAGAGATGAATACACTAAACAGATTCTGAAGGATGTAGGTTGCAGTAGGTACTGAGAGATGAAGAATCTTGCACAGGATAGAGTAGCATGGAGAGCTGCATTAAACCAGTCTCTGGACTGAAGACCATAACAACAACGACGCTACCATGTTCCCAACACCATGTACATCTAAATATATTATCAACTGATGAAGAATCTACTATAACAGAAAATATATTTTGCCGGCCGCGGTGGCCGTGCGGTTCTAGCGCTGCAGTCCGGAAGCGCGGGGCTGCTACGGTCGCAGGTTCGAATCCTGCCTCGGGCATGGATGTTTGTGATGTCCTTAGGTTAGTTAGGTTTAAGTAGTTCTAAGTTCTAGGGGACTGATGACCTAAGATGTTAAGTCCCATAGTGCTCAGAGCCATTTGAACCATTTTAGAAAAGATATTTATCTACCTACCCGTACATAACGTCCCTCACTACAATTTCAGTATGTTTGATCTAATCTTAAGAACCGGTATCAGAATTTAGATTTTTATTTTAGTGATAAATATACTGATTGACAAGGAATGTTGGCATATACAAGGTGTCCCATTTATTTTGACCACCCTAAATAACTGTTTGCCCAGGTGCAAATAACAAAATGTTTCAAGCAAATTTTCTTTAGCCGTCAGGGGGACATCAATCAGCATGATTGCCTTCGTTGTAGCTTTGTGTTTTACATAGATATTAACAGCGGTATGACTTTTTTAACTGGCACCCTTTATTTTTTATTCGGTAGTTCATTTCCTCTCCTAAAGACCTATTCAAAAATATATCACAGTGTACCATTGATTTAAACACAACGTTATGAATCACGTAACACAACACTGACTTTGAGCCCGGGATCACAAACTCGCCCACTTGCTGGAGTTGTCAGAAAACAAATGAAAATCAAGTAAAAACATAGTACAAAATTGACTTTGACTCTCCTGTACCATTGACCAGGAGTAGAACATTCCAAGATGCTCAAAGTGGTGACCCTGGACCCCAATACATTGGTGAACTCGTTGAATGAAAGAATTATTTACTGTTTCCAGTGTTGACTGCTGAAGAGAATTACAAGCAAGCACTATACGTTCCTGCATGTCCTCTGGAGTCGATGGAATAACGCGATAGGCAACATCTTTAATGCGTCCCCAAAGAAAAAAGTCTGGAGGATTTAAATCAGGAGACGTAGTAGGCCAAGTAACTGTTCCTCCTCGACCACTCCATCTGACGGGATACCTTCGGTTCAGAACACGACGTGCACGAAAGGCATTATATGCTGGACATCTATCGTGTTGATACCACGTAAGCATTCTGGTTCTTAGCGGCACTTCATGCAGAAGAGGAGGAAGAATTCGTCTGAGGAAGTTGGCATACGCTGTACCGTTTGGACTACCATTCACTTTGTAAATCATCGTCCCAGGCGCTTCAGGCAATACGCGCCCATTTCGGGAGGCGAGGTTGATCAGGTGCTGTAGCCTGGCGAGGTTGAAAGCCGGCAAAAACTCATGGACCAAGATGACGGCCGCTAGGCGGTGCTCCTCAATTTGTGAGTGCTGGTATCGTAGCCTCAGCCCTACTCACCGACCCCTACCAACTGTGGCAGACGATCGGCGCTCGAAGCCACCCTGCAAAGCCATCAGCACAGGGGCCCGAGCCTCAGTCATGTTCCGACTGCACTCTTGTATCGTTTTTTATACTCATCGTGGTTTGTGTCCGAATACTACATAGTGTAGGCTGTAGATCTGGTTCAGTATCAGGACTTGTCATTGTGCTGTGCTGTCTTCGTTGTCCGTCCATTGCTGCTGTTGTCTTTCCTCGCTTATCGGCGGCTCTACACCGATGCCCTCGGCCAGCCGGCCAGTGATTCCTGGGGCCCTATTCTGTATCGTTCATACTGATCGGTGGGGTAGGTTAGCCTTCGTAGTCACGTCATTTTCGGTTCGTTAGCCAAAACTGCTATTCTTTAAGCTTTTGTGACCTCTTACCGATTGGTAACTGTGCCGACAAGTGGTAGGTATCGGTGTAGGCACTCGTTTGGTCCGGTGTGATTTGTTTACAGCTATGAAATGAAATGATCGGATGGCATTGGTGGACGGGAGGCCCCATGCGCGGAAGTTCGGTCGCCGTATTGCAAGTCCTTTTTAGTTGACGCCACTTCGGCGACTTGCGAGTCGATGATCAAATGATGATGAAAGACACACAACACCCAGTCATCACAAGGTAGAGAAAATCCCTGACCCCGCCGGGAATCGAACCCTGGACCCCGGGCGCGGGAAGCGAGAACTCTACCGTTATAATTTGTTATGTTAGAAATATTGAGTGTCTTTAATTTCGGATTTAGGGGTTATGTTTTACTGAAGGATCACCAGGATGGATCCGAATGCAAAGTTAGTTCATAATAGACTGTTTTCCTTTGTTATAAATATGGTTCATATTGTTGTTACTATGAATGATTATAACATCAAGATAACATTTTCCGTCAATATTCTCACAAAATACCTCTTATTTCTGTGTAATTCAGAGTTTAAAAATCGTTAAATTCCAAGATGTCACCCCTGCTTACGTAACGAGTGTTAGCTGAAATTGCTAGTGCCTTTGCGTACTTTCTCCCGCAAATGGTTTAGTTATTAATGATCGAAAAGCGTTCACAGCTCATAAGTAATCATGGAAAAGAATTTTGTGAAGCGCGATAGCGGAAACCTCCCAAAATTTCATGCATTTACGGCTTACGCCACCATCGTTCGGCAACGAAGTCACCCTGCGTCCCTCTCAATTAAAATGAATAAGGAACAGCGAGCTCGCTACGTGCCAGTTGTTGTGGCCAATTTTCCGTCACTGTCTCTGCGTGTTCGGTCACTGGGGCAGCTGCCCTCGGTAATAAAAAAGAAAGTGAGAGTGAAAGGATCAATGATGAACTTGCACAGGTGTCATGGGAGGTCCGCCCCGAACAAATGCAACGAACAATAAAGAACAAAATGAGATAAAAGTAAAAGTAGTGGTAATTTCCTACGGGACCAAACTGCTGAGGTCATCGGTCCCTAGGCTTACACACTACTTAATCTAACTTAAACTGAATTACGCTAAGGACAACACACACACACCCATGCCCGAGGGAGGACACGAGAAAAGAAGAAGTGCTTAAGGCAAGAGGCAGTAAAACAAAACGTCGGCGATTCGCATCCCGCTGGGTATAAGAAGAAAATTCATCTTTGTAACATATTCTGAGACTTTGTTACTCGTGGAAGTAAAGTATTTTTCTGAAATATTACTTGTTAGTGACATGTAAGAGCGCGCTTTCTTTGCAATGCGTATCTTCCATTTCGTCACTTCTGTATTTTGAAAAAATGAAAGTTGAAATTCCTACAGTGGAAACTGCTGTGTGTGAAACAACTAACAGTGAAGTAGGCTACTTCATCATTGGGATGTCTAGCAGCGAGCTACAACCACATCCGATGCACTTTCTTATTCTTTCACACTCTCTTAAACAATTTTTCGGTGTTTTCATGGGTATGTTTGCACAGTGTGGTACTACACGTCATTTCTAACTCATAAAATCCAAAACTAGATGTCCATATTAATGAGAATATAATGACATAATATGGTATTTACGGCAATTTCCAGAACACAGTGAAATACTCTGTCGTTATTATGTATGCATGGAAACATGTAAACAGCGAAACTTGAGCAGTATTACATAGCCTAAACACACTTTTCGGTACTGCGTTCCTGTGTCGGCTGCTAGCCACTTCGGGTTCGTGGCTCTGTGCACGCTGCAGTGCACATGCACGGATCTGCAGCTGCTTGCTTTTGAGGTTGGCGGGAGGAGAACTGTCAAGAGCTCCTCTATTCGTGACAACTGTGGGGTATCGCTTCCGATATGCTTGCAGGACAATGTTGGAGCTCTCCTTCGAAAACAAGGCTGCTGAGTGCACTCACCTACTGATACGATCGGCAGAGCGCCGAGAGATACAGAATAAGCTCCCTGGTCGTGTACGATTCTCATTGCTATAATAGGACAAAGGTCACCAAACTGCAGTGACAGGGTGACATGAGCTACTGAGACCTGAAGGCTGGCATGAGGTACTGTAGTCTTCCTAAACTACATGTGATCTAGAACATATCAGTTATAAAACTGATAAGTACACGTTCTTTTGGTACAGAGTTAATGTTTGAGAGGTGTAAAGGGAAAATCGGGAGGAGTTCATAGAAAAAATGTAGCCCATGCCAGGTTGTTACAGGAGTTAGGTGGCTAATTAGTTGCCATAGCTGGCAGGAAGCTGGCAGTGCAGATTGCCAGACTGGGTGGTGTGGTGGCTCGCAGCTCCATCATTACCGCAAGATATCACTCCGGTTGCCAATTAAATATAGAACGGATAATATTCGTGCCTCCTGAGAAATTTTCTGGTCTGTACTGCTTACATATTTTAAGTTATATGAAAGAGATGAAATTCATTTACCGAGCGTTCTCCTGTGAATTTTTATCATAGCTCCATGCAGTAGCCATTAACTAAATTACGCTAAGCCAGACATGTCATGCAGGACAGGTATTTAGTGTTAGCTCTGCGAAGCTGGTAAAAAAAACAAACAATTTTGCAGGCGCAACAAATATCGAAAAATAATATGAGAAATTAGGCAAGAGAATACAGATTTACACGATTGTATCTATTGATGTAAAGATGAGCTACTTAAAATATTTTCGGAAAAGTTGATATTCTGACTGTGAACAACAAGTGACTCTGAAAGGACAGTGTACTAAATGATCATCTGAAGAAATTCTATTATTGCTACTTTAAGCCGTGTACCTAAAATAAAGACAAGTTTTTTGTTTGTTTAACCAATAAATAATTTACTATAGTATGCTACAGCATAGGAAATCCTGATTATACTGACACTTGTGTATGAGTTCTATATATGTGCATGGCATGCCTACAAACTTGCATGCAGTGTGGTGGGATGAGAGGATCGTCTATAGCATCACTACTCACCACACATCTGTGTATGACACATATAACGTATTCTAGAAATCACAGTCTGTAACTAGTACCAACCACCTGTGCTAGTACCCTTCCCCCAACCTCCATCGTTCTCCACATCAGATTTACAACTAGCGCTCCATGGCTCAGTGATTATTTTCATCAAATCTGCATGTGTGGGTCCCTGAAAGCCTTATATCTTTGTCATCAATTGATGACAAAGATGTATTGATAAAAGAAGTAACAGACATCATACATTTAGTGGCTCCACAACCATCAGTAGTAAAAATGCCACATGACCTCCTGCCATGCACGTCAGATGCCAGGATACCTACGAAAATGATATTATTACTGGTTACACTGCAGGTGGAAGTAAGTTTTTGCTGAAACTGATACGGTATGCCAACATCCACTGACCACCACTGCTGCTGGACTCTGAGTGGTCGAGTCACTCCTCTGTGCTGGACCCTGGAGATTTTGTACTGGCGCCTTACTGTTCTGCTGTCGGTCTATGTCAGCAGTAATGGCAGATGATGATTCCCCAGGATATCTGTGGTAATGTAGTTTATATTTTATGGAACACATTATGTAACTTGCTGTCGTTAGTATCAAGAGTCATTGATCCCAACCTGCGATACAGGCTGAACTTCTGACACTTCAAGAGCAAGTTCATTATTCTTTGCTTATTTACTTGTCAACTCTACATTTTACCAGGTGTAAGGATCTTACAATTTAAGTTATATTAATGTTTGACAGTCAGTAAATACTGTAACCATAAAAGTGTTTATGTATTTATTGTTAGCTGTCGCAGAAATAACTGATTAAAAAGCAGTTGCCAGATGTATATTACTCAACGATGTGTTCACTCCTGCTGATGTTCTGTGATCATATCTGTGACAGTGTCTCTGTCTACATACGCTTTGTTGTTTATGTCTGTCAGAGTCCTATGTTTACTGTGTCTGTATGTTTTCTGTGTGGATTCTGAGTCTAACGTAAGATTTGTGTTTCCTTGTGTTTTTTGAGCACTGTATGTGAAATGAGGTCAGAAATTCTATACAGTCTGATCCACTTCCCAGCGTATAGGTCACAGAGGTTTCATGGGCTTGCACTACATGTAGTGAAGCCACAATGGCTGACCTGTCGTGTTCTTAACACAATGATAGAGAGAGTGAAAACAAAATAAAATTAATCTCTAATTTCAGTGACTAAAAACTGATGCCTATTAAATTCCAATTTGACTGATACTAAGTACAGAATTACCAGTCAGTTAATTAAAAAGCTATCAAATTATGTTAATAGTTTTAAACACCAAGATTAATTTCCTCTAGCCAAGAGAACCCACTGACAGCTTGCTTGCAGTGGGAAAGGACACATTAGTTTTCCTGTTCTTCAGTTAATTAATCTAATAAATATCCAAGATGGCAAAAATCCTCAAAGTTTGTGGCAATTACATTCAAACTTAAGCAGTGGCACTGCCAACGTATAGGAACATCAATTGTCAGTGCATTCAGAGAACGGGTACCGAAGCAGGTCTCCCAATTGAACTTGAAACGGCTGCGCCGCCCTCCCTGTCTGAAACCACAGCAACCATTACTTCCTCCATCCACGGTTTTGTTGGCTGTGGGAACCTTTTATCTACCTGTGCAAGCACACTAAGAAGTGGTGCCGTAGTTTACGAAAGCGCAGAGAGACGCCTTCCAGGCCTCATTCAAGAGCAGCTAGCTACGGATGTTAGACCTACTTCTTCGTAGACAGCAGAATTACTGAAGTTACCACTATCTTCCAATGCTTGTATTGGTTTCCATACTTGGGAACAGCCTTTTGTGACGACTAGTTAGTGTTGTACAACATGCTCGTGGCAGGAATGTGGCAGCAACTACTTGTACTGCAAGTGTCTGGTATTACGAGCCCGCTGGCAGTAATGTGATAAGCTTGCTGCTTCTTTCCTTGCGATAGTTTCAGAACTCATGGCTTGCAACTCTCCTTTTTCGCGGTTGACGTCTTATAATCAGTACTCGCTTTTCCTCTAACGCTGCTAAATTAATGTTCATTTTCAGTAGAGATTTGATGTTTGCTCACTCGTTTAGTTATTGTGTCCTACAGCAGCTCGACAGCTCGTCAACCATCTCAGAATTGTTAGGCGGCTATAGAGAATGTTGAACAGAGTTACCTCACTTTGTTTTCCTTTTTGAACTTAAGTATATTTGATTTCACTTTATTTATTTTCTTTCACTGACTTTACCTTTCCCTCAGCCCCCTTTACATTAATTTCTAGAGAAACATACGAAGTAGATGATGGAGCAGGATTAGCAGTTGTGTAATCCTCACTGCCTGACAGCAAAACTGTGGTGACAGCTTAGGTCACTTAATGCTACCCTAAATTATCCAGCCACTATATGAGTCACGCATTGCCTGTCTAAAGTCATCAAGTGCAGGTAGGTCTACTTTCTTAAAAATGCAATGTCTTCATCACAGTATGACGTGTTCTGGGAACCATATTCCATACATGTGCATTCTGCCATCTTTCTCAGATCCACACAGAGCAACTGTTCAGGACATTGTCCATATCTGGTACATAGGTGAACTATGCCACTGCTAGGGTCGGTTGTTGTGCAGATTCGTTCTTTGTTCCCAAGTCAGAGATCAGGGATTGGAGAACTGCTGGTCCAGTGAACACCAATTAATAATTCTACTGGCTGAAACGCAGCAGCACAACCAGATGCCAGTGATGAGTGAATGGTACAAAATTTCAAGTTCAAAATTTCACCCAAAATGTAGCTCCGTACAGCTGCAGAACGCAGTCGGCAATCAGTGAAATTGTTCACATAACTCTCCTGTAAAGGTAGACTATGTATTCAAGGAAACAAAATGGTGTGACAGTGCTGGATAGCATCTATCCAACTGCAAGTTTGGAGATGAGTGGTAGATTGGTCTAGATGACAGTCCAACCTCACCTCATACCACAAACACGCTGTTTCACTAGCAGGAAGCAGGAGTAAACTCAGCCACGCTCAAACTGGCACTAGATGATTCATATCTATTGGACAACATACAACAGTGATTGAAAGCCCATGTCCAGAAGGTGAAGGGGTGGGGGACATGTCCTTCCGTGTGGCCATCATGGCTCAGTGTGAATCAGGAGCACACTGACTGTACAGTGTAAGCATATGCTGCAGGTGGCCAGGACAGCTGGTGGCATTTCAAGACTACTACAGCTGTGCTGTTAGCAGGGTGTGTTGACAGTGCCCCAACAGTTGTTAATGGGAGGAGTAATAGCATCGAGCCGGCCGCGGTGGTCTAGCGGTTCTGGCGCTGCAGTCCGGAACCGCGGGACTGCTACGGTCGCAGGTTCGAATCCTGCCTCGTTCATGGGTGTGTGTGTTGTCCTTAGGTTAGTTAGGTTTAAGTAGTTCTAAGTTCTAGGGGACTTATGACCTAAGATGTTGAGTCCCATAGTGCTCAGAGCCATTTGAACCACTTTTTGAATAGCATCGAGAGGGCCCTATGGTCTGGCTGGAGGTACCTGATGACAGTTGTTGCTGAGCAGGTGAGTGGTTGGGAGAGTCATGCTTCGACTCTCGGCCCAGTGGATCTGGTGCTGGACAGTATGGCTGGCAGTCCTATAAGAACTAAGGACATCGATGACTGCATCAGCAAATGGTGATACAGCGACAATGATCCATTCAGTCACCGACTTGATGCCCTTTGCCGGCTGGCCAACCAGTAGGCCTACATATAACCGCCAGGTGAGTTGACATGATATGTGGACGCCCTAGGCACCACATAGTCCCCCTCTGGTAATCCTAGAGGTGTGTCCAAGATTTGCAATGCTGCAGGCGTGCCCCAGATTTCAGAAAGAGCACTGGCAGCTGGCTGCGACACGGAAATGGTGCGACAGTTGTTTACTGCAATAAGCGCAGTTACGGTTATGGTGGTTTACAGCGGCTAGCGCCGTTACGGCTGGAAGGAAGATTAGGTTTTGTCGTCCCACAACAACGAAGTCGTTAGAGATGGCAACTTGCTGTAATTTGGAAAGGAAACGGAAGGAAATTGGTTGTGCATGATCTAAGAAACCATACCGACATAAGCCTAAAGCCATTTAGGAAATTTACACATAATCTTAATATGGCTGGTGGTCTGGTAGGCATGTGAGCCACTGCCCTCATGAGTACGATTCCACCGATTTGACACTGCACCATTTAGCTCCGTACAGTGACTTTATCCAGAAGATGTCCTTAATGGAGAAACGCGTCACTAGCATGTCTTAGAGAGCTGTATATATTCTGAGAACGTCTGTTAGAAAAAAGTGTAACAGTTCACGAGTCAAAGGGTGTCTGCCAGTGTGGAAACAAGTTGCAGACATTTTGAAAATTCTTTATTACTTTGTCTTGAGAACTTTATAGAATGCAGTTTTTGTTAATGATTCAAAGATTATAAATTTTCGGAGGTATGTTTATTCACAATCTTTACAATTGTTTGGATAGAGGATTCCACCCCGACTGCACGCAAAAAATTTCCTAAACTCCTTCTAATTTATAACCTCTATAAACAAGGTATAAAAGTGTGCATTTTACCACAGATGGCAGAATTATTAAAATTTTTGTTGGTTAGAGAGACAAGGCAGACAAACATGAAAGAAGGAAGGCTGCTAGTAACGTTACTTATAAACAAGTCTCTACTTGATTATATACTGATCAATTAGACCACTTGCGAACCCACAGGAAAAGCAATCGTTTGAGTATAAATATAACTTCCGATATTGAGTGACGGGATAATGTACTCTGAAAATTTTCGCTAGCATCCACCACAATGAAAGAAAAGTAAATAAATAAATAATCAAAACTTGTTCAAATGGCTCTGAGCACTATGGGACTTAATATCTGAGGTCATCAGTTCCCTAGAACTTTGAACTACTTAAACCTAACTAACCTATGGACATCACACCCATCCATGCCCGAGGCAGGATTCGAACCTGCGACCGTAGCGGTCGGGCGGTTCCAGACTGAAGTTCCTGGAACCACTCGGCCACAGCGGATGGCAAGAAATGTCATAAAATTCAGTTATTAATATCGTTATCTGCACTACCATATTAAGGCAAGACGTTGTTCAACAATTGTTATCAGAAACCTGGAAAACTTCTTGAACGATTTCATTCAAATTTTACATGATGTTCTAATAAATAGTAATGTTTGAATATTTATTCGACATAACAAGAGTATAGGAAAGTTCTTCAGCGATTCACTAAAAATTTTTACGTGATACTGTAATAAACGTTTTGACAGAAATACATTCAGAATATTTTCGTACGTGTAATACATAAACATACATTCAAAGTACGAGACGTAAATGACAAAAACTTTTTGACTGATCTAGTTTCAGATTTTACACAACACAATATTAACGTTCAGATGGACATGGGCTATATATTCTTTAAACAATAATGTGTATGCCTTCCATTAAAACTGATTGTAAGAAAGAATGCAATGCTGTGCTGTCAAAATACATCTTATTTTCTCTTTCTCGCAGTCAGTTTTAATTACGATATCAAGGCATTTAAACTATCAAGCAAATTAAATCTCCTACATCTATTCTTTCTCCTTGTATACAATGTTAAAGAAAAATTAGATACACAGCAGTAGGTTTTAACAGAAAACAGGACTTATCGCTTAATGGTTACAATAGTACTATAGAGTACTACTAGAATATTACATAGTATCACACTTTAATGCCAGTATTTGATATAACGTAATTCTTGTTTGCTTATGTGATGAGAATTACGGTCTTACGAAGTACTGATAATAACGATTGTCTTTTAAAATTATTTGAAAATAGTTTAGTCTTGGGATCAAAACACAATCGAACCATTTTGTTTTTACCCCTCAGATAATTATTACCCCCAGATTGGGAACTGCTGATCTGGTTTTACAAGTGCTGAAAACCTAGATTAGTCCTTCAGTCGATCTTCAAAATAAAGTCGAGGTATCTGTATTGTCTCGCGTGTTTCTACTTTTGTCCGAAATCCAACTGATCTTCCCCGAGGTAGGCTTGTACCAGCTGCACAGTTTTGTGCCTCTTAAGAATGAAAACGGTGCTTCGGAAGCAAAGCTGACGAAAGTCAGGAAAGCCGCGAGCCCGTTGGGAAGGCAGACAGAGCTGCGGGTTGCTGGATAAACGGTAGCAGGCGGGGAGAGGCAGAAGCGAGGGGTTTGGCGGCGCGTGACAGGCGGGCGTCGCCAGACTGTCAACTAGTTAAGGAATCCGCAGGCGCCCGCGAGGAGCGCTGCCGGCGGCGGCGGCGGCGGCGCAGCGCCGGGGGCGCGCCGGGATGTGACGTCAGCCTGAGTGCAGTTCCGTGTCGCAGTGATTCACGGCCGACGTCGCAGCAGTGATTAACGCAGCTCGGGAAACACGCTGTAGTCTGCGGCGGCAGCGATCAGCGACGCCTGGTTGGCGTTTCTGCGACAGGCAGGGAACAGCCCGCTACAAACACCGCCTCCCCTCGCGGTTGCCACCTCCGTCCCACGGAACGTTACTGCCCCTTTCGTAGCGGCCTTCAGTTTAACTGCACTTATTTGTCCAAGCAAAAGAAACCTCTGTACAGTTATCTGACATGAAGATGTGTGAGCTTCATTCAGTTTAGCCCTTAGTTACGTTCTCATTTTCCTCGGTTCCGGTGTCCCATGCAATGTTCGTGTAAATAAAGTGAATATGGATCGCAGAAAAATGAGAACTGCAATTTCTTGAGCGGTTGTAACTGTACTGATTCTTTACTTTGTTCCGAAAAGCGGTTCGAAGGTTGTTTATCTTCTTCACTACTCTATCACGTGTCACATCAGCCCCTAGGAATTACTAAGTGGCTGTTTTCTATTTTTTTTCTTTAGAGACCGTGGTTTGAAGTACATTCTGTACATCAAAATTGGGAAAGATTCCTAAAGCCCAGTGGGATAAAAATACAGGTTGAAAGGATATCAGTGACAGGATTCACTAACGACATTGCCGTGATCAGTGAAACTGAGAGACGGACGGAGTGGGCGTGCGGTTCTAGGCGCTACATTCTGGAGCCGAGCAACTGCTACGGTCGCAGGTTCGAATCCTGCCTCGGGCATGGATGTGTGTGATGTCCTTCGGTTAGTTAGGTTTAAGTTGTTCTAAGTTCTAGGGGACTGATGACCTCAGATGTTAAGTCCCATAGTGCTCAGAACCATTTGAACCATTTTGAAACTGAGAAATAACTGCAGGATTTGTTAAATAAAACGAACAGTCTAATGAGGACAGAATAAGGACTGAGTGTAAACTGAAGGAAAACGAAGATAGCAGAAATAAGATTAGCTATAAACTTAATATAATAATTGGTGACCACGAAGTAATCGAAATAAAAGAATTCTGCTGCGTTGGAAGATAATAACATAAGATTGGAGAAGGAAGGAGGACATAAAAAGCAGAGCAGCTCAGGCAAATAAAGGTATTGACTTCTAAATAATAGATTTCAGTTATCAGTCGTCCTTTTGAAATTTTATTGGCAATCTAGACTTCAGTTAGAAACTAGCCATTCTCAATGCTAAGAATACAACAGGTACATAGCTAGATGATGTCATAAAAAAAGTTGCAATTAATGGCTTAACTCATACAGTTTGTATATTACATACCACTACCATTTTTTATCAATGCTTGTAATGCCTGTTGGTCGGGCTTCATCCACAGTTCATTGAATACTAATGTTTGTGTAAGACGGGCTGTATGGAGAACACATCGGTTGGTTACATGGCGCCATCTATGTGAACTACATACAAACCTCAATGGAAGTAAACCACTTCAAATTTAATTACATAAAATGGAACATAAGTAAAATTCTTACATTGTCATCCGACTTATTTCATATTTATCATCAAGTAATAAAATTTCCATGTTCACTCCTTGTGAGTCCGTTATTATTATTAAACATTTAAATTACGTCAGCTGGGTAAAACCTTTTTAATTTTTAATAACATTTTTTAAATTTATAAAACACTGGTAGACATGTGCGTATGCATGTATTGGTTGATACGGCTTAAATATATTTATTTTTATATTATACCTCCCTTTATTAAAACATAAGTATATTGTTCGTCATACTTACTAAATACACTCCTGGAAATGGAAAAAAGAACACATTGACACCGGTGTGTCAGACCCACCATACTTGCTCCGGACACTGCGAGAGGGCTGTACAAGCAATGATCACACGCACGGCACAGCGGACACACCAGGAACCGCGGTGTTGGCCGTCGAATGGCGCTTGCTGCGCAGCATTTGTGCACCGCCGCCGTCAGTGTCATCCAGTTTGCCGTGGCATACGGAGCTCCATCGCAGTCTTTAACACTGGTAGCATGCCGCGACAGCGTGGACGTGAACCGTATGTGCAGTTGACGGACTTTGAGCGAGGGCGTATAGTGGGCATGCGGGAGGCCGGGTGGACGTACCGCCGAATTGCTCAACACGTGGGGCGTGAGGTCTCCACAGTACATCGATGTTGTCTTGTGACAGCCAGAGCGAGAGCACCAGCAGCAGCGAGTACTGTTTGTATAAAGCGTTTTTGTACTTATTTGCTGCGCTTAGCTTTTTAATAGTTTTTCTGGGAAAACCTAGCGTAGTTTTCGCGTCTCGTATTTCAGTGAGTGTTTCTTGATTATCAGAGTAGCTCATCAGAAGATTATCTTGGGAATTTGTCACCGTATAGAGTAGGGTAAACATAGTCATGTGTAGGGACTGTGGTTGTTGTGAGCGGACGCAAGGAGAATTGGCCACTCTTCGGGGGCAGGTGGAGGCTTTGTCTGTTAGGCTCATCGAGCTCGAGGCGCAGGCGTCGGCTCGTAGTGGCGTTGGGGCAACTGTGGTGAGACCTATGCCTACTTCGGTGGCCTTGGAATCACATGGAACCCCTGATGTCGCTGCGTCTTCCGGCAGTGGGCATCTTACCGGTCAGCCATCACTCCAGGGTGAATGGCGGACAGTGGTGGGCTCGCGCGTGCCTGGCCGAAAGGCGAAGGTGGGATCTGGCCGCGTGGCAGCTGCCTTACCCCTTTCCAACAGGTACGGGGTGCTTCCTAGTGGTGATGACATCGTTTCCGAGCCACCACAGGATGCCTCGCCTGTTGGGCCAGTGGCCGATTCTCCGGCAAGGTCCCGACAGTCACAGAGGGCGGGCCTATTAGTTATAGGGAGCTCCAACGTTAGGCGGGTTATGGAGCCCCTCAGGAAAATAGCGGGTAGGTCGGGAAAGAATGCCAGTGTGCACTCGGTGTGCTTGCCGGGGGGTCTCGTCCGTAATGTGGAGGAGGCCCTTCCGGCAGCTATTGAACGCACTGGGTGTGACCGGCTGCAGATAGTAGCACATGTCGGAACGAATGACGCCTGCCGCTTGGGTTCTGAGGCCATCCTTGGTTCCTTCCGGCGGCTGGCTGATTTGGTGAAGACAACCAGCATCGCACGCGGAGTGCAAGCTGAGCTTAATATCTGCAGCATAGTGCCCAGAGACGATCGCGGTCCTCTGGTTTGGAGCCGTGTGGAGGGTCTAAACCAGAGGCTCAGACGACTCTGCGACTATAATGGCTGCAAATTCATCGACCTCCGTTATTGGGTGGAGAGCTGTAGGGCCCCCCTAGACAGGTCAGGCGTGCACTACACACCGGAAGCAGCTACTAGGGTAGCAGAGTACGTGTGGCGTGCACACGGGGGTTTTTTAGGTTAGAGGGACCCTCCCTTGGGCGAAACGATAAAATACCTGACGGCTTACCAGAGAGGACATTATCATCGTTGATAAAGAACGTCCGTCCTCAGAGACCAAAAACAGGAAAAGTTAAAGTAATATTGGTAAACTGCAGGAGTATCCAGGGCAAGGTTCCTGAATTAGTACCTCTTATTGAAGGAAATAGTGCGCATATAGTATTAGGAACGGAAAGTTGGTTAAAACCGGAAGTGAACAGTAACGAAATCCTAGACACAGAATGGAATATATACCGCAAGGATAGGATAAACGCCAATGGTGGAGGAGTATTTATAGCAGTAAAGAATTCAATAATATCCAGTGAAATTATTAGCGAATGCGAATGTGAAATAATCTGGGTTAAGTTAAGTATCAAAGGTGGGTCAGATATGATAGTCGGATGCTTCTATAGACCACCTGCATCAGCAACCATAGTAGTTGAGCGCCTCAGAGAGAACCTGCAGAACGTCGTGAAGAAGTTTCGTGATCACACTATTGTAATAGGGGGCGACTTCAATCTACCAGGTATAGAATGGGATAGTCACACAATCAGAACTGGAGCCAGGGACAGAGACTCTTGTGACATTATCCTGACTGCCTTGTCCGAGAATTACTTCGAGCAGATAGTTAGAGAACCAACTCGTGAAGCTAACGTTTTAGACCTCATAGCAACAAATAGACCGGAACTTTTCGACTCCGTGAATGTAGAAGAGGGTATCAGTGATCATAAGTCAGTGGTTGCATCAATGACTACAAGTGTAATAAGAAATACCAAGAAAGGAAGGAAAATATATTTGCTTAACAAGAGTGATAGGGCACAAATCGCAGAATATCTGAGTGACCACCATCAAAAGTTCATTTCTGAGGAAGAGGATGTGGAACAAAAATGGAAAAAATTCAGAAACATCGTCCAGTACGCCTTAGATAAGTTCGTACCGACTAAGGTCCAAAGCGAGGGGAAAGATCCACCGTGGTATAACAATCATGTACGAAAGGTACTACGGAAACAAAGAAAGCTTCATCATAGGTTTAAGAGTAGTCGAATCATAGCTGATAAGGAAAAGCTGAACGAAGCGAAAAAGAGCGTAAAGAGAGCAATGAGAGAAGCATTCAACGAATTCGAACATAAAACATTGGCAAACAATCTAAACAAGAACACTAAAAAGTTTTGGTCATATGTAAAATCGGTAAGCGGATCTAAATCCCCTATTCAGTCACTCGTTGACCACGATGGCACCGAAACAGAGGACGACCGAAGAAAGGCAGAAATACTGAATTCAGTGTTCCGAAACTGTTTCACTGCGGAAAATCGTAACACGGTCCCTGACTTCAGCCGTCGCACGGACGCCAAAATGGAAAATATTGAAATAAACGAGATCGGAATTGAAAAACAACTGCTATCACTTAGTAGCGGAAAAGCATCCGGACCAGACGAGATACCCTTAAGATTCTACAGTGATTACGCTAAAGAACTTGCCCCCTTTCTATCAGCAATTTATCGTAGATCGCTGGAAGAACGTAAAGTACCTAGCGACTGGAAGAAAGCGCAGGTCGTTCCCATTTTCAAGAAGGGTCATAAATCAGATGCGAATAATTATAGGCCTATTTCGCTTACGTCAATCTGTTGTAGAATAATGGAACATGTTTTGTGTTCTCGTATTATGACGTTCTTAGATAATACAAATCTCCTTCATCATAACCAACATGGATTCCGCAAACAGAGATCATGTGAAACTCAGCTCGCCCTATTTGCCCAAGAAATTCACAGTGCCGTAGACACTGGCGAGCAGATTGATGCCGTATTCCTGGACTTCAGGAAGGCATTTGATACGGTTCCGCACTTACGTTTTCACTAAAAAAATACGAGCTTACGGAATATCGGACCAGGTTTGTGATTGGATTCGGGATTTTCTAGAAGAAAGAACACAACATGTCATTCTTAACGGTTCAAAATCTGCAGATGTAGAGGTAATTTCGGGAGTACCGCAGGGAAGCGTGATAGGACCTTTATTGTTTACAATATACATAAATGACTTAGTTGACAACATCGGTAGCTCCGTGAGGCTATTTGCAGATGACACGGTTGTCTACAAGAAAGTAGCAACATCAGAAGACTCGTACGTACTCCAGGAGGACCTGCAGAGGATTAATGCATGGTGCGACAGCTGGCAGCTTTCCCTAAACGTAGATAAATGTAATATAATGCGCATACATAGGGGCAGAAATCCATTCCAGTACGATTATGCCATAGGAGGTAAATCATTGGAAGCGGTAACGACCGTAAAATACTTAGGAGTTACTATCCGGAGCGATCTGAAGTGGAATGATCACATAAAACAAATAGTGGGAAAAGCAGGCGCCAGGTTGAGATTCATAGGAAGACTTCTAAGAAAATGTGACTCATCGACGAAAGAAGTAGCTTACAAAACGCTTGTTCGTCCGATTCTTGAGTATTGCTCATCAGTATGGGACCCTTACCAGGTTGGATTAATACATCTACATCTACATCTATACTCCGCGAGCCACGTTACGGTGTGTGGCGGAGGGTACTTATTGTACCACTATCTGATCCCCCATTCCCTGTTCCATTCACGAATTGTGCGTGGGAAGAACGACTGCTTGTAAGTCTCCGTATTTGCTCTAATTTCTCGGATCTTTTCGTTGTGATCATTACGCGAGATATATGTGGGCGGTAGTAATATGTTGCCCATCTCTTCCCGGAATGTGCTCTCTCGTAATTTCGATAATAAACCTCTCCGTATTGCGTAACGCCTTTCTTGAAGTGTCCGCCACTGGAGCTTGTTCAGCATCTCCGTAACGCTCTCGCGCTGACTAAATGTTCCCATGACGAATCGCGCTGCTTTTCGCTGGATCATGTCTATCTCTTCTATTAATCCAACCTGGTAAGGGTCCCATACTGATGAGCAATACTCAAGAATCGGACGAACAAGCGTTTTGTAAGCTACTTCTTTCGTCGATGAGTCACATTTTCTTAGAAGTCTTCCTATGAATCTCAACCTGGCGCCTGCTTTTCCCACTATTTGTTTTATGTGATCATTCCACTTCAGATCGCTCCGGATAGTAACTCCTAAGTATTTTACGGTCGTTACCGCTTCCAATGATTTACCTCCTATGGCATAATCGTACTGGAATGGATTTCTGCCCCTATGTATGCGCATTATATTACATTTATCTACGTTTAGGGAAAGCTGCCAGCTGTCGCACCATGCATTAATCCTCTGCAGGTCCTCCTGGAGTACGTACGAGTCTTCTGATGTTGCTACTTTCTTGTAGACAACCGTGTCATCTGCAAATAGCCTCACGGAGCTACCGATGTTGTCAACTAAGTCATTTATGTATATTGTAAACAATAAAGGTCCTATCACGCTTCCCTGCGGTACTCCCGAAATTACCTCTACATCTGCAGATTTTGAACCGTTAAGAATGACATGTTGTGTTCTTTCTTCTAGGAAATCCCGAATCCAATCACAAACCTGGTCCGATATTCCGTAAGCTCGTATTTTTTTCACTAAACGTAAGTGCGGAACCGTATCAAATGCCTTCCTGAAGTCCAGGAATACGGCATCAATCTGCTCGCCGGTGTCTACGGCACTGTGAATTTCTTGGGCAAATAGGGCGAGCTGAGTTTCACATGATCTCTGTTTGCGGAATCCATGTTGGTTATGATGAAGGAGATTTGTATTATCTAAGAACGTCATAATACGAGAACACAAAACATGTTCCATTATTCTACAACAGATTGACGTAAGCGAAATAGGCCTATAATTATTCGCATCTGATTTATGACCCTTCTTGAAAATGGGAAGAGATAGACATGATCCAGCGAAAAGCAGCGCGATTCGTCATGGGGACATTTAGTCAGCGCGAGAGCGTTACGGAGATGCTGAACAAGCTCCAGTGGCGGACACTTCAAGAAAGGCGTTACGCAATACGGAGAGGTTTATTATCGAAATTACGAGAGAGCACATTCCGGGAAGAGATGGGCAACATATTACTACCGCCCACATATATCTCGCGTAATGATCACAACGAAAAGATCCGAGAAATTAGAGCAAATACGGAGACTTACAAGCAGTCGTTCTTCCCACGCACAATTCGTGAATAGAACAGGGAAGGGGGGATGAGATAGTGGTACAATAAGTACCCTCCGCCACACACCGTAAGGTGGCTCGCGGAGTATAGATGTAGATGTAGATGTCGCCAGTGGTCGGCGGAAGGTGCACGTGCCCGTCGACCTGGGACCGGACCGCAGCGACGCACGGATGCACACCAAGACCGTAGGATCCTACGCAGTGCCGTAGGGGACCGCACCGCCACTTCCCAGCATATTAGGGACACTGTTGCTCCTGGGGTATCGGCGAGGACCATTCGCAACCGTCTCCATGAAGCTGGGCTACGGTCCCGCACACCGTTAGGCCGTCTTCCGCTCACGCCCCAACATCGTGCAGCCCGCCTCCAGTGGTGTCGCGACAGGCGTGAATGGAGGGACGAATGGAGACGTGTCGTCTTCAGCGATGAGAGTCGCTTCTGCCTTGGTGCCAATGATGGTCGTATGCGTGTTTGGCGCCGTGCAGGTGAGCGCCACAATCAGGACTGCATACGACCGAGGCACACAGGGCCAACACCCGGCATCATGGTGTGGGGAGCGATCTCCTACACTGGCCGTACACCACTGGTGATCGTCGAGGGGACACTGAATAGTGCACGGTACATCCAAACCGTCATCGAACCCATCGTTCTACCATTCCTAGACCGGCAAGGGAACTTGCTGTTCCAACAGGACAATGCACGTCCGCATGTATCCCGTGCCACCCAACGTGCTCTAGAAGGTGTAAGTCAACTACCCTGGCCAGCAAGATCTCCGGATCTGTCCCCCATTGAGCATGTTTGGGACTGGATGAAGCGTCGTCTCCCGCGGTCTGCACGTCCAGCACGAACGCTGGTCCAACTGAGGCGCCAGGTGGAAATGGCATGGCAAGCCGTTCCACAGGACTACATCCAGCATCTCTACGATCGTCTCCATGGGAGAATAGCAGCCTGCATTGCTGCGAAAGGTGGATATACACTGTACTAGTGCCGACATTGTGCATGCTCTGTTGCCTGTGTCTATGTGCCTGTGGTTCTGTCAGTGTGATCATGTGATGTATCTGACCCCAGGAATGTGTCAATAAAGTTTCCCGTTCCTGGGACAGTGAATTCACGGTGTTCTTATTTCAATTTCCAGGAGTGTAGTTCATACATGGCGCCAAACATGAGGCAGTTGCGTGGTTATTACAATCTGGCTATTCCGCTGTAGATATAGAGGGTGCTAACCTCTTTCTTATTTAAAGTCGATTTTCCTTGTAAATGTAAAACAAACAATGTATGGAATCTCTGTTAATAATACTGTTTATTCATCTGACCTAACATATCATGGAAGTAGTTCTGTTGGTTCAGGATTATACTCATCGTACTCGTATACTATCATGCAAATGGTTGCTACATATTGGCAAGACAGTAGGGGTTAGTGCATTCCCGCTGGTTCAAACCGTACACTGGTTCCCAGCAACAAGTCCTCGAACAACTCCCAGAATCGTATATTCTTCACAACAACCTATCATTGATCAAGTTGCTGCAGGTATTTTTGTGATGGCAGAAGATTTCGAGCTCTTCCAGAAAGTCGAAGAACCCGCCCTTCTCACACTTATGCAGCAACCTCACATTGGGTGTCAAAGTCGGCACCTCGTGTTTTGTCGTAAGCAAATGTGCCACCGTACTCCATTTTTACATGGTATCTTCTCTTCCAAATGCGACGTGTTCCCCAAACCTGATTTCCAGCCGTGTATACAGCACGTGTCTTCCAGTGTTTTATAAATTTAAAAAATGTTTTTAAAAATTAAAAAAGTTTTGCCCACCTGACGTAATTTAAATGTTTTAATAATAATAATGGACTCACAAGGAGTGAACATGGAAATTTTATTACTTGATGATAAATATGAAATAAGTCGGATGACAATGTAAGAATTTTACTTATGTTCCATTTTATGTAATTAAATTTGAAGTGGTTTACTTCCATTGAGGTTTGTATGTAGTTCACATAGATGGCGCCATGTAACCAACCGATGTGTTCTCCACATAGCCCGCAATCCACTATTAGTATTCAATGAACTGTGGATGAAGCCCGACCAACAGGCATTACATGCATTGATCAAAAATGATAGTGGTATGTAATACACAAACCATATGAGCTAAGCCATTAATTGCGACTTTTTTATGACATCATCTAACTATGTACCTGTTGCATTTCAAAAGGACGACTGATAGCTGAAATCTATTATTTACAAGTCAGTATAACAGTCACTGCGTGCAACAGCCTCTAAATGGAGGGTAACCTGATGCAATAAAGGTATTCCTGGCCGAAAGGATAATACTGTCATCAGTGATCGACCTTAATTTCAGAAAGAAATTTTAATAACGTACTTTTGGACCACGGCATTGTGTGGGAATGAGTCATGGTCGATGCGAGGATGAGAAAAGCGGAGACTCAAGCTTTTAAGATGTGGTGCTATAGAAAGCTGTAGAAAATTAGGTGGTCTGATGAGATAAGAAGTCAGCAGGTATTCCGCAGAATTGTAGAGGAAAGAGCATATTGAGAATATTGACAAGACGAAGGGATTGGATGATAGGACATGGCTAAAGACATCAAAGAATAACTTACAGAATGCTTGAAGGAACTTTAGAGGGTAAAAGCTGTAGAGGAAGAGAGGGGTTGCTTTATGTCTAACAAATAACCATGGGCCTTAGGTGAAAGTGTTACTGGCCGGCCGAAGTGGCCGTGCGGTTAAAGGCGCTGCAGTCTGGAACCGCAAGACCGCTACGGTCGCAGGTTCGAATCCTGCCTCGGGCATGGATGTGTGTGATGTCCTTAGGTTAGTTACGTTTAACTAGTTCTAAGTTCTAGGGGACTAATGACCTCAGCAGTTGATTCCCATAGTGCTCAGAGCCATTTGAACCATTTTTGAAAGTGTTACTATGAGGAGGAGGAGGAGATTAGTGTCGAACGTCCCGTCGACAACGAGGTCATTAGAGTCGGATCAAAAGCTCAGATTAGCGAAGGATGGGGAAGGAAATCGGCCGTGTCCTTTCACAGGAACCATTCCGGCATTTGCCTGAAGCGATGTAGGGAAATCGCGGAAAACCTAAACAGGATTTGAACCGTCGTCCTCCCGAATAAGTGTTACTATGAGAGGATTTAGTGGCCAAACCAGTCAGAACACTGATCTGTATATAATCCGCATACCGGAGGGAATTTGGCTATGTGATGTCGAATAAGACGAGGCTGTCGTGCAGGCGAACGGCGGCCTACATGAAGTGTGCAGTTGTCTCCGGTATTCGTAGAGTTTATGCTGTTTTCACATGACGTATCACGTGACAAATTATGCAGGTCAAGTGAAGTCCCTTAACAGTTCTACGAAGATATTTACATATCTAATTCGTCGAATAAGGCAATCCCATACGCACTCTAAAATTAACAGTTTTAATTAAGTATAGAAACAAAATATGCCAGGCTTAAATAAGTTCTTGTCATTACCGCAATCATTGGTGCGATCCCCTCTCAGCTAAGGAGGCACCCATTTCGAATCCTTGCTCATAAAGAGCATTTCGTCATCAACAAAGAGAACTTCGTCATCAACTTAACAGAGTGTTCTCGAGTGTTCAGTTTTCTGCACGATAAATCAGACAGTCTGGTTAGACTCCTTGCAGCAACTACGCGTGACAACGCAGCTCGCAACCCCTGCAATAGACAACTGGGTTTTGGACAGAAAAATGGAATCAACAACTCGATTGAAGACACCAAAGCATACTTTCAATCAGGCACATACAGAACTCCTGAAAAATCACGTGCATCACTGTCATTTGTCCGGCAACTAAAACAGGACTGGAGTGTTGTTCATGTTTACCACACTCTGTGACAGTCACTTATACTGGAACCCTTAAATTCGTTGACCTGACTTAGTTCCTCTCGATATAATGGCCACTAGCTACAGATTTTTAACCCAGATAAACAAGTATGGGGAACAAGTTGACGCTGAAGGCTTCTTTATGGGCGGAACTGGTAAACCAACCTTTTATAATTTTATCGTGAAGTTCATACAGTCGTGGAGGGTTCTTGGAGAATCTCAATAACATTCGTTTTATTTAGTCACTGAGAGTGTAAGACAGAACATGCAACTTAAAAAGATGTTTTATAAAGATATAAAGGACAATAAAGGACATATATGTGTGGGATATGCACAAATGGAATAGCTTGGAAGCCCTTACAATTTGTTTCTAGTGGTGTACAGTAGTTTTTGCTGATGTAAATTCACAGCACGTCTAGTGGATTCTGTGGCCGCTTCCCTCAGGACAGGTGGGGGCCACACTTTGCCCTGTACCTGCGCTTGTCAGAATCTGACGAAAACGGCTGGGTAGCGTCGGGTGTCCAAACATCGAAGTTGGAAATACGTGATCCGTTGACGCACTCGAGAATTTCCTCAAAACATTTATGAATGGGCATTTTTCCAGATTGTGGTTACCAGAATCTTGATGGTAAGTAGACTGTGAAACTGGTTCTTTGATGTTCTCGAGGGTAGAGGAAGAGCATCCCTTCTGAAGGGCTGCTGTAAAACGTATCGACACAGCCATGAGACATCCATGTCAACTGACCTTTATTTTTCGTACACGTCTTAGTAATTTACCACCCCTTACGCAATCGAAAAGTTCCGCAAAGCGTGTAGGGCGTTACACAGCGAAATGAAAACCATAGTTGCATTGCTGCCTCAAACGGGACTACGTTTCTCACTATAATCATCGTTTAACTCCCACACAGACAATGGCAGTGAGCGTGACTCAGTTCAGCAGAGGTATATTTACTTTGAACTTGAAAGTATTGGGAAAATTTTTATTCTTTGTCAAATGTTATGCCTTCTTATAATTTTAATTAACTGGGGCATATGCTTGTGGATTTAGGGAAACAAAGTGTTCTTCTCGTTGTCTTATGCACAGGGATTACGCACTACCCATTCTCTTTTCACAAAGAGGTCGAGCTGAGGTGATGGCACACATTTAAGGGTGGCGATAATGTGTGTAAACTCAAGGATCGTGTTGAATCAAATAGGAAATGATTAAGAGAAAGAATTAATTGAGAAACCTCACTGGTTATTAAGTACCAAAAATCGAATATTAATTTTGTGTGAATTCTGCATGCAACTGAGGTACGACGTTACAAAGGTATATACTTTGTCCCATATTTCTACAACTGAATAACTGACGTGATACAAATTATCGCCCAGATGGCGATTTTCATGAAAATAAAGTCTTTGTAAGAGCCTGCCTTCATAAGTAGAATAACTAGCAGGCGAAATTTGTGGGTAAATGCCGCCAGTACAGACAATAGATGATTTCACAGTAGCTCTGTCACAACTCGCTGCGAAAGACCCATTTAGATTCACTGCAAATTAGTAATGCCTCTCTGATAAGTCAGCACTTTTATCTGGACAGGATTTTTCAAATAGGACCCAAAGGGAAACTCCATGCTCAGCTTTCAGTCAGACTTCAGAGAAACAATACACGCTACCACAAACAACATAGTCAGTCACTAGAGCACAAGAACCAACATTTCAAGCACAATGTTGTAGAGTTTTATGTGAGTACTGAAGTCTCGAAAGCTTGGCAGGCCTGCTCTTTTATTGAGTACCCAGTTCAATCGTATTATTATTAACACAGTCCCAGTAGCTCATTGGCTCACTCCTCGATGTACGACCATCATGGAGCCACGACATCATGCTTGCTGCCACTCAGGTGATATCAAATTTCTACAATCACTATTTGACGATATTTCTCACTCGCTCACCTCATTGTCCAAAGCTTTTACTTACTACAATTTCCAGTTATCCGCAAAATAAGTACCGGGTTTATTCTTGTATTCAAGTTCTCCCCACCACCCATCTCAGAGCAGTGCCTTATTTCTGTAAGCTTTGAAGTGCCCGGAGTGTCTGGTTTTCAAGTGTGAATAGGACTCTTACCTCGCCATTATTTTAAGTTCTCCATCCTTTCCTTTAAGTCTAACTGCGTTACTAATTACGTCAGTGGACATAAAGCAGAAAATGCTGGTTTAATTTCGTCCTGCCATAACGCAATGGGATATTTGGGCGGCAGTCAGGGCTTGAAGCTATAGCACAGGATCTCATTTTCGGCAGAATTTAACCGACGACTGGGAAGACGATTGCGGCTATTCTGCCAAAAGACAGACTGCGATTTTACGCTCTGCCTCTCCTTCCTCTGGAGTTGTGGTTCAGAAATTTCTGTCACGTTCTTTCTTATTTATTCGATTCTAGCTTACGTAAAATCAGATAAAATTTATAAAAATTAACTTTTGGGCCTTTCCCGATATTATAGTGATATGTTTTGTTTATCGTTCCGCAAGTTTCTCGAAATTTGTACAAGTTTTGATCTATACCACTATCATAAACATAGTTCATGTCGCATCCCAAACTGTGCATGGTGCTAAGCGATGTCCTTATTTCATTCATGTTGAACGTGAATCTAACAAAGACGTATGGGAGCGGTATAGAAGCAATCAAGGTGGATATGAAGTCAACTGGTCACAGAAGGACTGAGAAGCAGTACGATGAGATCAGCGCAGACGAGAGGAAGAAAACAGAAACAGACAGTTGTGAGGAAAGCGTGGATTGTATATAGTGCGACAGAGATACTGGTTTACTGTTGGACAGAGTGAAAACCGGTGGGTAATGCCGAGGCGGAAGCTAGGCCTATGATAGGGGCGTAGTTTTAATCTCCTCTTGAATGGAGACTTGTTTTGGAAAAAACAACGAAGCTACAATGGCCTTGGTACCCAACCTAAACTTTGGGCTACGTTACAGATAACTCTGTCATCGTTATTATGTAAACTGAAGGCGCTCTGCATCGGGACTTTGTGCGGAACGAGCAGCGACTAGCGAAAATGTGTGCTAGACTGGGACCCGAAACTGGGATCTCCTGCTTACTAGACAGTTGAGTTTATCACTGCCACACTGGACATAGTGTTTATTGCAAATTCAAGGACTGTCTCGGCACTCTCCGGGGATCGACTCTCATTCTCACCTAGAGCCACCCATCGGCAGTCTCGGTTCATGTCTCCCTAGCGCGCTAATTTTAGGTTAGAGAGTAAATGTGCATCCACACTGAGAGTTGTGGATTCATTGCCCATCGAGGAGAATCAGTTACATGAATGCATGGTGTCTGTTCTTTCAGAATGTCTGAAGAAACATACACCACGCATTCATGTAATCTGGCATCACTTACTACACTCCGAAAAATAACATACAAGTACAATCAAAATAAACATTCTCAGTATCCTGTTCCATCTCTGTCTGCGCCCGTACGTCGTTACACGCTACATAATTTCCGAGTCACAGTAAATCCTTCGATCGCTAACAGTATGTTTAAGCGTCCAGTTTTCAATCTTTGTTTTTAAATGAGTGTATCCATGATGGCTTGACGCCTTGTAGGAGCGTCTTTGCGGGCTCGAGGCAGGCACCCGTCTGCGCCACCGGCAGTTGTGCCCTGTGGGGTCGCACGTTTTCTCGCCTCTGGCGTCGCGCGCCGCCGCCGCCGCCGCCGCCGCCGCCGCAGCAGCAGCCTCGCCTCGGGCTGTACTCGTAAATCTCCGTGCGCCCGCGCAGCAGAGCCCAGCCGTCGCTCTGGCGGCGGTCTTAAATCACGGCCTGACGTCGCGCTAATCACCACCTGCCGCCTCCAGCATTCTCAAAAAACAGCGCCGACTGGAAGGTTCGCCGCCTTCCTGCGGTAGCGCCTAGTCTGCAGCCTCCTACCTCCCTGCAGTCTGAACTGCACCAGCCATCGCATCCGAGGTCTCTGACGAGCGCTTATGAGGTGACTCTCGGCGTGTAGGTAACTGGTCTGAATCCTGATGATGGCAAAAATTAGCGGGGACCAGTCATAAAGCTTTAAATAAAGCATCAAGAAACATCAAGCTACGACCACAAAACCCGATGATGGCTTAAATTCTTCTTAGTTAAATTCTTCATTCGTGTCGCCATACTCTCCTTGCAATGTACAACATTTTTCCGAGCGACGGTTGACTTGGGGCTGATCGGGGAGCATTCCACATGAAAAGCACCTCGTCGTCAGCCTGTACTTACACTGAGCAGCCAAAAAACATATGACCAACAACCTACTATCGACATAAACCCATCCAGGCGTTAGCAGCTTCATCTAGCGAGGAATTACTGCGAGTCAGACACACGCACAGTGTATGTACACTACCGGCCATTAAAATTGCTACACCACGAAGATGACGTGCTACAGACGCGAAATTTAACCGACGGGAAGAAGATGCTGTGATATGCAAATGATTAGCTTCTCAGAACATTCACACAAGGATGGCGCCGGTGGCGACACCTACAACGTGTTGACATGAGGAAAGTTCCCAACCGATCTCTCATACACAAACAGCTGTTTATCGGAGTTGCCTGGTGAAACATTGTTGTGATGCCTCGTGTAAGGAACAGAAATGTGTAACATAACGGTTCCGACTTTGATAAATGTCGGATTGCAACCTATCGCGATTGCGGTTTATCGTATCGCGACGTTGCTGCTCGCGTTGGTCGAGATCCAATGACTGGAAGCAGAATATGGAATAAGTGGGTTCAGAAGGGTAATACGGAACGCCGTGCTGGATCCCAACGGCCTTGTATAACTAGCAGTCGAGATGACAGTCATCTTATTCGCATGGCTGTAACAGATCGTACAGCCACGTCTCGATACCTGAGTCAACAGATGAGGACGTTTGCAAGACAACAACCATCTGCACGAACAGTCAGACGAGGTTTGCAGCGGCATGGACTATCAGCTCAGAGACCATGGCTGCGGTTACCCTTGACGCTGCATCACAGACAGGAGCGCCTGTGATGGTGTACTCAACGACGAACCTGGGTGCACGAATGGCAAAACGTCATTTTTTCGGATGAATCCAGGTTCTGTTTACAGCATCATGATGGTCGCATCCGTGTTTGGTGACATCGCGGTGAACGCACATTGGAAGCGTCTATTCGTCATCGCCATACTGGCGTATCACCTGGCGCGATGGTATGAGGTGCCATTGGTTACACGTCTCGGATTGACGGCATTGACGGCACTCTGAACAGTGGACGTTAATTTCAGATGTGTTACAACCCGTGGCTCTACCCTTCATTCGATCCCTGCGAAACCCTACATTTCAGCAGGATAATGCACGACCACATGTTTCAGGTCCTGTACGGGCCTTTCTGGATACAGAAAATGTTCGACTGCTGCCCTGACCAACACATTCTCCAGATGTCTCACCAATTGAAAACGCTTGTTAAATGGTGGCCGAGCAACTGGCTCGTCACAATACGCCTGCCACTACTCTTGATGAACTGTGGTATCGTGTTGAAGCTGCAATTGCAGCTGTATCTACACACCCCATCCAAGCTCTGACTGACTCACTGCCCAGGCGTATCAAGATGGTTGTTCTGGGTACTTATTTCTCAGGATCTGTGCACCCAAATTGCGTGAAAATGTAATCACATGACAGTTGTAGTATAATATATTTGTCCAATGAATACCCGTTTATCATCTGCATTTCTTCTTGATGTAGCAATTTTAATGACCAATAGTATAGTACCATTGAGCGTGTTGTCCGTGTGTAGAATGGGGAAGTGGCGCGATATATCTGAATTACACCGAGGGCAGATTGTGACGGCTTGGAGGCTCGACACCAGCATTTTGGAAACTGTACGACTTGTCGGATGTTCGAGGAGTGCTGTGGTGAATGTCTTCAACACGTGGCGAAACGAAGGTGAAACCACGTGCGATTGGGCGTCCACCCCTCATAACAGATGTCGGACGTCGTAGGCTGGGCAGACTGATAAACACGATAGGCAGCGAACTGTGGCAGAACTAACACCAGACTTTAATGCTGGATCGAGTACAAGCGTGCCTGAAGACAGTGCACCCAACACTCGCAACAATGGGCCACCTCAGCCGACGCCCCATACATGTGTCAATGTTAACACCACAACACGGGCAACTACGACTGAAATGGGCATGTGACTGGACGTTGGCACAGTGGCAGAGCGTTGCATGGTTTGATGAGTCCCGATACCTTCATCAGGCAGACGGGAGGGAGCCAATCCGTCTTCTTCAAGGGAACAGCCCCATGACACCTGTACTATGGGACGAACACTAGCTGGCGGCGGCTTCATTACGGTATAGGAAACATTCACTTGGTCATCCATGGGTCCAGCGGAGATCGTGCAAGGCATTGTGGCAGCCAAAGAGTATCGTATACTGGTTTCAGACTACCTACACCCGTTCATGACGATCATGTTTCCCGACGGCAGTGGCATTTTTCAGCAATATAATGCGCCATGCAACAAGACCAGGAGTGTGATGGAGTGGTTCGAGGAACACAGTGGAGAGTTCCAGTTGATGTGTTCGTCCCACAACTCGCCAGATCTGATTTAACGTGATGTCGGAGCTCATCCCCGGAATTTACGGGAATCAGGTGACTTGTGTGTATAAATGTGGTGCCAACTCCCTTCAGTAACCTACCAAGGCCTCATTGTTTCCATGCCACGACGCGTCGCTGCTGTTATCCGTACCAAAGGTGGACATACCGTCTATTGGGTAGGTGGTCGTCATGTTCTGGCTGGTCAGTGTACATGCTACCTAATGGTTTCTTCATTCGAGGAAAGAGAACGAAATCACTAGGTGCTCTGTCTGGACAGCACTGAACGAGGATGAGGGAGGGGGCGGGAGGGTGCTGAGTGAACGGTAGATAGCCCAAAAAACCAGCTCTCACTACTGCCTCTTACAGACTGCAGCTATTGTTGTGGAGCATAAACATCCCTTGGAACAACGTCCCGCTACCTCGAAATGAAATTTTGGTAGTATTCTCGTGTGTTAGTTCGCCCTTTACGAGCGTAACATGTTAACACCATACCATGACAGTCCCAATAAATACTTAGCACCAGCTTACCCGATGATGATTGGGTCTTAGACTCCTTCGGCGAAACCACATCGCCCCACTGCTTACTCTGCGTGGTGGATACTGTATTTGACTGCATTATATCAAGAGTATCTGTATGGAGTGTAACCATATATGCAAGTGAAACATAGACGATAAACAGTTTGGACAAGAATAGAATAGAAGCTTTCGAAATGTGCTACAGAAGAATGCTGAAGATTAGATGGGTTGATCACATAACTAATGAGGAGGTATTGAATAGAACTGGGGAGAAGAGTAGTTTGTGGCACAACTTGACTAGAAGAAGGTATCGGTTGGTATGACGTGTTCTGAGGCATCAACGGATGACCAACTTAGTACTGGAGAGCAGCGTGGAGGGTAAAAATCGTAGAGGAAGACTAAGAGATGAATACACTAAGCAGATTCAGATGGATGTAGGCTACAGCAGGTACTGGGAGATAAAGCAGCTTGCACAGGATAGAGTAGCATGGAGAGCTGCATCAAACCAGTCTCAGGACTGAAGACCACAACAACAACAACAACAACTACAACATATATCAAGAGAATAGCAATCATTTCTAGCCCGAAATGTTGCCTTTTTCCTCACTGTGCAATAGCCACACTATCTCCTCCAAAGGGCCATTCATCTATAGTGTGGCCTACTGTAAATCTGTCAGACTACGTTAGTTGGCAACTGGTCTAAGTGAACCCTAGATTACCAAACATAAATGCATTTCTGATTAAGAGCTAAAAATAATAACTTGTAGTAAAGAACACATTTCGTGAATGAGATAGCGTCACGGGTAAATTTTTATAGTATACTACGACATTCTATATAACCTACAATTCTTTCGATAGTTTATATATGGTTGTTATGGGTACCAAAAGAGAAAAAAATATCATCAAAAGTGCCCCAGGGAAGTGTCGTAGGACCACTATTGTTCTCCGTTTGCAATGCAAACGTAAATGATCTGATAGACAGGGTAAGCGGTAACTTGGCAATCAGTGGTTGTTTGCTGACGATGTGCTATTGTGTTGGGGAAGGTGCCGTTCTTGAGTGACTGTAGGAGGGTATTAGAAGACTTAGGCAACATTTCTGCATGGTGTGACGTATGGCAGCTAGCTCTGAATGTGAGAAAATGTAAGTTATAGCAGATGAGTAGAAAAACTATACCGTAAAGTTGGAATACAGAATTCGTAGCGAGCTGCATGACGCAGTCACGTCAACTGAATATTTAGCCATAGCGTTGCATTGCGATTTGAAATGGAACGAGCTTTAACAATTGTAGCAGCAAAGGCGAATAGACGAGTACAGTTTACTGGAAGAATTTTAGGAAAGCGTGTCTCATCTGTAAAAGAGATCACTTATAGAACACTAGTGCAACCCACCATTGAGCACTGCTTGGTGCACTGCTCGGGTGTTTGGGATCACCACCTGCTGAAAGACGTCAGGTCCTTTTGACCCATCATTCTTATACTTTATTCACTCTATCGAACTGATGATCAAATGCACTATGGTCAAAGAGATAATTAAAGAGAGTTAACAGTGGTTGTTGTTGTGGTCTTCAGTCCTGAGACTGGTTTGAAGCAGCTCTCCATGCTACTCTATCCTGTGCAAGCTCCTTCATCTCCCAGTACCTGCTGCAACCTACATCTTTCTGAATATGCTTAGTCTATTCATCTATTGGTCTCCTTCTACGATTTTTACCCTCCACGCTGCCCTCCAATACTAAATTGGTCATCCCTTGATGCCTTACAACATGTCCTACCAACCGATCGCTTCTTCTAGTCAAGTTGGGCCACAAACTCCTCTTCTCCCCAATCCTAATCAATATCTCCTCATTAGTTGTGTGATCTACCCATTAAATCTTCAGCATTCTTCTGTAGCACCACATTTCGAAAGCTTCTATTCTCTTCTTGTCCAAACTATTTATAGTCCATGTTTCACTTCCATACATACCTACCCTTCACACAAATACTTAAGAAACGACTTCCTGACGCTTAAATCTATACTCGATGTTAACAAATTTCTCTTCTTCAGAAACGCTTTCCTTCCCATTACCAGTCTACATTTTATATCCTCTCTACTTTGACCATCATCAGTTATTTTGCTCCCGAAATAGCAAAATTCCGTTGCTACTTTAAGTGTCTCATATTCTAATCTAATTCCCTCAGCATCACCCGACTTAATTCGACTACATTCCATTATCCTCCCTTTGCTTCTCTTGATGTTCATCTTATATCCTCCTTTCAAGACACTGTCCATTCCATTCAACTACTCTTCCAGGATCTTTTATGTCTCTGACAGAATTACAATGTCATCGGTGAACTTCAAAGTTTTTACTTCTTCTCCGTGGATTTTAAGACCTACTCCGAATTTTTCTTCTGTTTCCTTTACTGCTTGGTCAATATACAGATTGAATAACATCGGGGATTGGCTACAACCCTGGCTCACTGTCTTCCGAACCACTGCTCCCCTTTCATGTCCATCGACTCTTATAACTGCCATCTGGTTTCTGTACAAATTGTAAATAGCCTTTCGCTCCCTTTATTTTACCTCTGCCACCGTCAGAATTTGAAAGAGGGCATTCCAGTCAACATTGTCAAAAGCGTTCCCTAAGTCTACAAATGCTTAAGAAACGTAGGTTTGCCTTTCCTTAATCTATCTTCTAAGATGAGTCGTAGGGTCAGTATTGCCTCACGTGTTCCAACATATCTACGGCATCCAAACTGATCTTCCCCGAGGTCGGCTTCTACCAGTTTTTCCATTCGTCTGTAAAGAATTCGCGTTAGTATTTTGCAGCCGTGACTTATTAAACTGATAGTTGGGTAATTTTCACATTTGTCAACACCTGCTTTCTTTAGGATTGGAATTATTAATCTTCTTGAAGTCTGAGGATATTTCGCCTGTCTCATACATATTGCTCACTAGACGGTACAGTTTTGCCAGGACTGGCTCTCCAAAGGCTGTCAGTAGTTCTAATGGAACGTTGTCTACTCCCGGGGCCTTGTTTCGACTCAGGTCTTTCAGTGCTCTGTCAAACTCTTCACCCAGTATCATATCTCCCATTTCATCTTCATCTACATCCTCTTCCATTTCCCTAATATTGTCCTCAAGAATTCGCACTTGTGTAGAACCTCTATATACTCCTTTCACCTTTCTGCTTTCTCTTCTTTGCTTAGAACTGGGTTTCCATCTGAGCTCTTGATATTCATATAAGTGGTTCTCTTTTCTCCAAAGGTCTCTTTAATTTTCCTGTAAGGAGTATCTATCTTACCCCTAGTGAGATAAGCCTCTACATCCTTACATTTGTCCTCTGCCATCCCTGCTTAGCCATTTTGCACTCCCTGTCGATCTCATTTTTGAGACGTTTGTATTCCTCTTTGCCTGCTTCATTTACTGCATTTTTATATTTTCTCCTTTCATCAATTAAGTTCAATATCTCTTATGTTACCTAAGGATTTCTACTAACCCTCGTCATTTTACCTACTTGATCCTCTGCTGCCTTCACTACTTCATTCCTCAAAGCTATCCATTCTTCTTCTGCTGTATTTCCTTCCCCCATTCCTGTCAATTGTTCCCTTATGCTCTCCCTGAAACTCTGTACAACCTCTGGTTTAGTCAGTAGTTTATCCAGGCCCCATCTCCTTAAATTCCCACCTTTTTGCAGTTTCTTCAGTTTTAATCTACAGTTCATAACCAATAGATTGTGGTCCGAGTCCACATCTGCACCTGGAAATGGCTTACAATTTACAACCTGGTTCCTAAATCTCTGTCTTACCATTATGTAATCTATCTGATACCCTCTAGTAACACTGAATTCAGTCATACTTAGTTGCGTGCAGCTACCTAAGGTGGAGGAGACGAGATCATGTATTAATTCGAGCAGCCACGGCTATGGAAGTTGAGATTTAATCGTGCCAGGACTGAGAAGAGCAGGCGGGCTGGCGTTTCTGCATGTCAGAAGCCGCCGCAGGGGACGTGGCCCGAGTTACGGGATGTCACAGGCCACGGGCAGCAAAGAACCAGAAGCAGGGAGCTTCGCCATATCGTTACTGTAACCAGAGGAAGAAACCAACTTCTTTTGCAAACTTTGGCATGTGTGTGAGAGTGGCAGTTGTTCTCAGATGAGGCGTACCGCAGTCCATCTTTTCCGCATGAGGCTTCATATTGTTTCCTGCTTAAATTAGACCGATATCAACTTGACTGATGAAAACATTTCGTGGAAAGAATGCTCGCGGCTGGACACTGGACGGCCGAGAATACTGTAGTATTTTTTATCCGGGTCACGATGTATGGTTTCCCATACACAAAAAACAGTAATAATGTTTTGATTGGACACCGCGCGGGATAGCCTCGCGGTCTAGGGCGCCTTGCCACGGTTCGCGTGGCACTCCCCGTAGGAGGTTCGAGCCTCCCTCGGACGTGGGTGTGTGTATTGTCCTTAGCGTAAGTTAGTTTAAGTTCGATGAAGTAGTGCGTAAGCCTAGGGTCAAATGAACTAAGCAGTTTCGTCCCATAAGACCTCACCACAAATTTTTCAATTTGATTGGACCTCGACCTGTCACGTTAGAAATTATCACAGCAGACGCCTGTCGGGATGCTGGAACTGGAGGATCAGTTTCTTCCCGTCTTATGCAGAGAGGCAGTACGGTATGCGAAGTGAGTGATGCACAACTGGCGCAGGAGTGTTTTCCGAGTTTTAGACTGGCGGTTTTAGTTTGCTGGCGAACGCTCCACGCAGGTTTTTCTGCGGCCTGGCAGGTAGTGTGACGAGCAGTAGATTCTGTGGCAAACTGCGGAGGAGTTCGGACGAGACTTGGTAGCGCTCCACAGAGCAGGTTTGGATTTTTTGGACTTGGAATCTGGGTGCGAAGATGCATCCGAACGAGGTCCACCATCAAACTCGACTTCGAGGAGCACTGGGCAATTCATTACGAGTTTTCTACAGTGTATGGTGAGCATTTCCAACACCGGCGCTAGGAATCTTTAGATCGAATTCTCTTTCTTGAGTGCACGCCCGCAGCTGCAGTTGTCCGTCTGAAGCGCATTGTAGTAGTTTGTGTCCAGGTTCAAATTTGACAGCTGCCACTTAGATCACTATTTCGGAATACGAGGTAGAATATAAGCAATGTATTATGATGACCCATATTCCACTTAACTCATGTTTTTATGAAAAATCTGGCGTGATATTTAACTCTGCCTATCATTGAAATTCACAAGATTCGGTCACAATCGTTGATTTCTTTTTTTTTCTTTATGTGGAAATAACAGGAATAGTCTTGCAGTAAGAAATACGTCTCATCTTCAGTTTCACGACACAGGGCCACATTTTATAGCTGTTTATGTCAAAATACATTACGTTTGATTCTTACAGTAGTGTCACTGAAATAATGGGTCTGCGTCTTAGAGTTACTGGGAGACAGAGGTTCATTACATGTACCCAGATGCTTGCCCACGTTGGAGACACGTTCCCTGCTAGGATATAGAAATTTTTCGAAAATTTTGTGAAGCAGTCAGGCCTCTGTTGTTGATTGAATCTTGCGTAGAAGGCATTACCTGGAAGGACCATGCTTTGATTAATGAATGTAATTTACTGACTGATAATTGTGGTTAATTACCACGACAAGATTGTAAAACGCTAGCTCCACGGTAACTGTAATGGCTAGATGAATTTACTAACAAGGAACTCCTTGAGTGCAAGGTCGCAAGTCCAGTCTTTAGTAAGGCTCATTTGAAAGTGTTGTCTTAACAATTAAGACAGGAAGAATATTAGCTGCTACTGACTCACCACATACATCAGCTGGACGTCAGGAAATGACTGTTCGGGAGGTGTCGAGTTCAACTTTCTGTAGGAGGTATGTATTACACTTCACAAAGCGGACATCGTCGACATTCAAGATATGTTCAAAACTAACCATTAACACGCACTACGAATACCGAATGGAAAATGGCACGCGACAGTGATCACATAGATTCGTACCATTAAGACCGAAGGCGAACTCCTTGGGAGTGCAGGACTTTCGGCTAGGTATCCAGTCCTAAAGAACGCTTATAGAATCATATTGGTATACCGGGGTTATGAGAACTGATAGAACGTACTGGCATCCAACCGAAGTCAAAACAGTCTGTCATGGAGCTTATCGTGAAATTGGCTATCGTTTAAGGCGCAGCTACATACATGGCGATAACATCATAGGCACGTAAAAAACGAACATCCAGAGGTTGGATTTGTCCAGTGGTCCGAGGTGGCCTGAATTGCAATGTCACATACTTTTCAGGACAGATAGTTTACTCTAAAGGAGTATGATTTTTATGCGCAGACTAGGAATCAAGCAAAAGGAAATTAGTTTCGCGAGCTACTGGGCAAAAGCAGTGCCCATACCATAGTTGTAATTTTCTTACACCCACCTTCCCAGTACTGGTTGCTGTGACGTAGATGTTCCGTGCTGATCTTGCAAGATCACACGCACGAGAAAGAATCGTATGGGGCAGAGTACCTCCAACGTCTCGCATTACAATACATAACTTTCCAGCCAATTTACCAACCAGATTAGCAGTCGGCATATTTGCATACGAATGTGTTAAGGTATTGATGTTAGTTGATCTTGATACAACTGTCTTGCTGCCTCTAATTCCGGGGGTTTCTTTCACATGCATTTTCTCTTCAAATCCTGATTGATGGGACTTAAAAACAAATTGCTTACTGAACAATGGGACCAGTTAGTTTGTTCCAACTACAAATTTTTGGCACGATACCGCAATTTGCTGTGCATTGACAAGTTGACGCTTTGTTTGAAATTTCGTTGTCTTAAGTCTTCCAGTTCTGTAGCACTGTTTGAAGTTACGCAGCCATCAACTGCTTCGTTTGAAATCACTGTAAGCTATGTCGCGCGCTATATGATATGCACAATGTAGAACGTCCTGTAAACTGTATCGAGCATTCTTGAAACGCGCAACCACCAGTTTTTGCAACAATTGCGTCTTGTCGTCCCTTGAATATCTGTAGTTTTTCTTATCCACTACACGGTCACATTGCAGCCAACTTATCCGAAATGTGTTCATAATGGTTTTTTACTATGCTGAGAATGGTCCTCCATGTACATAATTATGTTTAGTATCTGCTCCTTGGACAACGATTGTCCTTTACTACGTTTCACTGCATACCGGATTTGTGGCTCCCTGTCAGACCAAGATGATGAACTACATTGCTCGACACCTACTTCGAAATAATGTTCACTTGGTAAACGTCATTATTGTACTCCTCATGCACTTTATCGACACAGTCGAGCGTGAACGATACCACATATTCCACTGACTCATCTTGCAGAAATGCTAATATTTAATCTGCCACTTCTTTCTCACTCTGCGAAATTTATTAGGCTCCTTTGTGAAGAAATGCCTATTTCGAGTAATGTTATTAATGCTAACTACCGTTTGTACGAGTTCTGAACCTGCTCCCTTTCGTCGTCATTGTCGTTACATACATCAGGCTATTCGTCGTATATTGCATTGTTTGCTTTGTTTATCTTTGCCATTGCTCTGCTTTGTATCAACACTATACTAGCACTGTCGGATTGTTATGAATTATTCGTCGACTAAGCAGTTCGACAACGCTACGTAGTTTCGTGCTGTGCTCACCACGGGTTACCTCCAGTCCCGCACCCTGTTTCCATTAGCAGCCAATATTGTAGCTGCATGGTAAACATGTTGGGCGTCGAAAGCCGTAATCATCATTCACCTTTTGCTACCTCGCACTCAAGATGTTCCTTGTAAGCCACGTATTTTTTCTTAGATGAATTACTTTGTGTTTGTTGGTCTGTGGTTTCTGTACCACTTGTGTACTGTTTATGGCGTCGGAACCAACGTCGTTGTTTCTGAGTGATTATTTCGTATAAGTGTGTCAGTGTAGTGGTTCTATTACGGCCAAAAACCAATATTTTGCGTCAGGTTCGTATTTTGTCACGAGTCGTATTATGCAGCGTTAAACAAGTCTGTGAGTATATTGCCTACAGACTTCGTAATTTTGACTTAGGATATGACATCTGCGAGGCTTACTTGCATACAGTGAGGTACCACTTTCCCAAAAAGGTGTACCACTAAGAGGGACAGTACACGAATTGGTCAGAGACGAAGGGATTTGACAGCACAAATCATACACAGAATCAAGGTATTGGCAGTAACATTTTTGGGAGAAATGATGGGACGAGTGACTGTCGGGAACCGAAGTTATCGAAGCCAGAGAAGAGAAAGAGAAGCGGCCGGAAGGAGGAGTATAATGAGAATGACAAAGAAAATGGCACAGACCGTGTACTCAACACATGGTGAGGCGAGGATGAGAAGGTAGCGTCAGACCGTGACGAATTACCTGATGTATGCGATGACAATAACGATGAAAGGGAGCAGGCTCAAAACACGTACAAACGGTAATTAGCATCCAGAACGGTACGGCAAGACGTAGTGAGAAATTGTGTTTGCCAACAGAGCATCTAGCGCAGTACATTTACGTTCATCTACGCCACAATAAGAAAAAAAGAAGAGTACAAAGATCGATGAAATTTTACAATTTTTTTAAGGATACAGAGTACTTATAAATGGGGGAAAAATGGAAATTTTGTATAACTTTATTAAATTCTATAGTCTATCCTGATTACTCTGATATATACATTATAGGGCTTCAAATGAAAAATGACCTGTATCTACCAAATTTTAAAGTTATGGTCCTGTATGCCGCCACGCCCCCTTTATTTCTGTTGCGGAAACCAGTATTATTTCGAAAAGAACTGTGAACTTTCTGTTTCCAGCAATTACACGTATGAAACATTGTATATGTTGGTAACAGTGCAGGTTTCTGGTGTCTGTAAATGAGTGTCTTTGCTAGTATTTACTTTTGTTTCACTGAAGCAGTTTGTTCACGTATTACTTAATGTTTGTTGACCAAGTGCTACATATATTTGTGGAAATACATATCCTTTAGTGTGCAATAGATTAGATTAGACTTACTGTCATTCCAATTGATCCCTAGTGAGGAGGTCCTCCAGGATGTAGAACATTTCAGAAAAACAATACATGACAAATATTTTAACTCAAACAAATAAGCTAATGTACCATTGCACAGGTCCCAAGTGGAATGATTGTCATTTTTTTAATGAACACTATATGAAAGAATCATTTTACAAATACTAATGCACTGAATATTAAATAAAAAAAAGTTTTTTATTTATTTATAAATACGAACTATGCCACCCATCAAGAAATTCAAGAAAAGGAAATTCCGTGGCAGCCAGTCCCCAAACAAAGCACGCCACATTGTTGAAAGTAACCTATGTATCAGTGCTTCAGGGAAGAAACTCCCATATGGCACGCCTCCTAGTGATCCAAATTTTTGTGTTAACAATGAAGCTGTTTGCAGTGGATTTGTTGTTGTTGTTGTTGTTGATGTGGGCATCTTATCTTCTTTGATGAAGGAAGTGACGAAAAGTAAATAATGTGATGGTATAGGCTGTCTGGAGATAACTGAACAACAAAGTAGCAGGAAGGGTTTAGCGTTAAAATTAGTTTTTCTGCGTAGCTCCTGCAATAAATATACCTCGAAAATTGCTTTGAATATTGCGCATAATTCATATGATGTGAATTTGATTTAGTCTATGCAATGCGTGCAATAGGAAAAGGAAAAAAAGGCTGCTCAAACGTTTTGTGGTTTGATGGGCCTTCTTCCACCTCCCAGTAGGTTCAGCAAGTACATAAAAATACTTTCAGGTGCCTTGATGGTTGCGTCTAGAGAATCTGTGAAATGTGCAGTAGAAGAAACTGTAAATATTAGTGGAGCCAGGGACATTGCTCCTTGAATGGTGTTGTAAGTGCTACTTCTCTGGAGAGTGGAATAGTTGTTGATGTTGAGTGCTTATCTAAGTACTGCCTCTCCTGCCATGGTAGCACTCAAGGACATTTTGAACATCAGTGTTCTAAGAATTATGATGGTTACAGTGGAGGTATGGCGTGTGATGGAGCTCTAAAAGTACTTCAGAAGTCGGTGCCCGTTTTTAACATTAGATATACCAAGTATGTAGGCAGTGGGAACTCTAAAGCTGTCAATAAAATTAATGAGTTCAGTGTTTATGGTGACACCTTGATAACAGAACTGGAGTGCTGTGGACATGTGCAAAAGAGAATGGGTGTTAGATTGAGGAAGCTACAAAGGAAAAATGAAAAGAAAGTTGCTATCTCGTGAAAACTCTCTGTCTGGTCGAGGCAGACTGACAGAAACTGAAACAGACCTTCTTCAGGGTTTTTATGGACTGGCTATTAGACGAACTGCAACTCTGAATGATGTTATAGCAATGAGAAAATCTGTATGGGTCACCTGTATTTTTATCCTTGTAATATACATAACACGTGGAATAATAGGTCTAGTATTTCATGCATCAAGTCATGCATATCTGGTAAAAATTTGGTCTCCTTCAAATGCGTTACATTGGTTTAAATGGTACCTCAATTTGAGGAAGCATTTTCGAAAAAAATTGCATCAATTTCTTTGTCATTTTTAATGACCCTAAACAGGTTCTAAACTACTCAAAACACTTCTAATTTGTTTATAAAGGGTGCTGCATTACATGACATCAACAATAAAATCTGTAAAACATACATTATAAGCAGTCCCTGAAAAAAGTATGTGTTGACTTTTATATAATATTGAGCCAGAATAGTACCTTGTATCATTAAACAGGAGAAAGGCAAAAAAATTCCGAAGAAGATATATACAAGACGAAAGGGAAATGAAGGAAATAAAGAAATTTTAAAATAGGTGGAAGATCAAAAGTGGGAGGCAAGTGGAGAAATAAAGAATTTTTAAAACTAGCCACATTTTACAGACACTTGCGTTAAAATCCATTGTAGTAGTAGTAGTAGTAGTAGTAGTAGCTTTATTCATCTGTAGACCTCTTTTCACAATGGTATAGGACATGTCAAAGTATTTACAAATTTAGATCAATTTCAAATAAGCTAATTCTTATACACATATATTTAAAGATGTCTAGTCACAGACTACAATTTGGTTTACTCCTGGTATACAATACTATTTTTACAAATAACTTATTAAATAATGTAATGCCACACTGTTAACTCATATCCCACTATCAGTCACTGCAAATGCACATATTGTTCCATAATTCTTCACTTACTACATACACACACACACACACACACACACACACACACACACACCCCGTTGATCTCCGGGCCATTTTCTGTGAGGCAACTTCCCATTTGCTATCCTGAAAAACTGAGTCAGCATCCCTCCATAATGAGTGAGGTGTTGACCTCAGAAAGAGGAAGAGGTGTTAGTATTGTGCTATGCATAGCTTGGGGGTAAGTATTTCTAGAAAGGATAAAATAAGGAAGAAACATAAAGTGAAGGTGTTATGTGGAATGTTGGATATTTTAGTACCATTATTATTATTAGTTATTTGTATAACATTTTTTTATCAAACTTCTACTCTGCTTTAGCTAAGTAATCCTGCAATGTATAAAATGTATTGCACAACAGGTACTTTCTAGTTGCCTTTTTAAATAAGTGTATTTTTGCAATTTCTTTAATCTCTTATGGTAATTTATTGTACAGTTTTATTCCTTGGTAGAAAATGCTGTTTTGAGTTTTATGTTTATTTTTCTTGGCAAATGTAAGTTGAGTCTATCTCTTGTTGCAGTGTCAAGGACACAGCTGTTTGTGCAGTAATTACCAATGTTATTTTTGATGTGTACAACTGACTGGTAAATGTATTCACATGGAGCAGTTAAAATCCCCAGTGAGTTGAACGTATCTTTACAGTGAGCTCGACTAGTATTTTTGGTTATTATTCTTATGGCTCTTTTCTGGAGTCTGAAAATTGTGTTCATATTTTGTGCGTTTGTTCCCCAGAAAAGAATACTATAGCTACGAATTGAGTGGACATGTGAATAATATGTAACTAAAAGACACTGTATGTTACACGCTGATGACAGGATTCTAAGGGCACAACATGCTGATGACATTCTGTTTGCAAGTAGCTTTGTGTGTTCACACCAATTCAATTGAGAATCAATATTCATTCCTAGAAATTTTGCATTTGTTACACAGTCTATAGAGGTGCCATCTACATTTAATTTAACATTGTCATTTTTCCTCTTCAAACTGAAATTCATGGCAGTAGTTTTCTTTATGCTCAATGTCACTTTACTGCTTATTGACCAATCATAAACTTCCTTGAGAGTTTCATTTGCTTTCAGAGCAAGGAGTTCTCTTGTATTCTCAGTGACTGTAACATCGCTGTCATCAGCGAAGACAATTTTTTCACCATGAGTAACACTAATGGGAAAGTTATTGATGTATATCAGGAACAGTATTGGTCAGAATATGCTACCTTGTGGAACCCCTATATTAATGTATTCTGGTTCCCATCAGTGTTTTACTAAATATTTAGATCTATTTGAAGTATGTGTTATCTCTACTCTTTGTACCCTATCTGTTAGGTATGATTGAAACCAGTCATCAGCTACCCCTCTTTTTCCTAATGCTTCTAATTTATTTAATAGAATCTTGTAGTCGACTGTATCTAATGTCTTAGAAAGTTTCAAAAGTATGCCTGTGACACACTCATCTTTATCAAGAGTATCAAGTACATCTTTTGTGAATTCTACTATGGCTGACTCCGTATTTTTGCCACTTCGGAAACCAAACTGTGATTCGCTTAAAAGCTTGTATTTATTCAGGTAATTCATTAATCTGTCTATTATAATTGCTTCTATTATTTTTAAGAATGGTGACAGCAGGAAAACGGGCTAGTAATTTTCTATCTTCTGCATTACAACTGAAACTTCCTAGCAGATTAAAACTGTGTGCCGGACCGAGACTCGAACTCAGGACCTTTGCCTTTCGTGCGCAAGTGCTCTACCAAGTGAGCAATCCAAGCATGGATCATGCCCCATCCTCACAGATTTACTTCTGCCACTATCTCGTCTCCTACCTTCCAAACTTTACAGCAGCTCTCCCGCGAACCATGCAGAACTAACACTGCTGAAAGAAAGGATATTGCGGCTTAACCACTGCCTGGTGGATGTTTCCAGAATGAGATTTTCACTCTGCAGCGGAGTGTGCGCTCTATGAAACTTCCTGGCAGGTTAAAACTGTGTGCCAGACCGAGACTCGAACTCGGGGCCTTTCCCCATGAATAAGCTTTACCAGTCTTCCCTCATCATTGTAGTGTCATTTAAGAGGTGGCAATGTGTCTTAGAGTTACTGGGAGACCGATGTTTATTACAGGTACCCACATGCCTGACACTAGAGGGACAGGTGGTATAATACATCGAATCATTTCAGAGGCAGTCCGCCTGAGTTATTCTTGGCAGGGTGTTCAACATGTATGTTGCTGAGATACTTCGGTAAATCTAATGGAAATCCCTGGAGGGAAGGCGACGTTCTTTTCTTTGAGGAAATTCAGAGAATCGGCGTTTGAAGCTGGCTGCTGAACGGTTCTATTGCCGCTGACGTACATTTCGCGTAAGGACCATAAAGATAAGATAGTCGTTATTTCCTTGCTCTATTTGCGAATGGATCAGGAAAGGAAATGAACAGTAATGGTGCAAGGTACCTTCCGCCACGCACAATATGTTGGTTTGCAGAATATGGATGTATGTATGTGTGTAGATAAGTGACAGCGTTTTCAAGATTAGTACGCAGTTTGTGATCATAGCTTAGCGCTTTAAACCATTGTTTTTATGATATTCCTTCCTTTTTCTTTTTTTCTTATCTAGGGTACATCCTTCGTATGAGTTAGTGATATTTTTACTTTATTTGAGCCATATAAATTGTAAACTATGTTGCCTCTGATTGGGGACCTGGATTACCACAACACTAGCATAATTCGTTGTTCCGCTATGAACATGGTTCTAGGAACATTAAATTCTTTTGTATTAATAACACACACAAGACACAAAATAATTTTTTGGAAATTACTTTAGTGTTTTTATTTTTTTTCGTTCGTAATATTATTCCGAATACACAGCTCTTCTCTTAATGAAATATTAAGTATAGTACCGCTTCCACATGCATTCTTGTAATTGCTAATATCTAATAGTGGCGAACCAGATTACAAAAAATGACTTATTTTCCATGATGGACCAGAACTAAATTCTCTGGCCTCGTCTCCAAATTCGAAAAGGGGGAGACAGAAGAACGCATGGAAATAATCTGTACCTTCGCCCTAATTTATGGTAGGTAATAAAACGTAATTAATATTTAAATGTCGACATGATTTATTGTTATATTGAAGACACAAAAAAGAGATACTATACTTTACTCCTCGCTGGTAGTGTTTCATTTATATGGTGTGTTTCTATGTAGAGTCTTAGGAGGTGTTCTTTCCAGACTTGCTGCTAACTTTGAAACATGTTGTTCAGTTAGAGTCTTTCAGTTAAGTGGCCGACTGCTGTCATGTTGCGCTACTTATGCCACCCTGGTAGAGAAATGATGAGATTAGTCATCATAAATGACGTTCCGATAAACAACTCTACGAGATCGATGAGTAACTGCTTGTAACATCTGATTTTCCGTATAGTTAAGTCTCTCTGTGGCAACTGCTTTGCCGCAGTGGATGCATCGGGTCCTGTGAGATCACCGAAGCTACGCGCTGTCGGGAGTGGCCGGCTCTTGGACTGGTGACCATCCGGGCCGCCATGCGCTGTTGCCATTTTTCGGGGCGCACTCTGCCTCGTGATACCAACTGCGGAGCTACTCGACCGAACAGTTGCGGCTCCGGTCAAAGAAAACCATCATAATGACCGTGAGAGCGGTTTGCTGACCACAAGCCCCTCCTAACCGCATCCTCAGCTGAGGATGACAGAGCGATCTGATGGTCCCGATGGCCCACTTGTAGCCTGACAACGGAGTGCTTAAATCTCACTGTGAAGCCTTGGTTGAGCAAATTTAATCGATCATGAAATAAATATTATCTTTCCCTCTTATTAACGTTTGATATCGGTGCATACCGACTATGCAAGCCGCTTTCTTTAATTTCAACTCCGGCTGCCTAATATCGTGTAGGGCCCCCGAGAGCACGCAGAAGTGCCGCAACACGAAGTGGCGTGAACTTGACAAATGTCTGAATTAGTGCTGGTGGGAAATGACACCATGAATCCTTCAGGGCTGTCCAAAAAATCCGTAAGAGTACGAGGATGTTGAGATCTCTTTTGAACAGCACGTTGCAAGGCATATCAGATATGCTCAATACTGTTCATGTCTGAGGAGTTTGATGGCCATCGGATGTGTCTAAACTCACAAGAGTGTTCCTGGAGCCGTTCTGTGGCAATTCTGGACATATGGAGTGTCGCATTATCCTGCTGGAATTGCCCAAGTCCGTCGAAATGCACAGTGGACATAAATGGACGAAGGTGATCAGAAAGGATGCTTACGGATGTTTCACCTGTCAGAGTCGTATCTAGACGTATCAGGGATCCCACACCACTCCAACTGCACCCGCCTCACAGCATTACCGAACCACCAACGACTTAAACAGTCACAAACTGACATGCAGGGACCATGGATGCATGAGGTTGTCTCCATACCCGTACACGTCCATCCGCACGATATAGTTTGAAACGAGACTTATCCAGCCAGGCAACACGTTTCCAATCATCAACAGTCCAATGTCAGTGTTGACGGGCCTAGGCAAGGCATAAGGCTTTGTGTCGTGGAGTCAACAAGTGTACACGAGTGGGTCTTCGGCTCCGAAAACCCACATCGATCATGCTTCGTTAAATGGTTCGCATACTGGCACTTTTTGACGGCCCAGCATTGAACTTTGCAGCTATTTTCGGAAAGGTTGCACTTCTGTCACCTTGAACGATTCTCTTCAGTCATCGTTGGTTCCGTTCTTGCAGGATCTTTTCCCGGCCGCAGCGATGTTGGGCATTTGATGTTTTAGTGGGTTCCTGATATTCACGGTACACTCGTGAAATGGTTGTACGGGAAAATGCCCACATCATCGCTGTCTCGGAGATGCTCTATGAGATTGCTCGTGGACCGAGCACAACACCACGTTCAGTCTCACTTAAATCTTGATAAGCTGCCACTGTGGCAGCAGTTACCGATGTAACAACTGTACCAGGCACTTGTCTTTTACACACGTTGCCCATCGCAGAGCCTTATTCTGCCTGTTCACATATCTCTGTATTTGAATAGTTTCCTTATCGCTTCACTGTATATTCTCATGGCAGGCTCTGAGAGGAGCAGTCATCGAGAATTTGAGACCGTCGGTCGTCAAAAGCTGGCGGCAGTCTTAGGTGTGCAAAATACGTTTCTACTCTACGATGGCGGGCGTTAAATTTGGTATATGCCAGATCGCTAAATAGGACGCTATGCCCTAGTTGGAACTCATGGAAGTGTGGTTTCCACTTAGCTCTATTCCGGTAATTCAGCTAGCTGCTTTTCTTTAACTCCTGTGTGAACGACAGATTCGTGATTGCTTATTCATTGTCGTGGAGGTGTAATTTCACCACATGGATGCTTAACTAGCGTTTCTGTGGCACAGTATGATGAAAACAGTTGTTTTCCTTTCCGTCACGTCACGTAGTTCTTGACCGAACTCATTCCAGGTAATATAATTCGTTCCGTGTTGTTAGCTTACGTAGAGCCCCATCTCCAGTTTATCCTCACCGTTTCTTATTTTTCTTTGCAGATGATAATCAATATTCAGATGTCTCTTTGAGATGCAAATATCCTGTACAACCCTTAATCTTGTTGTTACGTTCATGAGAAACATTAAATAACCTAATGTATCCTGGACTTAAAGTTTCCTTTATAATCAGCACACAGACTCCTTTCAAACTGTCACTGTGTGAGATTTTTATTCACGACAGTAGGCGATTCTACGAAACTGTACTGAATAATTGCCGTCATTATCTTAGAAACATTCCTCTTGAGTGAAAACTTTTGTCGAACATTCAGCCGCTGTTTGGTAGTTTATTCCTATGACCCGTTTCATTATGAAGCAGCACAAAGGAAACATTACGTGTTTCGATAGCAAATTGTTTCCGGTGCTCTTAATTAGTTCATAATGAATGTGCGTCTCTGTGTGCTATGGCGGTTTGTTATTCTGAAAGGTAATTAAAGTAATACTTTTGTTTGATGTTTTATAAGCTGGTGGAAATTGAAAGAAAATAAATGTCTTTGTAGTGTACCTGCCATGAGCTGAATAACCTCAAAATGCGCATAATTTGAAACTTATTCTGCACACATAGGCCATTTGCATTGTAGATGTTGTTTCATTTAAAACAGCCTGCGTTTTCCTACAGTATCTACACAGTGTATTATGTTTGCTCTAATGATGTAGGCAACAGCTGGAACAGTAAGAAAGTAAAAACTTTTTGTTGATGACAGTAAGTGTCATAACTTTCTGCTCAGATAAAATCAGCACTTCTTTCCATGAGAGTTGATTACAAAAGTTATACAACTAGTTCTACCAACAAAGTTTTTTGATGTCTGTAAACGTTTCCATTTTATCGTCGCTCCTGTTACTTTTAACTTATTTTTTTCATCATGTGTATTGCCCGAGGTTGCTGCCACAAGAATCAGGATACATCTGAAAAAAACTGAATAACTCAAAATTTAAAGATGAGAAGGTAATTTGTGAAACGTGAAGCCACACATTTATGGGAATATTATGTGACAATTTATTTTATACTGCAATGAAGGTTGATCTGAATTGATGCTGCTTTGGACTGTACATTTATCAGATCATATCACACACCCCACCACTCTCATCGTCCCAGTTTTGTGAAATATGTAACTGAAAATATTCTCTGTGTGGCCAGACGACTCTGCGGTAACACACGACATCCTAGTCGAGGAGACCAATACTGTGTCGGGTGCAGAAATTACTGCAATGTCGTGAGCTTGAATTAGAATCTACTGAAACAGAGAAAATGGAACCGCCATAAAGTACTTTTACTTTTTGTATTTTACCATTCTTGACACTTCAGATAAACGTGCCTCTGCAACAACTGAACATGGAAACTGCCGTTTATTTAAGGTATCCTCTTTTTTTTCATGGCCTTATCCAGTGCCATCACGGAGTCGACATGTTAATATGGATTAGGAAATGTTTGTGTGTGCTGGATACGCTGGATACCCTTCCTGCCGCCGAACATCCGAGCTCATTCCACCCCCCACCCCCACCCCCCACCCCCCCTCCAACCGCCGGGCGGAATATCTGCAAGCCCCATCTATTTGCGTGTAACGTCATATTGTGAAAGTGTAATCAGCTAGTCGTCCTTACGAAATCGCCTAGAAACCACATTTAGGCTGGCCGGCACACTGGTTCTCGTTAACCCGCCGGGCGGATCCTATCCGACGCTGACGTTGCTCCCCGACTCCCGGAAGTCGCTTGCTAACGCGTGCGACTATCCGGGCGGTTTATCTTTTTTTAATGATCTGACATATTTTGATTCTGCATTGACCAGATCGATTCAGCTAGTCAAGTATAACTGTATGCTTTCTCGGTTGATAAATGACATTTGAAAATACGTAAGAAAATTCGTGTGGCATGGCTGCTGCGAATATGTCAGTCACCTGACAGGAAATGTTTTCTTCTTTTCGCGCACAGTTGCATCTTATTTCGCGAATGCGGGAGTCGTGTCTTAAGTGTATCTGTTACGTGTGCGTGACTGTAATGGGCGTGTGTGTGATGTAGTACCGCGTTTGTGTTGTAGGGCAATGGAGATGATGATGAGGTCCCATACTCCGAGGAGCGCAGGGGACGAAGCGGGAGACCCGCACCGACGACTAGGCAAGGTCCTAGCGGAGGTGCTTTGCTATTTCCTGGACAATGGAGAAAGGAGAGGGTGAAAGACGGTAACTGCACACAGCTTACTCCTCTCAAACAGTACCAAGAATGCCGTCGAGCTTAACGTCCTCGTCCTACGTCGGTAGTCTATGGTCAGTGTCGCATGAGGCACTGCGGACGGGCTTGTAAATTAATCGTGGATGTCTGGGGGAAAGCTTGGTGATCAGGAACTGGAAGCCACCAAATCTGCTCCCTTGTCTGCAGAATACTAGCAGTTTAAGAGGGGTTGTCACAAAGTTCTAATTATAGTTATCATTGTGATCGTCAGCCTCTAGTCTATTCTGAGCACGCCTCTTCATCTCCACCTAAGTTCTGGAATCTAACTTCACTTCAAGTTGCTTAATTTTTTCAAGCCTTGGTCGCCCTCGGCATTTTTTACCTCCAGACTTCCTTATGTTACCAACTTCACTCACTATTGCCCGATGTCTCAGGATGTGTTGTATTAATCAGTTCCATCTTTTACTCGACTTCCTTCATAAATTTCTTTTTGCCCCAATTCCATTTACAAACAACTCATTTTTTATTGGATCTACCCATCCAATCTGGAATATTCTTCGGTAGCACCTGCTGTGTCCCGGCACAGCCTCACTATACCAGAATAAAGTAAGTGCGAACTGCGTAGCGCAATCGGGACGTTAACGACGATGGGTTAGTTATAAATTGCTGTCAACCTTTATATCGGAGATGAGAGGGAGAGGATCTCCTTGGTTTCAAGCAAATAAGTTTCCTGAAAATAGGTTACAGAATTGCAATAGGCAGAAAAGATTGGTTAGTTTCTATGAAGTTTATTCTCACATATACTTACGTGAGGGGTTGGACCATAAACCCTTAGTAAGATTCATTCTATTTATTCGGACTTGCTACTTGAAAGCTAATTGCCGGTACATGTAAGAAACAAGTACAAAGCAATCACTTGTTCTTGGTTAGCACTGAAATCTCTCTAAGAAATTGAGACAAAGACTGACAGCCTCTGTTCAACACAGTTCCAATGAAACTCTAAAAATCCTACTTGACCTGCAGTTCCTGAGTGTTCACCAGAATCTATCATCGTCTTCTCGTAGTTGAAGTCTTTATCAGCTGTATCGGCTGCTATGGGCCTACTAGGTCCCGCTGGCGTCTCACTGCGGAATCTCCAAACTGCCGGCACTGGCTATGAATCTGCATCTGAATCTCTGCTTCTAGCTATTCCGCTGCCTGGCCTTTTATTTCGTTTCTCATGTACTTGGGTGCACACGAGTTAATTTGTTTCACACGACCCTTTCATTTCTGAATGATCGGATTGCACAAGAATGCCTATGGTTCCACACAACACTCTCATTTCTAATTGGTCGGCTTGCGCAAGAATGCCTTCGGTTCCACACGACACTTTCGTTTCTAGCTGCGCACAACTTAATTTGGTTCCACACGAGTCTTTTCCACACGTGACTGATACTCTCTCTTGCTGTGTTATCGCCCTGGTGTTTGCATCTTCCGTTGCGCAAATTTGATTCATGCTGCTTCCTCTGGCAGGAGGTCAAACACTAAGTTATTTGATCAACAAGCCATACTTGGCAGCCTCCGCCGCTTATCTTGTCCCCACGTCCTGGTGGACTATTTCTTAACGTCGGCTGGCTGTTTGCCTATGGAGTCTGGACTCTAATTATGGTCACAAAAGCAAGAATAAAAATTAAAATTTCCTACTGTCACAACACACCACATTTCAAAAAGTTCTATTTCTTCTTACCTGAAATTCTTACAGCCCACGTTTCACTTCCATACAAAGCGACACTCCAGACGAACACCGTAATAAAATCCGCCAGAAGATTTCGATTGATATCTGATGTTCACATGTTCGTCTTTTTCAGAAAGGCTTTTTTCCTCAGCCAGTCAACATTTTGCATCCCCTCTAGTCTGGCCACCGTCGATTATTTTGCTGGCTAAATGGCAAAACTCTTCTACTGATTTTAGTTTCTCATTTTCTGTTATTATTCTACTAACATCGTTCGGTTTAAATCGACTACATTTCATCACCCTCATTTTATTTTTGTTTATATTACAATCTCTGTTCAAGACGCTATCCTTTCCGTTTAAATGCCCTTGCAACTTCTTTGCCCTTTGCCGTCTCCTCCAGAATTACAACGTCTTCTCTTCTCCCTGAATCATAAGTCTCTTTCCAGATTTCTCCTTGGTTGCATTAACTGCTCGTTCAATGTGCAGATGAATAACATTTGGGAGTGGCTGAAACTATGTCTCACTCGCTTCTCAATCACTACTTCAAGGGCCTAGTCTGTATATAATATAAACGAAGTGAATCTCTAAAGCTTTTCACTATGTTGAGTGGAATACATTAGTTGCAATTTTGAAGGTTGCAGGTATAAAATACAAGGGCCTGAAGGTTATTTAGAACTTTTACAGGAACCAGACTGCAGTTGTAAGAGGTTGCAGAGGAGCCATTACCCTCAGTGAATGATCATTCCTGACAAACCGTCTCTGTATCCTCCCTCTAGGGTTTATGGAGTTGCAAGCCGAGTCACTGCGTTTGGCGTTCAGGTCCACTTCCACTATAATACGCTCGTAACTGTCTGTTGAAACGTGAAGGTGCTGTACATTTATGACACTGTGCGGGCAGTTGCATCACAAGATTATTGCTAGTATGTTGTTCCGTATTTTTGTCTCTGCATCGGCAGCTTCGACTTTGATCAAATTTGATATATTGACAGTCTGGTGGCGAATGTTACACTACGTTCGTGATGGACGGACCGATCTGTCTTGTGGACAGCGGTTTTGCTCTCTTTTATTCGATAGGTCGCTGATAGATGCGTCTCCGTAACGCAGGCGACATATACAGCTTGTCAATCTAGGAAGGATTGTAGTTGTACTGCCTTATCAGTAATACCATTAGCATTCTAATTTAATATTCGGACGTTTCTATGCCTAAGGTTAAATTTCAGGGGGGATGGCGTTACTGAGAACGGGGAAGGCCCAAATTCCTGCCGAGGCAGAGCTGCCGGGAACAACTCATCCGGTTGCAATTGAATCTCCAGTTTCCGGGTAGTTTGTGAACCAGTGTTTGCTGCGGCAGAAGTGATGGGATCTTGTTTCCGCTCTGGTCACGTACCAGCCTCTAGTAAGCTTCACAGCCGCGGTAGTATGCCTGGTGATTCCTGTTGTAATTTGCTCAGGTGATGGCAGTTTTTTCTGTCTTTTTGGTAGAGCTTTGTCAAGTGTGGGTGTGCACGTTCAACACACTTAGGCTTTGCAATGCAATTTTCTGTCGTATGGTTGAATCTCTAGTGTCGGTGGCACTGTCCAACCCCTCAGGTTTATTGTATTTGTCTAGTCTAACCCTGAAGCGCAATGCATGGCGTATTCGGAAAATTCTTTGCGCCTTTTCATTCTTGACTAGCCATGAATCTTAGTTCGCTCTTGCGCCTCTCTATCTCTTTCTGCGGAGGAGAAGACTTCGAAGATGTACTTCTGTTACATCGAAGCCCTCCTATAGTAGCACTTACTGATTTTCGAGTGGAACCGCGTCTAGTGGGAGGTCTTTGATGACGTTCTTAGCGCTTGCCTGGACTCCACGCAGTAACAGTGAAAGTCTGCCTCTCGTCTTTCCAGCTCGTCCATTACTTTGTCATAACCTTTGTAGATGCTGCTTGAATTTTTGTGCTCTTAGGGCGGTATATCGTTGTTAACTAGCCTTGTGTAATCCCCTGGAAGTCTTAGACTTGAGATGAACTTCCCTGGGTGAGGTAGACGATCAGCAGCGGAATTCGCTCCGTCCTTTTTCTACTGCCCCTTTTGCCTCCCGGTTCCTCGCTTTCCGAGGCAGAAAAGGAGACAGGTGTTGGCACGATGACGACTACTCCCTGTATCCCTTCTGCACTTCCTGTGTCCTTACCGCTCACGTCTATGAGAAGTTTTTCATTATCACAGCTATCCTCCTCCTCTCGCAGCGACTGTAACATCGCCTTGTCTACTTTGACTTGATGACTGTGCTGTCCTATTCACGTTGCGTGCTCTATGACGACTGCTACATCGCTGTGGTTGACGAAGCCATGCTTTAAGTCTGACTTCTTGTCGCACCATAGGGACACGCATCACAGCCAGCCTTACATCTTGACAAAAGCAGTTACGCTGCAGTCCGGAACCGCGGGACTGCTACGGTCGCAGGTTCGAATCCTGCCTCGGGCATGGGTGTGTGTGATGTCCTTAGGTTAGTTAGGTTTAAGTAGTTCTAAGTTCTAGGGGACTTATGACCTAAGATGTTGAGTCCCATAGTGCTCAGAGCCATTTGAACCATTTTTTGAAAAGCAGTTATCCGTGCCGCCCGACGGGTTCTGGCTGGAAATTCCCTACACCTAGCTAAGACTAGAGAAGATGCCCCGCGGCGGCAAGAAAAGAGAAAGGGGTGGCAAAGGAGACTCCAAACGACCACCTCATCTATACTATAAAGTTCCCGCCAGCAACCTCCGTACTCGCCAGGATACCCGCGTGCAGAAACGCTACGCATACAAAATGCAAATCAGCTGTCGCAAACACGACAACTTCGATCCAAGACGATCACGAAATACGACAGTCTTGCGAAGACCCAATGAAAATTCCGAGGGGAAACTCCAAAGCGCAATACGAGGGCGACACCCCCCGCGAATGCTTCTGCTATGTACACCAGTCGCTCATCGTCCTGGTCGCCGAGGAGATAAGCGGCAACCTACATATCCATCAGCGGAGGAATTACTGGCGCGGCATCATTTGGACACGTGACATCGAGGAAGAGAACTGGTGCCTGCATCTGCAACGATGTTTACTGCGATACGCGTGTCACATCCGACGCGGATCGCACCCCCTGACGCTGTGTCAGCTGCGCGAAGCTTGGAGGAAAACAGCTCATCGAATATTCTGCTTACAAGCTATCTTGCAAAATAAAGCAAGGACCGTACTAGTCGACCTAAATACTATTGCACCTGAGAATGAGGGCGCTTCGGTCGGCTTATTGTGATATTTCACGAGGACACGATAAACCACTTAACAGTATATCCAGTCATATACATGAAATCATTCACAATGCGATACGCTTTCCTTAGCCACCACAGTACTAGTTTACTGTAACATTACCGGGCGTTTGCGATAACAGCCACAGGAGGCCAAGTGCAATAGTATCGTTGTCGGGTAGCCCTGGCCCACGACAAACATTTGCAAGAGTGGTGGTCACGAATGCAGGGGCGCGGTCCGGCATACACCAACGATATTCGTAGGAAAAATTGTGACGAAATGTAAGTCAGCCGTGAAGTACTGATGCTAAACAGTGATCGTCAGTCTGATACAACACCTTTCGTCACATATTTATTCAGCCAAGCAAATGCATCACAAAGCCACTCATCCAACCACTCTGGCTGACCCCACATATGGATCGTTGCATACAATGGAGAATCATAGAGAGATAAAATCTGGAAAACGTCAAGCAATACAAGGTGTAACAAGAAAGTTTCAAGGGGCTGTAAAGGATATATTGAGGATACATTAAGTCATTAAACATTATCCAATGTCGTCACATAGCATCGAAGCTGTGCCTGCTGTTAGGCCACACTTTAGACTGCGAACGCAGTACCACTGACGACAGTCGCCGGACGCCGTTGCCTGAAGTCACGCGATTACATCGGCCGCCAGCTTGGTTACAGTTTGTTCGTTCTCCTCCTTCAGTTTTTACGGGATCTGTTCCAACCTCCATGGGCACGGTGGGCATCACGGAGCCTCTATGCTTGGAGACGAGTACTAAATTGGGGATTTTCCTGCTGGAACGACGCCGAATGCACATTAATGAGCTACATCTGTCTCGAACATTATACGGCGAGTATTGCTCACTCTTTCCTCAGGTAGTGGAATAACTAGACAAGTCTTACGAACAAATTGTATTACATGAAGAGAGAAACACACTCGAGACGACGCATGGTGACAATGTAAAACAGGATTGCAAACACACTGTATTACTTCAAAGAAATGCAGCAAAACGATCATAAGGGGTGTCGGGCGTATAAGCGCAAATACAACGGCCGTTGGTACATCAATATATGACCACTTCATTGTGTTAGTTGTTTTTTCTCTGCATTTAGCAGTCTTCTCGCAAATACATTACATAATTTACTATCCGACGTTTTCAACACGGTTGTAACTGCACCAGTAAGTGGCCCTGTCAGTATAGAGCAGGCTCGTTCAAACTGTGCCCCTGGGGCGCTAGCACCCGCGATCGCCCGACGCCAGCGCCCCGGGCGAATTCGATGTTGCAGTGGCCGAGCCGTGCCTCTTAGCTGACCGTGCGGTCCGCCCGCCGCGCCAGCAGCGGTCAGAAGCGCTGATGCGACACAAAGCCGTTGGTCCACAGACGCGAGGCTACAGTGGATCGAGATGAATGGTCAACAGCAGCAGACAAAAAGAAAAGGAGGAGCGGCGCGTCGGCATTATTTAAACAAGAGTGTGAAATTAATTTCTTTTGTACTGCTGTCGAAAATCATGCCAAATCTTTCGTACATCAACGGAACTTCATCCACCTAAGAAATGTACTCGACTGAATGGCACTTTAATATCTGTCACAAAGATCAGTTCGAAAACTTGTCGCAAGAGGAAATCCAGTCAAAGCTTGAAAAACTGAAAGAAAATTGCAAGCAGCATTACAGTGCACTAAGTGTTTCCTATCAAATGACTCTTAATTATTTATAAAGATGATAAATAAAACCATATTTTATAATCTGATACGACACTTATCAATGTACCAGTTACCGAATCAATTTTTGTATTGTGGTTGCATTAAATACGCGTCGCACAGACATGCAAGAAGGTTCAGGAGTGTTATTCTTTGCCGCTTTCTGAAAAGCCACCGCAAACGCTCTATCGGACAGCAAAGTCTTATTAAGAGTCATTCTTTGTTTTTGTATACTTGTGTTTTGATAGACGGGAAAACATATGTTGCAGTTTGATCTATGTTTTCAGTTAATTAAAACACAAATATTTTGCGACCAGATTTCGCTGTCCTGCGTCTGTGACAGCTTTTCAGAGGAACTGGGAGAAAAAGCACCTATAACCAATCTTTTTTTCAGTATTTTAAACATAGCTGCGCTACAGCAACGGTTCGACGTAATCAGACTAAGAGCAGCCGACCAGTTGCAAAGGATAAAGTAATCTTTACCTAGGTTTCAATGGATATAAATCTATCTTCTTCAGAAGACGGCCTGGGGACAATGAACATCGTAATATATATTAAGGTATGAAACATGAGTCAAGAATAAAGTTTAACATATATTAGGAAAATATTGTATTACAAGATGTGAGAAAGATTCCTGGTACTTACAGTATTATAACAACATGAAGTGATATGTCCTTATCGTTTAGGCAAACATCTGCATAGTTACATTAATCATATAAAATATAGCCCTGAAAACAGGGTTTGTCAGACAAATAAAATAGGTACATGGAAGTTGGAGAGCGCCTAAGCGACTGAGTAAAATCGGCCAGCGTAGTAGCACAGCGGCCAGGGCAGGTGGCGCTCATGTCGCGAACTATGTGCCGATAGGCGTACTGAAGTAACATTTGAAACATCAATATTAAATGCGTTCTTAAATAGAGTGATAATAAATAAAATGGCAAGCATTTAACACTCCCGTTATGAAATTGTGGGAGGTATAGGAACAATAACGTAGATACATAAATCAAAAAGACAGGTGGCGCTTCCGCCGTGAGTTACATGCAGTGGTCTATATATCCAGAATATAAAAGTTATATTACCATAGAACGTATATAAGTCAAAACATCAAGAACAATCAGTAATGGCTCTTAAGAAAATTACGAGACCTGGTCCACAATCTAGTTACTACGTAATATAGAATAAGAGAAAATTACATGAGGGCCGCTGTAGTGGCAGCCATACATCGTGAGAAGAACACATTATATAAACGGTAGTAAACTGAAAGATTTGAAAGTGCATTATAGCTTCCTGAGGAAATAGACTACTGAGGTTACTAGCATTAATGTTATATATTAAACAGTACGGGTTTAAAGCCTTCGAAAAATTGTTTACAGGCAAGGTTCAACTGATCATTCAGTATATTGCCGTCTTTGAGCTCTAGATGTTTGAAAATACACTCCTGGAAATGGAAAAAAGAACACATTGACACCGGTGTGTCAGACCCACCATACTTGCTCCGGACACTGCGAGAGGGCTGTACAAGCAATGATCACACGCACGGCGCAGCGGACACACCAGGAACCGCGGTGTTGGCCGTCGAATGGCGCTAGCTGCGCAGCATTTGTGCACCGCCGCCGTCAGTGCCAGCCAGTTTGCCGTGGCATACGGAGCTCCATCGCAGTCTTTAACACTGGTAGCATGCCGCGACAGCGTGGACGTGAACCGTATGTGCAGTTGACGGACTTTGAGCGAGGGCGTATAGTGGGCATGCGGGAGGCCGGGTGGACGTACCGCCGAATTGCTCAACACGTGGGCGTGAGGTCTCCACAGTACATCGATGTTGTCGCCAGTGGTCGGTGGAAGGTGCACGTGCCCGTCGACCTGGGACCGGACCGCAGCGACGCACGGATGCACGCCAAGACCGTAGGATCCTACGCAGTGCCGTAGGGGACCGCACCGCCACTTCCCAGCAAATTAGGGACACTGTTGCTCCTGGGGTATCGGCGAGGACCATTCGCAACCGTCTCCATGCAGCTGGGCTACGGTCCCGCACACCGTTAGGCCGTCTTCCGCTCACGCCCCAACATCGTGCAGCCCGCCTCCAGTGGTGTCGCGACAGGCGTGAATGGAGGGACGAATGGAGACGTGTCGTCTTCAGCGATGAGAGTCGCTTCTGCCTTGGTGCCAATGATGGTCGTATGCGTGTTTGGCGCCGTGCAGGTGAGCGCCACAATCAGGACTGCATACGACCGAGGCACACAGGGCCAACATCCGGTATCATGGTGTGGGGACCGATCTCCTACACTGGCCGTACACCACTGGTGATCGTCGAGGGGACACTGAATAGTGCACGGTACATCCAAACCGTCATCGAACCCATCGTTCTACCATTCCTAGACCGGCAAGGGAACTTGCTGTTCCAACAGGACAATGCACGTCCGCATGTATCCCGTGCCACCCAACGTGCTCTGGAAGGTGTAAGTCAACTACCCTGGCCATCAAGATCTCCGGATCTGTCCCCCATTGAGCATGTTTGGGATCGGATGAAGCGTCGTCTCACGCGGTCTGCACGTCCAGCACGAACGCTGGTCCAACTGAGGCGCCAGGTAGAAATGGCATGGCAAGCCGTTCCACAGGACTACATCCAGCATCTCTACGATCGTCTCCATGGGAGAATAGCAGCCTGCATTGCTGCGAAAGGTCGATATACACTGTACTAGTGCCGACATTGTGCATGCTCTGTTTCCTGTGTCTATGTGCCTGTGGTTCTGTCAGTGTGATCATGTGATGTATCTGACCACAGGAATGTGTCAATAAAGTTTCCCCTTCCTGGGAAAATGAATTCACGGTGTTCTTATTTCAATTTCCAGGAGTGTAAATAGCTCTTCCCACAGATCTAGTCTCCGTCCTTTGACCTGTCTATGTAGGATAACCGTGTATTCTAACTGTTTAGGCGTATGGCCGGTTATCAAGAGGTGTTCAGCAAAGGTAGAGTTGCGAATATTCGTTCCTTTTTTACCTAAAAGATGTTCTTTATATCGTGTTTTCACAGCTCTGCCGGTTTGACCAATATAATAAGAGGGGCAGTTATTACAGGTTAGCTTGTAAATACCTGAATTAGAAAACCAATCGCTGGCAATCTCTACTGACTGTACAAGATTTCTTTTTAAACTGTTATCTGTAGAAATTTTTTTTTTTTCTTTATTGTATTTCAATTCCCCATCGGGGCGGGCCGGCAGCAGCATATGCGCTGCTCTTCAGCCGAAAGACATAGAACAAAACAATAGAAGACATTTAAAAACAGCAAAGGAGAGAAGAAGGCGAACATAGATATACAAAAGGGAGAACATCATGGAAGGCAATATACAAAAAAACGGGGTGACTGTAAAATGGAGATAAAAAAACTGTTTAAAAGTAGCACACACAAAAAGCCACACTCTGCGACGATTAAAAGAACACAAGGCACAGTATGACTGGAGCATGAAGGTGTTGACGGATGGCATAGCACACTGACGGCGAACCTCAAGGCAGTACACAATTAAAATCACACCTCTGGACGCACACGAGAAATAGCACGAAACACAACACTGACGTGGCACACTGATGATGATCAATACAGAGGATCTGCCAGGTTCAAGGAGATGAGGGAGACCTGAAGAAGGGAGGGAGGGGAAGAGATGGGGGAGGGGAATGGGGGTCGCTCGGAAGAGGGCCAGGTAGGGAGGGATGTGGGAAGGAGAGAGGCAAGTATGGGGTGCAGGGTCTCAGGGGAGGGGGGGATGGAGGAGAATCCGCTCTGGGGGAAGGAGGAAAGAGGAGAAGGGGGCCCTGGGGAGGGGGGGGGGGGGAACAAGGCCGGGTTATAGTTGGAAGGAAGGGTATATGTCACGGCGAAGTTCGTCATCCGGGAGGGGGAGGCGTTGGAAATTGCCCTGATGAAGGAGAAGGAGGGTGTGGAGGTGGAGAGAGGGAGGGATACAGCGATAGAGGCGCGGCAACGGGCGAGGGGTGGAGAGGAAGGAGGAAACCAGAGGGTGGGGGGGATCAACCCTGCGAACAATGTAAAGGATGCGGAGATGTTGGAGGAACAAGAGGAGGTGGGGGAAGGGGATCAGTTCATACAGGAGCCGTGTGGGGGAAGGAAGGCGGATACGGAAGGCAAGGCGGAGCGCATGGCGTTCAAGGATTTGGAGAGCCTTGTAAAAGCGGGTGGGGGCGGAGATCCAGGCGACGCTGGCATAACAGAGGATAGGACGGATGAGGGATTTGTAGGTGTGGAGGATGGTAGAAGGATGCAATCCCCATGTCCGGCCGGACAGGAGTTTCAGCAGGCGGAGGCGGGAATGGGCTTTCTGCTGGATGGTCAGGAGATGAGGGGTCCAGGTGAGGTGTCGGTCAAGGGTGAGGCCAAGGTATTTCAGGGTGGGGGTGAGTTGGATAGGACGACCATAAAGGGTGAGGTAGAAATCTTGGAGGCGAAAGGAGCGAGTGGTACGGCCTATGATGATTGCCTGGGTTTTGGAGGGGTTTCTCTCTGTAGAAAAGGAGACGTTACAGTTATATATATTTTTTTTTCTTCTAAATAACTCACGGCGGAAGCGCCACCTGTCTTTTTGATGTATGTATCTACGTTATTGTTCCTATACCTCCCACAATGTCATGACGGGAGTGTTAAATGCTTGCCATTTTATTTATTATCACTCTATTTAAGAACGCATTTAATATTGATGTTTCAAATGTTGCTTCAGTACGCCTATCGGCACATAGTTCGCGACATGAACGCCACCTGCCCTGGCCGCTGTGCTACTACGCTGGCCGATTTTACTCAGTCGCTTAGGCGCTCTCCAACTTCCATGTACCTATTTTATTTGTCTGACAAACCCTGTTTTCAGGGCTATATTTTATATGATTAATGTAACTATGCAGATGTTTTCCTAAACGATAAGGACATATCACTTCATGTTGTTATAATACTGTAAGTACCAGGAATCTTTCTCACATCTTGTAATACAATATTTTCCTAATATATGTTAAACTTTATTCTTGACTCATGTTTCATACCTTAATATATATTACGATATTCATTGTCCCCAGGTCGTCTTCTGAAGAAGATAGATTTATATCCATTGAAACCTAGGTAAAGATTACTTTATCCTTTGCAACTGGTCGGCTGCTCTTAGTCAATCTTTTTTTGTTAGTTTTTTATTTGGGTTTCAGTGAATGAAACAATGGATTGTTAAAATGATAAAATGTTTTAAAAACAGGATTGTACAAAATTAATTGTAAGGCTTTTTGTGCCTTGGTAGTAGCAGGAGGCAGGTGGCCAAAGTTTGCGCGCAAGTTACAAATGCTCGCTGAGGATTGCGAAAGCAGGGAAACCCTTTGCGGCTGGGAATCTCATCAAAGATTGCCTGGTCGACTCGGTGGCTTGTATTTGTCCAGCGGACCTCTCGCAAAAGTTTGAAAAAAAAATAGCTCTTTAGCCTCAAACTGCTGCTCACTGAGTCGAAGACATGACCTCATACCGAGCGAGGTGGCGCAGTGGTTAGACACTGGACTCGCATTCGGAAGGACGACGGTTCAATCCCGCGTCCGGCCATCCTGATTTAGGTTTTCCGTGATTTCCCTAAATCACTCCAGGCAAATGCCGGGATGGTTCCTCTGAAAGGGCACGGCCGACTTCCTTCCCCATCCTTCCCTAATCCGATGAGACCGATGACCACGCTGTCTGGTCTCCTTCCCCAAACCAACCAACCAACATGACCTCATATATGGAGTAGCAAGTAGTGGAGAGAGCGGCATACTTCGTTTCATTTTCAAACTCTTGGCGAGTCCACAGGCGCTGCGGGCAAATCTCAGATCGTCATATTCATTCGGGATGTCGATGAAAATCTGCGCGTCACCGAAGAATTTCTGGACTTTATACCATTAAAAGTCACATCCACAGGTTTGGATATTTTTCTAGAATGTGTTTAAAATGGGAACGCCTGTCCAGGGTAACGGCTGAAGCGCTACGGGGGATACGCACTGGATTTCTGTGTTTCTTCAGGCTGAAAATGGCCGAAGTCGGCTGTTGTTTATTCGCGGGTGTCCACTGTCTGTTAAACCAGGAGGCACTCTGTGGGAAATTGCCAATACAAAAAAATGTAAGGAACACAGTTGTTCGAACGCTTAATTTTCTTCTTTCGCATGGACTCAAACACAGTCAATTTAAAGAATTTCTGGCTAATATCGAAGCGGAATAACCGGACATCGCCTACCACGCCGAAGTAAGATGGCTGAGGTGCTTCCTCAGTTTTTTTCCTTGGGGGACGAAATCAATACCTTTTTGGAAATGAAAAGACGTCCAGAAGAATCACTTCATGATCCTAAGTGGGTAGGGAATTTGCATCTTTTGAGTGCCCTAACACGTCATTTAAATACTTTGAACATTTCACTCCAAGGCGAAAATCACTCAGTTGTTGATTTAGTGCGGACGATTAAAATATTAAAAAAACTTTTTTTGTGGGAATAACTGTTTCCTGGGGAGAATTGTGGACACTTCCTTGCATTAGACAGCGTTAAAGAAGATGTGGATTTTTCAGGTTATCTTAAAATCAACTGCGAATTACAAGAAGAGTTTGGAAACAGGTTTTTAGAGATAAGTGAGATTCAAACCGCCTTAGATATATTTTTTTGCCCGTCTTACCTTCGGGCAAAAGAAGTCTCACAAGTGCTCCAACTAGAGCTGATTTACCCGCAGTGCGATATCCGTCTGAAGGACCGCTTTGTTATGTGTAAAACTTTGGATGACTCTTACAGCTGTTTTCCACGAGAGAAGTATCCTCTTTTGCACAAGCATGCGTCCAAAGTTCTCTCAAAGTTTGGTTCCACGTATATTTGTGAGCGCTTTTCCCCCCTTTTAAAGCTTGCTAAAACTAAGTACCGTCCACTACTTAGCGACAAAAATTTGACTAATTCTTTGAGGTTAGCAGTATCCCGAAATATTGTACCAAACCCAGACAAAATCATTTCCTCGAAAAAGAAAAACGTGTAAAATGTTAATTGTCTTCTTTAACACTGGTTACTGTAAGGATTAAACGTATTTATAATCTCAATTCTGTTTTTTAATAAGTTTTCAAACTTGGCCAATTAAAATAATTGTGAACCAAACAGCAAAGTAAGGGTCCGATGCCTAAACCCTGGAAAGGGACACAAAAAGCTGTAGCACGAAGTACAACAAAAAATATTTACTTGTAACTACTAACAGTAAGAATTAGACCCTACATCCCTTACGTAAAATTATTTCTAAAATATAATATTTATGACACTAGTTTATTTAAGAAATTGACATAACTTTCAAAAGACGCCTACTGTACATATGACGAGTGTGTGTATGCAATACTAATAGAATCAACCTGTGAGTCAGAAAACTACTAATGTTTCCTTCGATTTTTATTTTGGATATTGTTTTCTAAAGCTTTGTGTAGTAATTCTGCACACGAACACTGTTACCTAAACAGTAAATTGTATGCTTGTTTTACCGTTCATCGACTACTTTCACAGAGCTGCACTTCCGCTGTTATTTTATTTACATCGTATCTGACCGCGGGACAGTCCAGCGCAGAGCAGTGCTGTGCGGTGCGGTCTCCCTACCTCCGCAGGTCCCTCTCTCGCTCCTATGCCGACACTAGCGACAGACGGTTGCGTCGTACGGCGAACTGAAGGCGCAATTCTTGGATTGGCCTGGTACAGAGTGAGCGTTTTTCGTCCACGCATCCACACTTAAACACCTGATCTGCGGCCCAGACGAAAATAAGGATGAATGACTTGCTCTTGCCACATGCACTTGGAGGTACCAACCAACCTAAAAGCATAATACTCCTAATAGCTTTAATTATAAGACTGCAAATGAAGTAAAGCCTGATATAATGTTGATCAACACACTGTATTCAGTCGCCAATAAAACATCTACACTTATACCACTAACGTATTGTATGTCAATTAACCTTCAGTGACTGAAAGAATAGACACACGTATTCCACATTTGCCAACCACCTCATAAAGTGTAACCGTATCACCATCCTGCTTGCATGAAAACAAACCAGTAAGCCGTAACAAAAATGCGTGGAGAACTAATACCCACTTACCATAACCAAAAAAACAGATCAAGTACGGTAACTTCAAGCACCAACCATTATCACTTGAACACAAAATTTTTTGAGGTTATAATATAGGTGTAAAATTTCCAACACAAATTTTTCCTGCGTTTCTGATGATATGCTGCATTAAGTTGAGAAATTAGCGTGAAATTGCCAGACTGCAGAGTATAAAATAAGGTAACGCTCATTAAGTTGTTCGAAACTTGTGGCTCCAATAAAATAGGAATTTCAGACCACAGATTCCGAGACAGATCTCTGTTACTGTATTTCTCATCCTTAGGATGTGACTAACTTCTTTCTTGCACTAACTTAAAAAAAAAAAAAATCCACAATCCACGTTCTGCGATGTGGGAACGTCACCCGATTCTCCTGTGGAAAACGAATTGATACGAATTCCGCCGACGGTCGTCCGAAGTTTATGTTGCACCGACACCGATCGCTTACTGCTGTACTCATTACAAAAGATCGACCTTCCACGCAATGGGGCCCGGGTTCAATTCCCGGCAGGGGACTGGGTGTTGTGTGTCCTTCATCATCATTTTCATCATCACTGACACGCAAGTCGCCGAAGTGGCGTCAACTAAAGGGACTTGCAACACGGCGGCCGAACCCCGAAGGGGAGCCGGCCGCGGTGGTCTCGTGGTTCTAGGCGCGCAGTCCGGAACCGCGGGACTGCTGCGGTCGCAGGTTCGAATCCTGCCTCGGGCATGGATGTGTGTGATGTCCTTAGGTTAGTTAGGTTTAAGTAGTTCTAAGTTCTAGGGGACTGATGACCACAGAAGTTAAGTCCCATAGTGCTCAGAGCCATTTGAACCATTTGAACCCGAAGGGGATATCCCGGCCAATAAATGCCACACGATCATTTCATTAAATTTCTGCCGTTGTCGGTCTTCAACGGAAAGCACAGATGTCGGTGCCACTTTGATCGCACGCATTTTAGGCAGGTTTATGTGAGTTTGTAAGCCGACGGAGTAGGCGGAACTCATCATAAAAGACACAACAGAATTCAGCAATTTAGTTGCCGGCCAACGTGTCCACGCCTGTCACAACAACAATGTAGAACACACCAACTCCTGTTTACTGCCAAAATAATGGTTAGTGACAAGTGCTGGCCATAACCACTTCGATAGCGTGCTGAATCGTTGGGTGACGTTTGCGTACATGGTTCACTATCTTCGTTTCTCAGAGCACCCTCGAAAATCCCTCGCCATCTGTCGGTATCCTCGCGTTGCACTCTGTATAGTGCTCCCTGTAACACCCACGTCATTTAAACGTCATTTAAAAGTTTAGACATGATAGTACTCCACGAGAAAAAGCCAGTAACTACAATTGCCTTCTTGTAGCACGTTTAGTGGAGGATATGATACAGTCGTCGTACAGATGATCGGTCAAAAGGGTCAACTCGTTGTTTTCATGTCCTTTTAAATATCACTTTGCTACAGGCATAATTAGTCTGAACATTAAATGGTCTGCAGTCACTTTCATGGTTTGAGTTTTGTTGTATTGTGGTTTCTGTCGTGTTAGTGTGTATTACCGTAAGGTGAATTACTCACAATACTTGTAATCTATCATTATGTCATGCTACTTACACAAATGAATTCATCTTTCTGTTTATTGTTAGATTGCTGTTTGCACATACGAACGGTCTAGTATATTTTCTTTTCTTTTTTCCACCACTTGTTATCACCAGAAACCTGCTACTCAAAAGTGGAATTACGGAAATATTTTCTGCTATGGTTTGCCAAACGGAACTGGACAGTGAGTCCCTGCCATCTACTATGAAAATTATCCACGCAAGGGAGCACCATCTGTTATGCTGTTTGGTCGACTTTCAAACGTCTTATGGATACAGATTCTCTCGCTCTACAAATAGTGGACATTTAGCCCGTACGGCTGAGATGGAGGGAAGTATTCTACATCTGCATTCATAAAAAAAGGTACAACACGACTCGAACCGTACAACTGACAGTACAACACCTAAAGTTCATATTATTTGACAGCGAATGTAATGTGCTACAGAAAGACATCCGAGCACTCTGTTACTGCTGTTTACCGAACACCAGTGCGATTACTGCACTTTCATCTGCAACCAGGCGCCGTTCTACCCCTTCGTATGGTCAGGGGTTCTTAGCTAAGAAAAAATTCGTTTCTGGTTCCATGTTTGTAAGAACTATTCTTGTCTCGGGTGAATATTGTCACCTGCAACAGCCTAATCGCATCAGAAAATTTCAAACAACTTTTTTCGGAAGTGAGTAACTGATTAGTGGAGAAAGTGTACAGATTATTTTTGCAAATATCATCCTATGGACTCTACTTCCTTGAACTCTGACTTACGTATGTAAAACAGGGCAATCCCAGGTCGTAACGACGAAACTAAAAAAAGTTTCGAGAATTAATTCTGAACAAGACCACAGCAAAACCAAATGAATTAACTCGTAATGTTACGCGGTCTTCAGTCCAACTGAACAATACCTAGCCATTACCTAATCGGTAACGATGATCATATTCATTAAGTAAACGTGTGTCAATAGAAGGTTCACAAACACGTAGAAAACACAGCTTGCAACAAAATAATATTTAAGAAATGTTAGTAAATATTAGTCATTGTTTTAACTGTTAAGAAAATCAAAAGTAAAAATTTGGAATAATAATTGAATAATCGTTACTGAAGTGGTCGACTGATGGAAAAGTTGCACTACAGAAAAAAATTGCCACAAAGTAAAGTTTACTTACATGAAAAAAGCTCATGACATTTTCAAATGAAGCTCATTGAAATTTTCCATCTTAAATGATACAGAAATTTTTTAATTGAATAATTAGTAATTAACCTTCAGAGATATAGCAACGACACAATATGAATCAAATTAAGCCAGCACAAATTAACACTGTGATAAACAGCATTAAATAAAAATGTACTAAAATTTTATATAGTTTCAGCTGGGCTCTTAATTTACCAAAATTATTACAGTTAATCTTACTTTACTGTTATTTAAGTTAAACTGTAATAATAAACATTGGCTCCGATCGTTAGGGAACAGAATTACCAACGCACCGAGGCATCGTTTCTGGTCGCTCTCGAGTATAATTTTTAGCAATAACCCACAAGTGTCAGTATTCCTACTTTTAATACGGTCTTTCCTTCATAAATCAACGACCCTCGGTTTTTATACCAGGAAAGGTACAGGACCGTTGTCAAGGTGACAGTGAGATAGGTGAACTATGAGATCGGGAAACTGGATTTTTAACTTATCACTATTATCGTTATGTAAAAGTTCACATAAAACCACCTGGTGCGCCTCATCATATTTCTAATTTCAACGAAAATAAACAGTACTGCAGCTCCCCCAAGGTATTGAAATTAAGGCTTAGATGTCTGCAACATTCCTCTTTTTACTAATTCTTTTACGGTACCACTTCAGTTAGTAATGACTCATTGAATCTATCCTCTTGATTGTTCCGTTGGCCTGGTAGCCAATCGAGACACAGCACCAGTGTTCGGTTTCCATGCTGGGGGACTCAGTCTCCACTTTGCATATCCCGAGAAGATCCAATCAGCGACTTCAAATACCTCTTGTCTGAAAAAAGAAGATTTTAGACGAGAAAGGCGTCGTTCTCACTGTAAGCAAGGCCATGTATTGGCGTAAATCATCTACCTAGCAGGGACCTAATTCATGGACTTATGGAGAGATCTGATCTTTTCAGGAGGAAAAATTCCAATTTCTGAAAAAAGCTCTCGAGTTTCCCACACAGTCGTTCCCACGAAATATATGTTTGTGCCACTATCTCAAAGAACCTGGCGACTTCCTGGCATCACGAGGCTTACAGTGTTGCCTCCATTAAACATGTGCACCAGCCGCTCTTCCATATCGTCGCAGTCTCTAACATGAGAATGCATAGAGTTTTATGATATTCCCAACGATTGCACAAACGATCGATTTGGAGCAGACTCCTTTAAATGCCTTCCTCCACCCACTTTCCGCCAAATGGACACCTTCACGGCGGATTGCTGCCTGCACTGGTAAAATGTTTTGCAAACCTGGGTAGAAACAGGAGGGAGCTTCACCTAGAAGTCCCTCTGCATGTACAATCCACAGAGCGCTGTTTCCCACAAACACTCTCACAGCCAGGTCACTGCAGTCAGCATTTATGGCCCACAATCCGTCTCTCTCCCTGTACTCCATCGCTTCCATTATGGCCCATCCAGAAGAAGTTCTCTGCAGGATACAAACACAGTTGTACGAAGATTCTCCCCATAACTTCCTCCTGTAAAAAGTCATTAACCACTTATAGCAACTGTAGTATTGGGGAACACCGAGATCATGACCTAAAATATGAACATTAATCTGACAAGGGGAGGCCGCCAATTGTGAAATTCAGATTCGATTCATACTGCGCATAATAAAAGCTCACGGCCAGATGTGTAATGTGGCAAAGCACCAAGATGCACTTCTCAGCCGTTGTCGAGAAAATCGACAGTTAAAAGAAACAGTTGCGGTGATATACTCTCAACGATTAATTATTTTCCACAACGTTGTGGCGCAGCGGTAAGCGCTCGGGTTCGTAATCCGAAGGTCGCCGGATCGAATCTCGCACCATGCAATTTTTTTTTTTTAGTATTTGTTTTTTGTAATTCAGATGTATATATATATATATATATATATATATATATATATATATATATATATATATATATATATATCTGGCAATCAGTTGCAACAATTATGCATATAATAAGTTGTTGAAAGTCGTTTGTCGTGGAAAAACTGGCGACTTCGAACATCATTATGTTTTCCGCAAACAAAGTTGTATTTCACAAAAGTTATTAATTGTCTTCATAATGTTAACCACGTATAGTTAACGGAAGACGTAGAAACGATATTCCGAAACGAATACGTATAACGTAAGTCAAACGTTCGAATTAGAAATGAGACCCCACGAACACAAATTCGCTGTGGCAGGTATGAAATATAAACTCCGTTACTCGCTCGTTACACTTGAAGGACAGATGTTGAATGGGCCGAAACGAGCCGCCGCATAACAGCGTAGTTGCCTCCTAACTTCGAAAGAAGGTAGATGCGGTCCCTAGCGCAACTTATAACATCGTCGAAAATCAGTGCGGACGGGAGAGTTTTGGTACACCCTGTTAAAAAAACGGAAAAATGGAGGCTGTACAATCGGAGAGCGATCCGCCTTCACCAACATGCATAAGCAATTCATTAATAGTATATATATATATATATATATATATATATATATATATATATATATATTTGAATTACAAAAAACTAACAATAAAAAAATTGCATGGCGCGAGATTCGATCCGGCGACCTTCGGATTACGAACCCTAGCGCTTACCGCTGCGCCACGACGCTGTAGAAAACTATTAATCGTAGAGAGTATTTCAGCGCAACGGTTTCTTTTAACTGTCGATTTTCTCGACAACGGGTGAGAAGTGCATCTTGGTGCTTTGCCACATTAAACCTCTGGCCATGAGCTTTTATTATACGCAGTATGAATCGAATCTGAATTTCACAATTGGCGGCCTCCCCTTGTGAGAGAGAATGGTGTTAAAGTGAGAGAGTGGCATACCACCTCTATCTATCTATCTATCGCTTGAGACTTGTTACGCAGGTTTAGCCACCACCCCGTACCCTCCGGGACGGCATTAGTGTACCCCAACTGTCTGCGTCGAGTGTAATCCAGGGATTAGTGCGAAAGTGTTCAGATGTCTGCGAGCTGTGTAACTGAGGTGAAACATGGGGACCAGCCCAGTATTAACCTATCGGGATCTGAAAAACCGCCTAAAACCACATCCAGGCTGGCCGGCACATCTGCCCTCGTCGTTAGTCCGCAGGGTGGATTCAATCCGGGGCCGGCGCGCCTACCCGAGCCCAAGAAGCAGCGCGTTAGCGCTCTCTGCTACCCTGGCGGGTAGTGACATACCACCTCTCAGCAGCAGTAAATTAAATGTCACGCTGTACCGCATACTGCCGGTGAGTAACAATCAAAGCTGAGACAGGCCACGGAGCGAGGTGGTGCAGTGGTTAGACACTGGACTCGCATTCGGGAGGACGACGGTTCAATCCCGCGTCCGGCCATCCTGATTTAGGTTTTCCGTGATTTCCCTAAATCACTCCAGGCAAATGCCGGGATGGTTCCTTTCAAAGGGCACGGCCGACTTCCTTCCCCGTCCTTCCCTAATCCGATGAGACCGATGACCTCGCTGTCTGGTGGTGGTGGTGGTGGTGGTGGTTAGTGTTTAACGTCCCGTCGACAACGAGGTCATTAGAGACGGAGCGCAAGCTCGGGTTAGGGAAGGATTGGGAAGGAAATCGGCCGTGCCCTTTCAAAGGAACCATCCCGGCATTTACCTGAAACGATTTAGGGAAATCACGGAAAACCTAAATCAGGATGGCTGGAGACGGGAGTGAACCGTCGTCCTCCCGAATGCGAGTCCAGTGTGCTAACCACTGCGCCACCTCGCTCGGTCGCTGTCTGGTCTCCTTCCCCAAACCAACCACAATTTTTTTTGTTTTGAGACAGGCCGAGCCGTGAGCAGTGTGGTCTGCGTGCAGTTTGGTACGGCGTGGCTGGCCCTCGAGTAAATTATACCACTGGAGACTGCTCAGACTTACTACCATCCCATGCAAAAATTTAACCGTCTCACTTCGTTTAACGAAATGAAATGAAGACCACATTTGGTGACACTGTCGGTGCCGGGCCGCTTGAATTTGCATGCGCAACTGTGTGAATGGCCACCTTCAATGATAATTAACTGGGAACGACGCAAAGTATCGATTTTTTCCTTAACAGTTGTTTTCAGCACAGCTTATCCTGTAACTCTCTCAGAAGCTTTTCAGACTGTATCTAATTACCCTGTGTATGTTACGAAATAACCTTGGTAATAAATTCAGAGAAATGAGAGATTCTCAAGTAGTTTACCAAAAATCGTGCTTCTCGTGAGTCACTGAGTCACTGAGGAAGTAAGAGTAACAATGGTGCACAGTGAATCGGCAGCCTTACCCCGTCAGGTAGCTTGCTGAATACGAATGTAGACGCAGCCCGAAAGCGTTGTTCCCCGCGCAGGGAAAAAATTCACAAGTAAACGGAGAGCTCATTTGTGTTGTTAATAAATATTCAGAATGGCTTCCACCGAGCGTGGCGGAGAGAATAAATTCTCGCTCGCGACTTCTATGATGGCCCATGTATCACGCTAAACGTCCGTGGCTGAGTTTTTAACTTTGGCGACGAAAACGCCTCTTGGCGACGAACACACTGCGACTCTGCGCGAACAGCTTTTCATCGGAGGGGAAAGGAAAGAAAAAAAGAAAGAAAGAGGAGAGGAGTGTGAATGTAAAGAGCGAGACAGCGGGACGCCGAGCTGGCGGCTCTGGCTGCACGCCAGGAAGACGCCGGCCTTCCTGCGGTGGCGAGGTGGCGGGCGACGCGGCGGGTCATCCGTCTCAATTACAAGCGGCGGGCGGCGTGCGGAGCCCGCATGCGGCGCACGTCGGCCGGCGCACACAGCGCGCGGGCCATTGCTCACGGCGCCGCCCCGCGACCCAAGTCTTTTCTTTTTAATTGCGCTCTCAGACTGATTCACTGTACAGCCGTCTCCTTGCCCCACTGTGGCGCTATGCAACAAAGAGCAGTCGAGATTCCATGACGTACCGCTATCCGGCTAAAGTCTGATTAATAAACTGCTCGCCACTGAGACTGTACTATATGGAACCCCAAAAAATAAAGAAAACTTACCTTATCGTGCAGGTATAGTGCAGTAGCAAGACCACGTGATTCAATTCGTTGAGGATCTGTAGGTGTTGTTGTTGTTGTAGTCTTCAGTCCTGAGACTGGTTTGATGCAGCTCTCCATGCTGCTCTATCCTGTGCAAGCTCCTTCATCTCCCAGTACCTACTGCAACCTACATCCTTCTGGATCTGCAAAGTCCACGCTGCCCTCCAATACTAAATTGGTGATCCCTTGATGCCTCAGAACATGTCCTACCAACCGATCCCTTCTTTTCGTCAAGTTGTGCCACATATTTCTCTTCTCTCCAATTCTGTTCAATACCTCCTCATTAGTTATGTGATCTACCCATCTAATCTTCAGCATTCTTCTGTAGCACCACCTTTCGAAAGCTTCTATTCTCTTCTTGTCCAAACTATTTATCGTCCACGTTTCACTTCCATACATGGCTACACTCCATACAAATACTTTAAGAAACGACTTCCTGACACTTAAATCTATACTCGATGTTAACAAATTTCTCTTCTTCAGAAACGGTTTCCTTGCCATTGCCAGTCTACATTTTATATCCTCTCTACTTCGACCATCACCAGTTATTTTGCTCCCCAAATAGCAAAACTCCTTTACTACCTTAAGTGTCTCATTTCCTAATCTAATTCCCTCAGCATCACCCGACTTAATTAGACTAAATTTCATTATCCTTGTTTTGCTTTTGTTGATGTTCATCTTATATCCTCCTTTCAAGACACTGTCCATTCCATTCAACTGCTCTTCCAAGTCCTTTGCTGTCTCTGACAATGTCATCGGCGAACCTCAAAATTTTTATTTCTTCTCCATGGATTTTAATACCTATTCCGAATTTTTCTTTTGTTTCCTTTACTGCTTGCTCAATATACAGATTGAATAACATCGGAGAGAGGCTACAACCCTGTCTCACTCCCTTCCCAACCACTGCTTCCCTTTTCATGTCCCTCGACTCTTATAACTGCCATCTGATTTCTGTACAAATTGTAAATAGCCTTTCGCTCCCTGTATTTTACCCCTACCATCTTCAGAAGTTGAAATAGAGTATTCCAGTCAACATTGTCAAAAGCTTTCTCCAAGTCTATAAATGCCAGAAACGTAGGTTTGCCTTTTCTTAATCTAGCTTCTAAGATAAGTCGTAGGGTCAGTATTGCCTCACGTGTTCCAATATTTCTACGGAATCCAAACTGATCTTCCCCGAGGTCTGCTTCTGCCAGTATTTCCATTCGTCTGTAAAGAATTCGCGTTAGAGTTTTACAGATGTGACATTAAACTGATAGTTGGGTAATTTTCACATCTGTCAAAACTTGCTTTCATTGGGATTGGAATTATTATATTCTCCTTGAAGTCTGAGGGTATTTCGCCTGTCTCACTAGATGGTAGAGTTTTGTCTGGACTGGCTCTCCCAAGGCTGTCAGTAGTTCTAATGGAATGTTGTCTACTGTAGGTGTAGAAAGTGAAAAATTTATAACATACTGCTTCCATTTCTAACTGCAACAATGGCTCAAAACCAAGTCTCCTTTAGTTTTTGAAAGTCATTCCTCATTCACAAGTGTGCAGTCTTTCAACATACCATAGACATTTTCACATGACATCATGTAAGTTAAAGGTGGAGGGGGGGGGGGGGGGGAGAGGAGGGGAGGGCGGAAAAAGGAAAGAATTGGAAAGGGAAGAAAATAATCATTTCAGCTGCATTTGGTCTTTGAGGCGGAATCAGGGGCGAAGAGTGAAAATGTGTGTCGCACCTGGGCTCTAGCCCGGAATATTCTGCTTACTGGGCAGTTGGGTTAACCACTGTGCCATCCAGACAGCGTTTTGTCGTAAGTGTGCGCAGTATCTTGATACGCTTACCGGCCGACTCACATTCTCAACTAGCGCCACCTATTCGCAGTCCCATGCATGTCCTCCACGAACAAAATATGTATCCGCACTGATGGTTGTCAGTTCACTGCCCACTGAGCGAGTGAATTATACAGGGTGAAAAGTATTTAAACCGACAAACTCTGGGAGGTAGTAGGGGACATAAAACAAATATTTTTCCCTCATCTCATTTTTTCCTATCAGGATTATTTAAACCGGTGGAGGCCGTATCACGCTCTTCGGTTGTTAGAGGCCGTATTACGATCTTCAGTTGTTAGAGGGCGTATTACGCTCTTCAGTTGAAGGCAACTGCTGTCCAGCAGTGTAGTAGTGCATTGTGTCTGTTTACTAATGGATCGATACACCTGGAGTGAGTACACTGGTATGGTTGATGCGTACTACGTAGCTCACCACAACGGACGAGCTGCACAGCGAGTTTATCAACAACAATATCCTAATCGCCGTATCCTGCATCATACGACATTTGCTGCTGCGTACCAACGTCTGCGTGAGACCGGGTCATTTAGCAGATTACGTTGACAGCGACGCCGTCAGACGGTAAGAACACTGCAATTTGAGGAAGCTGTCTTTCAGCATGTGGAGCGGGATCCTTCAATCAGCACTCGTGCAATTGCACGTAACATGGGGACGAATCTGACGAATGTAAGAACAGTCCTTCGAGAGCAGTTCTTACGTCCATATCACTTACAGCGTGTCCACAACATAGAACCAGTTGATTATCCACCCAGAGCACAGTTTTCGCAGTGGTACCTGGAACAGTGTGAAATGCATCCTACATTTCTATCCTGTGTGTTGTTTACCGATGAAGCAACGTTCGGGAGTGATGGAGTCTTCAACATGCACAATTCGCATTTTTGGAGTGAAGATAACCCACATGCCACAGTTACCAGCGCTCATCAAGTGCGGTTCTTCGTTAATGTGTGACATGGTGTTGTTGGGGACTGTTTAATTTGGCCGTATCTGCTACCAAGGCCATTAAATGGCAGGCACTATAACAATTTTCTCGCCAGAGCATTGCCAGAATTGCTGGAAGACGTCCCGCTCCCTACAAGACAACGCGTGTGGTTCCAACACGACGGGGCGCCGGCACATTTCAGTCGTCGTGTGCGTCGATTCCTGGACCGACGGTTCCCAGAAACGTGGATTGACAGAGGTGGTACTATACCATGGCCTGCTCGATCCCCAGATATGTCCCCCATGGATTTTATTGTGTGGGGAGAGATGCGCAACCTTGTTTACGCAACTCCTGTAGCATCAGAAGAGGATCTGGTTGCCCGGATAGTAGCAGCAGGAAGAACGATTTAGGATACTCCTGGGGTTTTTGCCCGTGTCAGACAGAACATGATCCGACGGTGCAACCTTTGTCTACGTGTCAATGGAGGCATTTTTTTAAAAATCTACTGTAATTGAAATTGTGTTGTGATAATGTGTTGCCTTTTGGTCATAAAAAAATGGAAAAGTGTTTGTTGGTTTAATTAGTTTGCCGCCAAAGAAATCTTCCTCTACTGGTTTAAATACTCCTCATAGGAAAAAATGACATTAGGGAAAAATATTTGTTTTGATGTCCCCTACAACCTCCCAGAGTTTGTCGGTTTAAATACTTTTCACCGTGTATGAGTGCTTTAGAAGGGACACTACGAATCCATACAATATTTACATCATGTAGGACACAAAATAGACTTGTTATCGGCGCACCATTCACATTTTGTTGTGATAATAATTTCTTTCCTTGCTAGAGCGACAGCATCATGATTACCAGCACTTTGACTGTCGCCACGCTGGATTAGCCGAGCGGTCTGAGGCGCTGCAGTCGTGGACTGTGCGGCTGTTCCTGGCGGAGGTTCGAGTCCTCCTTCGGGAATGGGTGTGTGTGCTTGTCCTTAGGATAATTAAGGTTAAGTAGTGTGTAAGCTTAGGGACTGATGACCTTAGCAGTTAAGTCCAATAAGATTTCACACACATTTGGACATCTGAACTTTGGCTGTCACCATCACCATCACCATCACCATACCATCACCATCATCATAATTTTCTTGTTATAACCTGAAGAAACTATAATCGTACGTTGTAACTGTGGGTTCTTTGACTGTGTTGTGAGATGGACGAGTGGAGAAAAAAACATGAAATATTAGTTCACTTTATTACAACTTCCCTTAACTTTATACAACTCATTGCCACACTGCCATTCGGTGCGATGACGCTGCAGAACGGTGAGAGCGCGTCGCCTCGTCATCGTCTCCCATTCGATGTTACATTTTGCACCGAGGTATCGTCCTCTTCTGTGGTACCGATCCGAGGTACAGGTTTTGTTCAAGCACCACCAGTTTCCTACGATCCAATAGCTCTTCTCTTTCTCCTTTTCCTGCTCCTCCTCCTTATGCTTTTTCTTATTATTATTATTACTACTATAGTTTAGCCAACGAAGGAGTCTGTGATTTCAAAATTAAATATCTCCAAGACTAAGTTCAATAGACAAGTGCAACGAAAGATATGTTTCTTGTGAAAGCTGTACGATTTTTATACGGAAGTCATACAGAAGTTTCGAAATAGTTCGAAAAGCCGCTAACAGATGGCGCTGCATACTATGCAGCTCATATACTATCAGCAGGCATAATCAACCTCGTGGTCTTTGCAACCAAATTAGAATTTTTTTCGAAATGTCCACCTCTTGCAATAAACAGGTGGCGCAAACTAACAGTGAAATTCGCCATAAAGTCCTGTAATGTCTCAACGAATCGGATTCCGATGCCACGCAGATCGCCGATTCAAGCTCGTCCAGTGTGATGGGTAGACAGAGTCTTTCAATGTGTCCCACAAAAAATTCATACAATGATTCACATCGAGCTATTATCGAGGTCAGTCAATCTCTGCTTCACTATAATTGGAATATTCAGTGCAGTCACTCTATTCCTGAAGTATTTAGCAATAGAGCGAAACACCTGTTCGGTGTCATGTGGTCTGGCCAGATCTTACATGAGCCAGTAGATGCTTGGTCCATCCTATATCACTAGTCGTTGCACTCGACTGTCGATCGTAGCCACGCTGGATTAGCCGAGCGGTCTGACGCGCTGCAGTCATGGACCGTGCGGCTGGTCCCGGCGGAGGTTCGAGTCCTCCCTCGGGCATGGGTGTGTGTGTGTTTGTCCTTAGGATAATTTAGGTTAAGTAGTGTGTAAGCTTAGGGACTGATGACCTTAACAGTTAAGTCCCATAAGATTTCACACAAATTTGAACATTTTTTTTGTCGATCGTAGTTTTCGAGATATTTACCTTTCAAATCAGGGATTTTTTCCTCGACGCTCTGTACTATTATTATTATTATTATTATTATTATTACCTTCTATCATCACTTATGTATTTAAATATAATAACAATAAAATAATAATAATAATAATAATAATATATTCCAAGGTTGCGTGTAAGGGAAATAATTGAATTTCTCGCGTTCTATCATGGGAATAAAACGTATTGTTTTGTTCCTCAAGGAAAATTAATCTTATTCGGTCACAGAAAGTTAAAATATTACATATTAATACATTAGCAAACCCGAAACATATTCAAATATGGCTTTATAGTTTGCGCTCCGACTACTCTTTCTACAAAAACATGTGAGCGTTTGAAACTCGTAACCTCCTCTGAATTTCATATACCAATACAAATATTGATTGGCCACTGCGTTCAACCGAAACTCTTCACAATATAGGAAACGTCCTAGAAACACACACCTGGTTATATTTATTATTTGAGGGTCACCTAATCGTACGGATTATTGATAATTTTTACTTATGGACCGTCTACAGCAACACAATAAAACACAATTAGTGCCATAGTCGTTTTGCTTTTATTTTCCGCAAGGCATCATCAGTGGCCTGGAATATGTACATCTGTTTGCTACTTAATTTGTATTTTGGTCACTGTACCTGTAGGTTATAAACAGTTCTGGTGATTGGTATTCCCTATTAAGAAGTAATGTTTTGAACTGTACTTACAGGTTGCGTGGAAGACTTACTACATACTACGCTCCTGTTGCATTTTTGGTGTTGTTCTTCTTATTATAAATGCCAATTTGCGGTTTTTTTCTCCCATTTCACAGCACTATGAACTGAATACTTGTTCTGATGTGAGGTTTTAGCTTCTGTTGCCGACAGTCAGAAGTTTTTGCCAAAGATCGAATGTTATTGCCAAACTTCCGAGTGTAATTATTGAAGTATCTGTGATATATTGGTGTATGCATTTGTGTGTGTGTGTGTGTGTGTGTGTGTGTGTGTGTGTGTGTGTGTGTGTGCGTGCGTGTCTGTGTGCGTTTGTGTATGTTTTGGAGAGTAATATATATATATATATATATATATATATATATATATATATATATATTTGTGGGCAGTGATTGTGTGTGTGTGTGTGTGTGTGTGTGTGTGTGTGTGTGTGTGGGTGTTTGTGTGTGGGTGTTTGTGTTTGTGTGTGTGTGTTCAGAAGGCGAAGGGGGAAGAGGTTTTTTCTTCTGATTGTGTGGGAGGAACGATTGTTTTCTTTCTATTTTCTTTTATCTTATCATTTCTATTATTAAGTGTAGTAGGGAGCCTATGCTAATGTGTGTTTGTTCATTTATCACATGTTTCTTTTCAGCGATGGCTTTCTGATTGTGGAGGTTTTCTTGCGTTTGTATACGATGTTTGTCATTGCTGCTTATTCTCATTACTTTCATTTCTTGTTAGATGTTTGTAGGATGATGGTTATGGTGTTTTAAATGTTCTGCAAATGTTGACTCGCTTGTTTCATACTTCCAACACCTGATATGTTCTTTGTATCGTGTTTTAAAATTCCTGCATGTCATGCCTATGTATACTGCATTACAACTTTGACATTTGCCGAGACTTATATGCTATTTGGAAGCCCTATCTCTTTCGCATGTTTGCAACTACGTGTCTTAGTTTCTGTGTGTAGGTCATGGTGTACCATCTGGTTCTTTTCCGTGGGTTGTGGTCATTGTGTGTGTTTGTTGAGTCTGTTTGTAAGTTTTCAGCTTGTGAGTTTTCTTGTATTCTGGAAATGTTGTGTTTGTTTTATATTAGTGTTCTTATTTTTTGATTGAGCCTGTGTACTACATGTGTGTCATACCCATTGTTACTAGCTATTTGTATGATTGTAGTCATTTCTTTTTCATAGTTTCTCTTGTTGAGTGGGATTCTGTTTAATCTATGAAACATGTCTTAGTGCTGCAAGTTCCTGGCTGTGGGGATGATTAGATGTGGAATGTATTATTGTGTCTGAGGCTGTTGGTTTTCTAAAGATGTTAAATGTATGTTTGCCATTTCCTTTTTTTATTTTAATGTCAAGAAAATTTATTTGTTTTTTTTTTCTTTTTCAAGTGTAAATTTTATGTTCTGATGAGCTTTGTTGATTTCTGGATAGAATGTATCTATTTTTTCACTTGGCTCATGTACCAGACAAATAATGTCATCCACATATCTGTACCAATATATGATGTTGAAACTTTCATTATTGGTTATCTTTTCAAATATCTTGTTTTCTAGATGACTGATGAAAATGTTTTCTAATGTTCCTGATATTGGGGATCCCATGGACAGTCCATCACTTTGTAGATAATATTCTTTCTCAATCTGAAAGTAGTTTTGTTCAGCTTTGAGTCGGAGCATGTTTGTTATTTCCCTTTATTGTGTCTGTGGTGAGGTTGCTGTGGATGAGAGATTTTGTTCTATGATTTTTATTGTTTGTGTGATAGGGATGGAGGTATACATATTTTCTATGTCGAATGAAATGAGTGATGCTGTGTGTGGTACCTGTATGTTCTGTTTGTTTTCTATTAGGTTTCCTGTGTTTATCACTGTTATGTTGTTTTCTACTTTATAGTGTTTTGTAACTAACCTTTGGAGTGTTTGGCAATGTGGTATGTTTGGGCTATCGTGAAGTTGATAACAGCTCTGACTGGTACTCCGTCTTTATGTACTTTTGGTTCACTGCGGAGTGTTGGTTCTTGTGGGTTGTCCTGTGTTATGTAGTATTTCTGTTGGTCTGTGAGTGTGTGTTCAATGTTTTTGAGCGTTTCTTTTTCACGTTTGACTGGAATCGTGCAGTTAGATCTGACTTCAGTTTTTGTATCGCATTGGTGTTTTTATGTATTCCTTGGTTTTTGGGATGTATTGCTCTTTATCCATGAGTACTGTTACATTTCCCTTGTCTGCTCTTGTTATTGTTATGTAACTGTTTGTTAACTTTTGTTTTAACCTTTTCATAGTGGCTGCTTCTGTTTGGTTGTTCTTAATGTGTGTCTGATGTGTTTGTTTTATTATGCCTTTAATTCTTCTTCAACTAGTTCCTTTGTCAGTCCTATGTTTATTTCACAATCATTTTGTTGTTCTTCACATGTAAGGATGTGTTCCGTTCCTACTATGATATTTTCTATGTACTGATTGTTCAATCTGCTATTGGTGCAGTGTTTCAACCCTTTTTCCAAGAGCATTTTTTTCTTTGTCGTGTAGTTCTGTCTCTGTTAGGGTAACAAAATGTGAATGGAATGTGTGTTGGTGTTCGTGTGGTTTCACGCTTAAAATGTAAATGTATTTTTGCGTCTTTTTTACTGTTAGTTTCATTATCTTCTGTTTATTCTTGTTTTGTAAATGTTTCACTGCTGTTTATGTGTTGTGTTAAGTTTTTTCTTCTAGTGCCATGAAAAATGAGGCTTGCATATGTTTTTTGCCAATTCTAGATGAGTCTCATAGAGCATCATGTTTAAGTACAGTTTTTTCGATTATAACATCTTAATTTCATCTAGTAACCAATATCGTTCTCAAACTGATTTCGACTTTTGTGCCACTGTAGAACTGTTTTTAACCTTTACATTAATGTAGCTTGGATTTAAATCGTTCTTTTTGCATGTTTGTTGAATTTTATGTGCTGTATCGCCTTATGGAGTCTCAGATGTAATTTCTTGAACCTATTGTACATGTTGACAGGGAATGCCTGACATAGCTGCATTGACATCGTCAACTTTTGTAGTCCTGTCTTCCTCAGTTTGAGAAATAATATTATCTACACAGTGATGGACTGCCCATGGGAACCCAATATCAGGAACATTAGAAAACATTTTCATCAGTCATCTAGAAAACAAGATATTTGAAAAGATAACCACTAATGAAAGTTTCAACATCATACATTGGTACAAATATGTGGATGACATTATTTGTCTGGTACATGAGCCAAGTGAAAAAAATAGATACATTCTATCCAGAAATCAACAAAGCTCATCAGAACATAGAATTTACACTTGACAAAGAAAAAGAAAAACAAATAAATTTTCTTGACATTAAAATAAAAAAAGGAAATGGCAAACATACATTTAACATCTTTAGAAAACCAACAGCCACAGACACAATAATACATTCCACATCTAACCATCCCCACAGCCAGAAACTTGCAGCACTAAGACATGTTTCATAGATTAAACAGAATCCTACTCAACAAGAGAAACTATGAAAAAGAAATGACTACAATCATACAAATAGCTAGTAACAATGGGTATGACACGCATGTAGTACACAGGCTCAATCAAAAAATAAGAACACTAATACAAAACAAACACAACATTTCCAGAATACAAGAGAACTCACAAGCTGAAAACTTGCAAACACACTCAACAAACACACACAATGGCCACAACCCATGGAAAAGAACCAGATGGTACACCATGACCTACGCACAGAAACTAAGACACATAGTTGCAAACATCCGAAAGAGATAGGGCTTCCAAATAGCATATAAGTCTGGTCAAATGTCAAAATTGTAATGCAGTACACATAGGCATGACATGCAGGAATTTTAAAACACGATACAAAGAACATATCAGGTGTTGGAAGTATGAAACAAACGAGTCAACATTTGCAGAACATTTGAAACACCATAACCACCATCCTAAAAAAATTGAACAAGAAATGAAAATAATGAGAATAAGCAGCAATGACAAACATCTTATACAAATGCAAGAAAACTTCCACATTTAGAAAGCCATCGCTGGAAAGAATCATGTGATAAATGAACAAACACACATTAGCATAGGCTCCCAACTACACTTAATAAAATAAATGATAAGTAATAGAAAAAAGAAAGAAACCAATCGTTTCTCTCACACAAGCAGAAAAAAACCACTTCCCCCAACCATCAGAACTGTTTATAACCTATGTATAGGTACACTGACCAAAATGTAAATCAAATACCAAACATATGTAGGTATTCCAGGCCACTGATGATGCCATGCAGAAAATAAAGGCGAACCGGTATGGCACTAAAATTGTGTTTTATTCGGTTGCTTTCAGACGGTGCATAAGTGAAAATTATCAGTGTACCGTAATATTACCCGCAGCTGAGGAATACAGGACTACAAAATTTGAAGTGTTAATCATACGGATTTTGTAGTACATTAGGGATCTCAAAGTATAAGTTAGATTGAGAATCCAGAACTTATATTTAATCCAAACAACAACTAACAATGAATAACGCAGAGCCATGATTCTGAAAACTGTTGCAAACTAAAATAAAATGAGTATAAACTCTGTGGGACCCACGTTTAATTGGAAGACTATAGGAAGCAAAAATAATAACACATCCACTTCTGAGCAGCTTGCACAAGCCAGATAAATGAGATGCAAGAAATCGGAATGCATGATGCACACCCAAAACAGTCTAATAAGAGTTGCTCAGATGGTGGACTGTGCTACTGCCTTAGCGAAACCTATATTCTTCAAGTATAGTGTGAGGGCGCCAGTCAGCACCAGAGAAAAGCCAGGAAGCAAACTGTCTTAAAAAACAGGTTCTCTCCAGAAGTCTCAGAATTTGCAAGCTGCACTTGGAGGGGTGAATGAATGCTGCTGCCTATATGACGAACGGGTATGTTCCCTTTTATGGATAAAAGCATGGGAAAGCAGCAGGGACCTCACATTCAAACATTGCAAAGAGCATCTTTACGATTGACGAGGTTGGTACTTGTTTGGAACGGTCGCTCTTCATTGATCGGTGCCATGTGCACCGCGTCTGCTGGCGGGGGTTCCTACTTTGTATTGAGCAGTCCGCAGTTTTGGAGGGAAGCGACGAACGTTCTCGCTTCAAGAAAGTGCTGGAAGCCCGTCTCCTCTTTGATGAATGAGCAGAAACCCAAACTGCGTTCTTAGGCACCCTCAGGGGAAATCTGTGACGACCTACGGCATTCACGCCTGTAGCAGGCTGATTGGTGCCAGGAACTGCCCAAAATAAGCATTTCGGGAAACATAACTATTTCTGCTAAAACTGGCTGTCATCTGACATTCGATCCTTTCCTGCTATTGGAACTCAATGAGAAATCTGCTGTTAAACTCCTGGGACTCTCTAGGCCTCCGGACACAATTCCTTTCTGGTGAGAAATCGAATGGTACTACTCCCATCAATACGTACGAAGCGCTTAAAATTACTCATCATGTAATTGTGACAGGGCTGAAATAAAATCTCGAAACGATGTATGACAGCCATGTCACAGAGTATAGGTACGTGTTGGATGGCACCATTTGCTTCCATTATCTGTAGTCATGGTGTCGACTGTTATTTTCACATGTTCCCAAGGCTCTCCGTATATTTGACGTCTATTTCGATTATCCGGGTTCGATTTGAATCTATAATAAATAATCATAATAGGGTATCCTGAGTGATGTACTTTATATATCGCAGCATGTGAAAGCATCCTGACTGGAGCGTAGTTCATTGCTCTTTGGTATCTGAGTCATTCTGGTCATATTGGTTCCGTTATATCTACGTTTGCAGGGGTTGTACTGTAGCTTAATGGCAATTTCTGACGGAGGGAATTCCGCATATCGCCTGTATGTCCACAAGGAAATCTGTGGATTTATGTGTCGATATTCGTGTATATACATATATAATTTTTTTTCGTGACATCTGCCTGAGTACATCCACATCTACATCTATCACATGACTACTCTGCGATTCCCAATTAAGTACCTGGCAGAGGGTTCATCGAACCATCTTTAAGCTACTTCTCTACTGTTCCACTCTCGAACAGCGCGCGGGGGAAATAACCACTCATATCTTTCCGTGTGAGCTGTGACTTCTCTTATTTTACTATGAAGATCATTTCACCCGGTGGAGATGAGCGCCAACAAAATATTTTCACTTTCTGGGGAGAAGGTTAGTGGTTGACAGTTCATGAAAAGGTCCTGCCGCAGCGAAAAACGCTTTTGTTTAAATGACTGCCATCCGAATTTGTGTATCATTCCGAAGCACTCCCTCCCCTCTTTCGCAATAATAAAAGTGGAGCTGCCCTTCTTTGAACTTTTTCGACGTCCTCCGTCAATCCTATCTGATGCGGATCCCACAGGGCACAGCAATATTCCAGATGAGGATGGAAAAGCGTAGTGTCAAAATTCTCTTTAGTATAACTGTTACATTTTCCAAGCGTTCTGCCAATTAATCATAGTTTTTTTGGTTGTTCCAATTTAAATTATGCGTAATTGGTAATGTGTAATTATTTAGTTGAGCTTACCGCCTTTAAATTTGTGTGACTTATCGTGTAACTGTAATTTAGTGGAGTTTCTTTTCGATGCTCATGCGGATGACTTCACACTTTTCATGATGTAGAGTCAATTGAAACTTCTCCCATCACATTGATATCGTGTCTTTGCCATTTTGCAATTCGTTTTGATCATCTGTTAACTTTACCTGACAGTAAATGACAACTTTATCTGCAACCAAACTAAGATGACCCCTCAGATTGTCTCGTAAATCGTTTATGTAGATCAGGAGCAGGGGCCTGTAACAGTTCCTTGGGGAGCGCCAGATATTACTTCTGTTTTACTTGATGACTTTCCGTCATTTATTACGAACTACGGCCTTTCTGACAGGAAATCACGAATCCTGCCACGCAATTACGACTACTATCCGTAGTCACGCGTAGAAGTCGCTTGTGAGGTAGGGTATCAAGAGAAATCTGGAAATCTAAAAATATGGAATAAGTTTGACACCCCCTGTCGATAGCACTCATTACGTCGTGAGTGTTAAGAGCTAGTTGTGTGTCACGAGATCGATATTTTCTGAATCTGTATTGGCTATTTCTCAATAAATCGTTCATAATGTCCCAGCACAGTATAATTTCCGTAAATGCTACTGAAAATTGACGTTAGTGATGTGGGTCTGTAACTTAGCGCATTACTGTTATTTTTTCTTTCCTGGGTACTGGTGTGACTTGTGCAGTTTTCCAGTTTTGGGTGCAGATCTTTCAAAGAGCGAACGGTTGTATATAATTGCTAAGTATGGTGCTATTGTATCACCATACTCTGAAAGAACCTTACTGGTAGAGAGTCTGGCCCAGAATCTTGCCTTTCTTAAGTTTGCTTCGCTATGCAGCGAATATATACTTCTAAGTTACTCATGTTGTCAGTTGTTCTTGATTAGAATTGTGAAATATTTACTTCGTCTTCTTTTGTTAAGTCATTTCGGAAAACCGTGTTTAGTAACTCTACTTTGTTGGTACTGTCATCAATAACATACCATCGTTATCGCCCTGTGAAGGTATAGATTTTTTTTTTTTTTTTTTTTTTTTGCCACTGGTACTTTACGTACAACCGGAATAATTTTGGGTTTTCTACCAGATTCCGAGACACAGTTTCGTAGTGGAAACTGTTAATAACATCTCACATTAAAGTTCGCGCTAAATTTTCAGCTTCTGTGTTTCGCAGAGCTGAGAAGAAAACAGCTTGAATAGCCGATATGGGGGAGTATGTTTTATTGCCAAAATATTTTATCCAAGAGGATTCCGTAATCATTAAGCTGTATAGTAGAGCTGCATGTCTATGGGGTTCAAAATGCTTGTGAAATCTTTTGGGACTTAACTGCTAACGTCATCAGTCCCTAGGCTTACACACTACTTAACCTAAAGTATCCTAAGGACAAACACACACACCCATGCCGAGGGAGGACTCGAACCTCCACCGGGACCAGCCGCACAGCCCTTGACTGCAGCGCCTTAGACCGCTCGGCTTGTCTTTGGGGAACTAGTGGTTTTAGTACCCCCTACTTTTTGCTGTTAGCAGTACGAACATAGTAAGCCCATTTTCGCTGATATTATAAGGCTATACCACTCAATCATCGAGACTGTTGCCTCTGCAACTACTGGAAAGGCTGCTGCTCCTCTGCAGGAACCACGGGTTTATCTACCCTCTCCAAAGATATCTCCCCGTTGTGGTTACACCTACGGTACGGTGCCCGTATCATTTAGGCACACGAGCCACTGCACTTCAGCAATGTTCTTGGATCCTGGAGGGATAGAGAAATACAAGACGTGTAATTTAGTACACAGATCTTACATCTATTGCAGCAGCAAAGTCTCTAACCTGGCTGGATATCGAGTCGACCTGATCTTGAATAACACACTCGGGTACGTCATTTTACACAGCTTCAGGTCTGTGCCAGCTTTTGATAATTGTAGCAGCTTCCGAGTGTTGCGTAGTCAGACTCCCAATAACCCACGACCAGATATTGTCAGTGGGTGAGAGGTATGGAGAACGTGCTGTCCAGGGCAGCAATCGAACAGCTGCTGTATCGTCGTACGACAGCGAGGACAACATGCGCTCTAATGTTTTCTCGTTCCATCGATGAGGACAAACTGATTGAAAATGGTTCAAATGGCTCTGACCACAATGGGACTTAACATCTGAGGTCTTCTGTCCCCTAGAACTGAAAACTACTTAAACCTAACTAACCTAAGGACATCACACACATCCACACATCCATATCCGAGGCAGGATTCGAACCTGTGACCGTAGCAGTCGCGCGGTTCCAGACTGAAGCGCCTAGAACCGCTCGGCCACAACGGCCGGCTAAACTGAGTGAAATGCAGTGACCTGAAATGATATGAGTGAAGTGCTCCTAGTAGATTACGAACTCCAGTGCATGGCTATGTCACGATCATCGGCAATGGCGTCGCTGGATGCAGTATGGAGAGGCGTGGAGTCAGCACAGTCAGTTTTCGTGAACTGCAGCCGCTGCTAGTCGGTCAAGCAGCTCTTCAGTTGACAGACTTTGAGTTCATCCCGTTGCGATCCTCAACCAAAGAAAAATTTCTGGCGCTGCCGGTAATCGAACTCAGCTTCGAAGGAGAATAAAAATATATAACATACGATGTAACAACTGTCAGCTAGCATTACTCGATAGATATCAGTATTTATTGCTTCGTTTATCGAACAAGTGTCAATATCACTTCCGAAAAATTGTTTCCCATTACAATTTTAACGTCTCATTAATTTTCACTTGCATTGCTTAACAAGCACTACCACAGCGTGATTGACATTGGGTTAAAATACGGACGCCATTTACATGAACTTGACATGATTTCATTAATGATCCCATCTTCTTGATTGTCACCTACCGATCTATTACAGGAAAATCGTGCTATGAGCGCGTGATGAAAAGTAATTCCTCCAATTTTTTTATGTGAAAACTCTTAAAGCTTTTTAAATAAAACAAAGTTTACTACGATTCTACATATTCAATCATCAGGTCTACGCGTTCATTTCGCAACACACATTTTTCCCAACGACAGACCATTTCGTTGATACTGTCACTGTAGAATTTTTGACTTTGTTGGCGGAGCAGCAAGCTCACATCTGCTTGCACCTCTTCATCACTATCAAAATGAAGTCCTCAATAATGTTCTTTAAATTCTGGAAACAGTTGAGAATCGGATGGGGCCAAGTCGGGACTGTATGGCGGATGATCGATGACAGTGAACCCCGAGGCGTCGGGTTGCAGCGCTCGAGTGCCGTCTGGCGTTGTCGTGCTGAAGTTGAGGGTCCTTCAAGTCAGGACGAATTCTTCAAAGATGAAACTCGATTGCAGCACCATGTCTCTCACGTACCGGCACAGTTACGTTAAACACCGGCATTATACACGCTACAGCTTGGAGCCTATAGCGGCAGAGTGTTGCAACTTGCCTCAGCGAAGCAGAAACGTTGACAGCGTTATATGCTTGACATTTTATACCTCAATCGATATTGAGGACAGAACAAAATATTCAGAGGCATTACTTTTCAGCACGCCCTTATCGGCCGCGGTGGCCGAGCGGTTCCAGGCTCTTCAGTCCGGAACCACGCGACAGCTACGGTCGCAGGTTCGATTCCTGCCTCGGGCATGAATATGTGTGATGTCCTTAGGTTAGTTAGGTTTAAGTAGTTCTACGTTCTAGGGGACTGATGACCTCAAATGTTAAGTCCCATAGTGCTCAGAGCCATTTGAACCATTTTTGAAGCACGCCCTCGTACTGCCCCTAAACAGACAGTAAATACCACGTTAAAGTAAAATAATCCTAATTAAAATCATACAAACCAACGTTTGAGGACACGTGCCTGTGGATGCTCATCATTTTACATGTACAAATGCCATTTATTAATCTAATTTGCAGCAAAACATTTTAGTATGATTAAATCCAAATACCAGCTTTCCCTGATAATTCGATGTTTTAAGCTACAACCAGCAAATGGTTCAGTTATGATTTTATTTCTGCCTTGTCCACACACTGACAAGCAAATTCCTACATCCGCTGACGGTCTTCTAAATCAAAGCAGCCCTTATCGCAAGATGGCATATTCCACCTACATAGAGCAGCAAATACCATGGTCAAGTCTATCACATTTTTATCTCAGTGGTAGTAGGATATGTGCTTCTGCTTCCGTTATAATAACCGAAGAAAATCAGTATTAGGTGCTATACAATTGTTAGACAACCGTCGAGTTTGTATTTGTAGGAGCCATACTGTATTGGGTGTTGCACCTGTCACAAATATTATCACCTCCAAATGCAGTACTTGAGAAAATATAGCATTAATTAATCTTGGCAACAATTTCTAAAAGAAAATAAATGTGAATCAAGATTACTTTTTAACATCCCACTGACGACGCGGTCATTACATGCACAAGGAAAAACGCCATTCTAGAGCCCTTTTTAATTATTTGCGAAAGCTTAAGATTAGCTCTTGTTGTATCCACCATCTCCAAATATCTGTTTTCTGTGATTTCACTTCCTTTAGAGTCCTCAGGGTTCCATTTTCCCGTTTAAACCGCCACGCATTCTCTCCGAATACTCACTATTAAATCCTAGCGCCTATTCTTTTCTCGGACTCGTTTGCACACCGTATGCGACATGCTAAAACAACACCGAAGTTTCGTTTAAGAAAAGCCGTTTCTTCAGACGAAGTTTCTATTTAAGCTCTGCAGCAATCTTTGTCTGTTTGAAAAGTTAAAACGAGGCGACGGCAACTTAGCAGACACTTCATCCACTTTTGAGCCACGAGTGTCTGTATTCCAGTCCTAACTCGCAAGAAAATGAGCTACTATCTCGTCAGTCAAGTTGGTTAAGTGCTGAACGCTACAGTTACTCTACTCTTTTCTCAGTTTTGTCTTCACTGCTGCGAACAGAAGTCTAGGAGCACTTACGCAAGACCGTTAAAGATTTACCGCAGTAAATAATTAACGACAACGCATATGGGCGAACAACAACATCGAAATAAGTTACGAGCGGGTAACCACATATACATATGTTATGACCTGTAATTGGACGGGCCACGAAATAACTGTTTCATGAGGCCCGGTGACTATTAAACTATAAACAAAGGCCTCATCGCCGCTCAATATGCGTATCTGGCAAACCTCTGATTCCGACACGCGTTCGATGCAAAGCCTTTCCCATTATATTACGCTTACGGAAACAAAAAGTCCATTGTATGCGAGAGCAAGCATTGTCACATTGTTAACACGGTATCGCAGTAATGGCAAGTTAATAGTTTACGGCTTTGTTCAGCTTTCAATCAGAAACCGGCACCATGGGAAATGCAAACTGCATCGCAATTGAGGACAATATGCCCTTCCAGTTCTGGTAACGAGTGAAGTGAATATGCGCTAATTCTCGCGGATGTTAATAACCTTGTTATTTTATTTTTTTCACAAACGAATTTCTTTCGCTTTTTCAGCCTGTTGAAGGTGATACGCTAATTCAGTTACGATAGTGTGCAGAAGCGGTCTATGAACGCATGCGAAAATCGTCCCGCATACACCTAAAAACTGGAAATCTATTCCAGTGGCTTGATGTGCAACGATTTCCATCCACTCTGATAACATTAGTCTAGAAATCGGATACATGATTAACCACATACTTCCAAGATCTCTGAAACATTTAGACACAGTTATATGTGGCGCTGTTCTAAACGAGAAAGATTGGAGTGTAACGACCAATCTACATCGAAGTAACTTGTTTAGACTTCGTTCACCTGACTTCTTGAGTACTGCTCGGCGTTCTGGGCCATCACCGGAAAGTAATAGTAGATAACGGACAAAAGATAAAAGATGAGCTATACTTTTCGCCACGGGTCAGTTTCGCAAGTTCGATAGCGTCACGGATACGCTCATTCAATTTCAGCCGCGTTATGCGTCAGAGAGAGATTTACGAAATGATTTCCCAGAAGACATACACTACTGGCCATTAAAACTGCTACATCAAGGCCGGCCAGAGTGGCCGAGCGGTTATAGGAGCTACAGTCTGGAACCGCGCGACCACTACGTTCGCAGGTTCGAATCCTGCCTCGGGCATGGATGTATGTGATGTCCTTAGTTAGGTTTAAGTAGTTGTAAGTTCTAGGGGACTGACGACCACAGCAGTTTAGTCCCATAGTGCTCAGAGCCATTTGAACTATTTTTTTTTTTTTTTTTTTTTTTTTTTTTTTTTTTTTTTTTTTTTTTTTTTGCTACATCAAGAATAAATGTAGATGATAAACAGGTATTCATTGGACAAATATATTACACTAGAACTAGAACTGACATGTGATTACATTTTCACACAATTTGGGTGCACAGATCCTGAGAAATCAGTACCCAGAACAATCACTGGCCGTAATAAAGGCTTTCATACGCCTGGGCATTGAGTCAAACAGAGCTTGGATGGCGTGTACAGCTACAGCTGCCCGTGCAGCTTCAACACGATACCACAGCTCATCAAGAGTAGTGACTAGCGTATTGTGACGAGACAGCTGCTCGGCCACCATTGACCAGACGTTTTAAATTGGTGAGAGGTCTGGAGAATGTGCTGGCCAGGGCAGCAGTCGAACATTTTCTGTATCCAGAAAGGCCTGTACAGGACATGCAACATGCGGTCGTTCATTATCCTGCTGAAATGTAGGGTTTCGCAGGGATCGGATGAAGGGCAGAGCCACGGGCCGTAACACATGTGAAATGTAACATCCACTGTTCAAAGTGCCGTCAATGCGAACAAGAGGTGACCGAGACGTGTAACCAATGGAACACCACACCATCACACCGGGTGATACGCCAGTATGGCGATGACGAATACACGCTCCCAATGTGCGTTCACCGAGATGTCGCCAAACACGGATGAGACCATCATGATGCTGTAAACAGGACCTGGATTCATCCGAAAAAATAACGCTTTGCCATTCGTGCACCCAGGTTCGTCGTTGAGTACACCATCGCAGGCGCTCCTGTCTGTGATGCAGTGTCAAGGGTAACTGCAGCAATGGTCTCCGAGCTGACCCCATGCTGCTCCAAACGTCGTCGAACTGTTCGTGCAGATGGTTGTTGTCTTGCAAACGTCCCCATCTGTTGACTCAGGGATCGAGACGTGGCTGCACGATCCGTTACAGCCATGCGGATAAGATGCCTGTCATCTCGACTGCTAGTGATACGAGGCCGTTGGGATCCAGCACGGCGTTCCGTATTACCCTCCAGAACCCACCGATTCCATATCCAGCTAACAGTCATTGGATCTTGACCAACGCGAGCAGCAATGTCGCGATTCGATAAATCGCAATAGCGATAGGCTACAATCCGACCTTTATCAAAGTCGGAAACGTGATGGTACGCATTTCTCCTCCTTACACGAGGCATCACAACAACGTTTCACCAGGCAACGCCTGTCAACTGGTGTTTGTGTATGAGGAATCGGTTGGAAACTTTCCTCATGTCAGTACGTTGTAGGTGTCGCCACCGGCGTCAATCTTGTGTGAATCCTCTGAAAAGCTAATCATTGAATATCACAGCAACTTCTTCCTGTCGGTTAAACTTCGCGTCTGTATCACGTCATGTTCGTGGTGCACCAATTTCAATGGTCAGTAGTGTATTTGTAAGGACAAACGCAAGAGAAATAATGAAAAAACCATCGAAAGAAACATACCTTAATCTCTACATGAGAGGGTAACGTTTGTTAACTGCTTACCATATTTACGTTGTTGTTGTTGTGGTCTTCAGTCCTGAGACTCGTTTGATGCAGCTCTCCGTGCTACTCTCTCCTGTGCAAGCTTCTTCACCTCTCAGTACTTACTGCAACCTACATCCTTCTGAATCTGCTTAGTGCATTAATGTCTTGGTCCCCCTCAACGATTTTTACATCCGCGCTGCCCTCCAATGCCAAATTTGTGATCCCTTGATGCCTCAGAACATGTCCTACCAACCGGCCCCCTCTTCTTGGCAAGTTGTGCCACAAACTCCTCTTCTCCCCAATTCTATTCAGTACCTCCTCATTAGTTATGTGATCTACTCATCTAATCTTCAGCATTCTTCTGTAGCACCACATTTCGAAAGCTTCTATTCTCTTCTTGTCCAAACCATTTATCGTCCAAGTTTCACTTCCATAGATGGCTACACTCCATACAAATACTTTCAGAAACGACTTCCTGACACTTAAATCTATACTAGATGTTAACAAATTTCTCTTCTTCAGGAACGCTTTCCTTGCCATTGCCAGTCTACATTTTATATCCTTTCTACTTCGGCCGTCATCAGTTATTTTGCTCCCCAAATAGCAAAACTCTTTTACTACTTTAAGTGTCTCATTTCCTAACCTAATTCCCTCAGCATCAAACGACTTAATTCGAATACATTCTATTATCCTCGTTTTGCTTTTGTTGATGTTCATCTCATATCCTCCTTTCAAGACACTGTCCATTCCGTTCAACTGCTCTTCCACGTCCTTTGCTGTCTCTGACAGAATTACAATGTCTTCGGCGAACCTCAGAGTTTTTATTTTTTCTCCATGGATTTTAATACCTACTCCGAATTTTTCTTTTGTTTCCTTTACTGCTTGCTCAATATACAGATTGAATAACATCGGGAGAGGCTACAACCCTGTCTCACTCCCTTCCCAACCACTGCTTCCCTTTTCATGCCCCTCGATTCTTATAACTGCCATCTGGCTGCTGTACAAATTGTAAATAGCCTTTCGCTCCCTGTATTTTACCCCTGCCACCTTTAGAATTTGCAAAGAGAGTATTGCAGTCAACATTGTCAAAAACTTTCTCTAAGTCTACAAATGCTAGAAACGTAGGTTTGCCTTTACGTTACAGACTATAAAAGTTTCCCACTGTGACGAACATCTGTATCTACGACAGTGTGGGACCACACTAGAGATATCTCCGCTGCTGCTCGAAACAGCGGTGGGCCATGCAATGTCTAGATGTCGTAACACAGCTCGTTCACTGCTTGAGGATCGCACATTTTGCTCAGCATTCTCAGCCGTGGCAGCAGTAACTTCTTCAACGCCGGTGCAGAAAGAGGACCTCTCAGTATTCTTTTAATGCGTCGATACTCACTGTGGTTGCGATAAAACAACGTGACTAGTAAAGCTCTGCTCACCTTGTGCATGTGTTTCAACCCAGAATCGCCGCACCAGTACTGGCGCCCAACTGCAAGTCATGACACTAGCACCACTAACAACGAAAATCGAGCGCACAGTCAGAAGACCATTCCTGCAAAGTTGTGAACCCAAACGGTAAACAGTTTTCCGTCGACGATGTCTCAAGTATATAAAGGTTAACTATAACCACCCTATAGATCTGAGAGAGTGGTACTAAGGTCGTACGGCCGAACAGGACAGATAGGCATCAGCTATGATGTGTAGATGCGACTGTTGACCAGAGGGGGGGGGGGGGGGGGGGGGTACTAAGGTCAGACAAAGAAATGTGATGTAAAGTATCAGCTATGTTTTTATGAGATGGAGAAACCTGATATTCAACTTCAGTAATTAAGGAAAGCACAATGCTAATGGCCTTGCCAAGCTGGTAACACTGGTTCCCACTCGATTACCGAAATCAAGCAACGTTGGGATTGGTTAGTATTTGGAAGGGTGACCGTCCGGCGGAAAAAACAGGTGCTGTGAGCTGACGGACACGCAAGTCGCCGAAGTGGCGTCCAATTGAAATACGTGCACCAGGCCGGCGTGCCATGCGGCATCATCACTACACTCATATCCACAGAGAAACGAAAGACCTTGAACGAATTGTGACAGGACGTTCATGTTCACAGGATATGTCCACTAGTAGGTTCTGCAGAAATGAGGAGCATTTGAACCATGTCGGTCCGCGGGTTCAGCCTCAACACCGACATCGCGACGCAACACCACCTACCGGTAAAATTAGGCTGCGCCTCTCTTGTCGCTATCAACAGAAGACAATGGATCAGTGTGGCCTGAGTAGCCATACAGGACGCCTCAAAGTCGTATGCGCGAACAGTACCGTCAAATCAATGAGTTTTCAAAGAAGTCTCATTATTGGAACGAAAGAATGTGAAGCATACATCCGGAAAATTGCTGCTAGTGTGGAACGAATCGTTTCGGCAATGCAACGGGTCTGCGATGGTTCACCGAGGGCCGTAGAACAGGACGAAATAATGGGTCAAGTCGCACCACCATGACCACCCTTCCACCTCCCCCGACCGTGAACGTCGACACATTATCCGAATGGCATTGCAGGACACATCTGCGTCCTCGTCGAATTGGCGCAACAGTGAAACACTGAAACACGTCGTACACTATGAGGGGTGATGGTCGGTCGCCGTTTATTACGGCAGGGTTACGTGCGCGTCGTCCACTTCTCTGCCTTCCTTTGACGAATGTGCAGAAACATGTTAGACGGCAATGATGTATGCAATGACATCACTGGGGACGGGAATGGCATCACATAGTGTTTTCGGATGAATGCGTGTCCTGTTTGTTTGAAAACAATGGCCGCATTTTGGATGGCCGCATTTTGGTTCGCAGACAGGTGGACAGGCAACACAGTTTCTGCATTCGCACAAAAGATACGGCGCCAACTCGAGGCGTTATCGCGTGGGGTGTATTGGGTACAACCAAAAATCACAACTGGTGCGTTTCCAGAGTACTGGCCGGTGTGACCTGTTTGAATGACATCTTACGACCCGTAGCCATACCCTTCCTGCACAACATCACAGACGACATTCTCCAGCAGAACGATGCACGGCCACATGTCGCTGTATGATCACTTACCTTCTTGGTGTCTCAGGATGATAGCCTACTGCCCTTGCCCGCCAGCTCACCAGACTTGAACGAATATCAAATGTGTGGTATATGGTGAACTAGACAACAGGACACATGCTAAACTGAGGTGGCTGAAATGCTAATCATTTCTGCAGTACATACCAATGTACATGTCTATGATTAAGAACACCTTATCTCTAGTCGTTCAAGATGCTGTGCTTTTTCTGAACATGAGTGTATATACACTACTGGCCAATAAAATTGCTACACCACTAAGATGACGCGCTACAGACGCGAAATTTAACCGACAGGAAGAAGATGCTGTGATATGCAAATGATTAGCTTTTCAGAGCAATCACACAAGGTTGGCGCCGGTGGCGACACCTACAACGTGCTGACATGAGGAAAGTTTCCAACCGATTTCTGATACACAAACAGCAGTTGACCGGCGTTGCCTGGTGAAACGTTGTTGTGATGCCTCGTGTAAGGAAGATAAATGCGTACCATCACGTTTCCGACTTTGATAAAGGTCGAATTGTAGCCTATCGCGATTGCGGTATATCGTATCGCGACATTGCTGCTCGCGTTCGCCGAGATCCAATGACTGTTAGCAGAAGAAGGAATCGGTGGGTTCAGGAGGGTAATACGGAACGCCGTGCTGGATCCCAATGGTCTCGTATCACTAGCAGTTGAGATGACAGGCATCTTATCTGCATGGCTGTAACTGATAGTGCAGCCACGTCTCGATCCCTGAGTCAACAGATGGGGACGTTTGCAAGGCAACAACCATCTGCACGAACAGTTCGACGACGTTTGCAACAGCATGGACTATCATCTCTGAGACCATGGCTGCGGTTACCCTTGACGCTGCATCACAGACAGGAGCACCTGCGATGGTGTATTCAACGACGAACCTGAGTGCACGAATGGCAAAACGTCATTTTTTCGGATGAATCAAAGTTCTGTTTACAACATCATGATGGTCGCATCTGTGTTTGGTGACATCCCGGTGAACGCACATTGGAAGCGTGTATTCGTCATCGCCATATTGGCGTATCACCCGTCGTGATGGTATGGGGTGCCATTGGTTACACGTCTCGGTCACCTCTTATTCGCATTGACGGTACTTTGAACTGTGGACGTTACATTTCAGATGTGTTACGACCCGTGGCTCTACCCGTCATTCGATCCCTGCGAAACCCTACATTTCAGCAGGATAATGCTCGACCGCATGTTGCAGGTCCTGTACGGGCCTATCTGGATACGGAAAATGTTCGACTGCTGCACTGGCCAGCACATTCTCCAGATCTCTCACCAATGAAAACGTCTGATCAATGGTGGCCGAGCAACTGGCTCGTCACAATACGCCAGTCACTACTCTTGATGAACTGTGGTATCGTGTTGAAGCTGCATGGGCAGCTGTACCTATACACGCCATCCAAGCTCTGTTTGACTCAATGCCCACGCGTATCTAGGCGTTTATTAAGGTCAGAGGTGGTTGTCCTGGTTACTAATTTCTCAGGATCTACGCACCCAAATTGAGTGAAAATGTAATCACATGTCAGTTCTAGTATAATATATTTGTCCAATTAATACCCGTTTATTATCTGCATTTCTTCTTGGTGTAGCAATTGTAATGGCCAGTAGTGTAGAAAAGCACACAGATGCCGATCTGAATCCCTTTTCTCCAGAATATGTGTCAAGTACCGACCAATGCAACCAGTCACTCGCTTAAAAACGTTTTCTTTTATTTAGGTGGAGGAATCAGACATTCGCGATGGTGACTTGAAAATACACGAAAACATCGTAGGGAACGCGAAACAGAATCCACGAAATAATGTACACAGGCTGAAATCTATTCATATTCAGAGGAAACATGGGCAGCGTTGTATGTAAAAAAAAAAGTAAACATGCAGAGAGAATTGGAAATTGTTGAAAAGATGTAGGATACGAAGTCTGGGAGAAAGATTAGAATTTAACGCACCGTCAACATTGAGATCATTAGAGAGGGAGCACTACTCGAATTGAATAAAGATGGGGTTGTGTTTCTGTAGATGAAGCGATTCCTGTACCGGTTTAAAATGATATGGATAAAGCGCCATATATCCAAATCTCGAACCGAGGGAGGTGGCGCAAGGGTTAGACACTGGACTCGCATTCGGGAGGACGACGGTTCAATCTCGCGTCCGGCCATCCTGATTTAGGTTTTCCGTGATTTCCCTAAATCACTCCAGGCAAATGCCGGGATGGTTCCTCTGAAAGCGCACGGCCGACTTCCTTCCCTAATCCGATGAGACCGATGACCACGCTGTCTGGTCTCCTTCCCCAAACAACCAACCAACCAACCAAATCTTGATACCATACGGAGTACAGATCCCTTTCTTAACCATATCACTACTTTCATCGTCAGTGAGAATGTCTTCTGCTTTGCTGAAACGAAGGCGAATAATGTGCACTAAACACCAGTACAGTATACGCGTAATTGCTTTACAGCGATGACCGTACAGCTCTAAGAATGATAAGATGTTCTTCCACGTAGTGAAACAAATAATTAGTTTCGTGGTGTAAATTGTATGATATACTCGACATTTGCTTTATGTTCCCAAATTTAAAAAAATGCTTGCTACATAACATCTGACAAGTTCTGACCGATCAGTACCGTGTTTCCGAAAAGTACGTCTATGTTCTTGTGTAAACACTGAAATAAGTTGGAGTTCCATCAAGGAAAATCAAAAGTTGCTGGTAACAGCATGACGTGCCGCATTGACTGGTATGCAAGGACTTGATAGCACGTTGTCAAAAGTACAGCTCTTACAAGGTGGTTTACCAGTCATGTTCGAATACAACTCCCTAGCTGCGAAATAAATTAGTTTGCCAGTGCGATTCACAGTACCACTTCTATTCTTTGGTCTTAAGTGTATTTGCGATCGATTAGCAAGTCACTAGCTTGTCTATAATTTTCCTGCCGCTGCAGGTTCGTTTGGTATTCGTGATTCCACGTCTTCAACGTGGGAAATATCGAGCGTAAAATCGAGTTCTATACTAAATTAAGTTGGAGAAGTAACTAAAGCCAAGAGTTAATTAGAAGACTTTATTAATTACTAAATGTCCGCCTCCGTAACTGAACTGTCTACTTGCCTGGCTACCATGTAGGTCAGTTCCCACTATTGCCACGTAGCTTTCCTTCGTGTACCGAGTACTGTAGGATGTACTTAGCTCTGTGAGCTCAACTAAAGAGTTACCTAAATGAGACACCAAGGTCTCAAAATTTGACAATTGTTGGAAGAGAGCTGTGTTTACCTGTGATATTACACACCTCAATCGAATGAAGCCGGCTTGCAGAAGATGACATGGCGTCCGGTATGCGTCACGTCAGATTCTGAACTTTATCACGTAGTTACTCACTTTTCCTATTAGTTTTTCAGAACAAAAGACTGAATATTAATTTTGTGTATATTCTGGAGGCGACCATGAGATCAGGATAACGGAGTGGTGTTTCACAAGCACAGAGATATTTTTCCTAGAGTAAATACTGATAGCGTTAGTAAGGTTTTTAGACATGAATGGGAAAGCTTGTATAAGCCGACCTCAGGGCAAGTTAGTTGGGGGTTCGGAGGCCATACTGCCTCTACAGATCATGTCAAAACATATACTGGAGAAATTTATACCTACGTTGGTAGCATTTGTAGATTTAGAGGAAGCTTTTAGCAATATAAATTGGAATATGCTCTGGAATTCTGAAGGTAGCAGGGGTATATACAGGGAGGCAAAGGTTAATTGCAATTTGTAGAGAAATCAGACATCAATTGTAGGAGTGGAAGGCCATGAAAGGAAACGCGTAATGTAGAAGGCCGTGAGACATGGAAGTCGATTCTCCTCAATGTTATTCAATCCGTATATTGAATAACCGGTGGAGGAACCCAGGGAGAAATTTTGAAACCTCGCGATTTGTGAGATTATCAGATGAATTTCTACAAAAGTAATTCAAGGGAAAGGAATATAATCGCCTTGAAACATCTGATGCTAACGGAATTAGCTTAAAAATGAAAAACTAAACGTTTTTTTAAGAGTTTTGCTATTTGGGCACAGAGCCTACATAAAGAGGATAGAAAACGCAGACTAGCAATAACACGAACACTGTTTCTGTAAAAGAAAAATTTGTTAATGTCGAATATTATTTTAAATGTTAGAAAGTCTTCATTGACGGCATTTGTCTGGAGTGCCAAATTTGGAAATTTGCGGCAAGTTCCTATGGAACCGAACTGCTGAAGTCATCGATCCCTAGGCCTACACCCTACTTAATATAACTTAAACTGACTTAAACTGACGACGCAACACACACACCCATGTGCGAGGCAGGACTCGAACCTGCGGCGGGGAAAGGGAGGGGGGAGGAGGGGGGAGACAGACGGAGCCGAGCGAACCACGGCAAGGCGCCTAAGACTGCGCGGTTACCCCGCGTGGCTGTCTGGATTATAGCCTTGTATGCAAGTGAAATATGGACGATGAACAACTCAGACAAGAACAGAACAGAAGCCTTCGAAACGTGGTGCTACAGAAGAGTGCTGAAGATCAAATGGACAGGTCGCGTAACCAATTACGAAGCACTGAACAGAACTGGAGGGGAAAGAAATTTGTCGAACAATTGACTAAATGTATTTATCGGTTGGTAGGAAACATCATGAGGCACCAACGACTCGCCAGATTGATAATGGAAGGAAGTATGTGGAACAAACACAGTATAGGGAGGATGAAGGCTTGAATACAGTAAATATGTTACAATAGCTATGCAGAGATGATGAGGCTTTCGTAGGATAGAACAGCGTGGAGAGCAGCATCAAACTAGTCTTCGGATTGAAAGCAACTACAAGTAACAAACTACCGCCAATACATCAACTTCATTTAAAACAGAGTCTTTATACGTAAGAGCTTACCTTCACCTCCAGCGATCCACTTGCATAGTGCAAATGGCGAAAAAAATATCTCTAGAGCCTGGCAGCGTAACATCCCAGAATGGATCTTTCAGAAATTACGGCAAAAGATGCATTTAGGTCGGTCATAAAAAGAAGTGCCATTCTGATTGCGCGAGTTTTTCTCTAGCTGGCAGCTTTTATATAGGATCCAGTAGGAACGAACATGTTCACTTTTAGCTGGATTAGGAAGGAAAAACACGCGCTTCTGCGACTGATATTGTCAGTTAGCATACCACAAGAATCAACAGTTCCGATGGCCCACTGGTAGATTAGTAACAGTGCGCTGAAGTCGCAGAAGGTTAGTGAAATCCACCATTCCAATTAGTAACCATTTCATAATATTATCCTCTGAGTAAGATAACTCTTTGGCTACTTCAACGATGGTACGTTCATCACCGACCCATCAGACCATAGTTGCTACCGCACAGGTAACGTCAAACGTCTGCCGCTGTTTGTATGATTACTTGACAATATCTATCTCACACGCCTAAATATCTACGGCTCTATACCTGTGCTTTACATTACCAAACACATCGACAAACACGTACCAGATTTACTCTTGCATTCAATAAAGTAGCCACACTTTGCTACCCATTCAGTACAATTAAACTGTCAATTAATGTGCTTTACACGTGTATCGTTCAAATGATCAAAAAGTCTCTGCTTTATTCAAGTTGGAGCTCGACTTTTATTTCACCAGTGCTGGAAGGCCCCTCCCCCTCCCTACCTATCTTACGCTATGAGAGCAACAGTAACCCTAGAACACGAAGATGGTGAAATGTTCCATTGCTACTAAATCGTCATAAATAGTATTATTCCAAATTTATTCAAATGACCTCGTAATTTATGGGTTATGCATTAGCTAGATAAAATTATAGGTCTCCAATGGTACGTTACATATCAAGTTAAGTACAAAATGTTCTGTTATATACACTACCGCAAATGTAAATTTTACGAATGTTCAGTAAGTAAGTGAATTGTCATTAAATAGAACGACAACTGTTCATTAGGAAATGAAGTCTGATGCTCGGGTGTTGTAGAACCTGCGTTAAGTTACAAAGATAAGTAAACCTTTATAACTAATTTGTGTGACTCTGTTATTGATTTGTTGGAGTGTTGTAAAACCTTCGTACTCCTATCCTGTTACCTGACTCTGGGGCATAACTTTGTAATAGTGGAGGGAGAAATTGTCTTAGCGGTTTACTGCACCAGAAGCCCTGCCACAAACTCGGCTTACTGTAACCACGGTCACAACTCGGCCTCCACAGCAGAAGCGACGAGGCCTTTACAAAACTGGCGACGGTGGTTTACAAAAGGGCTCACTAAGTTAAAGTGAAAATTAAGTGTCTGTAAAAAGTAGTATTGCTAGAGTTTTTAATGCGGAGACAACAATACATAAATATTCAAATAATTTACTGGAATGCAGCCGGGTGCCGTCATCGACAATCGCCGATAATTCGACAGGAGGACACACTGCCATTTTCAAGGCATAACTGCAGAAAGTAAGCGCTGTGGAAGGGAATTTAAAAACTCGGTTTAAGAGGAACTCCGAAACGTAAACAAACATACTGTAGACACTAGCGCCAACAAAAACCCGAGATGACCGACATCAGAAGTATCGACAGTAAAATTAACAATCAACGGGTGCGGGAGAATTAACTCCGTCCCCCCCTTTTTTTCATTTTTTTTTTACATAAAAGCAACCTTCTCTATCTACAGCGTTACTTGCAAATTTAATTTAAACAGCTTCATTAATAACACTATCTCAATACGTGGAAGTGCATGCCAGAATCTTCATGTTGTTATATTCCATAGAATGACTGGTGCCAAGGCAATGTTCTGCGATATGGCGGATTTGCTCTGCTGTTATGCTCAGTACGTCCTCCCCCCCCCCCCCCCTCCTCTCCCCCAGTCTCGACAGTATGTCCAATGCATGACATGCAACACCTGCAAGGAACCTAAAACGATCCTTAGATGGTGGTTGAAAAACACTTCACGTCATATTTCAGCATAATACGACCAATCCTGTTCGAAAGGCCCCCTCCGTAAGGCAAAAAGGCCGTAGACTGTGGAGCGACCTCGGTATTTTCATCACTAACCTGGTGTACAGTTGGTCGATAGCACAACGTATGTCTGCTCTGTCTTTCGCTGTGACCATTCTGACGAAGGGTGACATCGAGATGGATCAATTCCGCTGACAAACTCTCAGACTCTTATATGACATGTTTCCTGCGAACCAACGTACGAAGGATCCCTTCATGCTGAGCCAAATTCTGACAGCCATCAGCTCACAGATAAACGTTAGTGTGAACAGGCATCCTATAAACGGCTTGTTCCAAAGTACCATCAAAATTCTTTCTGACCAACACGTCAAAGAGGGATAGACAGTCACCCTTTTCCACCTCCATAGCGAAACAAATACTCGGGTCTACTGAATTCAAGTGTTTTAAAAAGTCGTTCCAATTCTCACTTCCATGAACAAAATAAGGAAATTATTGTCTACATATCAGAAAAAAACACGCAGGTTTCAAACTGCCGACTCCAATGCACGTTCCTTGAAGTCTTCCATAAACAAACTGGCAAACTGAGAACGGGCTTCATATCGCAATCCCTCTGTCTGCTCGTAGTACTGGTTATTAAACAAAAATGTGTTGGCTTCCACTTACTAAATGATAGGTTCGTGTACCTGCGTTTACTTAATAAAGAGCACTATATTACCACCCAATCTCGGCTACTGATTCATTAACCGTGCATCAATAATGACTTAGTCGTAATTCGTAGTGCAACACCTACAACGCGTGACCGTGCGGTAAATGTAAGGCGTGGTTGATCTAATGTGTGTTCCATCCTTATCACCCACAGATAACCACTTAATCAAAAATAAAGGGACAGAAAAATGGCACCGTCATTTTGTCTCACTTTTGCGGATCGCCTTCGTCGTCCTTAGCTGCGACACCCTCCATCACTCTATTTTCCACTCACTGGCATTTCCGCCCTCTTATCGATAGCCTCATACCCATTTCCCTTCCTTTCTCTCCGTACACCGCCCCATTTCCCGCCAGTAGATAACGTATTCAAGCCGTGCAAGGCAAGGTAAAAGCGATACTCGAGGTTTATGAATAAATATATCCAGATACAGTTTCTTTTGAGACACGGCGCTGGAGATTTCCATAATAACGGCCCGTGGCGCGGCGCGCCGGCTCCCCTTTTTCCAGGCTGCTGGAACCCGCAGCCACTCGGCGCCGCAGCCCAGCCACGGCCCCACCTTCTTCAGCCAGTTCGCCTGCCGGCGTTCTTCGGCAGGCCTTGTCTCGCGAGCGCCCTTGTCTGCCGGCGCTGATTCCTTAATTAATAGCGACAAAGTTTATTAACGGCCAGGTATCAGCTTCCGGCAGCAGCTGTGTGTGTGCGCGCGCGCCTTCTTTTCCTTCCCCAAACTCTTCACCCTCCCGCAGCACCCACTTTCCCATCCCCGCTATTCTTGGCGCAGAAATTTCGCTTACAAGTTTTCGCCAAAGTATTTCCATAATTTTAAGAGCTTATCTAAATAACACGTGCCTTACCTGAAACTCGATATCGTCTCCCTCATTGTTCATTTTTTCTTCATTTTTATATTCCTTTTGAGGATGCTTCGTTTTGAGATACTCTACTGTCTACTCATTTCATTTCAATCACGCAATACCTCCACACTGCACCTTTTTCACGCCGTACGAAAGAGGGTGATACGTTGGTCAGTCGGCACTGCGTGAAATTGTGGACCCAACCACGTGTTTATTTGAACAGGACCTGCCCCTTTTGAGTATCTACTGCATGTTGTTTCAAATACACTACTGGCCACTAAAATTGCTAGACCACGAAGATGACGCGAAATTTAACCGACAGGAAGAAGATGCTGTGATATGCAAATGATTAGCTTGTCAGAGCATTCACACAAGGTTGGCGCCGGTGGCGAAATCTATAACGTGCTGACATGAGGAAAGTTTCCAACCGATTTCTCATACACAAACAGTAGTTGACCGGCGTTGCCTCGTGAAACGTTGTTGTGATACCTCGCGTAAGGAGGAGAAATCCCTACCATCATGTTTCCGACTTTGATAAAGGTCGGATTGTAGCCTATCGCGATTGCGACTTATCGTATCGCGACATTACTGCACACGTTGGTCGAGATCCAGTGACTGTTAGCAGAACATTCCAATCACAAAGTGGTTTTCGGAAGGGTAATATGGAACGCCGTGCTGGATCCCCATGGCCTCGTATCACTGGCAGTCGAGATGACAGGCATCTTATCCGAATGGCTGTAACGGATCGTGCAGCCACGTCTCGATCCCTGAGTCAACAGATGGGGACGTTTGCAAGGCAACAACCATCTGCACGAACAGTTCGATGACGTTTGCAGCAGCATGGACTATCAGCTCAGAGACCATGGCTGCGGTTACCCTTGACGCTGCATCACAGACAGGAGCGCCTGCGATGGTGTACTCAACGACGAACCTGGGTGCACGAACGGCAAAACGTCATTTTTTCGGATGAATCAAAGTTCTGTTTACAGCATCATGATGGTCGCATCTGTGTTTGGTGACATCCCGGTGAACGCACATTGTAAGCGTGTATTCGTCATCGCCATACTAGCGTATCACCCGGCGTGATGGTATGGGGTGGCATTGGTTACACGTCGTGGTCACCTCTTGTTCGCATTGACGGCACTTTGAACAGTGGACGTTACATTTCAGATGTGTTACGACCCGCGCCTCAACCCTTCATTCGATCCCTGCGAAACCCTACATTTCAGCAGGATAATGAACGACCGCATGTTGCAGGTCCTGTACGAGCCTATCTGGATACAGAAAATGTTCGACTGCTGCCCTGGCCTGCACATTCTCCAGATCTCTCACCAATTAAAAACGTCTGGTCAATGGTGACCGAGCAACTGGCTCGTCACAATACGCCCGTCACTACTCTTGATGAACTGTGGTATCGTGTTGAAGCTGCATGGGCAGCTGCACCTGTACACGCCGTCCAAGCTCTGTTTGACTCAATGCCCAGGCGTATCAAAGACGTTATGACGGCCAGAGGTGGTTGTTCTGGTTACTGATTTCTCAGGATCTATGCACCCAAATTGAGTGAAAATGTAAATACATGTCAGTTCTAGTATAATATATTTGTCCAATGAATACCCGTTTATCATCTGCATTTCTTCTTGGTGTAGCAATTTTAATGGTCAGTAGTGTATAAAATAGCGCTGTACCGCAATCCACTGCAGTAAAGGTTCCAATCACAAAGTGGTTTTCAGCAAAGTATATTGCCGAAAAAAATTGAACACTTGGAAAGACGACGTCGACTTTGATCCTATGACAATGTATGCTACCTGCGGTTTAATAGATGTACTGAGGGTTGAAGCAAGCAGGCAACCATACTACGGAGATGCACTAGTTCTTCCTACAGTCAACTGAGCGAGTATGAATGGAGTAAAATTGCGGCATTCCGATTGGCGTGATTGTCCTTTCAGAGTATTTCCACACAAATAGGGCCCGCTGCGTCACCTGTGCAGTGGTATCAGTGGTCACGTGAACATTCTCAAGCCTGCAGACGAGGTTCTGGACGTTCACTCACCACAGACGCACACCGGGATCGTCGTAATGTAAGCGTAGCAGTGGCAGATCGTACGCCTACCCCAGACCAGATAAGAGGGCCTGTGAGCTCAGACGTGTCAACACGAACAGCTGCGAATCTGTTATTAGCAGTCAGACTGTGAGCATGCACAACTCTAGCAATCTTCCGCTCACACCACAGTATCAGCGAGCACCACTGGGTGGTACCGTCAGAGGATCTTTTGGAAGGTAGAATGGCACACCGTGATCTTCTGCCATGAAAGCAGATTCTGCCTGCAAGCAGGTGACGGTCATTGGCGCGTACGACGTGGACATAGTAGCGCTCACTCGTAGAATGAATTCGTCCAAGACACTCTGGTCCCACCAAATGGTTCAAATGGCTCTGAGATCTATGGGACTTAACATCTGTGGTCATCAGTCCCCTAGAACTTAGAACTACTTAAACCTAACTTACCTAAGGACATCACACACATCCATGCCCGAGGCAGGATTCGAACCTGCGATCGTAGCGGTCACGCGGTTCCAGACTGAAGCGCCTAGAACCGCACGGCCACACCGGCCGGCCTGGTCCCACCCCCAGGCCTTATAGTCTGGGATGCGATAAGCTACAGCACCTGTTCATCTTTCTGGTTCTACTGGGGACGCTAACCAACGCTCTGTACATGCAGAATGTTGTTAGACCGTTCTTCCAACACGATAATGCTCGTCCACACACTGCTCGTGGAACTCTACGTGCTCTGCAAGATGTGCAACAACTTTCCTGGACTGCACGATCTCCTAGCTTGACCCCAATCTATCATGTGTGGGGTATGATGGGACGAGAAGTGACTTACGCGCCTCGTCGACCAACAATTGTTACAGAACTATGTGAACAGGTTGAGCAGGCGTGAAATAAAGTATCCAGAACAGTTTTCATCATCTGAGAGATCGACTGGATGTCGCAATAAGCGCCAGCATTGCCGCTCATCGAGGCTACAACATGTACTAATATGGCTGTTGCAGGATGAGTCAAAACGTAGTACCTCAGAGCAGTTTTTGCTATTGATTTGTAAATACAATCATTTCATGGACTCCACATAGGCCGTTACAACAATACATCTTGAGTGAATTGTAAACCTCTAAAAGGGTGTACCAATTTTTACCAGCTGAGTATTTCATATGAAGGAATACACATTGAGCTGAACTGAAGGACGAAAGTAACTTTCACATGATTTGGCATGCCAAGTAACGTAGCCCGATAAAATTCAGACCGTACATAGAAAAACTGCTACAATATATCAGCGAAGGTAACTGATAAAAATACGCAATGAGGTGAACAGAAATGTCATTTTTATTCAAAGCTTGTTATTACACTGAAGATAGTACCGTGGACATCACGAAAGGTGGGGCAAGGTTCCTAATATAGTGCGTAGGCACCACTGACGGCAGTACGTGCTCTGCAACGTGCTTCCATTCTGGCCACGACGTTGGTGAGGAGTTCTCGTAGGTAGGGTGCTAGATTCCTCCACCAGCACGACTGACAATTGGCAATTTCCAGAGTTCAGACAGGTGGATTAGCGTGCAGTTTCTCGGCCTTTTGTAGACGCCAATTCCACTGAAAATTGTTTTGCAGGACGCCAGAAAAGACATGTAACAAAAAAATGGTTCAAATGGCTCTCAGCACTATGGGACTTAACTGCTAAGGTCATCAGTCCCCTAGAACTTAGAACTACTTAAACCTAACTAACCTAAGGACATCACACACAGCCATGCCCGAGGCAGGATTCGAACCTGCGAACGTAGCGGTCGCGCGGTTTTAGACTGTAGCGCCTAGAGCCGCTCGGCCACCCCGGCCGGCGATATGTTACAGTCAGGAAAAGTAATGGAATTCAAATCTCTAACTAATAACAACAATCTGAGTTTTCCAAGGTTACCTAACTCACTCAAGACGAATGCTAAGACAGTTCCTTAAATGGGTAATGCAGTTTGCTTCACCCATCCTTTTCCAAATGGACCAGTGCTATGTTTCTAGTGATTCTAAACGTACGGTTTTGTTGGCCGAATAGAGTACACTCAGAAGGCAATGGTAAAGCCTCCGTAACGCACAGAGTTGGACGAGGCAGGCGCACGGCCGTCTCTCGCACCTTCCTGGTGTTCTCCGCAGTGGACCGAGCGCTCCATTAGGGGTAGCGAGCCGGAAGCTGGGCGGCTGGTGATTACCAGCGGGAAGTCGACCTGCACGATAGGCCGCCATTTCTTGCGCTGCCACTTTGCGCCCCGTAGCACGGTCGCCCAATTAGCTGGCCGTGCGAACCGGCGAGCGTAACCTGCGCTTTCGAAAGCTTCGTCTTTCGCTCGGCGACGCCTAATGGTTTCGCAGCGGCGGAACGACTCGACGGGTCACTACGGCAGACCAAATGACCATTCATCACACTGGCCTGTCATTACAGTAACTGCCGGAGAGGAACTTGATACTTCGCTACGAGGACGGTTTCTACTTCCCTTACCCACACCACCTCACAGAGCTGCGCAGCTTATACAATGTACTGCACACATGCTGGTCGCATGTACATCTCTCGAATGGTACGCGGAATTAAATCTATGTTTTATGAAGAATAAGTTTCTTCAAATTGTGATTCTGTTCTTAAAGACAGCCTGAAACCTTAATGCAGCCTTGCAATGTAAGACACAGCAGGCATTTGCTTTTCTCTCATGTTACACTTGTCTGACGCTCGTGGTCCTGTGGTTAGTATTTCTGACTCTAGATCGCAGTGCCACGCGTCCGATTTCAGGATGCGTCGGGGATTTTCACCACTCGGGTCTGTGTGTGTGTGTGTGTGTGTGTGTGTGTGTGTGTGTGTGTGTGTGTGGCCCACATCATATTTCATCATCGACGTGCAAGTCGGCGAAATGGCGTCAAATAAATAGACTTGGACCAAGCAGTCGAACATCCCAGGAGGGGTCTCCCGGCCAATAATGCCATTTCATAAGCAGTGAAGCACCCAGAAATGGAGGAGGAAGCGAAATGAAACTTCACTTATTTAGAGGGTCCGATATATTATTTCAGAGATTAAAAAATCGAGTCAAATTTACAAAGAACAGTATGTGTCGACTTATCAGTACGGTGTTGCACTCCTTCTCCCCTTCTGGCCTGGTTGCACGTACTGATTGGTTTGCGAATGGTGCCCCCTCTTGAGATAAATTGTCCCCACAGCTGTTCATACCCCGGATACAGACATTGGTACAGACGTCGGAGACTCACACATGTTCTGCCATGGACAGACCTGATTAACTTGATGGCCTTGGTCGTATCTCAAAATTGCTGACAGTCCACATCGGTACGTGCCACAGCTGGGTGAGCATTGTCATGTTGAAAAATGGCACCACGATGTTGTCGCATGAGAGATAAGGCTAGAGGTTGCAGCATGTTCGTGACGTACCGTTGTGTCGTCAGAGGTCCACCAGTCACCACCAGCCATTACTTTAAGTCATAACCAATGCCCACCCACCTCCTCCAAGCCAATGCTCCAAGAGTAACACCGCCGTTTCTCTCCAAAATATCGGAAAAAATGTTAACTGGACACAGGGCAGCTCCATGCTCGCCGCCAATGGTCATTTAAGCGGCGCAGAACTGCTGTTCGTCAATGAACGGAATGCGACGCCACTCATCAGCAGTCTATGCTTCCCGATCATTACAACACGGCAAAAGCAGCCGTTTGTGATGTGTTGTTAGCGGCAGTCTAGAAGTGGACGGTCATTCCTTAGTGCAGTTGCTGCTAGTCAATGACTGATGGTGTTGGATGACTCAGAATGTTGTAGGGAGTGTATTACTTGTTCTCGGATGGCAGGCGCAGATGTAAAGAGGTTACAATGATACCCGATTATGTCTTTTAGATGCTTTGCTTTTCTAATCGGGCAATGTAGTTCTTCACACAACATCTGATGAAACTGGCAATCATTGTACTAGAAAAGAACAGTACAAGATGCGTCTTCAGATTCCTGTTCGTCGTATCATAAAACAAATGCAATGTAAAAATCCAGTGAAATACTTTGATTAACTTTAAGGCTAATCTAACACCAATTTTATAAAAGTTTATGAAGTTACAACAAATTATCCCCGCCCCCCCCCCCCCCCCCCATGAACCATGGACCTTGCCGTTGGTGGGGAGGCTTGCGTGCCTCAGCGATACAAATAGCCGTACCGTAGGTGCAACCACAACGGAGGGGTATCTGTGGAGAGGACAGACAAACGTGTGGTTCCGGAAGAGGGGCAGCAGCCTTTTCAGTAGTTGCAGGGGCAACAGTCTGGATGATTGACTGATTTGGCCTTGTAACACTAACCAAAACTGCCTTACTGTGCTGGTACTGCGAACGGCTGAAAGCAAGGGGAAACTACAGCCGTAATTTTCCCCGATGGCATGCACCTTTACTCTATGGAGAGCTGCATCAAACCAGTCCCTGGACTGAAGACCACAACAACAACACAAATTATTAAGAGGTACGAGGGGCGTTCAGTAAGTAAAGCAACCCTTTTTTTCTCAAAGCAGGTTTGTTTTATTCAGAATTCCAAACACCATACCATTCGCTACACTTTTGGCTACAAAACTATTTCTCAACAAAATCTCCGCTCATTGTGACTGTCTTACGCCATCTTACCGGGAGGGTATGTATGTCCACAGGGAACCGCTCTACTGGTCTTGCTGCACCTCGCCGTCATCCATGTACTTCTTCCTACGGAGAGCATCCTTCATTGGACCGAACAGATGGAGTCGGAAGGTTCGAGATCGCGGCGCACACCTTTGAATATCCTAACCCTCGCACGAGTCTGTCGACACCAACAGAGATGTCAAGTTGTACTGCGAGTTGTTTGTGTGATCCAACGATCACCTCGAATGAGAGTGTCCGAACATTCCAGTACTGCAGGAGTCACAGCTGTGTGTGCCAGCCGATATGCGAGAGGTCGGACAGGTTTTCGCGACTTTTTTCCGATGATTACATAGCCCACGCCCTGTGACTCACCGTGATTTTGTTCATTTCGAAGTCTCTGTAGACATTTCCCAAGCGCCTATGAATATCTGCAGTGCTCTCGCTTTCCACCAAAAGAAACTCGTTGGCAGCTCTCCGATTGGATAACCCACCTCTGTTACAGACGCCACTTTGAAGGATACGAACAGCGTCGTCTCCTGTCAGAACTACAGGAAACTATAGAGGCTGAAGCGGGAATATTCCACGATGTCCCACAAAAAATTCTGCATTGTTTTAACAGAAATTGGCTGTGCTTCATTACTTATTGGATGGCCCTCGTATTTTGAAATGGATAGGTGTGTCAGGCCTTTGAATGCCCATTATGACACGATGCAGACAGCTGTGCAACGTGTCCTTAATGGTCGGCTAATACGGACTGTGCTAGAGGCAAAAGTATAAAGATGAGGTTTGGCACAAAATCTAAACATCTGATGAACATGCCAATGGAATCTCCAGCAGTGTTCATACATGTCGCCTTTCGTGTCAGTTAATTTGTGTGGAACACATCGGGAACATGTCCTCCCAAGCTTTTATAAACAACAAAGCTAAGAATTCTCCTACTCACATACAATTCTTTAGCTAATAATGTTAAAGAGAATCGCTAGTTTAGTGCAAGAATCACTCCTACTTGCTCGTTCAAATCTGTCATTGATATTTAATCAGAACAGACGCGGAAATAAATCCAGGAACATTTTATACAAGAATGTCGTCGTAAGAAACTTCGTTCTGTAACTAACTTCCCTGAAATAAGTGAAATGTCCCTTACCGCGACAAGTATTTATTTTCAAGAACATATTAAATGTACTTTTTTCTCATTTTGACCTACGGTGCCTCCAGTGAGTACAAGGACACCTTTTTAAAACGCGTTGTCAGCTTTTCAGCAATTTAAACTTTTTATACGCGGTGAATTTCTTGATATCTATTTAACGCACTTTTTGGATAAATAAAATTAATTATTAATTTTTTGAAAAACGTAGAATACGGTTTCAGCATGACTTACCAACGAAAATAGAAAATGTAAAATTTTTAAATGTTATACATTTCAAACTGACAATGCTTCTTGTTATGCTGTGTAAGGAATTACATCTTAAACATACTAATGATACAATTAATTCATTTGTGCGCATACGTGACATTTTATTTGCTAATGCGCGACATGTATTTGTAATGTTGTTTATTATTTAATCGCTGTTGAAATCTGTTGCCTCGTTTTGTCTCTTCAGTGTATTTAATTAAATTTTAAGACGTGTCTGAAATCAGAAAACGTATTACGTATATACTTTCAGGAACTAGTTAATTCTTTGGTGTAACGCTGTTAATGGACTGAAGCGTAAGAATTTACAGCACTCAGCATGAAATGTTCGAACCTATAGGTTCGTGTACGATACAGCTTACTTGAAAAATTTGATACTTGTCGAAGATATAATTTAGCAAGACGAAAAAAGGGTAGTGATAACTCTGCGGAAAGTACAAACCGCTAATTATGCTGCATGGTGAAATTTATATCACTAAGAGGTAGATCCATTACTGTATCAAGGAAGAAGAGAATTCAATAATTCGTCATAGCAACTGAAGAAGTGTATGAAATACTCTCCAATGAAACATTCGAAGTATGGAAGTTCTGCAACAGAAAAAATCTCGTTCTGTGTTTCTGAAATACTGTGTATATAAAGTTGGTGCATCAAATAGTAACGGAAGAATCAGTTACCTTCGTGTGAAATACGCGAAAATGTGTAGTTGAATACAAGAAACGTAATTCATCAAGTCGTGCAGAAGTTCCGTCATCTGTAGAGATCAGTCACATCAACAAACAATACATTATAAAGTACGATCGGTGAAACATATCTTCATGAACTATCAAACAATCGTTCCAAATTATTACGCAGGAATCGCGATTTGTCCATACAAAGAAACTGCCAAATAATTCGTTACCTGCAGCAAACTGTAAAACTCCAAGTGTAACAGATCAAAAGGAAGTTCTGTTGCTGCAATGTGTTGGTTATTTGGGTAAGGGGTCCAAACAGCGAGATCATAGTTTCCATCAGTTTAGGAAAGGACGCGGAAGGAAGTCCTCCGTGCCCTTTCAAAGGAACCACCTCGGCGTTTACCTGAAACGATTTAGGAGAATCACGGAAAACCTAAACCAGAATGGCCGGCGCAGGTTTGAAACGTTGTCCTCGCGTATGCGATTGCGATAAAACAGTATTGTGAGAGCAAGCTGTAATTCTTCCAGTTCACGGAGCCAAATGCTTGGCTCGCTTTAATCCACTCATAATGGATGTTAGCACTCCGAGGCAATACGTACACAACTGCTTACGTACAGCACTCCATAACATACACTGACGGAAGAAAAACCCGAACACCACACAACTTTTGAATTATGAAATGTCGAGAATATATATATATATATATATATATATATATATATAGGGTGAGTCACCTAACATTACCGCTGGATATATTTCGTAAACCACATCAAATACTGACAAATCGATTACACAGACCGAACGTTAGGAGAATGGTTCAAATGGTTCTGAGCACTATGGGACTCAACTTCTGAGGTCATTAGTCCCCTAGATCTTAGAACTAGTTAAACCTAACTAACCTAAGGACATCACACACATCCATGCCCGAGGCAGGATTCGAACCTGCGACCGTAGCGGTCTCGCGGGTCCAGACTGCAGCGCCAGAACCGCACGGCCACTTCGGCCGGCGAACGTTAGGAGAGGGGCTAGTGTAATTGGTTACTACAAACAATAAAAAAATGCAACGAAGTATGTTTTTTAACATAAACATGCGTTTTTCAAATGTAACCCCGTTAGTTTTGTTAGCACATCTGAACATATAAACAAATACCTAATCAGTGCCGTTTGTTGCTTTGTAAAATGTTAATTACATCCGGAGATATTGTAACCTAAAGTTGACGCTATGAGTATCACTCCTCCGCTGTTCGATCGTGTGTATCGGAGAGCACCGCATTACGTAGGGATCCAAAGGGAACGGTGATGGTCCTTAGGTACAGAAGAGACTGGAACAGCACATTACGTCCACATGCTAACACCTTTTTATTGGTCTTTTTCAGTGACGCACATGTACATTACCATGAGGGGTGAGGTACACGTACACACGTGGTTTCCGTTTTCAATTACGGAGTGGAATAGAGTGTGTCCCGACATGTTAGGCCAACAGATGTTCAATGTGGTGGCCATCATTTGCTGCACACAATTGCAATCTCTGGCGTAATGAATGTCGTACACGCCGGAGTACATCTGGTATAATGTCGCCGCAGGCTGCCACAATACGTTGTTTCATATCCTCTGGGGTTGTAGGCACATCACGGTACACATTCTCCTTTAAGGTACCCCACAGAAAGAAGTCCAGAGGTGTAAGATCAGGAGAACGGGATGGCCAATTTATGCGTCCTCCACGTCCTATGAAACGCCCGTCGAACATCCTGTCAAGGGTCAGCCTAGTGTTAATTGCGGAATGTGCAGGTGCACCATCATGCTGATACCACATACGTCGACGCGTTTCCAGTGGGACATTTTCGAGCAACGTTGGCAGATCTTTCTGTAGAAACGCGATGTATGTTGCAGCTGTTTGGGACCCTGCAATGAAGTGAGGACAATGTTTCAAGCGTTAACTTTAGGTTACAATATCTCCGGATGTAATTAACATTTTACAGTGCAACAAACGGCACTGATTACGTATTTGTTTATATGTTCAGATGTGCTAACAAAACTAACGTGGTTCCATTTCAAAAAACGTAGGTTTGTGTCAAAAAACATACTTCCGTGCATTTTGTATGTTTTGTATTAAACAATTACACTAGCCCCTCTCCTCACGCTCGGTCTGTGGAATCGGTTCGTCAGTATTTGATGTGGTTTACGAAATATATCCAGCGGTAACGTTAGGTGACTCACCCTGTATATATATTTAAGTAATTAACTCTGCAAGATCACAAATTAATGTAAGGGCGAGATAACCCATTGCAAATGTGGAATGCTGGTACATTAATAATCGGTGTAACCACCAGATTGTCGAATGCAAGCATGCAGGAATGCATGCATTGTGTTGTACAGATGCCGAATGTCAAAAAAATTGTTCAAATGGCTCTGAGCAGTATGGGACTTAACTTCTGAGGTCACCAGTCCCCTAGACTTAGAACTGCTTAAACCTAACTAACCTAAGGACATCACACAAATCCATGCCTGAGGCAGGATTCGAGCCTGCGACCGTAGCAGTCGCGCGGTTCCAGACTGTAGCGCCTAGAACCGCTCGGGCCGAATGTCAGTTTGTGGGATGGAGTTACACGCCTGTTGCACTTGGTGGGTCAATACACTGACGATTATTGCGGTTCGTGGGTGACGCTGGAATTGTCATCAGGTTAAAACAGCGGTATGTGGACGAGCATTATCCTGTTGGAAAGCACTCCGTGAAGTGCTGTTCATGAACGACAGAAACAGGTCGAATCACCAGAATGTCGTACAAATTTGCAGTGAAAGTGCATGGGATAACGAAAACAGTGCTCCTGCGGTCATACGAAATAGCACACCGCAACATACTCCAGATATAGGTCCAATGTGTCTAACACACAGACAGATTGGTTGCAGGCCCCCAACTGGCCTCCTTTTAATCAACACACGGCCATCACTGGCACCAAGGGAGATCCAGCTTTCATCAAGAAACACAACAGACCTACTCCCTGCCCCCCATTGGGCTCTCGCTTCACACTATTGAAGTCGCTGATGCGGTGGTTTGGGCTCAGTGGAATGCACGCTCAGGGCTCGGAGTTGTCCTTGAAGGAACCGATTTGTAACAGTTGGTCATATAACCATGATGCCAACGGCTGCTCACATTGCCGCTGCAGTTCCAATACTATGCACCAGAGCCACAGGCCGAACACGATGGTCTTTACTTTCGGTAGTGCCACGTGGCCGTCCGGAGCCTTAACTTCTTGCGACCACACATTTTCATGGCTACCACTGACATCAGCCATGTACAGTGGCTACATTCCTGCCATGTTTTTCTGAAGTGTCGCAGAAGGAACACCGGCTCTGGTAGCTCTATTACAAGACCTCGTTCAGATTCAGTGAGCTGTTGATAAATGTGTCTTTTTCGCCTTAAGGGGGACGTTGATGAAAAACACACTATTTAAAAAACTTACCAAATCCACAGTTTTGCAGATATGGTAATGAAATTTTGTACCACGCTTTACATGAAAGTAACGCATTTACATATAAAATTCTTTCATTATATGTATTCAACTTTTTGAATGAAATTTGAAGTTTTATTTGGAAAAAATAATGTATGTTCCTTTTTCTCAGAAAGAATTCAAGAGATTTCTACAAAAATTTCACTTTTTCATCTATTTATATGTTGTACGCTTCTCTCATGAGGTATTTGGAATAGGTCAAATAGTAGAATTTTCATATTTTTTTTTTTAAATTATGATTCCACAAGTACAATTTTAAATTCAAGCAACATTGCAAGAACTTTGCCACATATCTCAGCTTGCAATCAGAATTTCAATATTGGCTCCTGAGGCAACGTTTATTAGGTTTACAGAAATACGTGTACAAAATTTCATAATTCTAGCATTCGTAGAATCTGAGGAAAAGGTACATAAAATTTAAAAAACAAACTTTTCAGGAAACGCAATTTAAAGTTCGACCTAACTTTGTTCCTTATGTCACTTCTTCAGAAGGCACCACATTTGTACTCTGGGTCGTCTTTCCCTTCAAGGCTTCTCTTCTGGTTTCTTGTTGTCTGTCTTATTTCCTTTACCAGGTCTTCAACTGACTTTTCAGCTGCAGAGACGCGCTGTAAATATATTTTTCTCGGGATGTCTTGAGTAAAATTTCCTATTTTGAAGCCCATTCTATCTAAAGCTTCATCCTCCCGACGTTCCCATCATTAAATACAATAACTGCATCATAAGTTGCAATTATGACCACTGTAGCAGATGCAAATGTGTTTTTAGGGCATCGTTACCATATGAGTGGATTTAGCGACTCATTTGGATTTTGGGTTTTGCCCTGAACACACTTTTTGAGAAGTGCAGTATCGGCCAAAGACGATATATAAAACCAAAGAGTATGTATCACGGCCTTCTAGATGTATCCCGCACACGTTTGATTGAAAGTGATACACAAAATCGTTGTTCACTGAGCTGGTACTGAAGTGCTGCTTCAAAACGTGGGCGTGGCAGGGAGGCAGCGTCACACTTTTAATTAATTTTCAGGCACTTCGGATGTGATTTCGACATTGAAACTTCGGGAACTTATTGTCCATGGGTTTTACTAACAAATAAAAAATAAATCGAAAATTGACATTTTTGGTCAGTGTCATCATCGTCCCCTCTTAAGGGCATTCTTGACTAACAACAACTCACCACGTCTAATCTTAAAGGTAACTAACGCTCACGACCGTCACAGCGGGTATTTAAAGCAAACCTCAGAGTGGCTCTGCAAGCGCCACTCTTATGAGACTGGTACGAAATTTGAATAATCATCTTTCAGATGCAGAAACAGATCTGCCAACTTTCGTTTACGTCGCACATCTCCTCATTGTGCTGTGATTTTTTTTCCGTCATTATAGACAGACAACAAGTAGGAAATGTTGGGCCACGTAGAAAACCGCCTTGTGAACAAATGTGGAAGCAATGAGAGGTTTCTGGTACATGTCTGAGTCAGAGTGTGACGTACACTCCATTATGTGTACATTTCTCTTTCATCATATCGCGATCGTTCAACGCGGTGAAAGCGATTACGCATTACTCCTGTGCTGAATTCCGCCTTAGTATCAACTGTAGAACATGATGACTTCAGAGTTTATTGTCTCATGAGACAATTCAGCAGTGATTCTAGAACAGTAGGTATATTCTACACTTCACGATATTTTACTTTAATACTCCCAATCGTCTTCTGCGTTACTCGAACTGCATTACTTAAAAACTTCCCAACATATTTTAAAGCAGAACCAGTCTTGAGTAATATAATACCTGCCCTCGTAAAAAGCTTTTCTGTTAGTTGTGACTGTCAAAGCTGATCACACAGAGCCATTAATTGCGTTATGTACATTAAATTAATTTTTACGTGAAACACTTCTAAACATTCAGCGGGTTATAGCAAATGTCCGACATAATGGTTACTAGAAAAAAAATGGCATCAGCTGTTTTGGGATTACATGCAAGGAAGTCACAGGGAACTACAATGAAGAAAATAAAAAGCTTTATTGCTGTAAAAACAAATACAGGCCGTCAGTTGCGGATTGTGCAGTAATCCAGCTAATGTCCCATTATCCTTGTATGACAGTGTCCAAAATTACGTCGAAATCTGTAACATCGGCCAGAAAATTTAAACGGCGAAATCAAGATTTAGTGATAATAAATGGGCAATCCAAAAGATGCGCTTCAAGATGTTAACATAAAATACATGTCCTCAGAGTGCATCAAAATACTTCATGCATTAGGAAGTCGTAATCAGAATTTCGAAGAGAATATTTTCATTTGATAATGAACGATAGCGAACAGAAGAGGCTTAAACGGAACCTGAAGCTATATCGACCAAGTCTGGACCGTGTGTTTTCAGGCTACTGAGAGCTGGTGAATGTGAGAGTATGAAATTCTCTTTCATCTACCTCAAAAACACAATACAAATTCCACAACGAAAAATGTAAAGCATTCAGTAGTTCCCTAAATAAGCCCTCCAAATCATATAAACTTTCAGACAGTATATAAAAAGAATGTATTTCTCTATATTTGTGGGGGTGGCGGGGGGGGGGGGGGGGGGGGCGGGAGTAACGAATGAACGTTTAGATGTAGTTGGCTGCTAGTTGTGTGTAGTATGACGTTATAAAGGAATGTGTGTATAGTATGCTCAGTGACTGGTAGTGAGAAATAAATTAACGGTGTGGCACTTGCCTTTTGCAGTGTTAAATAGCGTCTATGCAAAATAGATTGTACACTGTGGATAAAACGAATGAGCTAGCACCGTTGTATTCGCGAGTGTGGAGATGCATGTCTTCAGCCAGCCATCCTGCTGTTGGTTTCCCGTTACTTCCCGAAATTACTTCATAAAAATGCCAGGATGTTTCATATTACAAGGCCATGGCCAACTACCCGTCCCACCCCGCTCAAATTAGATCTGTAAGTATTTAAATGCTTGCAAATATGAATTATGTTAATTTTGTTGCTCTTAAAACCTAATATTAAGATGAAACGGCCATTTTTCTTGGGAAAGGCATTCACGGCTGAATAAAACTGCTACTATTAGTATTGGGAATTATTTTCACAACACACTACGTGAGGATGCTTGGGTCACGACGAAAGAAATGAATGTAGCGAGGCGGTGCGAGACTGTGCAAAACTGTGGCGCAGATACGAGACACGCAGACAGCACAATGAAACACTCAGGATCACTCCCGTTCTATTCTAGTGGTTTCAGGCATTGCGTTTTGGTGCTGTGACGATTTCGTTCGTGTTCTTCCAACCGTATTATGTGTCTGTGCAAATAGATCCACATTAGTTTGCGAATCTATGCAGTTTACATGAACCGTAATACGCAAGTGCGCTATCCAGAATGGAATTTTGCGCTGCGATGAGTTAGATACGTTGTATCTGTGCCGTTTGGGGACCAACAAAGAGGATGTGATGAAACACGCATCCTCGGGCGTAAAATACTCAGAGAGCTTGCAAATCCCCTGGTATTCACGTCACGACAGGAGTTGCGCGTAATGGAGGCCGCAATTGACGTCGAACAAGATGATCACTCTGTTCGATGTAAAGACTGTCTGAAAAGGAAGCACCCCAGGAGGATGCTGAGTAGATCATTTTGAATTTAAATGTACAAGGATGTATGAGTCCAATTTGGATCGAATGTAACTGAGAGTGAAAGGCCTATGAATTTGGCTCTTGCAGATCTACGATATTAGCATCAGAAACTACTAGGGCTTCGTTTACAAAACTATGTGGTGAATAAAGATATTTTCGTGATTAACAGTGCTATGAGAAGTCTCTATATAGCTCTGAGTGCGGACATATTTACAATTAATGAGCGTGGAAACAGAATTAGGTATTCTACACTGTCCCACAAAACATTTATGATAGCAGCTTAGTTGATCCCCCTTGTGTATGGAATTTGTGCAAAGCACGTTTATTTACAAAATCCGCTATCTGCTGCTGGAACCACACACGTGACGAAGTACCTCGACATATCTCCCTAGAACGAACAACATATCTGAGGAGAAAACTGAGCTTACTGAGATCTAGCAGAGGAATCCTAAGAAACAGTATTCCCTCCACGACAGATGTCACTTACAAAACTTTCCTTGGGAAATTTGTTGAGTATGGTTTGTCAGCCTGGGGTCTGTAATGGTACTTTGACTACCGCGCCTCCGCCAATACAAAGACATAATTTACGATCGCGCACGCAGAAGAGCGCTGCGCCAGCGACCGAATTTTATAAATAATTTTGTTCGTCTTTTAACTTTTGCGTAGGTTTTTTGTTTTTTGATTACACTCTCTCTCTTGTCTTCATACGAAAGACGTGTATTTTTCGGCGATGTGTTGAATGTGCTTTTGGGTGGAAATTAAAATTATATTACAAAGCGAAGTTGTTTCAATAGCGATTCGAGGTGGTTATCGCCAAATTTGTAAATTGATCATGACAGTGACAACTTGAAGAAGTTTTCAACAGACGGAGAAAAGTGAAAGACGGGTCGTCCTACAAGAGAAATTAGGAGGACAGCCATGAAGAGTATATTGTAATTAATACTGCGTATCTAACAAGATTATAAGGTAATTTTCAATTAGTTTCTGATGCTATTTCCGTACAGTCGCTTTTTGTAGTGTTGCCGACCCGGTCTGCCATGCACGGTCAAATTACAGCAAGATCTCAATCAATAATACGAAGTCCGCCTTATCCGTAACTGAAACCACCAAAATTCAAGACATCAATCAGATTTTCTATTTTATATTTTTCACGGCAGAACCCCAAGGATAAGGTAACACTACAGGTCCTTAACAAGTTTGATTAACCTAAGAGATACAAGGTGCGTGAGAAAAGTAATGAGACTGACAACACTACGAACGATCTGGCAACGCTATGTCCATCCCTTCCAGATGCTCAGTCCGAGTTTCAGCTACGTACAGACGTCGCGTTACTTTTGAGAGTGCCATTAGTGAAGTTGTGTTTTTGTTGTGTGTTACGAAAACGGAACAGCGGAATTTAGAGCAACGTTATACAATCAAGTTTCCTGTTAAACATGGGGAATCCGCGAGTGTAATGTTTGTAAAGTTGAAACAGGCCGATAGGGAACATTCCTCATCAAGAGCACGTGGTTTTCGCTGATACAAATCATTTTTGGGAGGTCGAGAACGCCGGCCGGAGTGGCCGAGCGGTTCTAGGCGCTACAGTCTGGAACCGCGCGACCGCTAGGGTCGCAGGTTCGAATCCTGCCTCGGGCATGGATGTGTGTGATGTCCTTAGGTTAGTTAGGTTTAAGTAGTTGTAAGTTCTAGGGGACTGATGACCTCAGAAGTTAAGTCCCATAGTGCTCAGAGCCATTTGAACCATTTTTGAGGCCGATAACACGCTGAAGATGAACATTGCTCAGGGAGACTTTCAACTTCAGAACCCGACGAAAAGGTCGAATGTGTGCGTGCTATTGTGAGATCAGACCGACGTTTCACAATAAGGGTGGTGGGTGACCTGTAGAACTTAAGCACTTTCATTGTACAGGAAATTTTGACTGAAACTTTTCACTTGTGAAATGTTTGTGCGAAAATGGTGAAAGAAATCTTACAATTGAGGAGAAGGACACTCCAAGAAATGTGTGCGTTGATCTTCTTGAGAGGACTGCCAATAACCGCGAATGGTTCACTCGTGTGATGACAGGCGATGAATCCTGGATTATTGAGTACTATTCTGAGACAAAGCGGCAAAGTGACAGGTGGAACTCTGATACATCTCCTCGACCGAAAAACGCCGGAATGAGCTTATAGAAGTTCGAAACAAGGCTGATTTACTTTTTTGACAGTAGTGGTATCGAGTATAATGAATTCGTTCCTCCAGGGCAAACTATCAAGCAAGTGTTTTACAAGGATGCCCTTGAAACGCTCAGAAAAAGGGTGAGTCTAGTGAGGCAGCACGTAGCAGACAAATGGATGCTGCAACTTGACAAAGCCCCATGTCACACGATCACTTACACCGCGAAATTTTTTATTTCGAAAGGCATTCCTGTTGTTCCACAGCCCCCCTATTCACCTCACCTGAATCATTGCGAAATTTTTCTTTTCCTGGAATTGAGAAAGGTCTGGAAAAGGCATCATTTTTGAACTCGTTAGAATATTCAAAGGAATGTTAAAGGCCTTACTAGCTGAAGCGTTTCAGCACTGCTTTCAAGATGGGAACAACGACTCCGCCCGTATATAACTACCGAAGGGAAGTGCATTGCGGCCGCGGTGGTCTCGCGGTCCTAGGCGCGCAGTCCGGAACCGTGCGACTGCTACGGTCGCAGGTTCGAATCCTGCCTCGGGCATGGATGTGTGTGATGTCCTTAGGTTAGTTAGGTTTAAGTAGTTCTAAGTTCTAGGGGACTGATGACCATAGCAGTTGAGTCCCATAGTGCTCAGAGCCATTTTTTGAAGTGCATTGAAGGGGACGACATTGTTGTTTGAAAAAAACAATTTGATAAAAAATTCCGTCTCATTGCTTTTCTAACATACCTCTGAGAGGTGATTCAAAGAAGAGCTGTGTGATTAGTAACAATTTTGTTCTATTGGTTCGACGGAAGTACTGCGTGAACTCCAGTGGAAGGCGTGAAATACAGCGTCCGCCCGAAAAGTTCTAAGTTTTATTGTATCCCTGGCGTACAAGAGACGGGAGTGCAGCAGCTAAGGTACCATGTTCAACTAATGTTCATTCGATCAGTCAGTTACAAGTGGACGGTGTTAAGCAGTCGACGTGTAGTTGTAGTTGCTGTGGTACGGATTACAGTGGAACAACATCTCTAAATCTAGTGTTCAAGACATTCTACACAATGGTTTGAAGAAGCAAAAAGTGTATGCAAAATTCGTCCAGTGCATTTTGACTCCTGAACGAAAATAACGACGCGTGGTCTCCTGCTGCGACTTCAATGAAGTGCAAAACGCGTACAGTTCTTTTCTGGAAAACATTGTCACAGGTGACAAGACTTGATGTTACCATTAAGAATATACCACAAACGAAAAAAATGTTCAAATGTGTGTGAATTGCTAAGGGACCAAACTGCTGATGTCATCGGTCCCTAGCCGGCCGGAGTGGCCGAGCGGTTCTAAGCGCTACAGTTTGCAGCCGCGCGACCACTACGGTCGCAGGTTCGAATCCTGCCTTGGGCATTGGTGTGTGTGATGTCCTTAGGTTAGTTAGGTTTAAGTAGTTCTAAGTTCTAGGGGACTGATGACCTCAGAGGTTGAGTCCCATAGTGCTCAGAGCCATTTGAACCATTCATCGGTCCCTAGACTTACAAACTACTTAAACTAACTTATGCTAAGAACAAAACAGACACCCATGCCCGAGGGAGGACTCGAACCTCCGGCGGGAGGGGCCGCGCAATCCGTGACATGACTCCTCAAACCGCGTGGCCACTCCGCGCGTCACCGCAGGCGACAAAGTGCAGAAATTCACATGAAGGTTCAACGTTTTAACTACATAACTGACATTCAAACAAACTAATGTAATGAAAGAGTTAACATCATAAATAAGTAATTTTCTGACACTTCCGCATGTTTGTATGAACATGCTATGTGGGGGGAGGAAGCTGCGTAGGACACCTGAAGCCCTGAAGCAGCCACATTAACGTTCTCTGTCTTTTTTTAAGTCTAGTTTCGAAACGTTTTGGTTTTGATGAGATAAATGTGCGTCGTTGGAAGCATTCCTGAAAAATTCCGAGAACATTCGTTTCAACAGGAGTCACGAAGAAACATGTTACTTACTCCAACATACATGTCGTGTAACGACGGGATGATGAATAAAATGAAGGAGCCATTTTTAAAGCACACAATAACTGCGCGGAAAAAACTGGACTTCTGTATCGAAAGATGTAGTTTTTACATTGGCACGCGATCACTAAAATGCTTGGTTGACTTTGTAATGTAGTTGAAAGTGGGTAACGGAAAGCATAGCAACCCATGTTTCTTACCTCTCCGAATTTTGTATTATATGCAGATGTCAAGACTACTGTTCAGTAGGCTAATTCATCGTAGTATTACGTAGTTTACACTGTGTCATACCACAAGTCGATCCTCACAATGTGTACCTTAACCTGTAGGTTATTTCACGAATAATAGGTGTGTTTTAGAAGAAAATATTTGCGTTTCTGATAAATGATTGTTGGAGACACCAACCAACCTGTAAGTATAGTAGTCCTAATAGCTATAATTATTTTTCTGCAAACGATGTAAATACTGATGTAAGCAATAAAAATGTTTGTGCATACCAGTTACACCCTGCATATGTGTGGTGTCTTCTCTGTCAGACATGTCCGATGAAACAGACAGGACACAAAACTCTCTCTCTCTCTCTCTCTCTCTCTGACACACACAAACACACACACACATATATATATATATATATATATATATATATATATATATATATATATTTGTGTGTGTGTGTGTGTGTGTGTGTGTGTGTGTGTGTGTGTGTGTGTGTGTGTGTGCGCATAGAGGGGCTCATGTTAATTTCAATGCGAATGCACACTATGTCCGAACTTTTGTGGGACTCAGCCAAAAGTTGCGATCGAAGAGGGTTAATGGTCACTGGTTGCGGCTATCATGTGACAAATTGAGAATTTGGGCTGGGAAGAGAATTGGGTCCAGATAGCTGAGGTGGTTAAGGTGGTCGCTTGCGTTAAGTGTGAAATTTGGGGTTGAGGTGATGATGGTTTTGAGTCCCAGTCTGGACAAATTTCCGCTTGCTACCGTTTAATTTATTTCACTGCCCTGTTCAGGCCAAACGCTAAGAGCATGGACAGCCCACTGCAATTTTAATGTGGATGCATACTACGACTGAAATTTTGCAGTACAAATCCTAAAGCTGCAAGCAAAGGTTAATGGTCAATGGACGCTCCTAGCCTGTGACAAATTGAGAATTTACGTCGGATGGCAAGTGTGTGCAGTTGGCCGAGGCGCTTGTGTGGTGTCGTTCGACCTGGGGGTAAGGCGGTTCCAATTATCTTGGTGGAGAACATTTTCAGGTGCCCTTCGGCAGGCTAGCAGCACGGACGTATTTTTGCGTCCTCGCCGCGCACCTCGCTCGCGGAGTTGTTTACGTGATTCTGCCGTCTTAGTGCACTATATTTCCTTAGTATTTTTTTTTAATCTTATGGGACCTAACTGCTAAGGTAATCAGTCCCTCAGCTTACACACTTCTTAACCTAAATTATCCGAAGGACAAACACACACACCCAGGCCCGCGGGAGGGTTCGAACCTCCGCCAGGACCAGCCGCACAGTCCATGACTGCTGCGCCTAAGACCGCTCGGCTAATCCCCCGCGGCATTTTCTTACAAGGGAACCTCCCCATCGCACCCCCCTCAGATTTAGTTATAAGCTGGCACAGTGGATAGGCATTGAAAAACTGAACACAGATCAATCGAGAAAACAGGAAGAAGTTATTTGGAACTATGACAAAAATAAGCAAAACATACAAACTGAGTAGTCCGTGAAAGATAGGCAACATCAAGGACAGTGTGAGCTCAGGAGCGCTGTGGTCCCGTTGTTAGCGTGAGCAGCTAGGCAACATCAAGGACAGTGCGAGCTCAGGAGCGCTGTGGTCCCGTGGTTAGCGTGAGCAGCTGCGAAATTGGAGGTCCGCGGTTCAAGTCTCCTCTCGAGTGAAAAGTTCAATTTTTTATTTTCAGACAATTATTATCTGTCCGTCCGTCCGATGCGAGGTAACTGCGCCGTAGTTTGGGTTCGGAAAATATTCATTGACCTTGTTATTGAAGTCACGAGCTATATTTGCTGGATTCATATTGCCCATGGAATACATCTCACGTATTTAATGCACTCTCGTCCAAAGTAGCGATCAGTCAACTGCCAGCCAGGGAGCCTCGTTAGCAGGAATACTCTCTCTTCCGTGCGCTGTAGTTGACTGACGTCGTGTGTTTCGATGTTTGTTTAGGTGTAGCGTCCCCATACTATGGCGCAGTTACCTCGCATCGGACGGACAGGTAATAATTGTCTGAAAATAAAAAAATTAAATTTTTCACTCGACGGGAGACTTGAAACAAGGACCTCTCATTCCGCAGCTGCTCACGCTAACCACGGGACCACGGTACTGCATATGTTGTGCATGGACTACTCTGTATATTTTGCTTATTTTTTTCATAGTTCCACACAACTTCTTCCTGTTTTCTCGATTCATCTGTGTTCAGTTTTACAAGGCCTATCCACTGTGCCAACGTATAACTAAATCCGAGGGGGGTGTGATGGGGATGTTCCCTTGTTAGTAAGAGAATGCCCATGGCAAATCGACACTAGCGATCACCTTTTCACCTGAATATGCTCGACGCAAAAGCACTTGAAATCGAGCAGTTTATCAGAAAAGATTGACTGGAACGATCTTATTAGCATCCCTCTGTTTATAGCGAGCAGCGTGATGTTTGCGAAACTAATTGATGAAGAAGTATGTGACTGAATTCTACGTGCAACTCGAAGTGGTTTTAAGTTTGGTCTAGAACACTTTAGTAACGTAACTGTGGAACACGCGGGACTTGGGAATTATAATTTATGATGGCTAGCCGAAGACGTGCTGGGCATGTGGCCGAGAAGGACAGCTCCATTCAAGCTGTATGCAACGCAGAATCGCATAGTTACCGCTTGGGGACCAGCAAACCACGACCGCCCCGATGATGCTCCCACTAACGTTTGTCGAAATTCTCGATAACGACCACCTACCACTATCACCACTGGCTCCTACGACTGACACATAGCCGTCTCCAGTAGTGCCTCAGGATGTTACGGACGGAACGACACGCCTCCCTCTCCTCCTGTCTTGTGCAGTTGTGAGCAATCTCTGGATCAGGGGATGGGCCTTGGCTCCATGGTTGTGCCTACCGATGCTTTTGTGCCTCACAATACGGATCCCCCAGGCGTCTTCGGACAATGAAGATCATGTGCACAAGATACGGTCGCCGAGGAGACGTCGGAAACAGCGGATCTCCACGTCTGACACTTGCAGGACGCAATCACAAGACGATGAGGATCACAACTCTCAAGATGTTTACTGGATGGGCAACTCCGTGGTGGAAGAACCAGCCTGCTCCCCGTCGGAGCTACTGCGGGACGTTGAACGGCAGCTGAGTCAGCATCACTCTTTCACCGCCGACATGACAATACCTTTTGGCTCGACACGTACTTCCTTGGATGTACAACGTCCACGCACCTCTGCGTGGTCTTATGATGCAGAAAACGAAACATCCATCGTTGCAATAACAGCGAATGCTGCTGCTCCAACACACGACTGCTAGCCGACTGGGATACCGAATGAGGATGTGCAGCCCCCTGGGACAACATTTCTGTTCGCTGCTATTCATTTTGCCTCCAAGAGCGTCCCAGTCGTCACAGTCCCGTGTCAAGTTTACAGGACTGGCTCCATCAGTATCAACACCGTTGTCACCCCTTGTACAGAACGGGTGCTCCGTGAAAAGTTGAGGGCGTCGGACCTTGATGTTGCCCTTCTGCAAGAAGTGCCTAGCGACGTTTCTTACTATCTATGGCTACGTTTCTTACTCATACCGTGTGCTGACAGTGGCAGTGGGGCGGCTATCCTTTCCAAAGAAGACATTCAAGTAGACGAAGTGCTTTACCTACCATCGGCTAGGAGTCTTGCTGTGACTTTCCACAGTGTCCGAATCATAAATGTTTACGGTCCTTCGGTCACGGCCGAGCGACGGGAACGGTCGCGAGTCTTTTGAGAAGAAGTCGCTGCTTTGTTTGTGGGCCGCTACGACCGTAATATTGTTGGCGCGCACTTCAATTGTGTGTTATCCCAGAAGGACCAACATCCCCATTTCACCACATGCCATAAACTAAAGCTGCTCGTTCATGAACTGAACCTAACCAATACTTGGGACAGCATGCATGGCGATAGACGTCCAGCAAGTCATCTTGACCGTGTTTGTGTTTCACAATGAGTCGTAAGTGCCACGCTTGACGACCATATCGCCCGCATTTGCACTGATTCCCTCCAGAGGCGGAAGGTGTGGCGCGGTCGAAACCCGTGGAAGCTGAATGTCGCCCATCTCAGGGATCCGGAATGCATCCATGTGGAACAACTGTGTGAGGCGCTTTCCACAGTATCCTTCAATACTCCGGTGGTGTTCAATTGCACCAAGCCTACTTTACGTAGCTCGATAATAAATTACGGTAATGTCAAATTGGACTACTACTTCACCATTCCCCGCGAATTCTCAGGCCATGCCCCTCTGTTCAATGACAGGTTAAAATTCAATGGATTAAGGCGAAGATACGAGTACTCTCGCTTACGCGTGGCTGCCCTGAGGACACAATAGTACGTGCAAGATGTCATGATTTGGTAGGAGAACCCCCGTCCATGCGTTACATCATCCGAGAGAAGGAGAGGTGACGGAGAAAGCTGGTCAACACTCTCGGCATGCCAGATGATCGCCGACTGACGTCCGAGAATGATATCGCAGACGCCTTTGTAGATCACTACAAATAGTCCTATGCAGCAAAGGACCAGAACTTTGCGGTAATGAATGATTTCTTCCGCTCGCTGGCATGAACCCTTAACGGGGATGCTGCGAAGATTCTCACAGCGACGTTTACAGATGATGACGTGCTGATGCTCTTCATAAGGGTGCAGCAAACAAAGCCCACGTCCTGACGACTTTCCGTTGGAGTTCTACCGCACATTCCACGCCATCATGACTTCACACTGGACTGCGATGTATGAAAACCTGATGAACCCTGACCTTCCCCTCCCACCGGAAGTCGTAGAAGGCTTGCTTACTCCGGGCCCCAAGTGGTCGGGAGGTCGGGGCGTTGGACATTATCTGCCGATGGCCATGTTAAATGGTGACTTCAAGATTTTTACCTGGATTCTCACCACTCGCCGTCGGCACTTCATCCCTCAAGTCATCTGTATGTATAAAACGTGCTTTGGTGATTACAGTAATATTCAGACGCCGCTCAGCGATTACCGTGGCATCACAGCAATGACATCGACCTGCCATACTCGCGATGCTTTAGTGGCAGTGTACTTCGATCACGCCTTTCATAGAGTGAGTCCTGACCTTCTAGAAAAAGTACTCCTTCCCGACCTTCTAGAAAAAGTACTCCTTCCCCCACAAATTTATACACATCGCCTTGGGACTCCCCCGAGAAGACATGTCGAAAGTACTGGTAAATGGCCTCGCAGCGGACCCTATTACAGTCCGTCAGTGATGCCCGCTGTCGATGCTCCTTTATACTATCGCGCTTGAGCCACAGTTACACGGTTTGAGGAGCTGTTGACGGGGATAACAATGAGGGGGCATGCTTTTATTTGCCCTGAGTATGCAGATGACGTGGTGTTCTTGGTTCCATCAGGGGATGAAGTGCGAGAGGCACTGGAGTGGATCAAGCAGTATAGGACTGCTGTGGGAAGCCGTGTTAACATGACCAAGTCTAGTGCTATGTTCGTTGGTAGAGGTCTTCCAACAGGGAGTGTGGCTCCATTGTCATTAGTGGACAAGCTCAAATGTTTGGGGATCACCTTCAAGTATGATATGCAGCGCACAATCTGATTTAACTACAGACGCCTGCTTCAAGCTAACCGCACGAACGTTCGTGGCAATCACGTGAGTGCATTGTACGTGTTACAACGGGCGGATTTTCGTAACACTCATCTGGCCTCCGGCTAGCCCATTTAGCACAGATTTTAGCGATGCCAAAGGCAATGGCACACAGACTGCATCCAGCCTTCGACAACTTTGTAAATGCCGGTGTTATCTTCAAAGGCCGTTACGGCACACTGACACTTCGTTCTCGAGACGGCGGCCTCGGTCAACGGCAAGTGAGAGAAGCTGCCCTTCATGTAAGTACGGTGGGTATATGGAGGACCTGCCGCCGAACTGGGTAACTGGATTATTGGTAAGCCTGATTGATGAATTGTCCCTCACCCCCCGCGCCCTTCCGAGTGGCATCCGTTGTAATAGCAAATATTTCCCTCTCTCTCACATGTCAGTACCTTTTTCATCGAATACAGTTATGTCCAGGCCGACATACCCAATACCAGGAACCGTGCGGTACGTGATATTTATCGTCTAATGATGACAAATCATACTCAGAACGTTGTAGAAAGCCGATATCCTACGATCGCATGGCCCTTGGAATGGCGTCCTGAGCAAAATGTCCTCTACACGGACGCTCGTGCGACTCGGTATCTGGTTTTTAATGGGAAATACATGACGTCACTTCGTCTACATGCCATTAACATGACAGATTCGAAGCACTGTCCTCGTTGTCGTACTCTCGACAAGGACGAACATCGACTGATGTGTGAATCTTCTGCAGAGATGTGGCAGCTGATTCAGAAAACGCTTGCCTTTCTTGTACGTACAGGTCCACATGCCATTACACCGAAGACACTTCTGTTACCAGATGAGACCTATTTCCCACGTACGAAGACCAACGCGATGAACTGTACAGAAGGCCTCTCGATCTCTTATTTGTTACAGAAGGCGATAAGAGCGTCCTTGATTTTACGGACGTTCTTGAATGATCGCTTTACTTTTCTCATGCACCATCCAACATAACGACAGTACAACGCCAACTTTTTGGGTAGTGCCTTCATTGAACCCCCTGCAGCTGGGATGTTCCAGGTATCACAAGGTGACTTCAGAGTGTGTGTGTGTGTGTGTGTGTGTGTGTGTGTGACACCAGGACCTGGTCCAGTGTACCGGCAAAATGGAATATTCTTCGTGAAGACGTGATCAGAACATGCCTAACTGCCTAAGAATTCTGGGTGCGTCTACCCACAAGCTGGCAGGGTGCAAATCCATTTTGTTTGTTTTGCCAGGAGGGTGTTTTTAATTCTGTTTAGGTTTTTTTTATGATGTATGAGACAGGCGAAATTCCCTCAGACTTCAAGAAGAATATAATAATTCAAATCCCAATGAAAGCAGGTGTTGACAGATGTGAAAATTACCGAACTATCAGTTTAATAAGTCACAGTTGCAAAGTACTATCGCGAATTTTGTACAGACGAATGGAAAAACTGGTAGAAGCAGACCTCGGGGAAGATCAGTTTGGATTCCGTAGAAATGTTGGAACACGTGAGGCAATACTGACCCTACGACTTATCTTAGAAGAAAGATTAAGGAAAGGCAAACCTATGTTTCTAGCATTGTAGACTTAGAGAAAGCTTTTGACAATGTAGACTGGAATACTCTCTTTCAAATTCTGAATGTGTCAGGGTTAAAATACAGGGAGCGAAAGGCTATTTACAATTTGTACAGAAACCAGATGGCAGTTATAAGAGTCGAGGGGCATGAAAGGGAAGCAGTGGTTGGGAAAGGAGTGAGACAGGGTTTTAGCGTCTCCCCGATGTTATTCAATCTGTATATTGAGCATGCAGTAAAGGAAACAAAAGAAAAATTCGGAGTAGGTATTAAAATCCATGGAGAAGAAATAAAAATTTTGAGGTTCGCCGATGACATTGTCAGAGACAGCAAAGGACTTGGAAGAGCAGTTGAACGGAATGGACAGTGTCTTGAAAGGAGGATATAAGATGAACATCAACAAAAGCAAAACAAGGATAATGGAATCTAGTCTAATTAAGTAGGGTGATGCTGAGGGAATTAGATTAGGAAATGAGACTCCGAAAGTAGTAAAAGAGTTTTGCTATTTGGAGAGCAAAATAACTGATGATGGTCGAAGTAGAGAGGATATAAAATGTAGAGTGGCAATGGCAAGGAAACCGTTTCTGAAGAAGAGAAATTTGTTGACATCGAGTTTAGATTTGAGTGTTACGAAGTCGTTTCTGAAAGTATTTGTATGGAGTGTAGCCATGTATGGAAGTGAAACATGGACGATAAATAGTTTGGACAAGAAGAGAATAGAAGCTTTTGAAATGTGGTGCTCCAGAAGAATGCTGAAGATTAGATGGGTAGGTCACATAACTAATGATGAGGTATTGAATAGAATTGGGGAGAAGAGGAGTTTGTGGCACAACTTGACTAGAAGAAGGGATCGGTTGGTAGGACATGTTCTGAGGCATCAAGGGATCACCAATTTAGTACTGGAGGGCAGCGTGGAGGGTAAAAATCGTAGAGGGAGACCAAGAGGTGAATACACTAAGCAGATTCAGAAGGATGTAGGCTGCAGTAGGCACTGGGAGATGAAGAAGCTTGCACAGGATAGAGTAGCATGGATAGCTGCATCAAACCAGTCTCAGGACTGAAGACCACAACAACAACAGGTTTTGTTTGTGATTTATGCTAACGGCACATCATTATTTTTCGCCTGGAGGGCGTCCTATGTGATACAAATATACCGGGTGTTTCAAAAATGACCGGTATATTTGAAACGGCAATAAAAACTAAACGAGCAGCGATAGAAATACACCGTTTGTTGCAATATGCTTGGGACAACAGTACATTTTCAGGCAGACAAACTTTCGAAATTACAGTAGTTACAATTTTCAACAACAGATGGCGCTGCGGTCTGGGAAACTCTATAGTACGGTATTTTCCACATATCCACCATGCGTAGCAATAATATAGCGTAGTCTCTGAATGAAATTACCCGAAACCTTTGACAACGTGTCTGGCGGAATGGCTTCACATGGAGATGAGATGTACTGCTTCAGCTGTTCAATTGTTTCTGGATTATGGCGGTACACCTGGTCTTTCAAGTGTCCCCACAGAAAGAAGTCACAGGGGTTCATGTCTGGCGAATAGGGAGGCCAATCCACGCCGCCTCCTGTATGTTTCGGATAGCCCAAAGCAATCACACGATCATCGAAATATTCATTCAGAAATTAAAGACGTCAGCCGTGCGATGTGGCCGGGCACCATCTTGCATAAACCACGAGGTGTTCGCAGTGTCGTCTAAGGCAGTTTGTACCGCCACAAATTCACGAAGAATGTCCAGATAGCGAGATGCAGTAATCGTTTCGGATCTGAAAAATGGGCCAATGATTCCTTTGGAAGAAATGGCGGCCCAGACCAGTACTTTTTGAGGATGCAGGGACGATGGGACTGCAACATGGGGCTTTTCGGTTCCCCATATGCGCCAGTTCTGTTTATTGACGAAGCCGTCCAGGTAAAAATAAGCTTCGTCAGTAAACCAAATGCTGCCCACATGCATATCGCCGTCATCAATCCTGTGCACTATATCGTTAGCAAATGTCTCTCGTGCAGCAATGGTAGCGGCGCTGAGGGGTTGCCGCGTTTGAATTTTGTATGGATAGAGTGTAAACTCTGGCGCATGAGACGATACGTGGACGTTGGCGTCATTTGGACCGCAGTTGCAACACGGCGAACGGAAACCCGAGGCCGCTGTTGGATCACCTGCTGCACTAGCTGTGCGTTGCCCTCTGTGGTTGCCGTACGCGGTCGCCCTACCTTTCCAGCACGTTCATCCGTCACGTTCCCAGTCCGTTGAAATTTTTCAAACAGATCCTTTTATTGTATCGCTTTTCGGTCCTTTGGTTACATTAAACCTCCGTTGAAAACTTCGTCTTGTTGCAACAACACTGTGTTCTAGGCGATGGAATTCCAACACCAGAAAAATCCTCTGTTCTAAGGAATAAACCATGTTGTCTACAGCACACTTGCACGTTGTGAACAGCACACGCTTACAGCAGAAAGACGACGTACAGAATGGCGCACCCACAGACTGTGTTGTCTTCTATATCTTTCACATCACTTGCAGTGCCATCTGTTGTTGAAAATTGTAACTACTGTGATTTCGAAAGTTTGTCTGCCTGAAAATGTACTGTTGTCCCAAGCATATTGCAACAAACGGTGTATTTCTATCGCTGCTCGTTTAGTTTTTATTGCCGTTTCAAATGTACCGGTCATTTTTGAAACACCCTGTATAAAAGAGAAGAAAAACAGAAAAGCGGTATTATTCTTGCTGTGGCAAAAAAGTTATGTTGAAAATTATACTTTTTTTATTTTATGAAGAATACCGTCCTTTATTTTGGAAGAACAGAATTTTATTTGCTTTATCTTTACCTACAACATTTCACGCATACAGTAGGTGTTGTCTTTGGTTCTCTGCAAGGAAGATATTACTTTAAAAAGAAAAGCAGTTAAGGCGACCATTCGAGTTAAGCGAGAAAGCCGGGTTCGAGTCCTGCTCCGGCAGAAATTTTCGGTTGTCACCATGGTATTTATTTCAGTGCCCAATTGTGGCCGAGTTCTTCGTTTCTGTTAAAACTTATACAGGAAGTTCATATTTGAAGGATGCTGTATGCGCTGATGTGTGCCTATTTTCTGTATGTTCTGTTGCTCTCGTGCAATCATCTCCTGAATTTCTGGAGATATTAACGAATAATTTATTTTATTAAAGCGTTTTCTTCTTTATGGGACGGAGGGTGTTGTGATCAACAATAACTCCCACCCCTTCTCCATTACACCCGACCACCCGACCTTGTGTCTCCTCATTAGACTGTCTCACCTCGTGCTCACAGATTACCGGCCATTGCTGAGGTACAGTTCAGACAATGTGACAGTAACGGCAACCGCTGTGGAAGTTTCGCGTAGGCGGCCGGCGCAGACGTCACAATGTTGGCACTACGGTGGCCGCTGGTATGTGAGCCGTGTCGGTCTCGGATTGACGAGCGTAACCTCTGCAGCACAGCGGCACTGTGCGGTAATGGGACCAGCTGCGCTAATGGAGACACGCGATACCCGCTGGTCGCCTGCGCCTGCTACCGACTGCGGTTCAATTATTTATAATTGCATCTCAATTATATCCTTGCGCGGCGCGGCGCGGCGCCGCGCCGGGTCCCCTGTTCGGTATCGGGTTGCCCGTCCAATCACAGCGGTCAGAGGACGCGGGCCGGCGCCTCATTAACCCGACCCTGTGGACCCGAGCCCCGCTACCCTGCTACGTGTACCATTCAGTCGACGCGCACCCGGCGACGTACACCTGACGGTCCTCTGGGAGTAAGACGACCCCACGTATGCAGCGACACCCACATTATAAGGGCGTTTCTGTGGACGAGGGTTAGTCATAAAGTATTAATCATCACCTCGAAAAAAGTCTTGCTGCTAGCATGAAACTCTGAGATGGTATTATTTCCTTATCTACACAGAGTGAATCAGCCAAAACTTGCACCGCAAATAATGCATTAATGGAAAGTGCTGTTGACGTGCAGTTTTCGCAGAATGTGTCGGTAGCGAGGAGCTCGCATTATTAGCCAATAAACTGGCTGTAATAATACTTAGAAAGTGTATTTTTTGTGCAAACATACACTTTTTAAATGTGAACTTCTGTATATTTTCATGTATCTCGTTTAGTGATGACGCCACATTTACCAACCATTGGCAGGTTAAACGCCTAAATATGCACTAATGGTCTGTTGACAATACACGTTGGCTTCATCGGGTGAAACATTAGAGGCCTTGGAGTGTAAACATGTGGCGTGGTATAGTGAACCTTCAGCTGTGTGGTGTGCGTACTGTAAGACCTTCAGTACACACACCAACAGATTATTTGACTTGTCGCTCTAACGAAGTAGGCGAGTGTCAGCAATATGTCTTGTGGTCTTATCATGGCGTGTTTATCTTCTGCCGCTAGGTCAGACGATATAAATGCCACTTGCACGCTTAGACTAGCAGATTGGCGGTGACCAACTTTAAACAGAACTTGATTAATTTTCACACACATTTATTAAAATAATAACAAGCACAAAAATTACTTAACTTGGTTCTGGATGCTATTTACAATTGACAATCTAAAGTTCCTTTGGTATTGGTATGTTAATCTTATTCTCACATATATCCCTGATACTTGACAAAAGTGTCTATAGGTTCAAATAGCTCTGAGCACTATGGGACCTAACATCTGAGGTCATCAGTCCCGTAGAACTTAGAACTACTTAAACCTAACTAACCTAAGAACATCACACACATCCATGCCCGAAGCAGGATTCGAACCTGCGACCGTAGCAGTCGCGCGGTTCCGGACTGAAGCGCCTAGAAACTCTCGGCCACAGCGGCCGGCAAAAGTGTCTATACATTTATCTTCATGGCTATGTACAGAAATATGATAATCTTATTAGGCGCAGACTCAAACTTGATTATAGACTGATACAGACAAATGTAGATCTCATACAGACTGGTACAGACTAATGCAGACTGGTACAGACAGGAGCAGACAAATACAGACTGACTAATCGGAGGTCTGTACACTCGTTATAATACCTCGCGCGTTCATGTATCACTGCGCGAGTGTGATCCGCGAGGAGAAAAGGTTCTACGTTAGCAGCAATCTCATTGGCTGAGTTACATATTAAGACGCGGATCGGCGGAAGCAGAATTTGGTCCGTCTCTATGGCAGCGCCATCTCGTAGTGCGGAGACGGACGAGCGCTGCGCCTGCGCTGTTGTGCTTAGCGGGGCGCGCTCTAGTGGGAAAGTTGTGTACGCGCTGACTACGCGGAACTATGTACACAACAAGCTGATAGGCCCGTTTTTCATAGGCAGAATACGCACAAGTATCGCAGCCTCCTAACAGAACTTCTTCCACATATACTACGTTCCTCTGCTGTCTAGGAGGAACCCGTAGTACCAACTTGATGGTTGTCCAGCCCATTTTGCACGAAGTACTACAGCATGTCTTCATGAGTTGTTTCAAAATCGCTGGATTAGACGCAAAGGACCTTACCCTGGCCGACCCATTCCCCAGGTTTGACACCTGTAGACTCTTCTTTTGTGGGGAAAGGTAAAAGGCGCTGCCTACAAGGACATACCAACTACAACTGATGTTATTCGACGGCATATTACTGTAGCCGCACGTACACCTCCGCTGAAATGCTAGCACGTGTGCAGCAGTCTTTCCATACCAGACTAGAAGCTAATATCACCGCCGCTGGTAGTCGTTTGGACACAAACTATGATGATCAGTTATTCGTTACTGGTCACAATCAACATAACTAGTGTGTGCATGAATTTTTCAACATACAATATCACGTAAACGACTCACACTAGAATCTTGCAACAACCACCACTGACGTTCTAATTTACCTAATTTTTATTTTCTTAGAGTCATCGTTTCATTTAAAAAGTGGATGTTTACAAAAAAAATTACTTTTTCTAAGTATTATTAGAATCTTTTTGATTCGCTAACAGTACAAGTACCTGAATACGAATCCATTTTGTGAAAACCGCACATAATAGCACTTTCCATTTCCGAAATATTTGCGGTGCACGTTTTAGGTGATTCACTCTGTATTTCGCTCTTCAGTGTGCCACGTTTTCGATCGCTAACTTGACAAAGACTGTAGTTATACAAGAGTGCCGTGCAAGAAAGTTTCACTTCAAAGATCTACTCTTCGTCAAGCTGTAAACGCCTGCCAGTAAATGATTTATTCGTCGAGGAAAGAGTGTGACATTACTGTCACATATTCCTGGGCAAACGGACTCATTTTTGTCACCATATCGTGGTTAATTTTATTTGGAGTGTACCGGTCACATTTGCTAGGAGGGAAGTTTGTGTTTTCTTGACTGGAAACGGTTTTTGGGTCCTCTTTGTCTGCAGTAGGCTATCAGTGATCATCGTTAGAAAGTGCGAAGGTCTCCTGGAGCTGGGCATGTTTGATGGAAGTAAGGCTGCGTCCTGCTTTATGCTTTCGTCAGCTCTGCTAGCCCCGAGTGAGAATTACTGACTCGACATTTTTGTCTATTCTGTTCAGACATCGAAGGACAAGACACCAAGTCGACGCCCGACCAGCGTGGGAAGCTCAGTAGTTTTCGTCCTAAATGTAGTGTATCCAATCGTATTGAGACCCTCCGCCAAACTGCTTGGCCCGAAGAAGCCGACCCATTTATGGGACATAGCTTAAACCTTTTATTTGTCAAGGTGCGTTTTGTACTCACAGGCTGGAAACTTTCTGTAGCGTTTCCATTTTTTTTAATTTTTTTACTTTTTAAATAGAGTAAGTGATATTCTCGTCCGTCACATTGACAACAGCATTGAGTTGTGCCCTCCATACATAACCTTTATTTTGTGAGTAGGGAGGTGTGAAGGGAGATCTGTGTTTCGTGGTCATTAGATTGTTGCCCACCATTAGGGTTACTCGTATCCCGGCTTATTTTGGGGAAATGTGAGTGTCGCAATTATAATAATGCGATACATATACTGTGCAGCTTGCAATTCACTTACTTTGCCACCCATATTTTGTTGCTTAGCTTGCTTAAAATTCTTGCTGTCTTGTATCACTAACTTTGATTTCCAGAACTGCTCAGGTGAGTAGATCTTCTTGTGCTTTCTTCATACAGACTTTCTCACTTTTTTGCACAGCCTTAAAGTGTTAGCGCTATTTTGTAACTGGATTTCAGTTTTAAAGATATTTGTTCTCTACGTATTTTTATTGTGATTTTGATCAACCATTAGGTAAAATACGAGGTTAAGTCAATTATTATCCGCAAAGTAGTTACAAAATTTTATTGTAATGAAATAAGAAACTTACAAGACCATCATTTTTCGACATAGTCTCCTTCCGTTTCAACGCACTTAGGCCATCGTTGTACGAGTTTCCTGATGCCCTCATAAAAGAAAGTTCTCGGTTACGCTGCGAGCCAGGAAAGCACCGCTTCTTTCACTGCTTCGTCCAATGCAAATCGACGGTCACTTAACGCCTGTTTGAGTGGAACAAACAAGTGATAGTCAGAAGGGGCAAGATTGGGACTATATGGAGGGTGATCCAGTACTTCAGATTTGAGTTTCTGGAGAGTTTCTGCAGTGTAGACAGCAGTATGCGAACGGGCATTGCCGTGCAGCAACACAACACCTTTTGACAGCAATCCTCGGCGTTTGATTCAAATTGCTGGCTTTAACCTGGCAGCAAGCATCACACTGGAACGAACACTGTTTATCGTTGTGCCCCTTTCCCTTTAATGTTCCAGTACTGCACCTTGTGCGTCCCAAGAAACCGTAGGCATCAGTTTTCCTACGGACGGTTAGGTCTTGAACTATTTCTTGCACGGCGAATTAGGATGTTTCCATTCCATACTCTTCCGTTTATTCTCCGCCTCTTAATGATGGATCCATGTTTCGTCACCAGTAATGATCCTGTCTAAGAAGTTGTCGCCTTCGTTACCATAGCGATCCAAATATTTTTTGCAGATGTCCAAGCGTGTTTGTTTATGCAACTGTGTGAGTTGTTTTGGGATCCATTTTGCACAAAATTTATGAAAACCAAGCCTGTTGTGGATGATTTCGTAGGCAGAACCGTGACTAATTTGAAGACGATGTGCCGCTTCGTCAATATTTAATCGTCTGTCTAAGAGAATCATTTCACGTGGACGCTTAATGGTTTCTTCATTTGTGGCGGTAAACGGTCGTCCGGCTCCTTCATCGTGCGTAACACTTGTGCGACCATTTCGGAATTTTTCAATCCATTCGTAGACACTCTGCTGTGGAAAAAACACTGTTCCCGTACTGTACCGAAAGTCGTCGATGAATTTCGGCCCCTGATACGCCTTCCGATCACAAAAAACGGATCACTGAACATTGCTCTTCTTTGGTGCAAATAGACATCGGAGCAGCCATGATTAACAGCACGGCAGCGACGAAGAAACTAACCTAGCAACTTGAAAATTGCAAAGATACAACAGCAAATAAACAAAGCAAGTGGCATCAACGTAAAATGACAGTAAAACCAAAATAAACAAAAATATAACTAAATTGCAGATAATAAATAACTTCCCCTCGTAAATACCCGTTGACTTAAGTCTTGACTCAGATTCCAGTACCCTTTACTTTGTCCTACAACTTTTCCACGGTTAATCGGATCACTAATAATAAATACGAGCTGGTTCCAACAAAAACTTCTTATTCTCAGTTTGACCGCCTTATCGTTGAACACAATGGCCAAACTCAATGTCCAGTTATATTAAGAAGTTAGAGAAAAGAACGAGGACGAGTCACTTGTGCTTTTGCTAAACGCTCGGTCGTCTTGTTTTATAACGAGCATTGTACTCGTACTTATGCCCCTCGACTCAGACCCAGAACTGGGAACCAAGCGTCAAAAGGAGGAAGCTTCCGAGTACTACATAAGGAGACAGGAGAATAAGGAGGATGTAATGGAAGGAAAGGAGTCCATGGTGGTCATGATACACTCCCCCTCTCCCCCTCATCCAAATAAAGAAAACTTTTTACTAAGAGCACAGCTGACTCTTGCAAAATCTCCCATCGCCATTCCTGCCGAAAACGTAATGATGAACGCCAGATGAAATTGCCAGATATTTCAAGCGGGACTGCAGATGGATATGTAGGCTTTAGACATATGTCGCGAATGTTCTTTTCACTCTTCTATAGAAGTTCACCTAAGGTGAGGATATCACTGAGCCTTACGTCCACTGATAACTCTCACTTTGAGTGCAACAAAGATCACCACAAAAGTGTGCTACGCTATTGGCAATGAATATTTAAATATTTTTAGAGTCGCATTGATACTATTATTGATCACGAGAGCTTGAAATGTGTACCACTCGCAATCACAACCACTTTAAGACAAGAAACACACATAATTACTGTAGAATAGCACCCATACTATTTACAACACGCACCCACGCTGTGTACTACTTTCTCCATGCACTTTTCCCCTCAGACTGACGCCCCCCCCCCTTCATGTCTGTTTGTTGATGAGCCTGTGTTCACGACAAACTAGCCAACTAGGGGCCAGGAAGGGCAACGGTTCCCTAGAAGAATGTGCTCTGTAAAGCCAAAGGCAGACGAGAAAATGTATTTCTGCGTCACATCGCATGATCATCCACGCACCCTGGGTGTGGTCACGACGCAGCAAATGTTGAGTTCGTCCCTTATCGCAAACAGTACGGTTTTTGCATGCATCATTATTTGGCTGGAATAACTGTCTGCCAATAAACTAACATCAAGTTCCAGATTTCGCAGATCTGAGCAGAGAGTCAATTAACCAAAAGTATTAGGGTACGTTGTGTGCTGAGTAGAATGACCTGCAGCGTTGTCGGGAGGCGAAACCAATCCCTGGTACAGCTTTTTCCAACATTTCATCATGATATCCTCCTGTAATCTCCTCAGGAAATATCGAGCTATGCTGCGGTGACAGTTTTTGTCCCTTGCCAGCATGATCTGTTGGAAACACATCACGGCCGTCCCAAAAATCACCCAAAATTTTTTTAAATATTTAATCCAACTTCAGAAAATGTTGAACAGCTGCGCTGAGTAACTCACTGTTTCGACACGTTACCGAAATTGTCACGACTGTACAAGAACATATATTCTCTAGATGGTGATCATTAAAATTAAATTTAGAGCATTCTTCGAAAACGTTGCAGAAATAAATGACAGCTACACAACTCGCTACTGGGGCAAAAACCCAAGATGACATGACCAAATGACTCGGTGTACCGTTTCCGTCTGACGGAGCACATACGTTTTCTCATAGTGGAGGTGGAATAAACAAGAACACAACCACTTTGCACTGCCCAAGACAACATTTATATGTCTTTCATCTCATGTATGACTGTAGCGTCGAACTTTTTCCAGATATCAATCTTCCTTTCATGGGTCGTAGCTAAACTTGTGTATACTGCATCACTTAATTTTCTTCCAGAATGAGATTTTCACTCTGCAGCGAAGTGTGCGCTGATATGAAACTTCCTGGCAGATTAAAACTGTGTGCCGGACCGAGACTCGAACTCGGGACCTTTGCCTTTCGCGGGCAAGTACTCTACCACCTGAGATACCCAAGCACTTGCCCGCGAAAGGCAAAGGTCCCGAGTTCGAATCTCTGTCCGGCACATGTTTTAATCTGCCAGGACGTTTCACTTTTCTTCTTATAACCTCCGCAATCTCATAAAATGTAGCTACGTCAGAGGCCATTTGACGCCGAGAGTCGACTACTATCACCGTGGTAGCACTACTTTACAACAAGAAGATCGTGCTCTCAACTCCGATGCAACCTTACGGCCTTACACTCCTACATATTTTCATAAGCGATCGCTGCGCCACCGTTCTAAGACTCGTCATACTCGGGGAATAATAGTGATAAGGGAAGATTCCGATATTTCCCTGATTTATGATGTATGCAAAAATCCATTATTAGACTCTAACTCGCTCCGTGCCTTGTATCGAATTAGCATTCCAGCAACTACAACTACACAACTCTTACGATTCCTGTTTCTTCACGTAGAGATTGTCCATCACTTCTTTCCTCGCCGTTCATATGTATTTCACAAGACAAGTAGTGTGTGGTCCACCCAACTATTGTGTCATATGGTGGTGCATTGTTGATGCTGTACACTCCCATCTCATCAACATTGGGTTATGGATTGTGTAGGTTGCTCCCCCTAGAATCCACTTTTAACATGTTGAGCTTGTAAGGTGGGCGTGTCATTTTGATTTTTGTAAGTTATCGATGTTTACGTCAGAGAGAGAGTGCAAGTTGACCCCTTAACTCACGAGTTGTGGTCTCTCAGACCGCTCCAGAATTTTCCAAGTCGATCTCGTAGGTCAGTTATGGCGGAACGTTTTTATACACCACTCACCCATCTCTTAATCAGCAACCATACAAATTATTAATGTCATCTGCGTTATCGCCTCATCTGATTGTTGTTGACATGTGATGGGGTCTCCTAGACCGCGCCTCGTGAACTACACACCCGCTTTCGTCGGTTCAGTACAAAATGTGTTAGCAAGAATGTGACAATTTTACACACTCTAAGTTCGATGAAATTATTAATCAGTGGATGGAGAATGATGTCAATAATGTAGAACAAGAAGTAGACGAAGAAGTCAACGATTATTCGATAGCCAGTATTCACAATTCTGCTAGCGAACAAGAGTACCATCAAGATGAAGAATTTTTTTTTTTATTTTTAGATCCTATGGGACCAAACTGCTGAGGTCATCGGTCCCTAAGCTTACACACTACTTAGTATAACTTAAACTAACTTATGCTATGGATAACACATACACCCATGCCCGAGGAAGGACTCGAACCTCCGACGGGGGCAGTCGCGCGAACCGTGACAAGGCGCCCAAGACCACGCGGCTACGCCGCGCGGTTCAGGTGAAGAACTACAGGACAATGGTGATGAGGACCTTCCTGTTTCTCCAACAAAATACTTGGTGTTAGTTAAAATTAAATGTGTTCTGAGTGGTCGTAAAGAAAGATGTAGATCTCAACACTGAATATTAATTTTGCAGCTTTCTTTTTTTGGCTATTGAGTTCAGATTTTACATGAAAGTTTAAACCCCATAAATTAGTTTTATGCGAAAATTTGCTTTCTACAGAGATACCATAATTTTTCATAACGTAAAATTCAGTTCTTAAACAGTTCGTTTTGTGTACTATTGAAGAAACTTCACAAATGCATGTGATTTTTTGCTTGATACAAAAATAAAATACTGTTGACTTTACTTAGTGCAATTAAATCTACAAGAAGTGTTTAAACAACACTTATATAGTTTTAACCATAAATGTTATATATCATAAATTAAATTTTCAAATGATTTACAACTTAACTCTTGGTGTAAAGATAGAGGTATCAGAGACCACATCTCGTAGTATACGTTACAGAAAAGTCACCTCGTTAAGTTAAGGGTTAAGTTACTGTTAAACAATCTTTGGTCTTGTCGTTGCACGGTATTTGTTTCTGCGCAGTCTGGTACATTCTTAGTTGAAGTGTGGTAGGTGATGGACGTATTCAATAGTACAGTGTTGACTTTTGATTGAATTTGATAGATGAAGAAAGACCTATCGTAAAGGATAGCAAGGATGAATATGATGTATATACTGAAATGCGAAAACAATATCAATTTTAATAATATGCTTTCTTTAAGACAAGGAGTTTGAGGTAAGGTAGTTTATCGGAGTGACTGTTGTCAGCTATTTAACTTCGTTCTCTTGCTCAGAGCTGAGAGAAATATCACACCACATCCCTGAGTCATGCAAAAACGTATCATCTGATTAAACTGTTTAGTTTTTATAGAACTTTATGTTGACTTTATACCCTTATTAAACCATTGTTCACATTGTTAAGCATAGTATTGTTCATACCAATGTTGTGTGTATCACGCGGAGTTTTACTCTGTGTTTTGAATATATACTGCATTGTAAAATCATTGTTCTGGAAAATCATTTCATAGGAATAGTTACTCTCCTCATCTTATGATTTAAAAGAGATTTATAATTATGCATTAACACATTGCACCATATGGTATGTAACAGTTTGAATACTGTTTAGAAATTTTATTTAAAAAAAGAAATCTATTTCAGCCGCTGCCTCTTTGCTGTTTGCTGTTGTACTTTCGACAAATATGCAATAATGTTGTCAACCTTCGAGGTAAGTGAAAATTTTGATTAAGGCCCGATGATTGTCTTACTACAGTTGCACATTTAATCTAAAGACAAGTTATATTCAGACGATTTACAGTTCAATTCAAATTAGATTCTGTTTAGTCAATGGTTACAACACTAGTTTAAGTTGGATCACAGTTCGTGGATACATAGTTTCGGTAATATGTAGACGCTTTGTAGGGTGAGAGACACATTTGGGCTAAATTTCATGAGGAAACACGTAGTGGGGAGTCTACAAACTTACGAAAGCTTGCAGATATGTAACTTATATAATGCACTGTACTTCTTTTCCGCCAAAATACTGAGTGGACATCTGGAGCCTTCTAAATCAGTCATTCAAACAAAATTTACGTTCCAAACAATAAAAGATTCCTAAAAGTTCACCTTTTAGTCCTTTATGCTAATCAGACAACAATCTTTTTACCACAAACTGCGGTTTTTGAACCAATATTCAGATTACAATCAGAAGAGCAATAATGAGGCCACCCCCTCACTTTTCACATTTAACGCATTAAACTGCTATTGTCAAAATTATTGTTCTAAAAGCTATAAAATCTTTTTCTAATGAAAGCTTTATTTTGGTTAGAAATAACGAATTATTCTAATCAATACGAAATAACTTGAGTATCAATCCAGTGGCAATAAGGGGCGATCAAAAAAGTTTCCTTTCAGGGCGTTGCTACACTGTATACGCAACATAGCATGACTCCGAGGGAGCATATAAGCACTGGTATGTAAGCAAGGGGATTGATGGGGCATACCAGATGCGTCCAGACGGATGTTATTCTTTTCTTGGCTGTCGAAAGACAAACACCAGTAAGCATCCATCGGAGAACGAAGAATGTGTATGACGCAGTAAGTCTGTCGAAAAGCACCGTTGTGCAATGGCGCGCCAAGGGGTGCTGCTGCTTCAAGATAACGCACGTGCCCATTGCAAATGTCGTGACGCAGAAGTTACGGCACCTCAAGTGGGATATGCTCAAGCAACCGCCCTGTAGTCCTCAACTCTCACCATACGATTATCACGCCTTCGGTCCCTCTGAAAGGTTGAAAATTGTTACTGGACGAGGATTTGCAGCACGCAGTTACGGACTTCTTCACGCAACAGGACACGAGGTTTTGCAAAAAGAGGATCTTCTACCTGGTGCATCGGTAGGATGAGCGCCTCGATTTGCATACCGACTCCACTGTACCGCCTTCGAACGAAAACTTTTCGATCGCCCCTTAAAAAATAAAATTACTTTTGCTATGTTCATTATAAATCGTAGATCGACATAAGCCTTTAGTGTCTAGGTCATATTCTATAAATTTTACAGTCAGATTGTAACCTCCCCCTTAATAATCGACCTATCCTGCTTGCGATATAAAATATGACCGTGGATCGCGTGTATACCTAATAGAATTTTTCTAATTGGATAAGGCTACCTTTCCCGAAGAAGTAATACCGATAAGTAGGGGGAAACTATACAACCGATCTTTCTGATAGAAAAGTCTACTGAAAATAACAAAAAGTACTTAAACCGAACAGGGCTACGGTTTGGAAAAATGAAAGTTATTCTGTGCATTCACTCACGAGCAACACTGGACAGAAAAGGGGTACCACTGACCATGAATCCGAAAGTTACACTAATGAACCAAAAGGAAATAATTACGGTCGCCAGCCCACCAGGGCGATTTGCATCCAAAATCCTGTACAACATGATGGGAAAGAAAAACATTTATTATTAAACACTGACATAGCAACTGAAGGTAGTCACGTTTTTTGACTACTTTTAAGTGAGTATGTAATGATAAAAGAGAACTGAGAAGTCACTTTTACGTTAAGTTTGTGCTTAAATTCTGAAAAGGGCAATCGAGTAATGATTTGAAAATATGCACTTAAAGTGTCATGTCAGTAATGAACTTCGTTACGTGAACAATGACTTTCAGAGACGTCAACATAACGTCATCAAAGAAATTTAGAGAAAGGCAATCACTTTTTACTTTGCAGTTATTTAATTTTCAAATTGGATTTCATATTATTGTCTGAACAACTGAGCCTTTTTTACTGACCTGAACAGAACTAAATACTAGAATAAGTACCAAACCAAACAGCCATGAGCTCCAAGCTATATGTAAAACAAACAAAAATTCCGCACTCTTAATTTGTGCATTTTCTTTAGATTTGGATTTTTTCCTGTGATAGATTCTCAAACCGGTTAGCATATAAGGAAAAAAGGGAACAAGGACCCTGGTTGGTAACAATGTCTGGGGGCAATGAGGGCACAATCGCCCTGAATTCAACTGATTATTAAATAAATAAAGTTCATTAATCAAATCACATTAAGTTGTGCTGCTGTGTTAGCAGTTAATACTTTCAACCAATGAACAGTCTTACTTCAGTGCTGTGCGTGCGACGAATCTCTGAGCCGACGACGATTCTGTGTTGCTGGAACTGCTGCTGCTGTTGTTGAAGACGGTAGCATCTTGTGGAGCCATGACTAATTACAGGAACGGGCAATTGTAATTAATACAGCCTCTTCCACCCGTCCACCTCGTGCTACTAGTCATCTGGCCGGCGCGCGTACATGATGCCGCCGAAATGGTACTCTCTACTGCGAGAGCGTTACCACACTTGCACATTACAAGCGCTGGAACCCGTCTCCCGCTCTCTCCGCGCGCTCTGCGCAGCAACCCCTAACCAAAGATTTTACAACGCAAAAGTACTGCTATTATCGTTGCTAGTCGATGCAAATAGCAATTCCTTTGGCTTTTCCCAGAGTTTATAAGTTTCAGAGTAAAACACAGATAAATACAATAAAGCGTCAACAGAGTACTACCTAAATGTATACACACAGTGAAGCAATGTCCTTACTTATTAAAAGAAAGCATTTAAATTACAAATATTTACAGGAAACTAAAAAAAATTATATATCCGTAGCAGGTGCCATGAATCCTGCATTTTCGGTGCTACAAGATCACATTACTAGTTAAGTCATGGCGACGAACACTACTCATGAAGGGGCATTTCCTAACTAGGTCATATTCCGGAATTACCTTCGTCGGTATTCCGTTCGCTAAAACCTAGCATAAAGCTCACAAAGATTACTTAAGCGCTACCGCGCAAAGAAAAATGTTCGGTACTAGGTATCAGTGAAGGACTGTTGTCTCAAATAGGAAAAAGTAAGGCCACAGAGCAGTCGTAAGCAAATAACTGATGCCCCGTGGAGAAATATTTTGTTTAGGCATCAAACAAAGGCAGAAGCAACGGGAATGCTACAGATGGCAGCCGCCCGTGACATGTGTCATCCACCCATAGCGGGGAATCCCCGGTCTCAGGGGGGACAACCGTCCGCGGGAAGCGCGCCCAGGAGGTAAAGCCTGACAAATGCCGGGCGACGAGCGCGTTTTCAGGCCGCTCGACCGGCGTAGTATTAACAACTGTTTGCCTAATTTCGGCACGGTTTGCCGCATGCATTTTCGACAAACGGGTGGGCCGCGAAATGAGCGACCGCGCGCTCCTCTTCCATCTCACTTACGCCCAGCGGGGGTCGCCATCCGTCCGGTGCGGGTCGCAGCAGAGGAGGATGCATTGTGGGCCCCGCGCAGGGGCCGGCTGGGCTTGATTGAAGAGCGGCCGGTTTGTTCTGTGCCCGCAAACACTGCTCATTCCAGCGGGCGCACGGCACGGGCCGTGAGCTTTTGGCAGCCGCTGCGCCATGCACGTAATTTCTGGGTGAAAAGTTCTCGGTTGCGCAAACACTTTTGTTTACAATCACAGCTCTTGTCAGTGTCAACCGTAGCACGTGGTGTATTCTGCACGAAACGCTTCTCTGTACGTACTGTGAATAAATAAATAGCCCATTACAGTAGTTACGGAAGCATCCCACATGATTCAAAATCTTGTATCTAGCAACTCATTAAGAAGTCGTGGACGTTGTAATGGTACTTGAATTACGTAACCATTACGGCACCTCACCTCAACCTCTCGATACCAGCAATATTCTACTGTGTTTCTGTAGAATGGTTAACATATTTCTGTGACAACATTCAGATTTGGTTTCATTAATGTGGAGGTACTTTGATACATCGATATGTTTATATTGCAATGATATTATTCTTATATGTATTCTTTCTTTTGTCGCTATGATCTTTGTCGTACTTGTAACTCTGATTTTCTGGGCGCGTAAGCGGTTATTAGGGATTCAAGTCTTGGTCGTCATGTTGAAAAGACGCAAATTGTACTCAGTTTATGATATGTGAGCTTTAACAGTGAGCCAGATATTTTCAAGTATGTTTTATATTGTGAAGAGATGTTGCAACAAAAGTAATAAAAAAGAAGTGTAACTTAAACTCGGAGTACTGGTTACTTTTCTACAATACCATTGTCCTAACTTGCAAAAGTTTAATATTCAAGAATGGTTTATGAAACACATCCTTAAAACTCTTGAATATCGCAGAACAACACCTAGGCCTCTTTGCATCCGAGCTTGGAATCATCACCACCTAGATTTTCGACGATTGAGCCATAAGTTGACAACGAGACCAGGGTAGGAAACACGAAAACATGAATGCCTAGTTTATCCATTATTTTATGAAATGACTTTATTAACTGTGCTCTAATGACACCTGCCACTTAATATAACTTTGTAGTTGCCCGAAATTGCAATATTTAGCAGCGTGAGCAACACTACAATCGTAATTAATTTTTGACCTTTGTTGTGGTAGGGTTGTTAGAACGTGAAGCGATAACATTGCTTGGGGAGTATATCACTACAATCTATAACGCTATGGAAGTTGCGGTCTTATGCCAACACTCGGTGAGTGGCGCTGAAATTGTTTTGGTGAAGTGCTTTTCCACAGTAAAATTAGTAGCAGACAAGCAATCGCGTCAAATCGAGGGTATACAGCCACACATTACTCAGTGTTTGTCACACAACAAGGCAGAATCAGATACGGTAAGTGCACTGTCAGATCAAAAGTGTATATACGCCCCAATGTAGTGTGGAACTGGCCACCAGTTGTCACGAGAGGCCGTATGGCCAGTATAAAAGGCGGCGGGGGGTATTGAGTTGTGTAATCAGTAATAGTAGCATGAGTTGGTCAGGGCAACTTAATGACTTCGAAAGTGGACGAGGTACTGGATGTCATCTGAATAACAAAGCTATCAGAGACACTTAATCCCTTCTAAAGCTCTGTCAGTCGACTGTTGGTACTATGACTGTGGAATGTACACAAAGAGTTATTAACTACAGCTAAACCAAGACCAAGCCAACCTCCTGTAGTGACAGGGGCCGTCGAGCAATGCCGACGATGTTATTAAAAAGAGCACATGAAATTAGCGGAAGGCATCACTCGTGAGTAGAGAAGCTAGCACAATGACTGTGCGTAGCGGGCTAAAAAGAATAGGGTACAAGTGTCGACCGGCTGGTCATGAGCCACGCACTTCTGTTGTTAAAGCCAAGTGATGCTTAAGGTGGTGTAAGGGCCGATGCTACTCGACCGTGGATGATTAGAAACGAACGACTTTTTGAGCGATTAATCACGCTACACCCTGCACCAGTCCGATGGAAGGGTTGTGTTTGTCGAATGCCTTAATCAGGTTATCTGTCATTACGTGGTGCCAGATGATATGGTCTAACGGTTTAAGGGAGTTTTTCGTGGTTAAGGTGTGATCCCCTTATTGCTCTTAAGGGTATGGTAAATCTCGAAGGATATACATTCATTTTACAGAATTCTGCACTGCGCACAGCAGCGTAACAGTTCGGAGACGATGATACACTGAAGCGCCAAAGAGACTGGTGTACGCATGCGTATTCAAATACAGTGATACTTAAACAGGCAGAATAGGGCACTGTGGTCGGCAAAGCGTATATAAGATAAAAAGTGTCTAGTGCAGTTGTTAGATCGGTTACTGCTCTTACAATGTCAGATTATCAAGCTTTAAGTGAGTCTTACCGTGGTGCTACACTCGCCGGACGAGGATGGGACACAGCACCTCCCAGGTAGTGATGAAGTGGGGGTTTTCCAGTACGACCGTTTCACGAGTGTACTGTGAATATCAGGAACCGCTAAAACATCAACTTTCCGACATCGTTGATGCCGGAAAAACATCCTACAAAAAAGGACCAACGACGACTGATGAGAATCTTCAAGGTGACAAGTGTAACCCTTAATTGCTGCAGATTTTAATGCTGGGCCATCAACAAGTGTCAGCGTGCGAACTATTCAACGAAACATCATCGATATGGGTTTTCGGAGCCGAAGGCTTGTACTCTTGTTGAGTGCAGGACACAAAGCTTTACGCCTTGCCAGGGCCCGTTAATACTGACATTGGACTGTTGATGACTGGAAACATGATGCCTGGTTGGAGGAGTCTCGTTTCAAATTGTATTGAGTGGATGGACGTGTACGCATATGGAGACAACCTCATGAATCCGTGGACACTGCATGTCAGCAGGAGACTTTTCAAGTTGTTGGAGGCTCTGTAAAGGTGTGGGGCGAGTGCAGTTAGAGTGTTATAGAACCCCTGATACGTTTACCTACTATTCTCACAGGTGACACGCACATAAGCCTCCTGTCTGATCAACTACATTCATTCATGTCCACTGCGCGTCCCGACGGACTTGGGAATTCCCAGCAGGACAATGCAACACCCCACATGTCCAGAACAGCTTCAGAGTGGCTCCAGGAGCACTCTTTTGAGTTTAAACTCTTCCGCTCGCCACCAAACTCCCCAGACAGGAACATTATTGAGCGTATCTGGGATGCCTTGCAACTTGCTGTTCAGAAGAGATTTCCAACCCCTCGTACTCTTAATGATTTATGTACAGTCCTGCAATTAAGCAGCATCTGTGAGACAGTGACTTGTGGACAATAATATTACTATAACGGGCTAGCCTTCTCGAGTTCCGACCTGTGCTCATTTACAATGGCACTAAGAATTGTTTTCACAAAGTGATTTTGTGCGATAAAATTAGTTGCTTGTAAGCAGTGTTATCATATCGAGAAAATAATAGTACACAGGATTTATGGTTTATTCCACGGTAGGGGAGAATCATGTCGGGTAGGTAACTACTAGCAGTGAAATACGAATCATAATACTGCAGGTCAAGAGTGTGCTGAAACAACATTTTAGTCTCTTTTTCTTGGCGGTGAATGAGTACCTTTCCCAGAAAAATCCAAGTCATTAATGCAGAATTATGCCGCTTTCGAAATGAAAATTTCTTACAGAATTTGATGGAGGCTATAATGCACGCTTCCGAACAAACTGAAGTTGCTCGTACTTTTGGTTGATCCAGACAGCCCGTTCTGCTTCGAACCATATCTATAGAATCTTTTTTCTTAAATCTTTTTTTACGACATAATCATGCGAAGATCTCACAAAGCCGTTACCCATTTTGACCAGACAGTGGTCATCATCAAATTGTTAGCAGATAAAAAAGGATACAGAGACTCATTGTATGATCTTCAAAATCTGCGAAGTAAATGCGTAATGACAAAAAAGAATAAAATTAAACTCAAAAGTTTTGGGGTGCGTTGTCAACAATACTGAAGGCAACAATAGATATGAGTACGAGCTTTCGTAGGCGGAGAGAAACCTTCTCTTTGTCCGTATTCGCGAAAGAAGTGTTCAGGTGTTTAAACATTTTAGAAGAAACGGAGCTGTGTGATTCAAGAATAAGGAGCCTGACAAAATTCTGAACGAACAGAACGCGCTCTGCGCCGGCGCCTACATCAGCATCTACGACGAGCTGCTCCTCTGACGTTAGCCGTGTCACCTTCCTGCTATCCCACTACACACTGTCTGATGAGAATTATGCAAACACCTATTAGTGAACATTAGTATGGGGTGTAACAACGGTTCTCATTAAAGATATCTTCAACTTCACTGGAGAAACAGTCCCCGAAATGTCATAATTGTCTGTGAAGGAATGGCAATCCACTCTTCCTCAAGAGGCCATACCAGAGATGATAATCGACCAACGTTAGACGCTGGAGTCAGCACCGAACTCGACGGTCCAACTCATCATGAACGTGTTCCCTTGTGTTAAGGTCGGGACTCTGGGTAGGCCAGTTCCTTTCAGGATTCATATTGTCCACAAGCAATCGCCTCACGAACATATTTTACGACAGTGTGCACTGATGTGCCGATACAGTCATCGTGTCCGAACTGTCCCTCTGCTACAAGCAATACATTACTACTACAACTACTACGTGATCAGGCCCAGTGGACCGGACGCATCTACAAGTTTCCTCCTCCACTGCATTCTGTCTATTGCTGCTATCCCCCATCCGTTCACATCTATTGACACTCGGTTTAAACCTTCATGGAGTCCATCCCTCCGACGCTTCTTGGGTCTCCCTGGCGGTCTCTTTCCTGCAGGTGTGAAATCCAGGAGCTTCCGAGGCCATCTGTGATCCTCCATCGGGGCAAAATGGCTGGCCCACTGCATTCGTTTGGCTTTGACAGTTCCTGCTATGTTGGGCTGCTGGTATAGTTCCTCAAGCTCTTGGTTGTATCTGATCCTCCATTCCCCTGTATCTGCATCCAGAACCGGACAGAGGATCTTCCGAAGCACTTTTCTCTAAAAAACAAACAGCTTATGGAAGTCCTGTTTCCGGATACTCCATGTCTCACAGCCATATAGAACAACAGGCTGGATCAGCGTTTTGTACAGTATTGAACTGACTGGAGAGATATCTGGACCGAAGCAGTTGTGCTAGGCTGTGGTAAGATCGGTTTCCTGCTTGTATTCTGGCATTGATCTCTGCTTCACATGATGAGTTCTCAGTGAAAAGTGCCCCTAGGTATTTGAATTCTTTCGCTCTCTTGTAGGACTCGTCCCCAACCTGCAGTGATTGTAGATGATCGGCAGTCTGACAATGACCACGCGTCATAACGAGGTTCTTTGTCTTGGCTTCGTTTATGTTTAGCCCAAATTTGCTGGCAGCCTTTCATTTCTTTCCGCACTTAGCCTTTTGTTAAGCGCAATAAAAGGCTCAAGTCCTATCCCCGAAAGCCCATACCTTAACACAACCTGCTAGCAGCGTAGTTGTTGGCAGGTGACGTTCTCCACGCTCTTAAATAGTATTCCCAATGCAAATCACTCGTTTCCAACACTCACTGTACGGCGGTGTTACTCTTTACATCACCTCAAGCGTCGCTCAACAGTGACTACAGAACTATATGGCTTTTGAAGAGCTGCTCGATCGTTGTACCACAGTCTTTTTACTTCCATACCTCCAGTCATTATACTAGCTGTAGCGATGTTTGCCCTTTGCAACTTGTGGTGATTCCTTGCCTGCCTGGTCTCGATTTAGCTGTGGCTGTTCTTTTCCCTTTTGACTTCACAACTGCGTCACCAACTGTCGACCTGTGCAGCTTTAGAACAGTTAAAATATCCCAGGGGGACTTGTTGCTCACATGACGTCCAATGCCCAGTTTACGTTCCAAGTGACAACACTCACCTCCTTGTAAACCTGCAATCCTGCCTCTCGTGACATCGAGTGCTTAGTTCCGCACTACACCGCATTACAGTGTGGTGTACGAATACTTTTGATGAGAAAGTGTTTGTAAATGTATTGTCGTTTCACATGCACTCCTCGCAAATGAGGCTAAGATACCTTGGTGCCATGACACCATTCGGCAGCGATAGTGGTGTGCGTGTGTCCAGTTAAGAATGACCTTCAACCAATAATATACAGCTTTGGAAATAAATTACGTGACAATGAAACAGAACATGAAAACAAATCAGCGTAATGAAAAGGACGAATTGTTAGCTAAAATCGAATCTGTAGTTCAGAGTGCTATAGTTACACAGATAAAAGAACAGCTCGAACATCTTGACACAACAGTAAAAGAAATTAGCGAGGAAGTGGAAACGTTGACACTAAATTCTGAAAAACAAAAAGAACAACTTTGAACGTTAACGAACAACACAGCATCAGCCGACAGGAGCTTAAACAGTGAATCTAAGCAGCGCAATGACGAAATAGAAAAACTAACAATCCAATTCTCTGTAACATAGCAACTCATGGAGAACAAGAAATCGAACATCCAAACGTGTGAGGAACACGAAAAAACAGCTATCATTTCGAAAAACATTTGCCGAAACTCAGGTAACATTTCAGCAGTTTGTTCTTCACATACAGAGAAACGTGAAGCTTTGAAACATCATACAGACGGTCATGTCCGACATATGGAACAACAGCTTGCACATAGCGAAATAAAATGCAAATGCGATAATCTTGGTCACTTTTATCTACAATTCAGCATTCTGATATCTCTATGTATTCTTGGCGCTTAGTGACTTTTTGCGAGTACATAGTTTCTCTCGCAGTTGAAATAATGGCTGGCCAGAGTGGCCGAGCGGTTCTAGGCGCTACAGTCTGGAACCACGCGACCACTACGGTCGCAGGTTCGAATCCTGCCTCGGGGATGAATGTGTATGATGTCCTTAGGTTAGTTAGGTTTAAGTAGTTCTAAGTTCTAGGGGACTGATGACCACTGCAGTTAAGTCCCATAGTGCTCAGAGCCATTTTTGAAATAATGATCTACCTTGGCGGCATACCAGTGAAGTTTCGTGGTTACAGAAAGCTTATAGTTACATCTACAAACACTTTCATACGGAGCACTTAGCAATTATTTTGTTATACAAAAATGCGCTTACACACTAGAGCGCAATCGTACTGAGCACTGGAACAAACTAATTACGAAAAGAAGTGACAGTCACAATTCGATGCATTTTATTACGTTCAAATGTAGGGAGAGGATCCATTACAGTTTTTGGACACATCGACTGGCGTACGATACATCCCCGAGTAGGGTGTTTACGATTTTTCAATTTCTTGGTACACACCTTTTCTCTTAGTATCCTTTTCGTCGATAAGTACTATACTACTGTAAATATGTTGAAAGTATAAGAATGTGCCATATTTTAGACAAAGCACGTTCCGGTACTGACAAAATTAAAACTTTGATCACAAGCATTTCATGATAGCAACAAAATTTGACCCGGTTAAAATGAAAAATCACTCGCATTTAACATGTATTTCATCCCGTTAGCAAAAGATGTAGAGAAAAACAAGCGACAGTTTCATTGAATTTCGACGTCGGCACATACGTAACAATATGCGACAGGAATGTGCTACAGAGCTGCAACTTGCAGCTTCGGCAGTAAATAACGTGTCACATCACACAAAATATATCGCTGGTACAAATGGTTCAAATGCCTCTGAACACTATGGGACTTAACATCTGAGTCATCAGACCCCTAGAACTTAGAACTACTTAAACCTAACTAACATAAGGACATCACACACATCCATGCCCGAGTATCGCTGGTACAGCAGTAAATTTTGATCACTTACAGATATATCTGGGACATCTTACTGATCGTCCCAGGAATTGTGCTCTTAGTAAACATTTACTAATATGAAATTTTTGGAAGCGAAAAACAGATTTGCGAAACAAGTAAGCAGCTTTGAACACCATCACTTTTACAGACAGCAGCTGCTCTCATGAATTATAAAATGAAAGATATAGTACCAGTTCTGATGAGATATACAGATTAATGAGGTAGTAGATGTGCTGTCCAAATGGAACGCCTGTTTTGCGAATAATAGTGGTACTGATGAATTGCAAGTGTATGAAGGATTTTCTACCACTTCAAGGAATAATTACAGGTTATTAAAGATAAGATTGTGTTGTCTGAAGGCAATTATCAGTGTCAGAAATAATATGTATTTTTGTGGAGATTTTCTTTTCATGATCATTTGTGCAGTAATGAAGGCTTGTTTGCTCAGTGGTGTTATTTATGAAGTGTAAACGCGGACTGTTTCACTTGTATGAACTGATTAATGAAACAGAGCAGGGAGTATTTACTATTCATTATTTACGAGATATGAGGGTATTATTAACTGTGAGACTATTATGATGATGATATAGTAGAGATAAATATGTTGACGGTCTTAGTGATTTTGATGGCGATGATTATGAGGATAAGGATGATAACATAGTAGAAAGACGCTATGGTTAGGAATTATGATTTATTATGAGGAATGAGTAGTAATGGTTAGGGAATGTGTTAGGGACCCTGTTTTTATTCAGTTGATTTTTCTATGCATGGATATATTTCACTTGCTTGCGTGTAGTAAAGGGAAAGTGATGAACAATAACATGGCTAGGAGCACAACAGGGATCTGAAATGGTAAGTAACACCACTGTGGTAGAAGGCAATACAATTATTTTTTCACATGATGCTTTTGGATCATTGAAGTTAATGCCATTTCCAGCTTCAAAAAAATTACGACATAAGAAAGTAGTGGATATAGCGGTAAAAACCATCAAAAAGGCTGCAGAAAGAAAGAGGTAAGAAATCGCAGCAGGGACAAGTAAACAACAAAAACCTACAGGCTGGACAGGAAGTTCTGGTTAAATCTCACCTTTTATCTGGTAAAAGCAAGCATCTTAGAACATGTTTTTTTGCTCGCGTATCATGTCATTTCTGGAAACCCAGAATCTACTATGTAGGAATCAACATGGATTCCGGAAACAGCGATCGTGTGAGACCCAACTCGCCTTATTTGTTCATGAGACCCAGAAAATATTAGATACAGGCTCCCAGGTAGATGCTATTTTTCTTGACTTCCGGAAGGCGTTCGATACAGTTCCGCACTGTCGCCTGATAAACAAAGTAAGAGCCTACGGAATATCAGACCAGCTGTGTGGCTGGATTGAAGAGTTTTTAGCAAACAGAACACAGCATGTTGTTATCAATGGAGAGACGTCTACAGACGTTAAAGTAACCTCTGGCGTGCCACAGGGGAGTGTTATGGGACCATTGCTTTTCACAATATATATAAATGACTTAGTAGATAGTGTCGGAAGTTCCATGCGGCTTTTCGCGGATGATGCTGTAGTATACAGAGAAGTTGCTGCATTAGAAAATTGTAGCGCAATACAGGAAGATCTGCAGCGGATAGGCACTTGGTGCAGGGAGTGGCAACTGACCCTTAACATAGACAAATGTAATGTATTGCGAATACATAGAAAGAAGGATCCTTTATTGTATGATTATATGATAGCGGAACAAACACTGGTAGCAGTTACTTCTGTAAAATATCTGGGAGTATGCGTACGGAACGATTTGAAGTGGAATGATCATATAAAACTAATTGTTGGTAAGGCGGGTACCAGGTTGAGATTCATTGGGAGAGTGCTTAGAAAATGTAGTCCATCAACAAAGGAGGTGGCTTACAAAACACTCGTTCGACCTATACTTGAGTATTGCTCATCAGTGTGGGATCCGTACCAGGTCGGGTTGACGGAGGAGATAGAGAAGATCCAAAGAAGAGCGGCGCGTTTCGTCACTGGGTTATTTGGTAACCGTGATAGCGTTACGGAGATGTTTAATAAACTCAAGTGGCAGACTCTGCAAGAGAGGCGCTCTGCATCGCGGTGTAGCTTGCTCGCCAGGTTTCGAGAGGGTGCGTTTCTGGATGAGGTATCGAATATATTGCTTCCCCCTACTTATACTTCCCGAGGAGATCACGAATGTAAAATTAGAGCACGCACGGAGGCTTTCAGACAGTCGTTCTTCCCGCGAACCATACGCGACTGGAACAGGAAAGTGAGGTAATGACAGTGGCACGTAAAGTGCCCTCCGCCACACACCGTTGGGTGGCTTGCGGAGTATCAATGTAGATGTAGATGTAGATGTAGATGTAGATCTTAGTCACAAATTCTTTCTTGTATATAAGGGATCGAGAATAATCCTATTTACTAAAGTTGTACCCAGATGATAGAACTACATGTCATCCACTCGAAAATATTTCTTGAATTACAGCGCACAGCAATGGTTAGCGATAAACAGTGTTATTGCACCGCATACCAGAGTAAACCAGGAAATTTTTGACAAGAACCGGGAGACTATCGAAGAGCAACAAACTTCATTTTCGCGCAATTACTTGAGCGACTTGCTGCCACGATGCGTACACTAAACAAACTGCTGCTATCTTCGAAATTTCACCTAGAAACTGAACAACAATAAATAAAATGAACACTGACAATATCTTTTTTAAACCGGTTCTGAGAGGATACACGGGGTACCAGAAATGTGTTGTTCACTTGAGAAAATATATTTTTGGCGTACACAGTGGCGATAATACAGAGACATTTAACACTCTACCACTTTGCATTAGATATACAGACTGTTAGAATGGTAATTGTGCTGTCTGGAAAGAAGACTAATAGGTATTTTGATGTAAGAAATTTTCAGGACCATTGTGAGACAGTGATTCTGTGTTTACTAAACTGTAACATTTGCGATTATAACTATGAAGTGTTGCTTACGTGGAAATAAGTGGAAGAAGACGGAGCAGAGAATTGTTATTTGAAATGTATACTGAGACGAAGACAGCGAATGTGATTAATGTTGTAACAGGATAATGAGATTTATGTTAGTGAGTCACATGGTTCAAATGGTTCAAATGGCTCTGAGCACTATGCGACTTAACATCTGAGGTCATCAGTCGCCTAGAACTTAGAACTAATTAAACTTAACTAACCTAAGGACATCACACACATCCATGGCCGAGGCGGTCGCTCGGTTCCAGACTGTAGCGCCTAGAACCGCACGGCCACTTCGGTCAGCTGAGTCACATGAAATGATAATTATGAAATTTATGATGTGTGCTGTAATAGAATGAGAAATGATTATGATGATTAAAGATAAGAAAGAGTGAGTAAGTAAAGTTAGGGCATAGGGACCTGTTTCTTGTTATAGTCAATTTTTAAGGCGAGTGGATACATTTCGTGTTTACAATCATAAAAGGTAAGGTTTTGAAAGGATGTGGCTGGATGACAATAGTGATTGAAGGTATCATGACTTTAGACAACACAGTTATGTACTTAATGTAGAGTTTATAACTACCTGACGCAATTATTTAACCTTTTTAGTAAATATATTCTGTATTTTTTTTATTGGAGCAAGAAAACATGTAATAGTTATACTTTACAATAATTCGAGACATGTATCTTTTTGTCTCCATGATTGCTGTTCTGTACTGTGTCACACTCTTTTAGCACTTAGTACCTCATTGATCTTTTTGTGGTTTGTCTTTCTTGTTTATACTGATGAATGATACGGTTTTTTGTGATTTGTATGGAGCAACATGCACTCAAAATTTAACTTCTACTTAATTCTCTAGAACTGACCTACCTTCTCTTTGTCTTACACATAAACTTTACATGTGCGTGAAACGATGTCATAACAGTCTACGTGTCTGGGAAATTTTAAATTCTTGTGATGTGAAGATGAAATTCATCACTCATGGAGTATGACATCGACAGACAATATGCAGGAAGCATAAGGAACATTATCTCGACTTTTCTTTTTTTACTTTTCAGCATTAATCTTTAAATCAGGACACAGGATCAGATTCTTTTATATTCATATTTTTCCATGAGCATGTGTGGTATTGCACGCTGTCTTCTTGTGTTTACATGTGATGTAACATAATAACATACACTGCCTTAACTTACGTAATTTTCAGGTTGTATTTGCGTTTTACACTTACGTCTTTATTGAGTGTCTCTATAATGCATTTTATTTGTATAAATTTTTACTCTAGGACCCGATGTCATTAGCATAACAATTATGTTAATTGTAGTACTGCAGCAAGCTCTCATCAGTCATTTAAGATGCGTAAGTAATCACGAAAGATGTGTAAGGAAGAAACAAAGAGTAAAAGATAAGAAAGAGCAAAGAAATGGTTACGAAGTTGATTGTCTGATGAAATGATTAGGTAGGGCGAATAGGAGAAATGATTAAGTAGGGAAAAGATGAAAAATGACTAGTAGGGCACAGATGAGGAAAAACTGTGTAAGTCAAAGCTTACAAATAGTCATGTAGGGCAATGGAGCTAAATAATATGAAATTATGAGAATGTATGAAACATGAAGCAGAGAGTACAGAATGAAGTGGTACTTGTTGGACGTTTGATGAAATTTTGGGGAAAAGTATTGAAATGTGCACAAACTGAAGGATGAAATATGACTAGATAGTATGCTAATTACTGACAGTACTAGGTATAATCGTAGACTGACGTTTGACTGACTGCACAACGTATTCTTTGATGTGAATCTTGGTTACTTCTTAATATATGTTTTACCTAATTATATATTTATGTTCTCCTTGTGTGTGTGTGTGTGTGTGTGTGTGTACTATCCTTATGTGTTTATTTCTTGTGTGTGATCACTATCCTTATGTATCTCTTGATAACTTACTCTCTATACTTATTTCACCGATTTCCACACAAACATGTTTATTTTAATAGATTTTGAATCCTCTGTAGCGTCATTCTGTACAGATATTAAAATTGTGTATTATCATGCCTATTGTTGTAGACTGTTTCACATGATTTACTTGTCTGATGTTTCTGTAATTCGTTATTGTACAACCATGGTGCTAATTTTTTTCTTATTTTGATAGATATATTAAGTTGTTACCATTACACCACACGTGTATTCCATATGTACAACAATGTAAAATCTTGTTACTCCCGTTCTAATGTAGGTATTTGTATAATGTAAATGTAACAAATTGCAACTGACTGACCCTTCACCAAAAATGATTGTGAATTGCCATGGCAGAAGAAATATGGCTGTTGATTACGAACTGAATTATTTTGTCAGATGTTGGGATACTTCACTGATGCAAGCTGCATCTGACTTTCATAAGGGACAATTCAAAATTACATGATAGCTTTAGAGTTTTCAATGGATCTACAGTATGACTCAAGCAGATAGTACGACATTTTACTGTTTATGTGTGTGTGGGGCTGTCAACTGAGTCTGTTTCCACATAACTTCCCACAGCACTGACGTTATTGCAATGAGCTAAAGAAAGTCTAGTCGTTTGTGACAAGAACACTCTTCTACTTACTTTCATCATGCAAATTGCTACTGCCAAATGTCACTGTTCTTCGGAAGTGTAGACCTTGTGGGATATAGACACTCTGACCTACTTCTTGTGTGGTACAAACACAGTGTACATCACCAATATTACATCAGTACTAAATGTGACACAAACGTTCAAAACAGTCCTGTACAGAACGTTCTCATAGATATAAAAATTGATAACGTATCAAAGATAAATTCCATTGATTAATTATTAACATGTTCTTGAATTTTGTATAAATTTTTACTTATATTTCTTTAACTCATATTCTTATAAGACTATTTTTCTCTTTGTATTTGTAACATGTTTTGTATGTTTGTATCCATAAAGTTTAGAATTTTGTCCTTGTCCCATTCCTACATGAAATAACCCTCATACAAAATCCTACTGGGGGAAAATGGAGGATATGTAAGGTGATCATGTCATTTTGACTTTTGTATGACAGTGATGTGCACGTCAGAAAGACAGGAAGTTACGTCACTGTTAAACAATCTTTGGGGTGTAGTCATGACGCTGTATTTGCCTCTGCACATTTTGATACAATCTTAGTTGAAGTGTGGTAGGTGATGGATGTATTCAAGAGTACTATGTTGATTTGTGATGGTATCTGTTAGATGAAGAAAGATTTATTGTAAAGGACAGCAAGCATGAATATGATGTACACAATGAAAGGTGAAAGGAATATGTATTTTCAATAATGTCACTATTTTTGTAGAGAAAAAGTTTGAGTCAAGACTGCAGCACTGCACAGCTAGAAACGATTATTGTCAGCTAGTTAACCTGCTCAGAGCTGGGAGAAAGACCACTCTACTTCCCAGAGTCATGCATTAACGTAGTAGTTGATAAAGCTATAAGGTTTTTATATAAATTCTCTGATAACAGCGTACGTATAAAATCATTGTTCACTTTGTTAAACACAGTATTGTTCAGACCTATGTTATGTGTGAAGATCATGTGAAGTATTACTCTGTTTTTTTCGAATATATACTTCAGTCAAAATCGAAATTTTGGCATATCATATCATAGAAATAGTTACTCTCACCATCCCACTCTCTGTCATACGCATTAGCACATGCAACAGTTCGAATATGTATTTAGAAATAGGACTTTAGCTTAGCCGCTGCCTGCTTGCCGACTGGTGTTACGCTTTCGAGAAATCTGCAACAATGTTCTCAAGACGCAACGTAAGTGGAAATTTTAATTAGGGCCAGATAATTGTCTTACTTAAATTGCGCATTTAACGTTAAGACAAGTTGAATTCAGATCAATTACATTTCCGTTTTTAATAGGTTCTGTTTTGTCAAAGCTTGTAACGTGTGCGTGGGGCACACAAAACTCATTAAAGCCTGTACTATGGTAAGTGAGCGGAATTCACCATATGAGAAAGGATTTTCGTATAGATACCGACCGCGTGTACCTGAATGGTGGCAAATCAGACTTACACCCACTCTGTAATAACAAAGATCCGTCAAGTAAGTTCAAAATGCAATTACACGTCAAGATGGACAAAACGCAACACTGAAAATGCTACCAATTTGATAATAATACCGTCGCCAGCCTAATTAGGCATTAACTGAGTTTCTTCCCTGTACAAGTTGGTGTATATTCATGCAAAACAACACGTAGTAACACTGCATAATATAGTAGAATTTTAGAACCAGAAAATCTGTTGAACTGATAGTTTCACGTTCTGTACTGATATGGAAAAACCATGAATACATAACACTACACTATAATGTATACTACAAAACTTCGTACTGTCTATTGATCTGATTAAAATCGGGCATAGGTTACCCTAGAAATAGCACTTTCGAGCCACACACAAAATGCCAATTTTGATAAAGATAAAACACTGACAAATTTTGACTTATATATTGACTAACTTTTGCTGGTCAAACCAATGTGGAACACTTCAGAATTCAAATGAATAAAAGGGTGGGGACTCTGAAACTGTATAAAAAAAATTGATTACTGAAATTATTATGCGTTCAAGATTTCCAGTATATGAGTTACCACTCTTTTTTTCTTATTTACTGCTCATTTAAATACCTTTATATCTGTCTCGAAATAATTAAACTTCATTACTATATCAATATTAAAGTTATCTTTCAACTTCGTTAGACCTTCCTTATTCACTGGTTCATTAACAAAACAGTTCTTTAAACACCATTCTAACATAGTTCGGTCTGCAAGTAATTATTATTAACACAAATTTAATTTTTCATTTCCTGACACTGGGATTGCACAACATTTGGAAAGGACCCTGTCTAGGTAAGTTGTGAGGATAAATAAATGATGGGAAAGTTCTGGTAAAATTCAGCTTATTATTGAACAGTTCGCTCTATGGTCCATACGAATACAGTACTAAAAGTTTCAACCTGCTTGTATCGATGTGGCGGTTGGCGGGCGGCGAGATGGCGAGGCACAGAGCACACATACAACCACAGTTATGGCTCTTGACGTATCGGCACTTTAATTCTTCTTAGCGTCGCAATACTTTTCCATTTAGTGCCTATGGAATTTTGCCATGCTGTGTGGGCGTTGGAACAGCATACCCGAGGTTCAGTGAAACTACGTCTTCCAGGAGAGCCTCGTCGCTCCAGAAGGTGTTGCTCAGACGAATTCCAAACTCCAACTATTACTGAGCCCGTTGTGCCGTGCAGTGCGCGCGTGCATTTTTCCGCGCTCGCCTGCCATTCACCTTTTACCGCTTCCTGACAGGCCGGGTATTCACCCGAGGTTTTGCGTTCTGCATATCAAAACACATTGCCTACGTATGGACCAGACGCACAGTTACAATTTTAAACATCTTACAATAGTTTCAACATTTGTTACATTTCAATTCAATTACAATATTGCTTGACATTTGACATAAAAATTAATATTCACATTGAAACTTGTTTACAGTTTTCTTAACACAATGACATGGAACAAAAAGAAATGAAATCAGAACATCAATTACACAAGTTTATCGAAAAATCAGAAGAAAAAAATTATTTATATGTACAATAGTACATCGTCGTTGTTTTTACAAGCTTAGCACACTATTTTAAGTTGGATAACAATTTGTGGGTACATAGTTTTGGTAATACGTAGACTTATAGAGAGTGAGAGGCAAATTTGGGCTAAATTTCAAACAGAAACAAATATAGTTGGGAGGTTACATTTGCATATTAAAATGCTATTCGAATTGATAAAATTTTCATTATATTGTACTTCATAGATACCAACTATTGTACTAGATATTTGTAAACCACGCAGAAAAACGACAGTTCATCATCGTTTATCCTGCAACCAGTTGCTCCACGACAGTCAACATTTGACGGAATTTAACATTTTACACTGTTATAAATTGCATGTCCACAATTAAAATGTATAACAAGTAACTGTTTACAACTGCGGACCCAATTGGTCTCGGAATACGGCAGACTAAATACCATATTTTATCTATAATGACGATATCTTACAAATATGCAATCAGCAGAGGATACAAGAGTCCTTCAGAATGTTACCTTTCCTCCCTCTGTCATAATTTCTATTGAAGTACCAGATCCCTTCTTTGTACTTCTACATCTCATGTAGAAACTCTTTGGGAATATCAAAATTTTAATTGTTAACTGAGCCACAGTGATAGATGCTTCAGTGGAATGATATTAATTTTGATGACACTCTATATCTCTTAACCATAGGAGCCTAATTAAAGTTCAAAGTGGAACGTTTCCCAAGTGCCAGGGAGTGAAAATGAAAAGTTGATGTGGTGAACGATTGTCAGCATTACCCTATTGTCGCATTGTTAAGCTGTGTTTCCTTGCTGAAGTACTTACATGTGGACTAGGTTACCTCTACACTCACACTATTAGTGCCGTAGATGTTTCGTAAATAAATCGTGTCTTTGTAGCAAAATACCAGGGTTCTGCTATGTGTGATATTACCCGTACTCCGCGACTACCAAGATTAAAATTTTGCTGTGATCTGAATATGGTTCACAGCTGTATTTACGGTATTCAGTGGCTTATATAAGGAAAGGTAATTTTCTATTATGACTTTATGATTGGTGTTCATTAATTTCGATTTTTAACACTTAATAATTCATTGTGAAATATTTTGACGTTCTTTTTTTACTTATCTTGCTTTACTTATTTTTCCATAAAATTTCATGGAACTATGAGAGCCAAGAAGAAGTCCATATATAGTTCAGGAGGCTTATAAGAAAATTTGTAAGCAAAAGAATTGTAGTATGAATAAAACACGAAAAACATTATGAAAATGTATCCGAACAAACAACTCATTGAAACAGAAAAATTATGAGCTACTGTGAAGGACTCTAGTACAGAATACAAATATTTAAACTTAAAATTGAAAATGTTGGGTTTATCACTTTTCTTCTAATTCTGCTGGAATAGGCTTTTATGTTCCTCGTAACGTTTTTCGTGAAACTGAAGCCTTTCGAGCAGTCCACTCCCTTCTGTACAATACTTCAGGAGCTGTTATTCAACAGCATTTAGATCTTCCGTCGAGTGATGAATGAATGAATGAATGTTACAGTTTCTTCTAAGAGGAACAGTATTATCAACATGAAGTACCAAGATGAAAGATATGCACGTGGAGGGCAGAGTTAGAATTCCGACATCAGGTAGCGTCACTGTAGTTAAAAATCAATTGTGTGATCATTTTAATCAATATGAACAGCATTATTTAACCCACGATGGTTTGAGAGCACCGCTGCTTCTTCGTATACATATCACGAAAAAAAAAAAAAAAAGACAGCAAGCAGTCGTACTTTCTAAATGAAATATTTATTTCACTGCAACTGCATTTATATTCATCGCAGCTGTAGAAGTAGTCTGTTCCTGTACCATGTTGTTCTTTGGTACAGGCGAACAACTAGTAGCTGAGGAGATGACAGATGTCTACCATCTTCGCTGATATTTACATCACTGATATTTACGGTATGAACTGACACTTGAGAATGTACATTGCAATTACTAAACATTCCTTTTATAATGATGAACACCAGTTTATAATCATGTCGATTTGGTAAAAGACGAACTTCAGCAACATTCACATTGAAAAAGAAAATAAGAACAGTAGGTACCATTACTTTTCACGACTAATATACGGTAAGGAATTAATAGTGCAAACGGTTTAATAAAGATATTTGTCCGAAGGGCGCGAACGCTATCTTATCCCTTCGACGGCTAGGGGGCCAAAACCTAATTCCTATCTGTACGCTACCGCGCACCTGGCACAGTTAGCTTTGCCAGTTAATAAATTACCGTATTGGTAGCAGCTGTTCCTGGATTCGCAAGCGTCTGAGCCTCTTGAATATGCTGCCTGTGCAAATTAACAAGCTTACAGTAATCTATTCGTATTATAAAAACTGATTATGTATGTTACTGTCACGTAACAATCGCTGTGTGATTAATAATCTCTTAAACATCATAATTCAGGAGATGCGACGTCATAAACACTGACATATCTGAAAAACTGCTGCAACATGCTTGCTGTTTAAATTTATTACTTCCTTGCTACTAACTCTAATCGCAACATATTTCGCAGATAGTATCCAAATATGCCGCTAGTTCCATATACTGTATATGATGTCATGAACCTGGGATGAGTGAAAAAATGCCACATCATCCACGAAGTTTTAATACACTTATTATTTGCTACTAATCCACACCTACAGTCGAGTCAACTGACACCTGGCAGCGCTTTTAACAGCTTTCCACTGCGAAACGCTAACGGCTGTGGGGAATAGCAACAGCCGTCTGTAGAGCTATGAAGAGGCGTTGCCATAGAAACCTTTACAAAATCGCATTGTAGACGCATGACGTAGCTGTACGTATCCATTTGCACATTACAGTTTCTTTTGTACGACTGTTTCATATTTTCAAAGGCGTCTGCACGAATACAATGAAATGAATTTTTTTCTGTTCTACCCTACACTACAAACACAGTCCACTTCTTGGTTTCGTTTCTAATAGAAAATTGTCCAAATGAATACCCGGGCAATGCCAGGTTGGTCAGCTAGTAGTTAAGCAAAAGAAAGAAGCCAAAATAATAAAATGCTTTCTTTAACGTGATACGCTCACACGGGCCATAACTGTTAAGTAATTTACTTATTGATTTTTGGTCAATGCTTTCACCGCTTAATCTCTCTCCCTAAGCACATGTAAGTTACAAGCGATACTGTACAATTGTAATATTCGTACGCTTCAGCTACTTGTTAACTATTAATGTGGCGGAAGAAATTGACTTACTAGATCGCTAACATCTCGTAGAATACAAACCGACATGTAAGCAAATGACAGTGTAAATTGAGATTAAAAGTTTTTAACATTAGAAGGATGGACAAAATACCGGAATACAATACACAGACAATAGCTGGAGGACATAAAACCACAGTTTACAAAGAAGCCCTAGAATTTATATAACGTTCTTGAAAATTAGCTCTCATAACTGATATTCTACAGTGAATAACCGTAACGCGTCCGCACTGCAGTTACCGGAGCACAGCACATAAAATATGAAAACATTTGGGGCAGGACGCTTGTTAACAGACGTACGTCAATTAATATTAGAATAATTGCATGTTTAAGTGAGGCACTGACGAATGGTTATTACTATGATTAAACGATCGCTTCATATATGGTAATTACCGCTACAATATTTAAACATGCGATTATCAAAATTAACGAATTTGTTGTTCATTGGTTACCGTGTTCCCAAATACGTGCCCTATACTCGCCTGGACATAAAAATGGCGATAATACAGTATTAATTACAGCAGTGGTTACATGATTCTCTCGGGGCCGCAGCTGAATGCAACGTTATTTTCAATAAGTGGTCTCCTCTGTATTTTCCACGCCTTTCCTATTTATATCGAATGTTCATGAATGATGTGTACGGCTACATATCCGTGTGAAGTGTAGTGGCATAGCATATACTGCCTCCGTTGAGGAGACTTCACAGATTTTTGTACGCATGAAGATATAGTTACGCAAGACAAGTTTTGAAAATGTACCACGATAAGTGAAGAAAGGCCGTCTCATCGAGAAAAAGTGTCTGACTTCTGTGGCTGGTGATATTAGACTCTTGTTCTCAAGTGCAGCCTTTCCTAGGAGAATAGCTAACTTCAGGCAAGCGAAAAGCGATTTAAAGGTCAGGAAAAGCAGCAATCCCACATTTCAGTTCAGAATATCGAAAAGAAACATGAGGATTTTACAAGGTGTCCGTAGAATGAGCAAAATTATACATAACTGCAGTTCGTTCATACTGTATTCTGATTTGGTAACTGCAACTATTTATGAGAGAAAAGAAAATTTAAATAATTACACAGGCCAACAATGGAAAAACTTTTTTGCTGAAAATACCTTATTCTTATATATTTTAGGGTGAGAAATCCAAATATGATACTTAAGAAACTGTATCACCCACCATTTCGTCACATTTTACAGTCACATTTATTAAATTAAGCGATATTTAAAGAATTTAACAGCTTTTATACAGTTAAAATAATTTAAAAAGGAGGTGTAATGAATGTAGATCACTTCTGAAAAACATTTTGTGGCGAAAAAAGGTCGATTCTATTCTTCTGTTAACAGATGGTGTTCTGTTTACTGTCAACCTAAACTCACTTTACCGTTTCCTGTACATGTCCTCAGTACAACGTCTAATCATGGTTGTAAAAACTCTACTGGCAATTTTTGTTATATTTGTGGTAAATTTGTGACTAAAAACACCTAAGAAACATTACAGACTTTGTGTAAAAGGTATCATACTTTCGATCTAAACTTGGTGATCAAGATAAATCTTGGGTGCCGCATAAGGTATGTTAAGTGTGCGTTGAAGATCTGAGAAAATGGTCCAAAAAGGGGAAAAAAGCCTTTACATTTGCTGTTCCTATGGTATGGAGGGACCCAAGAAATCATTCCGATGATTGCTACTTTTCCAGTGTTGATATTAGGGTCACAATTCGAAAAACAACAACTTAATAAGCTACCCTAACATTCCGTCCGCTAACTGACCAGTAGGGCGTGGTGTAGATTTGCCAGTTCCTGAACCACCAGATGATTTAAATTCTATTCCAACAGAATTATTTTCTGATGTACAATGTAATTTACATGAAGCAGATGATGATGAATTTCTTTGCAATACAGAAAGTCTAGAGCCCATTTTGCTTACTCAGACCGAGCTTAATGATTTTGTTAGGGATCTGGGCTTAACGAAAGAAAAAGCTGAATTGCTTGTCTCTAGATTAAAAGAAAAGAACTTATTGGCAGTTGGAATCAGCATATACATATATAGAAAGAGAGCAGAAATTTTCCAAGTTTTTTCAACAATAAGGTGATTTAGTGTACTTCTCAGACATTCCCGGTCTGATGAATGAGTCTGGTATTGAATAAAAAAAGGAAGACTGGAGGCTGTTTATTGATTCATCCAAAACTAGTTTTATTACACAATGGTAACATGTATGCATCTACACCTTTTGGATATTCTGTACATCTGAAAGAAAGCTATGAAAACCTAGAAATAGTGGTAAATAAAATAGGCTATTCTGATCATGGTTGGATGATACGTGGCAATCTAAAAGTAACATCCATGCTCCTTGGTCAGCAAGGTGGCTTTACCAAATTTCCATGTTTCTTGTGTGAATGGGACAGTAGGCCGGCGGATCAACACTTGTGCAGAAAAAAATGGCCTGTGAGGGTGTCCTTAAAACCTGGTGAGAAGAACGTTCTACGTAAAAACCTTGTAGATCCAGAAAACGTACTCCTGCCAGCTCTATATATAAAGTTAGGCATAAAGAAACAGTTTGTAAAGGCTTTGCCTAAAGATGGACCATATTTTAAGTATCTCTGGCAAAAGTTTCCACACCTTTCAGAAGCTAGACAAAAAGAAGGCATCTTTGTCGGACCTGACATTAGAAAATTGATGTTTGGTATTAACTTTGAAACCACAATAACCTTAAATGAGAAAGAAGCATGGGTATCATTCAAGCAAGTCGTTACAAGGTTATTAGAACGTGAAAAATACCCAGAATATGTTTCCATTATAGCTACAATGTTTAAGAAGTTTAAAACTTTAGGATGTTTAATGAGCCTGGAAGTTCACTTTTTGAAAAGTCACCTTGATTACTTCCCAGACAATATCAGAGGTGCTAGTGAGGAGCAAGGAGAGCGTTTTCGTCAGAACATTAAGGCGTTGGAGAAACATGATGAGGGACTGCTGTTGGTCACTCCACCGAGAAGTTCAGCAAGCGACTCATCGTAGAAATAGCTACACAAGAGGCTTTAAAGAAAAAAGAGAAAGAAAATACAAACCAATTCCAGCTGACAAGTGAAACCGCTATTAACACATATCATTGTTTTAAGTAGCTACTGTAAATACAAACCATGCTTATGTTGTAAAAAAGCGTTTCATTAATTTCCCCGTTCACTTTATACCACAGGATTTTTACACTATGTGATAAAAAGCATATTGTTCGAAAACTACGGGTGATACAAAAAACTAAGGCTAGATTTGGATTCAGCTCATAAAAATCTATAAAGATCGGCTATCACAGTTAAAAGAGTTTTTCGAAAAAAAATTTTCGTTGGCCTGTGTTATTTATGTCTGTCATTATTTACTTCCTTGCACGAGGCGTTTCGATGGTCTACACTCTCACCTTCAGCTGAACCAGTGGCTACAGATGTATTCGTTCTCCACACTGGAAGGCAGACAACTGGCTACATCCAGGAAAAAATGCTAATGTATGTCACTGATGGGCCTAAAGAGGCTTTAGCAAAACGACAAGCCTCGTCGCCTAGCGTCTACTTCGGGAGGCACACTTAACCCCAACAGAGCGCGTGTTGAATGCCTATCACGGATCCACTGTAGCGTGAAACCAACTTGCTGTGTTTCAAGCCTATGAGATAGATATAACTACAATAGATGAGGGTCAAACATTTCTACAAGCTGTGCGGGTGACTTTTAGAAAGATTTACTCTAGTTGGTATCTGATAGCGAGTGGGCTGGTTTTGTCTCCCTAGCGACACACCAACGTGAGCAACCTTGTCGGCTCGTGCTGTGTTGCCACTTGGCTGCGCAAAGCATTCTGGAAACTGGAAACTTGTGGTAAGTTCCTATGGGACCAAACTGCTGAGGTCATCGGTCCCTAGGCTTACACACTACCTAATCCAATTGAACTAATTTAGGCTAAGGACAACACACACACCAATGTCCAAGGGAGGACTCGGATCTCCGTTGGGGGCAGCAGCGTGAACCGTGGCAAGGCGCTTCTGACAGCGCGTTTGCATCGAGCGGCAAAACATTCTGACTGCCGGTTATTAGTGAGCAGTTATAGTAGGAATGTACTGTGAAGTTTAGTTTTGCAATGTGCAATGAAAGTTGTCGGAAGGTGGTTATAGGTGACACAATACACAGATCTGTACCGTATATATCACTCAAGATGGATGCCTGACTTTTTCAGGAGATAAGGACTTTAAATCCCGTTCCAGTTGCGCCTTAAATGTTTACAAAATTCCTGTGAGCAAAGCCGGACCCACGCGGCAGAACTCTAGTGGTGACGCGATAAAATCAAAACATGTATTTCGAATTAATATGTAATATAATTATCAATCTTTTTCATACGGTGATTACTGAGAGTAGTATAATGGTTACCGAAGAAATCATTGGTAAATGTACCGCATTTAGTATCGGCTGACAACACAATAATATCTGATAGTCGCTACACATGTTCGTCTGGCACTAACTTAGCCAACTATGTTTATACAAGGGTTGGAACTTTAAAGTGGCAACTATTTATTTACAGATCGTACAAAATAGTTTTATTAACCTTCAAAGTAGTCACCAGCAATGTGTAGAACACGTTGCCAGCGACGTGGAAGTCGTGGAATACTCTTAGCAGTGCCAGTTTTGTTGACAGTTCGAGCGGCGCGGTCTATTGCCCGACGAATTTATAGCAGTTCTGAAGCGAATGCCGTGAAGTGTTTCCTTCAGTTTGGAAATCGAGTTGGACTCACGATCGCTTACGTCAGGGGAGTGCAGTAGATGGTATAGCACTAAGCAGCCCAATCAGTCAAACAAATCAAAAACAGCTTTCACTGCACGTTCTTGAGCATTGTCCAGCAAAATGACGGTCAGGTCCTGCAGAAAGTGTCATCACTTCTGTCTCTATACTGTTCATTTTTGGAATTCAACTTATGAGCAGCTTAGAGACAGAGGTGATGACACTTTCTGCAGGACCTGGCCATCATTTTGCAGGACAATGCTCAAGCACGTACAGTACAAGATGTTACTGATTTGTTTGACTGATGGGGCTGCTAAGCGCTATACCACCTACCGCACTTCCATGACTTAAGCCCTCGTGAGTTCAACACGATTTCTGAACTGAAGGAAACGCTTCACAGCATTCGGTTCAGAACTGTTACAAATTCGTCGCGCAGTAGACAGCGCCGCTCGGACTGTCAACACAACTGGCACTGCTAACAGTATCCTATGACTTCCACATCGCTGGCAACGGGTTATACACAATGCTGATGACTACTTTGAAGGTGAGTAAAACTTTGAAACACGTATCTATTTTGTACGAACTGTAAGTAAATAGCTGCCACTATTAAAGTTCCACCCCTCGTTTATCGCTGTTCCCAGTATTGCTTTCCAACGACATCTGGAGATGATTCGTAGACGTTTCGACTGTCTACATCTACATCTACATCACACTCCGCAAGTCAACTAATGGTGTATGGTGAAGCGAACTTTCGGTACCACTATTTGATCCCTCCAACACTGTTCCACTCGGCAACAGCACGTGGGAAGAATGATTGTCGGTAAGCCTCTGTATTCGCTCTAATTTCTCGAATTTTCTCCTCGTTGTCATACGCGAGATGTATGTGGGGGGAAGTAATATGTTGTACGACTCCTCGTGAAAAGTGTTGTCCCGAAATTTCTGTAGTAAATCTCTCTGTGATGCACAACGCGTCTCTTGTAACGGCTGCCAGTGGATTTTGTTTAGCATCTCCGTAACGCTCTCTTGGCAGCTAAACGATCCCGTGACGTAACTCGCCGCTCTTAATTGGATCTTCTCTATCTCCTCAATCAGTCCTATCTGACAGGGATCCCAGATAGATGAACAGTACTCAAGAATCTGGAGAACAAGCGCCTTATAAACTACTTCTTTCGTGGATGAGTTACATTTCCTTAAGATTCTTCCTATAAATCAGAGTCTGGTGTCTGCTTTTCCCACTATCTGTTTTATATGGTCATTCCACTTAAGGTAGCCCTGGATAGATACACCTAGATATTTTACGGCAGAGGCTGCCTCCAGCTGTTTGTCATCAATAGTGTAGCTGTGCAGTAGTGGTTTTCCTATGTATGCGCAATATGTTACATTTATTTACGTTCAGGGTCAACTGCCGGAGCCTGCACCATTCATCAATTCTCTGCAGGACGTTCTGCAAATTCTTACTATCTTCTGGCGTTCCTACTTTGGTACAGACAACTGCATGATCTGCGAATAGCCTTAAAGGGCATCCATCCGACGCTTTCTACTATATCATTTATGTATATTGGAAACAGCAACGGTCCTATCACACTTCCCTGTGATACTCCGGATATTACCTTTACATCTGTCGATTTAGTTCCGTCAAAAGCGACGCGTTGAGTTCTGTCTGCAAGAAAGGCTTGAATACAACCGCAGGCCTGCTCCGATACTCCGTAAGCTCGTATTTTTTTCATTAAACGGCAATGTGGGACGGTGTCAAATGCCTTACTGAAGTCAAGGAATACGGCATCAGCCCGAGCGCCGTTTTCCACTGCGCTGTGGGTCTCGTGGAGGAACAGAGCGAGCCGAGTTTCGCAGGATCTCTGTCTGCGGAATCCATGTTGTTTTTTATAGAGGAGATATTCATTTTCCAAAAACATCATAATTTTTGAGCATCAAACATGTTCCATGGTATATAATTGAATGTATCTGTCTTACGGCCTTTCTTAAAACACGGGAATGACCTAATCTTGTTCCAATTTTTACCTGCGAGTATATGCCGGCGAACATTCCTATTGTCTGACCTCGGGTGCTAGTAGTGTTCCTCGAGCTCTTCACAGTGACATCCGAATCAGTGTCCATGCTAAACTAGTTTCTACGCTACATCAGTGCATAACTTTACATAAAGCTAAATCCACACAATCAAGCGAATGTCCCAACACTGGCACAATGACGTCACAGACAAAGCAAATAGTGCGCAGTTGTCGGCTCAACCTTTGTTTATGCGCACTATCGGTCTTGAAGTTATTAAAAATTCAAATCTGATGGTATTTGTCACATAAGGAAAAAAACGACTGCTCTGAGGCCTACATATATCAACTGCAATATGACATGCAACTTTGAAAAGATTTGTTGCTGAGGAAGATGATGCCAGTAGTTTTCAATATACGGCGAAGGAGTTTGTATCTGGTTACCGGACGGGAAAAAAATCACTTCTGTTTCAAAAAAAATTGCGGTTATTCTGATCCTGATTAAAACTGAGAGCAAATTTTTAACATGCTTCGAGACAGTACACAGAACAGTACCACACGTGAATTCGTTGTGGCAATTACCTACAGGCAGTATTCCGAACTTTAAACGACAGATGCTAGTTGGTTTAAATCATACTACAGTAGATAAAAGTTTACATAGGAACATGTGCCTGGAGATAAACGATTCGTGCCGTGCGGAGTGGCCGCGCGGTTAGAGGCTCCATGGCATGGATTGCGTAGCCCATCCCGCCGGAGGTTCGAGTCCTCTCTCGGGGACACACACACACAAACCATTCGCGTGTCACGAGCGAAACGACATGTTTTTAAGTTCAGCGCAAATAGTTTTCCTTTATATTAGGCTCCCCACACTGAGTGCTCACTTGTTAAAATCAACTGTTCACCTGTCCACCCACGGTAGCTGAGTTGTCAGGGCGACAGAATGTCAATCCCAGACCGGGTTCGATTCCCGGTTGGGCCGGAGATTTTCTTCGCTCAGGGACTGGATGTTGTGTTGTCCTAATCATCATTATTTCATCCCCATCGACACTCAAGTCGCCGAAGTGGCATGAAATCGAAAGGTTTGCACCAGGCGAACGGTCTACCCGACGGGAGGCCCTAGTCACACGACATTTACATTTAAAGTGTTCACCTGCTGTCCCCAGGTAACAAGACGTTAATGTTCTGTGGGTCACAGCTGAGACTACCTCGACGCAAGGTCTGGGGAAAAGATATAGCGTAAACGAGGTGAGTGTTACGGCTGGCCACCGAGGTCGCTGGAACTGACTTCTTCAGACTTCTGCATAAGGAGTCCTGTTTGCATCGACGACGAATTCCTTAGTGGCTGAGGACACGCTACAACTGAGAAGGAGAGTGAAGGAAATCCGCCTCGTAATTTTCACGGGAGTCGCAACATAATTTTACTTAAGCGTTTTTGGGAAACCACGGAGAATCCATTTCTGAACTGCCAGACGGGGGTTCGAACCACTGCCATTTCCCCGTTCCCCTACTCCTCGCTAATTTGCATAAGTAACTGGCGCAGCAGATACAAAACTTTACACAGCACGTATTTTTTTCCGAGGGTATCGGACGACCTGAGCACATGCTATCCATTACGAACCTGCGAATTAAACTCTTTATATTGTGCCGGTTGTTATCACTGGCACGTGACAATTCGACGACGATACGACGATGTAAACTTAGTGGACGAAAGTAAGTGGTTGCAACTCACGTTCACTGCAAAGGACTGCAGCCTTGTGGCTGTCACCATGATCGTGTGGATCTCCTTACAGTGATGTCTTACTTGACACGAAACTAAGTGACGTGGAGTAAACCAAGATACAAACTCGAACGTTACACTCTTTGACGTACTTCGTTCTCATTATGTAAGCGTCCATTCTCCTCAGTCAGCCTAGACAGCAAGTGACTTTTAAAAATTTTTTGGAAACATTAATGAAGCAATCAACGTTAATCCAGTTGTAGATTATTTATTGATTCTTGTACAACATTTTCTGAGTTTTTTAAGAAACTCAGTCGTCACTATTAAGTCCACCATACGAGGGGTTAAAGTTGCTCTCTCCAAAACGAGGTGTGTCCATGACGAAAGCGCTGCATTCTTCAGATCGTATGTGAAGTCAAAAGCAAATAATTTTCTTAAAATGTAGAATATTGCACACGGGGTACCAGCAGAGTTATTTGAAATTCGGCAAAATAATAAAATGGCGTACTTTTGAAACAAAGACGTAGTTTTGTCGCCTGTTTTTTGTCACGTGTTTTGCAGTGACTAATGAATAAATCAAAATAAAAGAAATAACCTAATACTTCTCTAGGAGCTGAACGAGGAGTAATTCAGCCATATTTCGGAGAGACACACTGTATTTCAAGGTGACAGACTACATTGCGGGAACACCAATAAAGGTATGTTTCTGATGTTTGGCTGAATTTCTTCCCAGACACGTCAGCGTGCAGTAATAGGCGAAACTACATCTTTGTTTCAAACGTCTGCCGTTTCTTCATTTTTGTCAAATTTCAAAAACCTGTGTTATTAATTTGTGCACAATGTCCCACATTTTCAGACAACTGTTTGCTTTTAATTTCAGATAAGATTTTCAGACTTCAGGACTTTCCTCAAAGACAAACCTCGTTCTCTCTGTTTCGCGGCGAGGGGTAGTTGTTGTGCATCGCAATAACTTGTCTATAGTTGCGTCTGTTGGTAAATCCTGTAAATCTTCTAATTTTCACAATTACTCCCCTATACAACAAGCAGACGCAGTTGTTACCATACTGACAGCTGTGTAATAGAAATTCCAACGTCTAGCACGTGACTGTCGCTCATAGTTTTCTGCAACTCTACCATCTGCAGCCTGGAAGATGTGCTGTGAGGTGTATATTTCCCGGTTGGTTGGGACTCACTCTCTCATTAACATCATTTTACTGAATTTAGAAACGACATTGGCATATTCGTCTATTAATTACATGAATCGGCTGCACAGTTCACATTCAGATTATACACTTTTCTCGTATGAAATTGGAAGGAGTATCAATTCCTTTCAATATTTCTCTCAGTTGTATACAAACATTAACAGTCGTTCTCTTAAAAGCTTATTTCATGTAAACTGGGAATGTACTTTTGTGTATTTAACCTTCTAAAACATAGCGTTATCAATGTTCGGTATCTCCCCATTCATTCAGATCTCTTTCACGACGAGGCTGATTTCAGAATGTATAATTTTTCAAGTAATACTCTCACTACTTATATCTGATAATATACACATCATTTGGCGTACTCTGTCTTCTATGACAAACAGTTAATTAAATAGTAAACGTCCCATTCGTCGTCGCCCACATCTTCCTCCTGGTGTGTCGTATTGTCTTGAAGTTTGTTTGCCTTGTGCAGCCATACTATATATTCCACTTACATATCAGCTTTCCATTTTTTGCTTATTACTATCTTGCCATCTGAACACTTAATATTTGTAAAGGGGCTTTTATTTTCGTGAAAGCTTTCTTTAACTTTCCTACAGGTGGCATCTGTATTTCCCCTATTTATGCCTGATCTTGCAGACTTGCATTTGTCCTCTAACTATTCACTCTTAGCGCTTTTGCACTTTTCTGTTAATCTTACTTCTTAGACATTTTCGCCTTAAAACTCCAATCTTCCTTTAATCTTTTCGTTTTTAATTAGCAATTATTAACAAATTAATTATGGCTGGAGTCCGTATCTGTACCCTGAAACGTTTAGTAGTTTAAAATATGATTTCGAAATCTCTGTCTTCCGATGCCTCCAAGTCTCTCCCATGTAAGCAAGTTTTTTTCATGATTCTTAAGCCAAATGTAAACAGTGATTAAACTGAGCTCTGTCTTAACTACAACAATGCGTTTCACTATCCTATCAGTTGTAGCTTAACTGTATTCCTATTCGTTACTAGATCTACTCCTACATTACCTGTACTTGATTTGTGCTGATAACCCTGTACTGACCTGACCGGAAGTCCAGTTTTTCCTGCCCCCGCATTTCATTAATTCTCACCATATACAGCAGCAAAGAGGCTATTGAGGCCTGGAGACACTGGAAGGGTTCAGACAGATTATATAGTGGTAAGACAGAGATTTAGGATTTTAAATTGTAAGACATGTCACGGGGCAGATGTGGATTCTGACCACAATCTATTGGTTATGAACTGTAGATTAAAACTGAAGAAACTGCAAAAAGGTGGGAATTTAAAGAGATTGAACCAGGATAAACTGAAAGGACCAGATGTGATGTTTAAAGCTTTCGCGTCGTACTGATTGTTCCATAAAAACGCAGGAGAACTGCCGGATATCAGTAACGTTCTGCCACGATATTTCAGCGCAGAGTCTTCTGGCCATCTTCAGTTGAATGCCACTGTAGTAGAAAGAACCAGAGGTTGTAGAGAGTTTCAGAGAGAGCGTTATGGAACTATTGACAAGAACGGGGGAAAGAAATACAGTAGAAGAAAAATGGGTAGCTTTGAGAGATGAAATAGTGAAGGCAGCAGACAGAGGATTAAGTAGGTATAAAGACGAGGGCTAGTATAAATCCTTGAGGTAACAGAAGAGATATTGAATTTAATTGATGAAAGGAGAAAATACAAAAACCCAATAAATGAAGCACGCAAAAAGGAATACAAAAGTCTCAAAAATGAGATCGGCAGAAAGTGCAAAATGGCTAAGCAGGGATGGCTAGAGGACAAATGTAAGGATGTAGAGGCATATATCACTAGGGGTAAGATAGATACTGCCTACAGGAAAATAAAAGAAATCTTTGGAGAAAAGAGAACTACTTGTACGAATATCAAGAGCTTAGATGGAAACCCAGTTCTAGGCAAAAAAGGGAAAGCAGAAAGGTGGAAGGAGTATACAGAAGGTCTATACAGGGGCGAGGTACTTGCGGGCAATATTATGGAATGGAAGAGGACGTAGGTGAAGATGAAATGGGAGGTATGATACAGCGTGAAGAGTTTGACAGAGCACAGGATGACCTAACCCGAAACCAGGCCGCGGGAGTAGACAACGTTCCATTAGGACTACTGATAGCCTTGGGAGAGCCATCCCTGACGAAACACTACCATCTGGTTAGCAAGATGTATGAGAGACGCTAAATATCCTCAGACGTCAAGAAGAATATAATAATTCCAATCTCAAAGAAAGCAGGTGTTGACAGATGTGAAAATCACCGAACTATCAGTTCAATAAGTCACGGCTGCAAAATACTGACACGAATCCTTTACAGAGGAATGGAAATACTGGTAGAAGCAGACCTCGGGGAAGATCAGTTTGGATTCCGTAGAAATATTGGAACACCTGAGGCAATACTGACCCTACGACTTATCTTAAAAGATAGGTTAAGGAAAGGCAAACCTACGTTTCTAGCATTTGTAGACTTAGAGAAAACTTTTGACAATGTTGAGTGGAGTACTCTCTTTCAAATTCTGAAGGTGGCAGGGGTAAAACACAGGGAGCGAAAGGCTATTTACAATTTGTGCAGGAACCAGATGGCAGTTATAAGAGTCGAGGGGCATGAAAGGGAAGCAGTGGTTGCGAAGAAAGTGAGACAGGGTGGTAGCCTATCCCCGATGTTATACAATTAGTATATTGAGCAAGCAGTAAAGGAAACAAAAGAAAAATTCGGAATGGGTATTAAAATCCATGGAGAAGAAATAAAAACTTTGAGGCTCGCTGATGACATTGTAATTCTGTCAGAGGCAGCAAAGGACCTGGAAGAGCTGCTGAACGGAGTGGACAGTGGCTTGAAGGGAGGCTATAAGCGTCAACAAAAGCAAAACGAGGATAATGGAATGAAGTCTAATTAAATTAGTTGTTGCTAAGGACATTAGATTAGGAAATGAGACATTTAAAGTAGTAGACGAGGTTTGCTATTTGGGGAGCAAAGTAACTGATGACGGTCGAAATAGGGAGAATATAAAGTGTAGACTAGCAATGGAAAGAAAAGCGTTTCTGAAGAAGAGCAATTTGCTAACATCGAGTATAGATTTAAGTGTCAGGAAGCCTTTTCTAAAAGTATTTGTTTGGAGTGTAGCCATGTATGGATGTGAAACATGGACGATAAATAGTTAAGACTAGAAGAGAATAGGAGCTTTCGAAATGTTGTGCTACAGAAGAATGCTGAAGATTAGATGGGAAGATCACGTAACTAAAGACGAGGTAGTGAATACAATTGGGGAAAAGAGGAATTTGTGGCTCAACTGAACTAGAAGAAGGAATCGGTTGGTAGGACATGCTCTGGGGCATCAAGGGATCACCAATTTAGTATTGGAGGACTGCGTAGAAGGTAAAAATCGTGGAGATAGATCAAGAGATTAATACACAAAGCAGATTCAGAAGGATGTAGGGTGCAGTATTTACTTGGAAATAAAGAAGCTTGCACAGGATAGAGTAGTAGAGTAGCATGGAGAGCTGCATCGAACCGATCTCTGGACTGAAGACCACAACAACTACAACAACAACAGAAAACTATCCTTCTTTTTTTAAAAAATTCTCTAACCTTTTAACATTGTTAAGTTATCCAACACTCCACCCTCCGATCCGTTGAACGCCTCCTGGGTAGTCCCCGGCCAGATATCCGAACGGGAGACAGTAATACCCAATGCCATAATTATGAAGATACATTGTAGACTGCATGTCCTCGGTAAATATAATGTCTGTAGTTCCCCCACGCTTTCAGCAGTTCGCACTGCCAACATAGCAAATTTTTTATTTATGTTTCGTGGCCATATCACTCAATCATCCATACTGTTGACCCTGAAATTACTGAAAAGGCTGCTGTCCCTCTTCAAAAATCATACTTTAGTCTGGTCTCTTCACAGACACGCCTTGGTTTGGCTGTCCAGGGGGAGGGGAGGGGGTAGGGCTGGAATTATATTAAACAACGAAAATTCGATAGCCACACCCATCAGCACTTGATTTCTTTGAAACTGATATTATTACACTTATATTGAAGCCTAACGGTATTCGGATCTCTAACTAGGTTGAAACATAGACAGTGATACTTGCGATTATAATTCCAGTGCCTTAACCACGTTGGTATCTCACGCATTACTCACTCTAACACATTGTTGGGTTTAGCGTGAAAACGGTGGCAAAAAGTTACAGTAGTAAACTAGGACCTGTGATGTATCGCTGCCCTGAAAATCGGGAAATAATTTTACAGACACAGAACGACAATTCAGTTCAAAGGCGGAGTCCGGCAAAGGGAGGGAAGAGAAGGGACCAGGAGGCTAGGAAGGCGGCGTGTTCGCCACCGCTCACCGCTAATACCCTGATTAAAACTGAGTTTATGAACCAGAAGTAGGGCCCAAAGTTTTTTAATTAAAAGTATTTTAAAAGACTGCAGACGAGTTTTAGCTCTTAATTGCCGGGTCAATTGTTCCCCCGGTGTCGATTTTTTATGCTGTTAAATGAGTTTTGTTTTCAAATTGGCTTGTGGCGCTTATAGTAGCCGACGGCGTATACATAGCATCCAGACGATGCAGTCCCAGTATACAGCGGCAGTAGAGTTGGCGTCAATTGTCGACGTGTTATTTTCTGTGGTACGGTGAGCGAAAAAAAAAAATAGTTTTCTACAACCAGTGTAGTTACTGTATATTCACTTCAATATAGACCTGTTTTCCTGCACTATTGTTCTAAATTCATGGTCACAGGAGTTGGTCATGAAGAACGATAAACACTGTCTTATCAAAAATACCCACTTACTATTTAGTGGGTATTCATGTGGTGTGTTTCCACCCTTCGTCTTTATGACGGCTTGAACTCTACTGGGGACACTTTCAGTGAGTTGTCTGAGTTTTCGTGGAGGAACGACAGTCCATTCTTCCTCCAGAAAGTATAGTGAGTTTGATGCTGGGGTGTGGAACGAAGTCGACGTTCTAACCCATCATGAGGTTGTTCCATTGGGTTCAGGTCAGTACGCTAGGCAAGCCAGTACCTTTCAAGGATGTTGTTGTCATCAAACCATTGCCTTACGGATACCGCTTCATGACAGAGTGAAATGATATGCTGATACAAACAATCATCATCTCCGAACTTTTCCTCTGCTGTACGCGTTGAACAATGCCCTCAATTGTGGCCGTATCCCCAGGGAATCAGCGATTTCTGAAGCTCAATAATGGGACCACAAACTAACCACGAAAAACACCTGTATACCATAACACCACTCCCATGTGCTTCAATCTCGGTCACTAAATAAACGGCAAGTAACCTTCTCCAGGCATTCGCCAAGCCCGAACCCTTCCATCGGACTGCCAGTGGGTAAAGCGTGATTCACCAAGACAAATTACTCGTTTCCACTCATCCCCTGTCCAGTGGCGTCGTTGATACGCCAATCTTAGCTTAACATTAACTACATACATCTTGGTTTAAGAGGAGCTGATCGACCGTTTTCCATCATTTTTTTAACTACTTATCCATAGTCACTATTCTAGCTGGGCTACTGAGAGCATTTTGCAACTCACGAGCTATTACTACCTTTGCATTCATGCGATTTCTAGATTTCCATACCTAAATCGTTGAAGTCTTACAGGGTCACTTTGTTGTCCGTTGTTCGACAGTTAAAAACCCGTATTCTCAGGAACACGTTGACGTATCAAGTAGAAATTTATGTCCCATTTTAAGGTCTACGGTCCTTTGGCGATGTAAATGGTCAGATGGTTCTAAGCACTATGGGACTTAACATTTGAGGTCATCAGTCCCATAGACTTAGAACTACTTAAACCTAACTAACCTAAGGACGTTACACGCATCCACGCCCGTGGCAGGATTCAAACCTGCGAGCGCAGCAGCTGCGCAGTTCCAGTCTGATGCGCCTAGAACCGCTCGGCTACAACGGCTGGTGACGATGTAATAAACGTAAACTGTTAAGCCATCACAATCAAAAGATACGATCCTTTATGTCACATGCTTTGATACTCGCGATGTCACTCATCAAACCCCACAGAATACGTCTCCAGTGGTTAGCACACTGGTCTCACACTCGGGAGGACGACGGTCCAAACCCGCGTCCGACCATCTAGATTTAGGTTTTCCGTCTTTTCCCAAAACCGTTTAAGGCAAATGCCAGGATGGTTCCTTCGGAAGGGCACGGCGGCTTTCTTTCTCCATCCTTTCCTAATCCGAGCTTGTATTCGGTCTCTAATAACCCCCTCGTCGACGAAAGGTAAAATACTAATCTCTTCCAAGTTACTTCCCGTTGACCTAGATTCGAGAAATTTGGCAGAAAACAGGGTTCACACTTTACAACTGGTCTGGTGGCTAGCGTTGCTGCCTCTGGATGGCGGGGTCTCGAATTCGATTCCCGGCCGGCTTGGGGATTTTCTCTGCCGAGGACTGGGCGTTTGTGTTGTCCTCATCATCCTCGTCATCATTCGTGACAGTGGCTAGGTTGTGACTTTGTAAAAAAAAAAAAAGTTGGACTGTGTAACAATTGGGACTTGGCACGGGCGCTAATGACCGCGCAGTTGAGCGCCCCACAAATCAAACATCAAATGGTTCAAATGGCTCTGAGCACTATGGGACTTAACATCTGTGGTTATCAGTCCCCTAGAACTTAGAACTACTTAAACCTGACTAACCTAAGGACATCACACACATCCATGCCCGAGGCAGGATTCGAACCTGCAACCGTAGCGGTCGCTCGGCTCCAGACTGTAGCGACTAGGACCACTCGGCCACACCGGCCGGCAAACCAAACATCATCATCAAACACTGTACAACTAAAGGAAAAATCAGAAAATTCTTGATCTGTAATTACTTAACACGAAAGAAATAAACCTTGGTGGTATAAAAAAGTTAAGATTTTAGGTCAGTGCAGTCAAAAGATACGGCCATTTTTGTCACTTATCTCGATACTCGTAATCTTACTCATTAAAAAACTTTTAGCGTATTTTCTATTGACCGTGTATCGTGAAACTTGTCGAGAAGCAAGGTTTAACAGTAAATAAAAAAAAATGTTAATTTGTAATTATATCACGCGGAAAACGTGCTTCTTTTGCCATTTGTTGTCCGACTTAAAACGTGAAATTAAAACATTCACAAACGTTTTGAAATAGCCGAGATCTTGTCAGTATCATTGTCAATAGCAGGCAAACGTCGTCGAGACTCTCGATTCCCGGGAGAGATGAATTGTCTATAAACATAATAACATAATTAAGTTTGTACGCATTCCTGAGAGCGCGAGCCGCACGAAAAAAGGTAGTTTTTTTTTTTTTTTTTTTTTACAACCGTCCTGTGTAGTGAAACTTCCTGGCAGATTAAAACTGTGTGCCGGACCGTGACTCGAACTCGGGACCTTTGCCTTTAGGGGGAAAGTACTCAACCAACTGAGCTTCCCAAGCACGATTCATGACCCATCCTCACAGCTTCAGTTCTGCCTGTATCTCGTCTCCCGCGAAAGGTAAAGGTCCCGAGTTCGAGTGTCCGTCCGGCACACAGTTTTAATCAGCCAGAAAGTTTCAGATCAGTGTAAATTGCTCTACAGAGTGAAAATCTCATTCTGGAAACCGTGTGCAATGTTCGACGGTTCATGTCCACCAGTACATGAGATGTGGCTGGTCTTGGTTTGGCAGTGGTTGTTCCTTACTATTTCCCAAAAAATGGTTCAAATAGCTCTGAGCACTATGGGACTTAACTTCTGAGGTCATCAGTCCCCTAGAACTCAGAACTACTTAAACGTAACTAACCTAAAGACATCACATACATCCATGCCCGAGGCAGGATTCGAACCTGCGACCGTAGCGGTCGCGCGGTTCCAGACTGTAGCGGCTAGAACCTCTCGGCCACGCCGGCTGGCTACTATTTCCACTTCACAATCTCATTACCAACAGTCGACCTGGGCAACGTTACAAGGGATGATACGTTCATGATGGCTTTGATGTTCAGGTGACACGCAACGGCTAAAAAGGACTAGCCCATGGTTGAAGTTACAGAGCTCTCCCGACTATTCTTACTGCTTCTCTGCTTCCTTCTGAAATGGTGGATTCGCCTTAAGTGACATCTAGTGGTCAATTTCGCATTAGATATGGCTGTCCGGATCGTTTTCATAAGATAGATTATCTGTCGAGTCCTCGATAGGAAGTCGCATAAAAAGAGGACATACTAGTTTACCCAAATATCACTTTCACGAGCACGCAGATGCTTAATTTGGCTGACAAAATCGTCCGTTATCTTTGTGGAACGTGGTCAATAGCCGATCAGTGGAGGCAGTAAGCCAGTCTCTTTGTCGGCGACGTAGTGGTCCAGATGAAAGGTGGTAAGGGTGGCTCTTTGTTCTATACCTTTGGCAAGCCATAAAATGTAGGTGGATTACGAGCCTGAGGGAGAAGATTATTGATAACATTTTCTTCAAGTGACGACAACTTGAGTAGCTCTGACGCTTTTCTCACTATACTTGAGGTTGGGACACGCGATGACTTTCAATAGATGTACCTTTCAAGGATCAACAAGAAAGATACGGTTGGTTCATCCACATGTTGAAATGCCTGTTCTACAAATTTAATTTTAGTCCATTCGCTGCACACGTCAATACCTTAGGTGCTTATTATAGCCACCACCTGGTGCACATCCTGTTTCATTACGCACTCCTCAGTTTCTTCTTCCATTTCCGCGATCGCTGTGTCAACAGCGAACCTGCCAAGCTCATTTGATTTTCGTCCCAAGCAATTCCCACAATGAAATAGTCCTTTTCTTCCATCACTGCCTCTTCAATGCACAAATATCAGGGTTATCGATCTGATCTTACATTATTGTATCATTCCGTCAGCACTCACTCTTCCATTCTGCTTCGCTTCAAGAGAACTGTTACTTTTCTATCGCTGTAGTTGGCATCACACCGTCTAAGAACAGAAAACATTATCCGCTTCAGACTTCAAGAAGGTTATAACAACTCCTGTTCAAAAGAAGGTAAGCGCTGACCGAACTACGTAACTAATAGTTTAATTAGTGGCAAAAAATTAGTTTTAAAACACTCAAACAATACATTTACAGAAGAATGGAAAAACTGGGGAAGATACATCGACGAAGATCAGTTAGGGTTTAGAAACACTCAGCTGATCTTTGAAGGTAGACTGAAGAAAGGCAAATCTATGTTTATAGAATTTGCAGATGTAGAAAAAGCTTTTCACAGTCATTACTGGAAGACACTCTTGGAAAATCTTGGATTGGCAGGAACAAAATAGGGGCAGCGCCAAGTTATCTACAACTCGAACAGAAACCAGACTGCTGTTATAAGAGTCGAAGGACATGAAAAGGGCACAGCAGCTAAGAAAGAAGCGAGTCAGTGATGTATCTTCCTCCGATTTTATTCGATCTGTACGGTAAGGAAACTGTGTAGGAGGCGAAGGAGGAATTTGGAAAGGCAGTTAAAGTTTTGCCTGTGACATTGTAATTCTGGTAGAAACACCAAATAAATTAGATAAGCAGATGAATGGAATGAATATTGCCTTAAAAACTGGTAATAGTACACACTGACCTGCCAGAGCTTTATGACCACCGACCTACTGTCGATATAAACACGTCCATGCCATAGCAGCGTCACCTGGCGAGGAATGAGACTGCTCGTCATATATATGCACGGTGCATGAGATATCAGTTACTGTGGGATGTGGAATGCGCGCGATCAACCTGAGATTGACGGAGGGCAGATTATGATGAGCGTGAGGTTCGGCACGAACATATCGGAAACTTCACGGCTTGATGGGTGCCCGAGGAACGCTGTGGTGAGTGTCTTCAACACGCAGAAAAACCATGGTGATACCACGTCTAGACATCGTGGGACTGGGCGCCCATCCCTGACTACAGATGTCGAACATCGCAGGCTGGGCAGACTGGTAAAACAGAACAGGAAAGCGAACTGTGGCGGAACTAACATCAGACTTTAATGCTCGGCAGAGTACAAGTGTGTCTGAGCACACAGTGCACCGACCACTCCTAACGATGGGCCTCCGCAGCCGACGACCCATGCATGTGACAATGTTAGCACCACGACATCGGTAACTACGAAGAAATGGGCACGTGACCATCGGCAGTGGACGTTGGCGCGGTGGCAAAGTGTTACATGGTCTGATGAATCCCTGAACCCTCCTGATCATGCTGATGGGAGGGCGCGAATCCCTCATCTTCCAAGAAAACAGCCCCGTGGCACGTGTACTGGCGGACGAACACAAGCTGGCGGGGGCTCTATTATGCTCTGGGGAACATTCACGTGGGTAGCCGTGGGTCCAGTGGAGCTCGCGCAAGGAACCATCATGGTCAAGGGATATCGTACACTGGTTGCAGACCACGTACACTACTTCATGACAATCATATTTCCCGCGGCAGTGGTTTTTTCCGACAAGATAATGCGCCATTATCACAAGGCCAGGATTGAGATGGAGTGGTTCGAGGAACAGAGTGGCGACTTCCAGCTGATATTTTGGCCCCCCAACTCGTCAGATCTGAACCCGATTGAATATATCTGGGAGGAAATTGAACGTGGCGTCAGAGCTCAACACCCCACCGCCCGGAATTTACTGGAATGAGTCGACTTGCGTGTGGATATGTGGTTCCAACCCATTCCAACGGCCTAACGAAGCTTCATTGCTTCCAAGCCACGACGTGTCTCCGCTGTTATCCGTGCCAAAGGTGGACACATCGGCTATTAGGTAGGTGGTCAGTGTTCTTGCTGATCAGTGTAAATATCAACAAAAGTAAAACAATGTGGAATACAGTCGAATTAAATCAGGTAATTGCGGCATAATTAAATTTTCAAATGAGACTGTAAAACCAGTAGATTTTCGCTATTTAGGCGTCAAAATAACTGACGGAGGTCGAAACAGAGAGAATATAAAATGTATATTGCCAAAAGCAAAACAGGCGTTTCTGAAAAATGAAAGGTTGTTAATACCTAATATAAATTTAAATTTAGTAAGTCTTTTTTTGTAGGTATTTGTATGGAATGCAGCTATGTACGAAAGCGAAAGGTGGACGATGAGTAGTTGACGCAGGAAGAGAATAGATGCTTCTGAAATGTGGTACTACAGAGTAATGTTGGAATCGAGGTGAATATATGGACTAACTAATTGGGGGATACCGAATCGAATAGCGGAGAAAATAAATATATGAAATGAAAATGAATTAATGTGGAAAGAAAATTGTGACAACTTCACTGAAGGAATGGATCGGTCGAAGGGACAAACCCTGGAAAACCCAGGGGCATCGAGAAACAGTCAATTTGGTGTTAGAAATTTGGAGGAGGGGTGGGGGGGGGTAAAAATTTACACAGAGACCAAAGCTCGAATACAGTGAGAACCGTACCTGTGCTTTTTGAATTTTATTTGATCTTCTACGTCCCTCTCTCGCAGTCAGACCTCTTTCACGCGCTTCATATTCGGCATCCTACATGCCAATAGTCTGAACTACGTATCTACAATGACAGATTTATTTCTGGTGCACTACTCGATCCGCAAATGGTAGATGCGGAAAATAACGTCGTGAACTGTGCAATATCCTCTACTGTTTTTTTTTAATTTCACTCGCACAAGGCCCATTCCATGGGAGTGACAGAGTAACTGGATAGGTAAGTGATTATAAATTGCTGGGTTTATGATCAGTCATCTCGAAAAGTACTGGTTCCGAAATGAATTGATTATTGACATTAGTACGAAAAACAGTTACAGGATACATCTCAAACAAATGTTTATAAGAACAAGGTAATATACCATGCTATAATGACCCCTCAACGAACAGTTGCTTATGAAATATTATGAAAACAACAGGTAAAATAATCAGATTAGGATCAGGGGATCAAAAATAGTAGCCAGAGGAAGTGCACGATGAATCATTGCACTAATGCATGCAGGGCCTCATCCATTGTATCCTACATTGTTAACTACACAAGAAGACCCAGAGCGTGCTGGAGAGAGTGTAAGTAGGCTGTTTAAGATTTTATATGGTTAATGCCACGTAGCGCTCTATATGAAAGTCACTGGCTGTGCTGTGTGCAGTCTGCGGCTGGTTGGCACTGTTGGAATATTCGCTATTGTAGTGATGGGCAGTTGGATGTGAACAGCGCGTAGCGTTGGGCAGTTGGAGGTGAGCCGCCAGCAGTGGTGGATGTGGGGAGAGAGATGGCAGAATTTTGAGAGCGGACGATCTCGACGTGTGTCCATCAGAAAGAAAATTTGTAATATTGGATATCATGAACTGATATATATATATGATGACTTTTGAACACTATTAAGGTAAATACATTGTTTGTTATCCATCAAAATCTTTCATTTGCTGACTATGCCGATCAGTAGTTAGTGCCTTCAGTAGTTTGAATCCTTTATTTAGCTGGCAGTATTGGCGCACACTGTATTGCAGTAGTTTGAATAACGAATATTTTTGTGAGGTAAGTGATTCATGAAGGGTGTAGGTTATTGTTAGTCAGGGCCATTCTTTTGTAAGGATTATTGAAAGTCAGATTGCGTTGCGCTAAAAAAAGCATATTGTGTGTCAGTTTAGTGTTGATCAGAATAAGTAAAGAGAGAAATGTCTGAGTACGTTCAGTTTTACTCAGTTGTTTGAAAATCAAGTAACGTAAGAGGTTTATCAGCACAGTAATTCATAAATTTTTCTAAGGGGACGTTTAAAGTGGGGTACGTCTAGGTGGTTTAGTGGCGTCGACAACGAACGCACACAAGAACACAAAAATATAAGAAATCATTAACGGTCAGAAACTGCCCACAGATATAGGTAATCATCTTACTTACTCTGGAATAAGCTCAAGGGGCTGTTCGTTCTGTGTTTCAGTGGTACCTGGTTCCACAAGTGCCAGTCAGCCGATGGCCAGATATTTCAATACCTTTCATAATTTTAGAAGTCGCAAAATGAATAAAAAATACTCCAGTGTTTGAGTACTCTTTAGACTCAGAGAACTGAGATCCATTGTTCACGCATTGCCACAGGTTTATAACCGTGAGGTAAAAGCTGTTTGGTTGGCTGATGGCTAGAATTTAGTCTATCTTCCATAAATTCAGAATCCACGAAGTAAAGAAGAATTACACACATGTATGAGTAGTCATTAGATTGAAGGAATTGAGATGTATCATTCAAGAATAGTCAAGATTGAACTGAAACGTGCATGGTTGCTTGATGACCAGAATTCAGTCTATAATTCACAAACCAAGCAGAGCCAAAAATAAGAAAAATCGAACAGGTAGAAGGCAGGATGCGAATTGCAAAAACACAAGAATACGTTGCAAGTAGATTCACAACTTTTTGCACTACCATTGTCAAAACTAGTGAGCCGTGGATTTACTATCAGAAACTTTTCTTAAAGAATTTACTTTATTTACTAGCGATTCATCAAGAACATTAACACGTTTAATCACACTACGTGAGCGTGGAAGTAGTTGCCAGTGGGTAACTGATGAAAACAGACTTCCTTCAACAAATGGAAATCTTTTTCCTAAAAACACTTTAAAAAAAAAAAAAAACAGATTTAAAAAATTACAATCAAAGAGTACCCTCTAAATATCAAGTTACAATTTCTTCAGAGACAGAAATTACAAGTTTCCTTTTTGACAATATGAGCTTTCGGGCTGAGAACCTTGCCGCTCCCTTTTAACACTGCCATAGTCACGACTGCTCACAACAACCTCTGAAAGACTACACTGGTGCAAATCTACAACACACCAGATTACTTTAAACTAAAAATTTGAACAGCTCACACAAACACATTAACTATGCACCCCGTAGGAGGGATGAAAATGGTACAAAACACACACATTAAAAAAAATTGCTTGCCAACTAAAGTGCAACTTGTTTTTAAAAGAGAACTCTTACGGTGGAAAGGTGGCAACTTTATATACTAAAATGACCATTTCAATAAAAACCCATGAAATGCGGTCTTACATAAAATGTACAAACATGCTCTACATTACACATACATCGCCTCTCAAGATGATAGGCAAGATAAAAACATATCTCAGGAATTCGGCAATTACACCTTAAGCAATAAATTCGTTAACACCGAATCCGACAAACATGACGGAGGCAGCTATTAACGTATGGCAGATTGACGGGGGGATTACTGAACAACCCGAACCGCAGATTACTCAAACCCGCCCTACTCCGCAAGGGAAAAACGGACCACCCAATTCATAAATAACCATCTTCCCGCGGGTGGGCAAACGGAGAAGAATGGTGGGACGACCCCAAAACAAAGCGGCTGGTGACCTCACCAAGAAAACAAGTACAATTTAACAAGTAAATCGAACAAGATATCTCCAATCACTTAACTTTTAATAAACTGCGATGTCTGGCGAAGAACTGGCGCAGCACCCCCAAAACGCTCTCCCGAACCGTCCGCTGCCAGCCGCTTCAACGGACGCAGGAAGGCGCGCCGATCTCCCGTCTCACGGCGTCGCAGCTCGCACCGGCCAGACCGATGTCGTGGGTTGGCTCCTGTTGCTCTCGTGTCGGCCGCGAAGCCACTACCCCTCGCTACACGGCGCGGCCGACTGGACTGACGTGGCGACCTCACATGCGCCGACGCTCAAGGCGTACAAGTCATCTTCTGTCACAGTGCGCGACCGACCAACCGATTGATCCAACCACCAATGACCATTGCCCGAACAACTCGAGCAGACTGATGGCCTAACACATACTAGCATTCCGGACGACAGACAGAGACTAACTGCCTCACCAATGCGGACGAGAGACAGACCCAGACTGACTTGACTAACCAACTGACCAGACTCGCCCCTTAGCGACCTCATAGCGCCCCTTAAATGCACGTGGGAAGGTAACCTTTCCCCTTTCCCACCAGAGGGAGACACCAAAGCTGCGATTGCACAGCGGCGCCACTGTCAGAAACGGAGGGCGACTGCTTCACACTACGCGCTGCGGTGCGCTCTTCAAAACAGCAAATTTTACCACGGCTCAGCTAGACTGCATGCTTAACGGTCAAACTCTCGAGACAAAGCAAGACCCACGGAACTGCATTTAACATGTCAATTTATCCAAGAAGAATTAAGAATATCCAAGATTTAGGAAATCTTTTAGATTATCTTTTCAAAGAAATGTACAAAGTTAACTGTAAATTCAAATCGAATTAATCTAACCCAATGTTCTGTCCGTGATACTAGAGCAGCGCAAGCAGAAGCGCGTCCATAACATACCAGATCTGGCCGAAAAGTGTCTGATTTCCTTGTTCGGAGGCGCACTCATCTCGCGCTAGTGGTCGGGGACACAACCGTTGCCTACATATACGAGACCAGCGCTTTCTGTTTCCGAGTTGGCATTACAAAGCTACCGCACTATAAAAAACTCTGTACATACTGGAACGGATTTCACATTATTCGTACCCTCCTATGTAAAAATGAACACACACACACACACACACACACACACACACACATTCACATCTCCTCTCTCTCTCTCTCTCTCTCTCTCTCTCTCTCTCTCTCTCATACACAGACACACACACACACACACACACACACACACACACACACACACACACACACTATACACGGTAAAGCTGGGACAGAAATCCGACGGTATAAGGAAGACAAATAAGCACAGATGCACTCTCCTTCACCAGAGGCCACGTGTTGTGGCAGCGAAAACAGACACAAGAAAGCAAGCCGCTGTCAGCATGCCGAGGAACAAGTTGCACACAATATGTATGAGACTTGTATTATTCACACCTTTCAATGTTATACAGGCGGAAATCAATATTGCCTGGAGCCAATATGCAGAATTAAAGAGGCTTTCACAGAACAGACTAGCATGGAGTGCCGCATCAAACCAATCTCCCGACTTAAGAGCAACACAAGAACATTTTCAAAATCATAACCAGCTAACAGAAAGTAAATTAAGCCTCTTACAGTGTGTCAGTGTTCCAAATGTACCACAATTATGAATTTTGCAGCACTGTAGAGTTTCTGTTGCCGGTAAATACAAGCATCACTCGTGGCTCGGCGCCTGTGTGCTTTCGGGAACAGTCCGGCCTCTGTTGCAGCTGGTGCTCACCGCGGCTGGGATCATCAGTCAGCGCGAAGACATGACAGAAATATCAGCAGCCTATCGCAACGTCGATTCATTGACGCGGAGGGCAAGTAACCATTCCTCTTGCAACCTTTTGTTTCCCAAATTCTCTTTTTATATGTGGTTTCCTGCGAAAAATGGCGCACGTAACGCCGGGAGTCGTATTTCAGAGCAGCATAGCATTCGGCAGTGAGACTGTCCCTCCTGGGCCGGCCATTAATTACAGCGCCAGAGGAGGCGGCGAGCGGTCGTTTTTCAGTGGTCTGCGGCGGGGACGGCGGCGGTGGAGGATGGGGGCGGCAGGTATCCATCATGCCGCGAGGACTGGGACGCCACGTGGACATCGCGCCTGCGTGTGGATGTTGCCCTCCCTGCACACTTACAAGGACCGGAGCTGTCCAGCTCAATGTACTTGAAAGTTTTTTAATGATCGACATCTGTGTGGAATTTTGCTAAATACTGCTGGGTTGTGAACCAAATAATCATGAAACAATACACGGAAAACTTATAACCCTAGATTAAGTCGATACAGCTCCCCTAGGTCAATAAGCATATAATACACACATCAAAAAAAGTTATGCATCACCCAGGTTCAGAGAACTCCAGAAGACAGACGTTGACTGTGGGTATTTTATCACAGACTCAGTCCCTTTGACTGTTCAGAGATGCCACCAAACCCGCCCAAAGATGTAAACACATGCATCAGCAGGGGCTATTAGACGGAGGGGGTCCGACAACCGAACTGTTCAGGTCATTCCACCAGAAAGGATGTACACGGCTCGTGTTGTCTGTAGTTCAACCATGCCTAGACGTTCAATACCGCGGTTCGATTGTTCCCGCATTCTTACTACGTGCCAGGAAGGGCTCTCAACAAGGAAGTGACCAGGCGTCTTGGAGTGAACCAAAACGATGTTGATCGGACATGGAGTAGATATAGAGGGACAGGAACTGTCGGAGAATATCTCGTTTATGCCGCCAAGGAGCTCCTACTGGGTTGGATGGTCGCAACCTACGGATTATGGCTCGAAGGAACCCTGACACGAATGCCACCATGTTTAATAACGCTTTTCGTGCAGCCACAGGACATCGTGTTACGACTCAAACTGTGGGCAATAGGCTGCATGATGCGCAGCTTCACTCCTGACGTCCATGGCGAGGTCCTTCTTTTCAACGATGACACCATGCAACGCGGTACAGATGGGCCCACCAGCATGCCGAATGGACCGCTCAGGTTTGCCATCACGTTCTCTTCAGCAATGAGTGTCGGATATGCCTTCAACTAGACAATCGTCGGAGACGTGTTTCGAGGCAACCCGGTCAGGCTGAACGCCTTAGACACATTGCCCAGCGAGTGCAGCAAGGTGGAGGTTCCCTGATGTTTTGGGGTGGCACTATGTGGGGCCGACGTACGCCGCTGGTGGTCATGGAAGGCGCCGTAACGGCTGTGCGATACGTGAATGCCATTCTCCGACCGATAGTGCAACCATATCGGCAGCATATTGATGGGGAATTCGTCTTCATGGACTACAATTCGCGCCCCCATCGTGCATATCTTGTGAATGACTTCCTTGAGTATAAAGACATCGCTCGACTAGAATGGCCAGCATGTTCTCCAGACATGAACCCTACCGACCACGCCTGGGATTGTTTGAAAAGAGCTGTTTATGGATGACGTGACCCACAAACCACTCCGACGAATCTGCGCCGAATCACCGTTGAGGAGTAGGACAATATGGACCAACAGTGCTTTGATGAATTTGTGGATCCTATGCCACGACGAACACAGGCATGCATCAATGCAAGAGGACGTGCTACTGGGTATTAGAGGTACTGGTGTGTACAGCAATCTGGACCACCACATCTGAAGGTCTCGCTGTGTGGTGGTACAACATGCAATGTGTGGTTTTAATGAGCAATAAAAAGGGCATAAATGATGTTTATGTTGATCTCTATTCCAATTTTCTGTACAGGTTCCGGAACTCTCGGAACCGAGGTGATGCAATACTTTTTTTTATGTGTGTATAATCAAACAAGACGAGCGAGTGCAACGCTCGTTACCTTCATTGTATAATAAGAGAATGATCATTGAGTCTGGCCACTGTGCACATCTCTAACGTCACCACAGTAAGAACGACAAGCTTTTATTTATTATTAGCTGGTTTCCTACCCATAGAAAAGTTGTACGACAATTTAAACGATATTTATATCTATGTCAAGCCTGTGATTCACAATATTTATCTGCTCTACTGACAGACATAAATCACAATAAAATTTTCGCAGAACAAAGTTATCTATAACTCAAATCAAATTGCAAAATGACTTTAATACTTTTGGTAGTTTCCAAAAAATGTCGAAAACTATTGGAAAAGCCTAACAAGTACTGCAAGATCTGTTCGTCTGGACAGTTCGCGAAATCAGAGTTAATGACACAATAAAAAGCGACAAATTGTATCAAATTATTCAACACAGGCTGCGTAGCAAAGGGAGGGAGTACAAAAGGGCCGAGCGGAGACATACCTGCTTGTAGTCAAGATCATAGATGGGTGCTTGTTAAGCGTCTCTGACGCTAGTAATACATTGTCAGAGTTCAATTATTTATTAACCATGTTCACAGTCGTCTTGTTCCACTCCTGCCTTGTAGCCGATGCCTCATTCAGCTGCGTATTGGATTCTCGCTGACGACTGCCGAGTAGTTCCTCGTCTCCAAGACCAGGCGCGTCACCACGGTGCTATGACCCAGCACGAATGGTCTCGTACTAGCTGCTGGGGTGTGCTCGATCCTACTCCGAATTCTATGTTGACCCCTGATGATCCATTCTCTATGTGGTGTTATTGGAAGTCGTGTGGTCGGTCGATCTCCCTCCTACCGACTAGGTAAGTCTCAGCACCCGGAGGCGCCTGAGTGTTGAACAGGAACGTGCTGCCGGTTACTTCTCGCCAATTTTAGTGAGTTTTAGCGTTTCATTAGAGTCGACTCTGGCAGATTTAATCTCGTTTCCCCCTTTTGCATCCACTTCATCACTTTCGTATATTCTCACACGTATTTGGGTGTATTTTCGCAAAATTTTTCGGAAGTTATTCTACATTATTTAATTAATTTTTCGCATTTTTCCACCACAATGGATCCTTGCTCCTTCCATCTGCGTCAATAGAGGAAAGTCTTCTTATCCCTAGCCAGACCCCAGTCCCACATACTATTTCTGCGTTGTTGCTTGGTTCATGGAATCACCCCTAATGGCCTTACCATCAAATTGCCTATCTCTGGCTGCCACCCGTCCTTCCACAATGACCTCCACCTGTTCAAATTCCGCCATTCCTTAGCCCTCACCAACATAGCCCTGCAAAACCATAACAACCAAGTCAAAACTTCCTTGCAATACCTTCTCTCCCTCTGCAAGATTCTCCTGCTATGCAATCCCAAATTCCTGGAACCCATAACACATATTGAAACTCTTACCCTGCAGGAACTTGAGCAACATGCACGGTGCCACCACGAAAAGGTCTTCACTTCCTACTCCTGCCTTGGAGTGCCACTGTCCACCACCTCTACAACAACCTCCAAACCTCCCCCACGCCCCCTCATACTGGACAAACCCTGTCTTGCAGACCTGCTACACTTACACCTCCCCCCAAAACTCCCTCCCACCACCACACAGACTCCAGAAACAAAAGAGACCCACAACACAGTCATGAACCTTTCCTCCAGAAGCCTTAGCCCCACGGAAATATCAGTCCTTTCCAAAGGCCTCACCTTTTGCACCACTCCCAAATTTTATCATGTAGTACTTGTTCAAGACCTTCGCTCCCTCTCCTAGTCCCTACAGTGGAAACACTTTCTCGCCACCAATCCTACAAATCAAACTCAACCAAAGACTAATATTAAATCTTCTCTAACTCAGGTCAGTCGTCCATCTAATCTTGATCCACTCCCCCCCCCCCCCCCCCCCAGCTGCTTCAAATCACCCCTGTTAATCCAGAGTTTCTTAACCTCAATCCTTGCCTCACCATCATTCCCCAGTTTCCTCAACATGCAGACTAACCTTACATCTGCAGAAATAAACGCAGTCCACCATCTAAAAACTGATTCCGACATTATAATCCTACCTGCAAATAAAGGCTCCATCACTTTTGTTCTAAACCACAAGAATTACTTGGAAGAAAGACTTTGCCAGCTGTCAGATACTTCCATCTACAAACCTTGCCACATTGACACCATTCTAGTAATCCAGCACGATCTCCAGTCACTACTCAAATCCTTAGGCCCATCCCAGAACGTCTCCCCAGAGTCCATCTCTCTACTCACCCCTACCACTCCCCACACTCCTACCTTCTACATGCTTCCTTAAGTCCACAAACCCAACCACACAGGATGCCCCATTGTGGCCAGTTACTGTGCCCCACTGAGAGAATCTCTGCTCTCATAGACCAACACCTTCAACCTATTTCCTGGAACCTACCCTCCTGCATAAAAGATCCCAACCATTACCTCCACCAACACTCCACAGTTCCTGTCCATTTACCACATGCTGTCCTGCTCATCACTATTGATGCCACCTCTCTGTACATTAACCTTCCTAATGCCCATGGCCTGAACACTATTGAATACTACTTTTCCCAATGCTCAACGGATTACACATCAACAACCTCCTTCCTAGTCACCATGACCAACTATATCCTCACCCACAAATACTTCTCCTCTGAAGGTACTACCTACAAACAAATCTGGGGTATAGCTATGGCCACCCGCATGGCACCATCCTATGACAATGTATCCATGGTCCATATAGAGGAATTCTTCCGTAATACCCAGAAGCTTAAAGCCCTCACCTGGTTCAGATTCATTGATGACATCCTAACTATCTGGATTGAAGGTGAGGACAACCTACCACATACCTCCAGAACCTCAAAATCTTCTCCTCCATTTGTTTCACCTGGTCCTACTCAACCCACTAAGATGCTGACCTCCACCTTGAAGATGGCTACATCAGTACCTCCATCCATATCAGACTTAGTAACCACCAGCAATACCTCCACTTCGACAGCTGCCACCCATTTCACACCAAGAAGTCCCTTCCATACAGCCTAGCCACCCACAGTCGTCGCATCTGCAGTGAAGAGTGGTCCCTCTCAAAATATACTGAGGCTCTCACTGAAGCCTTAACTAACGGTAATTATCCTCCGAACCTTGTACAAAAACAAATCTTCCATATCATATCTTTCCAGTCTCCCACCACCTCCAAAAGCCCCACCGTCCAACCACAGAGGAACATTCCCCTCATAACTCAGTACCACCTAGGACTGGAGCAACTGAATTACATTCTCTCGCCCTGCCCTGAAATGAGAAATGTCCTGCCCACTATCCTTCCCACCCCTCCCACAGTGGTATTCCGCTGTCCACCAAACCTACACAAGATACTCGTTCATCCTTACACAACCCCAGCTCCCAATATCTTACCTCATGACTCATACCCCTGAAACAGACCTAGATGCAAGACTTGACCCATACACCCTCCCACCACGACCTTGTCCAGTCACTAACATCACCTATCCCATCAAAGGCAGGGCTACCTGTGAACCAGCCATGGGGCCTACAAGTTAAGCTGCAACCACTGTGCTGCATCTGCATCCTTTGTATGTATGACAACTAACAAGCTGTCTGTCTGCATGAATAGCCACTGACAAACTGTGGCCAAGAAACAAGTAGACCACCCTGTTGCTGAACACACTGCCTTACATAATATCCCTCGTTCCAATGACTGCTGCACAGCTTGTGCCATATGGATGCTTCCCATCAACACCAACTTTTCTAAATTGTGCAGGTGGGAACTTTCCCTGCGATACATCCTAAGTTTCCATAACCCTCCTGGCCTCAACCTTCGTTAGTCGTTGTCCTCATCCATCCAACTCCTTCTATGCTACCATTCCATTAGTACACTGCCGTCATTTCACCACCACACCCAACTTTATTTATTTATTTATTTGATCATTTAATTTTTTTATTTATTTTTCTTTATTTCTTTTTGTTTATATCTGTCTATTTCTCGCCTTGTCTCTCCTTTTCTGCTAATTCCCCCACTCCCCACCTCTGCCCTGTCTACCACCCAACCCACAGCACTTCACTGTCTACCATCCCCACCTTACTATCCTTCCCTTTCCCTGCCCCAGCCTTCGCCTTTCCCCCACCCAGTCGCCACTCCCATCATGCACTGGTGCTGCTGCTCGCAGTGTGGTTTCAGTTGCCTGAGACTGCAGTTGTGTGTGTGTGTGTGTGTGTGTGTGTGTCTATTGTTGACAAAGGCCATTGGCTGAAAGCTTTAAGCGTGAAAATCTTTTTCCTGTGCCTATCTGCGACTCAGAATCTCCGCTATATGATGAGTAGCAACTTTCTTTCTCATAATATTTTTACATTCCATCCTCGATTTCCCATTGTTTGAAGATACAGCACTAGTTGACCACAGAGATTGCTGAAATAAATATCCTCGTTCACGTTCGCTATAAGCTGAATAAGTGGCCCCTATCGATTGTACTAAAAAGAGCCACAAAATGTCACAAGCCATCTCTGGCGTCAACTGCGCCGTTCAGGCATTTCGGGTTAAACTCCTCATTAAGCTGTCAGTCCACTTGACAGCATGCATCATTTGAAAAGTAGTGCATTTGCTATTTGTCCGACTATATTACACGTCTCTGTCAGCTACTATCCATATTCTGAACTGTGTGCCTTATTGAAGACATGTAGCTCCATGCGCCACTGAAAGCCTTGGTCTTCTATAGGATACCTGACTACATGTCCAATGGATGCAGTTCTCATCGTAATGGCCACTAGAAAATTGCTGGTTGAGATGGGCCCTCATTCAGTGACAGCAGCAATTCTTGTCTGGTTTGAAACCGATTGTCGTTGACAAGGCATGACGCTCGTCTCAGTTCTCTGTGGCATAAGATTTTTTGACAATCACTGTTCTTACCTAGTATTACATGGCTGCAAGTGGTACACCATTCCTTGTAGACCCATTGTACAGTCTGCATTGACAAATCAATAAATTGGGAAACTTCAGTCACTATGTGAACGTGACTACTTTGAAAGACGATAGCTCCACTTTGCCATGCTGCTCCATCTTCGCCTCGCCCCTTGTTACTGGGCTGACTCCATACAACAGAGTGGCATGTACATGTCACTTCAATCCGATGACCTACATCAGGGGTGGAGGATCACAAGACTGGTTGTTACCAATTCTACACCATGTACAGCGATCAGTAAGCTTTTTAAGTGGGTGATTAATATTTTGATACACTGAGAATACTAGGTGGTTATAATTAAAAAGCAGCTTATCACCGAAGTTCATTGTGGGCTGCAATTATCTTGTGACCGCGAAACTTGGTAGATATGCTAATGCATTAATGCGGAACCGATTTACGCCGCAAAAAAATTAGTTCCAATTTTGGCTACTTGGTGCAAATCTGGGGCTGTTGATCAATTTGGTTGATGAGTGCAGGATCTCGTCGACGTCTCCTGTACTCATATTGAACAAATTTTGTAAGCGGCGGTTGACAATACAATCAACATTATGCCTTTCTCATTGTTGGACATCTTCTGCCCACGCCCCATTGGCAATCCACTACATATGGAAGCATATCTATACGTTTTTCTTGTACTCACAGCGCCAGATCTGCTCTTGGTGACCAAAAATGAACCTAATTTTTTTCCAGGGTAAATCAGATACTCATGAACGCATTGGCACATATACCAAGTTTCGCTGCCATGTAGTAATTACAGCCTACACTGGACCTCTGTGAGTTGTTATATTTTAATTATAACCACCCAGTACTTCTGCCGTGACAACTTCATTTCCATCTTAAAAATGAATCAAGCACCCTTTCACTATTCTCTGTCGATTTTAACGGTAATGTGTGGAAAGGTTTAATGAAACAAATTAGGTCACCTGCACATTAGCCACGAAGCAGACATCTACACTTTCTATCGAATGCTGCAGAATTGATGTCAGTATTGTTTTCATGCAAGCTCACAGTATGTTGATCGCCAAGATCACGCCAACCAGTACAGCAATAATTATTAGTATATCGTCGTCAAATGCTGAGACCCTTCTAGAGACGCTTTAACTCGATTAATGAGTTTGCATTGTCAGCTTTTTCTGTAACACACTTCCGCTAGTTACCAAAATGGAGAAATCAATAAAATGGTTATATTTATTATTATTATTATTATTATTATTATTATTATTATTACTATCAAAGCGATTATTCTTTCTAACCTTAGTCATTTGTCTACACAGTATTAATAATTATAGAAAACGCTTTTCTACGCACACATTAGTTTCTTTCATTGTTTCTAAATTACAGTCAAGAATCCAATGAATTTTAGACTCACTAGACCGCTGCCTAGTACCAAAATTCACACCGTAAATTTTTCTCTTAACATTCTGATCTATTCGTGCAGTGATGCACAGTTTTACAATGGTAAATACTTAACTGCAAACTCTCGTTTCCCCATAACTAGACAGCTATTACTGCATCATGTACGGAAATCAAATCAGCAATTGCTGGAACCATTAATAAGCTGTTATCTAGTGAGATATCGAAATCGAAGAATGACGTGATATAACTTTTCGAAGAACAAGGGATGTATTCCTCATACACACACAATTGACGTAAGGAAAATCAGTTCAGTTTTATGGAAGAATAGACCGTACCAGAATTTCATTGTGAAAAAGGAATGAAATAAATAGTGACCCACTGTATAAGATGAAAATTCGTGAAGTTTCACATCCCTCTAAAGGGGTTCGGGGGGTCTTCGCTACATATTCTTGGAAATAGGGGCTGTCGAGAATACTCGGGACGAATGAGCTATAAGTCTCCGCAATTCCCACTTAAGTTCTTCGTCATATGACGCAGTATCAGTTTCTCAAAACAGACTCTTCCTTAAACTTTTTTATGACCCACTGCTCGTGAAGAAACGTCTGATGACGCATTGTGTTGCAGCAATGCTGCGGAATGGCGGCTGTAGTTTATCTTCGTACGAAGCACAAACACGATCGCCATATTGATGTTCTTGAATGGCAAAGTTGTAGTTACACATGTCCCGTGTCTTAAACACACTGAGGCCAGCTGGTACTCATCTTCGAGTTCCTCATTACAAGCTTATCAGTATAGGAGGGGTAGTCATTAAGTTTTATTTCCACCAGGATCTGGGAGCAAAAAATTTCTTGGTGATACTAGTCTTATTATATACATTCACTCTTCAATGACACCCATTTTTCTTAACAGGGTAACATTTGTCAGAGGCTACAAATATCATCTCATGGCTATCGAGTATTTTATCAAGTCACTCCTTAGTATGTTTTGAAGTTCGTAAATCGCGTAAGTACCAAATTTAGTTTAAATAGCTCCAAGCGTTTTACAATTATGCGTAAATGTCACCCCTTCCTCCTTTGCGTCCACTCCTATCGCTAGGAATGCGAGAGGTGTGCTAGTACTTGCGAATTGGCTTGCCTGGCTAGCCGCGCGCTCTAACGTGCTGCTTCCCGAGCAGGAAGGCGTGCTGGTCTCCGGCACGAATCAGCCTGGCAGATCGGTGTCGAGGTCCGGTGCGCCCGCCAGTCTGTGGATGGTTTTTAAGGCGGTTATCCATCTGCCTCGGCGAATGCGGGCTGGTTCCCCTTATTCCGCCTCAGTTGCAATGTATCGGCGATTGCTGCACAAACACTGTCTCCACGTACGCATACACCGTAACTATTCTACCATGCAAACATTTGGGGTTACACTCGTCTGGTATGAGACGTTCCCCAGCCACATGCGCTTTATCACCTCAGTGCGATTGAACAAAAAATTATATGTTCCAACGTGGATATTAGAACATTCATTGATGACCTTGCAAGTAAGACACCAGAAAAAGATATAACACTGACACATCAGGAATCACGTCTTGCCGGTGAAGTTGAACTGAATCAACTCGGTGCACGATAAAGCTACCACTGAGCATCGAATTGGCGGAGCGGTCCTAGCTATCAACAACAAGTTTGTCTGGTATCTGTTGGAGCTTCCCACAAGGCATAGTGACGACTTCAAAGCTTCGATGGAATGGGAACTAACATTTCACAGTGATCAGCGCAAATGGTCCCACTCTAGATTCTGATGCTGATATCGACGAAATACTCTAGTTAGATCAAGATGTGATCCCATCAAACAGCACTCACCAAGATAAAATAATCTTATTTGGTAATTTTAATACCGGTGTAGATTAGGACCAAATGTGTAGAATGGTGTCCTTTGCGAGTAGGAAGTTGACAGTGAAAATCTAGTGGTTTTAGGCTCTTCTCAGAACGTACTGAACAAGGGTTAACAATTGTCAGTACTACATTCTGTTAAAGTGATCTCTTTAAACAAACATGGCAACATTCTAGCTCGAAGCATTAAGATCTCATTCAGTAACTAATTTCCCGCCAGAAAAGTGTGCACGATGTTTTCGTTACCACAGCAATGATATGAGCCGAAGATTGTTGGACAGATAACCGACTGTTTAGGGGAATCATGCATTTGTCACTGCCATAGAAAGGAACAAAACGAAAGGTTGAAACACACATTTGATACCAAAAGGCTTGCTAACAATGTGTCTCACAGTAAAGGAAGCAGTGCACTAGACACTCTCGCGCTTGAAGTTCACTATTCTGGATGTCTTCAAGGAAAATGAGTTCCTGGTTTGGTGAAAATTATGAAGAAATTGAGGCACTGATCTCAGTGAAGAGGGGAGCCTTGTAAGCGTTGAGAAAGGACGTCAACAAGAGGGGAGCCTTGTAAGCGTTGCGGAAGGACGTCAACCCCCTCGCTAAGGAAGAAGCCTTTCAACTGAAAAATTAAATGTACGAAGAACTACCCATACGCTTAACAATACGTGGAGGATAACAAAAGTTAAAGAGCAGCAATATCTCGGCAAACACAGGAATGTGACAGTTGTTGTAGGACATAAACGCAAGTAATGGTAGCACTACCTTCGGAAGATATCCACTGACTAGAGAACACTTCAAAAAGATCAGTCTTCTTTTATGAATAGGGGGGAAGATCATTTGGATGACTTTCTGTATCAGGAATCAGTTACTGAACAGTTACGACATAATAGATCAAGCCAGTATCAAAGAAGAACCTGATTCCGCACCAACGTCACATGAAGTTAAGTGGGCTGTCAATCACGCAAAGCAACATAAGACCATGGGACCTGATGGCACATTAGTGGAAGCTTTCAAGGAATGGATGTGCCGCGTACGGGGGCTGATTGTTAAAATCTGGGACACTAAAGTATGCAGCGAGCTATGAGAGATACAGTTCCCACATTTAGGAAAGGTGACAGAACAAACTTCAATAGCTACTGAGGAATAGCGTTGCTCTCTAGATTGGGAAAACTTATTTCTAGAATTCTCGCAAATCGTTCTAGGTCCATTGTGGAGAAACTGCTGCGAAAAGGGAGGGGGGGGGGAGGACTTAAAGCCTCTAGAGGATACAAAGATATGATATTCATTGCTCCTCAGCTTCAGGAAAAATGCGGAGTCAAAACAGACATCTTCCCGTTGTCTTTATTGATTTCACTAAGGCTCTTGACTTGGTAAATCTTTATCGACTATTGTTTTTCACAAAAATTTATTGGCATCCTGAAATTGCTCTACACAGATATGACAACATCTGTCATCGGTAACGACTCGGCTGGATAAAAGTTCCCTATCAAACAAGGTGCTAAACAAGGATGTGTGACAGCCTCAAGGGTTTTCCTTGTATGTTCCCGCTGTCCTGTAACATGTCGAAGATAATCATCAAGTAGGAATACAGTTAATTTATAGAATTGAAGAGAAACTTAACTTGAGCTCTCTAAAGGCGATGTCTCAGACGTTTTCTGCAACATTCTCCCCCATAGGATACGAAAAGATTCATGTCCAACTGTGTATCACTAACACACAGGTACTTTACCAACCAGCACTTAGTGAAGGTAAAAATCTGACACAATATCACCAGCGGTGCTTGAAGAGGATTCTGCATATAATATGGCAAGACAGACGCACAAACCTCACCGGCCGGCAGTCTGGAACCGAGCGACCGCTGCGGTCGCAAGTTCGAATCCTGCCTCGGGCATGGATGTGTGTGATGTCCTTAGGTGAGTTAGGTTTAAGTAGTTCTAAGTTCTAGTGGACTGCTGACCTCAGAAGCCAAGTCCCATAGTGCTCAGAACCATTTGAACCAAACCTCACCGCCTTTGAAGAGTCACATACAGAAATGTATACATGTGAGTTGTGTCGGACTTGTCCTACTAAACAGACACCGCCCATAGGCTCCTTGACCTTCGTTTCAGTGCGTATGCACTAATACCGTCCGAAGTTCTGCGAGAATCAATAATTTGCATTTAGAGGCGTAGCGTACGAAGGGCGCTGCATTGAGTTGTGCGGTAAGTTTAAAATCTGAACTGATCGGAGACCGTGTCCGATTGGCCGAAGGTGTTAAGGCAACCTCACATGAGAGGTGGTGAGCCATGGTTTGAGTTCCAGTCCGGAAAAAATTATCAAACTTTGCCACTGCCTTACCACAATGTCCTGTGTGGCTGGAAGTAACGAACTCCATTCCGTCCCTTCTCTTTCTCTCCTCATTCTCTGTTTCATATAGAAGACACAAAAAATAGTACAGAAGCGACGGATATATGAGGCCGGTTTCAACGGACACATGTAGTCCGCATACACAGTAATAGAATTCCCAATTACTCTGAGTTAGCAGTGGGTACAGCATGATAAGAGGCGAGAGAAAACGGTTTAAGGATGCAGTTGGGGCTAACATGAAGAAGTGTCACATTGATGTTAACAGCTGGGAGACTTCAACCCTTGACTGTTCATCCTGGAGATTACTAATCGATCGTGGGACATTTCTCTTAGAACAAAAGGACAGATGGACGGCGATAGAAGGAGGCAGCGTAGAAGAGAAATGGAACTCGTCTGACTAAGATTTGCTGCACCTGAGGCTACCTGTTGTTACTGCAGGAGACTGTGTACCTCTCGCGTTCAGTTGCACAGTCATCTTAAGACTCATAGATTATATGAAGTCAAACGTACTTGACTACGATTTTTTGCTACGACAGTAAGTAATATTATTGAGAAATTCGGTTAGAATTGTTCTCCAGAATTCTATTTACATACCATCCATTTTCCATTTCCACCCACTCAAGTAGGTGTGCTAGCGGAGTCTTGCACCCACATTAATTACTTCCAGGTAGTAAGTCATAGAACATAACGTAGAGTCCCACACTCTGGGAATGAGTTCTTATCAATGAAGGGAAGCAAGAGGGTGAAACCCGATGCCGGCAGCACATTGCCCACTCCTCTCGTTTAGCGACAAATGGGCAGTTGACCTTAACATCCGCATCTGACATGTGATCACCATTAACAGTGTTACATGCCGTCACTTCACAAGACACAGCACGGAAGTTTGGAGTTTAATCCAAGGCAAATGGCGCAAGGGCTTCTCTCGTTGCTTGTCAAATACTAGCTGTGAAAATTTTCTACCACCACAGTTTGAAACGGTATCCCTCCGGGCTTAGTGCCCACCACACAAGCTGTCATTAACAACCTCGGCAACGAAAGCGGGTCAGTAAGCTATATGCGCATCAGTTTTAATTGAAATCGCTCCGACGTTCCAGAGCTACTCCTACACACACACACACACACACACACACACACACACGCACGCACTCGCGCGCGCGCGCTTGTACCCGGCCTTAAATACAGCATATATACTATGCATATAAAGATATGAAGTGATATATTTCTGGGTCTGAATTTAGGTTTCGCATCCGTTTCTCTTTACTCGCGACAGCTAGACATATGGAATTTTATAATGTTCAATACGGCTGCAACTGGCACGGAAGCACATCACCGTACAGCGAATGAGAGTGATCAAAATACCTTCGATTAGCGGAAATTGATGTTTTCAAACGCTGAATCATGTTGTTTCCTAATATTCTGTGGTGTTTCGGCGCCAATGATTGTCACTGCTGCGTGAAGGAGTGCTTTCAACTCCACACAAAGTGCTTGGTTGGTTTCCGTCGAAGATACAGCAACGTGGCTAATGTCAAACATTGGCATATTTGCTAATAGAAGTTTTGATTATTTCTGGATTTACAATAAAAATTGTCTTCGTGTACGTGGCTCCCAAGTCATAAGTGTTGCAATATTGTTCACTAAATAAATAGATCAATAGATCCACTCAAATTTATAGTAATGAATTAAAGTTAAAACGATATCTCTCCATCAATTTATATTCCCCAGAATGCAACAGGGAATAATCGACAAAAAAACTGATAAACCACTCCTGAAAAAAGACCATGGGCAGAAATGAATTGTATTAATAGAGCGGCGGCTCGTCCATTCCTGATGGGCAGTGACCGCAGCTTCCACAGGTAGACGTCAGAGTGCAGCACGAGCGCGGCACAGACCACAGCTGCGGCGCTGCCACCGGCGCGCACAACCAAAAAAATTGCCACATGCATTTTTAATATCAGCAAATGTCCGCCCCTATTTTACTACAAGCCATCCCACGCTCTTTTTTCACTCCTCCTCTCTCCTTTTTTTTCGCGAAAAGAGGATTTCAAAAATTCAAAAGCGTACTGGTGGAGTGTGAGGATGGCAGAGGGAGCGAGGGTGGGGGTCTAGAGGAAGAGAGAAATTACGTATAATTTGGGAAAGTGTTTTCTAATTTACGAGTGATCAATAATTCGTGGCAATACGGCACGGAAGCAAAGTTCGTTCTGGATCCATTTGGGGCCGTAAACAAAATCGTATGAACATGGTCGGATGGAGCCGTTACCGCAACCGGACGTACGAGAGTGTTTCACTTATCTTCCTACCCATGTTCGGCATCACGGCGGTTCTGGGTGTGCGTAGCAACTCACAAAACACTCACGTGGAGCATCTCTTCACTTAATGGTAACAGCCGACATAGACCTTCGCAATAATGTCTCGTTCTGCGTACGATACTACCTCCATATATTAGTTAGAACAGAAGATCGTATTTTTCAACATTGGAAACGTTTATAGCGGATAGTTACAGCACCAGCGACAAAAGTAACTAGAATCAGTAGAAAGAAAGCTAAAAAATCCGATCAATCTGTAGGTGTTCAGCTCGTCAGCACTTTCAACTCGGCAGTTATGTCCCAATTTGAAGAGTATTCATTGGACGTACTATAAGTAGGTCTTCCTTCCTCCAAAATAGCAGTCTGTCTCCTGTGATGTGTGCTTTTGGAGCACAATAAAACTTAGTGCAGAGATATGTTGTGTTTTTGTTCTTATCTATGATGATGAAACTGCAAAGGAGAGGTTGAAACCATGTGCCAGCTTGGAGTCTACTTTTTCTCGAATTGTAGCAACACGAACCCCGAGCATCAATTTTAACGTTACCACTTCCCCTTACTATCTATAGTAATAAGTGTTTAATCCGGGCATTGACGTCGGACTAATTTTTTGTGATAATAATGGAACGTCATAACCTCACCTCACGTCACCTTAGTCCTAAACAGTGTATTTATATTTTGTCCTGCCATCGAAATTCGAACCAGCTACCTTCGCGCCCTCTGTCCTCTGCAGCTGCAGAGTATTGCGTTGGCGATCTCGACGTCGGAGGTCGGGAACTCATTATGGGTGCTGCCATTTTCCAAGTTTAACTTATCCTTTGTGCTACTTCTTACTTTACACTACCAAACGAGTTGCACGTAAGCTGGCCTCCACGGGAAAAGGGGTAGCCGTGTCCCTAGACTTACACATTTGATATAAATAAAAACATATTATTTTAATAATATTACACCGAAGGAGATGACTAATCAGATACTTTCAACTTAAAACTTGACAGATTAATTTTAATTGTTCTGATTGTAAAACTACAACGTAGAAATTGAAAATGAAATTTTCTGTCACAAATTCTTGTTATTAGATACAGTCTCTCTTTTTTCGTTATTCCCTAGAAGCTTTCGGCGATACTCGGATACACCCCGAAGTCCATAAGCTTTTATTTCTCGTTTTTTTAATAGCAGTTTGTTGCAGTCCTCTGTGAACTTGATGTCTTTTTCTGCCGAATCATTTACAACTTTCAGTGTGTCGACTAGCGCCAGAACGTAGGAGAAAACTTCATTGTTATGCGACTGCGAAGGACCTATCTTAAGAAACGCAACACTCAAATATGGTTACAGATAATCTCTTTTATTATAAAGAAAGTGTTTGCTCCCATTAATGATGATTTGTGCGGTTTGGTCGATTGCTACTTGAACACTTTAAATATTTCCATTCGGAGGTTCTGCCTCAAGATTCAATGCACTGACGATTTTAATTTTTGAATATGAAGACAAATTAGGGTCAAAGAATGCAAAGAGAATCAGGAGATACCATCTGATTTTTTTGCTGGTGGAAATCACACGAGAGGTATCACACTTGACCACCTAACGTTTATAAAGCTTTGAAAGCACGCTGGAAAATATATAAAAAATCTTTGACTGAAGAAGCACAAATAACTATCCCTCATCATACACACTGACATGGAAAACACAAATTACATTATTTTCTTGTAGCGACAATACAAGTTCATCACGGAACACAAACGTTTTCACACAATTAATGGCTTTCACCCTCCACCTATAGTAATGGATAGTCCCTTGAGGAAGGAATGTTACTCTGCGAGATGGAATTTCACTTACTCAGATCACAGTTAATTCTAAAAAATTCCCTCTAATTTCTTCCAGGTAGTTACTCTCTCAAAGTATTTGAAAAAAAATCGAGGATTCGACACACAATGACTTCATACAAGTGTTCCTTAATTTTCCATTCCGAATTCCAGTTTGGAATTTATTAGCATAAGTACTGATACATTTAAAGATTATGGTAGTTGGGCTCTTGCTTCTTGGCCTATCTTTACCTGAAAAACAATTCATGTACTTAATGCTTGCAAGTTAAATGGAAGAGCTCCTCTTCTAAAACGGTTTCAGTCAAAACTCTTGCCCATTTAAAAGCTATCAATTGTGAACTGCTTCCCTTTCAATGATCCTACACATTATGAAAGGCTGGGAATCATTTCTGCTTGATGACTTCTGTTCTTTATTTACTTGTGGCTAGTGGTGTCAGTCGATGTTCCGGCACATACCTTGAAATCAAGTAACTCTGATGCAACAATACTTGAAAATGACGTCACCAATCTGGCAAGTTAGGAAATAGCTGAATAATAGGAAGTTAAAGTTTGACATATGACTCTAATTATCTTCACTACTGAGTATTTGACTTTTCTTTTATTATCAAATATACATACGATATACAACAAGTAACTTAGGAAATCGTTGAATTTCACATTCACTTCGCTCTCAAGTGTTTCACATGCCTCTGTTCACTCACTTGGATGTTCATTCTGAAATAGTTGAAAATCTATGCTTGAAAACTGGCCATCCTCTAAACGTCTGGTTGATAAAAGGTGTTTGTCTTCTTTCGTGGTAACAACATTTAAAATATCGGCAAGTGCTGTGACTGAAATATCATGAGTTTCTGAACAAAATATGTTTCACTCCCCTTGTGACCCTCCAAAGGCCTTCTAAAATGTTTTTGTAATTACCTCCAATGCTAATAAAGAGTTTCTAATTTTAGTACGCACTACCTAAGCTTTACTTTGGAGTTCGCCCCTTTTTATCAATAAACAATCAGTCCCCATACAAATAGCGCTGTACTTTGTTACAAATTTAATTTACGAAACTAAATCTTTCATGTTCGTCTTAAAGATGACAGTTTTCTCCCAGTTATTTCTTGGAAGTAACAGCCGAGTAATTAAATTTTCTCCTGCAAATAAACTGAAGACGTTGTCTTTTCTATGACTGCTACCTTCCTTCTGAAGTGGGTGGGAGTTCCGATGGACTTAATGAGCAGAGCAACAGTCGAACACTCTCTGTATCCAGATATGTAAGGACAGCACGGGCAACATTTGGTCTTGCGTTATATTGTTGAAATGCATCATCATGGAGACAATGAAGATAGACTATTGGCACTGGCAATAACACATCAGGAATGTAACGGTTGGTGATCAGATAACCGCTTACGCAAAACAGTGGTGGTCATGATGTGTACAGAGTGGCACGCACATTCTCAATAGAGTAATATAAAAATCAGTGCTGCAACATGGACAAAAGGAAAGAACATGTCGAAATCCTTGTGGGTAAGGAATCAGTTGCTGATGAACATAAGAGGACAAACCACTATCAAAGAAGAACTTCACCTCACGACATCACAAGAAGTTTATTTCTGTCAATCAAGCTAAGCAACGCAAGGCCGTAGTTCCGGATGGTATACCAGTGAAAGCTCTCTAAAGAAGTGCTGAAGGTCTCGTGGGAGACACACAGGAAATGACTGGAATGGGGAAGTATCTCTTCAGAGTTCCACATTCAAACAGAGACAACCTGGTAGTTATCGTTTTTTCATGGAGATAGCACAAACTGCAACAACCACCGGGAAATTTCGTTGCTGTCTAGCTTGGGGAAAGATAATTTGTCGAACCCTCACAAATCGTGCTATGCTCTTAGTGGAGTACATATTACCCGAGAGCCAGTGTGACTTCAGGCCTTTTATATTATCATTTAGTATCCTGTGCCCGTATGATGATGACGAATGTTATGTGGGAACATTGATTCTCCTCTGAGCCTCCACATATGAATACGTCCATCATAACTGTATTACGTAGTAATGATACTCGCCGGAAAAGACAACATGGTACCCCCTCCCACCCCCCCCACCCCCCTGTGTCCATTGTTGTCGCAAGGCACACCACCACTTCCGCACGTGTCTCTGCTGCCGTATCGAGGAAAACCGCAGCGATGGCCTCAGTGTTGACAGCCCGTGGTGCTCCAGACGCCGTCGCTCACGGAGTTTTCATTTAGAATTACATTGATTTAAAACTTTTGTAACATGATCAATTTTTATTGATGGAATTTATTTCCTCATGTAAGCTGATCAATGTAGTTTTTCTTCTCTAATTCTCATTTGTTACATCGTAGTAGCAGTAGTACGGTTTTCTTTTGCTTCTAGGTAGAAGGTCAGAGATACGTTAGAAAATAAGTAAAACAATGTCAGTGTGCATATTTACCTTGCCGCACACACAACCATTTCCTGAGTCAATGTAAGTGGGGTAACTGTACGAAAAATGTTTCTGCCCTCTGGTGTTAGTCGTGCGAGGTTACTGAGATTTTTCATGACGTTGATAATGGATTTCCTCAAACTCTCAAATTCCTGTCAGCATGACACCCATAGGATTCCGGACATGCTGAATAACTGTATTGTGAAATGCTGAACCGCGGTATTAATAGACCACAATCCTGCTGCTGTCGAATTCTGACATGTGGTGCTAGATGGTCCTGCTTCTTACATTAGGCATAGCATGATCTCCTCTCAAACCCCCAAACATTCAAATGCGATTTCAAAATGACAACTCTGCTGCGTAAATTTTCCTTACATACTGAACCATCAACCCACGCCACAGCTACGCACAGGTAGCGGTAAACTTGTCCTGTGTAGCAATTTTTTTCTTTACAGGCCGCTGCATAGAGTCACGATTAATATTCAGACAGCTGCTTTAGGTAGGTGAATATCATTAGTTTCAAATAAATTAAAACGGATCACCTGACTCCAGCCCCAGTTTGGTCATCGGTGTGAAACACCCTCTGTCACATATCATTAGTATGAAACAGCCTCTGTCACACAACGTTTCCAGCATAAGTCTGGCACGAGCTAAAAACTACCCTGTGCAAAGCAAGATTGGTGCAAAGCACCCTCTGCCACCTAATATCGGTGCGAAACGCCCTATGCAATGTAGCACTGGTATGACGCACCTTCTACCATGTAACATTTACAGCATCAATCTGGCGCAAGCTAAACAGCACCTTATGCTACACAACATTTTTACGAAACACTCTGTGCAACCAAACACAGAGTATCCTTTGTCATACGACATGGGACAGGGGTGGTGTTTCGGCAACGGACCTATGTGTAAGGCCAAAGACTGCAGCACCAAGACACGTGAGGTACTGCAATTCAAAGGAGTTCTGCCATTCACCACACGACGGCCTTGGCATCATTTCACAGTGGTGGGAGACTAATTCATCATATTTCAGCCAGTTTGCACGGAATACTTATTTATTATTCCTGGTGTAATAGGTGCATACATTTTTATTGTAGTATCTTAATATGTGTTAATTGTTTTCAGCATGTGTCAGACGGTCTTCTCACAAACATGTCAACAATTATGACTAGATGCTTCCTGCACGGTTGTAGCTGCACGACTAAGTGGACTTCACCTGTCAGTACAGACTAATCATTGTATGTCCATGTATCCACACATCAACATCCGACCAGCTGCTCGGGAGAAAATAAACATTAATGACTTGCTCTTGCAGTTTGTACTTGGAGGTACTAACCAACCTAAAAGGTATGTCTTATAATAGCTATAATCATTAGGCTAATCTGTATATCTGTTAGTGAATACCTTATCAAAATCCCTAAAGTAGTTCCTAAGATTGGTCCAAACATACAGATAGAAAAGCGGCTATGGACTTTAATTTTTATATGTTCCGCTATGTAGAAGAAGATAGGAAGAAGATACAAGAAGATGGATAGATAGATATATAGATAGAAGAAGTATGTGGCACAACTTCCACATATTTTCTGCTGTTGCATTGAAATGCTAACCGCTTGCTTATCCGAGCATGTAGAACATTTCATGATAATTTAAATTCTGTGTCACGTCGCTTTCACAGTGTTTAGTTTAAATTCCCACCAGTGAATAACCAGAATTAAACGACCATTGTATTAGAAATTATACACCATTAACAGTCAATCCAATACGTGCAACAAGTAATTAGAAAAATCAGTAAAAACCTCCACGATCGGAAAAGAAAACTGGTAACAATCCTAAGTTTGTAAGTGAAGAGTTACGCAAAACTAGTTAAAGTTACTAAGGAAACTAGTGCAACCGGCTAGAGTTAACTAAAACTCGTCATGTACATCTTTTCAGGCAACGTCACCAGTTGTGTAATAGCACCATTATTCTACATGTGGCACTGGCCTACCAATCACATCGCATTTCCATATTTGTAGAATAGCTTTACCTATGGCTGTAGATAACTACCAGTCGATTTAAGATGTACGAAACACTTTCAGTTTACTTCTCCGCGTCGCGCGGAGTCGCCACGCGTTTTAGGGCGCCACGTCACGGACTGCGCGACCCCTCCCGCCGGAGGTTCGAGTCCTCCCTCGGACATGTATGTGTGTGTGTGTGTGTGTGTGTGTGTGTGTGTGTGTGTGTGTGTGTGCACTCGCGCGTGGTCCCTTAGGAATTCACACACATTTGAAGACTTTTACTTCTCCGCCCCAAGAGGGCCCACAAATCCTTCGGATGCCAACCGACCGCGGACTCCACAGTACCACAGGAAGATGCCTAAAATGATTAATGCTACAACATAACTGCGCATTGCATTCCTTTCTTGCCTTCCACACTTCACAAATTTTTATTCGAAATTTAAAAGTGGACACGCTATGTACACTGCGAAACAGAATTAAAGTGTCACCTTTTTTAATCTCCACTGCGAACCAAAAGTTCGAAGTTTGGCTCGAAGGTGGCTACAACCTACCTCTGTAGTGAAAAGTAATATCAGAAATTCAGGTGAGGTACAAGGTGGGTTAATAATGCCATACTGGCACCAAAATTCTGCTAGACGCCACCGTGGTCATGCCAGACCATGAGAAGTTGGTGACTCCTCCATTTCAGTCCATCTCAGCTCCCCTGTAGAAACCTCTGCGACAGCCGGCCGAAGTGGCCGCGCGGTTCTGGCGCTGCAGTCTGGAGCCGCGAGACCGCTACGGTCGCAGGTTCGAATCCTGCATGGATGTGTGTGATGTCCTTAGGTTAGTTAGGTTTAACTAGTTCTAAGTTCTAGGGGACTAATGACCTCAGCAGTTGAGTCCCATAGTGCTCAGAGCCATTTGAACCTCTGCGACATAGGTCAGTACTGAACAGCCTAGCCTTGAAATCACGCGGTTTTCTTATGGGTAGGCGACGAAAGCACTTTAGACACTGTTTGCCGATGATGCTGTAGTTTACAGGAAAGTAATATAACACGAAAGTTGTGAACAAATCAATGAGGATTTACAGTGAATAAATGTGTGGTGTAATGACTGGGAGTTATTACTCAATTCTAGTAAGTGTAACCTACTGCGTGTAACAAGGCGAAAATCCCCATTAATGTACGAGTACAAAATAAATGCCCAGTCTTTGGAAGCGGTAACGTCCGTCAAGTATCTGGGTGTGACTATTCGAAATGATCTCAAATGGAATGATCAGATTACACAAGTAACGGGTAAGGCGAACTCTAGATTGCGGTTTATTGGTAGAATACTGAAGCGATGCACCCCTTCAACAAAGGAAATATCTTACAATACGTTACTTCGTCCAGTCTTGGAGTATCGTTCGTCTGTATGGGACCCTTACCAGTTGGGTTCGATTCAAGAGGCTGAGAAGGTCCAAAGAAGAGTGGCAACATTCGTGACTGGTACATTTAGCCATCGCGAGAGCGTTGCAAATCTCATAGAAAGTTTGATGTGGGACACACTTGCAGATAGACAGCGAGCTAAACAGAAGGGGCTGCTCACTAAATTCCAAAATCCGATCTTCACCAAGGATGTAGAGCATATATTACTACCACCAACTTTCAAATCGCGCAATGATCACCATTCAAAGATAAGAGAAAGAAGAGCTCGCACTGAGGCGTTCAGAGAGTCGTTTTTTCCTCGCGTGATCCGCGAGTGGAAGAGAGCGGGGGAAATACGATTTTGGCGTGAATTGTGCCCTCCGCCACACACCGCTTGGTGGCTAGCGGAGTATAGATGTAGATGTAGACACAGTCCACAGCTTGTGGTCTAGTGGCTAGCTGTGCAGCCTCTGGATCACGGGGTGCCGGCTTTGATTCCCGGCCGGGTTGGGGATTTTCTCTGCCCGGGGACTGGGTGTTTGTGTTGTCATCATTTCATCATTATCATCATTTGCAAAAGTGGCTAGATTGGACTGTTTAAAAAGACTGGATTGTGTAAAAATTGGGACTTTGTATGGGCGTTGACGACTGCGGAGTTGAGCACCCCAAAAACCAAACTTCATCGTCATCATGACTTTAGACACACCGCCATTCAAAATAGACACGAAAAGGCCTTAAGGGATGGCATAAAGGGTGCCACTGAAACCACCCACTACCTTGGGTAGCTGATTCTTGTACATGTCACAGTCGAAAACGACTGTTCGCTGTGTGATCAGCAACACCACTATGTTATTGAAAATCTTTGACACTGCTAACACCCCCTAGACGACAAAGCACTTCTCTAAGCACACCATGGGGATAAAATGTAATCTAATCCTTTGGGAGTTTAGCGTGACTGCAATTTTTTTGCTTTTGGTACAGGGTGGAACCATTAGGGCCCTTCCAAATCATTCGAAGGAATGTGACGTTCTCCAAAGCAGAAAATTGTGTTTATGCTTCTTTATCCCTCGTTTTTCGCGCGCTCCCGTGGTGTGTGCAGGGGAGGGAGTGTATGACACTGGGTAGGCAAATCTCTGTCTACACATAAATCCATCCACCGATCCCTACTTGCCGGCAAGACAGGCAAGTTTTTTGACCCTAGTGCCCACTGACTGTATGTGAAATGTGCGTAGAATCAAAAGCGTTGCCTATTTTGCTGGCAGGCAGGAACCGGTGGATGACTGTTCCTGTACAGATACATTTGTAATGTGTGCAGGCGGCACTGTGGGTGTTGCCAAACAGATGGAGGAAGGACCCTTTGTTGTTTAATTTACACATGTGTCAATGCCGTACCCTTCCTTTGTACACACCACAGGGGCAATTAAGAAGGGATGAAGAAGCATAAATACCCTTTTCTGCTTCGGACCACGTCACATTTCGTCGAATGGCACCGAACTGTCCCCAGTGGTTCCACCCTGTGTACCAGAGTAAAAACTGCGGCCGTACAACACTGCAAACGGTTATTTTTCATTTTCAGTGGGGTTACAGCCCCGTGGTGTCCTTGGAGAAGTGTTGAATAGTCTGGGAGGTATCGTTAGTGTTAAAGACTATCAATAATGTTAGCTTTTAGCACATACTACCACAAACTGTCGTTTCCTACGGAGAAATACGCGAAAATGGACGCCCTAAGGATACGTGCAGTTTCATTCATGTCATTTATAATAACTCCTGAGGCCTTTAGGTGTCGATGCTAAGCATCTGTGTTCCAAAATGCTTTCCTCGCCCATCCATGAGAAAACCGCATGATTCCAACACAGAGCGTCTAATAGCTATGTAGTGACGGAGGTGTGATTAGGATAAGCGGAGGTGTGTCAAACTTCCCATGGTGTGACACTTCCACGATGGTGTTGGGCAGAATTTTGGTGAATTGTAGTGGCAATGTGGAACCATTAACCCACCTTACACCTCAAATGAACTTCTCAGCTCTGGCCCTGTTTTCGCTTTCTGCTTGAAACGATAATGAGTACGATGTTACCGTCTCAGGGCGGCAAGCTTTTGCACTGTTACAGAGAAAGGCTGTAGGCACCTTCGAACAACAATTCCAACTTCTGCGCCGTAATGGAACAAAATAATGGCGTTTCAAAAAAGTGAACCTTCAGTTTTGTTGCACAGTGCAGAACATCAAGAATGGAGTGCATGGCTGTCATTGTGGCAAGCCACGCACAGCCAACATCTTTTGTTATGAATTACTGCTTACTCGCCGCAGGATAGCCGAGAGGTCTCAGGCGCTGCAGTCATGGAATGTGCGGCTGGTCCTGGCGGAGGTTCGAGTACTCCCTCGGGCATGGGTGTATATGTTTGTCCTTAGGATAATTTAGCTTCAGTAGTGTGTAAGCTTAGCGGCTGATGACCTTAGCGGTTAAGTCCCATAAGATTTCACACACATTTGAACATTTGAACCGCTTACTCAGTGTAAAGAGAGTATCTAAACTCAAGTGTTTAAGAAATAAACGTACCAAGAAATCATGAATAACAAATGTTTGCTTCATGACCATAATACATATATAAAACATCTCTACGACTCTTGCAGGAGCCGGCCGCTGTGGCCGATCGGTTCTAGGCGCTTCATTCTGGAACCCGCGACCGCTACGGTCGCAGGTTAGAATCTTGCCTCAGGCATGGATGTGTGTGATGTCCTTAGGTTAGTTAGGTTTAAGTATTTCTAAGTTATACGGGACTGATGACCTTAGATATGAAGTCCCATAGTGCTCAGAGCCATTTGGACCATTTGTCTTGCAGGAAAACAAAATAGTTTATAATCGGAGTTAATGAACATGAATCAAAGATCGCACATGGCCTCACGGCTATTGATGAGTTTTCAGGAATCTGTCTCATGTGCTGATTTTTTCTTAAAACATGGCCATGACAATCTGGCACCAAGCCTTTTCTATAGTCGATAAAAAGTTTAGTACTACATTGCTATTTTATACCAAATACCCCGTGAATTATGAGTGAAAGACATTCTGACACACTGCTGAGTTAAAGATTTTCGTAATACTTAGCACCAAAAATTGCCTCACTGAGGCTCAAGTTTGTCACCTGCTTTAGCAATCAATCGAATTTGATTTAATACTCACATTGCACTCTAAAATTTTGGAGTTTCTGAATACTGTGTCGCGTATAAAATTTTTAAACAGCATCCCTGACTTCAAGATCTACAAAAGTGAAACTAGTTACACGCTCTAAGCTACCAGTTTTTGAGATTATGGTGTTTTCTATTTTAGTTACATTTGTTAAAACATAGAAAATAGTACAGTGGCCACATTGAACAATAACAATTAACTATCGAGATAGAAATACGTCATTACAGGAAAGATACAAATAAAGTTGTGATAGGCAGGCAAGTTACCAAGCTTACCATACGAAGATCAGCAGCTTAACCCAGTAGGCCTATTTGTGATGTACTACCATAAAAACTCAAACATTTAATCCTGTTTGGACAGAGCACAGGTTTACCATTTCAGCTGTATGCAGGTAATTCATGCCGATTAACTGAGAAAGTGCCGATGGGTGACAATCCCTACCAATGGAGACACCAAAGGGTACAGTGCCGAAGGAGTCGCGAAAGCGAATGTTCGATCTTTTTATGTAGTTAGGAAGTGAAACGACTTAGAAAATTTCACGTTGTGTGGTATGTCGGGACAGTCTCTGAGCGGTGAGCAGCCGCGCACCTGTTGTGAAGTCTAACTTTTCGTATAGTTAAGGAGGCGGAGTATTGGAGTTGTACTTCGCGATGAGATTGTGAATGATCGAACTGTATCAAATAGATATGCGCTCGAATAATTCTAAATACGATCGCTTTCGCTATTAGTTTGCTTTCTAAATAAACATTATTCTAAGAAAATCGCAAGTGTGGGGCCTACATCATTTATGGGTCGTTGATTTAGTTGCCGATACTATTATTATAGTTATGATATGTTGTATTAACTTTGTATTTCGCAAACTTGCCATCAGCCAGACAATGTACCAAGCGTCTAATTTAGGGCGTGTAATGCGACAAGTGCGGTTCAACTCCTAGACGAGTTTGAGCCTAGAGATTTCGACGAAGGGGAACCGCATGTGAGCCCGGACATCTTTGGGATGTTAGCTCTCAAACACCAGCACAATTAAAATCTAAAATATTTATTCCACGGCTCGGTAAAAACAGTGGCCCTGAGGGTTGTAAAATTTCGGGTCGTGTTTACAGTGGATACGGTAAGTACTAAAATATTCATTCATTGACTATTTTGTCCACCGAATAGAAATCAGTAGTTTTAGTTACCTTTTTTTATAGCGGTCTCTTTGGGGCTCTGTAAATATTATGCCTGTCTGCTGTTCTCTTCCTCTCATTTCCTTCAGTATCGAATATACTGAAGTCGTTGCAAAACTGTGCAAATAGTACGTGCTAAAGCGCTCTCACTTTAGCACCACATTCGCTCTCTGATGTCACTCTTGCCCCTGTTTTCCACACAGAGGGAATATAGAGTTTATAGGTAGTACTTAAGTGCAATAACGAGTAAGATTTCTGAGGACACATTCATTATTACAGAAATAAGGAATAAATACTTCAAGACTTTCACACTGAGCATTTTAAGTTACGGTTGTGAAGGGTGGACTCTGCTTGACAAAAAAAGAAAGAAAAAGCGGAAAGTAAAAGCGTAGGTATGGGAAGAGAGAGAGAGAGAGAGAGAGAGAGCGGAAAAAAGATAGTACCTTCACAGAAGATATCTTAGAAGGAACACCAATGGAGGAAGATCAAGAGGTAGACTCAGAATATTCAGAGTGTTGTCTGTAGAATCAATTGAATCAACTACGCCCAAATGGTAAAGATAGCGATGAACAGAGGAAGATAGTTACAACAAGAAAGCACTGCTGTTAGTGTGTCATGATGATGACATATGCAGGATAACTTAATTTCCTTCTTTGTTGTTGTTGTGTGTTGTGGTCTTCAGTCCTAAGACTGGTTTGATGCAGCTCTCCATGCTACTCTATCCTGTGCAAGCTTCTTCATCTCCCAGTACCTACTGCAACCTACATCCTTCTGAATCTGCTTATTGTATTCATCTCTTGGTCTCCCTCTACGAATTTTACCCTCCACGCTACCCTTCAATACTAAATTTGTGATCCCTTGATGCCTCAGAACAGGTCCTACCAACTGATCCCTTCTTCCAGTCAAGTTGTGCCACAAACTTCTCTTCTCCCCAATCCTATTCAATACATCCTCATTAGTTATGTAATCTACCCATCTAATCTTCAGCATTCTTCTGTAGCACCACATTTCGAAAGCTTCTATTCTCTTCTTGTCTAAACTATTTTCCGTCCATGTTTCACTTCCATACATGGCTACACTCCATACAAATACTTTCAGAAACGACTTCTGACACACAAATCTCTACTCGATGTTAACGAATTTCTCTTCTTCAGAAGCCCTTTCTTTCAAAAATGGTTCAAATGGCTCTGAGCACTATGGGACTTAACAGCTATGGTCATCAGTCCTCTAGAACTTAGAACTACTTAAACCTAACTAACCTAAGGACATCAAACAACACCCAGTCATCACGAGGCAGAGAAAATTCCTGACCCCACCGGGAATCGAACCCGGGAACCCGGGAGCCCTTTCTTTGCCATTGATAGTCTGCATTTTATACCCTCTCTACTTCGACCATCATCAATTATTTTGCTCCCCAAACAGCAAAACTCCTTTACTACTTTAAGTGTCTCATTTCCTAATCTAATTTCCTCAGCATCACCCGACTTAATTCAACTACATTCCATTATCCTCGTTTTGCTTTTGTTGATGTTCATCTTATATCCTCCTTTCAAGACAATATCCACTCCGTTCAACTGCTCTTCCAAGTCCTTTGCTGTCTCTGAAAAAATTACAATGTCATCGGTGAACCTAAAAGTTTTTATTTCTTCTCCATGGATTTTAATACCTACTCCGAATTTTTCTTTTGTTTCCTTCACTGCTTGCTCAATATACAGATTGAATAACATCGGGGAGAGGCTACAACCCTGTCTCACTCCCTTCCCAACCACTGCTTCCCTTTCATGCCCCTCGACTCTTATAACTGTCACCTGGTTCCTGTACAAATTGTAAATAGCCTTTCGCTCCCTTTATTTTACCCATGACACCTTCAGAATTTGAAAGAGAGTATTCCAGTCAACATCGTCAAAAGCTTTCTCTAAGTCTACAAATACTAGAAACGTAGGTTTGCCTTTCCTTAATCTATTTCCTAAGATAAGTCGTAGGCATCCAAACTGATCTTCCCCGAGGTCGGCTTCTACCAGTTTTTCCATTCATTTGCAAAGAATTCGCGTTAGTATTTTGCAGCTGTGACTTATTAAACTGATACTTAGGTAATTTTCACATCTGTCAACACCTGATTTCTTTTGGATTGGAATTATTATATTCTTCTTGAAGTCTGAGGGTATTTCTCCTGTCTCATACATCTTGCTCACCAGATGGTAGAGTTTTGTCAGGACTGGCTCTCCCAAGGCTGTCAGTAGTTCTAATGGAATGTTGTCTACTCCCGGGGCCTTGTTCTGACTTAGGTTTTCAGCGCTCTGTCAAACTCTTCACGCAGTACCATATCTCCCATTTCATCTTCATCTACATCCTCCTCCATTTCCATAATATTATCCTCAAGTACATCGCCCTTATATAGACCCTCTATATAATCCTTCCATCTTTCTCCTTTCCCTTCTTTGCTTAGAACTGGGATTCCATCTGAGCTCTTGATATTCAGACAAGTGGTTCTCTATTCTCCAAAGGTCTCTTTAATTTTCCTGTAGGCAGTATCTATCTTACCACTTGTGAGATTAGCCTCCACATCCTTACATTTGTCCTCTAGCCATCCCTGCTTAGCCATTTTGCACTTCCTGTCGATCTCATTTTTGACACATTTGTATTCCTTTTTGCCTGCTTCATCCACTGCACTTTTATATTTTCTCCTTTCATCTATTAAATTCAATATTTCTTCTGTTACCCAAGGATTTGTAATAGCCCTCGTCTTTATACCCACATGATCCTCTGCTGTCTTCACTACTTGATCCCTCAAAGCTACCCACTCTTCTTCTACTGTATTTCTTTCCCCCATTCCTGTCAATTGTTCCCTTATGCACTCCCTGAAACTCTTTACAACCTCTGGTTCTTTCAGTTTATCCAGGTCTCATCTCCTTAAATTCCCACCTTTTTGCAGTTTCTTCGTTTTTAATCTACAATTCATAACCAATAACATCTGCCCCTGGAAATGTCTTACAATTTAAAACCTGGTTCCTAAATCTCTGTCTTACCATTATATAATCTATCTGAAACCTGTCAGTATCTCCAGGGTTCTTCCATGTATACAACCTTCTTCTTGATTCTTGAACCAAGTGTTAGCTATGATTAGGTTGTGCTATGTGCAGAAATCTACCAGGCGGCTTCCTCTTTGATTTCTTCCCCCCAATCCACATTCACCTACTACCTTTCCTTCTCTCCCTTTTCCTACTACTGAATTCCGGGTCACCCATGACTATTAAATTTTCGTCTCCCTTCACTATCTGAATAATTTCTTTTATTTCATCATACATTTCTTCAATTTCTTCGTCATCTGCAGAGCTAGTTGGCATATAAACTTGTACTACTGTAGTAGGCGTGGGCTTCGTATCTATCTTGGCCACAATAATGCGATTACTATGTTGTTTGTAGTAGCTTACCCACACTCCTATTTTTTTATTCATTATTAAACCTACTCCTGCATTACCACTATTTGATTTTGTTTTTATAACCCTGTAATCGCCTGACCAAAAGTCTTGTTCTTCCTGCCACCGAACTTCACTAATTCTTACTATATCTGACTTTAACCTATCCATTTCCCTTTTTAAATTTTCTAACCTACCTGCCCGATTAAGGGATGTGACATTCCACGCTCCGATCCGTAGAACGCTAGTTTTTTTTCTCCTGATAACGACGTCCTTCTGATAGTCCCCACCCGGAGATCCGAATGAGGACTATTTTACCTCCGGAATATTTTGCCCGAGAGGACTCCACCACCTTTTAACCATACAGTAAAGCTGCATGCCCTCGGGAAAAATTACGGCTGTAGTTTCCACTTGCTTTCAGCCGTTCGCAGTACGAGCACAGGAAGGCCGTTTTGGTTAGTGTTACAAGGCTAGATCAGTCACTCATCCAGACTGTTGCCCTTGCAACTACTGAAAAGGCTGCTGCCCCTCTTCAGGAACCACACGTTTGTCTGGCCTCTCAACAGATACCCTCCGTTGTAGTTGCACCTACGGTATGGCTATCTGTATCGCCGAGGCGCACAAGCCTCCCCACCAATGGCAAGGTCCATGGTTCATGGGGGGGGGGGGGGGGCTTCTTTTGTTACTTTTTTGAAATCAGTACATTTTCTTACCTGGAATGAAGAAGAATACATACTCCTCTCGACTTACCTGGAAAAGAAGGAAACGAAGAAATTAATATTTGCGTAATAAACTACTGACAACATAAAGTATTTACAACAATGGGCAGGCTCTGATAGAAATATACACAGTTACAGGAAAAGTTGGTCATGTTGAATCTTAATCTAAAATAAAGTTTAATAAATGTAACCCATAGATATTATCTGTCCAGAAGTTCGCCTATGGAATTAAATGAATTTTGGCGCATAAGTTATTTCAATTTGTTTCTAAAACTGTTTTCATTGTCCACCTGCATCTTTAATTCACAACGGTGGTAACCAAATATTTTATGGCTACGTGCTCTGCTTTTTACTGTGCAAAGTAACACTGAGGGAGGGCTATTTTATTCCTAGCATTAAATTTATGAATGCTACCATTTGCAAATTGTGACTCGTTTTTCACAACTGACTCATAACAGTTGTTTGCATGCTTAATGTTTTCCACATTCAGTCATCAAATACCACTCTTACATCAAGTTCTTGTGCAATGAAAACTTTTGTGCATGTGTGTGAAACTGCCATAGAAAATTGCACCATACAGCATTAATGAATGCTAAGCCTACGTTCTGATGTTTGCATTCCAAAATCAGTAAATTCCGTAGATGTTGCTGAACTCAATTGTTAGGAAAGATCTTTAATACGTAATTGCCAGTTCAAGTTCTGATCAATATGCAGACACAGGGAAACTGAAATTTCAGTGTAACATATTTCATCCTTCCCGTTTTCTTTTTGTTCTTTCTGACCTGAGGGAATGGCGCTTTTTTAAAATTAAGTGATAAGCCATCAATCGAGGAAAAAATTTAGAGTGTGTTGATGCATTTTTATTCTGTTGGTTAAGATGTTTGCATCCTCCGTAAAGACCACTATTTATGATTCAACAGAATAACATAGAATGTTATTTACATGAAGGCCCAAGTATCGAACCGGGAGGAACACCAGTAGTAATTTGAGACTACTCGGGAGCCTTCATGAGTTACCTAACGTGACCCTTTACCTTCAGTGAGCAGCATGTATCTTCTTCGTTAAACACAATTAAATGTCATTTACCACTCCAACAGCATTATTCACTACACAAAGAGAGAGACTCGCTGCACTACGATGAGGTCCGAGAGAAATCGTAACTGGTTACTACGGTGAATTATGCGCCAGATTCTATAAAATGCTTCCTAATTGTTTGAGTTCACATTGTGAATGCACCATTATTTCTAATTTCTACTGCGGTCGCCCCAGTAGCTGCTTGTCTCATGCAGGTATCCACGCAAGAATTTGTATGGTGCTGCCAACCAGAATATGGGTAATGTGCTCCGCTGCTACACCACCAGAACCAACATGTGACGTAACGTGTACTTCAGAATGTCCCAACCCCTCGTTTGTCTCTTTACCGCTTCACACATGTTTTTTAACTGAACTAATTTTTCCATTTTGAGTCCGAAAGCCACCTTACGATGTGTTGGAGAAATTATAACGGGTCCGACTCCTATTTAATTTCTCCCACTCACTTTACAGTTCTCAGATGGTACGTGGGGAAGTCAGTAAGCCGTTGTAGGCATTTAGTTTGTCAGATTTTCGTACCGAGTTCCTTTCGCGAGATTCAACTGGTAGGATGTAATGTGTTGCCTGACTCTTCCCGTACGTTTAGTCACGAATACTTAACATTTAATTCCTCCGTAATGCATAATTCATCCCTTGCAGTGTCTGCCGTTAGAGTTACTATCTTCATAACATTCATACACTTATTAAGCGAAGCAGTGACGAAACTCTTCGCTCTCCATTGAATATTCCCTCCCCAGAAATTGCTGCCACCTGTAATGGCCTCAGACTCACGAGAAATATTCGAGAATCAGATGAGCAAGTGTCTCGTACGCTACTTCCTTAGAAAAACCTTAAGTAATGTGTACGAACAGTCTATTATTACTGGAATATTTCTTTACTGGCTGAGCTATGTGGACATTAAACCTGTGTTCGCTTTTGTCAGCTTTTCTGAAAATAAAAAAGGCGATTTCTTAACCGTTTTACCACAAATAGCATACCGTGCGAGACAGTTTGCGAGTCTAAAGGTTTTTTGTATTGGAAAGTCTATATACGCTTCCAGTGATAATGTACTTAATTCATCAGATAATAAATTAACAGCATTAGGTATATTCTGTGATTCGTCAGAGGCATTTGATTGCGTGAGTCAAAACGTATTTTCAGGAAAATTAGAATACTGTTGTGTCACTGGAAATTCTACAAAATGGTACGAATAATGTCTCACAAACATGAAACAAAGGGTCTCAGTGCGACAGACCACTAATTTACGCTTTCATTCGTTGTTAAATTGAGTAGTAATTATGAGTGGTGGCCCACAAGGATCCATCTTAGGACTTCGCCTTTTCTTGTGTGAATTAACGACCTCTCATTGCCAGACGCTGGTTTGTTTTGTTAACAGATGATGCAACAAGTATTGCAATAAATAGCCAGTTGAACGTAATTTTAGAAAGGGCTGTTAATGACATTTTCATGAAGATTAATAACTGATTTATAGCCAAAGCATCCTCATTAATCTGTAAAAGCACTAACTAATTACAGTACAGAACAAATGGTTCAAATGGCTCTGAGCACTATGGGACTTAACATCTGAGGTTATCAGTCCCCTATAACTTAGAACTACTTAAACCTAACTAACCTAAGGACATCACACACATCCGTAGCGGTCGCGCAGTTCCAGACTGAAGCGTCTAGAACCGCTCCGCCACAACGGCCGCCAGTACAGAACATGCCAGAGGTTTACATCAATCATACGCTTAATGTATGAAGGTCATACCACGCAAGCCGTGAAACACCCAAACAAATACTTATTTGCAATACGAATGTTATCATACCACAGGTGACATAAAAATAAAAATCTGGCGCACTTGGCTTACTTGCATTCCACAATGCCATATGCTGTCACATTTTGGGGTAACTCTTCAAAGCAAAGAAAAGTTTTCAGCGTCGAAAAGCTTCTTGTATCAATACACGAACATCCTGTACAAGCATGTTGAAGGAACTGGGTATGCTGCCAACCCTTTCTTAATATGTTTGTTGCTGAATGAAATATGTTGTAAATAACGTATTTCTCCTTACGACAAAGAGCTCCGTTCATAAAATTGATGCTAGGAACAAGAAAAATCGCCATAAACACTTAACTGTACTTACTTTAGTCCAAAAAATGAGAAATTAAAGCAAATCTGACATGTTACACATCCACGGTGATCTCCCCATTATGAATCCATTGAACCAAGAGTTCATGTAACCTAGCCGTCATGAAATATTGGCATTTACATACGATTATTGCTGCCAAGAATTTGCCGAATGCATGCCACGATCAGTCAATGCTTTACTGCGTTCCGAAAGTGGACCAGCACACTGTTAGGCAGGTGGTTATAAAGTTCTGGTTCATTAGTGCAGCTGTGTTATTATTCTCAGTTTACCTTACAGCAGTATTTCCCGCACTCCCTAATGCTGAAGTCCGTATGTGAATGTGACGTCTGAGTCCCATCTCTTTAAAAACACTCGTGCAATAAGATGACTGATAGTAATGTATGCTTCTCGAGAAATAAGATAAAATTACGTGTGGTAAAATTGAAGTTCACTGGCTGTTTTTAAATTCACACTGATGGAAGTCCTCGTACAACACAAACAATGAAACCTTGCCCAGTTTCTTACCTGAAAGGCTGAGAATGTAACAACAGTATGTAGCTATGGGTCTGCATTGAAGCAACATATTTTTGTTTTTTATTTATTTTATTGTTTTCCCAAACTAGTTTCAAAATGGCTCTGAACACTATGGGACTTAACATCCCAGGTCATCAGTCCCCTAGAACTTAGAACTACTTAAACCTAACTAACCTAAGGACATCACACACATCCATGCCCGAGGCAGGATTCGAACCTGCGACCAAACTAGTTTCAGCGACAGTATCTCCACAGTCACTGATTTTTTTGTTTATTCTAAAACATGCAAAGAAGGCATCGATAAAAACATCATAAAAATTATTACATGTGTACTGTTTGGTTCCAAATGTTGTATTCTGTGATTAGTTATAAAATATCGTTTCACTTTAAGCCACAGCATGTTTTTTACTTTTGTTACTATTATTTCTGGAACATCTTGTGTGTTTTTGCTGCCGTTTCTTCGGCATACAGCATGTCATCTGCAACTGTATGGGTGACTGTTATTAGCAATTACGAAAAAAGTAAACTGACACAGGATGGTTCTTACTAACGTCTAAATACCCCCGAAGCGATGTAGATGAATCTGAGACAAGCAGTTTCGGGTAAAACACAAGAGTTTGAAAAGTCAGGAAGTATCTCAAAAGTGGATGAGAAATAATGAACATGTGAAGTCACCAGATGACGTATCTCGCACCTGATCGTCCCAGCCTACGTCAAGCATTCAGGTTGATGTAGCACCTGGTCAGTCTGGGAGACTTCAGCGATTGGGACTTAGGGTTCGAGCCTTACGTCTGAGAGATAGTATTTCTTTGCACTGCGTTAGACAGTTACTTGCTTACATTCTATAATATTCACTATTTCATTTATCGGTATCTCAGTCTGCGCTGGTTAACTGCAAAGTACAGTGCAACATAAACCTTCCACATTGTGTCACTAGCAAAGAAGTACAAGCTTCTGAATTGCATCGCTATCAGTAAACGACCTACGTGTTCATTAATAAACAAAGTCTGTAAAAAAAGGGGGCAAAAGGAAAGAAATACAAAATAACATCAACTTTTTCTAGGTTACAGGGAATACTATAATTGTGTAAATTCTACGTTTAGAACAGATCACATTTACAAAAGGTGTTCGGGATCAGCATTCATACTTTCGGGAACTGCGGTAGTTTTGTGGATACAGTCTTGGTGAGCAATAGGTCGTTACGTATTTTGCCATGTACTGACAATTTCTACACCTTCGTCGTAATTCAAAACATTGCGAAAGCCTGCTGTTCCGTGTGTCGAGAGAATTATTGCGAACTGAAAGAAAGTTATGAAAATTGTAGTGGTGACTCTAACTGCTTCTGTTCCTAATGTATGTCTCTGTGTGTGATGCGGGAAAGTCTCTGTGTGTGTGTGTGTGTGTGTGTGTGTGTGTGTGTGTGTGTGTGTGCGTATGTGTACTGTTCTGTTCTTGAGACCCTTCCAGTCACCGACTCTGTTAACTGGAATAAAGGGCTACTCAAAAATAAGAAACAGATTTCGAACATTTATTGCTTACAAACTACAAAAGATAGAAACACAATTCCAACGTTCCTGGAGAGAGAAAAGTTCAAATTTATGTGCATTCAGTGCAATCACCATGAGTTAAACGAAAAATATCAAACCTGTGCCTCATTTAATGTCACGCTCGAAGAAGATGATCTCTCGTCATCGAATTCATGTCTCCAACAACGCGATGTCGCAGACTTCCAAGAGTGTCGGCATAGGGAGGATAAAAACGCGTGTAATATGTAACCTCACAGATAAAAGCCACAATGTATGTGGTCTAAATACTTAGGAGACCACCGGCGCTGGAGTCGATCTTCTGCTCCTCCTCGTCCAATGCATCGTCCTGGAATGGTGTCGTTCAGAGAATTTGCAATCACAAAGCTGAACATTGTTACTCCTTTGTCATATTATGTAACAAATATGACGCTGAAGTGTCTTACATATAAACTGAGCTACAAGGGCTCATAACCTGTGATATTTTACTGTTTTTTCATGACATTGTATTTCACACAGTAACTCGGAAAACTCTGATAATAATAAAACAAGGATTTCGGGAGAATGTTTTCTTAGTCAGATACATAAACTGTTAAATTTTCAGGCTTGTACGTTCTACATTTTTGTGGATCTTAAAATTATGAAAACACTCGACTTCCACTTAAGGGGGTTAGGACGTGAAACGGGTCAACTTGGAGCAGGAGAGGCATCACAGGACATTTTAATTTACGCTGTCTATACTTTTACAAATAAATTCATAAAAATTTGTTATCATGACCATGAAGGATTCAGGATTCACATTCATAGCAGAAGAAGTTCAAAAACATAACAAAACAAGTTTTTTTAGATGTGAAATTTCGTCATTTTTTCAATTGGTATTAGCTGCATTTGTTGTTGTAGGTACACTTTTCTTCATAAGTAAGAGAGATTCTTCGATGAATTTTGCACAGCATACAAACCACACTTACAGGTGTACGAAACTCTAGAATTTCACAAATCTGTTAAAAACTGTGGTAAAAAATGAGATAATTAACTATAAAATTCGAGTTTTCTCTAAACACGAAGTTTAAAACGTAACAACCCATTGATTTTTCCATAGATTAAATAAATTCTAGAGTTTCATACACCTATAAGTATGGTTTGTAAGCTATGCAAAATTCATCGAAGAATCTCTCTTACTTATGAAGAAAACGTACCTATAGCAACAAATGCAGCCAACAATAAGTGAAAAAAATCCTGAAATTTCACATTTCAAAAATATTATTTTTTCGTGGATTTGAACGTCTACTGCTATGAGTGTGAATCCTGAATCCTTCCTGGTCATGCTGACAAAGTTTTATGAATTAATTTGCAAGAGTATAGACAGTGCAAATTAAAATGTCCTGTGGTGCCTCTCCTTCTCGGATTCGGCCCGTTTGACGTCCTACCCCCCCTTAAACTATTAACTGTACTGGCTTCAAACTCCGGATACAGCCCGAGATGTGTTCAGATGCAGGCTCCAGCAAAAAGGGGAGGGGAAACACCCGCTTTCTCGGTGAACATGGTGGTTCAGCATATCGCTTCGCCGCATGTAGATGTCACGAAAACAATTAACCGTAAATTGCAAACGTGAAGTGGGCCATAAGAAAAGTCGACAAAACCGTTGAGAAAAAGCAAACCGAATCCGGACACGTAAATCTTACACCACAACAGTGACAACAACTCAATGAAGTTATTCTTTGTCAAACAAAAGATAAAAGGAAGGAATAACAACATCAGCCAGGAAGAAGACAAAACAGATAGATTTGCAAAACAATTTCTGCAGAAACCTGCTGGGGCGGGAAAGACCCAGAGTAATATCCGTAATTGAGTCAGAACTGGCCAAGGGAGACGCTGGAGGAAATTTGCGACAGACTCGCTTTCGGTTCTTTCTTTTTAGCAGAGCGGAGTCTCCTCCTCGCGCCTGGGGACGCTCGTGGCGCGGCGACTCGGGTGGAAAACCTGCGGTGAAGGAAGCGAGGGAGGGAGTGCCGCTGGCATGAGTGTGTTGGGGGGGGGGGGGGGGGGGTGGAGGGTGGAGGGTGTCCCGGCTGCAAAGTTGCGGCACTCACTCCAGAGCGGCACAGCGCGCGCCGCGACATTAACAGCGCGGCGACAAAACAAACAGAAAACTTTGTTTTGATTTACGTGGGGCCGGCGGCAGAGGACGGCCCAGCTGCCTGCGTCGGGCGAAGTTGCGTGCCGTCCCGATACACCGCGGCGCGCCACGGCGCACCGGAGTTATGAAATGAAACACGCCGCGGCAACTTTGCAGGTAGTGGGCGGGGTCCGCCGAGTTGTGGTGCTCACGCGCACACACACACACACACACACACACACACACACACACACACACCGCATCTCCCACGGGTGGGGCGGTCAGTCAAGACGCAGAACTTCCAAGCTTCCGCTCGGAGAATCTTGCGGAGTCTCTTAGTCTCCCCAGAATACCACGGCTCTGACGAGACTGGAGCATTACATTCACCTCCCCCTCCTTCCCCATATTCACCCATCATCATCAGCCATCCCCTCACCCACCCACTTGCCCACACACACACACACACACACACACACACACACACACACACACAGACAGAGCCAGCCATAGCGGTAAAACACAACACAACACACTACTGGCGACCTAATAAGAATTTTTAAAAGCCGTTTTTTTTTTATAAGCAGGGTACATAGGCAAAATCAGAGAGAAGTAGCATATCCTGAATTCAGGTTAGTAAAAGACATATAACACGACTAATGTTAAAAAATAGCGTGTAACTGGGGGAGGGCTGTTTGGCTGTGAGTATCGTGAATACCAGGTACTGTAAAAAACACCTATTTTGTGACCAGATGGAATACGGAAGTATAATTGTATATATGTGTGGTAGTGTGGGCCCTGTGGGTGGAATCAAATTTATCTTATATTGTTGCCGTTCTCAACACAGGCTCTCTAGCTACAATGTTGGCAACCAGAGAGTGAATAGCAAAAACGTGAAGCCTGTAATTAATGTTCACTATGCCAACTCTGATGGTGAAATAGTCATTGGTCACTGAATTTCATTACGCTGAGAATTTAGGATGATGTCTGGAATTCATAGAAAATGCAGTTTACTTTAACAATTTTCACTATATTCTGAAAACGATAAAGCGTAAAGTTTCAGACAAATGTTTACCCAAGCAATGCTGCTGTCAGCTATTGTACTATCAGAGCTCTTCAGAGTCTATTGCGAGGATCCAATTATCCCTAGATAACGAAACTGTTCAATAATCGTTATCGATCTAAATGTTCAAATTGAATGCTCACAAAATTTGATGTTAATACTCATCATATGCCACGCTAGTAATGGTAGAAGGTCTGTCCTGTGGCGACAGGTGAAAATACAACATACGCAAACTGAGAATAAATCACTGAATTCGTTCTGCAATTAACACTTTACAACAATGCAAACTCATTGTTACATGCATCCAAGGCTGTTCCTTGCAACTGCACAGACGCAATGCGGCTTCCGACACTGAGTGCGCCATGATACGAGTCTGCAACAGAACAGGGGCCTGACTCTAGCTCGCAACGCTCTTATTTACATAGCCGTAGTGCGGACCACTGAAGGCACAGCCGACAACATTTGCCTTCCTGATTAGCCGCTGGGGCTAGCAGAACACCACTTCAAGTTACTAAATAATGATTGCTTCATTCGCTGAAAGGCCAATGAATCTCTCAATTTAATTGATTTAATTGAGCAATCAGCACACAGATAAGTATTTGTAATAAAATTCTGGTGTGGCTACGTTAAATACTATTTGGCGAGAGAATTATTTTAGTTTCACTGGACGCAATAGATGAGCTCTGAATTTGCTCTTTGGAGAGACACTACAGCTATGGTTTTATAGCTACCTTTTGGAAACTTCTCACATCTCGATTATTACAGCGTATCTCCATTCTACCTAAATTTAAACATCCTAGCTTTATCTAATCACTTACTTAATCTATCTTGCTTCCATACTTTTAAGACAAAAGAAAAACAGAAAATCATGAATTTCAACCAAGATATTACTTTGTGAGATCCAGCATGCTGTTTCCATTAAATTACAATGAAAAAGGAATCCGAATATAAATTTTGAAGTTTCTAGCTCCATCCTGTAGTGCCGATGATTTTTACATAAAACCCCCAAATTTCGAAAACAGTTAAAGTTAATAAACTGAAACTTAACACATTATTATTTTAGCATCACTCCTAACATGCTATTAACTTTTCAGATCGTTTACTTTACTTCTAAGGTATTGCAGAAAATTCGTGACATCATAGCAATTGGAGTGGACTAGGCTGGCACACAATGGAAAGCATATGAATTTTATATGGCGTGAGTAGGCTGCTTCCCTACAGTAGGATAAAGAGATTTTATTGGCAAGAGGCCATCATGTGTAATCCATTATCTACTGTTTGTCAACATACACAAGGACACTTGAGTTGAATGGACAGGTGAACAATGAATCAAGTGAGGTATGACGTCTAGTGACACATGTATAAAAGGCGTCCACCATGTGGTTGATCTGGTGCTAATGGCCTGCCAGGAGGTCCCGGTGACAGCCGAGGCTGTGGCACACAAGTACGTCACAGTGACGCAAGCAGGGGCTCATCACAAGACGCAATGTTCGTAAAGAAAACCGTTAATGGTAGTAATGGTAAGGGAGGTTTTAAAATGTATTTTAAACATGATACCTTGTTTTGTAACTGTTTATGATTTGTCGTGAAATTGTTTAATGGGAGAACATTAATTAATATATATATAATGAGAAGATTAATTAATGAATTATTTGAGAAGTAGAAAAACATTTGTATATACCTGGGGCATAGAGAGTAAATCATTATTATTACACAGATATTATGGAAAATGTAAAAGTCTACTAGTACGACGTTTCTAAAAGGTATTTGTTTGTCACATGAACTTATAACAGAAATTCAGCATGCTTTGAATCACCGGTAATAAATAGCCATAATAAATGTTTGTTTGGGGTTGAAATCAAAACCAGAGCCGCAGTCAAAAGAAATAGACTCGGTTAGATACTGCGTAAAGATGGCAGACAATGATGAAACGTAATGGGAACGCAGCACCAAGGATCAGCAGATGCGATCAATGAATGCAGCGTGAATCGAATAAAAATTATGTCTCAGTGGCGTGAGTGCTTGTGAAAAGTGTTGTGGCAGATGGTCAAGTGCACTGTTGTTATAGAGAAAGAGGAGAATAAATAACTGTGGGTCTAAGCACTATCGGGACTGAACGTCTGAGGTCATCAGTCCCATAGACTTAGAACTACTTACACCTAACTAACCTAAGGACACCACACACATCCATGCTCGAGGCAGGATTCGAACCTGCGACCGTAGCAGCAGCGCGGTTCCGGACTGAAGCTACTAGAACCGCTCGGCCACACCGACCGGCTAAATAACAGTGTGTAGTGTTGTTGAGTGTCTTGAGAAATAATGAATCGTTAAGAAAGGCATATAATTTCATGTTTGTGTCTAGGCAATGATGAAGTGTTAAAGAAGGTTCTTAAGTATTTCATGATTTAAACAATGAAAAGCTGCAACACTTACTTATTTTTTAATGCTTAGCACTATGCATTTCAAGAATTTATTCTTATTTTCTGTTTTGTTTGCATGTGTGATTTTCTGCCACTCTTCTGCTGTCGTTGTATTTTTGGGGTTACGCTGCAACTGCAATTTTTATATGTTTGCTAATGTTAGAGGCAACATTTACAGGTATTGCGCCGCCTCCATTACACAGAATATCATTCACTTAGACTGTTTACTTTTGTAATTAAAAATACTACAGTAGTATCTACATCTACATCTACGTAATTACTCTGCTAGTCACTATAAAGTGCCTGACAGAGGGTTCAACGAACCACCTTCAAGCTGTCTACCGTTCCACTCTCGAACCACGAACGGAAAAAAATAAAACTTAAATTTTTCTGAGGGAGCCCTGATTTCTCTTATTTTATAGTGCAGATCATTTCTCCCGGTATAGTTGGGTGCGAACAGAATGTTTTCCCAATCGGGGGAGAAAAGTGGAGATTGAAATTTCATGAGAAGTTCCCGTCGCAACGAAAAACGCCTTTGTTTTAATGATTGCCACTCCAATTTACGTATCCCCCGCTTCGCGAAAATACAAAACGAGCTGCCCTTCTTTGTACTTTTTCGATGTCATCCGTCAGTCCCATCTGATGCGGATCCCACACCGCACAGCAATACTCCAGAATAGGGTGGACAAGCGTGGTGTAAACAGTCTCTTTAGTAGATCTGTTGCACCTTGTAAGTGTTCTGCCGATGAATCGCAGTCTTTGGTTGGCTCTACCCACAACATTATCTATGCGATCGTTTAGGGTATTTGTAATTGTAATCCTTAAGTATTTAGTTGAATTGACAGCCTTCAGATTTGTGCGACTTATCGCATAATCGAAATTTAGCGAATTTCTTTTAGTACTCATGTAAATAACTGCACACTTTTCTTTCTTCAGGGTCGATTGTAACTTTTCGCACCATACAGATATTTTATCTAAATCATTTTGCAATTCGTTTTAGTCATCTGATGAATTCACAAGACGGTAAATGACAGCATCATCTGCAAACAATCTGAGACGGCTACTCAGATTGTCTCCTATGTCGTTAATATAGCAAATGAGAAACATAGAAACAGATATCCTCGGTGTCGCAAAGCAGCTTAAATCACTTAATAAAAGCAATGCCTCCGGTTCAGATTGTATACCAATCAGGTTCCTCCGAGAGTAATTTGATACAATAGCTCGATATTTATCAATTATATACAACAGCTCCCTCGCAGAAAGATCTGTATCTAAAGACTGGAAAATTGCTCAAGTCACACCAATACCCAAAAAGGGAAGTAGGAGAAATCCGTTGAATTACAGACCCGTATCACTAACTTCGATTTGCAGTAGGGTTTTGGAACATATACGGTACTCGAACATGAACATTATGAAGTACCTCGAAGGAAACGATTTATTGACACGTAGTCAGCACGGATTCAGAAAGCCTCGTTCTTGCGAAACACAACTAGCTCTTTATACTCATGAAGTAATGAGTGTTATCGACAGGGGATGCCAAATTGATTCCAAGTTTTTAGATTTCCGGGAGGCTTTCGACACCGTTCCTCACAAGCGTCTTCTAACCAACTGCGTGCCTATGGAGTGAAGGAGTTTCGGAAAATCGTGTTTAATAACTCTGCTTTAGTGGCACTGTCATCAGTGACTTCACCGCTGTTATCGCGCAGTGATGGTACTGATTCCGTCTTGCCACTAGTGTGCTTTGTGTATGACCAGAATATCTTTGGGTTTCTGCCAGATTTCGAGACAGATTTTCGTTGTGGAAATTACTGAAAGCACCTCGCTTTGAAGTACGCAGTATATTTCGAACTTCTGCAAAACTTTGCCAGTTTTGGGGATTTTACGTTCTTTTAAATTTGGCACGCTTTTTACGCTACTTCTGCAACAGCGATCTGACCCCTTTTGTGTACCTTGGGGGATCAGTACCATCACTTATTAATTTATGTGGTATACATATCAATTGCTGTCGGTGCTATCTCTTTGGAATCATTCCACAACTTTTCTACGGTTACATCATCAGATCGGAAGGAGTGCAGACTGTCCCTTAAAAAGGCGTTAAGAGCATTTTTATCAGCTTTTTTAAATAGATGTACCTTCGTTTCTTTTTGATGGTTGTAGGAGTTACGGTATCCATCCCAGCAGCTACTGCCCTTCATCGCTGATCACTGTATTCGTTACGATACTCACTATTTGTCCAGGATGACTTGCTGCTAAGAGGTCAAGTATGCTTTCTCAACCACTTACGCTTCGAGTAGGTTCATGAACTAATTGTTCAAAATAATTTTTTTGAGAAAGCATTCAGTACAATTTTGGGTGACGTTTTATGCCTGCCGCCGGATTTAAACGTATAATTTTTCTAGCACATCGAGGGTAGATTGAAGTCACCACTGACTATAACTGTATGAGTGTGATACCTATTTGAAATGAGAATGAAGTTTTCTTTGAACTATTCAGCAATTACGTCTTCTGAGTCGGGGGGGGGGGGGGGGGGGGTTGGTAAAACGACCCAGCTAATAATTTAGTCTCACTGTGAAGTGTAACCTCTACCCATACTGTTTCGTAGGAACTATCTACTTCAATTTCACTACAAGGCAAACTACTTCTGACAGCAATAAATACTCCACCACCAGTTGTATTTAATCTGTCCTTTCCGAACACTGTTAGATAGTTAGAAAAAATTTATGCCGAGCTTATTTCCGGCTTTAGCCAGCTTTCTGTACCTGTAACTATTTGAGCTTCAGTGCTTTCTGTTTGGGCTTGGACCAATGGTTTCTTCCCAACACAGCTACGACAATTTACCACTACAATACCGAATGTTTCTACAAATAACTTACTGTGTTTTACCTGCCCTCTTTTAGACGGACGCGCTTTCTGTAGTTCCCTGAGGCCCTCTAACCTATAAAATCACCCAGTTCCTTCCACATAGCCCCCAGTACCCGTGTAGCCACCTCTTGTGTGTTGTGGACTCCTGACCTATTAAGCGGAACCCGGAAACGCATCACCCGATGGCGCAAGTCAAGGAATCTGCCGACTACGCGGTCACAGAACAGCCTGAGCCTCTGATTAAGACCCTCCACTCAGATCTGCACCAAAGGACCACAGTCGGTTCTATTGACGATGCAGATGGTGAGCTCCACCTTAATCCCACAAGGAAGACTGGCAGTCTTTACCATTTCCGCAAGCCGCCCAAAACCAGAGAGAATCTCCTCCGATCCAGAGCGACATACGTCACTGGTACCGTCATGAGCCACCACCTGCAGTTGGCTGCACCCTGTACTCTTCATGGCATCTGGAAGCAGCATTTCCACATCCGGAATGACTCCCCCTGGTATGCACACTGAGTGCACACTGGCTTACTTCCCCTCCTTGGCAGTCATGTTCCTAAGGGGCTCCATTACGCGCCTAACGTTGGAGCACCCCACCACCAGCAAACCCAACCTCTGTGAATGCACAGACCTTGCGGGTCGATAAGCTTCCTCTGGAACAGGGTGGACGACTGCATCCGGCTCAGAGACATAGTCAGCCACAGATAACGCCCAAAACTTGTTCGTCAAACGAACCTGGGAGGCCACAGCAGTGGACCGAATGGGGGACACTTGGAACGTGCTCGATGTCTCTCGCATCCCCGCGTCTGACCTCCCACAGTGATGCCCCTTTGCAGCAGCCTCAAGCTGTGTGATGGAAGCCAATGCAGCCTGGAGCTGTGTGCGAATGGTCGACAACTCAGCTCGCATCTATACACAGCAATCACAGTTCCTATCCATTACTGCAGTCGCTCCTGTTTGAAGCTTGTAAAAATATACAACAAACGAATGGTGTACTCACCTTCTTAGCAGCAGGAACGCGAGGTGCTCTGTAACTAACGGTCTATCTGACACTGAGTTATACTAACCAAAACAAACAAAAGCCTGTACGATACGAGGGTCGATAGCAACCGTGGTATGGTGCACTACACTGTTATTAAAATAAAAACTTTTGCCTAGTAACCCCTCTAACACGCAAGAAATTAAAAAAATAATAATATTAACAGAATCTTCTGTCGGTTCTTGGTAGAACAACATTATAATAAATGAAAAGCACCAGTTCGCTTTTGTTCTACAATGAATATATTGTAGAACAAAAGCAAACTGGCTCTTTTCATTTATTAAAAAAATAATCTAGTAACTACACAGACATATGTAAATAAGTAAGTCACTCCTGCTAGAAGCTCGTAAAAATATACAACAAACGAACGATGTACTCGCCTTCTTAGCCACAGGAACATGAGGTGTTCTGTCACTGACGGTCTATCCGACAGTACCATTTCACAAAGAGCCTTCATACATTCAGAGGTACTATATTTTCCGTGGATTCATTATATACATAAAATTGTGAATTATAAAATTAATTTTACTATTATTTGCTATTGAAGTATCGATTATAATTCTATTTTTGGATGAACATTTGGAGAAATTAACTGAGTCACTATCTAATTGTCACTGAGAATTTTTTTCTCCTTGCTTTTTGTGATGCACAAAGATCTCCAGCTCCCCCATTAAATCCATTGTATTTGATTTTTGAAAGTGGTGGAGTATCCTCAGATCTTCTTCTATGTTTTTGAATGGGTCCTCCATGTTTTGTTTGTTGCTAATGCTGAATTTGTAAACTGGTTACGTGTGTTACAGGTAATGGGCTCAGAACATCTAATTTGAAAGTGTCTATCAGTTTGTCCTATGTAATAGCTTGAGGAAGTTTCACATGTGATTTTGTATATTCCTAGGTCTGAAAATATATCTTTTTTATCGTTTAAGGTGTGTAGACCAATTTCTGTTGTAGTCTGTCGTCTGTAGAGGGAACTACTTTCACTCTATGTGACCTAAATAAGTGTGCTGCCTCTCAGAAATGTTACCTACCTAAGGTATTCTGGCCATATATTTGGTGGTATTCTTGGTTCCTTCTAAAGGGACTGAAATGTTCTGCATTTTATCTATCATTGATCTGGGGAAATCCTTAGCCACTTCAGTTTACTTAATGAGTTCTAATTCTGTCTTCCTGTCGCCTTCGTTCAATGGTTTTTCTTTTCTTTGTTCCACATACCATATTTTTGAACGAAGCTTTCTTGTGCAGATCTGGGTGACATGATGTAGCAGGGACTGTGTTGTTGGATGTTGTCTTTTTTCTGCATGTCTGGAAATTGTGCCTGCTGGTTTGATTTTCTATGCTCAAATCTAGAAAATTAATGTGATTTTTGTATTTAATGATAAATTTTATTTTTGTATACATGATTAAACAAATTTATGATATTACTGATGTCACTTTTGGTTAAAATTAGTATATCATCTAAATATCTTTTGTATTACACTATGTTTTACGCAGGGTTTCTGGCTGCTGAATATTTTATGTTCTAGTTAGTTTACGAAAATGTCTACTATTGTCCAAGATATGGATGAGTCTATGTTTAGCCCACCACACAAGATGGTTTTAATGGAGGAGCTGTTAACTTTTGTACAACACAAAAAGCAAACATAAAATATTCTTAGTGGCAAACTGAATACTAGAATTTCTTCAAATGTTTCTCCTGTATATGCTGCTTGTAATAATTTCAATAAATATGTAAATGTCTCATACACTCTACTCAACATCTACAACAAAAATAGAAATACAGCCAATACTTCAAAAGTCAATAATCATAAAATAAATTTTATAACTGACAACTTCATGCATATAATGAGACCATTGAAAACGTAATACCTCTTAATATATACAATCTCTTAGTGAAATCATACTGTTGTAGTACCTCTGTTGCACGCTATGACTACAGAAACAAACAGTTTAAGTGATGATTTGCGTATGCATAATATTCTGTGCAATGGAGGAGGCATAATACTTGTAAAGAGAAAAATAAAAAAATAAAAATACCAGCACAACATTAGTATACAAAAAAGGAGTCCAAGATTCATTTGTCCGATTTTCTGTTTGCAGCATGACCTCAAAAGTTCAAAGTCGGTAGTGGAATAAAAGCAGAAAATCACTTGTGGAAACATGCCAGAAAATGCTGTACTGGAAAATGAGAATGAACTCTCGAAACGAGATCTGCTAAGCTTTAGACAATAAGTAACAGTTGCAGTTTTTCATTATTTAAATTCTGAATGTCACGCTTGGAATCTTTCCAAAATGATCGATTACGATGAACAAAATTAACTTACAGATTTCGCTTGGACAGCAACCAGGCTGCCGAAAATGGGAGAGAAATGTTTCATTTTCTGTGTATAAAATAATGTAACGAAATGGTACCTTACTAGTGGACCACCAAAGAACTTTATTTGAAGAGAATGTTTCAAATTTGAGTTTCTTGTTTGGAAATCTGAATTTAAAATATTCCATCTTCTATATTGTTGTTGATGTTGTTGTTGTGGTCTGCAGTCCGAAGACTGGTTTGATGCAGCTCCTCATGCTTCTCTATCCTGTGTAAGCCTCTTCATCTCTGAATAACTAATACAACCTACATCTTTCTGAATCTGCTTACTGTATTCAACTCTTGGTCTGCCTCTACGATTTTTACCCTCCATACTTCCCTCGTCAAACCGAGCAAAAATTGTTAGCTTGCAAAAGCGTGTAATAAGACTGATCTGTGGTGTAAGTTCAAGAACATCATGTAGAAATCTGTTCAAGGAACATTGTATTCTAACCACTGCTTCTCAGTATATTTACTCCATAATGAAATTTGATACAAATAATATATGTCTGTTTCTAGGAATAAGTACAACGTACATAAAGACCTAAAATCACTTACCTTGGTCAAAAAAGGGATCCAATATTAAGGCACACATATTTTCAATAAATTGCCAGTAACCTTTAAAAACTTGGTTGCAGATAAAGCACAGGTTAAACAGAGTCTGAAAGACCTTTTAATAGGAAACTTCTTCTACTACATAGATAAAGATCTTAACAGGGAATGTTAGACCACCTTAAGTAAAAATGTCTGTTAGATTTCAGTTTTGACAGCACTTGGTCACAACAGTCAAGATTAGGTATTTTGTGTATGATAAATTTATTAAAATTGAATAACTATGATTCATTCTGATTGTGTATTAATTCCATAAATATTAGCATTCCAGTTTACTGTAATGTATTCACCAGTTGACAATTGATTAGGGTAACGAGTATTATAGTCAAATGTTTTATGATTCTTATTTTACACTTTCTGACTTGTTCTGCACCCACAAGAATCGTCTTATTTTTGAGTCTATGGATTAATCTCAAATACTAAATTGGTGAACCTTGGTGTCTGAGAATGTGTGCTATCAACCAATCCCATCTTTTGGTCACGTTCTGCCACAAATTTCTTGTATCACCAACTCTATTCAGTACTTCCTCATTAGTTACGCGATCGACACATCTAACTTTCTGCATCCTTCTGTAGCACCATATTTCGAAAGCTTCTATTCTCTTTTTATCTAAACTGTTTATCATCCATGTTTCATTTTCATACATGGTTACACTCCAGACAAATACCTTCGGAAAAGACTTCCTAACACTTAAATCCAGCCGGCCGGAGTGGCCGAGTGGTTCTAGGCGCTACAGTCTGGAACCGCGCGACCGCTACGGTCACAGGTTCGACTCCCGCTTCGGGCATGGATGTGTGTGATGTCCTTAGGTTAGTTATGTTTAAGTAGTTCTAAGTTCTAGGGGACTGATGAACTCAGAAGTTAAGTCCCTTAGTCCTCAGAGCCATTTGAACCATTTTTGAACTTAAATCCATATTCGTTGTTAACAGAATTCTCTTCTACAGAAATGCTTTTCTTGCCATTGCCAGTCTACATATCCTCTCTACTTCGGAAATCATCAGTTATTTTGCTGTCCAGAATTACAAGTCTCATCTACTACTTTAAGTACCTCGTTTCCAAATCTGATTCCCTTAGCATCACCTGATTTAATTCGCCTACATTCCATTACCCTGGATTTTCCTTTGTTGGTGTTCATCTTATATCCTCTTCTCAAAACACTGTCCTCTAAGTTCAACTGCTCTTCGAAGTCCTTTGCTGTCTCTGAAAGAGTTACAATGACACTGGGAAACCTCAAAGTTTTTATTTCTTCTCTCTGAACTCTAATTCTTACTTGAAAGTTTTCTTCGGTTTCTTTTACTGGTTGTTCAATGCACAGACTGAATAACACCAGGGATAGGCTACCATCCTGCCTTACTCCGTTTTCAACCACTGGTTTCCTTTCGTGCCCCATGACTCTTGCTACTGCCGTCTGGTTTCTGTACAAGTTGTAAATAGCCTTTTGCCCCCTGTATTTTGGCCCTGCTAGCTTCAGAAGTTCAGAGTATTCCAGTCAACATTGCCAAATGCTCTCTCTAAATCTACAAATGCTGTAAATATAGGTTTGCCTTTCCTTAATCTATCTTGTCAGATAAGTCATAGGGTCAGTATTGCCTCGGCCTTTTGTGTTCTGACATTACTGATCTTCCCCGAAATCTGCTTCTGCCAGTTTTCCCTTTCTTCCTCAAAGAATTCGTGTCAGTATCTTGCAACCATAACTAATTAAACCACAATCTGCCCGAATTTTCTGGGTATTTCGCCTGTATCATTCATCTTGCATACCAGACCGAAAAGTTGTGTCATGGTTGGCTCTCCCAAGGCTGCCAGTAGTTCTGACGCAATGTCGTCTACTTCTGAGGCCTTGTTTCGATTTAGATCTTTCAGAGCTTTGTCAAATTCTTCATATCTCCAATCTCATCTACATCTACGTCAAATTCTCTTTCTATAATACTGCTTTCAAGTTTATCTCTCTTGTATAAACCCTCTATATACTGGTCCATCATACTTCGGGCTTGCAGCCGGATCACGTTGACATCTTGGCACGATATTTCGGCTAACAAACATGCAGCCATCTTCAGGTGAGTACAAGACTGAAGATTACTGGTGCGCGTCGTTCTATACAGGGTGGTCCCGAATTCATGGTACAAACTTTAATGGTAGGTGCAGGACATTGTAACAAGGATATATTGTATAGGAATGTATAGTCCCAGGTGACGCGGTGAGGCGTAAACAGGGGAAATAACGGCCGAAAGGAAAACGAAAGATTTTATTGAAATCGTTGTTGACAAGTGTCATGTTTACAGTAAGTGTTAAAAATTGCGTCCACCATGAGCGATACATGCTTGACAGCGTCGGTGCAGCGATTGGCGTACACGTTCAAAGATGCCTGGTATTTCACGCACACCTGCAGCAGCTACAGATATGCGAGCAACGAGATCCTCATCTGAGTCAACTGGAGTCTCATAAACAAGACTCTTAAGATGTCCCCATAAAAAGTAATCGAGGCAAGAGAAATCAGGAGATCGGGGTGGCCAAGGGACTGGTCCACCACGCCCAATCCATCTAGCACCAAACGTGGCATTCAGGTAATTCCGTACAGCAGTGCTGAAGTGTGCTGGCGCTCCATCGTGCTGAAACCACATGCGGTTACGAATGGTGAGCGGAACATCTTGCAGCAGTTCTGGTAACACTTCTTGCAGAAAAATAAGATAGCTTTCGCCACAGAGTCGCGTGGGTAGTAAGTATGGCCCAATCAAAAAGTCGTTCACAATACCAGCCCACACATTAATACCGAAACGTTGTTGATACGCATGTGGACGCGTTGCATGTGGATTATCTGTTGCTCACACATGGGAATTGTGCGCATTAAAGACACCCTCGCGTGAAAATGTCGCTTCATCTGTAAATAGCACATGACCTACGAAATCCGGCTGCAACGCACATTGCTGCAACAACCACTGGCAGAAGTTCACGCGAAGAGGATAATCTGCCGGATTCAATGCTTGTACTTTTTGAAAATGGAAGGGGTGTAAGCGATTTTCATTTAACACTCTGCATACAGTCTGATGACTCACATGTACGTCACGCGCAACAGTTCTTGTGCTTGACTCGGGTCTATCAGCCACTATGTTCAAGATGCGTTCTTCCAGTCTTGGAGTGCGTACAGCTCTTAATCGACCAGCGTCATGTCTGTTGACGTCGAACGTACCTGTTTCACAAAGTTGACGATGTAACCGTTGAAAAATTCTATGATCCGGCATTCGTCGATTAGGATACTCCGCGCGATACATTCGTAACGCAGCTCTGGCGTTACCATTTGCACGGCCGTACATGTAATGCATGTCTGCTTTTTCTGCATACGTAAAGTCACCCATCGTCTACGGCAGCACAATTGTGAATGGCGCTTGTCCCTACTGCGATACATCATGTTCATCTACTGCCCTCTACCGGCAGTGACACCAACCGATCACTCCATTTCTCTTTCCCCTGTTTACGCCTCACCGCGTCACCTGCGACTATACATTCCTATACAATAAATCCTTGTTACAATGTCCTGTACCTACCATTAAAGTTTGTACCATGAATTCGGGACCACCCTGTATATACCGAAAATTGGCGCGGCGGCGCCCGCGCAGTGGAGAAGGCTAATACCGCGCCCCCTATCTAATTTGGCGCGCTCTGCAGCAGAAGCGGGCCGCGCACGCGTAGTGGTGTACCTACATTTGCGCTATCTGTCGTAAAGCGCCTTCGCGCAGCTGAGGCGCGGTAGTCGAAAGTATAAAATCAATTTTCGTCAGCCGTCGCACTAGATGCAGATCCATGTCTCTGTGAAGCGATTAAAGAAATTACAGGATCCCATGCTTTATCCATCTGAAAGCCGCCGTCTCGATTAATAACATCTTTTGCCAATCGTATCTCCACGGACTCCTTGATAATGGATTCCCAAAAAGATCTAATTGTCTCTAAAATTTTTGTTCCACAATAATCCATGGAGTGTCCCGTCGAAATACAATGTTCTGCTATGGCTGATTTGTTGGGCTGTAGTAGACGTGTGTGGCGCTCATGCTCCACGCATCTTTCCCATACTGTGCGAGTAGTTTGGCCAATGTAGGATTTGCCACATTGACAAGGGATCTTATAAATACCCGCTTTCCTCAGACCCAGATCGTCCTTCACAGAGGCAAGCAAAGCCGATATTTTCGTAGGTGGTCGGAAGATCACTTTAACACAATGCTTCTTTAAAATCCTTCCTATTTTAGAGGAGAGGTTACCCACATACGGAAGAAACGCCCTGGACCTGACCACCTCTTTGTCTTCTTCTTCTTGTTTCTCTTTACACTTCTTCTTTGTTACAGCTGTGCGGATTTGGCGTGTAGAATATCCATTCTCCCTGAAGACGGATTGCAAATGTTCTAATTCTTTAGGAAGGCTGTCCTTATCAGATACCACATGTGCCCGGTGCACCAGAGTACGCAGCAAACCCATGGTTTGTGCAGGGTGGTGGCAGCTTGTCGCCTGCAAATACCGATCTGTGTGTGTGGGCTTCCGGTAGACGGAGTGGCCCAAAGATCCATCGGTTCTACGATTGACAAGGACATCCAGAAACGGCAGACATCTATCTTTTCCACCTCCATGGTAAACTGAATGTTCTCGTGAATGGAATTCAGATGTTTTAAGAATACTGCCAATATTTCTTCTCCATGGGGACAAACGACAAATGTGTCATCCACTTAACGCCAGAAGACTTTCGGTTTAAATTCAGCCGACTCGAGTGCCTTCTCCTCAAAGTCCTCCATAAAAAGGTTTGCTACCAGAGGGGACAAAGGACTGCCCATGGCAACACCGTCAACTTCTTCCAAATATTCAGTATTGAATAAGAAATAAGTTGAGGAGAGGCAATGATGAAATAATGCTGTTATGTCGGCTTTGAACCTTCTGCTAATGAGTACCAGTGAATCCATCAGTGGAACCTTAATAAATGGAGGACTTACTGTCGAATTCCACTCCCCCATCACAACTAAATTTTCGTCTAGTTTAACTATCTGAATAATTTCTTTTACCTCATCGCACATTTCTTCAATCTCTTCATTATCTGCAGAGCTAGTTGGAATGTAAGCTTGTACTACTGTGGTAGCCGTGGGCTTCGTGTCTGTCTTGGATATGATAATGCGTTCACTATTCTATACAGAGTAGCTTACTCGCAGTCCTGTTTTCTTATTCATTACTAAACACATTCCTGCATTACCACTGTCTGACTTTGCATTTATAATCCTGCTTTCACCCGACTACAAGTCCCACTCCTCCTGCCACTCACTATATATAACTTCAACCTCTTCAGTGCCATTTTTAAATTGTCTAACCTGCCTGCCAGATTAAGGGATCTAATGTTGCACGTTCCGAGCCGCAGAATGCCACTTTAGTTCCTCTTGATGATGACATCCTCCTGAGTAGTCCCTGCCCATAGATCCGAATAGGGGACTATTTAACATCCGGAATATTTTACACAAGAGGACTCCATCATCATTTAACCATACAGTAGAGCTGCATGTCCTCGAGGAAAATTACGGCTGTGATTTCTTCTTGCTTCGAGCCATTCGCAGTACGACCACAGAAAGGCCGTTTTGGTTGATGTTACAAGGCCAGATCAGTCAATGATCCAGACTGTTGTCCCTGCAACTACTGAAAAGACTGCTACCCCTCTTCAGAAGCCACACGTTGGTCTGCCCCGCGACAGATACCATCCTTTGTGGTTGTACCTTTGGTACGGCTCTCTGTATCACTGAGCACGTAGCCCACCCCACTGACGGGAAGGTCCGTAGTTTATGGGGGAGGGGGGGGGGGGAGGCGGTGTTCTGTATGACTTTGTATTAATTGTCTGACATAGTATAAGGGCGGTAGGTATAGGTGTCATGAATGCATGGGACGTTGTAACCTCCCCCTCACTTATCGACCTTAATGACAGTGAAAAATTAAACCGCGTGTACCTAATGGAAATTTGGGAAAAGCAATCGTCACCGAAGTTAATCTGTCGGTAAAGAGGGAGGAAAGGGTTACATCTAAATGAAAGAAAAAATGCAAATGAAACTGGTGGAAATTAATTTTGAAAAGGGGTAAAGTTAATGAAGAAAGTAAATGTGCGGCCGTTACGTTAACAATTAACTAGCGGTAATTAGATGTTTGAGATTTGGGGTAAATCACGGTCGCCAGTCCTATGGACAATTACTATAATAACTGAAAAAGAAAGGTTATTACACATATAATTAGCACTAGAAGCGTGGCAACTGAAGGTTGACACATGTAGTGTGAAAACTGAAAGTTTGTCAGAAGTAATAAATTTCGCTACACTTAATTTAGCAAAAGAATTAATGAAACCGGAAAATCGAAAGTTAATTTAGTGACTGAAGTTAATAGTGAGCTTTCTTTCTGAAGCACATCGACATTCAGTAAAATAAGGTTAGTCTTGGACTACCTCAACAATCATTTCAAAAGCAACTTGAATCTACGCAATTTAGAAATAAGAGAATTAACTGTGAACTTGAATTAAATGATTCTGAACAATTAACAATAGTAAAATTTAGTACGTACCAAGCTGAGCTGCAGTCACAGGTAACTAAAATACGGTAACAAAACTCGCACTCTTAATTTGCGCTCGTGTAACCTAAATATTGTAGCCAGCTACTGAACTTTGAAATTAAAGCAGTGAAATCTAATTATATTATTTTAATGCTGGCGTTTGAATTTCAACGACACTTGGGTTCATTTCGGAAAAGGAAGGGACCCTGCTTGGCAATGCAATTGGGACAATGAGCAACAAAGGTTCATGCTAAGTTGCTGTAATTTTGCGAGGCAAATGGAACAATTTGAAAATCTGAGGTCTGCCATACAGTTCTGAAACTTTACGTGCTTTTAGTCTTCCTTGTTGGTTGATTGAAGGTTTGAAGCCGTCGATCGAGGAGGTGGCGACAGTCACTCATTGTCGGCCGTCGCTGTTGCAGAAGCTGGATGTTGGCGCGCCTTCTTCTCGACACGGTCACCAGGCGAAACGGGCTCTTGATGTGCGCCAGCTAATGCTTCCCGTCCGCGACACCATGTCAGAAACTATCATCGCGAGTCGAGCGCAATTACATGCTGCCAAACCCCGAAAGCGCGGCAACTCGCGGGAGCGTCACACAACACCTGCTCCACTCGCTACTCCCGCCAGACCCTCACTGCCCGCGCTCCACGCGGCAGAGTTAACACTACCAAAGATCCTACACACTTTGATTCTTCACACGACCCATCGATGTAATCGTTCGATAGCAGTTTTCCCTAGGCAAGACCCAGCGTAAAAATACAAATAATATTTACGAAACAAACCAATTATACATCGACATGAGTGCATAAATATATATATACAAACAGTAAAACAATTACAATATATAAAGAGACAGAAATGTCATATCTTGAGGTAACAAAACACGGAAAAAAAATAATAGTGCAATAGATGGAAATAGGAGGATATGCATTTCCGGCGTTACAACGTGAAATGAGAATATGGTATCGATATTCAGAAACTGAAAATTCAATACGCACTTTACATTTATGTAAACTTACAAAATCAGATTTTTTTTTTTTTTTTTGCTAAATATTCAGCGAAATCATTCAATTAAAGAAGAGGAAAAAAGTAAGTTTGTTTAGTATAGATTATTATGATAACTTATAACTATTTTTGAAACTTGGGAAAAGGTAAATCTAATGCATACGAAAGAAGCTAGGACCGAAAGGTACAGGCTAGTCCTGCGAACCATTATATCCTGACTTTGTTATTTCCAAATCTGAAATCTCGTTTCAAAAAACCTCATTTTTTAAAAGGAAAACGACGAAGGGGATGTGTGAGGTTCCTCCTGCTTCCAAGTGTGCTTGTGTTTCAAAATTTCACATTTACTGAAACTCAGGAGCTAGCATAAGTCAGTTTAATACCTCACGCAGTGGTGCAGATTAAGACGGCAGCGAATAGGATGCTGGTTCCCACGGAGACTGTGGTGACTGGACCGTATGGCGCAGTGGTGAATCACGAGAGCGGGAGCAATTCGAGTCTAGAGTACGGATCTTACTCAGCAGTCAGTACGTAGGGAAACCACGAGTATTCTGGCACGAAACGGCGATTTTAACTAGCGACAAAAAGTTATGAGAAACTTACAAGCCTTGACAGCTTCATAAAAAAAAACGCTGTGCAATAAACCAGTAAATTCAGTAAACAAATGAACATTATTAACTTACTGAAAGTGTACGAAGAGCTACAGAGTTTTGCGGTGCAAGCACGAAATTTCGGCTATGCGTTAATCTCACGAGTCTGCGATGGAACGCACTCAGAGTTTTTTCTTATGTGATAGTCAGCTTTATATTGCTCTCAGATTACATTAACTTCTTGAGAAGAATCGTTTCATAATACTGAACTGTTACTGTTTTTCGGTGTTTGAAAATAAACGCATCGTAATGGCGTTCCGGGACTTATTTAATATAAATTATCTACATGCACCACCACTTAAAATCGTAGGTTATCTGCTTCCAACATCTGGTGAATCCAATGTGCTACAGTGGCTGCTTCGAAGGATAACATCTAAGAGAGCTTCACAGAGAACAGGTAGGAGGAAATCCTATGTGCCGAGTCACTAAGATAATCCATGATAGGGTCATCTTAACTAGCCCAGTCTCCGGTTGAAAGAATTGACAAGTATACTGTACATCACTCTTTAAGAAATCGCTGCTGAACAAAGAAAATTGTATGGAGGTTTGGTACCGCAAGGACAATTTTTTATCGTCAAAATCGTTGTCACTGAACCGTCGAAACGAATCCCTGCATGTTGTTTTGATATGCGCTTCCACTAGCAAATGATTACTTTCCACAGCAGATTTACTGAGATACGAGCAGAAAAGTAACACGTCTCGCAAATCCCGTTTGTAGGTACAAATTTCGACATTATCAAGGCACTAAAAGGTATGTCCTTTTCCGTACAGTCAGATGTCAAAGTCTCAGTTTCTACTGTTGCGTAGATTTCGCATAGCTGCAAACTGTGGCGCGCTAGCGCAACTGCTGCCAAAACTTGGTTAACAGTGGGAATTAATTCACACTCCCTATGGGATTTAAAGTGGCTACCACATGAAAACTACAACACATACAGAAAATAGATGCATATCAGTCGACAGAACATTTATACAAGTTTTTAATTCATTTTACAATTGCAGAATAAGGGGACCACTTGCGACGTGGCATACTTCAATGTGTGTGTGTGTGACGCATTGAAGTCGCACTCTCGAACTGCCTTGGGAGGCACTACAACAGCCAATTTGCTCTGTTCCTTGTGTTGTCCACATACAGGCGCAAGCTAATTCGAAACGACAATATGGAGCAGATGATTCTGACATGCCTGTCCCCCTAGACCAACTACATCACAGCGCGTATTACCAATCGAAACTATATATCAGTGAGATGCTGAAGGTCTGGAATTCTCCTAACGGCATTAGAAAGCTGGTGAAAGCAGCAGTGTAATGAAGTAACACAAGTGAGAAGTGAAGCTTTTCTAAGACCAACAGGGGAAATGTGATAAAATTTTAGCTCGAGGTAGATCAGTAGAGTCCAGTTTCAATCCTTCAGTCCCTTTAAAACTGTTGACATGGCAATCATTTTTTACTTGGATATATCTCAGGGCCTATTATCATAGCATACAGTCTACGGAAACGAAATACCTAGAGGCTCCTCATTATTTAGAAACTATAAAAAAATAACCAAACAAGACCACAGTGCTCGGTCTTTATATTACTTGAAAATGCAGAAATCAGAACAATAAAATGTTTATCAACTACTTTATAAGGCCCATGCTGTGAATAGCAGTTTGTCAGCACTATTCACTGCAGTGGCTCTAAATCAACTTAGTTATAAAATCTCACTTGCCTTTGGCTTATTTTCTTTTGATCTAAGCCAGAAATAATCAATTATCTGCCAATTTCATTATATGTTGTTGAGTACTGTGCGATGGTCTATCGCATTTTAAGAACGTGAGTTGAAAACAGAACAGAAATAGAAGCTGACTCCTTATATATTTTCATGTACAATGATTGAAACCTTTATAAAAAAATGTAAATATATATTGGAATTTAATTTTGTCCTTGGTGGTCTGAGCCTGTTTCTGCAAATGTCACAGGAGAAAAATCAGCATCCAAACACACTTCTTGAATAAATGATTTATTCCACCGAAACTAGTTTCCAGTTTCGGCGCATCGTCAGATGGCAGCGAGGCCATTTCATATTTTTGTCTTGAGAAATACAACGGAATATTCATTATTTTCTTGTTTACAAGACTTTCTACTATATACAAGTTCTTTACATTATACTTACTTGAGGAAAGGTTTTGCTTTATACACTACAGCAGAGGTGTCTGCATCATTGAAATGTTACATGCTGAACAAGAGCTAGAGTAAATACAGCATGGCGAAACATGTCTTTAAAACTGACTTCCCTTCAGCTAGTGATTTGATTTGCTGTACCAAATAACACGACGATACAGTAATGGAATACTTCTACGGCTATGGTCTACATTATTGCAAAGATTCTTTTTCTTAGTAACTCACATTCACAAAAACGTAAACTGAACAAAGAATAATGTAACAGCCCTCGGACGTAATATGTACACTTTTATCGCAACAAACCTGTGTTGATAGGATCGAATATTTTGTGCGTGTGTGTACACGTGTACAGTGTGTGTCCACACACGTGTCATATTTCTGCGAAGTGAGGAAGATCTAAAACAAGACCAGACTTCACGAAGATCTGCATATGTTCTGCTAACGTAGCTTATCACGCCTGTGTCCATCAAGCAAGTGGGGACTATTTTGTGCACAAAATGCAGATCATTTGGATACGAACAATTGTGTCGCCATTAGAACAATTTGGTGACTCTGGAGTATATACTGATTTGTTCTTTTATTTAGTTGCTAGTAAAATGCTGAGCTGAGAATGGGAGATCTAAATATGTGTGCTTGCTTAGAAGTTCTCTGATTGGCCTGTTTCCAAGAAAGGAGTATGGCTTAAGAAGAAGTTGAAAAATCGCGCCAAGCAGGTAAGGTAGCAGGTCTATGTTTATGCACTGCTTGGCTGTTTCGTTTTAGCGACTTGTATAATGTTGGTCTCTTATTGGTAGTTCTAAATGTGTGTGTTGACTTGCAAGCTATCTGACTAACCCAAATGGGATGTATAGAACAACATGGAAACATACTGAGAGGCTGTTTTGTTGCAATGGCTAATATAATACTGGGTTGTGATTTGACGATTTACCTAAATGGCAGGTAAAGCCCTGAGCCCTGACTGGTGGTTTTACAGAAACGGCTGGTAAAATACTGAGCTGTGGTTGAAGGAGAGGGAGGGAGGAGGGACATGATTATGTGATGGATGTACTCAAGTTGACATCTCATGGTCAGTGATGACGTCATACTTTCAATGTCAAAGATTGAGTATCATTCACTCCTGCACTTGCATGCAGCCTTTCCAAAGGCCCAACGTCATTTTCTTTCCGGAAAATAGTGTGTCAGAAATAGAAGATACATACATAAATAATTTTTTTGATTCGTTTCATTCTATTCCTGTACTGAGTAATTATAAGTGCAGACGAAATCCACAACAGACAGTTTAATTTATAAACGCAAGTAGAATTATAGACCTATTAAAATATTTAAATTATATTACCCCTAGAAATGCTTGTGCCACACTTTTATATTCTTATCTAAGAAGATCAATAAAACATATTGCGAAGGGCATAGGTTCATTACCTTGATACATAAAGTGCTAAAAATACTCTTAAGAAACAATACACCAAACAGCATACAAGGTGTACCCAAACCTTAATGACAAATTTTCGCGCGCTGTTCGGGGATACTTTCTGGATATGTTACTTTAATGGATCAGTGTTCTACAATAGCTCGTCACAAATTATTTATGTATTTCGTGTGGTTTATTGTCTTCCATTTATCTTCATAACGGTATGTTGTTTTTAAAGTTACACCACAATCTAAATATCGACCATATGTGTAGTGCCCTGTTTGGAAGTAAACTTGTTTCAACCACTTGTGGCACTTGCTGTTGACAACAGTGATGACCACTTTACTCCATACTCAAGGTTGCAATCTGTACTGCTCTATAATGTCTCAGGCTTGGTAATTGGAGTGTAACAGTGCTACACAGCAGTGGGGATATGTTGCATGAAAATGGTGACAGTGATTCCACCGAAAGTCAATGCATTGTACAAGCTCTGAACACAAGTCACTCATCTCTGCTGACGTATGTCTACAGTAATTACAGCTGCATCATCGACAGAAGCTGTAATCATTGCAGTCAAAGAAGCTCCCATATACAATAAAGTTAACAAACCGATTCCCGCCCAATGTTAATAAATACATATTGTTCTTACTTGCAAGATGACGCCCATTTCCTAGCTGTCAGAAACCGTTATTCGTTTACAAGAGAGAGAGAGGACCTATCAGAGAACGGAGCTGTTACCAGCTGTCCAGCAAAGAGGTAGTTATACTTCAACCATCAGTTGTCCTTTCCACAAAGCTCGAGTGGAGTGAAAGACAGTTCGAGTATCGGCGAAGATGAGCTCGTCAGTTATGGCGGGCTGCACAACCTGTGGGATAATTGGCTACAGTAAGTAATTCAGAAATTAAGTAACAAAGCGTTGGAACGTTCTGCCAGACGTCCAAATGCACGGTGGTGACCACAACTGTGATGTGTGTGAATTGTTACGTAAATGTAATTACAGACGTTACTTTGACACAATAATAAGATTATTGTTGGATACACACACACACACACACATATTTTATATATATACACGAGCATGCTTGTGTGTGTGTATGTGTGTGTGTGTGCGCGCGCGCGCGCGCGCACGCGTGCGTGCGTAAAGTGAACGAGGTTCGAGACAAATCCGGACTTGGCACAGCTGTATATGTGTCCTGATGAAGCTGTGTCAGGTTTATAGAAATTAGACAAGTAAGGACTGTTTTTTTATGCAATTCAGACAGTTTGGATGATTATGAGCATGTTGCTAGTATTTTACCAGCGATTGAAACAAAATCCCATCCCCGTACTTTGCATGTCGTTGAAACAAAACTGTCAATCGTTATGTACCAGATCTTGTTCTCTGTACCTACATTCAACAATGAGTAGGTCTAAAGTCCAGTATTTGTAAGTCACTTGATGCAAAGCACAATCTAAACTGTCGCTATTAATCAAAACGCGTATGGTAAATTTACATCTTACGCTGTACACTGCAAAGAGCAAACATTAATCTTTGCTGTACACTTGGCATAATGAACCCCCAAATTCAATATGTTTACATAAACTGTCTGTATTATTTTTCAAAATAGATGTGACTGGACTAGGCAGACAATGTAGTAATTGCTGAAAGTTGCAATGACAAACAAATATACAGCCTGTATTCTTTTTCTATTACTATACAAAACAAATACTTGCTAAAATAATATGCTGCACTTTGATCTTTGCACCCCACTTTGTGCGAGTTAAAATGGAGTCCCACACTGAATAACATCACGTCTAATTTGCCTGAATTATTTATCAAAATAATTCAACATATCATCTACAAGACTACAAATACCATACAAGACACTTACTAGTTGTACTGATCTAGCTTGCAAGTTAAAATGCTCTGTCTGACAACAATACTTTTGACTTCACAGCATGTCATAAAGAAACCAAAAATTGTGTGCATTTTTATCAAAATATATAAATATTTATTTTATAACAGTAAAAAATACACATGGCAGCACTATTGCAAAAGGCCAACGTACAAGTGGTGACAAAAAACTTCAGTATTTGTACAAATATAAACAATGTTATTCCCATGTAGAATATGTTTGTATTATTTGTCCAAAACTCGTCTTAGTTCTGTTAAAATCAATAAAACAGCTGCCAGATTTCAAAGATCGCAGCATAACATATGTAGTGATTGGTGGATGTCTCGACCACTACTGCAGCGCTGGACACTGCACACACGTACACCCTGTAAAATACTTCTTCCACCTGAGAGTATCCAGGAATTTTAATGTGTCAGTTCGTTTGCTTTATTGTAAAGGTATCTTGTGCATAAGATGATAAAGTTTCCCCCATATTTTCCCAGAATTCACCAACAGAATTTCAAATTTGCCATTTTAGCGAATGAATGATTATAAATGTCGTTATTATAGCAGCTTTAAACTGTGTACATGGCCATTATGTTACTAGATGCACCATGTCAAGACAGCCGCGTTTACATACACTGTAAACACCTGCTTTTCAGTGAGTGCTCCAACATGTGGTCACTTTCTATGGGTATTAATGGTAAATCCTGATATCTTATATCACTCCAATTGTATCCAAATTTTTCCATACGCTGTGATTAAAGTAATTTGTAAGCCTTCTTTGCACATCTCTAATTGGTTGATTTGTTTCAGATATCATATTATATTCTCCCTTTATGGCAAACGCCTTGCCAGATATTCGAGTTTTTTTGTTCTACTTGAACCTTTCCATTTCCATCCGTTTCCTATTCCCTTCTGCATACATATAACAAAAGTATTAACTGCACTTAAAGTAGTAATTATTGTAACTGGAAACGGTGTAAGTCTGGCTGATACACTGCTTCTTTTCCTCAAGACCTGCTGATTGTATTTTTCGTAGGAACCCATCTTAAGTCAGCAACATCTATATATCGTGGAGTATAATGTCCTGATTTCAGAAAAATACGTTTCTTCAACTGCAATATAACGCTCTGTATCAGTTGGAGTCTGTGTTAATAGTTTTCACATAGTTTGCTGGTAACAGCATTTTCTTTAGTGAGGAAATATGTAAAATTTTCTCATAGATACATACCAGGGACGCTTTCTAGAATCAATAATACGGCTACATATGTCACAATTTGTAGTAATTTCGTTGGGGCTAGTAGTCTGGTGTTTATCCGCATTTGTAAAATGGCCAAGTATTGGGAAATATGTTGCAATTTCGTTAGAGGGCTAGCTGTTACAGCGTAACAAATTGTCCCAAGTCATGTGCATCCTGACATATATATTTAATTTGGAGGTCCATTGTGCCTTGTAACAGATTGGGTACAAAGATTAATGCTTAGTACGTCATTTTAGCCAACATGCGTTTTATACAGTAATAGAACAATAATATAAACAGCTTATTTGTTTATTTGGAACTGTAAACCACTACTGCTCTTCCTGCTTAGCATTTTACTCTAGCCACTGGTATTTTGTAAAATAACAGACGATTTAAAGGTGTAAATATTTAATTTCTGGCACCATTGTGCCTTGCACAACGCAGGGAACAATTATCGAACTTTACCCAGTGACAAAGAGTTCTGGAGGAGTCACGAAGGGTTTTGTAAGCCTATGTCGCACCATAATGTTCTAGAAGATTCATTTATATCGTCTGAACTAACGGCTTTGGGACTTTGGAATAGTCTGTCTATACAATGGGAGTGGGCACGTTGTTCTCATTTGTTCCAGTTGTTTGAAACTCTCATGGACGTGGTCCATCCTGTTGTTTTAAGTTGTTTACCATTTATGTATTGCTATGTTGCATGTTCATGTGAAAGTCACACTGTAAATCTGCTACTGATGAACACCAGTTTCCTTTCAAAATACATCCTAAGTATTTGCTCTGGAATTTCATGAGCTCTATTTTTACTTTTTAGTGCCCAAATGGAATCGTCTTATAGTATTTTCAACAACACTGTACTCTTATACTGGCGACTATCACATGGGAACCACGTGTAGCCAAGACTGTTTCGACTACACTGCAGATGTTTCTGTGGGAAGACCTTACGAACCCTGCATAGAATCTTCATCTCTTCTAATATGATTACCATATTTTCGTAGCCATGAAAAAAGACACTTATGGCCACTGATTTCCTTCGAATTAAGAGATGCATAGTTAGTTGCAATGATTTTTCAATATAGGTACTGACCATCTTGTTTAAAAGTTGGATAAATCTATTAACAGTTACAGTGATAACTTTTGAAATAATAAACAGTTTACTTACCTTTTTCCATCTATTTCGTTTTCATTTGACTGTCTCTCACACAACACCTATGAACAGTGTTCTGAAGAAATGGATGCAAAAATTGTGAAACTGGGCAGACATTGCAGTCAATATTAAGAACACCTGAGAAAGCGGTTGACACCGACACAGTAGTGCAGTATCCAAATATATAAGCAGTCCCACACAAACACGATATCCAGTGCATCTTGCTCTCAATAACAAAGATAAAAGACATCTTTGTAATGTTACCGATGATTTAGTTCCCCAAAAGCCAGGTATGTACCACATTTCGTATGGTATGTCTTACGTGGGACAGACGATACGAACAGTCGAAGGAGATGCAAGGAACATCAGCGACACACACGACTAAAATACCAAGAAAAGCAGCTATCGCCGAGCACTGCCTCGAAAATAACCATGAAATGAAGTGTGATAGAACCAGTGTCACGGTAGAAATGTCAGGCTTCTGGGATAGGTTGATAACTATGTCTATCGAAATACAGGATGATTATAGTTAAGAGTTCCAGTTCCGAAACGCTCCAAAGACAAAACCATTGCTCAGAATGACATTAATTTGTGCGGAATATTATAGAAGAAGGGGAAAGCCCTATGGAAACAGAAGAAAAATTTACGGAAAATCTTACCTCTAGATGGCACTTTAAGCGGCACACTATGCAAAATAAAAGGCGCGGGATGTACGGCTCTTCCTCAGTTGGCAACTGAGGCGGTCAGCATCATTGTCTCAATATAGAATGGCGTGCTGTTACTAAAGCTGATATGCAAGAACGATGACTGTGTGCCAGTAGCTCTGTGCAAGTACCGGACGCTCAAGGTTATGAAGTGAGGTATTGGTCCAATTATTGCTAGTGATCTAGAGAAAATGGTTACGAGGTTCGAAAAGACTGGCTCTTTTGAAGCGCATTGAGGCAAAGACAGGAAAACAATTGATCCAACATCAGAAGGCCACAGCACAGCAGGTGTAGTCCAGTGCCCAAAAATGCAGTGGACCTTATGAAACGCCAGTGAGCACGGTGCATAATATTCTACGAAACATGCTGCGTTGCTATCCACACAAAATTACCGATGTTCAAGAGTTGTTTCACGCTGACCTGCAAGGAAGACAAACATTTGCTCTAGAATTTCTTACTCGCATGGAAGTGGACATGAACGGCAGTGAAACATTCTGTGGACAGACAAAGCCCACTTCTACCTCGAAAGACATATCCATACACAAAACTGCAGCACATGGTCAACGGAAAATCCGCTCGCACATCAACCAGTACCGCTTCATTCGGCAAAGAGAGGGTTTGATGTGGGTGGATGGCATATTTTATCGTAGGGTCGTATTATTTCGAGGAAAATAGTCCGGCCGGTCCTGTTACCTGTACCATCACCGGAAAACACTTTGAACTTTGAGAGTCTTTTACCCACCAAGATCATTCCAAACCTCCAACAGTGAGGGTGTGTGGGTAGGATTATTTTTATGCAAGATGGCGCCTCTCCACACGTTTTACAGCCAGTGAGGCAGCTGCTGCAGAGGCACTTTGGAAATGCTGGAATTATCAGCCATCATTTCCCAACAACCTGGCCGTCCGGATCTTAATCCGTCTGACATCCGGCCATGGGGTTATCTGAAAGCCGTTGTGTTTAGTGCTCCAATCACAAACGTAGTTGAATTAAACGCACGCATTGGGTGATACATTCTGATCGTGACCAATGAGAGACTCCGACCTGTTGTGGAAAATCCTGTTTCTCGATATCAATTTGTTCAAATGGTTCAAATGGTTCTGAGCACTGTGGGACTTAACATCTGAGGTCATCAGTCCCCTAGAACTAAGAACTACTTAAACCTAACTAACCTAAGGACATCACACACATCCATGCCCGAGGCAGGACTCGAACCTGCGACCGTAGCGGTCACGCGGTTCCAGACTGAAGCGCCTAGAACCACACGGCCACACCGGCCGGCGATATCAATTTGTGGCATAAAATATTGACCACCATACTGACAATGTCTTCTGCCAGTTTCACGAGAGTTAAAAACCGATTTCATTGCTGCGTTTTATTCGATTTTCGGCTGAGGACAATTTATAAACTATTTTTCCCCCTTCGATGGGCTTAGCTAACTGACAGTGTTCACTGCCAAAGTTGTGAGGTCGTGCCCGTTACACAACACGGTGGGTTTAATGCGCAGGCCACACGATATCTGTCGCATTGCGATTCGTTTGTCGTTTGTAGCCGAACTAGTTTACGTTATGACACAACGCTATCTTGTGGGAAAATTTTCATTGGTCTTTCTCCTTTCTCATGACGTTTTCTCCTTCTTCATAATAGTCCTTTCAAGCCTGATACGATACTATACGATATTGTAGTGCCTCTGTTATTCTGGTTACGATGTAGAGTTCCTTTGGACATGCATGCATGTTCAAAGGAACAGGCACTGCGGCGACACAGCCGTTACGTAACACATCAAATGAATTCGCAATTGCAGATAAGGATTACCATGAGCTGTAGATTATAATGATGACAGTGAAAATTTGTGCCGGAGCGGGACTCTAACTCGGATATTCCGCTTATCCCGAGCGGTCGCCTTACCAAATGGGGAATCCGCGCACGAATCATGTCCAGACCCATACTTCCATATGTTGTCAACTATGCGACTACGACCTGTGCTCGTACACCCACCGTGGCGGAGGGTACCTTGAGTACCTCTATCGGTTCTCCCTTCTATTCCAGTCTCGTATTGTTCGTGGAAAGAAAGATTGTCGGTATGCTTCTGTGTGGGCTCTAATCTCTCTGGTTTTATCCTCATGGTCTCTTCGCTAGATATACATAGGAGGGAGCAATATACTGCTTGACTCCTCGGTGAAGGTATGTCCTCGAATCTTCAACAAATGCCCGTACCGAGCTACTGAGCGTCTCTCCTGCAGAGTATTCCACTGGAGTTTATGTATCATCTCCGTAACGCTTTCGCGATTACTAAATGATCCTGTAACGAAGTGCGCTGCTCTCCGTTGGATCTTCTCTATCTCTTCTATCAAACCGATGTGGTGCGGATCCCATACTGGTGAGCAATATTCAAGCAGTGGGCGAACAAGTGTACTGTAACCTACTTCCTTTGTTTTCGGATTGCATTTCCTTATGAATCTTCCAATGAATCTCAGTCTGGCATCTCCTTTACCGACGATCAACTTTATATGATCATTCCATTTTAAATCACTTCTAATGCCTACTCCCAGACAATTTAGGGAATCAACTGCGTTCAGTTGCTGACCTGCTATATTGTAGCTAAATGATAAAGGATCTTTCTTTCTATCTATTCACAGCACAATACACTTGCCTACATTGACATTCATGTGGCATTCTCTACAACATGCGTCAATTCGTTGCAGATCATCCTGCATTTCAGTACAATTTTCCATTTTTGCAACCTCTCGATATACTACAGCATCATCCGCAAAAAGCCTCAGTGAACTTCCGATGTTATCCACCAAGTCATTTATGTATATTGTGAATAGCAACGGTCCTACGACACTCCCCTGCGGCACACCTGAAATCACATTTTCTTCGGAACACTTCTCTCCATTGAGAATGACATGCTGCGTTCTGTTATCTAGGAACTCTTCAATGGAATCACACAATTAGTCTGATAGTCCATATGCTCTTACTTTGTTCATTAAACGACTGTGGGAAACTGTATCGAACGCCTTGCAGAAGTCAAGAAACACGGCATCTACCTGGGAACCCGTGTCTATGGCCCTCTGAGTCTCGTGGACGAAGAGCGCGAGCTGGGTTTCACACGATCGTCTTTTTCGAAACCCATGCTGATTCCTACAGAGAAGATTTCTAGTCTCCAGAAAAGTCATTATACTTGAACATAATACGTGTTCCAAAATTCTACAATTGATCGACGTTAGAGATATAGAACTATAGTTCTGAACATCTGTTCAAAGACGATGTTGCTGTGCCGGTGTTAATATGATTACGATGCAAAGTTCCTTTGGACATGTATGCATGTGAGTCGCGAGTCGTGCACGGATAGTCGAATTGTAAGGCGAGCGCTCGTGATTAGCGGGAAATCCAGGTTCGAGTCCCGGTCCAGCTCAAACCTCCATTGTTGTCATTCCACTCTACAGCTAATGGTTGACCTTATTCGCAATTGCGAATTCATTTGACGTGTTTGAAATCTGACGCCGCTACTATCAGCGCTTCTTTTATTTACGGCCGGCCGCTGTGGCTTAGAGCCATTTGAACCATTTTATTTACAGCTTTGAAACTGGAGCTTTAATTATAATCACCCTGTTATTTTGTCAGAAATTCTAACAAACACGAGTAGAGCCTTCAATTTATAGAGGCATTGGAATCTTGAAAGGGATGTTGATATCTGTTCGCCATCAGCTTCCCTTCTAACTTGGATACAAACACTTTGTTTCTCAGGCAGAATGCAGTGAATGTACCATAGATAACACAGACTGCACGTGATCTCATTATACTGAAACAAACATCTGAGTCACGTGACTCGGGGCAGGACGTCGAGTTTCTTTTATTACGCACTGCGTGGAGTGGAGTTGGCACTTACAGCTATTCTCATTTATAGTTGAAGTCCAGCATTGATTTTAAGAAGAAAACAATTAGCCTTATTGCTGTTACACATGCAGTGGTGCAGTTAATCTGATCTCTCTGAAATTCCTAATATTGATGCGATGGTTATCTTTTTTACGTGTGGCGAGGTGAAACATACTGCCAATTCCGTTTACAAGCAACAAAACTACAGTTATTCAATGAATAATTGTTTTTGTTGCGCTGTGAGTATTCAGTGCACGATTCCACAAGAGTGGAATACAAAGTATCAGTTTTGCAGGCAACGCTACTCTTCTGACGACTCCTCAATAAATGTGTGAAATGTTTTGTCATGCTTTTATAAGAAATGAAATCAACTTATAACCATAAGGTCCGGTTTTTATGCAACATAAGCGTTTATATTTTACGATTTTTGCCACTTCGTGATGCAGGTATGTAAAGCAAGTAAAAAATTGACGGTTTGGTTTAAAAGATTCTCCCGAGGGAACTTAACTGGTTCACTCAACAATAACAGATTTTCTAGGTACAATCAACAGTTTACTTTCATCTTTAGTTGTTTACGACGCTGTCAGAAGAAGATCTGCACCACGAAGGTGTGCCCTACCGGTGGACGTGTTTCTTAATTCTGTGATAAATCGTGGAGAAACAGAATTCCATTCCAAATGTCTGAAGGTGTTTCCAGTGGATTTTTGGTACACATTCAGACTGGTACATCTACTAGTGCTAACTACTCTGCCATTGTAATAAATAACGACTAGGATTACATACCTCATCCAGTTTTTTACACTTTGTATTTGGCTAGGAAATGAACAAAAAACTGAAGTACCACATTTGGCAAATATGATCGTGTTCTAAAATTTCTAGTAACGGTATCTTGAACAGACAAAAACAGAGGTGGTGTATCTAATGTATCCAATGATCACATCTATCTGTCCAAAACGGGCCAGAAATTATTAGACAAATGTCCATTTTCAATGCAAAAATCCTTTTAAAAACTATTTACCTCAGTTTTGCAGGACGTAAGGAATGATGTTTTCCTTCAGCTGAACAAAGATATTCCAAATAGTCCTCGCCTTCATAATCACATTCAAGAACTGAAAATAGTTGTACTCATTGAATACTGTAAAATAAGGCTACATGATAAAGTGAAACTCCACAGCAAGAAGGTACACCATGCTCTGATTAGAAGTGACAACAAAAAAGTAGTGATTCTGTGACTATTTTGAAAATTACATAAACATGTGGTGGCACCTACAGCTGCAGAAGTCAAGTCATCTGTAGCTGAACTGTAGTTTTTTCGTTTGTTGTGAGAAATAAATTAATGAATTTGAGTCCAGTTCTGTAGACCTACTCTTTATTTTTCTTAAACTCTGTTGCTAACAAGTGAGATACTAGTGCTTTATATTCGTCTCAGTGTGTAATTCAGAATATCAGTTTCCAAATTTCTATGCATTAAAACTGTGTTATCATCTTACTTTCCAAGGCGACCGAACAATTGTTCTCCATCCCTCTAATACAGAGTTTCCATTGCAGCAAATATTGGGTTAAATAAAGTTGATTCTAAAAGATTTTTGTGAAGTTATACAGTAATAAATTTCTACAGTATGATGATAGAGGTTTTGCATAAGTGCTCTCTTTCTGGTTAAGTGGTTGGTATTATTACCATCAGTATTTTCTTTTTCATTTTCTGTTAATCGCTGATTTTAGGTTTCTGTTCAACTTTTTGCCACTGGGTCAGAAAGCCAAAATGCTGCAACCTTTATACAGAAAATACATCCTATTTTAGATCCTAAGGAAGTTATGAAATTGATAATGATCCTGTACAGGTTTTTTAAAAATTACCTCTACCAGTTAAAAAAAACCTTTACATATTTCTTGAGACAGTCACGGTCGAAAAATTGTCAGAATGGCTTCAAATGCGATAATGATCCTGTTAAAAGAAAGCTGTTTACCTCATTCTTCTAAGAGAGCAGTTCATCTATAAGAAATATGCAATAATATAAAGACGAACACACTGGTGTCAAACATGACTAATGTCTGTACAAAGTGTTTTGGGTGTACATTGCAGTCCTTGTAAATGATTATTTGTCTGGTGTTGGGCATTGGTGTTGGCATATTTTCACTCTGTGGTAAATGATTCCTCTGAGGCGGGGCACCTTAAGTAAATAAAGTGTGGTAAGCAGTGTCTATTCACCAGAGGTGAGCAGTAAGATTATTGTATAAAGCAGATAACCACACATTGTGCAGAGTGATTTTTAAGACTGCAATACCTGTACTTCTTAATGGTTTTTCTTACTGACAACAAAAACAAGTGTCAGGGAAATTGTGATGTACTTAACGCAAGACAAGACAATCAAAATTATTTTCATGTGTACTTTGCATTCTTTCCCAATGTTCGGAGAGGATTTTGTTACAGAGGTAATTTCTAATAATTCAAAAGAAAACTATACTTAAATTAGCGACTCTCTTTAATACTCAAAGATCTAAATTCAATCATTAAAAAGTTCTGTTGGTTACTTGGTAGGTACAAATGCGTCAACACAGATATATACACAACAACACAAAGCTATATGTTAAATAGTAATGCACTGCAAGCAAGATTCAGTTTTTGTGGTTATAAGTAACCATTTTGTTTGAAAAATTCAAGTGTAATCAAGATAGTATTAAGTACCAGTGGGAGGCAAACAGCAGGTATTTGGCGTATCTATGGTTGAAGCACCTTTTTTTCAAAATAGCAGCTTTCTTTCCATTTTAACAAGTTAGGTGCTGTGGGTGTGGATGTAACTGTACAGTATAGAGATAACTATATTAATGTTAATAAACGTTGTTCACAATTTGCTTTTGTTATCGTAGATCTTGACTCATTCCAAATCCGTGAGGGTTCCCCATCTACATTGAAATTTTGTTACGTATCACATTTTGTGTTTTGTATTAATGACCTTCATATATGCCCAGAGAAGTCTTCTTTTGACCCCAGGCACTTCACAAACGGATGAAAATCTCAACTCCGAATGGGAACTATTTCAAAATCGTTGCAGAGGTAATTCCAAGAGTTGAAAGTTAGGATGGATATTGATCCCTGCATGTAAAACTCGACGAGTGACTAAGACTTTAAGACGACATCTCGTTAATATCTAGCTCACTATATAAGCATAATCAACATTTTGCAATATATTACACTTCCTGTTTTGATATCGTTTCGGTATCTGTACTGGATTAACCAAAGTCAAAAAATATATGCGTTTCTTTTGCGTAAATATCTGTAATTATGCACAGAAACGAATTTTCTTTCTTACAAAAGCATACAGAAACCATTGCACACATATTCTTGTGGAATGGTTAGAGGACTAATGCGCTGTACGAAATTGTTATTTTGTCTTCCACTGCTGTGAAAGCGATGAAATAGCAGAATTCACAGAGCAAATAAAGCATTCACTAGAGAACAGTGATTCTATCGGGTGTTAAAAAGAACTGTCAATGCATTTCGACTTCACCACACGTAAAAACAAAAACCATTGCTTTACTATCAGGAATTTCGGAGAAACTGGAGTGCTACATGTGTAACCGTAGTGTTACAGTTCGTTGGATTGTCAAGATCACTGCTTGATTTCTGCTATAAATGAGAGAAACTTTACACAGGGCTTAATGATAGGAACTCGGCTTTCTGCTCCGAGTCACGTGACTTAAATGTTGGTTTCAAGCCTTAATACGGCAGTGATAGGGACATGCGGGGTCTACGTTATATATGGTCTGTGATGCAATGTCATCAGTGGAACTGCGTCTACAGTAACATCTCTGCGTCGGCCGCCCCTCATTGATGCTGGTCGCAAAGAAAATCAATCCGCAACGTGTAACTGTGAAATGAGCCACGGCCGGGGGCGCTGCACGGCAAGAATGAGGAGGAAACTGATTTTATAATATCGTTTTTGATATCTTTACTGCGAGCCAGAAAGACTTTTTGATTAATTTGATGAAGATTTCATAATAAAGTAATAATTAATTTTCTTTGCGTAAACTGCGTGTGAGCTGCTGACTGCAAACAAATATAACAATTTATTATCCAACAGAGCAATTCCCCCTCCTCTTAATTAGGTAATATTAGCAACAATGCAGGAAACATTAACTCAATGAATGCAATCTTCTCTAATCGTCGTTGATCATACATATTTTTAATAATTCTTTGAACATGACATTGTCGAACAAACAACTTTAAAGTATTTTCAGAGTGTCTCATTTCTTTGCAATTCTGGACTATAATGAGTAGTACTTTCGTCATCAAGTGACTTTTCTAAACTTGCCAATACACGTTTTAAAGGAATCTACATGAACCAAAGTGGTCATCCATTTCCAAATCTTTGTTATTCAGCCTGCCGCTGTGGTCGATCGTTTCTAGGAGCTTAGATCCGGAACCACGCTGCAGCTATGGTCACAGGTTCGAATCCGGCATCGGGCACAGATGTGTATGATGTCCTTAGGTTAGTTAGGTTTAAGTAGTTCTAAGTCTATGGGACTGGTGACCTCAGATGTTAAGTCCCATAGTGCTTAGAGCCATTTGAACCATTTTCGTCATTCACTGGATAAAGTTTCGCACTTACAATTTCAAATGCAGACACATTACGTGGACTGATTGCACACGGAGATCATTTGTAGTTAGTTTGTCGACCAGTAAAAGAGACGTCCTTTTTTGTATCTTTCAATAGTAGCAGCGACAGTTTCCACAGAGCAGTTCCCCGAGGTTTATTCATTGCCACAGGTAAGCCAAAGCAGATAAACAAAAAAGTACCTCTCATGTTTCAAGGAAGTTTCTTTCATACGACAGCTAATCGGTTAAGGGTTTGACAAACTTCGTGTCGTAAAATTAATGAAATATGAAACAGCGTTGCGAAGAGAACTTAGGTACAATCTGATTTCTTTATTAGGCGACTCACTACACTTTCTTGGAAATCATCCAGTCAGATCAACTTCTGTTTCGATTCATAGTTTGGAATAGAAGCAACTTCTCAGCCAACCGTCCAGACAATCCAAGCAAAGCAACTACCTACGCAAAATCAATAAACAGAAACTATCAATGAAACTGATAACACTTTTTCAGAGAAACTTTGTCTGGTACCCAATTTGTTGAGCTCTCTATGGCCATCACATACACAGCCGTTGGAAGACGCTAAGAGAATGTGCTTATCAATAAATATCAGCGCGGTCTCTAAGAAACGAAAGAATTTAGTGGTCGTCGGGAATCCAAGACGGCAATAAATAACCTCGCGTCTGGGCAGAGAGTAGACGTCACAGCACAACTCTCACCACCTGAAGGATACAACTGGGTCGGTCGTCGAAATATTATATGTCGAACGGTCGATAACAATTCCTTCCATCACATAGATTCCAATCCGCTACCTCCAAGCTGATCACCGTCACATAGGCGTGGTTTCGGGTCCTCGGTTGTGGTTGCGGAGGCAGTGTGGGTGGCAATACGTGCGTGGCCAAACATCAGGAAAGCGAGAGCGGAGTCCCAGAGAGTTGGTGGTGGCAGCTAGGCGGCAGGTGGGTTGTTCCTCTCCACTGCCGGTTTCGCCGCTGGCGGCTGTTTATGCGGCCGTGAGCGCCGGCCGGGGGTGGGCCACTGCCGGAAATTATGCGCCAGCCAGCCACCCCAGCTCCAGCCCCCACTACCGCCCCCGCACTCCAGAGCAACAGGTCGGAGCGCCGCCGTTTTGCCACGCACAATCCCAGCCCGCGGTATCTCACGGCGCTGTTCGTGGCTCCTCTTCAAGCTGTGAAATATACGCGTACTACCCTCCACCACCATCCCGCTTTATGCGCCTGGCCAAGTAAGGATCAGTAAAACCACTAACCTAAGGGCATACATACGAAGATTACCTACAATGTATTGCAACTGTCTCTGTAAGTTGTGACCTGCCCGTCTGGTGCTACATTCTGAGAAAGCCTACAGAAAATTGCCCTATCTGAAATACCCCCTAATAATAATAGAGATATGGACGCATGAAATTTTATTTAACACAGAGTATATATTCAAGAATAAATTCTCGATGGGAAGGCTTAGTTGCTGGAAAGTGTTGTTCTACAGGCATCACTTAAATGAACTTAATGATCAAATTGTCATGTATTCGTGACTTATTGACTTGTACATTGTTGAGCTTAAGGCTGCTGCTAAGCTTAAGGTTGTTGAAAGCCGGCGAGCGCACTCCGTGCTAGAAAAGCAGAGATACAGTGCAGAGAGCAGTCAAAAATGTTAGCGTCTACGTTACCGGAGGTAAACAGTAACGACAGAGCCCTATGAATTGCAGACCTTCTGCGCATTGTCAGGGGAGAGAAGTTCACTTCAGAGAATTAACCCTGGAAATACCAGGAGGATGGATGGCGTAATCTCTTGGAAACTGTTGTAATGTAGTTATGTAACCGATATTTTAAAATTTTGAAAAAAATTACTGTTCTTAATAATTTCTTATAGAATATTCTATAGTTGTTTTGAGTTTTTCAGTAAAAAATAACCCAAAAGGTTAAGTGTTGCCAGCAAATGCGATTTTTCACAACAGATGCCATATTCATATTTTAAAGCTCTGGACAATAGTTACACCTTTCAATACTATTCTGCGAATAAAGATCAACGACAATTAACGAAATCTGTATTTTTAAATTTCTTTGTGATGCTCGTAATGTACTCCTCCTGCTCGTGTACTCATGATGGAAAATGCGTTGGTATTGCTAAGACTGTGCTATAAGATATTTTCATGTTCTGGGCACTACTTATACTCAGTACCTATTTAAAAACGGTGTGTTAATAAAAGTTAACAGCAAGTAACAATTTTTTTTCTTTTCTTTAATTCTTTTCTTTTTTTGGTGGTGAGCACAACGTACATCCCTTCCCCCTTCCCTTGGTAATACATATTATGGAAATCACGTTGGTATTAGAGTTAACTGGCAACTTCATACATTCCAATGAAATGAACACCCTTAGCTGCTTACAGGCGTTGACATACGTCAACGGGGAGAGATGAAAATGTGTGCCCCGACCGGGAATCGAACCCGGGATCTCCTGCTTACATGGCAGACGCTCTATCCATCTGAGCCACCGAGGATTTATCTCTGGCACGCCTCCCGCGAAACCGACATTCTTAACGTATTGTCCCGTACTACATTTGTAGTGCCCCCGCCCATTATACTCAATACTCGCGGCGCGTTGGCGATTCATATAAGAGTTCGGGCACTGTTTGTGCATTCGCACAGAAGAAGAAGATGGTCAAGTGGCCGGTGAGCCTTAACTATATATTTACTGGTTCAAATGGCTCTGAGCACTATGCGACTTAACTTCTGAGGTCATCAGTCGCCTAGAACTTAAAACGACTTAAACCTAACTAACCTGAGGACATCACACACATCCATGTCCGAGGCAGGATTCGAACCTGCGACCGTAGCAGTCGTGCGGTTCCAGACTGAAGCGCCTAGAACCGCTCGGCCACCGCGGCCGGCTATGCCTTAAGTCCGTGTGGTTTATATCACCCCTCGTAGTTTTCAGTGTCAACATGTCCTAAAGCACTCTGAAAATGTTTTCCCTCATGATATGATTTGTTATAGCAATAGCCCCTGGAAGTTCTGGGCCTAGTAACTCAGTTTACTTAATACCTAAGTTTTTAGTATTTGCATGTTTGTTACAAGTTAAGCTGCCTATCACACTATTTTAGTTAATGTTTCGGGTCAACTGACAGTCTGCAAAGCCGGCCGAAGTGGCCGTGCGGCTAAAGGCGCTGCAGTCTGGGACCGCAAGACCGCTACGGTCGCAGGTTCGAATCCTGCCTCGGGCATGGATGTTTGTGATGTCCTTAGGTTAGTTAGGTTTAACTATTTCTAAGTTCTAGGGGACTAATGACCTCAGCAGTTGAGTCCCATAGTGCTCAGAGCCATTTGAACAGTCTGCAAAACACGTTTCGACCCTCTACTAGTATTCCTGCACCTCGCCACAATTTTTTGGCATCATCACTTTTCTTTACTGGAAATAACAAGCCTCAGAGCCAGATTTATACATCAAGCACCTTGAGGTGGGGTACCAAAGGTCAGTAGCAAATATTTACGCACCTTTTTGCATTGACGTTAGCAGTACTACCTTCAAAAACAATAGACTATACCTGTGATGTGACCGATGCAGATTTTTTTTCAGTGGGGTTTTCGTCATGGCATTGAGATATGACAAACCAGTACAAAGTGACGAGGAAGTAAGTGGTAGGATCCTAGCTGTTCTGTACAGAAGACAACAGAGATATGTGGGAGAGTGCAGCAGAATGTTATGTGAAGCTGAGATGCATACATTTGAACCGATGGTCGCCTTTTTGAACAGCCGCTATAAGGTTTAAATTGTTTTTGACAATAAGAGACAAAAAACTAACTGGTATTGCAGGCTGAGTCATGATGTCGTATTATCACAACCTATGGACCGGTTTCCTATTCGTCATCTTCAGGCGAAGGGTTAGTCCAGTGTACAGTTGATTCCTTTATGGCCGTTGGACCACAGATTCTTCTGCTTGTTTTGGAACAAATGTGCTGCCCACACCAAAGGGTTCTGAGATTTGATCATCAGAGAGGCTGTATTAACAAAAAGAACATAAAATCTTGTCAATTGGGACAGTAGTTTCCAACTGTGCTCCGCTTGAGATGTGGCTTTAGCGAAAGTGTCAAAAAGCTGAGGTACACAATGCTACAAATTTTCAAAAGCTACTTCCTTGTCTCGAAGGATTTAGATTAAAATTGAGGCACAAAGCAATTAAACACATCGGCCGCCAACGAGGACTAGTTTATGTCAATGAAGCAAGTTGAAACTTCATGCCGGAGTGGAATTCGAACGCAGTTCCCCCGCTTATTGGGTAGACTCGATGAGCGTTATGCCACCCAAAAACGGTGGTCACCACAACGATGTGGACTACCCTTGCACGCTCCAGTCAGACCCAAATTTTCAACCTATATCACACACTACTCTTGTAGTGGCCGTGCTCGATAGCCTCATGGCTTGCGGCACCTTGCTAATTTCTGTTACGGCTCGAGCTTGGTGTGCATCTGCACTGAATGGATCACTCGCCATCATCACCTTAATTATATTTTTGTGGTGTCTATTGTTTCGGAAGAATTCAGAGGAACAGACACCGCTTTGGCCCTGCAGCCACTTTGCATCAAGAAAAAGGCATTAAAGACATTAACTGCCAGCACTGATTTATATCGATAAGGCGTCCGGCCCCGGTAGCTGAGTGGTCAGCGCGACAGAATATCAGTCCTAAGGGCCATGCCGGCACGGTAACTCAGTGTGTTCGGTCAGAGGGTTAGCTACCCTCAGTAATAAAATAACTGCGATAATGGATCAACGACGAACTGACGCGGGTGCCTCGCGACGTCCGCCCCGAGCAGATACAACGAAAGAAAACGTAGGAAATGAGATTTAAAAAGAGGCCCGGGTTCGATTCCCGGCTAGTCGGAGATTTTCCCCGCTCAGGGACTGGGTGTTGTTTTCTCCCAATCATCATCATCTCATCCCCATCGACGCGCAAGTCGTCGAAGTGGCGTCAAATCGAAAGACTTGCACCCGGCGAACGGTCCACCTGTGTGTGTGTGTGTGTGTGTGTGTGTGTGTGTGTGTGTGTGTTTCGTGGTGCCTGTTCTCTTGGAGACGTATGAAAGAAAAGACACCACGTATATATGCAATTTTGTATTGTCCATATGTGTTAAACTCTGAAGATTTGGAAAAACCAGTAAAGAGCAGCATCATCCACAAGCAGCTACATGAAGCTTCCGGGTCTATCTACGAGGTCGTACTGTGTGTATAAGGTATAAAAATGATATTTTGTACCATATGTGAAAATAAACCAGAATGCAACAAATACTTCGAGAGCACATTACGCATAAAAGCGACGCAGGCCTATAACATGTACTGAGTAATCATTCACGTTGCCCCACATCAAACGATCACGCTTTGCTGTTTCTAGAACATTTGCATATTCTCTCTTCCTCTGATTATACAATCTTTCTTCCTCTTTTCCTTCCTGCCTCCTGCCTCTTTCCACCGTCCCCCATCAAAAATGGTTCAAATGGCTCTGAGCACTATGGGACTTAACATCTATGGTCATCAGTCACATCACACAACACCCAGTCATCACGAGGCAGAGAAAATCCCTGACCCCGCCGGGAATCGAACCTGGGCGCGGGAAGCGAGAACGCTACCGCACGACCACGAGCTGCGGACCTCCCCCATCCTTCCCTTCTCTCTCTCTCTCTCTCTCTCTCTCTCTCTCTCTCTCTCTCTCTGCATTCCATTCCTCACTTGCTTTCTCTTTCCGTATGCCTCTCAACCTCGCTACATCAACATCTAGTGCATCACGCTAGCGTAGGTACGCGCGTGCTGCTAAATTTACACCACTGTGTTTATTTACACAAGCCAGCCGTGCATTTCATTGCGTCAGTCGCCCGAGGACTGCATTACGCATAGTACCACCTGCAGATTAGCGGATGGATAAGCCGCTCACGCTAATCGCTTTGGGCGTTTGAGTCTCGATTACGGCAAACTATTCCGTGCTAAACCGCAAAACGGTTCCTAGCAGCGACCAGTGTCGCAGCGTCATCCTAACAGTGGGTCGCTTTGAAGTGGTCGCTGTGAGTAATTTACAGCAACACGCTCATTAAAGAAAAAGCATAATAATGAATCACGGTGCAAAGGTTAAAGTTTAAAGTTTAGCGTTGACTTTTTGCCCTTTCCTTTCTTCATTCTTGTTATCTTAAATCACGTTCGTAACGGATATAAAATGAAGCAGAAAGCACTGCAATTGACGACATAATTATGAAACATCAATCCCCAGGAATCTACAGTAAAATATACATACTAAGATTTCGTTTATAGAGCAAGTAATGATAGTGTTAGCTTGTACAGGTGCGATATTCTGAAGAAGTCGAAAAACAGTAGTACTTATTTCCATTGTTACAGTGCAAAATCATGGTCGTAATGCAAATCAAGTGTAGCAAATAAGCTGAAACTATCATACATGAATAATTATGAAGTATCAGTCTCTAGGAACGTACACTGAGATGACGTAGGTCAGGGTATACCTCCTAATAACGTGTCGGACCTCCATTTTTTCGGCGTGATGCAGCTACTCGACATGGCATGAACTCAACAAGTCATTGGATGCCCCATGCAGAAATATTGAGTAATCCTGCCTTAGTAGCCACCCATAACTGCGAAACTGTTGTCTGTGCACCATTTTGTGCACGAACTGACCTCTCGATCACGTCCCGTAAATGTTCTTGCGCTCATGGCGGGCGATATGGGTGTCCATATCGTTTGCTCGAATTGTCCAGAGTGTTCTTAAACCGAATTCGAACAAGTGTGGCCCATTGACATGGCGCATTGTGTAAAGTTAGGGGAAGTCTGCGAGGGACTTCTGCAACCGATGTTAAAGTATAGCTTGGCAGAGAAGGGGGAAGGAGACTGTTAAATATGCCTCGAGGCGGCAGTATGCAGGAGGTCGAGCGGAAGGATTTGATAGTGGGCACCCAGGGCTGCCTTAAAATGACAGAACAAGAAATTAAGTACAATAAAGATGATATATTTCAGTATACGGAGTACAAAGGGCGCGCCTAGGGTCGGAAGTTAGCATATTTAGGTCGGTCTAGGAGGTCGAATAATTAATTAAAACTGGGAACGGAAGAGGAAACAGTTCATGTTAACTTACGTTGGTGGCCGGTCGCGAAAGGCAGAGCCGGAGGCTCTGCCTTCGAAAAAGACGTCTGTTCTGCTCGAAGTCTGGACGTTTCGCTCCGCAGGACCCTTCGGCGTCCGCACACGTGACGCACGCTATTGGCTAAAATCAATGGCGTGAATTCGTCAGCAGTTTCAGCAGAAAGCTCAGGACGTCTCCTGTCAGCAGCTTTAACTGGACAGAACCGCCTCGGTTTTGAAAGGCAAGCGACTTGTGTCACGTAGACACGGCGTAAATTACTCTGGGAGAAAACTTGTAAAGATTCCACTGGGCCTGTGAAATAAATTTCTTAAACCAATTCCCTAAAATATTCCTTGACTCGCTGCCATCCTGTACAATTGTTGTTAATAAAAATTCCATCGTATTTGCGAACATAAAGTGTCCAAGTAGCCGAACATAGCCATTTCATGCCAATGAAGTGTTCAGCTGAAACAGGGGACCCAGTCCATTCCATGTAAACGCAGACCACATCATTATGGAATTACGACCAGCTCGCACAGTGCCTCGCGGACAGCCTGGGCCCATGGCTTCGTGATGTCTGGCCCACACTCCGACCCTACCATCAGCCCTCACCAACTGAAATCGGGATTCATATGACAAGGCAACGGTTTTCTAGTAGTCTAGGGTCCAGGCGATGTGGCCACGAGCCCAAGAGAGGCGCTGCAGGCTATGTCGTTCTGTTAGCAAAGGCACTTGCGTCGGTCGTCTGCTCCCATAGCCCCTTAATGCCAAATGTTGCAGCACTGTCCTGACGGGGCCGGCCGGGGTGGCCGAGCGGTTCTAGGCCCTACAGTCTGGAACAGCGCGACCGCTCCGGTTGCAGGTTCGAATCCTGCCTCGGGCATGGATGCGTGTGATGTCCTTAGGTTAGTTAGGTTTAAATAGTTCTAAGTTCTAGGGGACTGATGACCTCAGAAGTTAAGTCCCATAGTGCTCACAGTAATTTTTTGTCCTACCGGGAACGATCGTCATTGAATTCCTAAACGATTTCCGAAATGGATTATCCCAAGCGTCTGGCTCACTACTATTCCGGGTTCAAAGTCTGTGAATTCCCATCGTGTTACCATAATCACGCCGCAAACATTTTCACATGAATCCTTTAATTCTTCTTTGATGTTATTTTCATCAATTATTCGGTGGAATTAAAGGAGCCACAACACACGTTTCGTGCCAACGGCTATGATGACAAAATCATAAGCAAGGTAGCTAAAACCAAAGGGAGCAGAACACGAGAAGAAGGTAAAGAAGAGAAGCTTCCACTGCTACACTTACCATATGTAAAAGGCGTCAGTGAACGGCTAGGCAACGTCCTCCGCCGACGAGGTTTCAAACCGATTTTTCGTAGCAATCACAGAATCCACGAAATGATAGGTTCCACCAAGGATGTAGTCAACATTCTTAACACTGCAGGTGTTTACAAACTACGGTGTGAGTGCGGAGCTGCCTACATAGGAGAAACAGGGAGACCTGTCAGCTTACGAGTAGCAGAACACGAACGCTATGTCAGATTACAACAACATAACAAATCGGCGTTAGTAGAACACCACCGTGACTGTGGACAACCTATCAGGTTCCAGGAGGCCCTAGTACTGGCGAAAGAATCGTGGATGCGAGAACGCAAAATACGGGAGACGATCGAAATTATTAAACAGCCTGACAACATCAACAGAGAAGAAGGCCACAAACTTCCAGCGTCCTGGCTGCCGGCCATCCCAGCCATCCCCGGTCGCGGGGCAGAAGCTACACGGGACACGGACGTATCTGCACAAACAGCTGTAGAGCAACTGTCAGTCCACTTTCGCGCACACCAGGAGGAAACCTTGCCGACCAGAAGCCGAACGCTCATTGGCGGACAGCTACCAATCGTTGACGACATGGACATCCACGAATAGCCTCTTTCTTTCCATCTTCCCTTACGTCATGACTAGCCAGTCATATTAGAAGGCCAATTAAAAGTTTTACAACAGTGACGTCAGACATCTATAGTCTGCAATGAACAGAAGCACCTATCCCCATGCAAAACCAGTCGTGCCCTGAGGAAGGCCGTTGCAATTCGGCCGAAATGTCGGTTTTAGTTTATTAATGTTGTTAGTTTTTAACAATGACGCGGCATAATACCCAGAAGAATTTTAATCAAAATCGAGGATGTGTTAGAAGACTGTCAGTTTGGCTTGAACAAAGTAAAGGCACCACAGAGGCAGTTCAGAGGCTGCGGTGTTGATAATGAAAACAAGACTATAGTAAAATCAAGGAATTATCTTAGGATTTGTTGACCTGTAAAAAAGGTTCGACAATAGCAAAAACCGGCCCTATGACACAAGTTACACAGACTAGACAACATTCCACTCAGCAAAGAAAACTATGAAAAAGAATTACAGACAGTACAACTCATAGCCACGAACAATGGGTACAGCACCAATATACACACATCATAAACCTTTTTATCACCCCGGTTCCCAAAACTCCTGAAGATAGACGTTGACTGTGGACGTACCACAGAACTCGTGTTACCTGTAGTTCAACCATGCCTAGAGGGTCAATACCGCGGTTTGATCGCGTCCGCATTGTTACTTTGTGCCAGGAAGGGCTCTCAACAAGGGAAATGTCAAGGTGTCTCGGGGTGAACCAAATCGATGTTGTTCGGACACGGAGAAGATACAGAGAGACAGAAACTGTCGATGGCATGCCTTGTTCAGGCCGCCGAAGGGCTAACTACCGCAGTGGATGACCGCTACCTACGGGTTATGGCTCAGCCCTGGCAGCAAGGCTACATTCTTGAATAATGCCTTACGTGCATCCACAGGACGTTGTGTTACGACTCAAACTGTGCGTAATAGGCTGGATGATGCGCAACTTCACTCCCTACGTTCAAGGCGAGGTCCATCTTTGCAACCACGACACCATGCAGCACGGTACGCATGGGCCCAACAACATGACGAATGGACTGCACAGGATTGGCGTCACGTTCTCTTCACCGGTGAGTGTCGCATATGCCTTCAATGAGACAATCGTCGGAGACGTGTCTGGAGGCAACCCAGTCAGGCTGAACGCCTTAGACACACTTTCCAGCGAGTGCAGCAAGGTAGAGGTTTCCTGCTGTTTTGGGGTGGCATTACGTGCGGCCGACGTACGCCGCTGGTGGTCATGTAAGGCGCCGTAATGGCTGTACGATACGTGAATGACATCCTCCGACCGATACTGCAACCATATCGGCAGCATATTGGCGAGGCATTCGTCCTCATGGACGACAATTCGCGCCCCCATCGTGCACATCTTGTTAATGACTTCCTTCAGGATAACGACATCGCTCGTCTGGAGTGGCTAACACTTTCTCCAGTCATTAACCCTACCGAACACGCCTGGGATGGATTGAAAACGGCTGTTTATGGACGACGTGATCCACCAACCACTCTGAGGGATCTAAGCCGAATCACCGTTGAGGAGTGGGACAATCTGGAGCAAAAGTGCCTTCATAAACTTGTCGATAGTATGCCACGACAAATACAATCATGCAACAATGCAAGAGGACGTGATACTGGGTGTCAGAGGTACGGGTATGTACAGCAATCTGGACCACCACCTCTGAAGGTCTCGCTGTATGGTGGTACAACATGCAATGTGTGGTTTTGATGACCAAGAGCGGACATGATGTTTACGTGGATCTCTATTCCAATTTTCTGTACAGGTTACGAAACTCTCGGGGCCGAGGTGACGCAAACCTTTTTTTGATGTGTGTAGTACAAAAAATCGACCAAAAAATTAAAACACGACTAAAGAAACACCAACACAAGCAGAGAACACAACTCCAAAGAACCCCACAGACACCACAGCACACACGGAAACACAAAACAATAACACACACGCACACACACACACACACACACACACACACACACACAGACACACACACACACACACACACACACCATCTCAAATTTAAAAAATAAAGAAACAAAGAAAGAAAACACACATAAACATATACAAAACATTTACACTCACCAAAGTACACACGCACACACACACATAACAAATGGAAAATATCAAACCACAACATAACGCAAACAAAAGACAGACAAACACACAACAATTGGCAACACTACACACCGAAAACACACCTATGTTGATCAGAAAATGGAAAGTGCAAGTGATACATGCGATGTGACAGATTTGCGTGAAATAACGCCGGAAATTGGCCAGCTGGAGTATGGAAACTAACAAATACTATATTCTCCTATCCTTCATCCGATAAGGAAATAACAGTTCTGGTGAGAAATTTCCAAATGCCTTTTTTGGTGGTGGCCGCCCAACCAAAACACTCAATGACCAGAGGTCTGTGCAGCAAATGAAATCAGCCTACAGGCTTTCAGCAAATACGGCTTCCAGACATCCCACTGAACTTGCAACTCAACATCGTAGCTTCACACTTTCCCACCAGATGCAGCTGTGGATGGAAAGCTGTTATGATAAAGAGAAGAGTGGGTGGAAGTTGAAAGAAAATGGGATGGTTCCCATGAACCTATTGAAAACCTCTCAGCACTCGAGATGCTTTTTCAGCTTTTATCTCGCAAATGCAAGACAGAATGCCAAGAACGGTGTGGATGCAGGCTAGCAGGACTTGTCTGGACGAAACTGTGCAGCACTGAAGGGGTTCTGCTCCAACATCGAGGAAAATTTTATAACAGAAGGTGAAAGACCTGGAAGAGTCACTTTTGGTATGACTGACTGGAGCAACTGAGGGGACACAATGTGTTATATCCGGCCTCCTGTAATGTTACGCAGCAATATGCACCCTTAATAATCAATTTTTCCCTGTCAAAATATTAATCATTGAATCACACTTTGTTCAGTTGAAACACAGCAACAGCTTACTGTTCAGCTTGGACTTCCCATAAACCCTCACTCTTTGCTTGGATCCTCCACTATTAAGTTCTCCTGGACCTTCCAGTGCTGAAGAAACATCGCTTCAGCTACCAACAGCCGAATGGTGGCGAGTAAAAAGACACCGATAGCTCACTATACAACTTTGTATCAATATTATACCACTAAATGCCTTCTTTTCTTTGCAAATGGAGAACCTTCTCGAAGACATGACCCAATTCTGTGCTCTCCATTCACTTGTAAGGTGGCAGCTTGAATGAATGTTAATTTCGCACATTACATGAGATTTTATCCGTCGTAACAAGTAGATGGATATGTCACCTCAAATTCTTCTGTGATAGTAAGCAGATTTGCCTATCAAAAAGTACAGTATGTGATAAAAATGGAAATGTCGTGTGACTGGGGCCTCCTGTCAGAGAGACTGTTCGCCAGGTGCAAGTCTTTCGATTTGACGCCACTTCGGCGACTTGCACGTCGATGGGATGAAATGATGATGATAAGGGCAACACAACACCCGGTCTCTGAGCTGAGAAAAATCTCCAACCCAGCCGGGAATCGAACCCGGGCTCTTTTTTTTTTTTAATCTCATTTTGTTCGTCTTCGTTCTTTGTATGTGCTAGGGGCGGACGTCGCATAACACCCGTTTCATTTCGTCGTTGATCCATTAACACAGTTTTTTTTTTATTACAGAGGGCAGCTAACCCTCTGACCGAACACGATGAGCTACCGTGCCGGCTGGCCCTTAGGATTGATATTCTGTCGCGCTCACCACTCAGCTACTGGGGCTGTGGGCGGACGCAGCATGTAATGAAAAAAGGGGTGACACTCGATTCGACGGTATTAACACACCGAACCCGAATCCTGCATATCAGTGGGCAAAAGGTGAAAAAAGCTGCTGGAAGAAACGCTCTAGTTTGGGGACAGGCGTGAGTTGCGCAGTCACGGCCCTCATACAACGAAAGGCTTCTAACAGGGGTCGGTGACCTCCTGCGAGAGAGACGATGAACGTGCCGGGCGATCCATCGAGGGGAGCAGGTAGCGGCCCAGCGCTGCCTGCGAAGGAGAAAATAGGCCAGTGGCGCAGTTAAAAGAGGGTTGCAGTTACTAATAATGTGAAAGGCCCATTGTGCTCTCGTGATGTATGCGTGTAACTTATAGACATCAGGAGTGAGCACAAACTGTCCGATTGGCTAAAATAAACTCAGAAGGAGTAGAAGTGGCGATATTTCGGCGCAGTTTAAAGGTAGGCCCGTTGCAATTGGCGGGATAGTTTCCACGAGATGAAAGGAACGTTCGCATTGGTCTGCAAAGGCCATGACTCGAAGCACGAAAGGACAGCCACGTAGTTAATTGTTCTTGCGAGAACTGAGAGGGCACTGAAGCATAACGCTGCTCCTTCTATGCACGTGTACATCACCACATTTTTCAGACTAGGGATGAGTGCTTGCTATTACGAATGGCCGGCCGAAGTGGCCGTGCGGTTAAAGGCGCTGCAGTCTGGAACCACAAGACCGCTACGGTCGCAGGTTCGAATCCTGCCTCGGGCATGGATGTTTGTGATGTCCTTAGGTTAGTTAGGTTTAACTAGTTCTAAGTTCTAGGGGACTAATGACCTCAGCAGTTGAGTCCCATAGTGCTCAGAGCCATTTGAACCATTTATTACGAATGACAGAATACCAAAAACTTCGGGGACTCTCCGCTGAACCAACGTCAAGTGTAGGACAAGTTGCATCACGTTCTGTACGACTCCAAAAGAGGAATTTTGTGTGAACAATGCGTTCACTTTGGCTGACATTCAGCCAGAAATTAGCTGAAGAGTCGTTGACCTTCGATAGCGGAGAAACAAAACGGCCTCGTAGTTAACTGTTCTTGCGAGAATTGAGGGCATTGAAGCATACACGCTGCTCCTTCTATGCACGTGTACATCGCCATATTTTCCAGACTAGGGATGAGTGCATCTTTTCTCGCCTAACAAGAAACATAGGGAAGTTTCAGGTGATAAAATTAGTAAGGATTTTGATAAGCTTTTTATAGGATTTTCAGAGGGCGAGAACAGCCATGCAGTCCAACAACACGTCGCAGCTGAAGGTAAATGCCGCTGGCAGAAGCGTAAAATTATTGGATCACCAGCTTCAGTAATCTTCTGCATATCTTGTCACAAAAACTAAACATACTCTGTAGACTTGATTGTCATCCTAAACAGTACCGAACTTAGAACCGGAATCGGATGATTTGACGGAATATTGCCGGACTCAGATAGTGCTTCACTGTCTAGATGTAAGAAAAATCTTGCAGAGAACCTACTGTTTAAATTTGATATTGTTGTATTCAGTGTTATTTCTGCTAATCAGGACGTAATACGTTATTTTTGACAATTGTCCTGAACTGTCATGTCACATCTATGTCAACCAGAAATTAAACAGATTTTGTACAGCTAAACACTGATGTGGTCTGTCCACTCCTAACCCCAGTAATTAATTCTAGTGACGCTAATGCACTAACAGGGTGTTTTTCCTGATGCCTAATAAATGAGAAAAGGAGTGGAGTGTCAGACACTTATTTCACGACACATCTACATAACCACAAACAGAGTTCATATTCCTCTTTCCACTCACTTTCATATACCTAATGTGTTTGAAAATATTATTTGTCAATATTTTTATCATTATAACAACCTTTTTTACAGTGTATCGAAAGTACACTGAGGTGAGAAAAATCATGTAATACCTCCAACTACTGTGTGCGACCTTCATTTGCCCAGGGCAGCGCAGCAGTTCAACGTAGCATGGATTCGAAACGTTGGGTGTCCCCTGCATAAATATTGACTCATGCTGCCTTAGGAGCCCACCATAATTGTGAAACTGTTGCCGGTGCAGGATTTTGCGCATGAACTGACCTCTCGATTACGTCCCGTAAATGTTTTTAGGTCTCATGGCGGGCCATCTGGGGGCAATATCGTTCGCTCGAAGTGTTCAGAAAGTTCTTCAAACCAATAGCGAACAATTATGGCCCACGAACTTGACACATTGTCATCCATTAAAAACCATAGTTGTCTGGTAACATGAAGTCCATGAATGACTAGAAATGGTCTCCAAGAAGCCGAACATAAACATTTCCAGTCAATGATCGGTTCAGTTGGACCAGAGGACCCAATCCATTCCATACAAACAAAGTCCACCCCATTATGGAACACAGACCAGTTAGCACAGTGCCTTGTTGACAACTTGGACCCATGGCTCCATGGAGTCTGAGCCACACTCGAACGCTGCCATCAGCTATTCCCAACTGAAATCGGGAGTCAACTGATGAGGCCACGATTTTGCAGCTGGCTAGGATCCAACCGATATGGTCACGAGCCCGGAAGAGGCGCAGCAGGCGATTTCGTACTGTTAGCGAAGCTACTGACATCGGTTGTCTGCTGTCATAGTCCATTAACGCAAAATTTCGGCGCACTGCTCTAACGGAAACGATTGTCGTTCGTATCAAATTGATTTCCGAGGTTACTTCACGCAGTATTGCTTGTCTGTTAACAGCCACATCTCTACGCAAACGCCGCTGCTCTCAGTCGTTTAGTGAAGACCATCGGCCACTGCGTTGTCCGCGGCGAGAGGTAGTGTCACAACTGTGGGACTATCGGCACGTTTTGACAGTGCGAATCTCAGAATATTGGATTTCCTAACGATTTACGAGATGTAATGTCCTGTGCGTCTAGCTCCAACTACCATTCCGCGTTCAAAGTCTGGTAATTCCCGTTGGGCGGCCACAATCACTTCGGAAACTTTTTCACATGAATCACCTGACTACAATTGAGTGCTACACCACTGCACGGCACTTTTGTAACTAGTGTAGGCAAAACTACTGCCATCTGCATATGTGCATATCTCGTGAGTTGAGTCACCTCAGTGAATAGCACCGATGAGGGACGGACACGTCATTTGGTTGTAGGTCGCAAAGACATTTTTCGTAATTGTCGCTTTTCTCCGTTCCTCTTAAGAGAAAATAGACTGCTACAGATGTCTTTTGTAGGAAATTTAATGCAGTCTCTCGTGGGGTAGTGGTTTCAGTTGATGACAAATTTTTTTTTTTATGGTGGAAAATCGTTGATTTTTAGTGCGCTCTGGCACCAATAATGCTCGTCTAAGCAACGCGGAGTGGCCGTACGGTTTAAGGCGCCATGTCACGGATTGCGCCGCCCCTCCGCCTGAGGTTCGAGTCCTCCCTCGGGCATGGGGTGTCTGTTGTTCTTAGCATAAGATACATTAAGTAGGGTGTAGGTCTAGGGACCGACGACGCCCGCAGTTATGTCCCTTAGGAATTCACACTCACTTGAACATTTTGCTCGTCTACAAGGCAGACATGGCTAGCGCATTCTCTAGGAAATTTTCAGTACTTCAATTTGGTGCTGAGTGGCCATCTCCGTAAAGTTTTCGAGACATAAGCGAGACACTGCAAAACAGTGTAAAATTTTTTTAGTGTTCTGCATTTTTCTTTATAAAGCCTACATTCTACAAAACAGCAAGTATGAAATTCGGATTCTGGCCCCCAAAAAACATATCAGAATCTTTGAGAAAATAACTTCCATAATGCTGTTTCGAAAACGGCTGTTTTGAACACCAACTGAGTGGACTAAACACGTTATTAATCAGGTACTCATAAAGCGCTGACGGAAAAAACCACAACAGTAAAAACGATCACAAGTGAATGTAAGCGCAAGATGAGCCATTGCAAATGTAAATGTTAATAAACGGTGTAACTGGAAGAATGTTGAATGCAAGCCTTCAAACCACCATGCGTTGTGTTGTACAGGTGTTGCAATTTGTGGGATGCATTTGCATGTCTTTTGCAGTTGGTCGGTTAACACACGGACGGTTAATGCTGTTTGCGGATGACGCTGCAGCTGTCGTCCGATGATGTCCCATATGTGTTCCACTGGAGACAGATCTGATGATCGAGCAGGCCAAGAAAACACGCAGACACACTGTAAGGCATGTTGGGTTGCAAAAACGCTATGTGGGTGAGCGTTATCCTGTTGGAAAACACCCTTGGAGTGCTTTTCATAAATGGCAGCGCAACAGTTCGAATCACCAAACTGACGTACAATTCCGCTGTTAAGGTGCGTGGTATAACCACGAGAGTGCTGTTATCATACGAAATCGCACTGTAGATCATAAATCTAGGTGAAGGTGCAGTGTGTCTGGCATGCGTCAAGGTTGGTTGCAGGCCCTCGACTGGCCTCCTCCTAACCAATACACGGCCACCACTGGCACTGAGACAGAACCAACTTTCGACAGAAAACACAACAGACCTCCAACCTGCTCTCCAATGAGGTCTCTACTGCCACCACTGAAGTCGCAAATGGCGGTGGTTTGGGGTCAGTGGAATGCACGCTACAAGGCGTCTGGCTCGGAGCTGTCCTTGAAGTAATCGATTTGTAACAGCTCGCCCTGTCACTGCGGTGCCAGCTGCTGCTGAGATTTCTGGTGAAGATGCAGTACGCCGAACACGATGATCTTCCCACTCGCTAGTGCCACGTTGCCCTTCTCAACCCAGTGTTCTTGTGACTGAACATTTTTGCGAGCACCGCTGCCAGCAATCATGTACAGTGACTGCATTTCCACCACATCTTTCTGAAATATCGCAGAAGGATTATCCAGCTGTTCGTAGTCCTATTACACAACTTTGTTTGAAATCAGTGATGTGTTGATAATGCCGTCATTGTCGCCTTAAGGGCGACCACCATGTCCAGTCTTAAACGCAACTAACGCTCACGACCGTTACAGCAAGTATTTAAATCATACCCGACTTACATCCTTATAGTGGCACTACTAGCACCACTCTTATGCGACTGGTATTGAATTTGAATAGGCATTGTCTTTCAGATGTAGAAACACGCCTACCAACTTTCATTTGTGACGCACAGTTCCTACTTGGTGCTCCGATTTTTTCCGTCATTGTATTTCGACTCAACAGTGTATACGAGGTGTGGCTAGAAAAAAACCGGACTAGTACTGGTGAAACTATAAAACGAATGCAATAAGGCTGAAAGTCGCGTGGCCTGTCACGTGACTCTCGCTCCGCCTACTGCTCGAGTTTCATCTGCTTCCTGCACTCAGTCTGCCCGTGGCGTCTGTTTTAAGTAGCTGACGTTTTGTCTGTGCGTCGGAAAATGTTGAGTGTACAGAAAGAACAGCGTGTTAACATCAAATTTTGTTTCAAACTAGGAAAATCTGCAAGTGAAACGTTTGTAATGTTACAACAAGTGTACGGCGATGATTGTTTATCGCGAACACAAGTGTTTGAGTGGTTTAAACGATTTACAGATGGCCACGAAGACACCAGTGATGACACTCGCACTGGCAGACCATTGTCAGCAAAAACTGATGCAAACATTGAAAAAATCGGTAAACTTGTTCGACAAGATCGCCGTTTAACAATCAGAGCAGTGTCTGAGTTAACAGGAGTTGACAAGGAAAGTGTTAGGCAGATTCTTCATGAAAGTTTCAACATGAACAAAGTGTGTTCAAAAATGGTTCCAAAGTGTCTCACAATTGAACAGAAGGAACGCCGAAGAATGATTTGTTCTGACATCCTGGAAAACATTGGAAGTTATCCCACCTTCTTACAAAATGTTATTACTTGCGATGAATCGTGGTTTTTTACTTAAGATCCCGAAACTAAACGCCAATCGATGCATTGGAAAACTCCTGGTTCTCCACGACAAAAAAAAAGCACGAATGTCAAAATCGAAATTCAAGGCAATGATGATTGTTTTTTTTTTTGACATCAAAGGGATTGTGCACATTGATTGGGTACCAGAGGGACAAACAGTGAATCAGCATTACTACATTAGCGTCCTGGCTACCCTACGTAAGCGAGTACGGAGAAAACGGAACGATTTGTGGAGAAAAAAGTCATGGATCCTTCACCAAGACAGTGCCCCAGCTCACAGTGCGTTGTCAGTGAAGACGTTTTTGGCAAAACACAACATTACCATCTTAGGTCATCCACCCTACTCACCTGATTTGGCCCCCTGTGACTTTTTTCTTTTCCCTAAAGTCAAGTCAGCTTTGAAAGGAACTAGATTTGAGACTGTTGAAGCAGTAAAAGAAAAAGCGACGGAAGTAATGTATGGACTTACAGAAAATGATCTGCAGCATTGCTATGAACAGTGGAAAATTCGTATGGAGCGGTGTAGAGACCGAGGAGGAGAGTACATTGAAGGAGATAACATGAAATTGTAAATAATTGTAAATAAATGTTTTTTCCAGCATCAGTCCGGTTTTTTTCTAGCCGCACCTCGTACTTACTAAAATTTCTTTTGTGGTACTTACAATTATGGAGTTTATTGGTTCAAATGTGACACTCTATAGAAGATGTGTAATCCTTAAATAAACTGATATCTATCCCACACGATACAATATGTAATAAAATCCGAAACGACAAACTGATTTTTCCGGATTTTCTGCCTATAATTCGTATGGAAAGTGCGTTTCATTCTCCCCTTAAAATTATCCAAGAATCACGCTAGCTTGGATCTCATTCTGATTCTGCATCAGTTAAATGGACAAACACGTCACTTTGAGGAGTGCAAATCCATTCTATTGCTACGCAATTCCTCTGACTCTGAAATGTTCATATGTGTGTCAGAGGTGTAAATATAAAAGTTCCAGAATAGCTTTTATCATCTGTATTGGATGAAATTCTCGCTGAAAACTAGACATGAGAAGATTTAATAAGTTACGCGTGTATCACGTTTCTGTTTTTATCTGACACTCACGAGGGTAAACCCGTGTGAGTTTCTGATAACAGATACTCCACGAGCTTCTATACAACACTATTAGTATAATCTCATGTTCTGAGAAACAAAATACTGCATAATCTGATGTGCTGAGAAACAAAATACTGCAAACAAAGCGGTGTGCATTTAATGTCAATATAAACAAAGATCATTGTGCAGACACACTCTCGCGCGGGTATATCTGATATTTGCAACAAAAGAAATAGGAAATTTTGGATTTCTGTTTCTCGATGAGGTTAATTGCCAGAGTTACCTTGAAATGAACCGCTTTTATTCATTTTCATGTACTTTATCGCCGGCCGGAGTGTCCGAGTGGTTCTAGGCGCTACAGTCTGGAACCGCGCGACCGCTACGGTCGCAGGTTCGAATCCTGCCTCGGGCATGGATGTGTGTGATGTCCTTAGGTTAGTTAGATTTAAGTAGTTCTAAGTTCTAGGGAACTGATGACCTCAGAAGTTAAGTCCCATAGTGCTCAGAGCCATCTGAACCAGTTTTGTACTTTATCCACACGTATCTCAGAAATCAAAGTGGTATGAACCAGGCCTGGGATCTTAAATACCTGCTCATGTCATGGACTGTAGACGACCCAATTTGAGGGCAATATTTCGTAGCGTTCGTATTACTTCCGAGTCACTAACAACTAATGTTCCAAAGACGTAAATTATACAGCATCAGCCTTTTACGTATCTTCAGTCCCCAAAACATTGTGAAGACAAGTAATGTGAGAATTAATATGACACACAATTCTATGAATTAAAACTGGTGAGTAAGAATTTGTATAAGGCCGAACTATCATATCAATTTAACGTGTAATTAAAATGTAACCGTTAGAATTCCAATTTTACATTTCACTCAAATATCACTTTGAGATATTGTTTCATTTTGCTGCCACAGTTATGTTACTGACAATACTGGGTATGTTTGCTTGAGAGGAAAGGTATGCATGTTTCTTACTGGCAAGGTGCTCTCATGGTGTGGTCTCTAGCTCTTTTTTGTTGGCAGGAGGCGGTCAGTGTATCTCCTTAGGAGAGCCGATCAGCCTCGGTGAGTTCAGCAGACAGGCGGAATTGAAGCTGCAGCCCGTTCCATGCTTTTGTTAGCTAGAGCACGTGCCTGTTCTCTTTGATGGCATAGACTATTGTGCTGCCACTGCTGTCTCCAGAGCGTGACATTTCTCCCTTTCCTGTAGGCACATCAAAGGACGGGACACCACGGCACTGCCCAAGAGTTATTTTCGCACCAAATTTTTGGTGTACTAAATCAGATGATTCACCATCACCACCGTGCTTCATGTGAAGAGGTTGACCAACTGGTAGGACACTTTTACAGGCTGTTATCAAACTCCTGTTTGTTAATGTGCGTTTTGTATGTCAAGAGTGGGACGTAGAAGAGCCTTTCATCTCTACAACTGAAGAATGCAAAGCAGGCGAAAACCAACGCGAAACGAAAGCTGGTTCGGTTTTGGACGTGAAGGAGGTAGGTTAAAATCAATTTATATCCCATATTGCCGTGCTTAACCATTATTACCACATTAAAATGCCAGAAAATGATTGTTTGGTGCAGAGTGGTGGACATGACCTGCACTGTGATAGTCAAAATCGTAGTTCCTATGACGTAAAAAAAATTTGAAGACTCGTTACAACAATTATTAAAGATAAATTCAGAAGATATGGGATTTTTTTAACTGCCCTCACATTGTTTCCTTTCCTGAAGTACGTCACACCAACATTATATTAGGAACACTTCTGAAAGTATTCTCAGATCTTGGAAAAAATAACATGAAAGCGTCGATATCAAACTGATGTGAAGAGAAACTTTATCATGTCGCAAAGTAACTAGCTTATTTCTACAGAGAGCTTCTAAATATATTTCATGTCTGTAGCTTAACACGTCTATGATCTTGAGTAAAGCACCTCACCCCCACCCCAGGTAGTCTCGCATATTCTCCATGCCTTGTATTATCTTTACAGCATGGATGCTGCATCTGTGAAACACTTCAATGTTTCTACAGTACTGAGAAGTAAAATTCGTAACATTGTCTTACATTATCCATTGTTTACGTATTCATACTGAGACGGATCCATTAGATACATTTGATATAGCTATGTGCTCTCGAAAGTCATTCTGTTTTACCGCTCGCTACCTCTTTGCTAAGATAGAAAGCCTCCAAAAAGTAAATGAATCGTTTTTTTCTCAGTATTCACTTTCCTTCATATTTGTGCACCTGTGTCTTTCATCTACCATTTTCCTATTATTTAGTCCGCTGTGCGTGACTGAGGTGACAGTGTCAGTTTTCGTAAGGGAAGCCAGTAGGGTAAGGTTAAACTATCAATCAGTTTCCAGAAAAATACAAAAAAAATTCCTCAATCTGAACTTAACCTTTTTCAAATGTGTACTTACGTTACGTTTAATGCACCTGGTTGCCTAATTCCTACCCCCTGTGGCGTAAGTCGTACTTAGGATAAGACTTCTCCGACGACATAATAAATCCATGGAATAATATGCCAACGTCAGAATGAAAAAACGAACTATAAATGTAGCGTTACTTTCATAGTTACTCTAGCTAAATTACAAATAGAAAACAAAATATAAATTCTTAACAAATTAAACTGATTAATTTGACATATCGAAAATCAATTTGTTCGACCACAGGTATCAGAGAAACATTTCTTAATTTTGCTTTCCTCACCAACATATAGGTCACGTACTCAACTTTTTCATTTCTCGAGTTTTATTTTGTCTTCTTCTCGATCACCCTTACAACTGTCATAATGCTTTCACTCTGTTCTTTACTTTTTATTCTTGTTAAAGTTTTCGTTTTTGTGTCTCTTTTATACTGGTTTGTGTAAAAGTTTATTCTTTATATTTTCCATTTCTTTAGCTTCTATTTCCTTGGTGTAAGGGCTTGATTTTTATTCTGCTGTTGGTTTAAATCGTTTAGTGTTTCTGTTGACAGCTGTTTTTATGCATGGGATAGGACATAAGGTCGTCAAGTAAGACTCTATTTGTTAACTGCTAATTTCTGCAACTGTTCCAATGCAATACTGTCTTCGTTTCCACTTTCTTGATACGTTCTACAAGGTCCAAATTGATCACTGAGCGATGTTGCAACGTTAGAAGGCCTTCCATATTTTCGCGTTGCTGCTTCAGATCCATCAGCCGATTCGTGGTCTGACTGATTAACAGAAGCTATGAAGTCCTCTTCTTTGAAGATATTTCTATCACATAGCCACAAGAGCGTTGTCTTAAAACCGTTTAGAGCTATGTCCACACAAAGTTGTCGGCGATATACATCACCAAGGAGTTCCGCAATGTTGGCTTCTTTTATGACACTGCCGTGATTTGAACGTAGCCACGAAGACTCCGTTTCATTGTAGCTGTTTTTTGGTGTTTTAAAGCACAATCTGTTCAACGGCTACAGACACTGAGTCGTGTAAGCAGGAAATGATAGCATGAGAACAACACAATCACGAGCCAGCTGTGTTGCCACTAAATGTTTGCTGTGTATGCTAAGTCCATCCAGTGAAAGTAGAGTTTATTTCTGAGCTGTTTTTCGCCGCTTTTGTACAGTTTACGAAATTTTATAGTCATTGGATAATCAGTTTTTTTACATCCATTTGTGGAGCACCAAACTGCTGTGTTTGGTGGCGCTCCCTTTTTAAGGCGTCTTCACTCTGCTGCGCTTAACATTAACATCGGAGGTAGGAATTCGCTTGCTGCATCCACAGCACATACACATGTCGTTATGACTGCTCCCACTTGGTGTTCCCCCTCTCGGGCAATTATGTTTGACGGTTTGTGGACTATGGATATTGCGGTTTCAAGCACGTTACTTATTTGGTCAGTTCAAATGGTTCAAGTGGCTCTGAGCACTATGGGACTTAACATCTATGGTCATCAGTCCCCTAGAACTTAGAACTACTTAAACCTAACTAACCTAAGGACAGCACACAACACTGGTTCAAATGGCTCTGAGCACTATGGGACTTAACATCTGAGGTCATCAGTCCCCTAGAACTTAGAACTACTTAAACCTAACTAACCTAAGGACATCACACACATGCATGCCGGAGGCAGGATTCGAACCTGCGACCGTAGCAGTCGCGCGTTTCCGCCTACAACCCCTCGGCCAGGGCGGCCGGCTATTACTTACGTATATCCAGTATTTCCTCATATTTATCAAAAAAACTTACTAAACCTCTCCATTCATGCCATCGATATTGAATCGGTAACTCGCAAGGACAAAGAGGAATGATCTTTGTAAACCCGTAGTAACTTTTTTTACTGACTATAATTTTTTCTGTGTTGAAGCGATTCTGAACACGATGTTTCTGAGCAACCTGGTAGGCAAGTTTTTTTAGTTCAGTAATAGTTATTCCGAAGAAACGAGCTCTAACTTGATTATTCACCTTCCATATGTGTTGTCGTATCACTAGCTCTTCCACATTTTGAAGTTTTATTTAAACCCTACAAATGACTACTCACTGTACGCTTTTGTATATCATACCTTCTACATGCTCCATTAAATCCAGTTTCACCATTTCGATGATTCAGTAAAGCTTCGTCCATATCCTCCCGTTTCCACATATTGTAAAGTCTCTCCGTCATATTACCCAATTGAAACAATTTCAACTGGTATGTAATTTTCATCAACGCCAAGTCGTAACAGTATGATTATCGAATTCTCCACAGGTACGACATAGGCAGTGACATTTGCAGCGTTTCAAATCAGAACTACAGCTACAGCATCAAAATTTTCTACCGTCTGATTATGTGTAAATGAATGACGGAGTACCAAAATATAGACACGATACAAAATAATTACTTTATCACCTTCTTCTCTGAAGTTCATTACAACAGAGATGATGATGACGAAGTCCCATACTCCTTTACAGAGTGTAGGGAAACGATGCTGGAGATCCGCACCGCCGTAATAGGCAAGGTTCTAGTGGAGGTGGTTTGTCATTGCCTTCCTCCGACCGTAATATGAATGTATGATGATGATGAAGACTACACAACACCACCCAGTCATCTCGAGGCAGTTGAAAATCCTTGACCCCGTCGGGAATCGAACCCGGGACCCCGTGTTTGGGAAGCGAGAACGCTACCGCTAGACCACGAGCAGCGGACAGTGAGAGAGAATGTAATAAAAACAGTTACACACGTTTCCTTGTAATTGTATATCTGTCACTAAAGTCAGCAGTCCTTTCAATTGTAAAAGCACACTCACCCAGTTATTTATATGAGTTTAACACAACTTGATTTCACATTTTTATAAACCTGGGCTTACATATTGCTGGAGTACAACTTAGGTTGTAGTTCGACTAACGCAACTTAACCCTATGTGTAGTACGCTAGGGCAGCTGTACCAATAGTGGTAGTTTCAGTGGAAAGGCGGAAACGTTTCTGGTTTCTATTAGTTAGGTGCCCGAGCAGTTGTGGAGCAAAGTTGGATGGAGGGGCAGTGGTCATATTTGGCTGCTCCCTCCGCTCTGTAATGTGTAAGGCACACTCCTTTTGGACTTCCGATGTTAGTTACGTTAAGAGACGTTTCTTAAATGAATTTACCATTATTCTTGAGCCTATGGTACGGAGTGCTTCGTGTGTGCTTGAGTTGCTCAACACGTGGGATGCCTTACAAAGAAACCTCACTCTTCTGTATAGTTATTAAGACAAAATTACTTTCAGTGTGCAAAGTAATTTCGCGAAACATAACTGCGAGAAGTAAAGTACTGAATTCTGTACTTTTAATGAGTTTTCCGGTCATGGAAGTAGATGGCTTTGTTCAGTTAGCATGACACATGGGTACTGGTAGGATTTAAGCTTATTCCTTATTTAACCCTCACTAAACGCTCGCACTTTCTGAGCGTGAGTGATATCCATACAGTTTCCATATTTAGAGTGATTTTTTGAGAAACAAACGGATTTTGCTTTGTGGAAATCACCGTTTGTCCAGTTACGTGTTGCTCCAGTACAGCGGTTTGCAATTCCTCATTAATCATCGGATAGATCTCGATTTGCGGAGTAGACAGATTGCTTACATGGCCGCATCAAATTTCATCGTTTTGTCACGGTGTAATTTAACAGATTTTCGCGGTTTGGGGTCTTAGTCAAATGAGTTCTTTCATTCACTAGTTTTCCAGCCAACACTTCAGTGTTCGTGGGATATTTGTACATGGTACTAAATTCCACTTGAATTTTATCTGAAAAAAATCGCTTTTCTTTGAATGTGTAGTGGCATGCTTGACCATATCTCGTTCGGAGTGCGTTGAAATTCAATTCACTTTTGTTCACTGAGTAGATTTAACTGAATTGCAGACAACTTTTCGTAGTTAGCGGCCTGATCATGTTTGAATTTGAGATTTTCTCTACTGAGTAGGCAGTGGGCTTCCCAGCAGAATCACTGGAGAAAGGCGACGCTTATTTCTGTTTCTTGATGTAAGAGCGAGTGTACCAGTATGCAGCTGCCATCCTCATTCCCATATCCTCTCGTCACCGCAGCTACTAGTATCACTACTCAGATTGGTTCACTGATTAACTTAACTGTAGGGACCATGTTGAGGATACACGTTGATAAGTGCACTTCCACTGTCCCTAAATTGTTTGAGTAATAATTCATTTGGAGCAAATGTCTGAAAAAGCACGCTTGCTGTATTACAATGTCATTCTCTTCTTCATGCATTTGTGGAGGAATAAGACGAAGATTTAATTAGTGAATTTAGATAAGATATTCTGATCATGTGGTGGAATACATTAAAGATAGGAAAGCTATGTGTATCATTTTATACAACCATTGTAAGATTCAACCATAAATTGCTGAGTAAATAAATTAATTACTTAAAGACAATTAATCAATTAAAGTCACAGTTTGATTTATCATGAGGTTGACAAGTAAAGGTATTTCAGTCGGCAAGTCTTGCCAAAATTATAGTTTTTCTTATATAATGATGGCCTTTCATTTGGATGTCGTCTCAGAATATGTTATTTTATTTACAGCACGCTACTTTCAATATCTCCATGCAAACTTCTGGCTCGTCCATATGATTGAAGAGTAGGACTATATTACTAAGTACATGCCATGAGGCTCTAAGTCCCTCGCTCCTGCAATAGCATTATATACAATGTTTAAAATAGTTGCAGACAGAAAGGAATGGTTCGGTTTCAGTCTTCTCAATAGAAACTAGGCCTTTGCTTCTCCGGAAATTCCTTGGGACAACTCATCTTTCTAAACTCATCGTAGAACATGAAAACGACAGATGACGGAGACAACTGCATTTCAAATTCCTCCTACTTCCTCAGCTTATTACTTTGTGTTTTCTTTTATGTTGATCATTGCAACAACATCAACATCCATAAGTACACTACTTCCATTGATTTTTATTATAATTATAAGGTAATCTAACCAAACGCAATCTAATCTCAATTCAGTGAATGACTGGTTGCGAGTATATCTTGTGTGACACCCGCAAGTTTACATCTGGATAAAGCCGAAGCAGTGACTGTAGCTACTGCAACTACCAAAGAAAATATCTGTATCATCCACATTGAGATGGATGTATCCACGGTTTTTATTAACTGTTGTAATTTAGAGGCGGCTTCGTGGCCCGTATGGAGCCCCGTTAGGAAGAGTGGGGGAAGGGAGAGGAAAGTGGTCTTTTTCCAATGGTACCATTTCAATGGACTGTTCCTGCAGCTGCAGAGATGACCAGACGTGAACATCAGGGAGTGCTGTTTTAGGGTAGGTAACACTACTGGATTATTTCGCAAACCGCTCGCTTCGTTTCCACATACCTTGCACTTCATTTGGTATAATATGTTGTGGCCATGAGATTTTATTACTTGAATATGATTTGGCGTTATATTAAGATCTGAAGATCAGAGGTACAGCATGTCCCCTGTACAAAGTACCCTAGTCCCCACCAAATAATGAACTAAATCAGTTATAACTGTGCCCTTCCTTTTTTGCTCTACATTAATTTCACACTCTTTCTAAATTTCTTTGCGAATTAATTGTCATTGTCTTAGCAACAATATGCCATTTAGATGACAACAGGTCATTATGGCGTTTGTTTCCCTGAGGATTCGATAACTCGATCCTCTAGCCTTTTATGAACTTGATTTGAGAGCATTCGTCATTATCCAGAGGATCTTGGAACGAATGAGTTTTTGTTCAAGAGATTCATCTGATCAGTATGATCTCGAATTGGTGAAAGTAAGTAAGTGTTCAAGTTCATAACAATAATTGTGAAACGTCGTCATATACAGTCATTCTGCCCTTAGTGAATACCTCATAAACCACAGATGTCAACCATCTAACATGGAACAGCATATGATAGTTAATTAAAGCGAACAATTACAACAGAAAACTGCTAACATTACACGAAGATTTTTCACAAAAAAATGCCCTTGCAATAATCAAAAAATTAATGAATCATAAAATCAATATCAACGACAACTCGCTGATCCTCTCTCTCGCCCTCTCTCTCTCTCTCTCTCCCTCTCTCTCTCTCTCTCTCTCTCACACACACACACACATACACACACACACACACACACACACACACACACACACACACACACACAGAGAGAGAGAGAGAGAGAGAGAGAGAGAGAGATAGAGAGAGAGAGAGAGAGATAACGAAAACCGTAATAACAAAACCACAAGTATAACATCACACTCACCCATTTGACACCACATGTACACACATAGCAAACAAACAAATATTACACTACATATAGACACTAAAACACAAACAAAAGACGAATGACAAACAAACTGTTAGTGTCAGTTATTGTAATTATACACAATCAGCAAAGAGTGAAAAGTGGAAGTGAAGAGTTCAGATACGTATTCGGCCATCTGAAGCATTCAGACCAGTTAAATACGACTCGAGAACGACATCCGTGGACTAGTTACATGAGAAATTTTAAGTACCTCAAATGGTGATTTAACCTCATGGAACCTGTGCTACAAAAAGTTGTTTCTCATCCAAGAAACAAGATTATAAGAGGAACAATGTACTGTCGTAAGATATTTGTAACTATAGTAAATCGCAATTGCATATACATAAGATAAACATATATTACAGGCAGCTGAAGATGATTCACAAAATATAGAGGCGAAACGCGTATGGCACAAAGCAAACTGCTTTTCCTCTAATTTTAAGGACGAAGTATAGCTCTATAAATAATTATGGAATACTACTGTCAGTGCCGTTTAGTAACATTTGCGGCTTAGCATCTACAAGTATGTTATCAGTACTTTAGTCACATCGAATCTCACTATTTTCTAACTATGAGGAACCTCTGGAGGAATAATTAGCAGAAGAATTCGTTTCTTTAGGACAGAATGATGCATTTTGGACCTACCTTCCGTGCTGTACACCTTCATGGGTGATTGGATGGATGAATCAGTCTGATTTAAAAGTTCTGCAGGGAATGTCAGAATCAAGAACTGTACTCATGAGCATGCCATCCTTGCAACATTTAGCTGGTTGTGGAGGTAGCGATAAATGCAGAGTCTGTCAGCGATGTTCCGCTCCTTTCAAACCTCGCTGGTTGCAAGTGAGAAAAGTACTTTTCGCCCCACCACTTGGCGAGGACGCGCTCGCGGAAATTCACAAACAGGCAGGCTGTTTACTTCGGATCGATGTGTCTTAGCTATAGAACGGTATCTTCCTTGAACGTACTGATGTGGATTCGAGTTACGCACTGCAGTGGTGCGTCGTGATAAATGAGTGGATTTTGAGGTGCAAATTCTGGTCAGGAAAAGAGAAAAAACGTTCTGAAAATGGATACAAAAAGGTGCAAAAAATATTAATGAAATTACTTTATTTGGAGTAAAATAATCTACACTAACTTTCTTTCTTCGTTTTACAGGGTTCTGTTATACTGTATTACATGCATGATTTCAACGTTTTTGACACTAACACGCTGGCGCTTTGAACTCAGTGAATCCCTATATATGAGGAAACTCCTAGTGACATCTACAGAACCAACAGAGAATATCGTGTCACCAATCGAAAAGGAAGTTCAGTCAAAGTTCCAAAGGTTTCCACATCTGTATTATTCTTCAAATTTAATTCGAATTTGACTATTTCAAATCCATCATAGATGTCCCTAACACTCAACAACACATTCCAGAGTTCCATTTTCTCTTACTTTCTTCTTCCAAACTCTGAATCATATCAGGCAAATACTTATAGCCACACACTTCATAAAAGTTCCAACTCCATGTCTCTGTTGCTGACTTGATGGCTGCTGCGTTCATTGAATCTAGAGCACATACGAGGTGCTTGATTTTATCTACTGTTTGGCACAAGAAAATTGTTCATTTTATTCATGTATCCTACCTTGGGATAACAGGAAATTGTGGAATGTGGACCAATGTCATTTCTTGGTACAAAACTTGACGATTAGGAGCCTTTACCAGAATCTTCATCAGAGCAGCAATGAAGTCACTTACCCTGCAGAAGTTTTCCCTGATAATTTGGCAAATACTGAGATTGGAGTACATGCCATTCAATTGTCGCAAAGCCAAAAACATGTAGCATGCTTGATCAGTCACAACAAGCCTGACTTTTTCGTACTGTATGCCCCTGGCCACAGGTTCATACATGAGTCGTTGAATGATTGCATTATCTCGAGTTTTAAAAATTATTAGTTTTAACCATTCACAAGATAATGGGAAAGCTAGCGCAATCAAAATATATCCTTCCAGCTCATTAGTAGTTTCATCTACAGCGCATCCCTCTTCATGTCTGCTGATCAACTCTTTTACTTTCTCTAAACCTTTCTTACAAATTCGCTGTATGAACATGTTCTCTAAGTGCCCGCATCCGGTATCAGTTCTCAAGAACTGATTTTAATGCAGGATCGTTTACCTTGTTGATTACAATTTCTGACTGTATTAAAGCCATGACAAAATCCGTAATAAACTCACTCAGTGACTGTTACTTTTCGGATCATGAAGCGAAGGCGTGTATCAGAGCAGTTTGCTTGGTTTTCGAGTTGCGAAGTTTAATGTTCTTTAAATGTTTGTTGTTGTGGATGTGCTGGTTTATTCTTTTTCTTTGATGCTTTTCATCTATTGCAGTATTTACTTACCACACGGAAAATAGATGAATGATATCAGTTTCTATAAAATGAAACTTGAATCCTTCAGAAAGTGCACACAGCTTCTCGTTCTTAATGTCTGGCATGATTTTATTAGGAATAATCCATTCCTGTTAAACACTAACAAGGCCAATAACACCGTACACAGTCGATAGAAGGAACCGCTAAATTCATCACAGGACTATCTGAATTTAGTTTTCAACTGTTGCAGCATCATTGTTAACATTTTATTTGGTTTCACAGTCAGGCAGCAGCCGCCGGCCGAGAAACGGCAGTAAAAGCGAAGTAACTGAATTTGGTTATGGTTTTAGGTCGCAAAACTGCTACGGTCATAAGCGAGTAACTGAGTTTTGTGACATTCTATGAGTTCCTAACCCGGAGTGAAATATATAGTTTCGTCTGCGTGCTTTGATAGTTTAGTTTTTTAATTTCTGTCCGTTAATTTAATATCTAATAGACAGTTCTCATGTTATCGTTTATGTCGGGAAGTCACCGATTTTGTAACATTTTGCAACTTATTTACCAGGAGCGAATACTTTAGTCTCTTCTGTGTGCCTTAGTAGTTTAGTTTTTGAATCTCTACTTGTTAACCTAATCTGCCAGACACAGTCCTCACGTTTTAGCAAGTATCTACAGTAGAGTTCTACAGCCGTCTGTTTGTCTGTGTAGTACAGTTTTCCACTGTTTTAGTGTGGTTAGGGACTGTGTTTGCTGTGTGTGGATGAGATCTGAGTTGGTGACACTTTGCTCTCAGCTCCAGGCTGTGATTTCTTTGGTTACACAGTTGGAGGCTACAGTGAATGGACATTTCTGCTGTGGACCATCTGTGAGGATCCAACTGACGTCCAGCACGACTAAATCCACTGATCGGTCCACACAGTGGCCAGTCCAGTTTCTGCTCTCACTGAGGTTTACCACTTACTTATGGTCGAGTGAGAGGTCGCCTTGGAGGGTGACAGGCTGCGAAAGATGCACGTAAGGTTTCCACGATTAGTCTGACAAACAGGTTTCACATGCTATTTGTGGCCGACAATGTCCCTCACACAGATACAGTTGCTTGTTCTGTTCCAGGGGAAACCTCTCAGTCTGCAAGATCCAGGCAGTTACAGAGGGTGGGATTATCGGTAATTGGGAGCCCCAGTGTTAGGCACCTTATCGAGCCCCTTACGAACATGGCTGCCAAAGAGGGTACGAAAACCAGTGTGCCTTCCATGTGCATAACAGGTGGAGACATTCCAAACGTGCAAAGGGTCCTTCCGGATGCCAGGATAAGCACAGGGTGCAGCCAACTGCAGCTGGTGGCTCACTTCAGCACCAATGACGAGTGTCACTTTGGATCGGAAGATATTCTCTCTGGATTCGAGCAGCTGTCAGAATTAGTAAAATCTTCCAGTCTTGCCTGCAAGATGAAATCAGAGCTCACCATTTGCTGCACAGTTGACGAGACTGCTTGCAGAGGCAAATGGTACAGAGGCAAATGGAAGGTCTGAATCAGAGCCTCAGATATTTCTGCAACTGTGTAGGCTGCAGATTCCTTGATTTGCACCACGGGGTGGTGAGGTGTTTCGGATTCAGCTAAATGGTTTGGGAGTTCATTATACACAGGACGCAGGAGACTGCTGCACGGGAAGCACGGGCTGTGTGACGTGGACTGAACGGCTTTTTAGGTTAGATGGCCTCATGGGAACACAAAAAGGTCTTCAGTCCCAAAGGGCGCCCGTGGAACATAGGAAGGAGATAGAGCTAGGAACTGTCGGTATAGCAGTTGTAGATTGTGATAGCTGTTTTGGGAAAGTACCAGAGCGCTAGACGCTAATAGAAAGCACTGATACTCAAATCGTTATAGGCACTGAGATAAGTTCTGCAGAAGCTTTCTTGAAGTCCCTAACTGTGTTCGAAAAGCATAGGCTAAATAGAGTCGATAGTGGTTTGTTTCTCGCTGTTAGAAGCAGATGGCCCCTGTGAGTTAGTACGAGTAGTCATTCTTGGCAACCAGAATAAAATAATAATTGGATCCTTTTATCGACCTCCCTCCTCAGATTATACAATTGCTGAAAGATTCAAAGAATATTTGAGTCTAATTTCAAAACATGTACCCAACTCATGTAGTTATCAACAATGATGATAGAAGTTGAAGAAATGAATTAAAATTTGTATCATGGCTGGAATTTGAACCCTGATCCTCTGCATACTACGTAGATGTGTCAGTCACTACACTACCGTAGCGGTAGTGGCAACACAGTTGCAACGTCTACCCTAGTCCAATGCCCCCCCTAATATAAACTTCAATTCACACCTTCGGGCCTGTTTTCCTCTTCTTAAATTGTCGGTATTATCGAGGCTCTCCGGTATTGGAATAGCACCCCAGCTTAGTATGTAATGACGAAATTCTGTCTCTTCCTTAGGTATAGGTGATCTATAGATCTTATATAATTCAACTGTCCTTGAGATATATGAGTCTCAACTTTATATGGTTCTGCCATTATTGTAGATAAAGTTGAGACTCATATGTCTCAAGGAAAATTTAAGAGCTTGCAATTATAGTTGGTGGTAACTTCAATTTACCCTCGATATGTTAGCAGTACATGCTTAAATCCGGAGGTATGCATCAAAAAACATCTGAAATTGTGCTAACTGCATTCTCTGATAATTATTTCGAGCACTTAGTATATGAACCCGCTCGAATAGTAAACGGTTGTGAAAACACACTTGACCTCTTAGCAACAAATAATCCTGAGCTTATAACGAGCATCGAAACGGTTCAAATGGTTCAAATGGCTCTGAGCACTATGGGACTTAACTTCTAAGGTCATCAGTCCCCTCGAACTTAGAACTACTTAAACCTAACTAACCTAAGGACATCACACACATCCATGCCCGAGGCAGGATTCTAACCTGCGACCGTAGCGGTCACGCGGTTCCAGACTGTAGCGCCTAGAACCGCATGGCCACCCCGGCCGGCATCGAAACGGATACAGGGATTAGTGAATATAGGGCTGTCACAATAATACCAAGTATCCTAATTCCCAAATACACCGAAAATAAACAAAAATTGTATCTGTTAAGGAAAGCAGATAAAAATTCGCTTGACGCCTTCCTGAGGGAGAATCTCCACTCCTTCCAAATTAACAATGTAAGTGTAGACCAGGTTTGTCTTTAATTCAAAGAAATAGTACCGACAGCATTTGAGAGATGTACACCAAATAAATTAACTAACGACACAGTTGATCCCCGATAACACAAAAAACGTTGGAATACTGTTGCAGAGACAACTACAACAGCATGCCAAATATAAACGAACGCAAAATCTCCAAAACAGTCGATCTTTCACAGAAGCTCAAAATTTAGCGTAGACTTAAACGCAAGATGCATATAATAGTTTCCACAACGAAACTTCTTCTCGAAACCTGGCAGAAAATCCGAAAAGTATGCTAGTGGCAAGACACAATCAATGTCTTCTCTGCGCGATAGCGTCGGAAATGCCATCGATAACATTGCTGCTAACGCAGAGTTACTAAGCATACCCTTCCGAAAATCCTTCTCCAAAGAAGACGAAGCAAATATTCCAGAGTTTGAACCAAGAACAGCTGCCAACATGCGTAACTTACAGGTAAATAACCTCGGAGTTGTGAGGTAACTTAAATCACTTAATGAAAAAGAAAGTCTTTCAGCTCAGATTGTATACCATTTAAGTTCCTTTCAGAGTACGCTGATGCAATAACTCCGTAATGTACAATCATATACAATCGCTCACTCGACACAACATCCTTACCTAAACACAGGAAAGTTGCACAGGTCACACCAATATACAAGAAAGGCAGTACGAGTAATCCACTAAATTAAAGGACCCTGTCATTAACGTCGATGTGTAGCAGGATTTTGGAACAAATATTGTGTTCGAACATTATGAAATACCTTGAAGATAACAATCTTTTGACACATAGTTAACATGGATTTACGAAACATCGTTCTTGTGAAACATAGCTAGCTCTTTACTCACATAAAGTGTTAAGTGCTATCGACAAAGGATTTAAAATTGATTCCGTATTTCCAGGTTTCCAGAAGTATTTTGACACCGTACCTCACAAGCAGCTTCTAACCAAATTGTGTGCATGTGGAATATCGACCTCGTTAAACGACTGGATTCGTGATTACCTGTCAGAGAGGTCACAGTTCGTAGTAGCTGACGGAAAGTCATCGAGTAAAGCAAAAGTGATTACCTGTATAAACGATTTACGAGACAATCTGAGCAGCCCTCTTCGGTTGATAGCAGATGATGGTGTCGTTTATCTTCTAGTAAAGCCAGCAGACGATCAAAACCAATTGCAAAACAATTTAGATAAGATACGTGTACTGTGCGAAAATAGCCAATTGATCAGAAGTTAAAGTCATCCACATGAGTACTGAAAGGGATCCGTTAAACACCGGTTACATGATAAATCAATCCACTCCAAAGGGAGTAAATCCAATTAAATGCGTAGGAATTACCACTAACAACAACTTAAATAGGAAGGAGAACATGAAAAATGTTGTGGGAAGGTGAACTAAAGGCTGCGCTTTACTGTCAAAACACTCAGAAGATGCAACAGATCTACTTAAGAGAATGCCTACACTACCCTCGACCGTCCTCGTTTGGAGTACTGCTGCGCAGTATCGGATCCTTAGCAGGTAGTATTAATGGAGTACATCGAAAAAGTTCAAAGGAGGACAGTTTGTATTATCGAGAAATAGGAGAGAGAGGGCGACGAAAATGTTTCGGGATTTGGGGTGGGCATCATTAAAACAAAGACTATCTCGTTGCGGCGGGATCATCTAAAAAAATGGCTCTGAGCACTATGGGACTCAACTGCTGAGGTCATTAGTCCCCTAGAACTTAGAACTAGTTAAACCTAACTAACCTAAGGACATCACAAACATCCATGCCCGAGGCAGGATTCGAACCTGCGACCGTAGCGGTCGCGCGGTTCCAGACTGCAGCGCCTTTAACCGCACGGCCACTTCGGCCGGCTGCGGGATCATCTCATGAAATTTCAGTAATCAACTTTCTCCTCCGAATGGAAAATATCTTGTTGATGCCGACCTACATTGTGAGAAGCAATCATCGTAATAAAATAAGGGAAATCAGAGCTCTCACGGAAAATTAAAGGGGTTCGTTCTTTCTGTGCCTTGTTCGAGAGTGGAATAATAGAGAATTTGTGTGAAGGTGCTTCGATTAACCCTCTGCCAGGTATTAAAGTATGGTTTTCGGAATGGCCACGTAGTTGTAAAGGTTGAGCAGTGCTACTGAGTTTTACTAATTTCGCTCACTGTTGCTGAAGTTGGCCATTTCTGCTGTGATTCGCAGTTGTTGCTGGAGCTATAAATAATTACTGGGGCTTTCCATAAATTGTGTTTCAATATTTACTCGCCATTGCTGACTTCTTATTAAACAAAATCTTAAAATCCTCTTCAAGAAGAGGCAAAATTTCTATTAAAAACGTAGATGAAAATGGGGGAAATGTTCTTAAGCATGAAACAGAAGGTAAAATGTGCAAAGTTAGTAACCTCACAAAAGGCACAAAAAGGTACAACGAAATATGCTTATTTTGCTTAATTTCATGTCCCCAAACGCATACATTATCTGAAAATAGCTGTATTTTTAGTGCTGCACCCTAAAATCCTTTCTGTAGTCTTCATGTAGCAGCTTAGGAGCGGTTTTCGTTTAGAACTAAAATTCAATAACTATTTGCTGTCACATTTTTCAGTTTTATTTAGTACATTTTCACGCACAAACAAGTGAGTCCACAAACTCACGAGGCAACTGCCGAGTGCTGCTGCCAACTCCAACTATACCGCAAAATAGCAGCACCAGAAGCACAGGGAACAATAGAAACAACTCTGCGACTGCAGCACATACAAATACAGAAGTAGCTACGCAGAGTCCAAACAAGTCCTCGGCTGGCTTCTCACCAGCCATTTCACGCAACTCTGGAGACCTTAGTCTCCTAAACAAAGAATTCCGTAACAAACACAACCCCACAACATTTTACTCTAAACTCACCGGGCACCACGCCACACTGTACGTGGATCACAAACCAGACTACACGAATCTGCTGGACTTTCTGAAAGAAAGAAAGGAAGGTAGATCACTTCACGAACAGGACAGTCTTGGGAAAGACCCATTGTGATCAAGGGGGTACGCTCTCAATCTCCGATCGAGACAGTATATTAGGAACTCACCGCCCTTGAATGGGAGTGCATTTGTGTAAATCGAATGAGTTCGGCACCGTGAGACCATCACACAACTACATGGTGTAGCTGGCTGACACGTCCAAGTTCCGCGACCTGCTGAACTTAAAATTATTTCTGCAGATGGTCGTCAATGTAGAAATTTACAACACGTCGTGCACCCCTCAACAATGCTACAACTGCCAGCACTTTGCGCACGCCGGTATTCGATGCGGTCTCGCTCCCTGCTGCCGCAAATTCCCTGGTGGCCATACGACAGAATAGTGTAAAATCCCCAACACAGCACCACGCATATGCGCCAACTGTGGTGCGGCCCATCCGGTTAGCTACATCGGATGTATTGTATACAAAGAAGCTCTGAAGCGTAAAACAGCCAAACACACCAAAATTGCCGCCATCACAACTCTGAAACCGCCCTCGCGCCCAGTAAAGAGAGGAGTATCCTTTGCTGGAGTGGCAGCCCCAGCAGCGCGGAGCGGTCAGAGGAACCTCGCAGCTCCGCACATGCACAACAAACATCCCCAGCAACAGACACACAACCAAGACATACAACACCCAACAGCACACCCGCACCAGATACACCACAAAAAACAAATAACAACACCACCCTACCCCTGATATCGCCGACTGCAGCTCACCACAGATCACAGAAGACGCACCTACACAGGGACTGCCCCAACGGCAGAGAAGAAGAAGCAACCGGAACAGGAGAAGTACGACCACACCACAACAAACACACAGACTACAGGACACCAATGCGCACGTACACAATTCGGACACCAACACAACGACCCACACAACACGCCCACTCACCACAGAGACCACTCAGGCGCCCACAACTATCACTCGAGCAGCTGACACACAAGCCAGCCTAGCCAGAGGCCAACACGAGTACCAGCGGCCGCCAACACAACCAACCACCCACAGGACGACACTCCCAACATTACCTCAACACTCCGAAGAATACTGGAGACATTATTCCCCGCACTCACGACCACCGAAGTAGTCATGAAGATTATTGGGTGTGTCTCACAACTCTTCAGGCATTTCATGTCTGGCTCGCTCAACTGGACTAGCATACAAACCATTACCTCGCCACTGTTTACACGAATACATCGATAACACGCCACAGCAGATCCGAATTGCAGACGCCAACACAAACTCACAGATCCTGATTTGGCATGCCACCTGGATCGCAAACAAAAGAGCCGAAAATGGCTGCGTTCGTGGAGCGAAAGGGTATTCGAATCGCCCTAGAGAACGAAACACTGCTTGCGCCACACAAACAGCTAAATATCCCAGGCTATTGAGTTCATCGTAGCGACCGAGCGGACGGCAGGAAGGAAGGAAGGCGGCACAACAGTCATCTTTCACAAAGACATAGAACACACGAACATCGACCTCCCTGCGCTTGAGAGACTAGAGGCAACGGCCGTCAGGGTCAAGTTCAAAGGAGCCAACACCGCACTGGTATCGCCGTACAGTCCTCCTAGAAACATAGTAACACGCGATATCAGCACAGTTCTCAACACAGCACCGCAGGTAATCACCGCTGGAGGTCTAAATGCAAATCAACCCGACTGGAACTCACGAATATGTACCTCCATCGGCAAGAAACTATACGAACATGTAGTAGGCCGAAACTACATTATACTAAGGCCGGACGTTCCCACGTTCGTGCCTACACAGGCCCGACACAGGCCAGACCTGCTAGACATAGAACTCATCAAGGGCATCACATGCACATTCAACCTTTTGGTTGAAAACGATCTGGACTCAGACCACATGCCTGTAGTACTACACATGGAACAAACACTGCAGGACACAGAACCACGCAGGATACTGAACTACAAGTGCGCAAATTGGACCCTGTTCAAGGAAACGCTTGATAGTCGTATCCTGGACACACTCGAAATTATCAACACGCAAAAAATTGATGAGGCGGTGGAGGCTCTTACTACTGCCATCCAAGACGCAATGACTGAGCCACTCCACGTACACCACCAAAACAACACTCGACGGCCCTGCCCAGGAAACCCTCGGTCTTATCTCAATGAGGAACCACCTCAGGAGATACTGGCAGCGTACCAGGCGCCTGTGAACAGACTCCAGTGTATATTACGGACAAAATACAAACATTTCGAAGCGAACAATGTGGGCAGAAAGTCGCAGGACTAGATACCACAGGTCTTGGCGTGTGTAAGTTAGCCACACACTTCAGCAGGGAGTAAAGATTACATTCCCACTCTACAAGGACCAGACGGCCCAGCTTACTCCGCGACGGAGAAAGCAGAGCTTATGGCCACAACACTTGCATCATCTTTCATGCCGAAATCTGGCTCCTTCCGATTCACATTTGAAACGGACCAGGAGGTTCCACGACTAGTAGCCCAGCCCTCGCGCGACGAAATCAGACGCACTAGTACAAACGAAATTACTTGGGCTATCAAGCACACCAATGCTAGGAAATCCCCTGGGTCTGATGGTATTCAAAACCGTGCCCTCCAAGAGTTCACGGATAGAGCCGCAGAATACCTTGCGCGCATAACGAATGCCATTTTAAAACGCCAAAACTTCCCTCCCACAAAATTACCGACCTATCAGTGTGCTGCGCTCGCTCAGCAAGATTGTTGAGAAGGTAATACTTAAACGCATCACTAGGTACTTCATCACTAATTACACCCTAAGACCGGAGCAATTCGGCTTTAGGAATCACCACTCAACTACACGACACGAACAAAGCACAGAGGCCGTGTTCCTGGACATCGAAAAAGCTTTCGACCGCCTCTGGCACAACGGCCTTATACTCAAACTAGGCGAAGTTAGTTTCCCGGACGGACTCGTACGCCTCCTACACTCATATCCCACGAACAGATGTTTTAACACTGTCGTGCAGGGCAAACAATCGACACAACACGGTATCCAAGCTGTAGTACCCCAGGGAAGCATCCTTGGGCCCATCTTGTTCAACCTGTGCATTAATAACTTTCCAGCAGCACAGAAAAACAACGTTAGCTGTTGTGGACTGGCAAGACAGCCAATCCACAGTGACGGGTAACCGAAAGGCACGTGCTTAAACTCACGCAGGCTGGCGTGAGGTCTGAAACAGGATACGTAATGAATGCTATAAAGAAAAGTACGTAGCTGCTGGAATACTTAACTTTAATCCACAATTGGTGAACATTGGTCTCGTTACTGTACATGCTTCATTAGATACATAGCAAAGGATAAATGGCGCCTTGCTAGGTCGTAGCAATTGACTTAGCTGAAGGCTATGCTAACTATCGTCTCGGCAAATGAGACCGTAATTCTCAGTGAACCTTTCCTAGCAAAGTCGGCTGTACAACTGGGGCGAGTGCCAGGACGTCTCTCTAGACCTGCCGTGTGGCGGCGCTCGGTCTGCAATCACCGCTAGTGGCGACACGCGGGTCCGACGTATAGTAGCGGACCGCGGCCGATTTAAAAAGCTACCACCTAGCAAGTGTGGTGTCTGGCGGTGACACCACATTAGCCATCTACGAGGATGACACAACCATCCTCGCGCAAGACTGAAAACCGTCGAACATAAATTCACGACTACAGACGGCACTCAGAACTGTCAAGCCTTGTTGGAACGATGGCGTATTAAAGTAAACGTGGACAAGTGCGAAGCAGTTCTGTTCACACGCAGACCGAAACTACAGCGCAAACATCAACACTGTAGACAGGTAACACTCAATACACGCCCTATACATTTCCGAGAGAAAGTCAGATATCTCGGTGTTCGGCTGGACCGGAAACTTACATGGGGGGACCACATCGAATACGTTACCAACAGAGCCACGAGAGGCTCAAACAAACCTACCCAATGCTCAACAGGAAAAGTACATTAAATAGGAGGGTGTCGAGGACAACATACATGACACTGATTTGACCTCTGATGACGTACGCAGCTCCCGTCTAGGGATACGCAGCTCCTACATGTCTGTGTCGTCTGCAGATCATACAGAACAAAGTGCTACGCATCATTAGCAACGATCCACGCTACACACGCACCGTGGATCTTCACAGTGAATACCGCCTTGAAACCCTCAAGGAAGTATTCAAAAAACACGCCACTCGACTATACAGTTACTCGAGACACGCGAACTATCCTTTCATCCTTACTCTGGGAAACTCTGATCACAACTATAGGTGGAAGCATAAGCAACCAAAGACACTAATAACTGGAGCATAACCACCTATGGCAAGCTAACACACACCCACAAGCGACAAACGTTGGCAAGCCCCTGCATATCAGTAACGTTGACTGAATATACCAGTTGCTATTAAAGTCGACCTACAGGCTACGGCAGGGAAACCGACAAGCTCGCACACTGACGAACAAATAAATCGCCAACATCACCCTACACTGTGAATCTGATATATGACCTATCTGACACAAACGATGACGAACCTGTAACAGGAATGCTGACGCTGACCGAGAAATCAACCCCGGCACCCAGCGGCGGCCGCCGAGTAACAGCACCGCACAACGTCAAAGGTGTCGACATGCATGATACCCACTACTGACCAAGCCTACCCTTGCATGACCTGTCGCAGGCAGAAATAAAACCGCTACTGCTCTTACAACACGACCCAACTATCGCAGAAGTATTTTTCCCTTGACTCTTGCTTGGCGCTTTCTCTCCCCCACCCCCCTTGCCCATCAAACCGCTACCCTTCGATCAACTTTCGACCCAATCTATATCCAGATGAGCCGTATTAATGGTTAAACGTAACCAGACGTATACAAACTTTTCAGTACCCGCATCCTACGAGACCTAACTCTGGTGAAAACTAACCCTTATGAACAGATGGTAGTAAACCTTTTGTGTTGCCAATCATACCTCTTTCTTTAGAATACGTTCTGGTGAGGTAGCCTTGGTCTGTGAGAATAGCCACCAAAGTATGACTACAGATCAAAGAGCTTAGTGCTTCGTGTAGTAATTCATTCCTAAATAAATAAGTGGTTGTTGATGAGAGTTCTAATGTCTCTTTCTTCCGAAAATTGCCTGATCTTAATATGTTCATTCCTGCTTTGGTCTTACTACTTTGTCGGCAGCCATGGCCCGTGTCGATTTAGTCGATCGAAGCTTCACCTGAGTTGTTTAAATGAAAATATCATTGCGTTTTGATACTTAGCGCCTGTCTCTTTGGTAATAATTTATCCTGAGTAAAGGGATTTCCATTTAGTGGTGAACACAAATGTATAGGCAGAAACTGACGCGTGTCCTTTATATTAAAGTCTGTGGGCAGTGCTACGCTTCACATTGTCGTCCATAAATTTACAAAAATTGTTCAAATGGTTTTGAGCACTATGGAACTTAACTGCTCAGGTCATCAGTCCCTTAGAACTTAGAACTGCTTAAACGTAACTAACCTAAGGACATCACACACATCCATGCCCGAGGCAGGATTCGAACCTGCGACCGTACGGTAGCGCGGTTCCAGACTGTAGCGGCTAGAACCGCTCGGTCACTACGGCCGGCCATAAAGTTACAGATTGAACGCGCTACGATGTGTGTGTAATGCTTTTCTCCTCATCTTGTATTTGTAGAAGTTAAGACGTTTTATCAGTTGATATCGAACCAGTAACAGTCTATTGCTGACCTTACTTTTGTCTCAGTGCGTCTGGTTACAACATCTGAATACCCTTATTCCTTATAGACCTGCCACGGGATCTTGGCTTGGTAATTTTAGAAAGTTTTGTGTGTTTTCATCCTGTACCAGCCTTGCCACCCACTGCATACATTAAGCAAACTACGTCCTTATTAGTACCTCCAGATTCATAAACTTTTATTACTGTTTTGTGGGAAACATAGCTAATACTTTGTCACTATTCTTATTAACTGTGTTCCATTTGCCGAAGTCGTTCTTATTTGGCTTTTTGTAAAGTGTGATGGCACCTGTATGTCTTAAGAACCAATAAATGGCCATCTCTTTTTATCGTTCCAAACTTCATCCCTGCTCGGAACTTAATATGTTCCAACGACGTACCGAGTATTTAGAAAAGGGAATGAAATGAATTACTGCATTTATTATTAGGTTACACCATATGTTATCATGTACGATTAACCTCGTGTGCTACGCGAAGTTATCCGTTACAGTTATAATTCATGCTGATGGCATTAATGGCCAATATAATTGAAACAGATGCAGATCGTTAATAAACCCACACTTCTTCACATAGACAGTGTGATGTTAATGTATATGGTAGCTGAAATATCCCCAATTATCTGGTATATATCCTGGACTCCTCTTTGTATAGTAACGAAGCAGAACTCTTTTATTAAATACCTCCCTCGCCTTTTAACTAGATCTTCAGTAGCGCCAATAAGTAACATCATTTTTCCTTTGCGAGGATGAGAACCCATTGATACAAATGTACGTCAGGAACAAAGTTGTGCTTAAATCTTGGATCAAGGAACTGATGTTCGTGAATGAATCTATCGTAATAGTTGTTTCGTGATATGATAGGCACTGATAGGGTACAATCAGCTCATCTATTACGGATTGCGATATCTGTTGGGGAAACATTGATATAACAAACAGCCGGACTGCGTAAGTGACTCAAACATGGCTGATAATGACACACTTGTTTCTCACATGTTACACTAAGACGTCGGTTTACACATCGGAAAGCATCAAAAGCAGTCTAAATACCTGTCATGTGGATTTAAAGAAGAAGCAAAAAAAGAGAAAAGATAATATTGTAAATAAACACCCAAACAAATTACGCAAAATAAAAATTTGGTTCCGTTCCTTTTCCGAGGAGAATGGAACCGAATAACACTGTGTAAACGAACCTGGTGATTCGTTCTGTCCCGACCAGATAAATTTTCACTCGTGCTGACCTGTAAGGGGCACAGGGCGTGGGGCCGCACACATGGAAATGAGTGTACGCAAAGCGGCGACCTTTAAAATGAGATCTCGCCGCGGGAGCCAGTTTGGAAACACCGCCCGGCAACGGTAGCAGCGGCCGCGGGCAACGCGATACGTTTAGCAGGGGAGCACAACGGCAGCGGCGCAGCGCCATCAAACGCAATTTAAATCATTTTAAGGGAAATTAGATCGGCGCGGGGCGGACGGCGTTAAGCCCGGGACGATAGTTTCCACACGCGGTAACGGGCCACTCCCGACGTGCATCCACGTGTGTGTTAATGTGTATGTGTGTGTGTGTGGGTGTGTGTGTGTGTGTGTGTGCGTGAGAGAGAGAGAGAGAGAGAGAGTGAGTGAGTGTGTGTATGTGTGTGTGTGTGTGTGTGTGTGTATGTGTGTGTGTGTGGCCCGAGCGCAAGCGGACGGTAGCGGCGGTGTTGTGGAACAAAAAGAGATATACAGCGCACGTGGAGCTGTGACGGAGGATTTGTCGCTGCCAAATGTAGCAGTGAAGAAATGACAACGGCCTGTTGCAATCTCAGCAGCTTATTTCAGCACACATCGATTAAAGCCTCACTGCTTCCTCAAACTGATGATGGCAACATCAGACCCTGACGGAAAAAAAAACATCGCAACACCACAGAGGAGTCGTGCGACTTAAACGAAAGTTGGTAGGAGTGGTTCTACATCTGAAAGATGATATCTATCTAGATTCCGTGCCAGCCGCCTAAGAGTGGCCGTAGTAGCGCCAGTATGAGGATGAAAATCGGATTTGCTTCAAATGAACGCTGTAACGTTGGTGAGTGTTAGTTCAGTTACCTTTGAGAATGGGCCTGGTGAGTCAATGTTAGTCAAGAATGCCTTCAAGGCGTCAAAGACGCCGTTACCAGCATCTCACTGAGCTTGAATGAACTCTTTTAATATGGCTACGAGAAGCTGGATGTTCCTTCCGCGATATTACAGAAAGACTTGAAGGAATGTAGCTGCTGTACATCATTGCTGGCAGCAGTGGTCCCGAGAATGTAGAGTCGCAAAATGACTGGGCTCTGGACAGCTGCTACGTGGAACTGGGGGGGGGGGGGGGGGGGGGAGGCCATTGTCTTCGGCTTATGTCTCTGTAGCATCGAACAGTCTCTCCAGCAGTAATTTGAGTAGCAGTTGTTGGCACCACAGAGCCAGAACGAGCTGTCACAAATCTGTTACTACAAGAACATATCCGAGCCCGACGCCCTATATTTCGAATTCTATTGACCCCAAACTACCGTTGTCTGCGGCTTCGTTGGCCTCAAACGAGAGTTCATTGGAGGACATGGTGGAGGACTGTTGTGATTTCTGACAGAAGCTGGTTCTTTCTCGGTGCTAGTGATGGTCGTGTGTTGGTTAGAAGGAAACCAATTAAGGGCCTGCAATCAACCTGTCCTTAAGGCTGCTTGCTAGACACACTGGAGCTACGTCTGGGGTTATGATCTGGGGTGAGATTTCGTGTGACAGAAGTAGCACTCTCGTAGCAATCCCACGCACTCTGAATGCAAATTTGGATGTCAATCCGGTCATTCGACCTGTTGTACTGCCACTCATGTATAGCATTCCATTCCTAGGGCTGTTCTCCAACAGGATAACGCTCACCCACTTACCGCAGCTGTAGCCCAAGATGATCTACAGTGTGCCGACGTATTGCCTTCGCCTGTTGGATCACCAGATCTGTCTCCAATACAGCACATATGCGACACCATCGGACGACAACGCCAGCGTCATCCACAAACAGCAGTAACCGTCCATGTAGTGGCTGACCAAGTGCAACAGGCATGAAACTCCTTCCGACAAACTGATGGTTCAAATGGCTCTAAGCACTATGGGACTTAACAGCTGAGGTCATCAGTCCCCTAAACTTAGAACTACTTAAACCTAAGGACATCACATACATCCATGCCCGAGGCAGGATTCGAACCTGCGACCGTAGCAGCAGCGCGGTTTCGGACTGAAGAACGTAGAACCGCTCGGCAACCGCGGCCGGCCTACAAACTGACATCCGGCATCTGTACAATACAATAAACGCACGTTTTCTTGCATTCAACGTTCTGGCGGCTACACCGGTTACTAATGTACCAGCATTTCACTTTTGCAATGGTTTATCTCGTGCTTACATTAACCTGTGCTCTTGCAATCTTAATCACTTAAATATGTTACCTAGATAAATGTATTCCCTAAATTTAATCACTCTACATTAATTATTTTTTGGTGTTGTGATTTTTTTTCGTCACAGTATTTGATACACCATCTAAAGCCATCTGTTAGGAAAGCCTTTCACACTGTGTTTTGATACGTGAGTTACGGATCACCCGCATGGCTCAAAGACTGTCTATTCAGTTATCCGTTGAGCTAGAGCGTCACATATTTGGTTGCATTGTAAAGCATACCTACAAGTTATGCTTTGAGACACGGGCTCTGCCATCCAACCGGGTATACAGCTAGATCCCATTCCAATAGGGCCATGCTGTGAACGCTCTTTCTCTGTTTCTTCCCGTGTTCGCCGCCTGCTGCGGCTAACATTATTCTGCTAGTCAAATTCAGGCTTTCTGCATCTACATCCATACTCCGCAAGCCACCTGACAGTGTGTGGCGGAGGGTATCCTGAGTACCTCTATCGGTTCTCCCGTCCATTCCAGTCTCATATTGTTCGTGGAAAGAAGGATTGTCGGTATGCTTCTGTGTGGGCTCTAATCTCTCTGATTTTATCCTCATGGTCTCTTCGCGAGATATACGTAGGAGGGAGCAATATCCTGCTTGACTCTTCGGTGAAGGTATGTTCTCGAAACTTCAACAAAAGCCCGTACCGAGCTACTAAGCGTCTCTCCTGCAGAGTCTTCCACTGGAGTTTATGTATCATCTCCGTAACGCTTTCGCGATTACTTAATGATCCTGTAACGAAGCGCACTGCTCTCCGTTGGATCCTCTCTATCTCCTCTATCAACCCTATCTGGTACGGATCCCACACTGCTTAGCAGTATTCAAGCAGTGGGCGAACAAGCGTACTGTAACCTACTTCCTTTGTTTTCGGACTGCATTTCCCTAGGATTCATCCAATGAATCTCAGTCTGGCATCTGCTTTACCGACGATCAACTTTATATGATCATTCCATTTTAAATCACTCCTAATGCGTACTCCCAGATAATTTATGGAATTAACTGCTTCCAGTTCCTGACCTGCTATTTTGTAGCTAAATGATAAGAGATCTATCTTTCTATGTATTCGCAGCACATTACACTTTTCTACATTGAGTCTGAATTGCCATTCCCTGCACCATGCGTCAATTCGCTGCAGATCCTCCTGCATTTCAGTACAATTTTTCATTGTTACAACCTCTCGATACACCACAGCATCATCTGCAAAAAGCCTCAGTGAACTTCCGATGTTATCCACAAGGTCATTTATGTGTACTGTGAATAGCAACGGTTCTATGACACTTCCCTGCGACACACCTGAAATCACTCTTACTTCGGAAGACTTCTCTCCATTGAGAATGACATGCTGCGTTCTGTTATCTAGGAACTCTTCAATCCAATCACGCAATTGGTCTGATAGTCCATATGCTCTTACTTTGTTCATCAAACGACTGTGGGGAACTGTATCGAACGCCTTTCGGAAGTCAAGAAACACGGCATCTACCTGTCTTCTGAATTGTTGACATGGACATTTCTGAGTAATAGTATTCAAAAATGGCTCTAACCACTATGGGACTTAACATCTGAGGCCGCCCGGAGGGACCGAGCGGTTCTTGGCGCTACAATCTGGAACCGTGCGACCGCTACGGCCGCAGGTTCGAATCCTGCCTCGGGCATGGGTGTGTGTGATGTCCTTCGGTTGGTTAGGTTTAAGTAGCTCTAAGTTCTAGGAGACTGATGACCACAGCAATTAAGTCCCATAGTGCTCAGAACCATTTGAACCATTTTGGAACATCTGAGGTCATCAGTCCCCTAGACTTAGAACTACTTAAACATAACTAACCTACGGACACCACACACATCCATGCCTGAAGCAGGATTCGAACCTGCGACCGTATCAGCAGCGCGATTCCGGATTGAGGCGCCTAGAACCGCTCGGCCAGAAGGGCGGCAGCAATAGTATTCACCATTCATAGTGAGAGCGACTCTTGTCAGCGTTGCATTGGCGTAATTCTACATTATATGATATTTTATACCTTGCAGATGGGTTTTCACTGTAAACGAGGTCACCTATAGTATGCCGTTTTCTTTATTATACTGCGAATTAGCATCTAGTGTTGCATGATTCATCTGCAGATGCTGATCGGTTCCGATTTTCTGCTTCTACTCACTAAATAGTTTTACGAAAATTTTAAGGTATATGTAGTAAATTCCTGAGAATACGTGGAGTTCTATTAACATACAGGCCGTTGGAGGGCATAAGTATCTACTGTTCTTGATACTTAAAGCTTATTTATTCAATAGTAATTGGAGTTAATCGCATAGACTCGTACATTCTTAATTGGTTTCCGTCTGATGTCATATCTCAATTTTATGACTCTCATGTTCAATCTATAAAGTGACAGTGAAACGAAGCCGAAATAGGTGCAAAAAAAAAAAGCTATACTGGTTTCTATTTCAGAAACAATCCATGTAACTGTTAATACTTTAATCCCACTGTCAGACAAAACGGCCAATGTCTTCCTACAAAAATGTTTGCAGTTGCGTACGGAACAATGATTGTACGAAGCTGAGTACCTCTTCGTCCGAACAAAATAGACGGCCACGAATGTCATTCTTAAGGACTGCAAAAATGTGGTAATAGCGCGGGGGACAGTTTGGGACTGTATGGAGGATATCCAAGGGCTTCAAAGCGAAAATTCTGCAGCATACTTGAAACAACGTTGACTACATGTGGACGGGCCTGGGTACCATCATCGATCCGTAGGCAAGAGTATGCATTTCTCGACGAAGGCTTCGACCGTCTTGCCTCACTGTGGGATAAATGTATTAACCGCTTTGGGGATTACGTTTAACATAATAAAAAGTTTGCTTACTCTTTCCACCTGCCTCTTTTTCAGTCTACTCGTACTTTCCTTTATATATGTAGTCATTCATCATTTATTGACATCAACAGCCATCTACTTTCCTTTATATACGTAGCCATTCATCTTTTATTGACATCAACAGCCGAAACGAGCATTGATTATTGGAAACAATTTGCCTTCTATTGTCACCAGTCAGAATATTTTCTTATTTTCCCGTAATATTCGGCTAATATATGGGAGCTCTTAGTTGCAGAGAACTTCGAGATGCATGTTACAGTCTGCAGCACACCGAAAGTTTCTTTCTTGTCGAGTCATGCTTCTTACTATTAGATTTTCGGCAATACAAGCTGCAATTTACGTCTGCATTGCACGCGTTTTCTGTACAGTGGAAGACGCAACTATACTCACAGGTTCTGTTAGAATGGTTGAAAGTCTTAGTTATAATTCTGACCTGTTGTTATTATCCAACTCTGGATTTCCCATTGTTTGTTTTAGTTATAATTTTGCGTTTCTGTAACAAATGTTAAAGACCCTTTCATATATTCCGTCGCGCTATGAAAGTGTACTTCTACCCAATACGTCACTAACGTGAGTCATATCATATTGTTACTCACTCGCGGGTACCAAAAGGAAAATATTTTCAGGGCATTAGACAACAGTCGTAACTGTTACTTAGTCAGGTTTAAGTGTAACAAGTAGTAAGGCCTTTCACATCTGTCAGGTTTTTTTGTCCCACGTCTTCATGCAGATGGAAAGACCTATCCCACAGCGTTTAACTAAGGTCGATACAAACTTGACGTCAAGCGAATACCATGTTACAAACTGCAGTGTTCCATAAAATGGCATGTCCATACCAGGCAGAACGTCAGCATCACATTACCATGCGCTGTCCAGCTCTGAACGGTGAAAGTGAGATAGTGAGGCATCGTCCATCTCAGAAAAAGTCCAGGATATCTAGTGCGTCTGAAAAAAATTCATCAGTATTCACAACACTGTGCCTTCTGTATTACTGACTTTTGAATCATAGGGTAAATAATTTAACTTTCCCACAGCGATTTTCAATGCGTCGTCCTCCGGGACGTATAACAAGCATCCAGACGATTTTCGAAATCGTCCCATACATTTGCGAGAAAGTCAGGGGACATGAAAGCAATACATACTGCTACAGCGTGAAATAATTCATTCAGGGTTGTTTGAAGGGGATGACTCGTTCATGAACCACCACAGAAAAAAAAATCACATACCGTGATATTACGCCGAGTATGGACACCAGAGATGCAGTGTGAGATATGTACTCCACTCGCGGCCGATCTGTCGTTGAGGAGGTACAGTGTCGTACTGTCGGCGAGTATCATGGCGAAGAGTTGTAACTGAACTGCACCTGTTGAAATGTGAAATGGAAAACGCAGAAAGCCTTTGCTCTGGTACGTCGACTACACGCACATAGGGTAATGAACGAGCAAATGGGTGATCCGGCATTAGAAAGACACTTACCAGCAACCACACGAACCGCAACTTACACTTAACGCCAAAGTAGACACTTAGTTTCAGCACACGAGTTGAAATCCATTCCATATTTCTACTTCCATTCAACCGGGTTTTAGAAATCAGATGAGTCTTTTTGAAACACACGGTCATTTCAGCATTAAAGAACTACCCACAGAGTCTGGAGGGGCCATAGGTGCTGACCGACTGCCGTGTAATTCTCTGCTTTCCTTGACGAGGTATAGAGGGGCGTGGGTCAGCAAGTGATCTCCTGGACGATGTTAGCTTCCGTGGCCTGGAGCCGCTGCCATTCGGTCAAGTAGCTCATCGACTGACATCACGAACCCAAGTGCAGCTCGTTTCACTCAATACCAGGAATTGAGACCAGGTCATCCAGATAGCAGTCATTCCTGCTGAAATCTCAGCTATTGAAGCAAAATTAAAATTCATAATAATGATCTTAATAAAACTTGTATGGTACTTTCTACACAATGCCGTGCAATGAAGAACAGGAAAAGTTGCACATAAACGCGTTAAAAGTGCAATATTTACTAGCTTATGTAAGTGGAGGATGGGCAATGGATCTGCAAACAGTTAAAAAAAATTGAAGACAACCCAAAGAGCAATAGGCATGTTGGAACTAACGAAAGTGGACAGAAAAACAATCAAATAGATAAGAGACGAGTTGGGAAAATAGCGAAACGAAATTACGGGAAATTGAGTAAGGTGATTCAACGCTGGATTTCCCTTATGTAAAGGTGCGAGCCATGGCGACAGCTCTTTGGTGCACGCGTCCCACCTGCCGTATCTCACTGGTACTGCATTACACCACACCAACTATCTAAGAGCCTCAACACGACTGTGCAGTTAATGACCAATTGGGGCCGATCACGTGTAACATCAGAAATAGAGAAAGTTATTTGGTTATAAGGGCACGACGGAACCGCCTTAGTACTGCATGGAAACTGACATCTGACCAAGCACCATCCACTGAACCTGTTGTAGAGAACCAAACGATGTACAGAAGGCTTCGGCAGAGTGACCTTTATCGTCGGAGGCCTGCTGTATATGTACAGTCGTGCTCAAAAGTATCCGAACGACCTGAATTGCATTTCGCCTAATTCGCATGCAACCAGCCTACTGCAGCTGTCTAGCAGGTCCTCCAATCACTCCTAGGTACAGTCGTTTGACCATTGAAAATGGTTCCAACAAGTCACCACTAGAAAACACTGCTCTGTATCGCAATAACTCAAGATGTAAAGTAATACCACGATGCTACAAATATCAGGGAACACCTTATCACAGATAAGACTGCCCTTAAGGCTTGTAAGCTCACATTTATTGCAATAAATGACATACCTGAAATGTTACCACTCCCATTATTACGTCAGATACGTAATGCACGTAGTAAGTTCGTTGTATTCATGATTTCCTCTTCAAAGGAACATACCGTACTTGTTATTTAACACAAAATGACATTAAAAATTTAAGATATTCACGAGCAGCTAGATAAGAATGTGTATGAACTTCAAATGACACGACGAACCGTCTCGTTCTGCATATGTATTCAAACCCAGGTCATGCAGACTAAGATTTCGTGACTAACGAAAACTAACAGTCATTCCTGAGTAGGCATACAGAGGGTGATATACCACGAGTTTAGACAGTATCGGTTAGCAAATATCAACTTTAAATTACATAAAGTAAACATTTTTAACGGACACGAATTCCTTCCCAACATCTATTGTCCCTGTTAACGAACTACGGGAGATGTTAAATATTGCTTCTTCACAAGTAACTTACTTGAAATGCCGTGAGGTAAAGCTTTGTGTTGGACAGGTATTCGAACCCAGAACCTAATCGGATTGTTATCGAAGCACAATCAACTGCGACATATCGGATTTTCTCGGCAGTAGCTAGATGTTTTAAGTGAAATGACGAGACGAATCATTAATTTTTTCCTTCCCAGGACTTCAAACCGGCGCCTATCGCTGTTATATTCCAGACAAAACTAACGTTAAATGTGGGTTTGTTACACCAGCAGCGACACGTGACCATGTTTGAACGAGAAATAATATGACAAAGAGTTCAGTGCTGACTGGGAATCGAACCCCACACATATCGTTTCTACACACAAACAGACGTCAACTACTGAATTTTTCTTCACCAGCAGCTCGGAATAACATCCTTGAACTTACAGTGATCTCACAAATAGTTGTATGTCTCACTGGGAGTAAAAACATCAGATATTGTTAGTGTTGACAACAACCGAAAATGCATTAAAAATCAAAATTATTATCCACCACCAGATAGGTGTTCTCATGGTAGAGCTTGATAATTCATAATGGAAACCTTAGTGCCGGGCCAGGATTCGAACCAATTCACACGCAATATGTGGAGATGTTGAGGAATCTGCAGTTTTGAACAAGCAACAAATTGTAGTTGAGCTGTATTGTCACGAAGGGATCAAATTCCGCGTTAATGGCGGTCTGAGTACAGAACCTATTTTATCGGCATACAGAAGCTCAAATAAAAGATGGAATAAGTATCCTGTGACCCTACATAGCGTTTGTTTCGTCACTAGAAATAAATAACTAGTATAAGAAAGGATACTGGTGATAGAGTTTCTACATGTCGCCACTCCTGACTTTATTGTGGTTCATCCTAACGTCTACTTGAGAACAGAGAAGGAATATCATGTTTAATGTGAATTTCAGACTACAATGCCACTATACCTTCTTCATTTGGCGTAGCCAGAAGAGAATAGAAACTGTCTCTCCCTGTCAAAATTCATGGGCAGAAGATGGAGTCGAACCCAGACCATAAGAATATGAGCCGATCATCAAACCAACAGACCACCGAACCCCCTTGCTTTTGACTCATTTTCCTATCATAATACCGTTGCGCCACGCTGGATGAGACTTCTGACACACAGGCTCCTTACAGCGGTTTGCAGTTTGTTCAGTACATTCATGTACTTGGTTGACCGAATCGCCATGAACTAGCTGCCTCGGCTACCCAGTGCATACATTCGACTCTATTTTGTAATCACCGAAATAAAAATCACGTATCTGCCACCTACACAGAACTGCCAAGAGCGTAGGATGCAGAAATTAAAATAGGAAGTGTTCCTTTCCATTTGAGCTACTCTATTGCGCTATTTGTTTGTTGAAACCGTCCTGCAGTGCAAAAGAAAAGCTGTAACTGTCTGTCTCTCAGAAGTCTAGATCCGGCCATATCTATTATCTCACAGCACTGTGGAATGCCGAAGTTCAGGAGGAATTATAGACTTCCGGAACAGCTGTAGATACATGGCAGATAGTGGCGTAACGGTAAGCGTTGTGCACTGTAGATAAGATGTCGTGAGTTCGCGTAAATTAATTGCTACCTTTTTTAAACGCAATTCTGCGGTCTGCTGAAGTTATCAGTTTAATGGAACTTTGAACATAATTCCCTTCACTTCTCAACCCAAAATAGTCGCATGTGAAAAAAGGGCTAACTTCTGCAACATTTTGTTCTTTTCAGGTTTAATAGACGGCCAGGCAGCAGATGCATCTCGAAGCTGTTGTATTATGTATGGGGAGAGCGAATCGTGCCAAAGTAGTCAGAAAAGTATTTTCTACATTAGCTGTCGTGTGGTAGTGGCATTTTATCCTCCTTCCAACCTTGTTTGGCAGCTTTAACTCTGAACAAGTTTTCTGCGTGCATGTAATCAATAAACTGCATGTGCACGGTCGGACTGTTATAGATAACATCATCAGAGTATTCGCATATATCATTGATGATTTATTTCTCTCTCATGTTTAGTATTGTTTTAACAACACTAAAAGATACATTACGAAAATTGTGCACTGTATTATAAGAAATGAAATGAAACTACCCATGATAACCTCACGACGAAAGTCCGTTTTAATAAACCTGAATATTTGTACACAAGCATGCCTCTATCGGCACGAATTTGTAAAATACTTCTCACTTAGATTTCGATTGGGTCTGTGTTAAATTGGTATGCTGTCTTATGCTCAACAGGTATGCAAATGTGGAATTTCATAAATAAAGTTATGTGTTCCTAGAAACTCAAAATTTGCTTGTCAGCAGCGGAAAGAGGCGTTACCTGTTGTGCAGCATTGTAAGTTTTTCACCATTGCACTATGAGCTGAAAATATTTTCTTGCAATTTGCTTATCAGTTCATTTCCGTCATACTTATCACCCTGACATATTAGTCTTAGGTGAAGAACAATATTGAATTTCGTATCGTTGACGGTCGATTCGAATTTCTTCAGAGACGCAGGTATTGCGAAGTAGCTTGGAAGTCAGAAATCCGAGATCTATGACCATTAACACTACTTACTGAGTCGAGCTGCCAAGAGGATTTGATGTGTGAAGGTTTTCTTCTTATTTCGTTACAGAATTTTTTCTGGAAATTCGCAGCTGCATAAAATAGTGGGGAAAAAAAATAAAGGCTCGCATACCCTGGTCCCTATGACAGCTAAACCGACGACTCCTTGATCCATTGCAACACGAGAAACGGGCAGTACCCCGGGGCTACGGACACACTGCTGGATGTACGCCACTCTCACCATGGTATTGGTCGCTCAGACTCATAACGCATCGCGAAAGATAATAAAAGTTGTCACTTCTGTGAAGAATAGCATTCTGTAGCCAAAAAATTGAATTTTCTGTGTCAGTGACTTAGTTTACATGAGGATTATATAGCAGGAGTTGTTCAAATGGAAATGGAATATCAAGTGAATTTAGCGTGTCAATTCAGTTCCATACGCGGAAGTGATTGCACTGCCACAGTGTTGCCAAATGTTTGTGACGATGTTGCCAATTCTCAGCTGTGCTAGGAACAGCTCTGTAGCGTTATAGGAGGAGAATCCCGTGCTCGTGTCATAGGAGGATACGGAGAGGAGGGGCGGTGTTTGGTTAATATGCAGCGTTTTCTCCTACCAGTTGTGTCAAACATTCAGGTGTGTAATCTTCCATAACGATTACAGATTCCCACAGAATATATACGAATAAAACACTTACCTTTTTACATTGTGACAAAAGATTATTTCAGTACAATAAAAAGTCTTTGGAAATCAACTTTGCCCACCTGTCGCGAAAAGCAAGGTAACAAACACTTTGCAGCTCGAAATCGATTGCATCCATGTGCAGTCTTGTGATCATACAAGTAGAATTTCATGAACTGCACGAGAATGTAGAAAAATTTTGGTACGAATGGAAGCTGTAAGAGACACAGTTAACTAATTATTATACTACACCACGAAATAATCAATTTATTTGAAAATTCAGAAGAGAAGAAACTAAAAATTATGCCCATTAAGACAGAAACTAAAGTGCAGATGTGGGCACTGCAGATCTGTGCTTTATCATATTCAGATCTACACAAATAATGTATACTAACCAGCGTATTCATTGCTTTTGTAATGTGTCCCTCTTGTTTAGTCTTCTAATGATGAACTGCATAGACACCCATGAGTTTGATTGTTCCTTTTATCCTTCCATCCACTATCTTGGTGTGTCATTGTTCGGTGTCCAAAAAGCAGAATATTATGCCTCCTCCCACGAGGTATTAAGACGAGGTCGCAAGAAGGCTAACGAATTATAATCAAAATACAGTGAGACGCCAATTTGTCTGTCGTCATGGTGTTAAGTTGACAGAAATACACTCCTGGAAATGGAAAAAAGAACACATTGACACCGGTGTGTCAGACCCACCATACTTGCTCCGGACACTGCGAGAGGGCTGTACAAGCAATGATCATACGCACGGCACAGCAGACACACCAGGAACCGCGGTGTTGGCCGTCGAATGGCGCTAGCTGCGCACCATTTGTGCACCGCCGCCGTCAGTGTTAGCCAGTTTGCCGTGGCATACGGAGCTCCATCGCAGTCTTTAACACTGGTAGCATGCCGCGACAGCGTGGACGTGAACCGTATGTGCAGTTGACAGACTTTGAGCGAGGGCGTATAGTGGGCATGCGGGAGGCCGGGTGGACGTACCGCCGAATTGCTCAACACGTGGGACGTGAGGTCTCCACAGTACATCGATGTTGTCGCCAGTGGTCGGCGGAAGGTGCACGTTCCCGTCGACCTGGGACCGGACCGCAGCGACGCACGGATGCACGCCAAGACCGTAGGATCCTACGCAGTGCCGTAGGGGACCGCACCGCCACTTCCCAGCAAATTAGGGACACTGTTGCTCCTGGGATATCGGCGAGGACCATTCGCAACCGTCTCCATGAAGCTGGGCTACGGTCCCGCACACCGTTAGGCCGTCTTCCGCTCACGCTCCAACATCGTGCAGCCCGCCTCCACAGTGGTGTCGCGACAGGCGTGAATGGAGGGGCGAATGGAGACGTGTCGTCTTCAGCGATGAGAGTCGCTTCTGCATTGGTGCCAATGATGGTCGTATGCGTGTTTGGCGCCGTGCAGGTGAGCGCCACAATCAGGACTGCATACGACCGAGGCACACAGGGCCAACACCCGGCATCATGGTGTGGGGAGCGATCTCCTACACTGGCCGTACACCACTGGTGATCGTCGAGGGGACACTGAATAGTGCACGGTACATCCAAACCGTCATCGAACCCATCGTTCTACCATTCCTAGACCGGCAAGGGAACTTGCTGTTCCAACAGGACAATGCACGTCCGCATGTATCCCGAGCCACCCAACGTGCTCTAGAAGGTGTAAGTCAACTACCCTGGCCAGCAAGATCTCCGGACCTGTCCCCCATTGAGCATGTTTGGGACTGGATGAAGCGTCGTCTCACGCGGTCTGCACGTCCAGCACGAACGCTGGTCCAACTGAGGCGCCAGGTGGAAATGGCATGGCAAGCCGTTCCACAGGACTACACCCAGCATCTCTACGATCGTCTCCATGGGAGAATAGCAGCCTGCATTGCTGCGAAAGGTGGATATACACTGTACTAGTGCCGACATTGTGCATGCTCTGTTGCCTGTGTCTATGTGCCTGTGGTTCTGTCAGTGTGATCATGTGATGTATCTGACCCCAGGAATGTGTCAATAAAGTTTCCCCTTCCTGGGACAATGAATTCACGGTGTTCTTATTTCAATTTCCAGGAGTGTAGTTGGGTGTTGTGCCTGCGTTGGCACTTGCGTGTCCCTTTAGGAGACAAATACGCCTCAGTTTGTGGATGAACGCAGACTTAGGTTGATAATCATTTTGAATATTTAGCAGTACTATACCCATTGTCGTCTTCTCTTATTGAGATTTTAATAACACCCTGAACACAAGAATCCGAGATAAATGTGTATATTCTCCGTGGCGAAACACCCACATTCCATTCATCCTGATCCATTCGTTACGTGCATCGGCGCCAATGAGTGACAGGAAAGCTGTTGTGAGGTGACGAATAACAGTAACAATGGTGTAATAACAAATCAATAATCAAGGATGTTTACTGCATTAAAGACGATTAACAAAATAACCAAGAAGGGCTGAGTGTTTAATTAGCGCACTGCATAGATGTTCTCACCATTTTGTTACTGAATTCTGTTCTGGTTGTTTGTAGAGAGGAAAGATAGAACCCTGTAGCCATACATATCGCTAGTACAACGAGATATTACCTATCAGCTATTCTTGCTTTACATGACGAGACGAACATGGCGTCACCGAGCTGATATTAGAAATACATTTCTGTTTTCTCTCTCTGCCCCTCTCTCTCTCTCTCTCTTTTTCTTTTTCTTTTTATTTTTTGAGGAAAGCATCGAGAAGCGCGAATAATAAGCAAGTAGGCATATAACCTGTTTACAGTTATTTTCATTGGGATACGTAATGCAAAAATACAACTTTTAGATGTATTATTGCGTAATTTCACCTATTGACAGCCTATTCGTGAGCTAGCTCGCATTCAGTGGGGTGAAACCTATCGCAAAAGCAAGCAAAACAGAAATATTTCTTGAACCATGTGCAACACACAAACGAAATCTCGCTGCACTGACTTGTTGTCTGATATATTGCACGGAGAACATATCTGATTCATGTTGCTAAATACAGCTCTATCAGATGTCAATTTGGATGCGTACCAAGTGTTTAAAAGTATGTCATGAAATACGCAGAAAGGGAGATAGAGGTATTCAACTGAAACATAGCCATGACCAAGATTGTAACTGTGGTCGACAGCATCGTCGTCTACCACCTTGACAACTCGATTGGTGACAGTGCTCAGCCTGTTACTTACGTTTACTGATATCAAAGCTACAGTATGAAAACAAAAAAATTTAATAACCCGAAGATCATTAATTTTGGAACCCATAGTAAAGTAAAGCAGTCATCAGTTGAAAGAGTGGTTTGAACACCACAGTGCTTTAATAGGCACGGTCTTGTTGGAGTTCGTATGCCGTTGCTTTCCTCCGATCTTCGAGTTGACTTACCTAGCCAGTTAATAGGGGAACCTACAGTTTAACGTGACTTTCGGACCACAATGCAACTCGGCATTTTTCACATCAAAAAACACTCCCCGAGCGGAAATGAGTGGAAAATGGCACATAAAAATTGTGAGACTGTTCAGGGATCGAACCCCGGACCTTCGTATCCGTAGTCTTGCTTTTTATCACCTTGCCACCATGCAGCCAACACTGTGGTTTCTGCTTAGCATTAAAATTAGGATCTCTCGTTTGTGCCTGCGTTGGCACTTGCGTGTCTCTTTAGGAGACAAATACGCCTCAGTTTGTGGATGAACGCAGACTTAGGTTGATAATCATTTTGAATATTTAGCAGTACTATACCCATTGGTGTTAAACTCGTTTTCAACCAATGATTCCCACAGCTACAGGAACACTGCTTGTGATATCTCTTAGACAAAATACTTGAGCGATGGTATCAGACGAAAAGATCAACCTGACACAAACTGTGGGAAGTTTGTTTTACAACCTTCGTACCTGGATATAGAGCTTTTCCTATTTGAGATATCTGTGAACGTTGCTGCATAAGACGATTTAAGAAGAAACTAAATTCCTTCAGCTACGCTAGTGTTTAAATAAATCGTCTTAAGGGCACTAAATCATGGTTCGTGAATCGTTTACCGGCCGTACTCTGCCGCGTTTCGCTGGTTGGAAGGCAAAAAGCTTAATGACAAATTTCACAGAAGGAAAAGGGGGACGAAATGTCTCCCACTGGAAGGTCATGTTGTTTTATTTAAATGATTACAAAATCAGCTAAAACGAACAGTGAGGTCGTCAGTATAAGCACATTACTGTTGTCAATATGATATTGCACTGCCCAGGGCCTGTAATGATAAAGGCCCCGTTCAGGTCAGGCATATTGTATACAGAAGTGGAAGAGAGAGCACCACTAAATTCTACAATCCGTATGCATTGCATACACAAAAATTACTTTTACAGGGTACTTATGGAGCCCAATGAGTGAATTGCGTATTTTCCGGTGAGAAAGAGCACTGGCAAACAGTCTTCGCTACATTAGGTTACTTAAACTGGTGTCACTCTGAGCTAGAATTTATGGTCAGCGGCTTAGTGTAAGGACAATGAGTCGGATGCGGGTTTTGCAACTGTGAAATACTTTCCTACATTATAGAAGCGAATGTTAAATTTGAACCAATATTGCGAAAATTATGGACCTGGATAGCTTAGAATGAAAATCTTTCTATTTATTGCAAAGGAAAACAATTGATTTTCTAAAACATTCTCTGTGATACACAACTTGAAACAGGTCACGCCGAACAAATCATGTGGAAGAACTGACAGCGACGTATATCGGAAGGCAGTAAGATCCCTTGGCTTTTGGTTTGGCAGTATTCGGCAGCCATTTCTAGGCGCAAGTAAATGAAGAAAGGCAGCGCGTTTTTGCTATCAAGTAACGTCTTCATCAATTACTTTAGTTTTTATGTGATCTACAAGTAATTGCTGATGTTTGATATTAACATGAAAAGGATTCCGTAGACAGGGAAAGAACCTGTTCATGGGCAACTACTTCTATAATGAGCAAAAGGCTTTAATGATCTTCAAGTATATGTGTTCCAGCAGCAGTATGAAGAAAATCATAGTAATAATGACGGTAGCTTCACACTTCACAGTGGATTTTCTCGAACTAAGAAATTTCCTGAATTAGTGAAAATTTCAAAATAGCTTCACATCGAGGCTATGATGCCCAGAAGAGTCTTTACATTCTGCTGACATGAGAATAGGATAATCTCCACTTCAGAAGCTTCTTCTACTTAACCATTTAACATACTCGCATGTTTTCCACCGTAAATAATTTTGTAAGCTAAGCAGATCATCCGTTACAACACACTCCTGGCCGCAATGGTCTGGTGGAACGAACTATCACAAGTGGAATGCATGGGTTCAGGCATTTACTTTTAAGAGGCACAAACAGATTTACTTTACCTCTGGTAACCTCAAGAGAAAGACGTTATAATCCTGAATCCTCATTAAACATCACGTTCCTTCATTCCCAACTGGGCAAGGCCGGTTTACGTTGGGAAATGGCATAGGTGGAGGTAATGGTAAACAGAAATATTGTCGCCAGTAAACTTACATTAGAAAATTTTATTTTATTTGATTAACCGATAGCCATTTAAAGGAAAAGGGCTCTTATTTTACTTGTACTTGATTGAACTAGAGACGTTGAAAAATTTGGTGCTGGACTGTGATTCGAATTCGTATCTCCTCTTTCGAGGATCTGAATATCTCGGAACAGTATAGTTAAATAATTTCGTTCCTTTTCCCAAGACTGCAATCTTCTCTAGGTCTTCTCCAAAGGTAAGTATAACGGTCTGAATCCTGATCCAGTACAAAAATATTCATAATTTCATTTCTAGCCCTATCACGTGCACACCGGCCGGCTGGTGAAAATTAACGTAGATTTTTAATGTCTGATCATGTGTTGCCAACGATTTCTGGTCAAACACGCACACATCTTACTGTTGGTGAGTAAGCAATTGATACTTAAGCTATATTCGTGGACGATATAGAAGAACGATTCGATTGTCGCTCACGCACGAAAGTTTGTATCCTTATTTTAGATTCAGACACCTAGCGGCTCGTAAGAAAAACCGATACGTAACATTTGATTTTTCTTAGTTAACAATCCGATTACGTGTTGGGTTCGTATCTCCGACACAGAACTTCACATCATGCGCTTCATCCTTAAACGGATAAACACTTTGTTACTTCTGAATTGAGTTATATCAGACATCTTTCGTGGTTAGTTAACAGGGATGAAAGGGTCTTGATAGGAGTCCCGGTTTATTACAAAAACTGTCGTCTTTTATTTTCAAGTTTAGATTTGGTTACTGATATTGGCGAAAATTTCGGTAATTCATGACTCTTCTGACTAGTCAGCAATATGATATGATTAGCTTAGATTAGATTAATATTTGTTTCATAGATCATGAATACGGCATTTCGTAATGATGTGGAACATGTCATTTTAATGAAAGATTTCTTTACATAGCAGTATTGAATTTCTGTACAATAATTTTTTATCCTCCCTCTCACTGTTTTTTTTTTATCTCTCTGTCTCTCCCTCTTTCTCTCTCTCTGTCTCTCTCGCTCTCTTCTCCCTCTCTCTCTCTCTCTCTCTCTCTCTCTCTCTCTCTGTCTCTCTCTCTCTCTCTCACACACACACACACACACACATTCTCGTTTTATTTTTATTTGTTTGTTGTGCTCGACTATCGGCGAGGCACGGAAACGTCCGTGAAAGAGTTTCCTAGTTTTGAGTTTAGTTACGAAAGAAATATAAAAACAACTATGAGAGTTACTGATTTATGATACTTAGGTAGCAGTCAGTTCTGAGTGTTATTAGTAACTACGATCCAGTCCCTAAACCTAGTTACAGAAATGCGAATCAGACGCATTACGCATTCCAGGCCGTAGCAGCCGCGTCTTTGAGACGCCAGCTATGGCCACTTCCCAGCCCGCTGTAGGATCACATCGGTTCGTCTTCTTCCTGCTGGTACTGTAACTGCGATTTGGCAACAAGGCAAGTTATGTCTGGCGACACTGTGGTCGACGAGTTACTTCCTGGTATGCACGAAATTAGGCCTCAAAGTTCACTCGATTTTTCCTGTCATTTACATTGAATAATCTGAGTTATTATCGCTTGAGGTGTAACAGAAGATTGTAAATGTACGGTTTTCAGCACAGGAAAGTAGCTGCACGTGGAAATCGCAACTAATCTCGTCCTTTAAACAGCGGTTTACGAGCTCTAGCACTATTGACCATGTAAGAGGAAGGCATGAGTCATACATCTTCGCTAGCTCTGTGGGGACGTACTGACCTGTGGAAAAACGTATGTTATAGTTCGCGTTTCTAGTCTCGCTGACTGTAACGTTTTTATTCCTTCTCTCAAACAGCTACAAGAAGTCAGATGACACATCGATAAGCACATCGCAAGAAAATACTTTCAGCTCATAGTGCAATGGTGAAAAACATACAATGCTGATCAACAGGTAACGCCTCTTTCCGCTGCTGACAAGCAAATTTTGGGTTTCTAGGAACACATAACCCTATTTACGAAATTCCACATTTGCATACCTGTTGACCATAAGACAGCATACCAATTTAACACAGACCCAATCGAAATCTAAGTGAGTAGTATTTTACAAATTCGTGCCGATAGAGGCACGCTTGTGTACAAATATTCAGGTTTATTAAAACAGACTTTCGTCGTAAGGTTATCATGGGTAGTTTCATTTCATTTCTTATAATACAGTGTACAATTTTCGTAATGTTTCTTTTAGTGTTGTTAAAACAATACTAAACATGAGAGAGAAATAAATCATCAATGATATATGCGAATTCTCTGATGTTTTCTATAACAATCCGACCGTGCACATGCAGTTTATTGATTACATGCACGTAGAAAACTTGTTCAGATTTAAAGCTGTGAAACAAGGTTTGAAGGAGAATAAAATGCCACTACCACACGACAGCTAATGTAGAAAATACTTTTCTGAGTATTTTGGCACGATGCGCTGTCCCCATACATAATACAACAGCTTCGAGATGCATCTGCTGCCTGGCCGTCTATTAAACCTGAAAAGAACAAAATGTTGCAGAAGTTAGCCCTTTTTCCACATACGACTATTTTGGGTTGAGACGGAAGGGAATTATGTTCAAAGTTCCATTAAATTGATAACTTCAGCAGACAGCAGAATTGCGTTTATAGAAAATGTAGCAATGAATGTACGCGAATTCACGACATCTTATCTACAGTGCACAACGCTTACTGTTACGCCACTAGCTGCCATGTATCTACAGCTGCTCCGAAAGTCTATAGTTCCTCCAGATCTTCGGCATTCCACAGTGCTGTGAGATAATACATATAGCCGGATCTACACTTCTGAGAGACAGACTGTAACAGCTTTTCTTTTGCACTGCAGGACGGTTTCAACTAACAAATAGCGCAATAGAGTAGCTCAAATGGAAAGGAACACTTCCTATTTAACGGTATCTTAATAATTTTTACTTATGGACCGTCTGACAGCAACTGAATAAAACACAATTTTAGTGCCATAAGCGTTTCGCCTTCATTTCCTGCAAGGCATCATCAGTGGCAGGTTGCGTGGACAATTTCCTACATATTACGCTCCTGTTGCATGTTTGGTGTTGTTATTCTTCTTATGAACGCAAATTTGCGGTTTTTTTCCCCATTCCACAACACTATGCACTGAACGCTTGTTTTAAAGCAATGTTTTGGTCTCTGTTGCCGACTCAGTAGCTGACGTCTGTTTGTGTGTAGAAACGATATGTGTGGGGTTAGACTCCCAGTCAGCACTGAACTCTTTGTCATATTATTTCTCGTTCAAACATGGTCACGTGTCGCTGCTGGTGTAACAAACTCACATTTAACGTTAGTTTTGTCTGGAATATAACAGCGATAGGCGCCGGTTTGAAGTCCTGGGAAGGAAAAAATTAATGTTTCGCCTCGTCATTTCAGTTAAAACTGCGGAGAAAATCCGATATGTCACTGTCGATTGTGCTTCAATAACAATCCGATTAGGTTCTGGGTTCGAATACCTGTCCAACACAAAGCTTTACCTCACGGCATTTCAAGTAATTTACTTGTGAAGAGCAATATTTAACATCTCCCGTAGTTCGTTAACAGGGACAATAGATGTTGGGAAGGAATTCGTGCCCGTTAAAAATGTTTACTTTATGTAATTTAAAGTTGATATTTGCTAACCGATACTGTCTAAACTCGTGGTATATCACCCTCTGTATGCCTACTCAGGAATGACTGTTAGTTTTCGTTAGTCACGAAATCTTAGTCTGCATGACCTGGGTTTGAATACATATGCAGAACGAGACGGTTCGTCGTGTCATTTGAAGTTCATACACATTCTCAACTAGCTGCTCGTGAATATCTTAAATTTTTAATGTCATTTTGTGTTAAATAACAAGTACGGTATGTTCCTTTGAAGAGGAAATCATGAATACGACGAACTTACTACGTGCATTACGTATCTGACGTAATAATGGGAGTGGTAAAATTTCAGGTATATCATTTATTGCAATAAATGTGAGCTTATAAGCCTTAAGGGCAGTCTTATCTGTGATAAGGTGTTCCCTGATATTTGTAGCATCGTGGTATTACTTTACATCTTGAGTTATTGCGATACAGAGCAGTGTTTTCTAGTGGTGACTTGTTGGAACCATTTTCAATGGTCAAACGACTGTACCAAGGAGTGATTGGAGGACCTGCTAGACAGCTGCAGTAGGCTGGTTGCATGCGAATCAGGCGAAATGCAATTCAGGTCGTTCGGATACTTCGAGCATGACTGTACATCTGTCGCGTCTTCACAGAAGGGAGCGTCCAGAGTGGAGCATTCAGCATGCCACCTGGACCGTCCAAGAGTGGGTCGATTTTTTTTTCACAGATGAGTCTCGATTCGGCCTGGACAGTGATTCTCAACAGATTCGCATTTGGAGGGAACGTGTAACACGATTTCGGTACCCAACCATTGGGGAAAGAGTCTGGTATCGCGGATGATCCCTAATGGTCTGGGCAGGGATTAGGTTGACCACTCTAACACGTCTTCGCCAAACTGTACGTTTAAATCGGCAAGGTTTAATTGGTGCCAGGTCTCGTGACGAGATCTTGGGACCTCATGTGCGGTTGTTACGAGGTGCTGCGGACCCATGCTTCGTATTGTTGGGCGATAATTCTCGAACTCAAAGAGCACTTGATGTTTTCTTGGAAACGGAAAACATTGCACGCAAGACGTGTCCTGCTCACTCCTACGATATGAATCCCATAGAGCACGTCTGGGATGTGCTAGAGACAGGGTTTGCATCACGTCAGCAGCCAGCAACCACTCTCCAAGACTGGCGAGCAGCGGTGGAGGAAGAATGGGCGTTATTGCCTCAGCATGAGATTGTTGGCATCATTCACAGCATGCCCCGTCGTTTTTCAAGCCTATATTGCTGCCAGAGGTGGCCACAGTCCATACTGAGCGAATTAACCAGTGGTCGGAATCTGTACGTAAATATGTTAAGTTAGAAAAAACGAAGAACATTATTGTCTACCGTTATGGACGTTGCTGTTGTTTACTTTATGTATTCTTTGAATCATTTCAACTTTACTACGCCTGATTATACTGTTTTGCGGCAAAATAAACGCATCCTTGCAAAATTTCGGTTTGTTGCTTTAATTTTGATCAGCAGTATAAATACTTGAAGTCATACGACGGTGGGCATTGATTTGACGGGTCATCATGTCGGCGTCTGCTTTAGTATCGGTTTCTGCCACGTGGACTCCATCGCTCAGTAGTGAGCCTAAGATTACCGTCTCCCCGGTGATACGGCCTCAGTACTGATGGGTCGAGGGTCTAACTGAGGCCCTCCAGGCTTCTGAGACGATTGGCGTCCGCCAGTGACAGATTCCCCCAATCAGACGTCGAGGGCAGAATTCGTCAGCCGGTGACTGCGCTTCCTTCACTCAACACAGTTAGGTGAGACTACTGGCGCTTGCTGCTTTTGAAATAGTCGTATCAATCTGCAATCTGACTCCTCTCGGCCACCCGTCCAGTAACGTTAACGTCATAGTGTTGCCTTCCGTCGAACTAAGGTGGACGCGGCGACCGCTGACTACGTCTCCCCTGTGCGTTCGATGTCCATCACTAGGCAGCTGTCTGTTGTAGGCGTCAGTCTACTACCGTTATAAACCGTTGAGTGATAAACAGAAGCTATCATTGTCTCCTAGCTGCCTGTGACTTATAAACACGAACTTTATCTAGAAGGAAAGTTTCACTCTGCAAAGAAGTGTACGCCGAAACGAAACTTCCCGATAGATTAAAACTTAGTGTTGAACCTAGACTCGAACTCACGACCGTTGCCGTTCGCGGGTAAGTACTCTACCGATAGAGATGAGGACGTGGGGCACTGGTGGAAGTACAACTGTCGAGATAGGTCGTGGATCGTGCTTGGGTGGCCCAGAGCACTTGCCCGCGGAAGGCAATGGCCCTCAGTTCCAGTCTCGGTCTGTCATACAGTTTCAATCCGCCATGAAATTACAAATTTGGACTCCCACGCGTTGCCAAGATTGTTTAGAGTACGCTGCGGAAGATTCGTTGGGAAGTTCTTACACATATTCTATAAGGTCCCGATCTCTACCCTTGCGATTCCCATATTTTTTGAGTCCTGAAGAAAGATATCCGTGGCCGTTGAGTTGCTTCGGGCGAAGAGGTGCTCGGCTGGGTACAATACGAGGCCCACGAGAAAGACAGACCGCAGCGCGTGTGTCACGAAGGTAGTCATGAACTCGCTCGTTCGCTCATCTCAGCAGACAAAATGCGTTTCTAAACCTGTTAACTCGCAGCTGGGCGTGTAAGTACTAACGTGAATTGCATCTTCCACTCGAATATACTATTACGAAGTCTTATTGATTAACAGTACTAAGCAAAATTTAATTTAAGGTCAGTACTCGATATAAATAGTATAAAGGCGTTTAGTCTCATCTGCTTAACAGTACTCATTACATGCTGGAAGTGCTGCCTTATACAAATGATAGTTATTTTAATGGTTCAAATGGCTCTGAGCACTATGCGACTTAACTTCGGAGGTCATCAGTTGCCTAGAACTTAGAACTAATTAAACCTAACTAACCTAAGGACATCACACACATCCATGCCCGAGGCAGGATTCGAACCTGCGACCGTAGCGGTCGCTCGGCTCCAGACTGTAGCGCCCAGAACCGCACGGCCACTCCAGCCGGCGATAGTTATTTTAGCATGATTTTTTTTATTATATGCCAGTACAGCCGTAACAAATTATAAGCAGGCCCATGGACTTCCCGTCATTGTAGGACTAATAACATAAGATGCCATAATAGCGAATTCCAGTAGAAGATTGAGTTTTCGTTTGTACGGACAAGCCTAGTTACGAGTTAACAGGTGTAGAAACGTAGTTTGTCTGCTGATTTGAACGAGCGAGCGAGCGCAGGACTACCTTCGTGGCGTACGCGCCGCGGCCTGTCTTTCTCGTAGGCCTCGGTACAATCATGGTGACGTAGGCACCCACCGGCTTGTCACATAGTGGGAAAAATGTGTTAAAATTTGTGGCGATTACTTTTGAAATAATAAACGATTTACTTACTTTTTCCGTCTGCCTCGTTTTCATTTGACTTTCTCATACAATAAATTACGTTTATTCGCGTCACTTGCACTGCGTAGCCTGTAGTGGTGCTCATTTTAGCAAGAATCTTTTTTACCCACGAATCATATAAGCAAAATCGTACAAAAATCCGTCTACGGGTTACGTAATCGTCGTTAACAAAGCTAAATCACTGTGATACAGACACAAAGACCTTTACATTAATAATAGCTTCATTTTAAAATGAAAGTGGTAACAGTTTGCACTTCAGTATTGAGCATTCCTCCACAATGAAGCGAGACGTAGATAGCTGAGATGCAAGAAAGAATGCGGACGAAAGGTGTTGAGCTCGGCTATCAGGGAAAAATGCTAAAGATTCTGTTGGCTGCGATTGTGACAACTAAAGAAGATACACAGTGAGGTGTGAGAAGCCGAAGCTGCGAATCGTCATCGAATAAGGGTGTGATGTCTGACTGGACAGGGATGGCAAATAACTTCGAAGATTAGGGATGGAACGGTACCAAACTTTGTAGATATGCTAATACATTAAAGCGGTACGAATTATGATCGAAAACAATTAGTTCCAGTTTCAGACACCAGGTGCTGATCTGGCGCTGTACACTGTTTCTATGCGGTATGACATTTACGTAGTCATTTGACAAGCCATAACGTGAGTGAACAGTATGGCTATCGAGAAGAGAGACCATGCACTGTTAGTGGAACTGTTTTATGCGAACAGTAGCAGTTAAAGAGCAGCACCGAGAGGGGATCGTCGACTGAGAGGTCTGAGGCGTGGCTCGATGTTATTAAACGGTTTAAAGAAGATGAAATTAAATTCTAAAACAAGGGTGAGCTTGGTGTTGCACCTGGAAGAGGCAGGCGTCGTATTCCCGTGGAAGCTATTGACGGTGTTGCTGTTCCTGTAACACGCAGCACTTATGCAGAGTAGTGCTACCGCTCCTGCAGTGTCACGAGAATTGTCCTCATCCTACGGTCAACAGTACGGAAACTTTTGCGATCTATTTTACACTGGTTCGCGTACAGGAGCGAGACAGAATAGCAACTGAAACCTTATGATCCGCAGCAACATTCAGAATTTGCTCTCCGGTCTGTGGCACGGATCAAAAATGATACCTTGTAGAGTGCAGGGATCACACAGAACCAACGCACTTGGGGTACTGTTAAATAGGAACCGTGCACGAAGCGCCATTGTACTCGCCGTATGTGACTCTATGGTGTGGACCCACAAACACCTTTATTCCCGATCCGTTTTTCAAATGGTTCAAATGGCTCTGAGCACTATGGGACTTAACTTCTGAGGTCATCAGTCCCCTAGAACTTAGAACTACTTAAACCTAACTAACCTAAGGACATCACACACATCCATGCCCGAGGCAGGATTCGAACCTGCGACCGTAGCGGTCACGCGGTTCCAGACTGTAGCGCCTAGAACCGCTCGGCCACCCCGGCCGCCGATCCGTTCTTCTTTGAAGAGAATTCACCCAGAGGGCCTATCAAGTGTACTGTGACGTCTGCACGTCATCACGATCTTCTTGTACAACATGTGATTCCTGCTTTGGAAGAGCGCAGCTGTGTGGATACGATTGTTTTCATGCAAGATTGGGCAACACCTCACATCGCTCACCCATTGAAAGACATGCTTAATGCCACCTTCTACGAATGTGTTATCTCCAGAGGTTTTCCAGATGAATAGTTTGCGAGATCACCTGACCTGAATCCACGTGACTTTTGGCTCTGGGAACACCTAAAACAAGGCGTTTACCGGAGACATCTTCAGTGTCTAACTGAACTGACGGCCAATATACAATAACACGCTGCCCAGATTCCATAGGAGCTGCTACGAGCAACTGCTGATCACGTCGTTTTACGGATGTAGCCTCTCGTTAACGGCTCCAGTGCTCATATTGAACAAGCTGCGTGAACGACAGTTAATAATAATAAAATCAACATTATGCCTTTCCCACTTGTTTGACCTCTTCTGCTCACGTCCAGTTCATAATCCATTACGTATGGAAACATTTCTCTGCATCTTTCTTGGACTCACAACGACAGATTTCCAATATGAACATAGTGGCCAAAATTGAAATTAATTTTTTTCCAGCATAAATCAGTTCCACATCAAGGCATTAGCACATTTACAAAGTTTAGCAGCCGTACGATATTTACAGCCCACATTGGACCTCTGTGAATAACTGCACTTTTATTAGCACCACCCTGTACCTTGAAAAGAGGTTAAAATATGACATCAAAACAGTAGCACAAGGGCAATGAAACATAGAAGGGCTAAATTAGCCGATGTTGAGGGAATTATATTGGGAAATAGAGAGCTGGAAGTAGTAGATGAATTTAGGTATTTGGGTAGCAAAGTATCTAACCATGAACGATGTAGAGACGATACAAAATGCATACTCGTAATTGTCAGGAAAGCGTTTCTGAGAAAGAGAAATTCTGTTAGAATCGGCTATAAATTTAAGTTACTTAACGTACTTCTTTGGAGTTTAGACCACTACGAAAGTGAAACGTGGGCGATAAGAACTTCATGCAAACAGAGAATAGCATATTTCAAAATTTTTTACTGTAGAAGAACGATGAAGATGGAATGGATAAGAATTATTAAAAAGTTCACAACACGAACATCAAAACTGTAAGACAATGATAATGGAATGTGGAAGGATTAAACCAGGTGATGCTGCGGTAGTTATATCAGGAAATAAAGCATTACCGTATACACTGTATAATCGATAACTAATCGTATAACTAATGCCCAGGTACTGAACTGAATTGGGGAGAAAAGAAATTTATGGCACACACCAACAAAAGAAAACATCGGATGACAGATCATGTCCCGAGGCATCAAGCTATCATCAATTTTTTAACGGAGGGAAATGCATGAGATGAAATTTCGTGAAGGGCGGACCACTGCTAGGCTAGTTGAAGTAGGCTCAAATGGGTGGATGCTGAAATAGTTATACAAAGATAAGGAGGCTTCCACAGGACAGAATAGGGTGGAGAGCTGTATCAAACGAATCTATGGATGGAAGACCACAAGATATATACTGGGACGCATAAGTTTACACATAACATTAGATGCTTTTGTGGCACGCGGCTGATCAAAAGAGTAACATGTCCCATGGATTGTCCCGAACTTAGTACGTTAACGCAACAAACAACGGAAGGGACTGTTAGCTGATCGCACAGGCATAAAAACCGCTGCAAATAAATCCATTTCATATTAACCACGACAGGATGGTAAGTTCTTGTGTGTGTCCTCTGTCTGCGACGTTATTCCCACGTGAATTACTTGAGAAAACCGTAAGGAAATAATTATTGGAGATTACGTATCGTGGTACCTTTAACGTCACACAACTTAATTTTTCTTCCCACATACCTAATTTCTCTGTTAAATACACAATTCACATGTATTTTGTGGACATTGCCAGTCAGTAACAGTCTTACAAGCCAAAGAATGCAACAACATTCAGTATGAGGTTAGAATAAAAGAATTTTAGTTAGTCTCCACAGTCAGTTTAGAGCGGCTTCATGTGAGTGGAAGACACCTGGAAGGTATGGTTCTTCGTCGCCATCACATCACAGTAACTCCAGAGAAGCGTTCTTACTAGAAACATTCAGTAATTACAATAAAATTATATATATTTTATAGGGATCAATATTAATTTTACTCTTTCAACCATGGATAATACGGATTTAATCAGCAGCTGCATTCTATATATGACGAAAGAAATTTCTGAGATTTAGTTGCAGCAGGGCATTGAGCGAACCCAACAGCGACAGATGAAAATTTCTGATGGACCGGAGTTGAACCCGGGTCTGCCACTTCGCGCAAGCGGTCACCGTAATTGCCTTGGCAATCCGAGCAAGTACCCCGTATGACACAAATTTCCACGTGTCGCACGCTACAGAGTAGCGCACCCCATCCATTAATTCACTAGCTCGCAGTGTAACTGTACTCCTGTAAGGGTTCGGATACTGTTGTGCATCCGCAATGAAATTTTCTAATATCGTCTGGTCTGCGTATATTGTATATGAATGGTGTCTGTACTTACAGACATTAAATAGTCTAGCCGTCATTATGGGCGCTTTGTAATGTGACTGTCACACATCGGTTGGCGATTTTGTTTCAGCTCTGTTACGATTACTTGATAATTAACTGCATGAACTTGGTACATTTTGCTGGGGATGGAAAGTATTCGATTTCTCGCCAAAAGAGAGTGGGCCTGAAGGTCATGTCTACCCCATAGGCTAATCTGCTTGCCATTGCCATCGTAATGCTGGCCGCCACAGCTTTCGCCTAAGGATGCTTGTAGGTGAAATTTGCCGTTCTGTCTGTACATCAAAAAGGAGCCATCTATTGGTACATCTCCGATGTGAGACAGTTTGAGGGTTCCCTTAAAAATTACACCCCTACCAACAGGTGCAGTGCAGACGATGTCGACCAATTCAGAGAGACTGTTCAAATCTAGTACCAACCTCATGAACCGCAATGATGCTTCCTGAAACATATGAGAGGAGTTTTTCTATTGCTTTCCCCAGGTTTTAGATAGAAAAGGGGACATATTCCTTTGTCAGACTGGCAGCAGTATTCAGTCTTCCCTCCAAGGGGAAATTCGGAACTCTGAGGGGTCAGAGGAGAGCTTGGGTTGGAGAAGACTCATACTCCAGGTCTCGTCTGATTCTGAGTGGTGCCCAGTCCTGCTGTACTTTAAGAACATAACTTCGCTCAGGCAATAGCACAATCCATCGTCTAAGTAGCTGGTTATGCATCTTATACGCTCAATTACCTATATGAAATGTTTGTCTCATTTACCTACCGAGCTGCCCTGATGTGGAACTCTTATTCATTTTTGCTTCCTGCAATCTTCCAACTAATTACTAGAGACACAGAGTACAGAGACATTTTATTTTAGTTTGCTACAATTTTCAGAACAATTCTCTGCCTACGGTCGCAGGTTCGAATCCTGCCTCGGGCCTGGATGTGTGTGATGTCCTTACGTTTGGTAGGTTTAAGCAGTACTACGTTCTAGGGGACTGATGACCTCAGAAGTGAAGTCCCACAGTGCTCAGAGACATTTGAACCATTTCTCTATATTATTCATTGCCAACTGTTCACCTGATTAAATCAAATAAAATTTTTATGTTCTTGACCTGACTTATATTTTGAGATCCCTGACGTCCTATGACTTCCCTCCAGTTAATGTCAACCTTAAGTAATAAATATAACCAGCGCCATTTCCAGACTATTTGTTCCATCGTGACGAATTTCTGCTGTATGTAGTGGCCTAGTGCTATTTTTGAAGATATAACTCAAGCATCGATGGTAACGGATGTCAAACGCTCACACGTATTTGCAGTAAAAGTATTTGATGAACAAGCTGTTGAGTCCTATTTGGACCTGCTCCGGACTTTTAACATTTTAACAGGATCAGACTGTACAATATTGTAAATTGATCGCTCTATTTTTCTTTTTTTTTACATGAAATATTTACTCAGAGCCACTTACCTTCCTACATCTACATACACACATCAAAAAAAGTTTTGCATCACCTCGGTTCCGAGAGTTCCGGAACCTGTACAGAATATTGGAATAGAGATCAGTATAAACATCATTTCCTTCCTTTTTATTGCTCGTGTAAACCACACATTGCTTGTTGTACCACCATACAGCCAGACATTCAGAGGCGGTGGTCCAGATTGCTGTAAACACCGTTACCTCTAATACCCAGTATCACGTCGACTTACACCGATGCATGCCTGTATTCGTCGTGGCATGCTATCGACAAGTTCATCAAGGCACTGTTGGTCCAGATTGTCCCACTCCTCAACGGTGATTCGGCGTAAAACCCTCAGAGTGGTTGGGGGGGTCACGTCGTCCACAAACAGCCCTCTTCAATCAATCCCAGGCATGTTAGGTAGCTTTCATGTCCGAAGAACATGCTGACCACTCTAGTCGAGCGATGTCATTCACAAGATGTGCACGATAGAGCGCGAATTGTCGTCCATGAGGACGAATACCTCGCCAATACGCTGCCGATATGGTTGCACTATCGGTCGGAGGATGGTGTTCACGTATCGTACAGCCGTTGAAGTGTGTTCCATGACCACCAGCGGCGTACGTCGCTCCCATATAGTGCCACCCCAAAACATCAGGGAACCTCCACCTTGATGCACTCGCTGGACAGTGTGTCTAAGGCGTTCAACCTGACCGGGTTGCCTCCAAACACATCTCCGACGATTGTCTCATTGAAGGCACTTGCGACCCTCATTGGTGAAGAGAACGTGATGCCAATCCTGAGCGGTCTGTTCGGCATGTTGTTGGGCCCAATCTGTACCGCGCATGGTGTCGTGGTTACAAAGATGGACCTCGCCGTGAACGTTGGGAGTAAGGTTGCGCATCACGCAACCTATTGCGCACAGTTTGAGTCGTAACACGACGTCTTTTGGCTGAACGAAAAGCATTATTCAACATGGTAGCGTTGCTGTCATGGTTCGTCCAATCCATAATCCGTAGGTAGCGGTCATCCATAGCAGTAGTAGCCCTTGCGCGGCCTGAGCGAGGCATGTCATCGACAATTTCTATCTCTCTGTATCTCTTACATGTCCGAACAACATCGCTTTGGTTCACTCCGAGACGCCTGGACACTTCTCTTGTTGCGAGCTCTTCCTGGCACAAAGTAACAATGTGGAGGCGATCGAACCGCGGTATTGACCGTCTAGGCATGGTTGAACCACAGACAACATGAGCTGTGTATCTCCTTCCTGGTAGAATGACTGGAACTGATCGGCTGTCAGACATCTTTGGGCGGGTTTAGTGACAACTCTGAACAGTCAATGGGACTGTGTCTGTGATACAACATCCACTGTCCGTCTCTCTTTAGGAGTTCTGGGAAACGGGGTGATGCAAAACTTTTTTTGATGTTTGTGCATTCTCTGCATGTCACTGAAGTGCGATACAACTGTGATACAACATCCACAGTCAACGTCTCTCTTTAGGAGTTCTGGGAACCGGGGTGATGCAAAACTTTTTTGATGTTTGTACATTCTCTGCATGTCACTGAGGTGGTACTGGTGGAGGGCTTCGTGCAGCTGACTTCCTGTATCAATTGTCCCAGTTTACACATTGCCGTTTCGTGAGAACAATGTCGCCTTTCTCCGAACGAATACCATTTAAGTGCCCCACTGACAAGCGTTCCATTTTCGTTAGGGCTATATCAACTGGTTGCCATCATAACAGAACGTTTTGGTGATCGTTTACGTCTGTCGTCGTGCATACTTCATAATGACTTCAAATGCTGGAACGACACTCTAGAATGCATCCCATTAGCGTCATGTAGGATCTTCATTACAAATGCAACGCATTGTCGCAGAAGACATCCAAGGAATCCAAGTGTTCCTTCTGCCTTCCCTGCTACTGATTTTGCATATTCGCCCTATTTCGTATCACTTCTTAGTCCTACCTCTGAATACTTGGTCCATGTGACGCTATATGGTAGTTCACCACTGGTCATCCAGTCGGATATTATTGGATTCTTTCTCTTAACGAGTCCATACAGGCACAATATTTGTTGTGCAATGACACTGTGTCAATATATTGCACTAAAGTGTGAGGCAAAGAATGGTACAATACTACTGCGCAACATGTATGCCCGAGACGCGTGAGCTAGAACTTTGCCTCCGTAGCAAACATGTCGGCGCTTGATAAGGTACCACTCGCATGTATTCCTATTACAGTTGGTACTAGGGCTGTTGATAAAATATCGAATTATGGATAACATTTTAAAATTATCGAGATATGTCGATATCAAAGCGGCAATATCAAGTATTGATTTTATATTACATTTTTTTCACAATTTTCGGAAAATATTTGAAGTTGTTCCTCTGAAATTGTAGTAGTACATAAGTTTACTTTCACTGTGTGAAGGAGTCTTACTATTTGAACTTTCATCAGACTGTGTAGAGCAATTATATGTGGCACGAAGGAATAACTCAAACTGTACTGTGGGAGGAGGGAGGGGGGCAGGAGAGGGCTGGTGGTGTGAATGGATGTGTAAGGAAACAGCATACCAGTTGCGATAAAAAAAATTTTAACGCACCTCATGTGCTATTTCTTCACACCGACATTCTTCAAAAGCAGCTGCTGGAAATGGTTCAAATGGCTCTGAGAACTGTGGGACCTAACTTCTGAGGTCATCAGTCCCGTAGAACTTAGAACTACTTAAACCTAACTAACCTAACGACATCACACACCTCCATGCCCGAGGCAGGAATCGAACTTGCGACGGTAACAGTCGCGTGGTTCCAGACTGTAGCGTTTAGAGCCGCTCGGCCACTCCGGCCGGCCGCCGCTGGAAATGATGAACAAAAATGTAAATGAAAAGACTGGTCATTGCTGTAGGTGGAGACGTGTGAGGGTAAATTGTGACGTAATTGGCGTTCAGGGGTACCAACAGAAACTGCAACGTTTAGCTTCAATACTCAATTTTGACACTACAGCTGCTAGGCCGCTGGCGTTTGCACAAAAGAAAAAAAAAAAGCAGGGAAGCCAGCATGAAGTGTTTCATACAAATCCGATATGTGATGAAACCGAAGATGGACTCATCAGACATATTTTATTGTGCCCTTTAATGCAATTACCATACTTAGTAAAGTGGCTAACACCAAACTTGAGGCAGGTACGTCGATACTTTTATCGACGATATACTGATATAACCACACTTTCTTCGTTATATCGAGAGCCGATAGTGATATTTTTTTAAATATCGATATATCGGATTCCGGATTCTTTTAAAAAGTGAACAATCCTAGTTGGTACAAGCTGGAGAAACAAAACCAAAAGGAAGCATCAGTGGGCGAAACAATGCCTTGGAAAGCGTTCTACACAAGACTATACTAACATGCTACGATAATTTATCGCAGAGCTGGAAGACTATCGATTTATTTCAGGATTAACGAGAAGCCTTTCAACAAATTTGTGAACTTTGTTACGCCTTCTGTACACGCAACAGATACTCTTCGGATTTCTCTTTCCACAATGCTTGAAGGTATATGTAAACCAGAAAAGAGTAAGCTACGTTCTTGTAAATCAGGTGTGGCTAAGAATACAGCTCGTGGCCCATGTCCTGGCACCAGTGGCATAGCGCTCAGCCCGGTAGGACGTTTCCTCCATGGGCACGCCACGCTGGCTGAGCGTGAGGAGGGGGAAACTGCATATGCGCCTCATTTAAATGTCATTGTAGTCGCACTGCATGCGACTTGGTCCTATACTTCACATTTCTGAGTAATATAGATCGAAAATAAAACAAATTTTCTGCAGTCAGTTCAGCGTCGTGGGTCGGCGCAGCTTGCTCCATGGAAGTCCACCTGCCGTTCTGGAGTCTGAAGATGATCCTTAAGGATTGAAACTGGTCACTCCAATAAAAGAAATTTGCGATCAAGACTGTTTTTAATTTTTATATATATATATATATATATATATATATATATATATATATATATATATATATATATATATATATATAATTATATTGTATATGATCGCTGCTAATGTTTTCAAAAATTATATTATTGAATTAATTTTTGCGCACTGATGACACGTAATTTTTATCTTGTACAAACGGTCAGCATACGAACAGACGCAGACAATTTCACAAATTTTCGTACTCAGGTTGCCACATAATCGTACCAGATATAGTTTTATGACCAACAAAACGTTTTCCACACACTGTGGTTGGTCGAAAAATTGTTGAAACCTCATTATAGAGACGTGGAAACTACCTGAGGAAAGCAATGTAGACGTCCCGGTCAGCTTTTACGTCAATTGCATTTGTCCTTAAAAAGGGGATTATTTTGTAGATCTGTCACCTAAACCTGCACAGGGGCAGGGGCGACTTCAAGTGGAACAGAAAAAGTTCTCGAAGACAAGTGCAAGAATGGCAGTATTCTCGAAACATTTCGGAAGCTATCCGTGTGTCCTGCTGTGAGCAGTGTGCACTCAACTCCACTTAAATTGGGAGGTCTGCAGTCCACCTCGGATATTCTAATTTTCGTTCCTGCACGCCTTTTCGCTTCATTAATTCAAAAATACCGAGTTTTGAATAGAAAAATCGTTCCAGGCATCGCCCTTAACTTAACGAACGTACTACGTAGTAATATGTAGAGTCGCCATACTCTTCGTTCATTTCCATCGAAAACTGTTGCAACTGACAGTGGAATAATGCGTGCGAGTTCACAGATTTTACTAATCATACCATTAATTTCTTCACATGCGCCATGTCTGCAGATTTAGTACAAAGTGATTCTTGATGTACAGAACAATGAATCCTGTCCCACGATCGTTGTAATTTTTTGCTCTTTTATTTCCAACTAAATCCTTAAATTATTTCTGCCTGATATTGTGATGTTTCATAGAAAATTTGTTAGTTCCGTCGCCTTTGTGGCTGCTAGTATATATTGAGGATTCTTATCTCCCTTTTCTGTCATTCCCATTGATTGGTAACGGCTTGTGTCGATAGATCGTTAGGCCACCGCTTGTTGTGGAAACAGCTACAGGACCTGGGAAAGCCTCTCATATCACACACAAATAGCAAAGTTGTAATCGGCGCTGACACCACGATTCTACGCACCGGAACAGAGTTGTCCCGATCGAAAAATGCCACACTGTAATAGTAAATGAAATGCCGCACTGAACCGGGTACTTATGGGAACGAACGAGCATAGTCGAGACAGGACCCTCACTGGGCCGCCAGAGGCCAGCACACCCTGCACCCGTGAAGGCAAGCAGTGGCTGGCCTTGTAGAGGATCGGCAGGCAGTGCTATTACGTATTTCTGCAATAAGTAATTCAGGCTTCTGAAATTAACAAATAAGCAGTTGCAATGTTATTTCCCTACACTTAAACACTTTTTTTTTCGAAAGTTTCTACAGCTAATTACTGATTAAATTTTACCTACGTTATCAAAGTACACCTCTCAATGCTCTTCAACAGATGTTTCCTCCCATCTGTCTTTCCTGATTTATTCACATTCATATAGTGTCGTTACATCATTTATTTTATACATTAAATGTTTTCGCAGTTGCGAATGTGGACAACCGTCAGCTGTATAGTGGAACGACGTCAATGAAAATGTGTGCCGAACCGGGACTTGAGCCCGGATTTCATAGTTACCGTGAGCGGTCGCCTTACCATTTGGCTGTCTGAGGACAGGTCACGGCCTGACCCACATTTCCGTGTCGTCAACCACGTGTCTACATTACGTCCGCAAATCACGACGTCTCCGCAGGAACTGCCTTGTATTACACAATATCATCGTTACATGGTACCATACACCCCGCGATATATTGTGCGAGCGTCAGTACTTTTGTAGGTCTGTAGTCGCTTTCAATATACTGCACAAGCCGACGATACCGCTCTCAGACGGTCGATATTATTGCGCAGACCGGCAGTACCACTCTCAGACGGTCAGTATTATTGCGCAGTGGTCAATGTTGTGGAATATTCAATATTGCGCAATTAAAATTGAGCGTGTGAGAGCCCATTTGTGTAATTACATTTATAGCATTTCATGTCGATACTTTCTAAGAATGTTGTGACTCATAGCCCTTACATATTCGAACGACACCACAACTTACCGCCCAGAACTGCTGATAAAACGGTTTTTATTACGCAGACAGTTTCGCCCAACGGACAATCGTCAGGTACTGTGACGCTACAACGCAGTCCTTGCTATGAACTTTTTCGCTTACTTAACACATGAAACTGTTTGTACACGATGTATTGTCTAGTGTAAATATGTATTGTAAATACTATGTTTAAATTATGTAATATTTAACAGTGGCAAGTCAGGGCATATTTAGTTAACGTTGAAGTCAGAGAGATTGTTTTGTCGCGTCTCTGGGCGCGGGAGCGCGCGAGCAGGCAGTAGTAGCAGTAACGCCGTGCTCGGAGTAAGAAGGACAGTCGAGTGGTGCTAGTCCTAGCTATGTTACATTTAACGGCTAGTGTGTGAATCTAAGTACGACGGGAAAGTAATGGTCGGCATATCTGGAAGCATGGCCGGGCAAGTTATTATGGATTGATGGGCATAGTGCTGAAGAAACGAGGACTTAAATTTGAAGCGCACTGTGGGCCCAAGTCACAACAGTAAAAGCCCGATGCCACATTGTGTCGCTGCCGTGGACTTCCGTCGATCCACCGACAACGAGGGAAGCAAGATCTACGTAATTTTCGTAGGATAAAATTGTAGAAGGCTTGCCAGTGACTGTGCTTTTCTCTGAAGTTGAACAATTAATAACAAGAACTTTATAATCGAAGTGTTGCAGTTACATTCCACCCGACAATAACACCAAGAAGGTTTCTTCCAATCCTTACCTTATTGAACCGAGTGTGTCACGTCATTATCAAGAGAAAATATGTTAATTATCAAATTATTTGCATAGACGGTGAAGAGTAAATTTCAGACTGGTCATCGTAGTTAATTGTTGCACTTAATAAGCTTACGCCAAAAGCAGTAACTTAATAATAGACTGAAGTAATAAATTTGATTATTAAGATTTATTTCAATGCATATTCAGCTGAAGTTAATTCAAGGATATTTCATGAAACTATAAAGCTTATTGCACCTGATAATTCCCCAATTAATGAATTATTATCATTCAAAACATAGTTAATCAATTACTGGCAATATATTTCATTATCAGTAGATTAAACTGTGCAAAGTACCTAATTTTATAGACAGAATGACAGTCCATTATTCAAAATCTCGATAGATAATTATCTGTGTTGTCAGCATTGCACTTAGCTGACAAATTATGAACAAAATAAGTGTAATTAGATTGTTATGACATTGTTTTATATGACTACTGAACCTAACACAGCACGTACGTAAAAGTTCCTGTTCCACCCGCTGTGCTAAAAACAGGTAAACTTTATTTTTGACACAATTATTCACGTACTTAACAGTACTGTCGCTCATCAGTTGAGCTGGCGACCGATTTTTTGATTGCTTTTACAACTTAATCATTTCTATCGGCAAAATTTCCACTGGCACAATTTATTTCCAAATTATTTCCATTATTTCATTTACCGATCGTTATTGAATGAAATTACTCATTCAATAACGATCAAGTTATAACGTCTCCTGTTTCCCGCGGAATAATCATTATTTACTTCGGATTCGGATGCCGTATCCCGACGCGGGTCAAAATTCATAATTCACGGTCATTGTCAACTTGTAATTTGGCAAATCCCTGGAAGCAGGGGGCTGTTATAGTATCACGTATTATTTAAAAAGGCTTACAACACGGTGTAAAATTAGAGGCATTAAATATGAAAAAATCCACGTTTCGTCACTGTTGTCGAACGCTGATGCAAATTACATCTTCAACAGTGATAATGAAGTAATTTATATTAGTACTTGATAAGAGTAGCGAATCATGTGTTTGATGCCGCTGATTCCGTATCGTCTTGTGAGCTGCTGATATGTAAAAGCGCGGGCGCTTGTGTGTGTGTGTGTGTGTGTGTGTGTGTGTGTGTGTGTGTGTGTGTGTGTGTGTCTGTGTGTGTGCGCCAGAGAGAGAGAGAGAGAAGGAGAGAGAATTCTACTCTGCTAACAGAGAACGTAGTGAGGTTTGGGGAGCAGAAGGCCAGGCCTCACGGAGACATTGGGTAGCGGTCTGCGGCCGTGTCGGCTGCGGTAAGAGGGCGAGGGTGAGGTTGTGGCGGGTCCGATCAATGGAGGCCAAACAGCAGCGAAAGTACTTGCTGTGTTTGACGGCCGACCCCAACTTGTTTGCACGTTTACCGCGTACACAGAGGCAGGGAGGGCCGACACATCGCCCTATCGGGTCCGGAGCAAACCTCCACATGCGGGCAGCAGACATGGCCAGCGCCACCCTCTGTCCGTCAGGCGCCAGCACGCTAATGTCTACAATTCTAACGGAACGCAAGCGGTCTTACCATCAGAGACGTCAATACGGTCATCCTCAACGAACTTAGTCGTATTATCATCATTCACCTTTCTCTTCCTCTGAGCCAAAAGATGAACAACAAAGGAAGTTTCTAGCCTTTCTTTGCGCGCGTTTTGCTTTCATTCTCTCAAAACATTCAAATAGCGTCGTTATATCATTTATTTTATACATTAAATGTTTTCGCAGTTGCGAATGTGGACAACCGTCAGCTGTATAGTGGAACTACGTCAATGAAAACGTGTGCCGGACCGGGACTTGAGCCCGGATTTCCTCAGACCACCAGGGTCCACTCTTCTTGGCTATTCCTTCCTACCCAGTTACACAATGGTGAAATTTTTTGTCTTTTAAGTATTTCCTGATAAGTTATCCCTGCTTCTTTCAGGTTTTCGTTTACTGCTAGATTCACTTCGTAATGCCCCAGTTTTAACTTTCCTGCAAATTCTTAGAATTCCACAACTTGTCTCGTTAATTTTGTTGGTTCCTGTCTTTTAATTTGGCCGTATAGTTTTAGCATGACTTTTTTTTTACTATCGCAATAAAGATTCGTATAGTATTGAATTCCTTTATTTTCTCTAATGCTGTTTGTCCTTCCTTCAACGTATTTAGTATCTAAGCTTTTCCAGATTGCTTTTAGTTTTCTCTTTTGCATTACTTCTTTTACTCTCTTCCAGTCATTAAACTGAGTGGTTCAGCCACATAAACATATTATTGTTTTACGACTGAGTTGAAATATCCCAGTTTTCTACAGGAAGAAAAGTATTTAAACCGACAAACTCTGGGAGGTTGTAGGGGACATCGAAACAAACATTTTTCCCTAATGTCATTTTTTCCTATGAGGAGTAATTAAACCCGTAGAGGAAGATTTCTCTGGCGGCAAATTAATTAAACCAAAAAACACTTTTCCATTTTTTTTACGACCAAGAGATAACATATTAACACAACCCAATTTCAATTACAGTAGATTTACAAAAATGCCTCCATTGACACGTAAACAAAGGTTACACCGTAGGATCATGTTACGTCTGACACGGGCAAAAACCCCAGGAGTATCCTGAATTGTTCCTGCTGCTGCTACTATCCGGGCAACCAGGTCCTCTTCTGATGCAACAAGAGTTGCGTGAACAAGGTTGCGCATCTCTCCCCACACAAAAAAGTCCATAGGGGACATATCTAGGGAAAGAGCAGGCCATGGCACAGTACCACCTCTGCCAATCCACGTTTCCGGGAACCGTCTGTCCACGAATCGACGCACACGACGACTGAAATGTGCCGGCGCCCCGTCATGTTAGAACCACATGCGTTGTCTTGAAGGGAGCGGGACGTCTTCCAGCAATTCTGACAATTCTCTGGCGAGAAAATTGTAGTAGTGCCTGTCATTTAATGGCCTAGGTAGCAGATACGGCCCAATTAAACAGTCCCCAACAACAACGACCCACACATTAACGAAGAACCACACTTGATGAGCGCTAGTAACTGTGGCATGTGGGTTATCCTCACTCCAAAAATGCGAATTGTGCTTGTTGAAGACTCCATTACGCCCGAACGTTGCTTCATCGGTAAACAACACAGAGGATGGAAATGTCGGATGCATTTCACACTGTTCCAGGTACCACTGCGAAAACTGTGCTCTGGGTGAATAATCAACTGGTTTCAGGTTGTGGACAAGCTGTAAGTGAAATGGACGTAACAATTGCTCTCGAAGGGCTGTTCTTACATTCGTCAGATTCCTCCCTATATTACGTGCAATTGCACGAGTGCTGATTGAAGGATCCCGCTCCACATGCTACAAGACAACTTCCTCAAATTGCAGCGTTCTTACCGTGCGAGGAGTCCCTGTCCAGGTAATCTGCTATACGACCCGTTCTTACGCAGACGTTGGAACACAGCAGCAAGCGGCAGCGGGATACGGCGATTAGGATATTGTTGTTGATAAACCCGCTGTACAGCTCGTCCGTTGTGGTGCGCTTCGTAGTACGCACCAACCATATCAGTGTAATCACTCCAAGTGTATCGCTCCAATAGCAAATAGAGGCAATGCACTACTACACTGGTGGACAGCAGTTGCCTACAACCGAAGAGCGTAATACGGCCTCCAACAGTTTAAATAATCACCATAGGAAAAAATGACATCAGGGAAAAATATTTGTTTTGATGTCCCCTACAACCTCCCAGAGTTTATCGGTTTAAATACTTTTCACCCTGTATATTCTGAGATGAATTTTCTATGGTGAAGGCGTTTCGTAAGTCCAGAGCCTGCTTCCATTTCGTGGCAATGATTTTGATGTTTTGTAGGCTATTCTCTTCAACTTCTCCAGAAAACTTTGTATCTGTGAGACCGCAACTTGCGGGTCAAATTGTTAAGTCCTGCTTTTTGTCATGTTACTCCAAGTTCGAGTCCCGGTCAGGTCGGAAATTCATTTCGCTCGGGGACTGGGTGTTTGTATTATCCTAATTATTTCATCGCACTTTCCCTACAAAAAGGCGTAACTCGCCGAAGTGGTGTTAAATAAAAAGACTTTCACCAGGCAGCCGAACAACCCCAGATGTTTTCACTGGTCAATAATGACATACGATCATTTCATTTCACTTGTATCAATGAAACACTCTCGATTTTTCAGTGTTTATTATCTAGAAGTTTAGGCGCCAGATGATTGACTGACATGTTAATGGTAACACTACGCTTACAGTTATCTGTCACCTCAAGTACAGTCATTATCAGTCTTCGTGCTTTATTGTCCTGAACTATGCATTTACCCATGTTGTCCTTGTGTTATTTCGTAGCGCGAGAGTTGAGCTCTGCATTTAATACAGCACACAGTACAGCATATTACATGATCATTACAAATAAGGCCAGCAAATACTGTAAGTACATTTCTTATAATATGTCAAAATTAGCGAAAGGTTCATGTTGCCACAGCAAGACACAGAAAAGATAAAAACAGAACCGTTTAGGAAAATCTATATCGGAACACTGGAGCGCGTAAATAAAAAATATGTATGTTAAAAAAAAAGGAGTTGGCAATGAGTTAGACAAAAAAATCGAGGCCAAGGCCAGGTGCTCCGACAGCGTGAAGAAATAAGTACCAGCAAAACAACATGTAGCCTTCACCAAAGTGGCGTGAGGTGCCAATATACAGGGTGTTTCAAAAATGACCGGTATATTTGAAACGGCAGTAAAAACTAAACGAGCAGCGGTAGAAATACACCGTTTGTTGCAATATGCTTGGGACAACAGTACATTTTCAGGCAGACAAACTTTCGAAATTACAGTAGTTACAATTTTCAACAACAGATGGCGCTGCAAGTGATGTGAAAGATATCGAAGACAACGCAGTCTGTGGGTGCGCCATTCTGTACGTCGTCTTTCTGCTGTAAGCGTGTGCTGTTCACAACGTGCAAGTGTGCTGTAGACAACATGGTTTATTCCTTAGAACAGAGGATTTTTCTGGTGTTGGAATTCCACCGCCTAGAACACAGTGTTGTTGCAACAAGACGAAGTTTTCAACGGAGGTTTAATGTAACCAAAGGACCGAAAAGCGATACAATAAAGGATCTGTTTGAAAAATTTCAACGGACTGGGAACGTGACAGATGAACGTGCTGGAAAGGTAGGGCGACCGCGTACGGCAACCACAGAGGGCAACGCGCAGCTAGTGCAGCAGGTGATCCAACAGCGGCCTCGGGTTTCCGTTCGCCGTGTTGCAGCTGCGGTCCAAATGACGCCAACGTCCACGTATCGTCTCATGCGCCAGAGTTTACATCTCTATCCATACAAAATTCAAACGCGCAACCCCTCAGCGCCGCTACCATTGCTGCACGAGAGACATTCGCTAACGATATAGTGCACAGGATTGATGACGGCGATATGCATGTGGGCAGCATTTGGTTTACTGACGAAGCTTATTTTTACCTGGACGGCTTCGTCAATAAACAGAACTGACGCATATGGGGAACCGAAAAGCCCCATGTTGCAGTCCCATCGTCCCTGCATCCTCAAAAAGTACTGGTCTGGGCCGCCATTTCTTCCAAAGGAATCATTGGCCCAGTTTTCAGATCCGAAACGATTACTGCATCACGCTATCTGGACATTCTTCGTGAATTTGTGGCGGTACAAACTGCCTTAGACGACACTGCGAACACCTCGTGGTTTGTGCAAGACGGTGCCCGGCCACATCGCACGGCCGACGTCTTTAATTTCCTGAATGAATATTTCGATGATCGTGTGATTGCTTTGGGCTATCCGAAACATACAGGAGGCGGCGTGGATTGGCCTCCCTATTCACCAGACATGAACCCCTGTGACTTCTTTCTGTGGGGACACTTGAAAGACCAGGTGTACCGCCAGAATCCAGAAACAATTGAACAGCTGAAGCAGTACATCTCATCTGCATGTGAAGCCATTCCGCCAGACACGTTGTCAAAGGTTTCGGGTAATTTCATTCAGAGACTACGCCATATTATTACTACGCATGGTGGATATGTCGAAAATATCGTACTATAGAGTTTCCCAGACCGCAGCGCCATCTGTTGTTGAAAATTGTAACTACTGTAATTTCGAAAGTTTGTCTGCCTGAAAATGTACTGTTGTCCCAAGCATATTACAACAAACGGTGTATTTCTATCGCTGCTCGTTTAGTTTTTATTGCCGTTTCAAATATACCGGTCATTTTTGAAACACCCTGTAGGTTTAAAATAAAACTGTACCACCTGAAAAGAAGATCCCTGAGACCCAAGACGCAGTGATGCAGAAGATGTACTCTATGTTCCACTCATTCCCAAGTTAATATACACGTTATGTCTGCTACTGGAGTAAAGGAATTATAGAAAGCGAAGCATTACTTACAACTCACGCAGAAACCAGACTGCTGTTATAACAAGGGAGTGAAACAGAGCTCTAGCCTACACTCGATGTTACTCAATCTGCACATTGAGCAAGCTGTAAAGGAAACAAGGGATAAATGTAGAAACTGAATTCAAGTTCAGAGGCAATGAATCAAAACATTAAGGTCAGCTGACGACACTGTGATTCTGTCATAAAGGGCCAAAGACTTGGAAGTGCAGTTAGACGCAGCACATAGTTTCTCGAAAAGAGATAAGATGAGCGATAATAAAAGCAAATTAAGGGTAATGGAATGTAGCCGAATTAAATCAAGAGATGATGAGGGAATTAAATTTAGAAAATGAGACACTAAATGTAACAGATGAATTCTAGTGGTTTGGCAGAAAGATAACTCACTATAGTCGAAATGGGGAAGACGTGAAACGCAGACTGACAACAGCAAGAAAATCTTGTCAGAGGAAAAGGAGTTTGTTAAAATTTAACATCAACGTAAGTTTTAGGAAGGACTGTCTGACGTGTAACCTTGTACGGAAATGGAATGTCGATGATAGTAAACTTAGACAAGAAGAGAATGGAAGCTTTTGAAATGTGGTGCCATAAAAGGATGCTGAAAATTAGATGGATAGATCGAAATTCATGGCGCGACTTGTTCAAAAGGGGGACGCGGCTGTTTGAACAAGATCTTGAGGGAGGTATGAAGGAAATGTCCATTGGGTAATGGAAGGAAATGTGTGGGTTAAAAGTTGTAAAGGGGCACCAAAGCTTGAATACAGCACGCAGGTTCAAATGTAAATATTGATTGTGACAGATATGCTCACATCAAGAGCGCTGCACTGGTAGACTGCCATGGAGAGCTGTGTCGGACCCGTCTTCGGACAGAAGACTGCAACAACAACGACGACAGCAACAACGACAACAACAACAACAACAAAATATTCGGTTGAAGAACGACTGAACTGAAATTTGACCAATTAGAAACAACAAAATGAACAAAGTGAATTGCCATTCACCGCCGTACTTCCCTACCCAAAGCAGCCTTTTGCTCTGCGCGCTGGGAAAGGCAGACTCCACCAGCAAACTCCGAAAATTAATGCCAAAACACCAAACATTCACTTATAATTTATTGCTACCGCAACCGCCAAAGACAGCCTTACGACGGCAAAATTTTCTCCATTCAAAGAACTTATTGTGCAAATAATAATCCAGTGCTCTAGTTTCCACATGGTACAGAACCAGAAAGCAGTTGACCTTCAATTCATGCATAATGTAATGATGTGAGGATTACGAAAGCAGGAGAGGTAAAACAGAATCCTTTCAATCTAATTCGATTTTTCCAAATAGATCGACGAAATTTAGAGGAGGGACCTGTTATTCCTGTTGTTCTTTTAAACATTTTTATTTTCTTTTGTACTTTTTGAATGTCTGACATACAATCGCCAGGTCGTCTGCCAGGTCTAAGCAGTCTTTCCTAATATTAATTCTTGGCAAATTTACTGGTTCGTCAATTTTAGGGTCCAGTTTTAATTTTCACCTCTCCTGAATTTTTTTTTTTTTTTCTGAAGCGTAGTTGAAAAGCTGTGGAGACCTTGTCTCATTCCTGTTTTAATTTCAAGTGCTCCGAAGTTTCAAGTGTTCTCACATTTCTCCTCCGGACTCAAGATTTTGTGCTGTTTAGAATTTCTCCAATTATTTTAGTGGTTTTTGAGATCAAAATTTTGGAGCCTTCATAATGACTACAGAGATATGAGTGCAGACTGCTTTCACATAACAGTTTTTTTTGACACTCGAAATTTATTTCCAAAACTTTATTTTTCATTCTTTTTTAGGTTAATAGCTAATAGCTCTTTTAATAAGAAGATCTGATATATGCCTAAGGGAAAAGAACTGAAACTGCTTAAGACGTGCCTTTTCTTGTTGTGACCAATGTGCAGACTTGATCAAGAGGTGTGAAGATGACATATTTAGAGCACTTAATCTACGTGTTGGATGTACTTTTTCAGTGATTAAAAATTTCCCTGATGATGTTGTTGTTGTTGTTGATGATGATGATGATCATGGTGTTGATGAAGAAGCTTTAGATCACTGAACAGTATGGTTACCAGGAACTTTGTTCGATAACAATTACAGTATTCGTTGTCAGTAGCAAAATTGCTGCAACTATTTCACATCAATAAACATCTGCTGATTTCTTCAGAATGTCTGATTATGTCGACACAAATATGTCGTTCAAATCCTCCAACAGTGAGGAAACATGACTTTGTGGCAAACTGTCTGTCATATGAATGGCTGACACCTTTAAAACAAAAACAAAACAAAAAGTCGAACCACCGCCTGACTTCAACGCTGTAGATAGGACGACAGACACTTAACACAATTTTAAAATCTGTGTTACAACGTTACCGTTGTCAGGTGAGATAAAAGTAAATCACCCAAGCACTTGCAGAATGTATATTTCAATCTGCAGCGGAAGGGCGCTGATGTGAAACTATGTGCCGGACAAAGACACGAACTCAGGACCTTTGCCTCGATCGTGCAAGTGTTCTGCCGACTGAGCTACCGCAGCACGACTCACATCCCATCCTCCAATTTTACTTCTACCAGTAACTTTAAGAAGTCTAATATTTTATTGCAACCATTTAAAGGGCTGCTGAAATAGGAATGTCAGCTTAGCCCTTTCTTTGGTGCAAGCTAATCATAGCACATTACTGTGAGCCACCATAGAGAGATCATACCATTTTGCCCTGATACAATAAAATATCTTTCGGTTGGGTTGCTTCTTTCATTAAATTATGCAGAACACCAACAAAATGAAGAACATGCCGTGTCAAGATGGAGACAGGAAGAGACGCTGTCTGCAAAGAGGCGGCAACGTAAAGGATTTATGAGCTTAATATGCTGGTAGAAGAGACTGTCAATTAAAACAGTCCGGTAGGTAATAGCTAAGCAAAAAATTAATGGTTGAAGTGCCACTTTTAAACCAGGTAAATGCAAAGAAGACGGTTCAGTAGAGCAGAGACCATAAAGCTTTGACCATCGACTAATGGAAATACAAAATGTGTTCGACGAGTGTACTTTTAAAATGTATGAATCACCTAATAACACTTACAACCCAAACTGTAATCTTTCAGTTATGGAATAGTTTTGGTGGTCGTGTGGAAGTTCCGTAGCGTCACTGAAAGAAAAAGTGACTGCTGAAGTAGAAGACCACCTTTATTCAGAGGTACAGGCATTGGTCTCAGCAGCAGATTCCTATGATCCTATTCACATTGCTTAAAATGTCCAATACTGCTTTAATGGGCACAAAGATGAAATAAGTCGTCCCTTTAGCCTCGTTTATCAAACATTTGAATATTGTCGGATATTTATTGTATGTACGGTCGGGCACACAGTTGTAATCTGCCAGGAAGTTTCATATCAGCGCACACTCCGCTGCAGAGCGAAAATATCATTCTGGAAACATCCCCCAGGCTGTGACAAAGCCATGTCTCCGCAATATCCTTTCTTTCAGGAGTGCTAGTTCTGCAAGGTTCGCAGGAGAGCTTCTGTAAAGTTTGGAAGGTAGGAGACGAGGTACTGGCAGAAGTAAAGCTGTGAGTACCGGGCGTGAGTCGTGCTTCGGTAGCTCAGTTGGTAGAGCTTTTGCTCGCGAAAGGCAAAGGTCCCGAGTTCGAGTCTCGGTCGGGCACACAGTTTTAATCTGCCAGGAAGTTTCATATCAGCGCACACTCCGCTGCAGAGTGAAAATCTCATTCTGGAAACATCCCCCAGGCTGTGGCTAAGCCATGTCTCCGCAATATCCTTTCTTTCAGGTGTGCTATTCTGCAAGGTTCACAGGAGAGTTTCTGTAAAGTTTGGAAGGTAGGAGACGAGGTACTGGCAGAAGCAAAGCTGTGAGTACAGGGCGTGAGTCGTGCTTCGGTAGCTCAGTTTATAGAGCACTTGCCCGCGAAAGGCAAAGGTCCCGAGTTCGAGTCTCGGTCGGGCACGCAGTTTTAATCTGCGAGGAAGTTTGATATAAACTATGTTTACTTTGTAGGAGTACAGTGTCCTTACATATAATGATTATTGTACAGCATATGGATTCAAAAGTCCCATAACATAAAATTTACCGCTATCGCCAACAGTGTCTTTCAGAAAGCTCAGCAAACAAAGAGGCCAAACGCTATACTTCTATGTGAGCCTCAACCTGGTTAGGACGTAAATGTAGCTTATCTCTGTTTCAATAATTTCAGAGGGTAATTGAGGCACAGAGTAATGGCGAGAATGTATTTTTACGAGTGCATTTTGAAAAAATAATTCCTCCCACTTTTTTACGTGAAAACCCATAAAGCTTTTCAAATAAAACAAACATAATTAACATTCCACGAGTACATCATTATTCTTCATATCTACATATTTGCAATCCTCTGCCACCAGATACCTCCAAATTGTAGCGTGTAACAGAATTATGTTGGTGCGTGAGAATTCGAAGAGGTTGTCCATACATGTAGCACCCTCTTCTTCAGAATAATAAACAGAATAATAATAATGGCGTGTGACGAGGGCCTCCCGTCGGGTAGACTGTTCGCCTGGTGCAAGTATTTCGATCTGACGCCAATTCAGCGACTTGCGCGTCGGTGGGGATGAAATGATGATGATTAGGACAACACAACACCCACTCCCTGAGCGGAGAAAATCTCCGACCCAGCCGGGAATCGAACCCGGGCGCTTAGGATTGACAGTCGTCGCGCTGACCACTCAGCTACCGGGGGCGGACTTCTTCAGAATGACAAAGCCAGACCACACACAGGTGCTGCGACATCTGCAGAACTCCGACGCCTTGAGTTGACTGTTATCAATCATCCTCCATAGTTTCTGCTTGGTACCGTCTGATTTTCGTCTGCTTCCAAAACTTAGAGACCTCTTCCATGACTTCCCTTTGTTGGAGATGAAACGGTGCAAGCAGAGGCGAGGTTGTGCCTCCGTCAACAAATTCAAACATTCCAAATAGACAGTATCAATAAACTGGTATCTCGTTGGGAGAAACATGTGCGTCGCAGTGTGACAATGTTGAGAAATAAATATGTAGGCGTGAAGAATAAAGATGTAGAATGTAAATAACGTTTGTTTCATTTAAAAAAGTGTTAAGTCTTTCCACATAAAAATTTGCAGGCATTACTTTTCACGATGCCCTAGTATGTACGTCACGTGTCAAGTGAAGCTGTACTTTTCATGTATAAATAGTGTCAGTTAAGTTTGCATTTCAAAAAATGGTTCAAATGGCTCTGAGCACTATGGGACTCAACTGCTGAGGTCATTAGTCCCCTAGAACTTAGAACTAGTTAAACCTAACTAACCTAAGGACATCACACACATCCATGACCGAGGCAGGATTCGAATCTACGACCGTAGTGGTCGCGCGGTTCCAGAGTGAAGCGCCTAGAACCACTCGGCCACTGCGGCCGGTGTTTGTAATTCATCAATTTGATGAAGTCTTTGTCAAATATCTAAGTAGATCATCAGACAAGCCAAAGAGGAAATCAATTATAGCCAACACAGGAGGAGTAAGTGTAAGAGGAGGTGATAAGCTTATAATCTGATGCTAAACGCCACTGACTGCGGTTCAAAAGTGCACGCATCTGATCCCTGGAGGATTCGGGATTCTTTGAATTTTTCTAATCGGTATTACACCATACTCATCTTTCAATGATTGGTCACGTGAACCATTAGGGTGCAAGATCACTAAAGCATGGTAGTTGTCCTCTGGAATATGCTAGTCCACACTGATTATGTGTCACCTATCAGTTCCTCAACCACTGGTTATATGAATCTTAAATCATACTGGCTACAGTTTGGTAACAGTCCTTAAGCGTGCTGTAGTCCACGCTGAACATGTATCTTTTGTGTTAGCAGAAGAGCCAACACCGTGTTACAATGGAGGCCGAAATGCACGCGTTTTAGCTCACGCAGGCTGGCGTGAGGAGGGAAGAACTATACTGACGTGAGGTCTGGAACATGACAAGGAATGAGAATTCAGAGAGCAGACGTAATTAGTTTGATACTTAACTTTAATCCATTAATAATGAACGCCGCTCTTGACGGTACATGAGTCACAATATTATCTGTTCAGAATACATTCTTGAAGATAGTAATTATAGTAACTGAATATGGCGCCTTGCTAGGTCGTAGCAAATGACGTAGCTGTCGTCTCTGCAAATGAGAGCGTATGTAGACAGTGAACCATCGCTAGCAAAGTCGGCTGTACAACTGGGGCGAGTGCTAGGGAGTCTCTCTAGACTAGACCTGCCGTGTGGCGGCGCTCGGTCTGCAATCACTGATGGTGGCGACACGCGGGTCCGACTTATACTAACGGACCGCGGCCGATTTAAAGGCTACCACCTAGCAAGTGTGGTGTTTGGCGGAGACACCACAGTATCAGCGATCACACCTCGCAACCACTCGTTTCTTGTATCCTTAGAACATAAGCTGAGTTCAGCGTGGTAGCAGTCCTTGGCCACAAAGAAATCCACACTAACCACAAGTTGACGATCAGACCCACAGCTTTCTCAATATAGGCTGACTATCGTGTGGTAGCATCTTCATCCACTGCGCGAGACGACCGGTTACAGCTCCAACTGCACTTCCCTGAATCTCTCCTTCGCAAGCAGAAAGTGAAGGAATTGTGTTGGTCGGCAGCAACAAGCAGCCCTGCTGACGCGGCCTTCATACAGAGGGATGCAGCTATGCCGGCAGCTAGCGGGAGGCTGCTGGAGAGGGCATCGCTTCCGCGTGGCTGCCCCGCCCCACTCAACCCCCTGGGCTGTGGCAGCCAGGTGGCGTTCCCCCCCCCAGGCCTGAAAATTAACTGATAAACCGAGCTCCCTTTGTGGTGGCGGGTGCGGGCGCGCTCACTGCGAAATCACGTTTCGCAGATAACCAGATTCGCCGCGGCGCGCAGCCCGTATCCACCCCGCACCCCAGACCCCCGCCATCACCCAACCCCTGCCTGCGCCACCTCCACAGCCCGCCTCGAGCCCGCTAAACACTGCTACTGTGCCTTTTCTTCATTAGAATATCCCTACTAGAGGGAGCGCAGCCCACAATAAAGCGCCTTACGGGGAGCTGCAGTAGCGTCGAGAGAACAGCTACGCTGCCGTCGCCCCGGGCTACACATGTACATTCATTAGTTAACAATATCGTGGCAGTGCAGTCTACATTTCATTCGTAGTAACCAAAGACTAGAACTTCGCTGAATCCTTTAAATGCTTGCGCGATATACAAGTCACACTCGGACGCCACTGCACGTTTTCTTGCATACTAACAGAAAAAAAATGTCTGTAAGAGTATATATACTAAAATGGTATCAGTTTTTTCAGACATGTCCGAAAGAACGGATGCCATCGGTGACCACGCAGCTCGTTAGAAAGAAATTACAATGAAATGAACACCCTTAGCTGCCCCCTTATTTTAATGGGCGGGGGCACTACGAATGTAGTGCGGAACAATACGTTGAGAATGTGGGTTAAGCGGGAGGCGTGTCAGAGATAAATCCCTGCAGTCGCGCTATCCTCTTGTGTCCTCGGTGGCTCAGATGGATGCCGGCAGGGTAGCTCAGCGTGCTCGGTCAGAGGGTTAGCTATCCTCTGTAATAAAAAAAAACTGAGTGAACGGATCAACAAAGAACCTGAACGAGTGTCATCGGACGTCCGCCACGAACAAATCCAACGAACAATATAGAACAAATGAGATAAAAAAAAATGATGGATAGAGCGTCTGCCATGTAAGCAGGAGATCCCGGGTTCGAGTCCCGGTCGGGCACACATTTTTATCTGTCCCCGTTGACGTATGTCAACGCCTGTAAGCAGCTGAGGGTGTTCATTTCATTGTAGTCTGTAAGAGGATCACGTTCCGTGCATATTTTCGGTAGAAATTGGTTGTCAAAGAAGGCTAATTTGGCAACACCGTGATGGCATGTATGACAAGTGTACCTAAGTAGTTTGGTCCCACAAGACCTTACCACATATACTGCAGTGGATCAAGTTCTGCGTTAGAGCACTCTAGTTCAAGAATTCTATTGCGGGTCCAGGTGTGATTCTTTTTTTATATGTACTTTTGATGTGTCCAGTAACTCTACAGCTTCATTCTTTTTTAAGCTATACATATTCTGCTACTACAATTTTTTAACATAACAATTAATGGTCAGATATCTCAGACACGTACATGTAGGTCAATACATGTTGGCTAAGCTATACATATTTATACAGGTTGATTCTATCATTATGCTACAAACTCTTAAGGATGATGGAGAAGCGTAAACATATCAATTTGAGGTACGGAAGCACCGTCCGGAAACGACCGGCTCGAAAGTTATAAGCGAAAATTGTTCTGACACTTCGAAATACATATACCGTTACTGTCGTTGCTAAAGTTGTAGGATAGACAACTTCCGAAGGTGATAGCATGGACCAAAACAAGAAAAAAATGTATAGTAAACATGAGCTCTAAAATTAATACCTTAAGAGCTATGAGAACTTGATCATCTTCGCTTTTTTGAGACACATCTCTTCTCTTGAACAAGTGCTCATAGCTCTTAAGGTTTCCATTTTGGCGCCCATATTTACTGGGAATTTTTTCTTGTTTTTGTCCATAGTACCGCCTCTGAAAGTTGCCTCTCTCACGATCTTACCAACAACAGTACCGGTACATGTACTCCACTGTCAGAGATATTACATCGATTTTCGCTTGTAAGTTTCGACTTCGTCGTTTCTGGACAAGGCAGCTCACCTGAGATTGATACATTTAGCTCTCCCCATCATCCCCTAATTCTGTAACATCATAATCAAATCACTCCGTGTGTCTGGTGTTGAGTTACCGCAGTGGCCCCGAGGGGTAGCCGCACGGTCTGGGCGCTTTGTCACGGGCTGTGCGGCTCCCCCGGTCGGAGGTTCGCGTCCTCCCTAGGGCATGGGTGCGTGTGTTGTCCATAGCGTAAGTCAGTTTAAGTTAGATTAAGTAGTTTGTACTCTTAGGGACCGATGACCTAAGTTGTTTGGTCCCAGAAGACCTTACCATATATACTGCAGTGGATAGAGTTCTGCGTTAGACCACTCTAGTTCAAGAATTCTATTGCGGGTCCAGGTGTGATATATATATATAATTTTGACGTGTCCAGTAACGCTACAGCTTCATTCTTTTTTAAGCTATACATAGTCTGCTACTACAGTTTTTTAACATAACAATTAATGGTCAGATATCTCTTGACATGTGCATGTACGGTAATAACCAGCAAAAACTAATTACTCGTCATTAAATAGTGCAGAGATGTTAAATACAACGTAGGCAAATAAAACGGCCCAAAAAACATTTTATGCCCTTTATGATAGGCAACGCTACTTACATCATGTGTCCCAGGTGCAGACCATTTAACGTGGGTTGCCTTTTTAAAGGAGCATAAAATACATTTTGCGTCAGTTTTATTTTGTCCACCCTCTACAACAAGCATACCACTGTTAATTCTGTAAGAGCTGGCGCTTGTAGCATTTTAAACGCATTATTAGTGACTGTATTCACAAGAGATACAAAATCTTCAGAGCACCTTCAAACGTTTAGCGACTCACTGGATCGGATATCTCTGAAGTTTCTGCAGCGAATCTCCATCCACAGTTACAGGACTAGCATGTAAGTGCACTGATGTATCTTCCACATTAGTCAGCAGGGTATAGGAAACATAACACAGTTTAGTAATTACTCGTCTATCGGTTGCTAGACTTGCTGGTAACCTAGTGTCCTAGAGATCTTCTAACAGGACGGTCTTTTAATAGATCGTGAAAACACAACCTGACCTACGGCACTCCAAGGAGTTGTAAGTCATACTTGTAACTACATCTTTGACAACAACATATGTCACTGACATAAGCAAGATTTGCCAGAATTTTAGCTATATGAGAATCTGGTAAAATGCTCATAAAATTTACAGAACATCTGGAAAAATCTTGTATGAAAAATTAAAAAACGTCTGTGAAGACTTAAAAGTAAAATATAAGACCACTGATGATGGGCAGTGCTCCATAACGGACTGGTAAAGTAAAAAATGTTTATGAAAATCAAACATACTTCTCTTTACATATGCAGATAAAAAAGTCGCTTATCAGCTACAGTAATACAGCGCATAGGTGAAAGAAGAAGTGTCCTTCGCTCCATTTTTCAGGGCTACAGCTAGGGGTGAATTACAAAGTCTATTGAAGATAGTCAAGCTAAGATTATCAAACGCAGAAGTCGAAAGGGTACATATGAAAAGCGATAGTGAAGATGAATGTAAACCTTCCTGGAAAGACTGAGCCTGCTTTCACAATGATACTGCCGGCAGTATCTTTTCTTCTACCACCCAAACTTCGCGAAAGTTCTCCCTCACACTCTGCAGGATTTGTACATCCTGCGGAAAGGATATATCAAATAAATAACATAGCCGCAGCCTAGAATGAATTTCCACTCTACAACTGAGCGTGTGCTCATCGGAATCTACTGAGGATTAAAATTGCGTGTGGAGCCGAGACTCGAACCTAGAACCTTGACATTTCGATAACGAGTGCTGAAGTTCGAAAGGGAGGAGATAATGTATTGGTGGACGTACAGTGGGTCATGAGCCATGCTCGCATTAGTGAATGTGTAGAGTACTTGTCCGAAGTCCAGGCCCTGCACGCAGTTTTAATACGTCAGGGAGCTTCAAATCAGCACACACTAGTTTGAGGAATGAATATTCATTCAGGATGAATTTACTTTTCCTTCGTCTTCGGTTAGGTACATCGTAGCGCCAGCACCACTTATTGAGTGCTTCTGCAAAAACTTCGAGTGCAGGTAGAGTACTGGAAAGGAGCTGGTGAACGTTAAAGAGTCGGTGTGCCGGTTGCAGCACTGGGGCTGTTTGTACAGCATGACGCGGACCGGGGCAAGCACAGAAAACTTTCAACCACAGCGCTAAAATGAAGCTGATGCAGGACGAGGCAAGCCGTTTCCACACTGCCAGGCCAAGGATTTGTTGTACAGAGCGCAGGTGGAAACAGTGCGTCGGGACGCGCCTCTGCCTCTAGATCACGGGGTCTCGGTTTCGATTTCCGGCCGGGTTGGGGATTTTCTCTGCCCGGGGACAGGGTTTTAATGTTGTCCTCATCATTTCATCATCATAATCATTCGTAACAGTGACTAGATTGGACTGTGAAAAAATTTGGACTGTGTAAAAACTGGGCCATTTTCAGGCGCTGATGACCGCGCAGTTGAGCGCCCCACAAACCAAACATCATCATCATGATCATCATCATCGTCATCATCATGCAACTTCTGGCGGCCGTGTTGCGTTAAGTTACTGGCGTCAGCATCCCTGAGTTTTGAGATCAGTGCGGTAGGCGTCAGCATGCCGCCACCACGTGCCGTACTCACAATGTGATTCGAGGATGAGTGGGCCCCGTCTCACTCGAAACGTTACCGGTGTAGTCGAATGAGTCTTCATAAAACACGCTCTATTGCAAAAAAGCGATACACCACGAAGGAATTATGCGAAAGAGAAGGAAATCTGCGGATGCGATGTACATCTACAGACAAACAAAGAATTACAATTTCAGAAGCACTGGATGATTTATTCAAGAGAAATATCTTCGCAAATTGAGCGAGTCATTTGAGCAAGTAAGTGGAAATCACAAGTTTCTCCTCAGTGCTGCGCAGTCTACTTCTAAATGGGCTTCATTCATCATATCTTCAGATTCACCAGTCTCTACAGCTCGAAGAGCAATGCAACGACGTAGTATAAGTTACCAATATAACATTGTGCCCCGATGCAGACTAGAAACACAATACCAGCAGACGCTACTCATACCAAACCCGTCACGGAATCGAGGTGCCAAGCTACAATACACCACTAAATATGACAGCCAAAGAAAATCGTGTAAAAATTTGTATCATATAAGGTTATTAAAATGTGCTCATACATCTACAAAAAATTTTGGAAATTGTGGTAAGGGCTATGGGACCGAACTGCTGAGGACATCGGTCCCTAGGCTTACACACTACTTCATCTAACTTAAACTAATTTACACTGAGGTCAATACGTACACCCATGCCCAAGGGAGGATTCGAATATCCGACGGAGAGAGCCGCGCAATCCGCGACGAGGCGCCTCAGACCGCACGGCTAACCCACTAGGTGTACAATAGTACAGATTAAGAAGTAATTGAATCCGTATTCTTAAAGACGTAACACATAATAGCTACATTAAAAAGTTGGCATGAGATTACCGTGAATCAATAATCAATTAGTCACATGTAACATGAAATGGAAAACTGCCGATCACCAGCGGGAGCACTAGCATGAATGACGTCATTTTGTGCTGTAGGACATATTGTGTGGATAATTTCTTTTTACCAAGACTTATGACGATATACATTTATAGTGGAAGTGCTGAACGACGTTCTTTGATTGAAACTGATCACGTAGTCACTGCACAGGCTGCCTAATATATTCGAAAACGCGGCGCATAAGAATGGGATTTTTTGGGGCTTATATGTCGGATTTTGTCGCTGATAAACAAGCAAGGTCGTGTTTAGTGGATGGCGACTGGTCTAGGGATCATTTGTAAACCCAGTAGAAGAATCATCTTACTCTAACTATACTACAATACAGGGTCAAAGTACGAATATTACACACTTCCCCAGCTTCGGCAAATGGAGAAAATCGGTTAGTTCTTTTTGCATTACATGTCGTCTATGGAACGCCTTATGAGGCTTTTGGAGGCATCATTTAGTTCGTGGTCGGTTCTTGAGAAAACCTAAAAAATCTAGTTTGGGTATAGCTACGCACAGAAAATGGGTGGAGTTTTTCTGATGTGTTCCTAAGACAGCGATCACGAAAGAACCTTGAAAATTTTCTTTGACATGTTGGTCCCTTTCCCAGATACAGAGGTTCTGATTCACCCTACTCGTACGCATAAAGTACGTACGTAAAATGCGGTGTCATGCAAAATCTAAATAACAAATATCCGCGGTAAATTGCTCAAATTGTTACCGTATATCCTCCATGCATTTATCTTGAAGTGTCACCTTCCTGTGTTCAAAAATCTTCATCCGATATCGAGAAACGCTCCAAAAACATGATTTTCGGGTACCAAAACAGCGAATCGCGAGTTCCAAGACGGCAGTTGGCTTTAATTTTTAAGCTACCTTTTTAAGGTCCCCTATCTCTAAGAACTTGGAAAAAGAAAAAGTTCTATTCTCACTCGATACTATACTTTCTGGGACACAAAGGCTTTAAAAATCACTGTTCTCGTTACCTAACGATATTTTGGATTCTAGACAGCTATTTTGGCTTAAAAATTGTACGAAATCCGGAGTAAACTAGATAAAATCCTTGGTCTCTCTGACAAACTTTTCTCATGTCGTTTCCTTGTCCACCAGTCCGTTTGGTACAAATTTTTCAGTTTCTTTAAGGTAACTTTCCGTTGAGCTAGTTACTCGACATTTTAAACATAGCTCAGAATTAGATGACAGTGCAAGATTGACTCCCTTTCTTCTCGATCTCTTTGTTAACGTTGGGATTGGCCGTTAGAAATTTTGGTAACGCCTGACCTCTTGGTTGACGTGCAGGCCGTGTCCGTGGCGCAGGTAATATTGGAATGCATTCCAGGTAGTATGTGAGCGGACAGGCATGGCTGAGCAGAGAGAGGGGTGAGGAGGAGATGGGAAAAAGAAGGTGAGGAGGAGGTGTACACAGTATATGTAACAACCATCACACGCACGTACACAAAAGCACGTAAGACTAAAATGGAGAAAATAATTACTTAAATTAAAAGAAAATTTTTAATGTAAAATTATTTAACTCTGGATAGGAAGTATAAAACAATTTCTCATAGCCCCATACAGATTCCTAACCCTATATAGATATGCCTGAAAACTTTTGCCTCTGCCAGGCACTTTATTATGAATAGCAGAATAATCACGCAGACGTAGATAAATTTTTAATGACTATGACAATCCTTGTGAGATTTATAACGAAAAATGGAGTGCATGCATTACATAATAGTTTGGAGTTTAACTATTCATGTGTCAGTTACGTATTGTATTTTTTTGTACATCTTACAGGCGGCTACAGTGACCGAGCGGTTCTAGGCGCTTCTTACATGTATTGCTATAGTTACTAAAGATTCAGAGGCATAAATTTTCAGGGTTGTCCGTATTGGGTTAGGAATGAGTATGAGACTTTTAGTGACATCAATAAATGTGTCACATTAAAAAATAATTTTTATTTAAATAATTAATGTTTCCAGTCTTTCATTACTTGCGTCTGTATTCTTCTTCTTCTTCTTATTATTATTATTATTTTTAGCACTACTAAACAATGGAAAATCGAGGATGAAATGTGGCAACATTATGAGAAGGAAAGTTGCTACTCACCATAAGCGAAGATGCTGACTCGCAGACAGGCACAACAAAAAGACTCTCACAATTAAAGCTTTCGGCCATTAAGACCTTTGTCCACAATACACACACATATGCCCGCGCGCACACACACACACACACACACACACACACATACAGACTGCAGTCTCAGGCAACTCAAACCACCAACAACTCAGCATCTCCGCTGTATGGTGAGTAGCAACTATCCTTCTCGTAATATTATTATTATTACTTGGTGTACATGCCGTGTATGGAACTAAATGAAAAGGTTGTCTGTTTTTATGGCATACATGTTTCCCTTTCTTTTATTTGCGAAACGTTCCCAGCGGCCCGTGATGCAAGTTGGCCATATTATATAATAAACTTGTTAGGCTAAATATGTTTCAATTTATGGTACTTTAAGGCGCAGTCGAATGAAAACAAGACAGATGGAAAAAAGTAAGAAAACTGTTAATTATTTCCGAAATTTCATCGTAAAAGTTAATATATTTATCACGCTGTATGTACGGTCAATGCCTTCATGAGAAAATGTTTGCGCTTGCCTACGGAACCATGACTGTACCCAGGTGCGCATCTCTTGGGCAGAGTCAAATGTCGCAGAGGTCGCCGCAATTAACGCACAGCGGTACGTGGACACTTTGCAAAAATTGAAGCGTGGGACCCGTTCAAACTTCCAGAAACGGTGACAGACGGCATCATTCTGTTGCAAGATATCGAGGTTCTTTCGACTACGCTGCGGAAGTTTCGCTGGCAAGGTCTTACACATCCTTCACACAATTTCGACATCTTGCCATGAGATTTCCATATTTTTGGAGCCCTGAAGAAATACAATCATGGTGGCCGATTTACCCCGGAAGAAGAGGTGCAAGCTTGGGTACAATACTGGTTCTCAGCCGTCTGCAAACATTTGTCCATGAAGGCACTGACCGTCCTGTTTCACAGCGGTATAAATGTATTACAAGATATGGCGACTATTTTTGAAATAATTAACAATTTAGTTACTTTTTTTCTGCTGTCACGATTTCATTTGACTGTCCGTTGTATATTAAAGGTTTTCTCTTACTCTCTTATTATTATGTAAGAAATAACTTTTTGGGCTCAAGCACACATGACATCGAGGTATAATTTCAATTTGATAGTAAAATCTGAAAGAAAAATTGTAAGTAGAGCCAAACATTAAAAACCTTTGAAAGGAGTCTACTGGGGCACATTTGTATGTGACACTCGAATATGATTTTATAAGCGATGTATGTCTTTGATAGGCTTTATATCGCTGACTGTGTAAGACTTCAGACCCATAGATATAAAGCCTATCAAAGACATACATCGTTTATACAATCATATTCGGGTGCCACATACAAATGTGCCCCAGTAGACTCCTTTCACCTTACGAAACGAGCGACGCACAAAAATATGAGAACACCGTAAAAAGTGAATTAAAGAAATATATTTTGCAAAATTATACAACATGTGTATTATATACATACAAAAAACATGAATCACAGGCCACTGAGGATGCTTCGTAAACTGAAGGAAGCGAAACACACATGGCATAAAAACAGAAAGCTTTTCACAAATGAAATGACACAATTTCAGAGACTTTATGGTATCATGCAGATATGATTTTATGTATGTAGACAGAAGCGAGGAGTGAAAATGTGTACAAGGGCCGGGAATCGGACCGGGGACTCCTGCTTATTACGCACTACTAAGGGGGAATTTAAAGTATACTGCAGCGGTAATGAGAATTTTTCTCGAGGAGGGAGGTCTGCCAGAGTAATCCTTGCTGTCGCGTGAAGCGTTGTGCCAAGGTGGCTTACTGGATAATGCACCTGTCTCGTAAGCAGGAGACCTGGGTTCGATTCCCAGCCCTGGTACAAATTTTCACTTGCCACTTCAGTCAATATAAATAAAAAGCTTTTAATTTAAATACATTAGCAGACCTCAATTCCTAGAAGATAATAATAACAGTAGTAATAACATTTATAATAATAATAAAAAACTTTTCGTTTGCTGTTTAGCGGAACATCGAGTTTGGATGCAGGTATGATATGAAAGGTACATGGAACGGCAAGATCCCGCACTCAAATTCTACGTTACTTGGACAGTTATAACAAGTGTTAAGAATTACAGTAGATTTGTAAACTTTTGTGTAACATCATAAGCGTCAGATTCCATTTACTTAGATTTTTTTTTCTTTTTAGGAAAACTAAATATGTATCACTCAAACTATACAGTCTCAACTATGGTTTTCAACTATGTGGGTGACCGTTTCTATCGAACTTGCCTAACGAAGTAACACCGTAAGGAAGCTAGGTTTTAAATGGTCAAGTAGCTTGTATAACAAACTAATTGAAATATACGGCGAACTTACATGAGGAACTTTGTGTAATAACTGTTTACCTCTGGGAAGAGGCTGCTGCAAAAATTTCGGGCTGTTAGCCGTATAGACGACCACAGCTACTTCGCGGTTTTAAAACTATTTTTCGCGTCGGGTTACTGAGTACGTCTCTTCCTTTCTCCTTCTGATTATGTACACAGAAGACAGAAAGCAATAGCGTAAATATAACGCTGCCGTTTGCATCGAAAGCTAGATCCCTAAGTCTAGACGCTAAGCAAAACCATGCAGTTCAGAGTCACGACTTTCACGGAATCATTTCATTTCAATATTTACCAAAAATGTGTAATATTCTTCCTACTGTGTCCTTTTCTACCACGATTGCCGGTTTCATTAAGTTATAATGGTGTGCAAGTACATTTCTGTTACTTAATCAAAATTTCGCGAAAAAGTGTTCGTTTCGACGTTCTACTTTAACTATACGGAACTTATTCGTTAATTTTTAAGGTATTCAACTTAATCTTAGGGTTAAACTAGCCGCTTTGCAGAAGAAAGGTCAAAGATCATAATGCAAATGTAGCTATACATACATATCTCTGTTTCTTTTTCAGACATTTCACAGCATGAATATTTCACTTCACCATGACAGAAACCAACATTAAATTACTAAAACTGATCTGGATATTCTGCAATGCTAAGTCCAGAGAGAGAGAGAGAGAGAGAGAGAGAGAGAGATAACTGTGCAAATATGAAAAACCTTTGTCATCGTAGTTCCTTTCCTCAGGCTCATGAATAGACTGCCGATCATAGCAGCTGTCTTCCGTAGTTGTCTGCTGCGTAGTCCCAGATCATGGCCGCCCTGCGTAACCACACCGCTGGTGTAGAGAGACTGAGACATCACGCACGCTCTGTTGATATAGAGAGACTGAGATGGTCGTCTCCCAGCAACGGCCCGCGGACGCCACTTATTGTTGAAATGACGCATTAATCGACGTGGTTCCAAGGTTGTTCCATCGCGAGAACCTCGAAAACTGTAATGTTATTCGACAGTTTAGTTCGAGAATAACTGAAGTGCACACAAAGTTATAAATGAATTTAGCCGTCTTGGAAACTCGCATTTGATATTAACCTACTACCCGTAAAGCGTATAAAATGTGTGAATTTCATATCAATCCCTGAAATATTTTATTGCATTATTTTATTGATTATATACAGAGATTGTCAAAATATGGAAAAACATCGGGAAATATGTAACTCAACATAAATGCAGACGCTAGCGGAGGCTGCAACTAAGTGGTGTCCTCGACACGTTTCGAGTGTCAGAACAGTGTTCTGTCAGAGATAAGCGAATTATATCGTGGAAACATTTTTGGTGCTCTCATGGCTGTTGCTTCCGTAAGCTATGGAGCCGACGTGTTTGATGTTTCAAGAGGCACAGTATCGAAGACAAATACCGCATACGGAGAAAGAGGAAAAACATCATCCGCTAAATCACAAAGCAGAAAAACATGTTTGTTGAGTGATCAAGACGGACGGTAACTGAAGATGGCTGTGACAAAAAATAAGAAAGCGACAGCCGCAAAAATCACTATCAGGTCCATCTCACGGTACAATGTTTGTTTCATTACCAAGCGCCTAGTTGGAATAGTTACACAGACATATTTTGTTCAGTGTGTTATTCTAGCCACATTTCAGAAGCCTGAGATACCGTGGTGCTTGTATGATGATTTTCATATGCATCTGCCTGTGCTTTCTTTTGCATTCCGAGAACGATGTTGTTCGAAAGAAGGAGGGAAACTGGGTTTCACTTATTGTTGGTATCGAGACGTCATTAGAAACGGAGCACAAAATTGGATAGTGTCAAGAATGGTGAAGGAAATCAGCGGTGCCCTTTCAAAGGAACCGTCCCGGCATTTTCCTGAAGCGATTTAGGAAAATCACGGAACAACTAAATCTGTATGGTCGTACACGGGTTTGAACCGTTGTCCTCCCGAATGTGAGTCCAGTGTGCTAAGCACTGTTCCACCTCTCTCGGTAACGATGTATTTAAGGCATGTTTCTTGCTCCACAAGTCCAGAGATTATTATATGACGTTCGCTCTGGAATCTCTTTCAGACACCTCTTTAAACATCTGAGCATACTAACGACAACCTCTCAATATCTCAATACAGATACCATCTTGTGAAGTTCACTTTCAACAATCAATCGCAGTTTGAAAACAATAGCAGCATTCCCAAACGTAATACTAGAAGGAGTTACCATTTACCCTGTCCATCACTTAGCCTTAGTGGCAAGCAAAAATCCATTAGTTATTCACCCACAAAAATCCTTGACTACCAACACAGTGAAGTAAATAATATAACAGGTAATAAACTTAACTACCTAACTTCAAACACATACTGAAATTGTATTTAGTTGACAACTACGTCTACTCCACACACACACGCACGCACGCACACGCGCGCGCGCACACACACACACACACACACACACACAGGCAGACAGACAGAGAGAGAGAGAGAGAGAGATTATCTTGAGAAATCAAATAAATATCAGGATACTCACGTATTTTCTACTGATAAAGCGTTCAGAAATGGCTCTGAGCACTATGGGACTTAGTATCTGAGGTAATCAGTCCCTCAGACTTAGAACTACTTAAACCTAACTAACCTAAGGACAGCACACACATCCATGCCCAGGCAGGACTCGAACCTGAGATCGTAGCAGCACCGCGCTTCGGGACTGAAGCGCCTAGAACCACTACCCACAACGGCCGGCTGATAAAGTGAACTAAGTCATTCTATATCATAGCGATAGGCACAGTTACGATCTCTGAAACAAACAAATATCCCGATAACGACGTCTTGAATAGTTCGGTTCCTATTATCTGAGTTATTCATTAATTTTACAGTTTCTGCAGCATTAATTTATAGTCAGGCCAAAGAAATAAGACTCCTGTTGCTTGCACATCAGTCTCTTTCATTTCTTCTTCCACACTGTTCGTCTGAATCTACCTAATTTTTTCCATATCTGTTTTCTTCCATTGTAAGTAGGCTGCTTGTATGTTGTCAGCGCTATAAAATGTGTTAATATCGCTGACAGCGCTCTGCGCCCTCGGCAAGAGATTCTGTGGTTGGACGGACCAGCAGTTAGGTAGCTGATAGGGAAGTGTATGGACATTTTTTCTTAGTGGAGACTCTGTGTTGGTACGACATGCATTGCAAAGTGAGACGCAAGGAAATGCAGGATGGTGGATGTTGCTGATAGTGTTTGGGCAGTGGAATTATTGACAACAACACACCTCAAAAAAAGTTTTGCATCACCTCGGTTCCGAGAGTTCCGGAACCTGTACAGAAAACTGGAATAGAGATAAACACAAACATCATTTCCGCCCTTTTTATTGCTCATCAAAACCACACATTACATGTTGTACCACCATACAGCGAGACCTTACGTGGTGGTGTTCCAGACTGCTGTAAAAACCGGTACCTCTAATACCCAGTGGCACGTCCTCTTGCACTGATGCATGCCTGTATTCGTCGTAGCATACTATCCACAAGTTCATCAAGACACTGTTGGTCCAAATCGTCCCACTCCTCATTCGGGGTCGGCGTAGATCACTCAGGATGTTGGTGGGTCACGTCGTCCATAAACAGCTCTTTTCTAGATCTACATCTACATTTGTACTCTGCAAACCACCCAACGGTGTGTGGTGGAGGGCACTTTACGTGCCACTGTCATTACCTCCCTTTCCTGTTCCAGTCGCGTATCGTTCGCGGGAAGGACGACTGCCGGAAAACCTCCGTGCGCGCTCGAATCTCTCTAATTTTACATTCGTGATCTCCTCGGGAGGTACAAGTAGGGGGAAGCAATATATTCGATACATCATCCAGAAACGCACGCTCTCGAAATCTGGACAGCAAGCTACACCGCTATGCAGAGCGCCTCTCTTGCAGAGTCTGCCACTTGAGTTTGCTAAACATCTCCGTAACGCTATCACGCTTACCAAATGACCCTGTGACGAAACGCGCCGCCCTTCTTTGGATCTTCTCTATCTCCTCTGTCAACCCGACCTGGTACGGATCCCACACTGATGAGCAATACTCAAGTATAGGTCGAACGAGTGTTTTGTATGCCACCTCCTTTGTTGATGGACTACATTTTCTAAGGACTCTCCAATGAATCTCAACCTGGTACCCGCCGTACCAACAATTAATTTTATATGATCATTCCACTTTAAATCGTTCCACACGTATACTCCCAGATATTTTACACAAGTAACTGCTACCAGTGTTTGTTCATATAATCATACAACAAAGGATCCTTCTTTCTATGTATTCGCAATACATTACATTTGTCTATGTTAAGGGTCAGTTGCCACTCCCTGCACCAAGCGCCTATCCGCTGCAGATCTTCCTGCGTTTCGCTACCGTTTTCTAATGCTGCAACTTGCAATGTATCCCAGGCATGTTCGACAGGATTCATCTCTGGAGAGCATGGTGGCAACTCTAGTCGAATGATTTCGTTATCCTGAAGGAAGTCTTTCACAAGATGTCTACGATGGGGGCGTGAATTGTCGTCCATGAAGACGAATGCATCGCCAATGTGCTGCCGATATGGTTGCACTATCAGTCGAATGATGGCATTCACGTATCGTACAGCCGTTACGGCGCCTTCCATGACCACCAGCAGTGTACGTCGGCCCCACATAATGCCACCCCGGAACAGCAGGGAACCTCCACCTTGCTTCACTCGCTGGACAGTGTATCTGAAGGGTTCAGCCTGACCGGGATGCCTTCAAACATGTCTCTGATGATTGTCTGGTTGAAGGAATTTATGACAATCGTCGGTGAAGAGAACGTGATGCTAATCCTGAGCGGTCCATTCGGCATGTTGTTGGGCCCATTTGTACCGCATTGCATGGTGTCGTGGTTGCAAAGATGGCCTCGCCATGGACGTCGGGAGTGAAGTTGCGCATCAAGCAGCCTACTGCGCACATTTTGAGTCGTAACACGACGTCCTGTGGCTAAACCGAAAGCATTATTCAACATGGTGGCGTTGCTGTCAGGGTTCGTCCGAGCAATAATCCGCACGTAGCGGTCATCCACTGCAATAGTAGCCCTTGGGCGGCCTGAGCGAGGCATGTCATCGACAGTTCCTGTCTCTCTGTATCACTTCCATGTCCGAACAATATCGCTTTGGTTCACTCCGAGACGCCTGAACACTTCTCTTGTCGAGAGCTCTTCCTGGCACAAAGTAACAATGCGGACGCTATCGAACCGCAGCACTGACCGTCTAGGCATGGTTGAACTACAGACAACATGAGCTGTGTACCTCCTTCCCTGTGGAATGACTGGAACTGATCGGCTGTCTGAAACCCTCCGTCTAATTGGCGCTGCTCATGCATGGTTGTTTACATCTTTGGACGGGTTTAGTGATTTCTCTGAACACTCAAAAGTACTGTGTCTGTGATACACTATCCACAGTCTACGTCTATCTTCAGGAGTTCCGGGAGCCGGGGAGAAGCAAAACTTTTTCTGATGTGTGTATATGATTTTTGGAACTGGTCGTCATATGAATAAGGTAAAATTTTCTAAATACATTGTTTGCTCTTCAACAAAATATTTCTTTTGCTAACCATATGCCTCCTAGTAGTTACAGTCTACAGCAGTTAGAATCTTTTTATTTAGCTGTTTGCTGTAACTGCTGTAGTTCGTGTTATGAAGATTTTCTGTGAGGTACGTGACGTATAAAAAAATGGAGTTCGTGATTTAAGTGAGTTTAGGCAATTAACAGAGTTGGAGGCAGTTTCATATTTCTTTAATTTCATATTTTTTGGGATTTTATTATTGTTAGGATTTCTTGCAATTCAGGGCCATTCTTTTGTGTTACTTATTGGAAGTCATGTTGTCACTGTATAGCAGTCCGATTGCGTTGGGATTGTATATTGTGGGTCATAAATGAATAGGTTGAGTCTGAGTTGTCTTTGTCAGGGAAATACCGTAGGTCAGTGTTTAAATGATAAAAATAGGTAAAGACATAGTTTCGCCGCGTATCAACTGTGCAGCTACTTGTAATATCAATATCAACCTTTACTTCTGAGTTCCTCAAACGTGTTTTATCATTTGAACATTTGTTTTCCTTATTACTCACATTACTCACTCGAAATATATGGTTTTATTTCTTTTCAGACTCATTTTATTCCATTTTCAAACGATTACTACAGCTTAATTCAATTCAGATCAGTTTCTTTCTTGCATTAATTTATATCAGCCGTCAAGGTGGGGGAATTTTTTGCTCGTGGCATTTGTGGTATTATTTTTTCACAGATATTATGGGTTTCACACTTTATTTTGCTTGTTTGCTGTTTTTGCCCCAATCGCTCACAAATCATCCTAGCAGTTGCAAAATTGTGAATTCTGAATTGACCTCTAACTTCGGTAACGTCTAAATGTCTACCACTAGGTGTCATACAGGCTTCTATTTTTGAGGACGAAAAGCAAACAAAAATTTAGTTCCAGTAATATTTGTTTATTACTAACCGGTTTTCAGCCCACTCCACCGCCATCATGTTGCAACTTTTTATATGTTATAAAGAATTTCGAACTCCTCTCCATCATTATGAAGCAATGATCCTATCCACTACTTGTGCCTGAGTATTACTTCATAAATATTTGCCTCAACATTTCAAATTCCAAATAGCATGACTCTAAATACGTATTGTTTTCTTGTGATTATTCCCGACGCTGTATTTGCTATAATTCTTTCAAACCTGCAGTAGATTTCTTTCCTCATTACATTTCCACAGCTTACATCTCACTATAGTATTCAGTCTGCTTCCCTCTGCTCAGTCGTATTTGAGTTTATCATTAACGCCTCATGCTCTCTACACTTTACGTATTTTACGAACTCATTAGTTTATGATTCGATTTCTTTTGTTGGCAGCAGCTTGTGGTATATCGTTGTATATGTGCCATAGAGCAGGCCACAGCGATGGAACAAGCGTTTGCAGAACTCGGTTATACTACTACATGAAAACAATTCGTATCAATCTTCAGTAATTACAAACTGTGCAAGCCTGTTCGATGCTTGTCAGTAAGTGCTGTACTCCAATAACTATTCGTTTTATTAAAGCAGCCTGAAGTCCAATAGATATCATACTGTAGATCTAATTCAGACACCACCTTTACCGTCTCAGTTACATCCTTCAGTAAGGTTTCAGCTTCGACTAAAGTTTCCTGCTGAGGTCGTAGCTTACAATTTAACTAAATATGTCGCTCTAAAACGCTATGAGTCCTAGATGAGTATGTGCTGCTTATGCATTCCACCCTTACTTTAAAGTAACCTAGTGCTTCATCATAGCTGCGATCTTGATTTTAGGCAGGTTAGTGTCCATACGACGTTGACACACCCTGTGGAAATTGTGATTCTTATCTTACGAGCTCTTTGGACTAGGCTGTTGACAGGAATATGCACCTTACAACATCTCCCCTTCAAAGGTAATTTTAAGTTTTTAAAGAATGTTTTTATTGGCACTAGTTGGATAGGTGGCCCGAGTCTTGGGCGTGTCCACAATCACACACAATGTTCGTTTCGTCCGTGAGGGCCACCGTCCACCGTTTTTATGAGGACTGGTTTCTGACGTAGTGCACTATCATCTAATCGTGGATCGGAACAGGAACGTTATTTCTAAGAGTTTTGGAGTGAGACTATCTTAGCAGCGTGGACTAGTTTTTTACTTTCTCGTTCACCGTAGCTGTCCGTAAGGAAGTTCCAGCTACTGGAGGTTCACATTTTCTCCCGTAGTTAATGACGTTCTCGACGCTGTACTTTCCTTAATAGTTGTGAAAAACATTGAGGACACACTAATACTAGCGTTGGAGACGTGGTGTCCCCCCTTCGGAAGGACGAGAGTACAGATTCCTGTCAGCCCTTCCTCATATAGGTTTTCCTTGGTACTCTATATAACTTAAGATAAAAGCAGATCGATTTACATTCCCAGCCCTCCTCAACCCGCACTTGCAGTCTGTCTCCAGTAGCTACGCTGTCAATGGGATATTAAACCGTAACCTTACTTCCTTACATCATCGTCAGATGAAGCGAGTACTTGTAAGTTCCTCAAGAATATTCTCTCAGAGGAGTGCTCCAAAAATTGGTTTATAGTTCAAGAATACAGTCATACAGTTAATTGTTTCCGAAACCAAATTTATGTTTGATGTAGCTGCATAGCTCTCAGCCAGGGACGTATGTTTTTCGATTAACTAAATAATTTCTTTCTGAATGGGTCACCGCCGAACCTAACTAAAAAATATCGTACAGTAGGACTACTAAAGATGTTTTGTCTCCTGACATTCTATTCCACTCCTTTCTTGTGCTGAAACGCAATTTGTAATAATAGTGTTTCTTCGTCACACGCTAGTTTTCCATGTCTCCGATATTTATATGGTAGGGCTGAATGCATGGAAAATTCTTCGGTATATGGATTTGCAAGTTGCGCAAAAGCATTAAATGACGTCATTTTTCATTTATTTGGCTGCAGTTATGAGACCTAATTATATCAAACATATTTGTCTGCCGTTATGAGACCCATACGTTTCATGTAAGAAGCTAAATTCGGCCTCTACAGCTATTTTCGAATGATCAATACGTACAGAACAAGAAAGATCTGAATCGTTACGCACTTTTCTCTGGTTTATTTACAGGGGTGGTAACGAGATAGGAAGGTACTGCCATGCGTAATACTGCCTAAGCATTCAAAACAGCTTCTAGTTGTCTCAAAAATGGGTAATCGATGGCTCTGCATAGTTTTCAAGGCAATCTTATACCATTCTTCCAGGAAAACAGTGGCAAGTTCAGGTAGCGGTGATGGGATGGATAGCGATCACGCATTCTTCCCTCTAAAGTACACAACAAAGGCACAAAACACTCAGATCTGATCACTGAGATGCGACAATTCATCCTTGGACTTGAAACGAATCGTGGAGGGTACGAGCTGTGTGAACAGGGATCCCAGCGTCTTGGAACATACCATCACCACTGGGGAACAAACATGGCAGCATAGTATGGACCTGGCAAGTCAAAATGGTCACATAATTCTTGGCAGTAACGTAGCATTGCAGACTAACTGTGGGAGTCATAGAATTTACATCTACATCTACACTGATACTTTGTAGTCCACCTTACGGCGTGTGTCGAAGGTACTCCGTACCACTAATAGGCAATTCCTTTTCCTGTTCCACTTACAAATAGAGCGAGGGAAACATGACTGTCTGTATGTCTCAGTATGAGCCCTAATTTCTCGTATCTTATCTTCGTGGCCCTTCCGAGCCATACAGCTGCCTAAATCATCACCAAACGCCCGCCATGTTTCAGTTTTGGAAGGTGAATTCGGCCAGAAGTTGGAAACAGCGTGGAACAAGACTTATCTTACAAAATTACCTTCCATTGGTCTATAATTTTATGGCTTCAGCACAACGTTTTCACCGATGATGAAAAGTTTTGGAATTCCATCTCGCTCTTCAGTCCCTACTTATGGAGCTTTCTTCACGTTATTTTGGTGCTAACTGGGTTCGCGAGTAGGACTTTTAGTTCTGCAGTGACTCTTGCATCTTTTTTCCTCTTACTTTCCGTCAAAATCCTCTTCAATGACCGTCGGTTACGATCATTCAACACGCACGTCCGTTCATGTTGTGACTTAGCTATGTTTTTTTCTTTTCCCTGTATGTTGTATTAATCTTCGATAGGGTGGCTTTTGAAACAACGTTCACTTCGGCACACTTGGTCACGGTGGTACTTACAGCACTAACAATTTACCCACGTTCGAATTCACTTTCTGAGGACATCCACAAGTGCCGTTTGTGGTGAAATAGAAGAAAGAAACCTGCGTGCCTGGTTAATATCTGCGTTTATGTTCAAGAATGTATATCTCGCACTGTTCCTCTCAGAGACTGAAATAAGCTGTGTGACTTGAAGACCTTTGCCTAGTATTTAATCAAAAAAAATGGCGTTACTTAACAGGTACCAATACATACTCGTATTTGTTGTTCATAATTTTACCCCACCGCTGCGACGCCGACCTCTTTTCCGAGATTCTTCCGATCAAAAACTTTAAAGCACTGGATGACAAGTGGAGGCAATTCGTCTCATGATCCTATTGAGACAATATTTTGGGTTATAGTATTGAGGAGATGAGAGCGGAGATGACTGGAGGATAACGTAGCCCAACAACCGACCACGCACAAGGCCACTGTCCTATAAATGAGGTGAGCCGCTAGAAAAAATTGCTTCAAAGGCGGTAATCCAGTCGTCAGTTGCACGTCATCTCTTAGCGGCAGTGTTAGAACTGCCTCCTGCTCTGGACAGGCTTCTTCATGTACAAGCGTACGGCACGTGACGTCTTCCTGGCGAAACAGGTAGCTGCATGAAACAAAACACTGAAATTATAGAGGCTGCGGGTATTAAAGAGAAAGGCCGGTCGTGAGAGCCGTATGACGGGTGCGGCGGGCGGCCACTCAGAGGCTCACGTTTGACGAGAGGTCGGCAGCTGCCTCGTGTGAGCTCACCCACCACCTGTCGGCACCAGCTACTCGCCGCCGACCGCTTGTACGCATCACGCCGCCCCGGCCAGCGAACATTTCACGGGTGCTTTTCATCCCTGTCTGTTCCACCACTACAGAGTACGTGTATTACCGCCACCAGAGCACACGTACTGTTCACCCAGCCTCCTCTTTTTCCTTTCTTCCCCCGCACCCTCCCTCCCCCCTCCCCTTCCCCAACCGCTGTTTTTTTAATTCCATCCGTTTATGCGGAATCAGCGTGAAGTGGACGCGACTTCCAAGGCGATCCACGCAGGCTTTAAAAGAGCTTTACTTTTCACTTTGAAGCGCAATTTCGCAGGCAGCCCAGGTCGGCTTTGGTAGCCGCCGGCCACGCCGGCCGTTGTGTTTCGCAGGTGGAATATAAGCCAGGCAGCACGCCGTGTTCTCTGCGCTTCGGCCTGCGAGGTCAGACAGCTACCACCACCACCACCACCACCACCACCCCTCCCCTAGCTTTCCGCGTCCAGCGCTCACTTTGTTCACCGTGAAAACACAGAGCGTCTAAGCGCGCACATACGCTGGTACGTATGCGCTTGTGCCGGCCTACTCTCCTTCTCCCTTCCATCTCTCCGTTCCCATCCCCTCCCTGCCTTTCTGTATCCCTCCCCCCCCCCCCCCCCCTGCGCACAGATCTCCTCTCCACCCGCATAACACGCATGCGCGCGCACATACAGAAGAGCTTGCTCGGCCTGGTGGGGTGCTGCAAAAAGCCAGCTAGCCAAGCCCGGTCTCGGGTTATGAATATTTGACGGCGCCCGAAAGCAGAGTGGGAAGGGAGGTTTTAAGTTCCTAATTATTAATTAATAACTAGCCGGTCCACATCCCCTCAGCCCGGCCCATTGTGCTTTAATGCATTAACCTCGACTGCGGCGTACAGTCGCGGCGCGCTGAAAACTGCGCCACGCGTTTCCGCAACCGCTGCGCGTGCAAAATCGCCCGATAGACCCACATTCGTCTGCGGGCAGGCGCGACTGTCGCGCGTTTCTGGCGGGGCCCCATACCTGTCACTTAGTGTTTCGGCTGTCGTGCGATATGTTTGCATTCGAGTTATTCTCAGAGATTAAACTGTTACCGTTATCGGACTGTACACTTAACGTTATAACTACAGTTTGCTGTCGCTTAATGGTCAAATACTATTAGCGTCAGCGTTAATGAGACATGTGTAATTACGTGTGACAGGTAAGCCTCCCTCTCCACCCAGGCCTCGGGTATCACTGCTCACTGAACAGAAGTGCTGTCCGAGTAGCAAACGGCAATACGTTATTATTTTCTCTTCTCTTTCAACGAGTTTCATTTTTACTTAAAACCCTTTCCCCATGTACATTTGTTTTATTTAATTTTGAGGAATTTACCCTCGTACTGCTCTTAATTTTTACCGCATTATTCCAAGCTACAGTTAAGATAAATAATACAACCCCAGAGGACATAACGTTAGAACTGTATAAAATCGTAAAGATGTTAAGAATCATTTTTTTTTTTTTTTTACAGTTTCTTAAGCAGAATATAGTTCTGGGTCGAATCGCATCTTCAGACAGCAAAAATTATCTTTTCTCATGAAAACTGCATACCAGCCTGCGACTCGAACATACGTTTCACGAGCAGTGATTCACTCTTCTTCTTTCGCTGTACTGTGACTTCGTTTCTTTCGTAGACGGTGTTCAAATACAATACTGATAATGAAGTACACAAATCGTGAAAAGTGTTGTATGAAATACATTTAGACTGAGTTAACCACAAATTTGCTTAGAAGCACAAACAAACGACAGAAAGCAATACATCCGCACATACCCCTTGTAATTCAACTAAGAGGGGCGACAAGTGCCTTTTTAGATAGGGAAGAGTCGTGCATTATCGGCAGGCTTACAATAGTGTGCTTTCCCTTTCCGCCTCCAAATGGCAGTGATGTACAGTAAGCAAATGCAAGCTTGTGCACTCAAGTTCACTGGAGTCAGATAACTTTTTCCTGTCTCCAGCGCTTTGTCTGCTCTGAGTGCTCGATAGTGTTGCTATTGCTCTTGGGGCGCGGAAATAATTTTAAGGCCTGTGGTGCCCGCTTTTAAGGTGACTGATTTCGCTGCTGTATTTCGGTTATTTGTGTTAAGTGCGGAATGACATCTAACACATGTTTCATTTTAATTTATATGAAAGAATGTACCTAGATCCTACTGTGTGTTTGTTTTGCGTTTCTAGTCTATATTATCTTCTCCTCACTTCTTTTAAGACTGAAATGGCAGAAAACGATAAAAAAAGGAGGAAAACGGAATGAAGATGCACGGAAGTGGCTGTCGAATAAAATGACACTGATGGAGGCAGCTGAAGCGTTTCCATTTAGAAAAGAAAAAAATCGCCATCGACAAGAAGAGATTAGAAAAAGAAAAATAAAGTCTGAAAGAGAGTTGAAGATAGCTGAACTAAAGTCTAATGTTCCAAAATAAATTCAACACCCAAACGGTGGCAATGAAAAGCCAATTGCAAATTGGCGAAGAAAACTGGAATTTGTTTACATAACGGGTCATTAGAAGAAACTGAAAAGTGTATTGAAGAAGACTAGGTGCTGTGTATCAAGTGTAGGGACTGGAAAGAAGTTGGATATGTAGATATAGAGGATATTCTACTTGCGATCTCTCTAAAACAGTAAGCTAAACATTCGTGAACTGTGTTGAAATAGTAATAATAATAATAAGTTCCCATGCTTGTATGCTCCGTTATTATTCCGTAAGCATCAATAGAGCTGTTACGTCTGCCACAGATGACCCCTACGAGGCAGACTACACTCAAGACACCCTGCGTACCATATAACATACACAAGCACTTGCAGGCGCAACCAAGAGGAAAACAATTCTTCAAAATAAACAGAACTTGCTGGAGACTAATGCGAACCTTTTTCTGCAGAGGTCGCCTCACAGACACAGGGAAAGTTGGAGTACTCCGCCGACCTCCACCGGCTTTATAAGGCCAGCGCAGCAGCAGTACAGCCAGTTCCTTGCCGAGCTAGGACCAGCTCCGACGGACCTCACCGACGCTCTTAATGAATATTCGTCTACATGTTATTTGTTTTCTTTGTGTGTATACAGTGATATTTCGAGAAGTGTAGTTCAGTTTCATTAAACGACATTATACTGAGTGTTCTACAATACTGAGTATTCATCAAGAGCGTTTCCCTAACAACTGATATTATTACAGAAAAGGCTATGTCCAATACTTTCTACGAGCCTTGTGACTGTAGGTCTTTTACTTTCGATGTAATTAAGTATTATAAAAAAAATAAAAATCAGTACTCTGTGCTATTCATAGAAGATGTTATGAGATAACAGAATAGTATATTAATATTCCGATTAACCATCACAGTTACCAACCGAGCGAGGTGGCACAGTAGTTAGCACACTGAACTCGCATTCGTGAGTACGACGATTCAAGCCTGCATCGGGCCATCCTGATTTAGGTTTCCCTTGATACCGCTAATACGCATCTGGCAAATGCCATGCTGGTTCCTTTGAAAGGACACGGCCGACTTCCTTCACTAATCCGAGGGACCGATTACCTCGCTGTTCGGTCCTCCCCCCCCCCCCCCCCACACCAAAAAATCAGCCAACCAATCAGAGTTACACAGTAAGGTCAAAACTCTTAAGCCGGCCGATACGGCACGACTCTACCCTTCACAACTACTTCAAGTTTGTGTCCACACTTGTGAGTCTATGCTCCGATTTGATTACTAATAAAATTTTATTCTATGCCTTCCTCGTGGATTACGATTTTAGCACATTGCCAATAGTTTTCCTGTGTCCTTTTCTAAACTTTTCTTTACAGCGAAGTACTTGACTCTGTGGTAGTCTAGCGGGTAGAGCACTAGACTCCGGCCACGGAGGGCCCGGGTTCACTTCCTCACAAGAGCGGCGGTTTTTCTTCGTTCCAGTTGCTCCTGGACGGTCCCAGGTGCACTGAGCCTGCCGTCTAGCGAGTACCGGAAACCTTCCCAGGCGGTGAAAGGCAGCTGTTGCGATGGACCTGCAACCATTACACTGTATATTTACTGCTCAGAGGGACATTACAGAGGAATCCAATTCTAAAATTAGACAATACAAGCATACAGAGGAAGCAAACTACACGTTACCTCGGATTGCATCTAGACGAAAAACAGACTTTCCACCATCATATAAAATTGACTATTGACAAAGCCTCCAAAATTATGGACAAACTAGCAAGACTAATCACATCTCAGTACAAATTACCTATTAAGACGATAAGGACCTACCACACTGAGATATTTGAATCCATCGCATGCTTCGCCGCAAGTGCTTGGGCTCACAGGTTGAACATACAGACTAACAAGACAACTGCAAGACGAGGTCAACGTAATATCCTCCTGGGAATGAGCGGAGCCTTCAACACCACGTCACTAGAAGCACTTTGCGTTGTGATAGGGACCAGCCCTATTTTACTGGTTTAAGAGGGACAGGCTCGATAAAGTCACCGAAATTACGGAAACCAACATTATGAACGAAACACAAATGAAACAATGGCGGATTCAAACATGGCAGAGAGAGTGGGATGCATCTGACAAGGGTCGCCGAGTACATTCTTTCTTTCCTGATGAACATGAAAGACTACAAATGAAATATGTCGACCCGAGCCGGGGGATGGTCCATTTCCTGATAGGCCACGGGCCGTATCCGGTACATTTAAACCGTATAGGACTAACTAACGATGAAGTATGCGTATGCGGAGAAACTGGGACACCAGAACACGTCACACTGCTGCGCAAGACGCTAGCACAACTGAGACGTATACAAAACGACAATGGCATCGCCAGAATAATACGTAATCCAGATGACTGGAACACATTAAATAGCGTAGCCGATGTTGTATCGGACACTCTGCACGAAGAGTACAAGAGCCAAAACCCATTTGAAAGGAGGCATTGACAAGCACAAACAACACAACAAACCACCAGGGAGGACAAGGGTACATCTCGAACCGGGGGCTCAAGGATGCAACAGATTGAAAAAATTGACAAAGCATTGTGCCGCACTGCCCGCCTGGCGCCTAGCCGGCTGGTTACGCAACCCGCAAGGCTCGGCGCCAGACCGGCGCACCAGCAGACGCGCACAGATTCCGAAACCGAGGAAGGAACTATATGAGACGAAGCGGGAATGTTTGAAAATATTCCACAAGAAATTTCCGGTTTTTTCAACCAAAATTGGCCGAGAAAAAAAAGTGTTGCATTACTTATTGAACTGCCCTCGTACAAATTATTTTCACCACGCTCATTGCGTTATATTTTCTTTTCTTATTTTTCTTTGACATTTGCATTACATAAATTATGTTCTCATCAACTAGGTATTAACAAATTATATGGAACCATTTTAACAATTGTTAAGCATTCAATTCGCTGTAACCTCAGAGAAATCTTTATATATTATGTTCTTTATACAATTTTTTTAAAAAAGCATTAAGAAATGTATACAAATAAGATTGTAACAATGAGAAATCTTTGCTATTAGATTCAGAAATATCCGACCCACTTTACATTTCAAGGTGGTGGGTTACTCTGTTCCGTTAATGAAATAAATAAATATTGAATTTATTTTTATTGATGTTACTCAGTTGCCTTTCACGGAAAACGTGTTTTACAAAATCAGCTAACACCCACACAACAGAATTCCTCCTTTGCTTTAGAAAAGAAGTCACATCTCGAACGGACACTTCCTCCACAGTACTGTCTCTCCACAATTTCTTTTCGAAATTATACTTTATATATAATATAGCGGAAAGTTCTTCCAAGCAAAACGATGAATTACCGTATCAGCTAATCAACAAGTGTGACCAAATTGATATCTCTAATTCCAACTGCATGCAGACTGTTGTTTGCAGATGTAATTTTCTTAACAACAGTTTACCAGGTGGATCATGCCTGTACTGTTTGCGTGATTCTGTTCTTTTCTTACGCCTTTCTTGTACGTCTAGACGAAAGACTTCCTTATTCTTCATTTATTTTTATACATTCTTTCCGTATAAGTTTTCTCATTGTCGTAAGTCCTGACACGTACCAACGTTAAATTTACAAATCAATATTTACGCGACGGACAAGAGTCTTTTGTTCTGTTAGTATAAAAAAGAAAGTTGTAATCCTTTTTGAATACTTTAAAGCATTGTCTTGTCTTGGTACGTAAAAGTTGATGTCCTACGTCGGATGTTTGCCGGTTGCAAGCGTCCTCCTTCTCATCGAACTGTCACCGTATTAGTTTTGCACTGAACATTCGTGCTTTCCCAGATGAGTTGCCAAAGCGCTCGTTTGATGTTTGCGATGCTCAAGGTTATTAGTAAGTACTTAACTAAGTAGAGTGTTGTTCAAAAGTGTTATACAGTCAGTAGCTGAACTTTCAGACTTGTACATTCAGGCCTCCATACCCAATATCTTCCGTCATAGTTTTGTCTGTAAACTGAGAGCGAGCGGCGCCTGTGGTAAGGGAAGTGGGCTTTCCAGGAAGAACACCTTACCTGCCATACTGCATTATTAGGAGTGTAGCGTCTGTGATTAACCTAGGCCTGTTCGTGAGGGGCTCCTTGCGTAAATTATATTACAGTTCCTGTCTTGTACACAGTGTTATCGCAGTTAGTAGGAAGTAAACCCTCCCTGGCTGTCGCCGCATACTGAGTCGCCACTGATTCAAAAGGTGCCTTTTCTTAGGGTGGGAGTACCTTTGTCAAACTGTTAGTAGTGCTTCTTGTGACGTAGTAGGGTAGACAGAGGGGGGAAATCGCCTGCTCGTTCTTCAATTTGCAAATTACACCTCCATCGGATATGCATCGGTTTCCGGCAGATCACCACAGTTAAGAGCTCTTGGGATGGGTTAGCACATGGATGAATGGCCGGGTCTGCCGAAAACTGTTGGCAAGTAGGGTTCACTCAGCCCGAGTGAAGACAATAACTGAGGAGCTACTAGACTGAGAAACAGCGGCTCCGGTCATGAAAGCTGGCAACGGCCGGGAGAGCTGTGTGCTGACTACAAGCCCCTCTATATCCACACATAATTAGGCCTGTCGGCGGAGGATGTCACGGCGGTCGGTCGGTACAAGGTGTTTATAACAAAATGCTGCTGTGATAGCGTTATGTTACTCTGTACAACCTGACTATTCTAAAGTGATATTTTTTTTAAAAAATCGACTTACGAGCTTTTGTTGTCTTTGCTTTAGCACGTTTTGTATTGAAATATAACAAAACACCACTTTTTATGTTAAAATGTCACCATCAATACTAAACACTAAGCCGAAGTTACCCGCTTACACATTCGCAACCTATGTACAGAGTTCACCTTAGGCATCACCAGCTGACTGTTCAGCTCTTTACTGGTGACTCAGTACATGTGACACAGAACAATGACCTTTTGTAGTTTCCTTCAGAATTTCGGAGATCTATATTTTATGATTAAGATCTTAGTCTTTCGATGCTTCAGTAATCTTTTGCTTAAACTACTTTTTTAAAAGTGACAATGAATGGTCCAGGGAGATAATTTCGTAAACACTGCAAAAATAAGGACTACGTCATATTAATCACTGAGCAAATTGTAATTGCATTTATATGTTCGACGGCACTACATGATTACAACCAACCATTTGCTGTGTTGTAAGGCCCTCATAGTGCGTAGCTGTACCCCAAAAAGAGGACAGAAGCGTAGTGTAGGCAATCTCTTTAGCAGACCTGTTGGATCTCTATGTGTTCTGTCAATAAAACGCAAACTTTGGTTCGCCTTTCCCCTCCCTTCCCAATTTAAGCTATTCGTAATTGTAATTCTTAGGTATTTAGCTGAAGTTGTGGCCTTTAAATTTTATTGATTTACCATGTAACCTAAGTTTAACGGATTCCTTTTAGCACTCATGTGGTTCAACTCACACATTTACCACAAAACTAGTTAGAACACAGCTCTACAGCAACAAAGTGACGGTTTGAAACACGATTTAATTTTTGAAAAGTACCCGATGCGGAAGCTACTCGCAAGCTCTTTGCCAAATTCAAAGGAAAGGCAGCGTGGTTGACGATCTAGCGGGGAATGTTGTCCCCAGGCAAGTTTTTGCTACTCCTGAATATGTTGCCGTGATTTCTGAAATTATCAGCAAAATCAAAGGAAATCAGTCCAAAGAATTCCTTGGGAGACTGGTTTGAGGCACTCCAGCACACAGAAAATACTGTGACAGGACCTGTACGTTTCCATGCAAAATCCAAAGTCTCCGAGTTGTACCTGTGCGACCTTTGTAAGAGAGAGAGCTGACTTTGCGAACCAGATTCTCACAATGACTGATGATGAAGGATATGACGATAGCTGCTTCTGGTTCATAGATGAAGCATGAAGCACACTTCCACCTCAGCGGAAACGTGAATAAACAAAACTGACGATTTTGGGTTTCTGATAATTCTCATTTGTGTGATTAAAATCACTGTCTTCTAATTAAGATCAGTATGCAGCAAATGCATTATTGATAATTTTCTCATGCAAGGAACGATAACTAGTAAACGTTACGCTGCAATTTTGGAACAATGTGTCGTCACACAGATCTACCAGGCACCGAGTGGTTCGTGCAAGATGAAGCCAGACTACGTCACTCCGAACAGCTGCTCCACTTTCTTGTAGAATATTTCGGAAACAGAGTCATTGCATTGGATTGTTGTAAATTTGCTGGCGCAGGGATGACTGGCCCCCATGTTCGCCCGATCTGACTCCTTATGACTACTGTTAGTCGGGCACATCCAAAGACACTGCATACCGGAGCTTTATCACCTTGCTGATCGACTTTGAATCGGCGATCTGTGTGACGTCTAAATCTATTTCCGTTGAGACACTACAGTATGTCAGGATGTTATGGCAAATTTCATTTTCGTCTACGCCAGCTCCGTGCTGTGAATGGCGGACATTTCGAAAAGACTGTGATGTGACTGCAAAGACTGCTTGCAGAGGACAAGTTTAATTATGCACGCTAATACTGTACGAGTTACACGACATACACCGCCATCTGTTAGCATCTTTTCCAACTTTTTAGATCCTTCCATGTAACATACGCACAAAATTGTTACAGTTTTTACAATAAACACACCTTTAGATGCATTCGTCTATCGATCTTAGTTTTCCAGAAATTTGGTTTTGAAATTAGGGGCTCCGTTTCTGGAAACCCTGTACTTCAATTGTGGCATGAACATCAGATTGACAGATGTCGAAGTATGTGGTCACGGAATTCAATATCAAATGAAATTGCTCAACAGTGAAAAGGCGATTGAATCTGATCGTCTTCCTCTAAGATTCAGGGTGCGAAACAAGTTGCTCTTCTGTTAGCTGCAGCCTACTGTAGGTCGCTGGAGTAACGAAGCGTTCCAAGTGATTCGAAAAATGGGCAGAACATTTCCATTTTCAAGAAGGGGGAGCGAGGATACACGCACCACCATAGATCTATATGACAGACATCAGTCGATTGTAGAGTTCTGAAGCACCTTTTAGGATTGTGTTACCAACATGAGAATCCAAAAGTCCTGATTTCACTGCACCCAGAACCACCTAACGAATTCAACAAACGGGAGTTTGTCGGAAAGGCTTACGTCATACACAAAAGTGAGTTTCAAAGGATACTTACTCAAGTCTCTTCTGATAACGTTATAAATGACGGTTTCTTAATTCCCATTTACACATATAAACAATATGGAGATAACCTCGGACTTAGTTCCAGGATTTCGTTTGTTCGAGCAATGCTTTCTGGTGTTCGAGCTCTTTTCGGAAAGTTACTTTTTTTATTCGCTACGGAGCTCGATTCACCCCATTTTCCGCCAAGAGTTTCTTTGCAGGCTTTTCTGGAGGTTTCACCAAAACACTTAGAGCTCTAAACTCTTGCACAAGCAGTTCCCAAGCGTTCTCGTCGAAATGTGCTTCGCTTAAAACTCGACAGACAACACATTATGTTTTATGGTAAGCATCATTTTGTGCTGCGTTCGACTGGTCACTAAACATGGTTACTCCTCTCACTCACTTGGACGCAATGATACAGCGAAGCGCTCGAGACAGGCAACGCAGGGGACTTGCTTAGCGCAAACATGACGCGGTAAGCGTGCATCGAAATCGAGGTTTACAGCATTTTCTGTAATGAAAAGTTCTCCTGTTCATTAACGAGGGTCGATCCACCATAGTCTTATAAGTAACTTCTAGGCCAGTTTCATTTTCCTCGTTCTGTGTATGTCGATGGAAAAAACGTATAGCCGCATGGTGATTCTAAATACAAGTTAAGTCGTTGGTCCTTCTGTAATTGGTTGGGTAAGGATCGGAGGAAAGCAACGGCATACCAACTCCAACCGGACTGTGTCCAGTACCAACTTTCGTGTTGATGACAGCTTTACATATGCACTTCGTGATTTTGCTTTCAGCGTAAGATGTTTCAGACTTGTTTGAGTCAATATGTAGAGTGCGTGGTGGTTATTGGTAATGGTGGAAAAATTAATAAATTGATTGAGAACTGGAATAGCATACCTCAAATTAGAGGATATACGGCTCAACAGCGAACTTCTCGGTCTTTGCTGCTATTGTCTGAACAAACTAAAAAATGGTTCAAATGGCTCTGAGCACTATGGGACTCAACTGCTGTGGTCATAAGTCCAATAGAACTTAGAACTACTTAAACCTAACTAACCTAAGGACATCACACACATCCGTGCCCGAGGCAGGATTCGAACCTGCGACCGTAGCGGTCGTGCGGTTCCAGACTGTAGCGCCTTTAACCGCTCGGCCACTCCGGCCGGCCTCTGAACAAACTCCACTCCCCTTTCCCTTTCCAGAATTTGAGCAACTGTTGACAGTCGATGAGACGCTCTTATTCATCTAATCAGATCTCTCTCACTGTCGATAGCTGCAATGTAACACCTCGAGGATGTAATAAGACAATTATGTCCATCAACCACTAAATAGCAGAAAATATACCCTGTAAAGGTCTGTTTAGCACAAGATGTAATAAGATGCATTATGATTACACAACTATCGGCAGCAGCTGTCGACGTCGTGTTTCGGATACAGCGGTATTATGGCAGCGTCGTCATAGTATTGATGAAAGGCAACTCTGGACATCTGTAAACGATCAAGTATATGTCCTAGCAAATCAAGCATCTCTACATGTAGTTATTAAATATGACAAATTCGCTCTAGCGGATATGATACCCATGCTCAGACAGCGGCTGTCATCGGACTGGCAAGAGGTATGGTCGAGGACATTTAAGATGAAAGGTGGCCGTTACGCACAAATTCATTTCATGATTGAGAGAGTACCATGGTATAATAAGGCACAAGCATTGATGAACTTCATGAAGTTATAACACGGTTGAAACTTAATCATTGCAAGTTCAACTAATACCTCTACCGCCTCGATCTACGTGTCACCCCTCCAAGTGTTAGCGGAGAAGATCCAAATTGGAAATTTGTGGTATGGACTATGGGACCAAACTGCTGCGGTTATCGGTCGCTAGGCTTAAGAACTACTTAATCTAACTTAAACTAGCTTATGGTCAGGACAACACACACATCCATGCCCGAAAGAGGACTCGAACTTCCGACGGGGGGAGCCGTGCGAACCGGGACATGACGCTCTAGACCGCACGGCTACCCCGCGTAGCGAAGATGATCTAAACTGTATGTTCTTATAATTTTCTGGAAACACGTACACTTCAACTTCCGTACACGTACTCTTCGTGCGCTCGGGCGTCAGTTCCCAAACAGCCTCCAAACCTTTTGAGCATCAAACGATGTAACAACGCATCATACATATACTATACGACGTTGTTAACAGTGCCAACATCAACTTATAGCTTCCTGCACCGCTTATCAAATACACTGGCTAATTAGAATGCCAGGAGAAGACCAAAGCACAAGTGACTTATATTCACACGTGCTACTCAGTGGGACATGGAACGCTCAGCCTATAAAGGTACGCCACTGAGTGCCTCCTATACAGGGTGAACTTTAATAAAACCGACAAACCGATGGGACGGTTTCCTGACTGGAAATGGAGGAAAAAAGATCCTATGAACATGTGTCCGGAAACGCATCGTTGCCACGGTAGATGGCGCTGACAAATGGTGGTTCCTCTGGCCACGAGGGGTGTGTTCCTTGTGTGCTGCAGGCTATATGGTTGACGCAACATTTTGTGAGCAGTAGAGTGGTCCGATATTCATGTCAGGAACAGAGGTGGTTTTTGTGTACGGCCATTCAGATGGAAACAGTCGGGAGGCAGCACGGCTATACTAAACCAAGCACCCTCACAGACATCAACCACATTAGATAACATTTCAAGCTCATTTTGGGCGTTTGTGTGATCATGCGTGCTTTCAGACAGACGAACCTGCAGGGAGGCGGGGAACTGTGCGTTCACCAGATCTGGAGGATCGGGTTCTACAAGATATTGAAACTCTAGTACAGCCCCAAATCTGGTGTCGCACAGTCCGCCGCCTACCTGCACGTTCGTCTGTCTGAAAGGACCCTTCATCACACATACCCGAAAGAACAGACACCATACACTCATATAATCTATTTAGATGTCTAAGAGGAGCTAAGATAATGTCAGCGGTGCTACCAAGAATAGCGTATCCCTTAAAAAGGGAGGGTGGAGGAGAAGAATGATATTAACAGCACAATACACCTGCTACAAGAAATATGTTTGTGTGTGTTTAGAAGATAAAACCGAATTAATAAAATAATAATGACAATAATAATAATAATAAACCCCGTGGAGGCCCGGGAAAAGAATAGGCCTCCAGTATGTTCTGCCAGTCGTAAAAGGCGACGAAAAGAACAAACCACTAATAGGGCTAACCCCCCTTTTAGTGTGATTAGTTGGTTCAGGACAGAACTAAAGAAACCTCGGACAAGCGCCGTCATGGTCGGGGACGACGCTTGAACCCTATGCCCGCCCACAATGGTAATGACACTGCTAGCCAACTGGAAAATGATTTAAATCCAGATAGAGGTGTTTTGCAGGATATGCATCCTGCAACCACCCTAGAAGGAAAACAAAGACAGAGGATGAGATGGTCAGATGAAGTTAATCGACACCTCATGTTCTGTTATTACCAAGCAACAAACCTAGGAACCAACACAACTGGATACAGATCACAAGTATACACAACATTTATTACCAGATACCCAGAATTAAAATTTTTAACAGAACAACGACTAGCTGATCAGATCTGTGTAGTAATCAAAAACAACAGGATACCCCAGTCAGAATTATAAAACATCAAACAACAAGTACAACAAATACTGGAACAAAATAATGTGCAATCAGAAGAAGAAGAAAATACAGTAATGTACTCAAACATCCCAGAGCAAACAAACAAAGAACAACACACATCAATTAAACAATCAGAGGAAAACGAAATCTTAAGACAGCCACCAGAACAATCGCAAATAGAACACGAAGTGACACACATGTTAGGTATAGAAGAAAAATTTCAGCTGACATATATAGAATTCAAAGACACAAATACAGAGATTAGACCATTCATGCAAAGACCGCCAAATAACCCACAAGTCGAAACAACAATAAAAACTATCAACACAATCATACACAACAAAACAAATGAAAACACAACTATGGAAGAGTTACAACTACTGGTTTATATAGGAGCACTCACTACACTAAATATACACACTAGGCAGAGATCAGAACCAACCAACACATAGAAGAAACCCACAAAACCAGCATGGCAACACAGGCTACAGATCAGAATAGAAAGACTGAGAAAGGACATCGGACAGCTAACACAATTTATAAGAAATGAAATGCCAGAAAAAAAAACGAAAAAGGTTAGGTAAAATCTCACAACAAGAAGCGACAGAGGAATTAAATGAAAAGAAACAGAAATTACAAGCATTGGCCAAACGACTTAGAAGATACAAAAAAAGTGAAAATAGAGGGAAACAAAACCAAACATTCAACACAAACCAAACGAAATTTTACCAGACAATAGATAACAAACACATTAAAATAGACAATCCACCAAACATAACAGACATGGAACACTTCTGGAGCAACATATGGTCAAACCCAGTACAACATAACAGGCATGCACGGTGGATACAAGCAGAAACAGACACATACAAGATGATACCACAAATTCCTGAAGTGATAATTTTGCAACATGAAGTCACCCAAGCAATTAATTCTACCCACAATTGGAAAGCCCCTGGAAAAGATAAAATAGCAAATTTCTGGCTAAAGAAGTTCACCTCAACACATTCACATCTAACTAAATTATTTAACAGTTACATTGCAGACCCATACACATTCCCTGATACACTTACACATGGAATAACTTATCTGAAAGCTAAAGATCAAGCAGACACAGCAAACCCAGCAAAATATCGCCCCATAACATGCCTACCAACAATATACAAAATATTAACTTCAGTCATTACACATAAATTAATGACACATACAACACAGAACAAAATTATAAATGAAGAACAAAAAGGCTGTTGCAAAGGAGCACGAGGGTGTAAAGAGCAACTGATAATAGATACAGAGGTGACATATCAAGCTAAAACTAAGCAAAGGTCACTACACTATGCATACATTGATTACCAAAAAGCTTTTGATAGTGTACCCCACTCATGGTTACTACAAATATTGGAAATATACAAAGTAGATCCTAAATTGATACAGTTCCTAAACATAGTAATGAAAAATTGGAAAACCACACTTAATATCCAAACAAATTCAAATAATATCACATCACAGCCAATACAGATTAAGCGTGGAATATACCAAGGAGACTCATTAAGTCCTATCTGGTACTGCCTTGCCCTGAACCCACTATCCAACATGCTAAATAATACAATTTATGGATACAATATTACTGGAACATACCCACACAAAATCACACATTTGCTATACATGGATGATCTAAAACTACTGGCAGCAACAAATCAACAACTCAACCAATTACTAAAGATAAGAGAAGTATTCAGCAATGATATAAATATGGCTTTTGGAACAGACAAATGTAAGAAAAATAGCATAGTCAAGGGAAAACACACTAAACAAGAAGATTACATACTGGATAACCACAGCGACTGCATAGAAGCGATGGAAAAAACAGATGCCTATAAATATCTAGGATACAGACAAAAAATAGGAATAGATAATACAAATATTAAAGAAGAACTAAAAGAAAAAGATAGACAAAGACTAACAAAAATACTGAAAACAGAATTGACAGCAAGAAACAAGACAAAAGCTGTAGATACTTATGCTATACCAATATTGACCTACTCATTTGGAGTAGTGAAATGGAGTAACACAGACCTAGAAGCACTCAATACACTTACACGATCACAATGCCACAGATATAGAATACATCACATACATTCACCAACAGAAAGATTCATATTAAGCAAAAAGGAAGGAGGAAGGGGATTTATCGACATAAAAAACCTGCATTATGGACAGGTAGACAATTTAAGAAAATTCTTTATAGAACGAGCAGAAACTAGCAAAATACACAAAGCAATCACTCATATAAATACATCGGCTACACCATTGCAATTTCATAACCACTTCTACAACCCCTTAGATCACATAACATCAACAGACACGAAGAAAATAAATTGGAAAAAGAAAACACTACATGGCAAGCACCCGTATCATTTAACACAGCCACACATCGATCAAGACGCATCCAACACATGGCTAAGAAAAGGCAATATATACAGTGAGACGGAAGGATTCATGATTGCAATACAGGATCAAACAATAAACATCAGATATTACAGCAAGCATATTATTAAAGATCCCAATACCACAACAGATAAATACAGACTTTGCAAACAACAAATAGAAACAGTAGATCACATCACAAGCGGATGTACAATACTAGCAAATACAGAATACCCCGGAAGACATGACAATGTAGCAAAAATAATACATCAACAGCTTGCCTTACAACATAAACTTCTAAAACAACACGTTCCCACATACAAGTATGCACCACAAAATGTGCTGGAGAATGATGAATACAAATTATACTGGAACAGAACCATTATAACAGATAAAACAACACCACATAACAAACCTGACATCATACTCACCAATAAAAAGAAGAAATTAACACAACTAATCGAAATATCCATACCTAATACAACAAATATACAGAAGAAAACAGAAGAAAAAATTGAAAAATACATCCAACTGGCTGGGGAAGTCAAGGATATGTGGCATCAGGATAAAGTTGACATTATACCAATTATACTATCAACTACAGGAGTCATACCACACAATATCCACCAGTACATCAATGCAATACAGCTACATCCAAACTTATATATACAACTACAGAAATCAGTAATTATTGATACATGTTCAATTACCCGAAAGTTCCTAAATGCAATATAACACATACCATACAGTTAAAAGGAAGTGACGCTTGATCAAGGTCCGCGTCACTTTCCATTTTTAACCAGACTTAACGTCCGAGAAAGTAAAGAATAATAATAATAATAATAACACAATTGCCGGCCAGAGTGGCCGAGCGGTTCTAGGCGCTACAGTCTGGAACCGCACGATCGCTACGGTCGCAGGTTCGAATCCTGCCTTGGGCATGGATGTGTGTGAAGTCCTTAGGTTGGTTAGGTTTAAGTAGTTCTACGTTCTAGGGGACTAATGGCCTCAGAAGTTAAGTCCCATAGTGCCATTTGAACCAGTAAAACAATTATAATCCGACAAAAATTGGAGAGGTAGGTGGAACAGGGACTACTAAACTAAACTAAACTAAACTTCGTCCGAACAGGCCTTGGAAGGCCCAACGGTACTGAACGGCCGCCGTGTCACCCTCAGCCCACTGGATGCGTATATGGAGGGTCATGTGTTCAGCACACCGCTCTCCCGGCCATATGCCAGTTTACGAGATCGCAGGCCCTGCTTCTCAATCAAGTAGATCCCCAGTTTTTCTCACAAGGGCTGAGTGCTCCCTGGTTAGCAAACGGCACTCGACAGACCTGATGGTCACCCATCCAAGTGTTAGCCCAGCCCGACAGCGCTTAACTTATGTGATCTGACGAGAACCGGTGTTACCACTGCGGCAAGGCCGTTGGCGTGGAAAAGGACCACATCACACACAAATGCTACACATCTTTCTTGGCTTCAGCCAAAGAATTCTTGATATAGATACAAGGGCGGATCTAAATGTTTCCATTAGCAGGCCACACTGACCTCTTTCCTACATGTCAGGGCTTATATACCCGTATCTGAGTCACGTTGTGTTGCATATACGCTGCAGCATCGCTCTCAAACGGTAACTTCTTGATCGCGCCTTATTCATCTCAATGAGGCACAAAATCGGAGTGGTAGTTGAAGTACAAAATCGGTGTGGTAGTTGCGTTCCCAAATGTAACGTCAACGCTGTGAGTGATACATACATTGTGACTTTTCATGCTGTCATTGGTGTCTACGATCTCCATATGATAGGATTACTAAGGACATGGTGCACGATGTGCACTCACTTGGTCGCGAATGGATTTAGGGGATGTGCTGGAAGCGTTATTTATATGCGAGTCTAGTTATCACAATGAAGCTAGACGATAGTGGTACGATGGTGGACGACTGTTTTAATTGAGCTTATCTCACGCAACTTGTATTGAGAAAGTGCGAGGTTGAACTCCACTCCACGCTTCCGACCATCCAGATTTAGGTTTTCCACAGTTTCCCTACAACACTTCAGACCTTGTCCATCATTCCGCTATCCTACCTTTAGATCTTTTTGTAATGGCCTCGTTGCCGCCCAACTATAAACTCTGATCTCCTTCTATCTTCCTGGACTCAGACCACCAGTTTTCGTCCCTGGAACAAGTAAGGGTAGGCGTTCCAGTGCTTAGTCTAACAATATTTCACAGGCCTTTGCGTAACTCTACCAAAGAAATTGCGAAAGTAATATTGGATCAATCACAACGTACACAGAGTCATATATGCCTTAGTCTTTCTTCACTGCTTGCGCCAATGGAACGCAAAAAAACTTTAGGGCACAACAGGACACGCTTATTACAGAGGTATAAGATATTTATTATGAAAACGACGCAAATAAAACCCACATATAAAAGTTTTTGTTGGAACGTATTTAATTTACTTATGTACCTCCCTGTCTGCAGAAGACAAACTTTATATAGATTAGATAACGATCTGGAAAAGGGATCGAAGAGTTGATTGTAACGTGTTCCGTAAATGTAATACTGATATTTCGACTGCGCGTGTTGCCGTCAGCAGGAGTCTAAATACGGGCATGGTTGACTATCAGCATTTTCGGGGCTCATCTGCGAAATCCGTTTCCGATCGACGTTTCCCGGCCGTAGTTAATTAATGTCGTGCTCGTGACTCGCTTAGCGTAAACGGATAAACAGCAGCGAGAGATAATTAGAGCAAAGCGAAGTTCGAAATAGCGTCGTGCATTTATGTAAAACGATCTCGACGGAAGCCTGTCATAAATGTTCGCCATTCTTCAGTCATAAAATTTCAGCTCTTACGATAGACCACACCTGCGCTGGTACACGTGTAACGTATAATTAACGAATCGATTTCGAAATACGTAATGGTAGTACCCTAAAAAGGTGGGTCGACGAAAGCTGACATAGGCCTCCCATAGCACATTACGTTGTGCCTGGAAGAACAATCGACTGCAGTCCAGAAAACCAACTTTGTTTGCATGTGATGTGTTCCGGCAGAGAATGGAGCCTGTGACCACTATGTTACATGTTTATTTTAAATTTCAGGTATACGTTTAGTTAATGGAAAAACACCTCCCGTAAACCACGTTCTGAAATAATTTTTATTTCCTCCATTAGTCAGTGCCACAAGTTATCCAAAAATCGTAACACAACATACACGAATGTATCATACTAATACATGTAAATCCACTTGATGATGGAGATTCAAACCTTCGAAATGTGTTGTGGATATAAATAAATAGTGACTGGTAACAGCAAACTTGTTGCTTCAATCGATAAACTGACTGTCCAAAATTCACGGGGAGAGTTGTCTCCATTGGCGGTGTGCCTTTGCAAGGCCGGATGTTCGGGCTAGATCCGATTAGGGCGTGACTGTGGATACGACACATGAGCAATTTGTCACACGCAGGTGTCCAGGGAACACGGCAGCAGGCCGCGAGTTGACCAATTTGAACACGATATGATAATTGGAGTAAGACGCGCGTTATCATTATATACAGGGTGAAGCGAAATTGAAGCACTCGGGCTGCGCAGCGCGGCTCCTCACACGCCAGCGATAAAAAATTGTCTGTAACAAAATTTCGTCTGACGAGTATATCCGGCAGAAAAAGGGCGTTAAAGAGTGGCAATCTGGTAATACTGTAACAACACCTAAGGAAACTACCTCTGATAGCACATTTTAATAGCGCTGTACAGTTTGCGCAGTTTATACAAGTTTGGGTTAGCATGCAGGAGGTCGAGGGTGGGATGGGGTGCATTTTTTTTTTTTTATTTGCAAATTTCATTCTGACATTTCATACTGTAATATACACCGTTTCTTATGTCACATGCACCCTAAATTTACAACATTTTGTAACGATGAACACAACAAATACGTGGTTCAACGAATAAGAAATAGACAGTTGAAACAATTAATCGGACCATGGTGATAACACATACAAATAGTAACCGAATTTGGACATTATTCGCAAAGAACGTTCCTAGTCCTACTTGTAACGTAAGGTCCTAACGAACGAGGCAAGAATAGTAGTAGTAGTTGGTAATAATCTATGTGACCATTAGAGGAGGGTTCAAAGAAAACAGGTTTCGCTTCTAGTAGAGGAGGTGGTGCGAATAAATTCGAGCCCACGACGTGGAAAGGGCATCTTTCAAAGCTGACCAATGTTCCATTTCTACGATTGTCGTACGTAAGTGTAAATGTTTTCCAGGGAACCCGCTGCAATCGCTGTCGACGATTAAGATGCCAGATACCGTATTCTTGAACCCAGGATCGAACTCTCGACCTCCTGCAAGCTAACCCAAAATTCTATCCACTACACCAACTGTACAGAACAGCTTTTATGTGGTGACAGAGCTAGTTAGTATACATGTGGTTACAGTGTTGCCAGACTGACACTCTTTAACGTCCTTTTTCTGCCGGATGTACTCGCCTGACGATATTTTGTGACAGACTTCTTTTTTATCGCTGGCATGTGAGGAGTCGCGCTGCGAAACCCGAGTGCGCGAATTTCGTTTCGCCCTGTGCAGGAGATTACACGAGAACTCGGATTTTCGAGCTCAGCAGTTTCTAGGTTGGGCTACCAGTATTGCTGAGACAATGTTTCCACACGTTTAGACAGTCGCACAGTACGACCACAAGAGTTTTATCAGCTGTCACATCGGCTCAGCAAAGCCATACATGGTGATTAACGATCTGCTGTGAGTCAGATCGTCGCCGATTTGAATGTGGGGCGTCAGGAACATATTTCTGCCAGCAGTGTATGGAGACAAATGCACCGCATATGCTTCAGCAGCAGACGACCAACACGTATCCAGCGCCTTCCCATGACGTTTGTACACTCAGAGTGAATTCTATACGCACTCTCATGTCACGTGAATGTGATCACCTGTCAAAAGCCTGAATAACCATATTTTGCAGCGGAGCCTGCTACGAGACCAGCAAGGAGGGAGTCAATGAGGTTCCGTGAGGTACCGACAGGGATTTGGAATCATGCCACGCCAGTGGCGTCGCCAGGTGCGCTAGGTTTTTCAGTTGAGGATGTATGGCGCGCTAGAGGTGGTCCCACAGAACTGTGTCTCAATCTGGGGAGTTTGGTATCCAGGAGAGTACTGTAAACTCATATTGGGGCTCTTCAAACCGTGCACGTACACTGCTATCTGTGTGACACATTTCAGTGTCCTGCTGGAAGATGACACAGTGCAACGAACTCCATGTATGATTGGATATGGTCACAAGCGTAGATACATACATGTGTTGTGCCTTCTAGATTGCCCGTATTGTCCAGCTAATGCAACTAAAACATTCTCCAGGCCATAACGCTCTCTCCTGGTTGAAGTTTGTTTGCTTTCAGACGTTTCACAGCGTACACGCCAACGGCCATCTGTCCGATGGAACATAAAACGTGATTCCCCTGAAAAGACGACCTGTCGCTTCTCAGTGCACATCCAGTTGCAGTACTGGTGTGCACGTTCTAGTCTTTGTCGCTAATAAACAGCACTCGGCATGGATGCACGAATCAGGCGCATGCTGCGGAGGCTCGTATCCAGCAACGTTTGTTGAACAGTCATTGAGTGGTCACTATAAGTAGCCCATTGGCTGATACAGGCGGTCAGCTACTGAGCAGTTCCACGTCTACTCGCCTGTACAAATCTCCGCAGTCGTCGTTCACTCGTGCCACCTATGGCCCGTGGTGCATCACAGTTGGCTCGGAGTCGGTTTTTGCACAGCGTCATTTTGGCATGCACGGTGTACTATAACCATAGCAGCACGAAAACAGTTTACAAACTTAATCGTTCCGGAAATGCTACGTCCCTTACCCTGAAAGCCAACGTTCGCGCCCTTTTACATGCCAGACAAATTGCTCAATTTCCGCAATACCTAAACGATTGCGGTGTTTTCTACGTTCCCCCAACAAGCTTTTTATGAAAATGGTTCAAATGGCTCTGAGCACTATGGGACTTAACATCTGAGGTCATCGGTCCCCTAGAACTTAGAACTACTTAAGCCTAACCAACATAAGGACATCACACACATCCATGACCGAGGGAGGATTCGAACCTGCGACCGTAGCGGTCACGCGGTTCCAGACTGAAGCGCCTAGAACCGCACGGCCAGCTTCAAAACATTTATTTAGTGCTGTAAGCTTTGTACATATGTTCACCGATGGAAAAAAAGATGTTCCATTTCCTACTTCACCATCTTTTATTCTCTGTAAAGTAGCAGATGTTCTTAATGAGATTTTAAGCTATGTCCATACCAAATTTCTTCGAAATCGTTTCGTAATTTTAGTTCTTAAAACGTAAGAGAGACTGAGTTACTTCCTCAGTTAATAATATTTATTTGGGGGGGGGGGGAGATTAAAGAAGTTGAGGATTGTATAAGCATTGTATTAATTACGTTCAATGTATTACGTTATATATATATATATATATATATATATATATATATATATATATATATATATATATATATATATATTTTGTGAAGTTCAAAATTCAAAGAGGAGCCTGAATAGCTTTCTCACAGAGAAAAAATTTTTCCCCAGTTTGCACAATGGTTTTTAGATCAATAAATATCTTGTACTACACATTTTCTAAATTAGCCGATGATCTTCCTAAGCGTTCAAGCTGTCATTATACGTAATTTCATCAAAATCGGTTCTCGGCTTCAGTCATGTAAACGTAGGATACACTGTGTGTGTGTGTGTGTGTGTGTGTGTGTGTTTGTTTGTTAAGGACTGTTAAGAAATATGCAGTACTAGTGCCAACGGTGTGTTTTGTCTAATAAGACACCCAAAGGGAGACTAAACGGAAGCCAGTTGTCGCTACTCTGAATGTGGTTTGTCGGTTCATGAAATTACAATCTTTTTTGACCATGTTACTCTATTAAAGTCCGTGAATCAAGTATGATAGCGACTAAAAGGAAAATGAGTCGTGAAAAAGAACAATTCTGAATAACAGTCAACATTTTCCCCCAAGTTGATATTGTGCTAGGATTATACGCAAACAGAACTACCTCTTAGTAGAACCAAAAACCAGTCAAAATTGCAATTTTTTGCTTTTTATTCATTCGATGACTAGTTTTGTGCCGAGGCCCATTTTCAAATCATCCGACAGGGCAGAAAACCAAATATACGCTAACATATAATACAATTACTACCAAATTCTTCAGCATGTTACAAAGATACAGAACATATTGTTTTAAACTTACATAACAAAGTCGAAAATGACATTCCCTAAGATGTCAAAGATAGGCAATGAACATTTACAGTGCATACAGAAAACTGGCCGTTTACTCCTTCCGCTGTCGTGAGGAAACCTTGCGTAGCGGGCACCCTATCAGGGTATTGGAGACCTTCTTATTTATAAAACTGTTCTCCAACCACCAATAATACAACGATTCACGCAATAATCGTACAAGTCCACAATAAAATTAACACTTTTTAAAATCTTCACCAAAAACTCTCAGATCTTAAAATCACTGACCAGTAATACGGAGCACCGCCACCTACGACGCGTATTACAGAGTTGTGTGCCATGTTGGCACGTAAAAATCATTAAATGTGGACAGTAACATTAGAAATAAAGGAAAACAAAATAATAGCAGATTAAAAATCTTCATCATTTCCGACAATGTACAAGCATAGAAACTTTACCAAACATTATAAATTACGTGCAGATGAAACAAGTTTTTCATGATATATCCCACGTAAAAACAAAGATAAGACCACAAAGTTGTCGTTTTTCAAGGCACCTAAAATGTGCTTGCCGACCTGAGGAAGAGAGCATAATGATACCCATGATCGTGTAGGGAGGTAGAGAGGGTTCAAATGGCTCTGATCACTATGCGACTTAACTTCTGAGGTCATCAGTCCCCTAGAACTTAGAACTAATTAAACCTAACTATCCTAAGGACATCACACACATCCATGCCCGAAGCAGGATTCGAACCTGCGACCGTAGCGGTCGCTCGGCTCCATACTGCAGCGCCTAGAACCACACGGCCACTCCGGCCGGCCCCTGGTAGAGAGGGATTGGGTTTGTAGGAGGAGGAGGGGGGAGGGGAAAAGGTGGGAGAATGGAGGGCTAGAAAACGGGGAGGGGGAGGAGCATGAAGACTTTGTTAGCATACATTATGTGTACGATTACTTTTGAGTAAGATGTGGTTTCTCTGTTCAACAAGGTAGTTCCTATGTACGTGACTAAAGAAATGGTGTATTGCCGTTTCTCATCCAATTTTCAGTAATTTTCTCTTAATCCTACTGATAATACATTTAGGTTCTTGGTGTGCTGTCCACTTAACCTCCCCTTCTTTGACTCCGTCGTCTTTATACTCCTTCCCCTCCCCGTTTCCCAGTCCTCCATTCTTCGTCCTCCCTCTGCACTGCCCTTACAACCACGCTCCACCCTACACGCCCATGGGCATAGTTATGCTGTGCCTGCCTCAGGACGGCGATTACATTTTTGACAAGACAACTTTGTGGTGTAATGTTTTTCTTTACGTGGGATATATTATGGAAAAGTTGTTTTACCTGCACGTAATTTCTAAATTTTTCTATGGTAGAGTTTCTAGGCTTGTACATTGTCGGGAATGATGAAGATTTTTAATTTCGTATTTTTTTTAAATACTAATGTTACTGTTCACATTTACTGATGTATGCGTGCAAAGATGGCATACAACTTTGTAATACGCGCCCTATGTAGTCCAGCTGTGTATTACTGGTCAGTAATTTCAAGTATTTCACAGTTTTTGGTAAGATTTTAAAAGGTATTAATTTTATTGTGGACTTGTACGATTACTGTATGAATTGTTGTATTACATATGGTTGGAGAACATTTCAATGAATAGAACGGTTTCTTATGTCTTGATGGGATCCCCCATTCATGAGGTTTCCTCGCGACAGTGGAGAGAGTAACTGCAAGTTATCTGTATGCACTGTAAATGTTCACTGCACATTTTTGACGTCTTCGAAAGTGCCATTATCGACTTTACTACGTAAAGTTCAAAACGACATATTCTCTAAGCTTGGCATATGCTTAAGAATTTGGTATTAACTGTATTATATGTGAGTGTAAATTTGCATTTGTGCCCTGTAGAATGATCTGGTAATGGGTGTCGGCACGAAACTAGTCATCGAATGAATAAAAAGTAAAAGTCTGCAGCTAGGACTGGTTTTTCGTTCTACTGATTAACGGAAGTTGTTGACCCAAGCTTCTCCAGCATGCTAGAAGTTCGTAGAACTACCTTTCTCTCACTGACGAGTCGTCAATAGAAGGGGACGAGTGACCATCTTGCCGCATGCATTTACATTGCCATCCAAGTATTTTAGAGCTTGGTCACGTCTACTGCTCTCTAAATATATTGCATTAATAGTTTCTGAACATTCAGCTCGAATTGGAGCCAGTTCCTTTAAGTAGTCTAAGTGAGCGTGTATCACGCGGTTGCGGTCTCCATACCTTCCCCGAAGAATTCGATTTGTATCTCCTTAAGTCGAAGTAATCAATGCAATATCACCGACCATCTGCTTGACTCACCTGCGAGATGTGCTCTTAAGAATATTATTTATTAACAGTAAGCACGGAAGTATTAGTATCGATACAGCTTTCAAACTGATCATAAAATCTGGGCCAGCTCTCATCGTCTGCAGTGAAAGATTCGAGCTTAATAGACGGTAGCTTAATCTTTGGAATCAGAATTACAGACAAGACTGAATCATTCGAAAACAATATCGCGTTAGAAGAATAAAATTTTGTTCTCGATAACCACCTGAACCTGAAAAATTGCGTATTTCGTCTTGTCAAGATACTCGTTGCAAAGAACTAGATAGTTGTTATACTCATCCTTCAAGAGATAGTTGTGTAAAGTGTTGTCAAGCTGTGTGAGAAGTGACAGCTTTTCTCCCAAGTGCTCTTCGCTATATTTAATGTCCTGGAGCGCTGTGTTTTCCGAAAATTCTTCAATGATCGGTACTAGGCGCGTTAGAAGACCTCCCTGCCGAGATCGTATTCTTTTGAAACCGTGTACTTCTTCAAAGGGCATTGCTGTTATTAGTCAACAAAACTCTTCTGGGTTTTTGAGCACACAGTAAATGTGTAAAATTGGCCGACGTTTCGCCCACTGTTGCAAATGGCCTAAACACCCAGAGAAAGGCCATCTGCAACAGTGGCCGAAGCTCCGGCAAATTTTACTCATTGGCTACACAGTCACATACCGAGAAGAATTTTATTGACTGCAGTAACGTTCACGGAAGACTACGCTGATACTTTTTGTTATTAGTTTTCAAATAATACCCTACAAGCGCTGTCAAATATGTTGTTTCAAGAGAGCAAAGACTGAGTACTTAAAGCAACAGATCGCGACAAAGAGACTTGCTGATAGCCAGAGATGTTAATGACTAAAGCTTGCGACAATTCACGAGCATGCTTTCTAATTAAATGCACACAACGATATGATCCTTTTAGTTCAGAAAAGGCACTTTCTAATGTTCCTCTAACGCCAACAGTTGGAGTTGCGGGTCGTAATAATTGTCATTCAACTTTGGTAATGGTCTTCTGTATAATAACTAGTCTAAAGCATACGACTGTGCATCGTACCTTTTGTCGTTTTGCAGTAGTTCCATCTTGTGTTATTGACAGGATGGCGGCAGTGTGTCATCTAATAGTAGGACATAAGCTAACCCTCCCTGGTCTCAGTACCCGAAATTGTCACAGACAAAAAGTGAACACAAAGAAGAATAAGATCGATCACTTGAACCGCAGTGTTTATTGATTTAACTACATCAAAATGGTGAAAGCGATATTACATAAACGTAAGAGCAAAGAGAAAGTATTCAGGACAACAACTTTGTGCAGCTGATGTTCCACATCTACACCTATCTACATCTATGTGAGTACTCTGCTACTCACAATAAAGTGCCTCATAGAGGGTTCAATGAGCCACCTTCAAGCTGTCTCTCTACCGCTCGACTCTCTTACGGTGCCCCTGGAAAACGAGCACTTACATTTTTCTGTGAGGGCCCTGATTTGTCTTATTTTATCGTGATGAACATTTCTCCGTATGTAGTTCGGTGCCAACAGAACTTTTCCGCAATCGGAGTAGAAAACTGGTGACAGAAATTTCATGAGAAGATCCCGTCGCTACGGAAAACACATTGTTTTAATGATTGCCACTCCAATTCACATATCATTTTTGTGGCACTATCTCCCCTATTTCGCGATAATACAAAACGAGCTTCCCTTCTCTGAAATTTTTCGATGTCATCCGTCAGTCTCACCTGATGCGGATCACACACCGCACATCAGTAATTCAGAATACGGCAGACAAGCGTGGTGTAAGCAATCTCTTTCATAGACTCCTTGCAAATTCTGCGTGTTCTGCCAATGAATCGCAGTCTTTGGTTTGCTCTACCCACAACATTATCTATGTGATTGTTCCAATTTAGGTTCGTAAAGCGGTTACTGCATCGATGATTTCAGCCGTAAATAGAAATATTAAAAGAGGTAGGAAGATTTTTCTGTTTAGAAAAAGTGACAAAAAGCAAATTACAGGGTACCTGACAGCTCAACACAAAAGTTTTGTCTCAAGTACAGATAGTGTTGAGGATCAGTGGACAAAGTTCAAAACCATCGTACAATATGCGTTAGATGAGTATGTGCCAAGCAAGATCGTAAGAGATGGAAAAGAGCCACCATGGTACAACAACCGAGTAAGAAATCTGCTGCGGAAGCAAAGGGAAATTCACAGCAAATATAAACATAGCCAAAGCCTTGCACACAAACAAAAATTACGTGAAGCGAAATGTAGTGTGAGGAGGGCTATGCGAGAGGCGTTCAATGAATTCGAAAGTAAAGTTCTATGTACTGACTCGGGAAAAAATCCTAAGAAATTTTGTCTTATGTCAAAGCGGTAGGTGGATAAAAACAAAATGTCCAAACACTCTGTGACCAAAATGGAACTGAAACAGAGGATGACAGACTAAAGGCCGAAATACTAAATGTCTTTTTCCAAAGCTGTTTCACGGAGGAAGACTGCACTGTAGTCCCTTCTCTAGATTGTCGTACAGATGACAAAATGGCAGATATCGAAATAGACGACAGCGGGATAGAGAAACAATTAAAATCGCTCAAAAGAGGAAACGCCGCTGGACCTGATGGGATACCAGTTCGATTTTACATAGAGTGCGCGAAGGAACTTGCCCCCCTTCTTGCAGCGGTGTACCGTAGGTCTCTAGAAGAGCGTAGCGTTCCAAAGGATTGCAAAAGGGCACAGGTCATCTCCGTTTTCAAGAAGGGACGTCGAACAGATGCGCAGAACTGTAGACCTATATCTCTAACGTCGATCAGTTGTAGAATTTTGGAACACGTATTATGTTCGAGTATAATGACTTTTCCGGAGACTAGAAAATCTATTCTGTAGGAATCAGCATGTGTTTCGAAAAAGACGGTCGTGTGAAACCCAGCTCGCGCTATTCGTCCACGAGACTCAGAGGGCCACAGACACGGGTTCACAGGTAGATGCCGTGTTTCTTGACTTCCGAAAGGCGTTCGATACAGTTCCCCACAGTCGTTTAATGAACAAAGTAAGGGCATATGGACTATCAGACCAATTGTGTGATTGGATTGAAGAGTTCCTAGCTAACAGAAGGCATCATGACATTCTCAATGGAGAGAAGTCTTCCGAAGTAAGAGTGATTTCAGGTGTGCCGCAGTGGAGTGTCGTAGGACCGTTGCTATTGACAAGATACATAAATGATCTTGTGGACATCATCGGAAGTTCACTGAGGCTTTTTGCGAATGATGCTGTGGTATATCGAGAGGTTGTAACAATGGAAAATTGTACTGAAATGCAGGAGGATCTGCAGCGAATTGACGCATGGTGCAGGGAATGGCAATTGAATCTCAATGTAGACAAGTGTAATGTGCTGCGAATACATAGATGAAAGATAGATTCCTTATCATTTAGCTACAAAATAGCAGGTCAGCAACTGGAAGCAGTTAATTCCATAAATTTTCTGGGAATACGCATTAGGAGTGATTTAAAACGGAATAATCATATAAAGTTGATCGTTGGTAAAGCAGATGCCAGACTGAGATTCATTGGAAGAATCCTAAGGAAATGCAATCCGAAAACAAAGGAAGTAGGTTACAGTACGCTTGTTCGCCCACTGCTTGAATATTGCTCACCAGTATGGGATCCGCACCACATAGGTTTGATAGAAGAGATAGAGAAGATCCAACGGAGAGCAGCGCACTTCGTTACAGGATCATTTAGTAATCACGAAAGCGTTACGGAGATGATAGATAAACTCCAGTGGAGGACTCTGCAGAAGAGGCGCTCAGTAGCTCGGTACGGGCTTTTGTTAAAGTATCGACAACATGCCTTCACCGAAGAGTCCAGCAGTATATTGCTCCCTCCTACGTATATCTCGCGAAGAGACCATGAGGATAAAATCAGAGAGATTAGAGCCCACACAGAAGCATACCGACAATCCTTCTTTCCACGAACAATACGAGACTGGAATAGAAGGGAGAACCGATAGAGGTACTCAAGGTACCCTCCGCCACACACCGTCAGGTGGCTTGCGGAGTATGGATGTAGATGTAGGTTTTTTGTAACTGTAACCCCTAAGTATTTACTTGAATTTACGGCCTACAAATTTGTGTGACTTACCACGTAATCGAAATTTTGCGAAATTTCTTTTAGTACTCATGTGAATAACTTCACACTTTCCTTTATTCACGGTCAACTGACATTTTTAGCTCGATACAGATATCTAAATTGTTTCGGTAACTTTACAAGACGTTAGATGGCAGCATCACCCGTAAACGATCTAAGACAGCTACTCATATGGCCTCCTACATCGTTAATATAGATCTGGAACAATGGAGGGCCTATAACACTTCCTTGGGGAACGCCGGATATTACTTCTGTTTTACTGGATGACTTTCTGTGTATTACTAAGAACTGTGACATTTCTGACAGGAAACACAAATCCAGTCGAACAACTGAGCTGATATACCATAAACATGCAGTTGGTTAGAAGACGTTTGTGAGGAACGGTGTCGAAAGCCTTCTAAAAATCTAAAAATGTGGAATCAATTTGGCATCCCCTGCCGATAGCACTCATTACTTCATGAGTATAAAGAGCTAGTTTTGTTTCACAAGTACGATGTTTTCTGAATCCGTGCTAACTATGTGTCAATAAATCGCTTTCTTCGAGGTACTTCATGATATGTGTATATGTTCCAAAACCTTACTGCAAATCGAAGTTAGTGATGTGGGCCTATAATTCATTGGATTTCTCCTACGTCCCTTTTTGGATATTGGTGTGAGTTGAGCAGTTTCCCAGTCCTTAGGTACGGCTCTTTCTGTGAGCGAGCGGTTGTATGGAATTCCTAACTACGGAGCTATTGTATTAGAATATTCTGAAAGTAACGTGACTGGTATATAATCTGGACCAGAGGCCTTGCCTTTATTGAGTGATTTAGGCCGCTTTGTGTAACATCCACGAGAAAAATTTTTGGCTACAGTGCGACGAGAGGAAATTGTGCATCTGGCAGTTATAAACATTATCAATTCGACATATGAAAAAATAGTGAATTAATCATTTATATAATATTCTATGATGTAATTGGACATATCGATGTTTATCATACAAAGACAATGGTAATTGTAAATTCCTTTTATGATCTGCGTTTGTTTTCCTTTGTTTTTACCTTTTGTTGGTTGGCTTTTGTAGATTGTGGACACATATCAAACGGAGGTCTGTCAAGAAACTGCAATTATTTGTTAATTATTACTTGAAAATAGAGTTCATTACTATTATAAATATGAGTGAATAATTATTTGTAAATTTAATTCCTCTCTCAGTAAGCATTATCTGTGTTAATTATTTGTAAGAAAACTGAAAGCTGGTAGAGGAGACTGGAGCACGTTAACACAATTTATTTTCGGAATACTTTAATTTATTTTGGTTAGATTTATCGTGTTTAAATTGTAGAGTCTTACAAAATGGCTATTGAAGTATACCTGGGTATATATAGTTCTAACTCAGCGTTACAATTAATAGCGAAAAGTTATTTTACATAGGCTCAAGTCGAGTGCGTAAACGTGCCCCAAGTATGGGGTAGGTTTACGGACACATGGGGGCACCTTCACGGGTATCATAGAACACAATGATGAATAAACATATTCTTCATTGGAAGTAAACAAAAATACAGGCTTGCTTACACCAATTAAGATGGTAAAATACAAAAAGTTTACATCCAAAAAACAAATTTTTAGTGAAATTCCTATTATTTAGCATATTATGGCCTACATAAAAGTTTGAATGTTAATTAAAAGCCTATTTATCATTATCATCTGAGTTACAATTTATGAACACAAAAAGTAATTTGTTTCACGTGGCACAATCATCGTTAGCCGATCTTTAACATCTAAGTACTGGACCCATTCTTGATTTCTTTTTGAAAGTTGTAGAGGAACAAGAAATTACACTCCTCCACATAGCTTTGTTGGTTTGTGAATTACTGATTTTTATGGCTTTGTTACCTTAGTAAACGTTTATCTTCAGTTTCAGGGCTTTTCTACTTGCTCCTTTTGGACGCTTTTCTGGTAGAAGGTATTGAATTTAGGTTTATTATGTTCTAAAAACACTCTACATCCCGTTCACGGAATATGCTCCCACATCCTGATCATACTTCGCTTTTGAATATTTGATTGTATACATGTACAAGATATAGTCAATACTTACAATAGCGAGAGAGTAAAGTAACATAATTTTTTGTTTATTGACAAGTGCAGACATGGGACACGCAGGAATCCTGGCGCCACAAAACCTTAGCACCCAGACAGAGGAGTGGAAAAAAAATTCTGCAATGGGCTCCGCCACTTTATTCATAAACAAAAGAGAAGTGTTACTTTATTTTCTCGATGTTGTAAGTAAGACTTCATGACTATCTACGTAGAAGGTAAAACTCATTCGGATATGCTCTAGGAAAATTAATGTAAAATCAGCAAATAATAATAATCTAGTTATCCAATATACACTATTTGATCGAAAGCATCCGGACACATATTAGCGGACATTAATGTGGGTGGATCCACCCTCCGCCCTTACGACGGCCTGAACTCTGCTGGGGACTCTATCAGTGAGTTGTCTGAATGTCTGCGGAGGAATGACAGCCCGTTCTTTCCCAAGATCCGTTACCAGAGACGGTAGGGATGTTCGATGCTGCGGTTCGGAGCGTAGTCGACGTCCTGCCTTATCCCAAAGCTGTTCCATTCGGTTCGCGTCGGGGCTTTGGACAACAGAGTTTAGTTCAGGGATGTTACTGTCCACGAACCATTGCCTAACAGATATTATTAGTTCATGAAAGGATGCACTCTGATTCTGATACAAGCAATCACCGTCCAATAAACTGCCCGCGCTGGAGGGCGCTGAGCCCTCCAGGCCAAGCCGTTCAGCCGTTACTCCTTCTCTACTGACAAAATAATACTCCCCCCATCTCCTCCCAGCTTCTTTTATAGTGTCCGTCTGTAATGACATCTAGTGCACAATTCCGAATTATGTAGTGGTGTCCGGATAGTTTTCATAGGATCGTGTGCCAGTACACTCCCTAACTGCACTACAGTAAGTGGAGGCTTAGCAGCGCCACTGCAGCATGCAAAGTTCTTCACTTGGCTGTGCTTCCATGCAGCAGAAGCTCCGCAGTACTCTGAGACGCACTCGTTAGTGAAGGAAATCTCTCCCTCCACAAGGCAACAAGACTTCGCCCCTAATGCTCTACTGCATATTCATGCACGTTTCTGATTCAATTCTCTCGAGTGTTCGTTTGTTTTGTACGTTGTTCATTAGCCTCAATACTTGATTTCTCGCCACCGACGCATGTTCTGCGACAGTCATTTTTTATTACGTAAACCAAAATCGACGAGTGAATTTATTAGCATATGCACAGTCGGGAGTTAGATTAGATTAGTTTTTCGTTCCATAGATCCGTGCTGAGGAGATCCTCGTGGATGTGGAACATGTCAATTTTTATTTTATTTCTTTAAGCTGAAATAACAGTACTAATAGTATGAATATATACAATACATCATCTGTGTCTATTAAAAAATTCGTCAATGAAGTAGAAGGAGTTGGCCACTAGTAAGTCTTTCAGGCTCCTTTTAAACTGATCTTTATTTGTAACTAAATTTTTTATGTTTACTGGCAAATTATTGAAGATGAGTGTTCCTGAGTAGTGTACCCCTTTTTGAACTAAAGTAAGTGCTTTTAAGTCCTTGTGCAGATCATTTTTGTTCCTGGTATTGTATGTATGAACTGAGCTGTTTGTTGGAAAAAGAGATATATTATTTAGGACAAATTTCATTAATGAGTAAATATACTGAGAGGCAGAAGTTAGTATACCCAGTTCATTTAAGAGGTTTCTACAGGACGTCCGTGAATTTACTCCACAAATAATACGTATTACACGCTTTTGGACTCTGAAAACTTTTGTTTGACTTGAAGAGTTACCCCAAAATATTACACCATATGATATTACGGAATGAAAGTAGGCAAAGTATGTAAGCTTTTTCATTTTTATGTCGCCTATGTCTGCTAGCACTCGAATTGCAAATACAGATTTGTTAAGGCGTTTCTGCAGTTCTGTGGTGTGCTCTTCCCAACTGAATTTATTATCAAGTTGTAATCCCAGGAATTTAAGACTGTCAACCTCTTCTATCTGCTCTTCTTCGTATTTTATACATATGCTGGTGGAAACCTCTTACAGGTTCTGAATTGCATATAGTGAGTCTTATCGAAGTTTAATGTCAGTGAGTTGGCTTTAAACCATTTATTAATATCCATGAAAATATCATTAGCAGATCTTTCTAGAAGTACACTTGACATACTATTTATTGCAATACTTGTGTCATCTGCAAACAAAACGAACTCTGCTTCTGGCAGTGTAACTGATGAGAGATCATTAATGTACACAAGAAAAAGCAATGGCCCGAAGATGGATCCTTGTGGGACACCACATGTAATTTCTTCCCATTCTGATGATGACTGATGACTTAATTCACTAGTCCCTTGCACTGACACCCTTTGTTTCCTGTTAGTGAGGTATGACTTGCACCATTTTGCAGCACTGCCCGTGACACCATAGAATTCTAATTTACTTAAAAGGATGTTGTGGTTCACACAATCAAATGTCTTTGAAAAATCACAGAAAATACCTGATGCTTGTAATTTGTTATTTAATGAATTAAGTAGTGTGCTCGTTCTGACGAGCTCCAGCTCGCCTTCCATATGCTGGTACCGATTGAAGAAGTAGTATGAAATTACTTTTATTTTATTTTTTATAGGCCAATAGAGTAAAGCTTTGCTATCTGAATCAGCAACAAAATTCCGTCATCAGTGCTGAGTTATTATATCAAACGTACTCCATGGTTTGTTGCTGCCTGGTTACTGGATTCCTTTGAAATAACATAATGACGATCTACAAATTGACCCTATAAGTGCTCCAGCAAAGAATGTTCTACACCTTATTCTATTCCCAATTAGCCGGCCGTTGTGGCCGAGCGATTCTGTGCGCTTCAGTCCGGAACCGCGTGACTGCTACGGTCGCAGGTTCGGATCCTGCCTCGGGCATGGATGTGTGTGATGTCCTTAGGTTAGTTAGGTTTAAGTAGTTCTAAGTTCTAGGGGACAGATGACCTCAGATGTTAAGTCCCATACTGGTTGGTTGGTTTGTGGCATTAAATGGACCAGACTGCTACGGTAGTCGGTCCCTTTTTCCAAAATTTCAAACACCTACACGGAATAAAAACGAACGATGGACATGTCAACAGACGACATAGGACAAGAAAGACGCAGACTGAGATCAGACAAAAGGAATTAAAATCACACAGAGTGTGACAGTGGATATGGCAACAGACGACATAGGACAAGAAAGACGCAAACTGAGACCAGACAAAAGGAATTAAAATCACATAGATTGTGACAGTGGTTGGCTGACCACAGAGCAAAAGAGGAAAAGCCAACCACCCAGAAACACACTAAAAAATAACCCAGTCTAACATCGTAGGCCAAAGGCCAGATACATAACAAAAAAATGACAAACACTCAGATTAAGTGATAAAAAACCCCTGCCCGAATAAAGCGCAAAACTAAGCCTGTCATGGCAGAGTCACCTGTTAAAAGGGCAGGGAGCGTATCAGGCAGCGCAAACGTCTGCCTGACCACAGCTAAAAGCGGACAGGCCAACAAAATGTGAACCACCGTCAAAGCCGCCCCGCAGCGACAGAGAGGCGGGTCCTCACGCCTCAGTAAATATCTGTGCGTCAGCCGGGTGTGGCCAATGCGGAACCGACAAAGGACAACTGAGTCCCATAGTGCTCAGAGCCATTTGAACCACCTTTTCCCACTTAAATGATGTTTAAAACAACACGAGTCTGCCAGTCTCCAGTCACCTCGGCTTTGGACGATTATCGAAGTATCATGTGGTCTACGATGATAGTCCTCGAAAACTTTGCTGCAGCGAGGATAGATCTACTAGCGAAACTGTTAACCCAGTGAGATCACTAGCGAAAACGTCGAAGGCTAAATAATTGCAGTTCCATGTTACCCGCACCGGAAATATTTGCTTTACCATGCGTAGGTAAAATATCTTTGCGTCGAATTTCAAACAGCAGCAAGAAGGGGAACACATGTAAGGTATAATGTACGCTCGCACATTGCGCAGTAATAAACAGTTGTCTTGCATTTCACAAATTTAGAATTCACTTGCACTAACTTAATAAATAATTCAATAAAGTAAATGATGTGTCATCTCTGGATCAGGTCTGGCCACGGTCCTGTGTAGCGCTCTGTTCGCAGTGGTCAGTGACACTGAGGGGCGAGGTGGAACAGCAAAAGATTGCTGCCAGACGCCGCTAGAACAGGTAGTCGGCTTCTCGCAGTTCGCTAACAATATCAATTGTATTAAATTAGATTTACTTCTACGTTACGAGTACCATGGCTTACTGCACATTTGTCCAAATAAAAAGAAAATGGGGAAGCCACATAATTCATTGCTGAATTGCAATTTCTTTATATTTTTGTATAGTTTGGAGGCTATTCAAAGTGCTTAATACTCTATCACTCTGTTATGATATGGAAACAGCATTTATTCGAACGACGTAACAACACCTGTCACAAAGACAAAATGATACAATTGTCTTAGGACGTACGAGAGTGAATGCTGCATGAACTCAAAGCGGTCATAGGGGAAAAAAACTGATGTAAGGGAAAACGGAGTAGTGACAAAACCTTTTGACGTTGACATCACCTACTGTTTTATTTCACTGAGCCTTTTAATGCAAGGGGGGAAACATTTGGTAACAGATGTGGCGGACAAGATTCACGTTATCAAAGAAAAAAAACTTTCTATGGAGAAATCAGCTTCAGTTTTTTGACAAGGAACTGTTTCGGGAACTCAGCAACTGAAACATTTTATCATGATTTCTCAAACAGATTCCAACAACTTTATTTGTGGGACCGTTCTCGGTTTTGGCCACTGATGTACATCATTATTTCCAATTTGAGCTGATAGATGTAGCACCCGTCCCAATGACCTGTTTGCCCAATCCACGACTTTACAAGATGCTTATAAAATGTTATCTCAAGAACAATATCCTCGAATACACAGGCAAGCCACTAAAGAGGTGGCGCATTGGTTAGACACTGGACTCGCATTCGGCAGGACGACGGTTCAATCCCGCGTCCGGCCATCCTGATTCAGGTTTTCCGTGATTTCCCTAAATCGCTCCAGGCAAATGCCGGTATAGTTCCTTTCAAAGGGCACGGCCGACTTCCTTCCCTGTCCTTCCCTAATCCGATGAGACCGATGACCTCGCTGTCTGGTTTCCTTCCCCAACACAACCAACCAACCACTAAAGTTATTTCACTGTTCTGTTCAACGTATGTGAGATAATAGCTTTTTTCCTTTTATGAAGCTGATTAAGTCCCACCAACCTTGGGATTGAAAACATTTTAATCTGCATAAAACCATATGTTTGTACAATCAACGATTGTTCCAGGTATATTACATATTCAAAAACCCAAGTTTGTATATAAATTTATGAACGTCACAAATTAATGTTCAATACCTGTATCTAAAGCTTTTAATTTTTTATCACTGAATTGGCATTGTATAATGTACTTAATTGGTAAAGTTACAGCGTTGACAGAAAAATAAAAATTGGAAAATAAACACAAAGAGATAAAATCCTCCCCATAAAAGTATGCTTTTAGAAGTAGTCATTCTGTGTTGCAAACATTTCTTCGCAAATTTCCCAAAGGCGCATTCTTTGGCATGCACAATCTGACTCACATAGTAGGGCCCAAGCGACATGTGGACCCCGAAACGGACTTGTTACGTCACAATAGATGCATTGCCCAGCATACATTGTGAACGCTCAGGTACGTCGGGGACCAGATGGGAAATCTCTATGAAGATACCCCACGAAAGACCTTAACCTTGTCATGTGTTATGAAGAGCATTCATTAGTGTATACACATGTGCCACTATGAAGTATTAAACTGGTATAAAATAGCAACTCGGTCTCCGCCGGGGATGGTCGCTGCAACTTGTAATACCTGTGGTGTCACAAGCTGTGACGTAAACCACAGGGTCCATATATATCGTTGCCACTTCCACACAACTGCTTGGAATAGTGCAATGGTCGGGGAAGACAGAGTGCTAAGCATATTCGGCTGTACTTGCAGTGTGCAAGTGCGCTCCAGGACCACAAATCTTATCTAGGTCTTTTATATCGGAAGGAGTATGGCACAAGGTAGTGTAGGATATCCACTGTAGCACCGTTATAGTCAGAGGTAGCAGGTAAATAACCATCAGAACCCTCAGACGTGATTAGCTCATAATCTGATGGTTGCCGAAATGAAGCTGAAGTGGTTCAAAATGTTCAAATGTGTGTGAAATATTATGGGACTTAACTGCTAAGGTCATCAGTCCCTAAGCGTACACACTACTTGACCTAAATTATCCTAGGGGCAAACACACACACCCATGCCCTAAGGAGGACTCGAACCTCCGCCGGGACTAGCCGCACAGTCCATGACTGCAACGCCTAGACCGCTCGGCTAATCCCGCGCGGCCTCTGAAGTGGTAGTGAGTCCTATGTCTATTGGCATTAATAGCATAAAAGTAACAAGACTATTTTAATTCATTTTGACTAATCAGGAATTAAATGGAAAAATATAACAGTGACATAAAGTGAAGCTTCTAAAATGTATCTGTTGCTGGTTGTAGTCTCAAAAGACTTCAAGTAGCAACGGTAAATGAGTTCAACAACGTCAGTACAGATGAACTAACCTGGAAGGCTATTTATTTTAAAGAGGACAGGTCTGGTCATGTCACTGTCAAATTGAAACCATGAAGATGACACTAACTTCTACCACAACAACTGATTGCCTCCATTTTTTTCTTAAAAGTGAAATTTTATCAGGAAGTTACCCAGTGAAAATTCTTTATTTTTTGGTAGTGTACATAGTTAGAGGAGATCTGGGGAATACCAACATACCAGACAATAATGGCACTATTCTTTTCTTAGCTGAGAAGCGCTGTAGTCAGTGGGAAAAAGTGCTGCAGCATAACAAATGATTCCGGAAGTAGACTGCAGAGACAACGAGTTCTTGTAAACGACAGTCTTTTTGTGGTGCTGAAAATTAAGTTTTATTGAATTTTGATGTCATTTTGGTTTACATTCAAACAGAGGTAAGCATTTCAATACATTTGTAATGGAAACAGCTATAATGTAGCTCGATAGTTTGTTTTCTAGTACATGTTTTACGAAGGGGTTTGTAATTTTTCGAGCATTAGCAAAGCCATTGGAGTCTAGTCTCCCCTCTGATATCTGAGTGGTGTAATATTAGCAGAGGAATATTGGACAATGTTGACAGGGGGTCGATATTTCCCCATGCTCTAAACTTCAGAAAAAATGCTGTTTACACTTAAGTAAGGTCTTACATCTAAATTCAGATGGTGAGGAAAAGAAAAAGAAAATCAGAATTAGCTAAATGGACTGAAGAAATCGTACAAAAAGGGCTTTCAGTTTGGTAAAGCCAAGGAGATCACCAAACAGCATATCAAAGGAGCTGAGTATATTAAAAGTTACACTTGTATTGTATTGTATTGTATGGAACTGGGAACCTAGAAGTGACGGAGAGGCTTCGTCTCCGCCGTAGCCCTCAGTGGTACGGAACCCCACAGCAGGTTACAGCAGTCCACACAACCCACCGCCGCCCCACACCGAACCCAGGGTTATAAGTTACACTTAGTGAGATCTGATCCTACTCCTGAACAAAAACAAGAATTTCTTAACCTTGTGATTACATTAGCACAATTATTCATTGGCCTTTCTATGACTGAGTTGTGGCGAAATAAAAAAAAAATGGTTCAAATGGCTCTGAGCACTATGGGACATAACAGCTGAGGTCATCAGTCCCCTAGAACTTACAACTACTTAAACCTAACTAACCTAAGGACATCACACACATCCATGCCTGAGGCAGGATTCTAACCTGCGACCGATGCGGCCGCGCGGTTCCAGACTGTAGCACCTAGAATCACTCGGCCACCCCGGCCGGCGCTCAATTACATATGACCGTGCAAAAAACTAAGCCTTAAACACAATTCCATTAAAATTACCAAAACGGCTACAGAAAACTGGGTTTTAGGTTTTAGAAAGAAAAATCCGAAAATAAGCTTAAGAAAACCATCAGCAATAAGTATCAACAAAATTCCAGGCTTTGAAGTTGATTTTTTTCCAACTTGAACACCGTTTTCAAAATACTTGCTGCGTATTTATTTTGATACATACTACGATAATAAATCGTGTTGCTTTTAGAACAGGAATTTTATTCTGTATTTAATTCATTTTGGTATGTCAGCCGCATAGTTCTTTCACACCAGTAGCCTCCGCCTCCTTTTAGCAGTTGTTTTGCACCTAAAGACGAAGCTATAGGCTTTAAAACCAATCGTGCAATAAATAGAACGTTACTGGCAACTGATTCGAATTTTTTATGCTATCAATATGTTTCTCAGTAGCGGATGTTCACCTGAACACATATTTTGTCTATACTTAGCCGTTGACAGTGAAAAGCATCGTAAGCATTGAAACGAGATCGTTTGGTTGTAACTGTTTATGGTAATTAATTCTGTGACAGATCTAGGGTTGTACGCACAGTTGCGTTCTATCCTACGTCGCGTTCATAACGTCACACGACTCTTGGAAATGCATAGTTTCCCTAAGAAGGTCAGTCATTATACTCTCATTAATTTTGAGCCAGATACATTCCAACTAATGTGTAATACTTCGCGCTTTAGGAAGGACTAAAACAGTTCGTTCTAGGCAAATAAGGTTTTATGATAAATAAACACTAATGCATTGATGAACCTCATCGTTGTATAATAGTACGACTGCATTTAGCTGTGGAGATTGTTCTGTATCGACGACATGAGACGCCCAGTCGATCCACGACAGTGAGTGAATGAGAAAGGACGGATGTTTGTCCAGACACGAGTAGATACGTACCACAAAGCCATACAATGAGTTGGACGAGACTTCTGCAACCCGAGATAAAGCGGATCGTAGCCACATACGGCCTGAGCTCTACAACTGGACAATGAGAGCCATAGACAGAGACGCCAATAAAGTCCAAAAACCGAGGACTGGCTTCAAAATATCATTCCCCAATGGAAAGCGACAGTTGTGTGTCAACCACTTTGTTGGGCGAGCAACATGCTCACAGATGTTAATGGTTCAAATGGCTCTGAGCACTATGCGACATAACTTCTGAGGTTATCAGTCGCCTAAAGCTTAGAACTAATTAAACCTAACTAACCTAAGGACATCACAGATGTTAATACAGTAGCTAAAGACTCTCGATAACAGAGAAGACAAGGACACGTCCAGAGCATCCAGCCACGGGAGTAAGCACTTCACTTTGAGATTGTAGAATGGCTACTTCAGGGCTAGACGTCAAGAGGAGACAGCTCGATGGTCGCTCAAGACTGCTTCTGAGTATCACTGCCGCTAACTCAGGACATCTGCGAATAATAATAATAACATTTTTTTATTGTCACATCAAAAAATTCAGAACACAGTCTGCTTGGTGTTGTTTGCAAATGGATGTCTGTATTCCTGGTGCACATAGAAATCTCTGTGCCTAATCCACAGTACCAAAAACAATATCGCGCTACCCATTGATAAAGTGCAGAATCGTGCAGTAATGCTTTTCTGGCAGCAGGGGAAATGTAGCAAGTGGGTCAGATAAATCAAGACGATTTCTTTAGCCACCTAATCACCATGGAAGCTTGTTCGGTCATCACTACAAGTCAGACACATCGAGCAAATGATGCCATGGGATCATGTGTATTCGCCTGCCCCGATTATTTATAAACAGTGTATACTTAAGAATGAACGTGGCTTTGATTATGGCTTGATTAAGAAAGCAAGAAGGTGACCCCACGCACGACAGAACGTACTGTCACGCGACAAATTCGTGTGGAAACGGGGGAGTAAAATTTTCTAATCTCGAAAGCCGGGAAGCGTAAACATTTCAATACGTTACTCTGTCAGGAAGGCTGCAACCTTGACCCTCTTGAGCGAGACTACAAACAAGCTCAGCAGAAAATCGTTAGAAGATGGCAGACCAAACTCCCTTTGTATCGTTGTTAAGAGACACTAAGTAGGATACAAGATGGCTTACCAGGAGTTTGACTAACCAGTAAAGATACTGTAACAAATTCATTAAGCAAGTGTAACGGAACTAAAGACCGCTAACAACTCGACAAAAGCAGAATCGATTTGGTCATTACGAATGATGTCGTAGAGCAGGGCATTTCCTCGACGACATTAATACTCCTCCACCACTAGCCTAGAGCTCTCTATCAGTACGATCAACAGCAGTCTTGTAGTTTGCTCTCGATTCTCTGGCTATGATATGGTAACATCTTGTGTGTGAGATTGTTCCACTGTTGGTATTACACTTCCTGCCTTACGAGAAGATCAGTGATCTGCATCCACGGATAATGAAGTCCAGAATCCAGTTCTGAAGACAGCATAGCAGCAAGCACTGATGGGTGGTCCAGAGGCCTACCAACACAGTTCCAGTCCTGGGTAGAATCTGCCCTAAGACTCCAGTGTTGGGCGAGTCTAATGCCCTGCCTTAACGGTGAGCCAAATTCAGCATTCAGCAGGACATCACTGCATCCGACGTCGCCGTCCACCTAATGGGACAATGCGAACAGTGATCTGTGAGGGACCAGTACTCCCCGAAATGGCGGTGAAGCAAACACACACGTTACGGTGACCACCAAGCAAGTATACCGACAGGGCGTGCCTACCTTGCCAGCGAGTGGTGAACCTCTTCTCAAGGGTGGCATCAACATCTACCAGAGCTGATGGAGCCGCCTCAGCAGCCTTGCTGAATTCAGTGCATTCCAGTCCGAATCATATCCACCAGAAGACACGACCACGACTTGTATTCTGAGCAATAAAAAGAATAATCTTGAATACACTCTTTAGTGCATCTAACGTCGGCACACAGATCCTCGACATGCAACGTAACAAAGCAGTAGAGGTTTCCAGCTTTGCAGAAGACGACTGTTACAGTGTGCGCCGACTGAGGTTAATAAGCTTCATTCAGAATACTTGTTCTACTGATATATTCTGAACTTTTAGATCTCACACGTGTCCTTACTGTTTACCGAATTTGCTTATTAATGTTTCTTGTAAGTTTCAATTATTTTCGATGTTCCTTTTCCAGTACAATAACGGTCACATGAAGCGAACATTTTTCTATACGCTCCTACACTTCAAGGGCAGTTAATCCACCACATCCTACTCACCCTGTTCGTCAGTTTACATAGTGTAAGCGCTATATTAGTCAGGACAAGGAACTTATATGCCAACATCGTAAAAGTGATCGTAGTCGTCATGGTTTTAACCCGATTCCGGGAAAGTATAACTACTTCTCCCATGGAGTGTTTCCGATTATCAAACAAGCAACTCCTGGAATAAAACATGCGTCCACGTATACTGCACTGAATGATTCGGAGGGAGCGAAGGTGTGGAAATTGACAGGGCTTCTTGATTTTCGCTTGACCGTTTCTTGTCTGTTCTCCTTCGAACAAGTTGACAGCGATGGATGTAATGTTCCTTCACAGTAGATGTTCCGCAACACATTCTCCCCACGACTATATATTTGTACCAGTCGTCTACATGATGTGTTTCAGCTGGTCCTCAAAGCATTTAAGAGGGACTCCATGAGGTCCACCGCCACAGCAGAGTTCGCCATAAAGCGTTTGGCGGGAAAGCCTGCTATCTCACATGTGGTAAAATTCGCCTAACCATTTCAGCTATGAACTATTATGGTTGCCTCAGTGCTGTTTAGATGCACTTTATCGATAACCGGAGTGTTGGTCACATTATGCTCAATATGTACTGTAACACCCCAGTTATAGAAGCCATAATGAACACCCTTTTGTTGCAAAAATAAATAGAAAAATCAGTGATTCTGACAGTGCTAACAGCTACTGATCACAAAATTTACACTCTTGACAGTTTGATTAACAAGAATGTTATGTAAATACTAATGCTTATCATAAAGAAAGGTCTTAATGAAAGAATACCATACGATACGAAACAGGAACTTTAAAGAAAGAATTCAAAAAATTATTATTTACGAAGGTTAAATTCCAGACCATAAATTGACCAAAGGTAACATTTATCCTAGAAGAGAGTTGTAGCCGCATAGAGCTGTAAGTTCTCTGTGATTACAATGTAACTCGGCAATGGAGATATTAACTTCACCTCACTCTTGTAGTCCTGCAATAGTAGTACGTATGTTAAGCGCTGCTAGATTGTTTTAAAACCGATCTGGAGTTTAAAAGTTTTACAGTTGGAAGTATTAGTCAGAAGTCTGACTGAAGTAAAATCATGTTTACCATTTAGACAGATAATGGGATAGTGTATATATATATGTTTTGCTACTGCCCTTATCCCACATTGTGCGCGGAGTCGGCACGGTTAAGTACGGAATTGGCGTGGTTAAGTACAAGGGGTGACCAGATGCCCTTCCTGCCACCACCCCATATGCCCCGGGACGGAAGTAGTGTACCCCAGCTGTCCGCGTCTAGTGTAAATCGTGAAACAGTGTAATGTGTTTCAGATGTCTGCGAGTCGTGTAACTGAGGCGGGATGTGTGGACCAGCCCGGTATTCACCTAGTAGAATGTGGAAAACCGCCTAAAAACCACATCCAGGCTGGCCGGCACACCAGCCATCGACGTTAATCCGCCGGGTGGATTCGATCCGGGGCCGGCGCGCCTACCCGAGTCCAGGAAGCAGCGCGTTAGCGCTCTCGGGTGATAGTTGATATATGTGACAGAAAAATAACACGTGTGCTGATTTGTGATGGGACTTAGCCTTCGTGATACTTAATAGTCACGAAAATCAAAGGACACAGAAAGAGACTGATCACCGACATAAACTCAATTGTTAGATTTGAGTAGGCAACATATAAACGCAATCACGAAGAACTTACAATTGCGCCGTGTTGTCAGAAGCTATCGTCAAAGTCAGAGTTGCTGATGCTAACAGACGCAATTCCCTGAATTAAAAATTTGTGTTTGTGCTCAGTGTATGGATAAATAATTACGAAGAAGAATAAACTGTAATTCAACTTTAATTCTTCGTGTCGTATTCATCATTTCATGGACATTTAAAGTGTATTTGTGGAATTAACTGATTCTTTGGATAACATAAAGTGAAAAGTGATTTAGTGACAATTTAACTGTAAACAGCAATAAGTTCACACCGAAATACGACGCATTCTGAACATTGCTCAAGGGTATGTTATCTCTGGAATTACGTCGTGTAGTTGTTGAATATGCGACGTAGCGACGCCATGACGACGGAATAATAATTAACAACACAATATCCTCGCAAAAATCATGATGTGACATCGGCTTGGGTGATGGATTAATCATTCAAGACATATTTTCAACGTTTGAATACCCATTCTCAAACCGGTCATAAGAACTACAGTCATGACGTTCGCGTGCACTGAAAGTTCTGACACGAACACCCAAAGGACTTTTGGTTATCATTTCCGATCAAGGGAGTTATCGCTTTATCGAGTGGTGCAGTCGCTATATTTATAAGTGGAGAAGATCGATAGACATCGAAGACCATTGCTTTAATTACAAGCAAGGGCGGCGCAAACACTCCGGAGTGCTGCTCCATCGGAAAGTTGATATCGGTTTTGAGAGACAGTATCTGAAAAATAAGAAAACCGCGCGAGGAGTTTGTATTTATAATAGTTACAGATTGGCGTTGTCGTGATCGACGGACACCGTTCCTCGTCATCTCGACTGGGACAACCATCACCATCGAGCCGAGACAAAACGCGACGTCACAATATCTCATTTTTGTTGGTGGAAGCGCACTAATTTTCTAATATCAATGCGATAGAATGTCCACGTTTCACGGACATAACGGAGCATGAAAACGACAGAAGTGATCACAGTTACAGGCCATAGGGAGCTTGAAACCCCATGATATCTACTATTGTGAGACACGAATGCATACATTCCACAACGAGTAAGCGTGTTAGTGCTCTACTGCGTATGTACCTAAATGTTTGCATACAGCAGTTACATGCGCAGACACGATTAAAGAATCACTAAACAGCGGTTCTCTGAGTAACACGGCGTTTGTTGCACTGTGGTGCGAACGAGGTAATGAAATACCTGTCTATTTACGGCGCCCACTGCGGTCAGATGCATCAGAAATTCGGAGGGAATAATTGTGTGGTCGCGACTTCATTTCCGCGCATTCCATTACACAGCCGAAACACGAGAGGAATTCAGCAGCGCCAGTAAAAAAATAAAAAAGGGAAGGAAGTGAACCAACGTACTGTTCAGTGAAAACACCTCAGTCTCAGTTCTGCGAAACTAATTTCCTATTTCTGTTCTGTTTACGAGGAGATAATTTGCAGGATCGGACGTATGCCAATAAGCTATTTCTGGTGTTTTGGAGAAAATGGGCATTTTTTTTCTTGGGAGGGCTGTAACGGAATTCAAGTCACTATTGCGAACATAAATTAGTAAATTTATTCCACACGAAAGGCTGCAATTTCATTAACAGTCGAAAAACTCAAGCTGCGACCATGAAACTAGGTGATGATGCTAGCAATTATTTACATCTACATGATGTTTCACAATTCATGTTACAAAATGATAGAGATTGTAGAGAGGACTTAGTAGACCACGTTTTACGTATGAACCCACTTCCAGAAACGTCATAGAACAACACCACAGAGTGTCAGGTTATAGGTACCTGCGCTTGTAAATGTATGTATATACTGTGATAATGTTACATACTTTGAAGGATGATGGAAATGAATAAAATTATCAATTTGAGATAAGGGCTCCTGTACCGGAACAAACGAGTCGAAAGTTAGAAGCGAAAATCACTCTGATATCTCTCACAGTGGAATATATGTAGTAACGGTACTGTTGTCACTAAAAATGTAGGCTATGCAACTTACAGAGGTGATAGTATGGACCAAGAAACGAAAAAAATGTTCAGTAAACAGGGGTCCTGAAATGCATACCTGATGAGCTATGAGCCCTTCTTCATTTTAGCTAGTGTGGAACACATCTCCTCTACTGAACAATTGACCATAGCTCTGAAAGTATGCATTTTAGAGTCCATTTTTACTTAACTTTTTTCCTTACTTAGGTCCATGCTACCACCTCTGAAAGTTGCTTACCCTACAATCTTAGCAACAACAGTACCCTTACATGTATTCCACTAACAGAGGTATCAGAACGTTTTCGACTATAAGTTTCGACTCGTTCGTTTCCGGTACGTGGATATTTACCTCAAATTTATACACATATCCTTCACTATCATCCCTGAAAGTCAGTAACATCATCACGGAATCGCCCTACATATATCAGTATTTACAGTAACCGCCGCCTATAGCCTTCCCGCTCTGTAGCGAAGCTGGCTGGCGTTTCCGGACATGGCTTACTATGTAAAACTTTATCTTCTAAGTCCCCTATATAAGCTCTAGAAGGGTGTAACATGAAATGTGAAATACTCTGAACATGCAGGCCGCCAATAGGACGTAGCGTAGGGTACATTGTAGGACAACTATGCATTTTCTTTCCTGTTCCACTTGCAAATACAGCGTGGACAAAATAACTATCTTCATACATGTCTTCGTACCAGCCCCAATATCTCTTCTCTTATCTTCGTGGTCCTTACATGAAATGTATGTCGGTGGCAACAGAATCGTTTTGCAATCAGCCTCAAATGCCTGTTCTTCAAGTTTCATCAATATTACAAAAGAGCAGTGCCTGTGTTATTCATAAGTCCAATGCAATGTTCCTTCGGTTTGAGGAGCCATGTCACGGACTGCGCGGCCTCTCCCGCCGGAGGTTCGAGTCCTCCGTAGGGCATGGGTGTGTGTGTTGTTCTTAGCATAAGTTACTTTAAAGAGTCTAGGGAACGATGACCTCAGCAGTTTGGTCCCTTAGGAATTCACACACACATTTTTGTAATCGCAATTGCGAATGTGAGTTACCATCGGCCGTATATTGGAATAACAACAATGAAAATTTCTGCCGAACCAGGCCTCGAACCCAGAATTCTCGCTTTACGCAAGCGGTCGCCTTAACTGCTTCCGCTATCAGTGCACGAATTATGGCCAAGCACAAGTTCCATACATCGTCGGCCATGTGTCAAACTTGCACTCGTTTTTTTTCTCTCTCTCGCTCTCTCTCTCTCTCTCTCTCTCTCTCTCTCTCTCTCTCTCTCTCTCTCTCTTGCCCGCCACGAATTCATCTCCTGTACTAACCTCTTCATCTCAGAGCAGCACTTGCAACCTACGATCTCAATTATTTGGTGGATGTAGTCTCTGTCTTCCTCTACAATTTTTGCCCTCTACAGCTCCCTCTAGTACCATGGAAGTTATTCCCTCAAGTCTTAACAGACGTCCTAACGTCCTATCGTCCTGTCCCTTCTCCTTTTAAGTATTTTCCACATGTTCCTTTCCTCTCCAATTCTGCGCAGAACGTCCTCATTCCTAATCTTATCAGTCGACCTAATCTTCAACATTCTTCTGTAGCACCGCATCTCAAATTCTTCGATTCTCTTCTGTTCCGGTTTTCTTGCAGTCCATACTTCACTACAGTACAATGCTGTGCTCCAGACGTACATTCTCAGAAATTTCTTTCTCAAATTAAGGCCGAAATTTGATATTAGTAGACTCCTCTTGGAGAGGAATGCCCTTTTTGCTATTGCTAGTCTGCTTTTGATGTCCTCCTTGCTCCGTCCGTCACTGGCTATTTTACTGCTTAGGTAGCAGAATTCCTGAACTTCATCTACTTCGTGACCATCAATCCTGATGTTAAGTTTCTCGCTGTACTCATTCCTACTACTTCTCGTTACCTTCGACTTTCTTCGATTTACTCTTAATCCATACTCTGTACTCATTATCCTGTTCATTCCGTTCAGCAGATCATGTAATTCTTCTTCATTTTCACTCAAGACAGCAATATCATCAGCGAATCGTATCATTGATATCCTTTCCCCTTGAATTTTAATTCCACTCCCGAACGTTTCTTTTATTTCCATCATTGCTTCTTCTATGTACAGATCGAACAGTATGGGCGAAAGGCTACATGCTTGTCTTACACCCTTTTTAAAACGAGCACTTCGTTCTTGGTCGCCCTCTCTTATTATTCCCTCTTCGTTATTGTACATATTGTATATGACCCATCTCTCCCTACAGCTTACCCCTACTTTTTTCAGAATTTCGAAAATCTTTCACCATTTTACATTGTCGAAGGCTTTTTCCAAGTCGACAAATCCTATGAACGTGTCTTGATTTTTCTTTAGTCTTGCTTCCATTATTAACCGCAACGTCAGAAATGCCACTCTCTTGCCTTTACCTTTCCTAAAGCCAAACTGATCCCCATCTAGCGCATCCTAATTTTCTTTCCCATATTATTATTGTAAGCAACTTGGATGCATGAGCTGTTGTGCGATAATTCTCGCAATTGTCAACTCTCGCCGTCTTCGGAATTGTGTGGAGGATGCTTTTCCGAAAGTCAGATGGTATGTCACCAGACTCATACATTCTACACACCAACGTGAATAGCGTTTTGTTGCCACTTCCCCCAATGATTTTAGAAATTCTGATGGAATGTTATCTATCCCTCCTACCTTATTTGATCTTAATTCCTTCAAAGCTCTTTTAAGTTCTGATTCTAATACTGGATCCCATATCTCTTCTAAATCGACTACTGTTTCTTCTTCTATCACATCAGACAAATCTTACCTCTCATATAGGCTTTCAGTTTATTCTTTCCACCTATCCGCTCTCTCCTCTGGATTTAACAGTGGATTTCCCGTTGCACTCTTAATGTTATCACCCATGCTTTTAATGTCACCGAAACATGTTTTGACTTTCGTGTATGCTGCGTCTGTCCTTCCGACCATCATTTCTTTTTCGATGTCTTCACATTTTTCCTACAGCCATTTCATCTTAGCTTCCCTGCACTTCCTATTTATTTCATTCCTCAGCGACTTGTATTTCTGTATTCCTGAGTTTCCCGGAACATTTTTGTACTTCCTCCTTTCATCGATCAATTGAAGTATTTCTTCCGTTACCCTTGGTTTCTCCGTGCTTACCTTCTTTGTACTTATGTTTCCCTTCCCAACTTCTGTGATGGCCCTTTTTAGAGATGTCCATTCCTCTTCAACTGTACTGCCTACTGAGCTATTCCTTATTGCTGTGTCTATAGCCTTAGAGAACTTCAACAGCATCTCATCATGCCTTAGTACTTCCGTATTCCACTTCTTTGAGTACTGATTCTTCTTGACTAATGTCTTAAACTTAAGCCTAATCTTCATCACTACTGTATTGTGATTTTAGTCTGTATCTGCTCCTGGGTTCACCTTACAATCCAGTATCTGATTTGGGAATCCCTGTCTGACCATGATGTAATCTAACTGAAATCTTCCCGTATCACCCGGCCTTTTCCTAGTATACCTCCTCCTCTTGTGATTCTTGAACAGAGTATTCGCTACTACCGGCTGAAACTTGTTACAGAACCTAATTAGTCTTTCTCCTCTCTCATTTCTTGTCCCAAGCCCATATTCTCCTGTAAACTTTTCTTCTACTCCTTCCCCTACAACTGCATTCCAGTGCCCCATCACTATTAGATTTTCATCCCCCTTTACATACTGTATTACCCTTTCAATATCCTCATATACCTTCCTTATGTCTTCATCTTCAGCTTGTGACGTCAGTATGTATTCCTGAACCATCGTTGTCGGTACTGGTTTGCTGTCGATTCTGATAAGAACAACCCTGTCACTGAACTGTTCACAATAACACACTGCCTGACATACCTTCCTATTCATAAAGAATCCTACTCCCTTTATACCATTTTCTGCTGCTGTTGGTGTTACCATATACTCATTTGACCAGAAATCCTCATCCTCTTTCCACTTCATTTCACTGACCCCTGCTATATCTAGATTGAGCCTTTGCATTTCCCTTTTCAGATTTTCTAGTTTCCCTACCACTTTCAAGCTTCTGTCATTCCACGCCCCGACTCGCAGAATGTTATCCTTTCGTTGATTATTCAGTCTTTTTCTCATGGTAACCTGCCCCTTGGCAGTCCCCTCCCGGAGATCCGAACGGGGGACTATTCCGGAATCTTTAGCCAATGGAGAGATCATGTCCTATGGATACACGTTACGTGTCTTTAATGTAGTGGTTTGCATTGCCTACTGCATCCTCATGCCGTTGACCATTGCTGATTCTTCCGCCTTTAGGGGACGTTTCCCACCCCTAGGACAAGAGAGTGCCCTGAACCTCTGTCCGCTCGTCCGCCCTCTTTGACAAGGCAATTGGCAGAATGAAGGTGACTTCTTACGCCGGAAGTCTTGCACTCGTACGTTACGTATATTCCCGTCCAGTAAGGACATACTCGTACTTACTGACAGTGGACAGTGTGAAAATTTGTGGTTAAGGTCTTATGGGGCCAAATTGCTGAGGTCATCGGTCCCCAAGCATACACACTACTTAATCTAACTTTAACTAACTTACGCTAAGGGCAACACACACACCCATGCCCGAGGGAGGACTCGAACCTGTGACGGGGGGAGCCGCAAGCACCGCGACAAGGCGCCATAGATAGCGCGGCTAGCCCGTGCGGCCGAGGGTGTGGTGTTGGCGAATAAATACGATATAGCAGCGCTTGTGTTTTTCAGAAGTACGGTGCAATGTTCCTTCGGAGATGCACCGTTCTGGCACATGCTTACATTGTCTTCATTCCCATATAAAGCCGATTGTTGTTCATATTCGGAATTGCGGATACATTTCGTGTACCTGTATTCTTGAATAATGCCTCGTAAAAAGATGTCGTTTTCCTTCCAGGAATTCTCATTTAGTTTCAGTAAGTATTTTCGTAGCATTTACGTGCTGCTCGATCCTATCAACACTTCGTTCAATCTGACCTGTTAAGGATCCAACACACTCAAACAGTACCCAAGAATGGGTCTCATTAGTGTTCTATATGCGGTCTCGCTAATAGATGAGCTACCCCTTCCTAAAATTCTTCCAATAAACCGAATTCGACCGTTCGCTTTCCCTACTACTGTTACCCTGAGAGTGACACTTTTTCCGATGATGAATAACTTGGTGGAGGCGTTTGTTGCAGGAACCTGCATTTTGTTTCTTCAGGAAACGTTTCACTTGACAATCACCTTGTCTTCATTTAATAGCACAATGGTTTCTTAATCTAGCGGAAAAGAAAGAAGGTACTCAGTGCCACGTGAGGAAAATAGGAAAGATGAGATGGGTAAGACCAGGAAGGCAAAACCTGATAGTCGAAAGAAGCGGCATATGTGACCGTATCCCATACACAGTAACCTGAAGCGGTGTCGTGAACCAAAAACCCGATCTTCGACAGGTTCCCGCAACGCTTCGTCTTTAAGGCTCCAATAACCTCTTCAGTAGCTTTTTTTTTTTTTGTTTTGTTCTTCTCTGACTGTTTGCCCCTTACGAGCATACTTACTTCATTATTGCTGGTGTTGGAAACGAATTACTGTATGACACTTCGCTTTATAAATGGACCACCTCGCAATTATGCTTTGTCTTCTCTAGCAGAGTGCGGTGGTACTGTTGAGCTGGGATTTCAATTTCTACCAAAAATGCAGACATGTACCTGGACACAAACAAAATATTAGTTACGTAACTTTTCTTTTCGAGATGGTAGTTAAAATTTTATGCCTACCCTCCTGCTTACCGACTGCGTAAGCCTGAGGACGGAAAGCAAAGGGCACAATTACAATGTTTAAAAAAAATAACAAAAATTAAAAAAAATAAAGGACGCACAAAAGACGCACCAAGGTGAAATTATCCGAATGGGACGGAAATAGGCACATGAGATTTACATGTAGTGAGAAACAAATTTTTTTAAACATCATAATCGCCCTTGTCTGCAGAAATAATTTATTTCATAATTGCAATTTCGGCCTTTGGGCCATTTCCAAATGTCACAGCAAACGCAGAAATAACGCAAAAATAAATCACGGAGTGTATATACAAAACTGCACAAACACGTCATGTAAATAGTAGTATCTTACAAAAATCGTGAAAATAACAAATGTCTTATATTTAGCTTCAGCATATGTCAGGATTTAAAATTCTTCGGCATGCAAACACATCATCGTCAAAAATCAGCCTCTTCAGTGTATAAATACAGTAAACTCAAAAGAGGACGAAGATTTATACATCGTGAAATGATGCAAATTGCGTAAACTGTTACCAATGTTAACATACTTCACATAAAGCGCCTCAAATCAAGTTCTGACACACTGTTTCAATGTTGACCAAGTCCGTTGGCGAGAAAATACATTCAAAAGTCAAACTGTCTCTGCACTTATCAGTGATAGTATATTGCGCTGGTAGCATTTGTTAGCTTCGTATAACACCTTTCTACATCTGTTGACGACATACAGCTTTCTAGGAGACGCTGCAGTCGTAAGGTGCAAGGGGACATGATAGGAAAATTTGCTGACAACAGAGTAGCGTAAAAGTATACGTGTTATCTGTTCAAAAGCACTCACACTGACTTGAATACTCATACAAAACATAGCAACGGAAGTCTTACGTATTACTTTGCGTACACATTGCACCTGTAGGAAAAGCAAAGAAG